>NC_059126.1:9234701-10484456 GCF_020740685.1 Jaculus jaculus
TAAGACCCTACTGCTAAAGACACCATATGCAGTTGACACATAAAATGGAATGGCATGGCTGAAAGCTGGAAGAAAATCAGTCCCCAGTCAGCATTGTCTAGTGCCATAGGTTCTATGTGGGTGACTAGGGGAAAATGACCAATATCTGTCCAAGCAACTCATGGTCTAACCTACTTAGCAGCAAATAACCTGTTGTGATGCCCACACAAGTGCAATAGTGGCTCACAGCCATGGTGGGGAACCAACTGCTCTTGATTCGGCTAACTGATCCCCTCAGTGGTATGGGAACCATAGCTGGAGCTGGGAAACAAGTCAGAACCACACCCAAACATAAGCCCACTCTCCAATATCAAGCTACCACAAATCGTGGGCTACAAGAGGGCCTACACTGATTAAATTCTCTATTTAAAAAGTAAGAGTTATTACATTTGTCTGGTAATAACTTACTCTCCATTGGAGAACCTGCTTCTCTTTTTCAGATAGATGTAGGTCCGAAGGAGAGAGCCGCCCCATCATACCTCAAAAGGGCCCTGGCTAAAACTAAGGAAAATGGGCGAAACAAGGAAGGGTGCTGTTTTCCTGATGAACTGGATACCACCACAAGGGGAAGGAGATCAACACAAAGAAAAATCAACTCCTACCAAATCAGAGAACCAGAGCCCCAGAGGCCCCAACACCTCATCACTGAAGCAGACCAAAAATTAACCCAACAGGGAAATTTTGCAGAAGCGGGGTCAGAACGAATGTCAGAGCCACATGTTGGGTCATGATATTCAGACATTTATCCTACCCATAACTGTGGGATAACTCTAGAATGCATGACCCATATACCTCAACAAGAAGGGGAAAAGGGGAGGGGTATGTAATGGATGAGCCTAATAGTGGCACCAAATTGACAGTATTCACTGAGTACAAAGGTTTTTAATAAAAAAGCAAATAATAAACCAAATATATAGGCAAAAATAACAACAATATGTGTATCTCAAGTAGGGATTTTAGACATAAATAAGTTTTCAAATATCTTAGAATGAGGGGTATACAGTAAAGTAATATTGCTTTTAATCACTTTTATAACTGAATTCTTAACATTTTTTTTGGATAACACCAAAATTGTATTGATTATAATAATGAACTTAAACAACAATATAAGAAGCAAAGATATAAATGATAATATGAAAGGAACACCTCATGTATTTTGCAGAAATGTACTAATCCCAATTCTCTGTGCTTTTCTAATTACTTATAATACAGATATTATAAGTAATCTCAGTGAACTACTATATATTCTTCAGTTTATACATATAAACTTCCATTATGTTTGGCATCAATATACTTAATTTTACAAATTTAAGCTTTAAATTTGGTATTTCCTATTTGTTATTATCACCAATAAAAACAAACTGTTAAAAAAATTGCCTTACAAATAAATAAATAAATTACATTGCAATAAGCTTAACCGAGGAAGCAAAGGATATCTACAATGAGAACTTTAAAAACACTCAGGAGAGAAATTGCAGAAGACATAGTAAAATGAAAATATATCCCACAATCTTCAAGTGGAAGAATCAATATTGGGGAAATGTCAATGTTACCAAAAGAAAAATATACATTTATTGCAATCCCCATTAAATTCCAATGGCATTCTTCACAGGAATAGAAAAAACATACCCAAAATTCATTTGGAAGCACATAAAATCTCAAATACCCAAACAATTTTAAGCAACGAAAATGCCACATTATAAAACCATAGTCACATGGAACTTAATATCAGACCTCAAGCTCTGAATCTGGTAGAGGAAAAGGTAGGGGAAACCCTTCAACACATTTGCATATTGACTTTTTGAATAAGCCCCATTTGGACCAAAAATAAAGCAACTAATCAACTAATGGAATCTCAAGACATTACAAAGCTGTTGTACAACATAGGATACCTTGAATATAGCAAAGAGAAAACCAACAGAATGGGAGAAAATCTTTTCCAGTATGTATCTGACAGTGGATTAATATCCAGAATGTACAATGATTTAAAAAAACAGAACAATAAGGAATCAAACAACCTAATTAAAAATGGGCTGTGGAACTACATAGAGATTTCTTGTCAGTAGAAATACATATGACCTATAAACACCTAGAGAAGTATGCTACATCCTTAGCCTTCAGGAAAATGCATATTTAAACTACCTTAGGAATCCATCTGTCTCCCATCAAAATGGTTACCATCAAGAAAACAAATGACCACAAATGTTAGTAAGGATGTGGTAAAGGGGGAATTATTTTATAATGTTGGTAGAAATTTAATCTGGTACAGACATTGTGAAAATAAGTTTGGAGGTTCTTGAGACAGCTAAAAATAGATTTTCTATATGCTCCAGTTATAGCAATCCTAGACATATATGCCTGTGATTCATTACTTAGGGATACTTGCACAACCATGCTTATTGTTGCTCTATTAAAAATAGCTAGGAAATGGAACCAGCATAGATGTCCATACACAGATGAATGGATAATAAAGCTGTGGTACATCTACAAAATGGAGTTCTATTCAGTGGTAAAGGAAAATGAAATTTTCAGGGATATGAATGGATCTGGAAAGGATTATACTACATGAAGTAATGCAATGCAGATAACCAAATGTTGCAAGTTCTATGTCATATGTGGACAAATGTATGACCTAGAAAGAAAAACAAAACAAAATAAAAAAATAAATAAAAATAAAAATAAAAAAAAAAACAGTAGTAGAGGCTGAAAATCTAGAAAAAGGCTATAAGGGAGGGAGGACATACAAGCAAAATTCAATATATTCTGAATACACATGTAAAAGTCTACTTTTTGAATACTGTCACAGTCAGAAACCATAGTTTGTTTCTAGAAATTTTTCAGTGCCATTCATGGGATGCCTTCCAGTGAGTTGTTGGCCAGGGAGGTCCCTGTTGCCTCCCAAACATTATTGGCTTTTGCAAAGGCCCTTGGCTTTTTTTGATAAGTAGATGGTAAGACCCTGTTACTGAAGAATTCACATGCTTTAGAGGCAGAGTCATGGTAAACAAGGTAGTGCTGAGCAGAAAATATTCTCCCTTTAGGCCAGCTAACTGAGTGCTAGAAAAGACTGTAGTATATGCAGCCTGTTGGGAAAATGATGTCATCAGTAGTGAAAACAGTGGACACTGGAAGCATCAAGATTGGCTCGATAAGCCAAATGAATGAATGAGTGCAGTAGTGTCATGTATGCTCTGGTGGAAACCAACTGCTCTCTAATTGTACTGAAGGCCCACTATATGGGAGAAAATACATGGCTGGTATTTGCCGTCCCTCCCATATAGGTTGAAGCCTGGTGCTGTCTGGATAAATTCATATATGACTCTAACCAAATAGCCTAAAAGCATATACTTATGTTCATATTCACTGATAAATTCTAGTCTTACTTCTGGTTAGAGAATCTTCTCTTTTCAGATGGTGAGCACCACCAGGATGATCCAAAAGGAAATATACCCCTGAGAAAAAAGGATGGAGCAATGTCCAGCACTGAAACATCTCACATCCTCCAAGGCTCAAGGTCAGTTTGGGAAAAGCTGGCAGAATGAATGTAAGAGCCAAAGGAAAGGTAGCACTCTTTAGATGCAACTGTCCAGACAGAATTTGGCTTCCATATCTAAGACTCTGCACTGTATAGCGATACCTACACAAGACGCTCAGGGTAGGAGAAAAAGGTGATGACATTATGTTAAGAGACTAATGGAGAAAAGCAGGTGATATGACAGAGAGCAGAGTTATGATGGGAAAAGTGGAGGAGGGTAGAAATACTAAAATTTGTTGTCTGTAAGTGTAGAAGTTGACAACAAAATATATATTAAAAATAAGCAGAGGGCTGGAGAGATGGCTTAGCAGGTAAGCCCTTTCCTGTGAAGCCTAAGGACACTGGTTCAAGGCTCAGTTCCCCAGGACCCACATTATCCAGATGCACAAGGGGCTGCATGAGTCTGGACTTCATTTGCATGGCTGGAAGCCCTGGCATGCCCTCTCTCACTCTCTCTTGCTCTCCCTTTTCTCCCTCCTTCTCTCTCTCTCTGTCACTCTCAAATAAATAAATAAAAATAAACTGAAAATTATTTAAATAACTAGAGACTTCATAATTTCTCATGAACATTTTATATTTTCTAGGCTTATTTCTATTATTTTTGAAACAATGTGTCATAGATTCTAGACGGATAATCTTGAGATTCTCCTCCTTTTTTTAATGTATTGATTACTGGAAATAAAAGCATGCACAATTACACTTTCATATGAAATGGTATGGATCACACCCATGGCATTGTGAATGCTAGGCCAGCAACCTACCAAGTTAGCTACATTTCAGTCTGTTCTTTTTATTTTGCAATATAGGGCCTTACTCTATACCCAGGTTGTTCTTGAAAACACACCTGCCCTATTGCCTCAGGATTCCAGTGAGATCCAGGGATTCTTGTTTCTAATTCCTGTGTTCAGTCATCATGCTGGGATCACACATATGCTCTAAAATATCTGGCTTTATTTGGTGTGGTGGAATCACATCTTAATTACTAGGCTTTACATCAAAAGCATTTGTATTTTGGGCCAATGTCCTCAGTTTCACTAGCAACTATGTTTTCCAGTGGGAATGTGGAGAGATAAATGCAAAATTATTATCCTATCTTGAAACTATTCTGGCAGCAAGATGTCCACATAAGAATGCAGCACTTTGCTAAGTAAATGCCATCATCATCTCAAAGTCTTTGCATGAATCAATGCATTGATCATAAAAGGTTTGTTTTTGTTTTTGTTTTGGTGATGCACCAACACAACACACTACAAAAATCACATTGCCATAATTGCTTAAAATCATTTAGTCCTTGTTTTTCAGAGTAAAGAAATGCAGTACTTGTTTCAACCTATCTTTCCAGTCTACTCTAGCCAGATCCTTTATGAAAACACCCCATCCAGCTACAGTTGTAATTTAACTACTAAATGCTAGTTCATTAGAGTTTAAGGCCATAATTTAGGATATATACTGAAAAAGTACATATCCCAAGGTTTAATTTGGCATCATAATCTGAAAGAAAATTGGATCCAAAATGTTTTATGCCCAGTTCAGTCTACTTCCCATATTATGACACTGTAAAATAGAATCCAAACACTTACTTGGAAACAATGTTCAGTTACTGTCCATATCCACCTATGAATACAAAATTTCCACATTAACATGCAATGCCAAATGAAATTTACTCCATTCTCAATGCATACTCAACATAGATTACTGTTTTTTATGCTATACAGTGTAACACCATTAAAAAAAATTAGTGAAAGAATGCCACTTAAAGTAAAAGGAAAATTGTTCTTTACCTATAAAGCTTTTGAGACAGTAACATAGAAGCATCGTCGGGCCATGAATTCTTCTTTTTTTTTTTTTTAATTTTTTTTATTTTCTCTTTTTTTTGTTAATTTAATTTATTAGTTTTCTTTTCAGTAAATACAGGCAGTTTGGTACCATTATTTAGGCTCATCTGTGATCTACCCCTTCCCATTAGACCCTCCTTGTTAATGAAAATGGGTTGTGCATTGTGGCGTTAGGCCCCAGTTATTGGTACGATAAATGTCTCTGCAAATCATGACCCAACATGTGACTCTGACATTCTTTCCGCCCCCTCTTCCACAAAATTTCCCTGAGCCATGTTGGGTTCATTTTTGGTCTGCTTCAGTGCTGAGGAGTTGGGGGCCTCTGAGGCTCTGGCTCTATGATTTGGTAGGAGTTGATTTTTCTCTGTGTTGATCTCCTTCCCCTTTGTGCTGGTATCCAGTTCACAGGAAAACATCACCCTTGCTTATTTCACCAGTTGTCCTTACTTTCAGTTGGGCCCCTTTTGAGGTATGTTGGGGAAGCTCTCTTCTTAGGATCTGCATCTATCTGGAAAAGAGAAGCAGATTCTCCAACGGAGAGTAAGTTAGCACCCGGAAAATTGAGATAAGACTTACTTTTTTGATAGACAGTATGGTAGGTTTAGGCCCTCTTATACCCCGTGATTGATGGTAGCTTGATATTGTAGAGTGGGCTTGTGTTTGGGTATGGTTCTGACTTGTATCCCAGCTCCAGCTATGGGTCTAGTACCACTGAATGGATCAGTTAGCCAAATCAAGAGCAATTGGTTCCTCACCATGGCTGTGTACCACTATTGCACTTGTGTGGGCATCACATCCGGTTATTTGCTGCTAATTAGGTTAAACAACGTGTTGCTTGGATAGATATTGGTCATTTCCCCCAGTCGCCTATGTAGCGCCTTCTGGCACTAGGCATGCTGTCTGGGGACTGACTCTCTCCAGGCTTCCAGCCATGTCATTCCATTTTACGCATCAGCTGTGTATGGAGTCTTCAGCAATAGGGTCTTATCACTGGCCTTTGGTGGTCATCAAGTACTCTGACAGAAGTCTGTCATTGTTTTGGGAAACCTTGTACGTTTCTCTGATCAAAAGCCCATGTGGATGGTAGGCCCAAGCTGGAAGTGGGGGTTACAGGAGAGAGATAGAGAGCACAGGGGGAGAGGGAGGGAGGGAAGATGTAGAAGATTTAGGTTAGACTTGATCCCACCCTCTCCAGTGTCTAGTGGTTCAGGTGTTTCCTGTAAGGGTCTAGTGAAGGTTCAGCCATTTGGTCTGTCTTTTAGGAAGTAGAATTTTATGGTACCATTGCCGTTTGTGTCTGCATTACTGTTTTCCACCCTTTGATTCCCTCCCCGCCCTCCCATCAATCTTATTGTCTAGTCCATGAGGTGCTTGCTGGGTATGTATGGCATGTTGGGCAGATTCAGGTTAGGTGTTGCAGATGAGTGAGACTATGTGTTGATTTTTTTTCTGTGGTTGGGTAAGTTCACTGAGAATGATCTGTTCCAGGTTCAACCATTTTTCCTCAAATTTCTTTATGTCATTTTTTCTTACTGCTGTATAGAATTCCATTGTGTAGATATACCACATCTTTGTTATCCATTCTTCTAATGATGGACATCTGGGTTGATTCCAGCTTTTAGCTATTATGAATTGAGCTGCTACAAACATAGTTGAGCAAATCTCTCTGGCTTTTGGTTTGAAGGTTTTAGGGTAGATGCCCAGTAATGGTATAACAGGGTCTGTTGGTATTTCTATAGCCAGCTTTTTCAGGATTCTCCATATTGCTTTCCAAAGTGGTTGTACCATCCTGCATTCCCACCAACAGGGAATGAGTGTCCCTACTTCTCCACATCCTCGCCAGCATTTAATTTCATTTGATCTTTTGATGTTGGCTATCCTTATTGGGGTAAGGTGGAATCTCATAGTTGTTTTAGTTTGCATTTCTCTGATGATTAGGGATGATGAGCATTTTCTTAGGTGTGTGTTTTCCATTTGTATCTCTTCCTCTGTGAATTGCCTGTTTAACTCTGTGCCCCATTTTGTGAGTGGGGTATTTGTCTTCTTATTGTTTAGACTTTTGAGTTCTTTGTAAATTCTAGAGATAAGGCCTCTATCAGTTGGATAACCTGCAAATATTTTCTCCCATTCTGTGGGTTTTCTATTGGCTTTGCTTATTATATGCTTGTCTGTAAAGAAACTCTTCAGCTTCATATGATCCAAATGGTTGAGTGACTGTTTAAGTACTTGAGCCACTGGGGTTTTATTCAGGAAGTATTTTTCCATTCCTATATCATGGAAAGTACTTCCTAAATTTTCTTCCAGTAGTTTTAGAGTTTCTGGTCTTATTTTGAGGTCTTTGATCCATTTGGATTTGAGTGTTGTGCATAGTGATATGTGTGGATCAAGTTTTAGTTTCCTGCATGTGGTTATCCAGTTTGTCCAGCACCATTAGTTGAAAATGCTACCTTTTTTCCAGTCTATATTGTTTGGGCCTTTGTCAAATATCAAGTAGCTATAGTTTCTTGGCCCAAAATCCGGGTCCTCAAGTCTATCTATTCCATTGGTCTATACTCCTATTTTTATGCCAATTCCATGCTGTTTTTATTACTATGGCTTTGTAATATAGCTTTATATTGGGTATGGTGATGCCACCAGAGGCATTTCTTTTGCTGAGGATATGTTTGGATATGCGAGGCCTTCTGGCTTTCCATATGAATTTTGAGATCATTTTTTCTATCTCTGTGAAGAACACTGTAGGGATTTTAATTGGAATGGCGTTAAATCTATATATTGCCTTTGGTAGGATTGTCATCTTCACAATGTTAATTCTGCCTATCCAGGAGCATGGGAGGTCTTTCCATCTTTTCAAGTCCTCCTCAATTTCTTTTTTGAGAGTTTTTATATTTTCGTTGTATAGATCTTTTATTTCCTTGGTTAACGTTATTCCAAGGTATTTTTTTGTTGTTGTTGGTATTGAAAATGGGACTATGTCCTTTATTTCTTTTTCTGTGTCTTTGTCATTTGCATACAGAAATGCTACCGATTTTTGTGCATTGCTTTTGTATCCTGCTACTTTGCTATAGGAGTTAATCACCTTCAGGAGTTTTGGGATGGAGTCTCTCGGGTCTCTTACATATACAATCATGTCATCAGCGAATAGAGCTAACTTAATTTCTTCCTTTCCAAATTGTATCCCTTTTGTTTCCTTCTCCTGCCTATTGCTTGGGCTAGGACTTCCAGAACGATATTGAAAAGCAGAGGTGAGAGAGGACATCCCTGTCTTGTTCCTGATCTTAATGGGAATTCCTCCAGTCTCTCTCCATTAAGTATTATTTGGGCCTTTGGAGCTTTGTATATTGCCTTTATTATGTTAAGATGTGAACCTGTCATGCCTATTCTCTCCATTGTTTTGATCATGAAGTGATGTTGTATCTTGTCAAAGGCCTTTTCTGCATCTATCGAAATGATCATGTGATTTTTATGTTTAAGCTTGTTTATATAGTGTATTACATTGACAGATTTTCGTATGTTGAACCACCCTTGTTTTCCTGGGATAAATCCCACTTGGTCAAGGTGGATAATGCTTTTGATGTGTTGTTGGATTCGGTTTGTGAGTATTTTGTTGAGGATCTTTGCGTCTATGTTCATTAGGGAAATAGGCCAATAGTTTTCTTTTCTTGTGGTATCTCTGCCTGGTTTTGGGATTAGGGTGATACTAGCTTCATAGAAGGAGTTGGGTAGCTTTCCCTGTTCTTCATTTGTGTGGCACAGTTTTAGGAAGATTTGTTTGAGTTCTTCCATGAAGATTTGATAAAATTCAGCTGGGAATCCATCTGGCCCTGGACTCTCGTTTTTTTTTTTTTTGGGGGGGGGGGGGGTTTTTTTTACTTTTTCAATCTCCATGAGTGTGATGGGTTCATTGAGGTGATTGATCTGCTCTGAGTTTAGCTTTGGTAGATGATCTGCATCCAGGAATTTATCCAGTTCCTCCACATTTTCCAGTTTTGTGGAGTAGAGGTTTTTGAAATAAGTCCTGATGATTCTGCTGATTTCACTGATGTCTGTTGTGATCTCTCCTTTTTTATTTTGAATTTTGTTAATTTGGAGTCTCTCCTTCTTTTGCTTGATCAAATTGGCCAGAGGTTTGTCAATCTTGTTTATTTTTTCAAAGAACCAGCTCTTTGTTTCGTCAATTGCCTTAATTGTTTCCTTGGTTTCCAATTCATTAATTTCTGCTCTGATTTTAATTATTTCTTTCCTTCTGGAGCTCTTTCAGGAGGATTTTTCTTGTTTTTCCAATGCCTTTAGGTGGATGGTTAGGCTATTGATTTGGGATCTTTCTGTCTTTTTTATGAAGGCATTGAGTGCTATGAATTTTCCCCTGAGGAGTGCCTTCATTGTGTCCCATAAGTTTTGGTATGATGTGCTCTCATTGTCATTCAATTCCAGGAATTTTGCAATTTCATTTTTTATTTCATCCACTATCCATTTATTGTTTAAGAGTGTGCTATTCAGTTTCCAGTTGCCGTTGGGGTTCTTGTTGGTTTTTTTGTTGTTGTTATTTTCTAGGAATGTAGCATTATGATCTGATATCATGCAGGGAATTATGTCAATTTTCCTAAATATGTGGAGGCTATCTTTGTGACCCAGTATATGGTCTACTTTAGCGAATGTTCCATGGGCTGCTGAGAAGAATGTGTAGTCTGTGGATTTGGGATGGAAAGTTCTGTAGATGTCTGTTAGGTCTAAGTGTTCTATGGTTTTGTTGAGCTCTCTTACTTCCCTGTTGAGGTCTGTTTGGATGATCTGTCTATTACTGATAATGGTGTGTTGAAGTCCCCAGATATGATGGTGTTGGTGGTTATTTCTGTTTTATTGTCAAGTAGGTTTTGTTTTATGAACTGTGGTGTCCCTATGTTTGGTGCATACAGATTTATAATTGTAATATCCTCTTGATGGATTGTTCCCTTTATAAGTAGGAAGTAGCCTTCTTTGTCTTTTTTGATTGTTTTTGGTTTGAAGTCAACTTTATCTGATATTAATATAGCTACACCTACTTGTTTCTTATTCCCATTTGCCTGGAATATTGTTTTCCACTCTTTCACCCTGAGGAGGTTTCTGTCTTTAGTGTTGAGGTGGGTTTCTTGAAGGCAGCAGATTGAGGGGTCTAATTTTTTGATCCACCCTGCTAGCCTGTGTCTCTTGATGGGTGAATTAAGGCCATTGATGTTTAGGGTGATGACTGTGAGATTTGATTTGATCCCTGTCATGTTGTGGTGTTAGAGGTGTGTTGGCATTTCCATGGAATTTATTTATTTATTTTTTTCTATCTACTCTGGGTTTGGTTGCTGTGATTTGCTTCTTGTAGGCATTTGTGTTTGCTTATTTGTTTCTTCTCTGTGGAGAATTTCCTGGAGTACTTTCTGTATGTTTGGTTTTGTGTTCATATAATTGTAAAGCTGAGTTTTGTCATGGAAAGTTTTCCTTTCACCATCTATTATAAGGGAGACTTTTGCCGGGTAGAGTAGCTTGGTTTGGAAGCCATAGTTTCTTAAAGTTTGGAGAGTTTCTTTCCAGGCCTTTCTAGCTTTCAAGGTTTCCATTGAGAAGTCTGAAGTAATTCTGATCGGGTTTCCTTTGAAAATGGTGTGCTGCTTTTAGGATTTTTTCCTTGGTGTCAATGTTTAGAGTCTTAATGATAATATGTTTTGGGGAGTTTCTCCTTTGGTCTAGTCGGTTAGGAGTTCTGTTTGCTTCTTGAATCTTGATTGGCCTATCTTTTAAGAGACGGGGGAAGTTTTCTTCAATTATTGTGTTAAATAGGTTCTCCATGCCTTTGGTCTGAAATTCTTCTCCTTATGGTATTCCAATGATTTTGATATTAGGACGTTTAAGTGTATCCCACAGTTCTCTCATGTTCTGTTCACAGGAACTTTTGAACTTACTGTAATTTTTGGACTCTTGAACTGTTTCTTCCATCCTGTCTTCCAAATCAGAATTTCTATCTTCCACTTCGCTGACTCTATTCTTGAGAGCCTCTAGTGAGTTTTGGACTTGTTCAATTAAGTTTGCATTTTCTAATCGGGCCATGAATTCTTGATCCTTCTACCTCAGCTTCCCAACTGATAAAATTTCAGGTATATGCTAACATGCCTGGCTTTGTTCTTCCCCCCCCCCCCACAGGTCTGTAGTATGTGTATGAGGTTTATGTACACATGATATGCCCTGTGCTCATGTGTGCAGATTATGGAGAATTTTTGTTGTCTTCTATTCAGCTGCATGTCTTCTCTAGATGGAGTCTCATAGAAACTGAAGCTGCCATTTTTAGTCTAGCTGGCTGACAACTGAGGCTGACCAATTCTTCAGTCTACACTCCACAAAGGGACTGGTATCATACCTGTAGGTGGACATACCCACCTGTTTATGTGGATGCTGGGGTACAGAACTCAAGGAAAATCAGACCCTTAGGTCTTATGTAAGAACATTCTTACCCAATGAGCCATTCCCCCAGGCCTCTGTACAAGCCTTTTGGAATCTCATTTAGTGAATTCATTGTTTTGGAAAATAAAAATACATTAAAAAGGAGATGTTTAAAGATAATCCTCTATTCACTCAAAATTTAGCTCAAGTAATAATAAAAACTGAAAGGGAACGTGGATGTTGAAGTAACATTAGAAAGTAAGTTTTAGGGGCTCAAGAGCTGACTGATATAGGTACTTCCTGGATAGACATGAAATCCAAGACAAGAGGTTGAAACTGCCCATTACAGTCCCTAGCATCCATAGAGACCACCTAGTTGTGGTCATGTGCACTTGCAGCCACAGTAATACCAGGGGAGCAGAGACCATGAAATGGCCTTGCTTCCTGAAATATAGCATGTTTGATTGGAGCAAGGTACCAACATTCTGCTGTGGCCAACACAGTGAAACAGTGTAGAAGCATTTTGCGTCTGTGTTACTTACTATTTTTCCATGGCAGAGTCTTTGGAACTTGCTTGCCTGAAGGCAGATTACTTTTATGTTCCATACCTGTGTTGCTTGCAGGACTACATAAAGAAGCAAGCAAAGAAGAATAATACCACTAGGTCAGCATATCCATATTTTTCTTGAAGGCCCACAATACTTCTCAGAATGTGACTTTAATCTCAGTTTAAGACCACCTATTTTAATCTAAAATGCAAATACATTTCCAGCAACTTGAATTGTATTTTCACTTCCCTGGGATGTCCCCTATTTGCATACTCATTAGGATGGGACCAAAAATTTTCATTTGCTACAAATTGTAGTTAACAATAATGACATCCACTGCCATGCTGAATGACAAAATCATTAACTCAACATATATGAAAATATCACACCATTACATTAAAAATGCCAAGCCAGCCGGGCATGGTGGCGCATGCCTTTAATCCCAGCACTCGGGAGGCAGAGGTAGGAGGATCACCGTGAGTTCAAGGCCACCCTGAGATGACAGAGTTAATTCCAGGTCAGCCTGGACCAGAGTGAGACCCTAACTCAAAAAACAAAAAAAAAAAAAAAAAAAAAAAAAAAAAAAAAGCCAAGCCTCAGGGCTGGAGAGAAACTTTAGTGATTAGGGTTCTCAGAAGTGTAAGGACTCATATTTGAATCCGCAGTGCCCTCTATCACCAGATGAACATGATCATACATTGATTCAGAATTCATTTTCAGTGGATGGAGGGCCAGCCATGCCCATGTATATTTACTTTCTCTTGCCCTCACTGTATTTGTATGTTCCCATTATATTAGCATCTGGTGGTATAAGCTTCATATACTGAGGCAAATTTACATTTGTAATTGGTTGAATTCATCTTTCAGTTTTTCTATATTTATCCTTATATAATAGCATGCCCATAAATTATCAACAAAGCTAGGCATGGTGGCAGATGCCTTTAATCATAGAACTCTGAAGGCAGCAGAAGAATAATCAGCAAGAGTTTAAGGTCACCCTGAGATTCCATAGTTAATTCCAGGTCAGCCTGTGCTAGAACAAGAACTTACCTCAAAATACATGAAAAAATAAATAATGATAAGCAAAATAAAATAATCAACTGACTTCAGTTACCCTGAAACAAAAATTTAGCATTTCATGTTCAGGAACATAAAATACAAAGAACACATGGTAGCACACGACATAAATCCCAGCACTGGGAAGGCAGGGTTGTGTGGATTACCATGGTTTAGGTCATAGTGTACTACATCAGAGTACAAGGACAGAGTGAGACTGTGCTTCACAAAATAAAAAGAAATAAAGTTGATAAAAATCTAGGGTCTATCCAGGCATTGTGGTACATGTCTTCAATCCCAGCACTCAGTAGTTAGAGAGAGGAGGATTTCTCTGAGTTCAAGAACAATGAGGAACTATTCTTTTCAGGTCATCCTGTACAGAGTGAGACTGTAAGCAGAAAAACAAAAGAAAACAAGCAAACACACAGGAAAATGAAAAAAAAAAAAAAGAAAGAAAATTTTATTCTATTGTTCTCAAGTCCATAAATAGTCTTAGTTTTTTTGGAACTATTCTTTTCTGTTTAAAGTTGGGAAATGAGAAACCTGAGGTTTCAATGGCTTATAAAAACTAAGTATGAAGAGGGGAGTTCCAGGTCATCTTGGGGTGAAATAAGAACTTACTAAAGAAAAATGAAATGTGAAACAAACCAAACATAAATAATGAAAATGCAACCATAAAAATCACAAATTGCATCTGTGGATATTTGGTATGGTAGGACTTGAGGCTCCCAAAACTTCATCACTGAAGCAGATGTAAAATTCATCCAACATGACTAAGGGAAATTTGAGTATGAGGGCTCTGAAGGAATGTTAGAGCCACACGTTGGGTCACATGCACAGAGACATTGCCTCCTACCCATAACTGATGGCTGACCTCAAAATACATGACCCATAGTCCCCAATGTGGAGAGTCCCTGCAGAAGGGAAGGAGAGGGAGCAGGCTATAAATATTGTAAATATAACTATATACACACTGTGTATATAACTAATTCAAAGATAATTCTCAATGATAATTTTTAAAATATTCTCTGGCTATCATTGAAAGGTAATAATCCCAGCAGAATCAGCAGTCATGTTGGAGAAGCTTCAGGTACTGTTTGACTGGATAGTATTTTTTACCTTTACTTTTATTATCTTTACTGATAACCTTTACTATATGATAAATTTAAATTAAGCCACATTCCCTTTTCTTTTCAAGACATGATAATTAGGATAATTTAAGTTCTCTAGCTACTCTTACTACAACGTCCAACCAGCAAGACAACATTGGAATGGCCACTGGTGTGCCACTATGTCCACTTTGGCGCTCTGCCCTTGCAAACACTCCTCAACCCAACTACTCCAGAGCAAGTTGAGGATAATTATGCCTTCCTATTATGAGGAATTGATGACATGAACAAACTTGATATGCAAATCTCTGTATCAGTTATGTTCTATAACAGATAAGAAATATTAGTACATAGATTTTTTTGACTTTCTGTTTTAATTTACTCCTATGAGTATTTCTGGTTACTCTAGGTGACTCATAAGTGATCCCATTCCTTTTATCAAATAGGTAAGTTTCCTTTCTTATTTTGGACTATAGAGGGGAAAAAGTTCTTTTATCACTACCAAAAACACTAAAAGAGAAGAAATAATCTGCATAAATAATGAGCATAAAATAAAGTAAAACAAAACAAAAGACAGAACCTCCGGAGTCTAAAGCAACATCAGACAGACAGAACTGATGTGTGGTGGGGGAAGGGGAAAGAGGCACTAACGTATAGCATATTATTGATCTAGATAAGCTTACCAGGCTGAACCCCACAACTTAAACTTTTTGAGGAGCAGTAAATTAAATGGTTAAACACATCTCTGTGAAGAGAGGTAGCAACTTAGTAAAATGCTCCTGCCACCTTTCATAGGCAAGGATAAAATTAAGATAAACAATTCATATTTGATAGGAAGTATATAAACCAGGAACCTGAAATGGGGGGCAGAACTCAGTGTGGAAATGAAAAAGATAGGTTTGCTAGAATAGTGTTAAGCATGGAATTAACTGCTAGCCAGGATCCTGGTGCAAATAATCAAGGAAGTGACTTGAAGACCAGAATGCATAGGAAGTCCTAGATATTTGGCAAGCTTATGATTCTAGCCAAACTCTTATTTTGCTAAATATTTTATTTATTATTTTATTTATTTGAGAGAGAGTGAGAGGGGCAGATAAAAGGATAGAATGGGTGTGCCAAAGCCTTTAGCCATTGCAAGAAAACTCCAGATTATGTGCCCCCATGTGCATCTGACCTACTGTGTCCAGGAAAATTGACCCAAGATCATTAGGCTTCTCAGGCAAATGCCTTCACTGGTATTCCATTTCACCAGCCCACCAAACTCTTCTTAACCAGTAATCTTTTCTATTTTCATAGTATTAGAATACACAGGGAGCATTTACTGATCACATTCTTTTAAGTTTACATTCACTTAATACCTCCCATTACTAATAAATGTTATACATGTCAGCACCAGGTACACTGGACAAAACTCATGGATCACATACTTTATATGTAACTGTCCATATATGGGGCATATGTCAGAGAAGTAGCAGAAAGCTTTATTGCTTGGTTATTGTTAATTTAGTTACTCTAATCTCCTTTTTACATTAAAAACTTACCACTTGATGGATGTCTGGCCAAGATGGGGACTGCCTAGCTGTGCTGCAAATCAGGGGAAAAAGAAAGGCAAGACATTAAGGTTACAGTGGGGCATTTAGGGGAGAGAAATCGCCAACAGATTGTCAGTGAGGGAGCATAGAGTGGGGAAAACAGGGAATCGCTGATCCCCTTGTAGGTGGGTAGCCCACCCCATCCCCCAAATAGCTGCCGGTTCCCCAGCTGCCATCCCTGCACGCTGATTGATCCCTGTGTGCTTTGGGCACTGTGTGTTCAGTGAATTCTGGCAACAACAGGGAATCCCTGACTCCCTTAGGAGCGGGTATCCCACACTTCCCCATATCCACATCACAGATTGATCCCTGCATGTGGAAGTTTAGACTGTTCTGCCCACTCTCTCACATATTACTCCTGCTTCTGCAAGCTCAGCAAGCCCAGCCCACAGTAACTACCACCAGCTCAGGTGCCACCCCTTACCTGTCTGCCATTCCATCCATCTGCCATTGTCCTGTGGTGGGAGAGCACAAACTGCTTCCAGGTCCAGTGTCCCCAGCCAGAGTATGGGCTGCTTCAGTGCTTGGTACCTCAGTGTCCTAGCCTCAATGCAGGCAGCTTTGGCACATTATGGCTTGAGAATTCAGGCAACTTTGGCACCCCATCCAGGCAGTAGATAGGTGACTTTGGCAAGTGACAACCAAAGCCCAGGCTGCCTGGCAACTGACCCATGCTGCCTCAGATTCTCATTGCACTTGAGTCCAGGATGATCCACCCAACTATGTGCCCATACACTGTCATGGGCAGACCACAGCACAAAAGAAATAACAAGAAAAATCAAATGCAAGAAAATCCAGTTAGATCACCCAGCCATACAATGACTATCTAACCAAAACATAGAAGAGTCATTAGGATCAGAACATCAAATTGAAGCTATGAGCAATGCAATCCTGACCAACCTACTGTAGAACTAGCAGGAAAGCAACAAAAGAACAATAATTGTGTGGATGCTTCCGTCACTACACTAGAACTAATAGATAAGAAACTGGAAGGAGTTCAAAGAGAGTTAAGAGCTTTGATGGAGAATGAAACAAAAGAAGACCTTAAAAATCAGCTGGCCATACTAAATGAACACATAAAGGAAGGCAAGGATGAATTGCAAGAATAATCAAGAAAATCAGAAAATGATGTGAAAAGGGAGCTTGACAGAGGGATGGAAATTATACATAAACAAGTAGTAGAAAATGTAAACTTAATTGACCAAGTCCAAAAACCTCTAGAAGTTTTCAAGAATAGTGAATAGTGAAGGATAGAAACTCTGATCTGGAAGGCAAGATGGAAGAAACAGTTCGAGAGTTCAAAAATTTCAGTAAATTCACAAGTTCTTGTGAACAGAACATGAGGGAATTGTGGGATACACTTAAACATACTAATATCAGGATCATTGGAATACCAGAAGGAGTAGAAATTCAGACCAAAGGCATGGAGACCTTATTTAATAAACCAATTGAAGAAAATTTCCCAAGTCTCTTAAAATAAAGGCCCATCAAGATTCAAGAAGCCAAAAGAACTCCCAACAGACTGGACGAAAGGAGAAACTCTCCAAGACATATTGTCATTAAGATTCTAAACATTGACACCAAACAGAAAATCCTAAAAGCAGCTAGAGAAAAACAGCACACCATTTTCAATTGTAACCCCATCAGAATTACTTCAGACTTTTCAAAGGAAACCCTGAAAGCTAGAACAGCCTGGAAAGAAACACTGCAAAGTCTAAGAACCTATGGATTCCAACCCAAACTTCTCTACTCAGCAAAAGCATCAGTCATAATAGATGGTGAAAGAAAAACTTTCCATGACAAAACTCAGCTTTATAATAATATGAGCAGAAAACCAAACTACAGAGAGTATTTCAGGAAATTCTCCATAGAGAAGAAACAAATAATCAAACTCAAATGCCTACAGGAAGAAGATCTCAATAGCCAAACTCAGAGTAGGCACAGAAAATTTCAAAGTCCATGAAAATATCAACACACAGCTACCATCACAATATGGCAGGGATCAAATCAAATTTCACAGACATTACCCTATGTATTAATGGCCTTAATTCACCCATAAGTGAAACAAGCTAATCTGCTTCTCTTTTCCAGATAGATGCAGATCCTAAGAAGAGAGCTGCCCCAACATACCTCAAAAGGGGCCCAACTGAAACTAAGGACAACTGGTGAAATAAGCAAGGGTGATGTTTTCCTGTGAACTGGATACCAGCACAAAGGGGAAGGAGATCAACACAGAGAAAAATCAACTCCTACCAAATCGGAGAGCCAAAGCCTCAGAGGTCCCCAACACCTCAGCACTGAAGCAGACCAAAAATGAACCCAACATGGCTCAGGGAAATCTTGCGGAAGAGGGGGCGGAAAGAATGTCAGAGTTACATGTTGGGTCATGATTTGCAGAGACATTTATCATACCAATAACTGGAGGCTAACTCCACAATGCATGACCCATTTTCATTAACAAGGAGGGTCTAATGGGAGGGGGTAGATCACAGATGAGCCTAAATAATGGTACCAAACTGCCTGTATTCACTGAAATGAAAACTAATAAATTAAATTTAAAAAAAAAATTAGATGGCTGAATCTGTTGCCTTCAAGAAACCCATCTCACCACTAAAGACAGACACATCCTCAGGGTGAAAGGGTGGAAAACAATATTCCAAGAAAATGGGAATAAGAAACAAGCTGGCATAGCTATATTAATATTGGATAAAATAGGCTTCAAACCAAAAATTATCAAAAAAGACAAAGAAGGCCGCTTCCTACTTATGAAGAGAACAATCCATCAAGAGGATATTATAAACATAAATCTGTATGCACCAAACACAGGGGCACCACAGTTTATAAAACAAAACCTACTTGACAATAAAATAGAAATAACCACCAACACCATCAAAGCTGGGGACTTTGATACACCATTATCAGCAATAGACAGATCATCCAAACAGAAACTCAACAGGGAAGTAAGAGAGCTCAATAAAACCATAGATCACTTAGGCCTAATGTACCTCTACAGAACTTTCCTCCCAAATCCACAGACTACACATTCTTCTCAGCAGTCCATGGAACATTCTCTAAAATATACTGAGTCACAAAGACTGCCTCCACATATTTAGGAAGATTGACATAATTCCTTGTATGATTTCAGATCACAATGTTATATTGCTAGAAATCAACACCAAAAGACCCACCAAGAATCCCAACAGCACCTGGAAACAGAACAGCACACTTTTGAACAGTAAATGGATAGTGGATGAAATTAAAAAAAAAAAAATGAAATTGCAAAATTTCTGGAATTGAATGACAATGAGAACACTTCATACCAAAACTTATGAAACACCATGAAGGCAGTCCTCAGGGGAAAATTCATAGCACTCAATGCCTTCGTGAAAAAGAAATATCCCAAATTAATAACCTAAATATCCACCTAAATGCACTTGAAAGACAATAAAAACCAACCCTAAGAGCTCCAGAAGGAAAGAAATAATTAAAATCAGAGAAGAAATTAATGAATTGGAAACCAAGGAAACAATTAAGAAAATTGACAAAACAAAGAGCTGGTTCTTTGAAAAAAATAAACAAGATTGACAAACCCCTGGCCAATTTGATCAGGGAAAAAAAGAAAAAGCTTCAAATTAACAAAACTCGAAATGAAAAAAGACAGATCACAACAGACATAAGTGAACTTGGGATAATCATCAGGACTTATTTCAAAAAACTTTACTCCACAGAACTGGATAATGTGGAGGACATGGATAAATTCCTGGATGCATACGATCTATCAATGCTAAACTCAGAGCAGGCTAATCACCTCAGTGAACCCATAACACTCATGGAGATTGAAAAAGTAATGAAAAACCTCTGCACAAAGAAGAGTCTAGGACCAGATGCCTTCTCTGCTGAATTCTATCTAACCTTCATTGAAGAACTCAAACCAATCTTCCTCAAACTGTGCCATACAATGGGAAAACAGGAAAAGTTACCCAGCTCCTTTCATGAAGTTAGTATCACCCTAGTTCCAAAACCAGGCAGAGATGCCAAAAGGAAAGAAAACTACCTGCCTATTTCCCTGATGAACTTAGATGCAAAGATCCTGAACAAAAACCTTGAAAACCGAATCCAACAACATCAAAAGCATTATCCACCTTGACCAAGTGGGATTCATCCCAGGAACACAGGGGTGATACGGAAATTGGTCTATGTAATACACCACATAAAGAAGGTTAAACATAAATACCACATGATCATTTCAATAGATGCAGAGAAGGCCTTTGACAAGATACAATATCAGTTCATGATCAAAACATTGGAAGGAATTGGCATACTTGGTGCATATCTTAACATAATAAAGGCAATATAAAAAGCTCTGAAGGCCCAATAGTTCTTAATGGAGACAGACTGCAGGAATTTCCATTAAGGTCAGGAACAAGACAGGTTTGTCCACTCTCACCTCTATTCAATATAGTACTGGAAGTCCTAGTTCAAACAATAAGAGAGGAGAAGGAAATAGAAGGGATACAATTTGGTAAGGAAGAAGTTACGTTAGCTCTATTCGCTGACGAATGATTGTATATGTAAGAGATCCAAGAGACTCCATCCCAAAACTCCTGAAGATGACTAACTCCTATAGCAAAGTTGCAGGATAAAAAGTCAATGCACAAAACTCAGTATCCTTTCTATATGCAAATGACAAAGATACAGAGAAAGAAATAAGGAACATAGTTCCATTTTCAATATCAACAACAACAAAAAATACCTGGGAATAACGTTAATCAAGAAAGTGAATGATCTCTACAACGAAAACATAAAAACACTCAGAAAACAAATTGAGGAGGACTTGAGAAAATGGAAAGACCCCTCATGCTCCTGGATAGGCAGAATTACCATTGTGAAGACGACAAACCTACCAAAGGCAATATACAGATTTAATGCAATTCCAATTATAATCTCGATGGTGTTCTTCACAGAGAAGGAAGAAGTGATTTAAAATTTCATATGGAAAGGCAGAAGGCCTCATATATCCAACCATATCTTCAGTGAAAGAAATACCTCTGGAGGCATCACCACACCTGATATAAAGCTATATTACAAAGGCATAGTTATAAAAACAGCATGGAACTGACATAAAAACAGGAGTATAGACCAATGGAATAGACTTGAGGACCCAGACCTTGGGCCAAGCAAGTATAGCTACTTGATATTCAACAAAGGCCTGAACAATATATGCTGTAAAAAAGATAGCATCTGGACAAACTGGATAACCACATGCAGGAAACTGAAACTGGATCCACACATTTCACCATCCACTACACTCAAATCCAAATGGATCAGAGACCTCAACATAAGACCAGAAACTTGAATACTACTGGAAGAATTTAGGATGTACTTTCCATGATATAGAAATGGAAAAAGACTTCCTGAACAAAACCCTAATAGCTCACAAACTTAAACAGTCACTCAACCAATGGGATCACATGAAGCTGAAGAGTTTCTTTACAGGCAAGCATACAATAAGCAAAGCCAATAGATGACCCACAGAATGGGGAAAATATTTGCGGGTTATTCAATTGATAGATTCCTAATCTCTAGAATCTACAAAGAACTCAGAAATCTAAACATTGAGAAGTCAAACACCCGACTCACAAAATGGGGCAAAAAGCTGAGCAGGCAGTTCACAGAGGACGAAATACAAATGGCAAAACACAGTTAAGAAGATGTTCATCATCCTTAATCATCCGAGAAATGCAAATTAAGACAACTATGAGATTCCACCATAATTCAAGAAGAATAGCATATGTCAAAAAATCAAATGTAAATAAATACTGGTTCATCCACTCTTGGTGGGAATGTAGGATGGTACAACCACTTTGGAAAGCAATATTGAGACTCCTGAAAAAGCTGACTATAGAGATTCAAACAGAGCCAGATTTTCCCTTACAGGGCATCTGCCTTAAACTCTTAAAGCCACATGCCAGAGAGATTTGCTCAATCGTGTTTGTAGCAGCTCAATTCATAATAGCTAAGAGCTGAAGTCAAACCAGATGTGCATTTCTAGAAGCATGAATAACGAAAGGTGGGATATCTACACAATGTAATTCTATACAGCAGTAAGAAAAAAATGACACAAGGAAATTTGAGGAAAAATGGTTGAAACTGGAACAGACCATTCTCAATGAACTTACCCAATCTCAGAAAAAAAATTGCCACATAATCTCACTCAACTACAGCACCTAAACTGAATCTACCCAAGATACCTTACATATCCAGCAGGTATCTCATGGACTAGACACTAGAATGGATGGGGAGGGGGGGAAAGGCATGAGAGGGGTGGGAAACACAAATCGAGACCCAAATGGCAATGATACCATAAAATTCTATGTCCTTAAAGGCAGACCAAATGGCTGAACTTTCACCAGTCCCTTATAGGGAACACCTGAACCACAAGATGCTGGAGAGGGTATGATCAAGGTTAACTCTAATCTTCTACATCTTCCTTCCCTCCTCCTCCCTTTCTCTTCTGTCTAACTGTTGTATATTATTTATCTTTTTCCTCATTTACTGAGTGGGTACTGACCTGTAACTCCCAGTACCAGCATGGGGCTATCATCCACATTGAGCTTTTGATCAGAGAGACTTACAAGTTCCCCTAAAGACAGACAGATTTCTGTCAGAGTACTTGATGACCCACCAAAGTTTAGTGGTAAGACCCTACTGCTGAAGACACCAATGCAGTTGACAAGTAAAATGGAATGTCATGACTGCAAGCTAGAAAAGAGTCAGTTCCCAGACAGTCAGCATGTCTACTGCCAGAAGGTGTAACATGAGCGACTGGGGGAAAATATACAATATCTGTCCAAGCAATTCATGGTCTAAACTACTTAGCAGCATATAACCTGTTGTGATGCTCACACAAGTACGATAGTGGAACACAGCCATGGTGGGGAACCAACTACTCTTGATTTGGCTAACTGATCCCCTCAGTGGTATGGGACACATAGCTGGAGCTGGGAAACAAGTCAGAACCATATCCAAACATTAGACCATTCTCCAATATCAAGCTACCATCAATAATGGAGTACAAGAGAGCCTACATGTATTAAACTGTCTATAAAAAAGTAAGGGTTGTTTCATTTGTCCTGGTGCTAACTTAATCTCCATTGGAGAATCTGCTTCTCTTTTTCAGATAGAGGCAGATCCTAAGGAGAGAGCCACCCCATCATTCCTCAAAAGGGCTCTGGCTGAACTAAGGAAAACTGGTGAAACAAGCAAGGGTGCTATTTTCCTGATGAACCAGATACCCACACAAGGGCAAAGGAGAGCAACACAGAGAAAAATCAACTCCTACCAAATCAACAGCCAGAGCCTCAGATGCCCTCAACACCTCATCACTGAAGCAGACCAAAAATGAACCCAACATGGCTCAGGGAAATTTTGTGGGAGAGGGGGAGGAAAGAATGTCAGAGCCACATGTTGGGTCAGAGACATTTATCCTACCCATAACCCTGGGATGACTCCAGAATGCAGTACCCATATACCTCAACTATGAGGGGCCAATTGGGAGTGAGTAGGTCATGGATGAGCCTAATAATGGTACCAAACTGACTGTATTTGACGAATACAAAAGTACTTAATAAAAAAAAACCCCTAACCCTTATTTAGTTGCTAGGAATCAAGGCTAGGGCCTTGAACAGGCTAGGGAAACTTTCTACAACAAAGTTAAGTCCAGTCCCTTACACAAGTATATTTTATAAGCTGAGAACTGTGGTATATGAATGAATATGTTCCTATTTCCAAGGTATATACTATTATGGTCCCTCTCCTCCACTTCATTCCACTCATTCCCCTCCTCAGTAGGGTTACCAGCCTGCATGTACAAGTTTCCTCCCCTCTTCGCTCTCTCTCCCTCTGATTGTGTGTCTATGTGTATGTGTGTATGCTTGTGTGTGTAGGTGTGTATAGACAACATCACAAAATATACGTCCTAGAGTATGGCTATTATATACTTTTTTATTAAGCAGCTTTCTTACAAATGTTTTTATTTATTTGCAAGGCAGTAGAAAGAGTGACACAGAGAGAAGCCCCTGCAAACCAACTCCAGATGCATGCTTTGTGCATCCAGCTTTACACTGGTACTGGGTCATCAAACCTGCATCATTAGGCTTTGCAGGCAGGTGCCTTAACTTCTGAGCCATGTCTCCAGTCCAAAGTTTTTTGTGGTGTATTTGTGTGTGGGTGTGTGTGTGTGTCTTTTTTTAATTTTTATTTTTTATCTTTACACAATTTTTCTTAACATTTTCTATGATTATAAAAAAAAAATCCCATGTTAATGCCCTCCCTCCGCCACCCCACACTTTCCCCTTTGAAATTCCATTCTCCATCAAATTACATCCCAATATCAATCATACTATTTACTTATATACAATGCCAACCTATTAAGTACTCTCCTCCCTCCCTTCCTCTTCTCTTTATATCTCCTTTTTAACTTACTGGCCTCTCCTACTAAGTATTTTCCTTCTCATGCAGAAGCCCAATCATCTGTTTCTAGGATCCACATATGAGGGAGAACATGTGGTGGTTGGCTTCCTGGGCCTGGGTTACCTCACTTAGTATAATCCTTTCCAGATCCATCCATATTTCTGCAAATTTCATAACTTCATTTTTCTTTTCTGCTGAGTAGAACTCCATTGTATAAATGTGCCATATCATCATTATCCACTCATCAGTTGAGGGACATCTAGCTGGTTCAATTTCCCAGATATTATAAATTGAGCAGTATAAACATGGCTGAGCATGTACTTCTAAGGAAATGAGATGAGTCCCTAGGATATATGCCTAGGAGTGCTATAGTTGGGTCATATGGTAGATCGATCTTTAGCTGTTTTAGAAACCTCCACACTGATTTCCACAATGGCTGGACAAGATTGCATTCCCACCACAGTGTAGGAGGTTTCCTCTTTTTCAACATCCCGATGAACATTTATGATCATTTGTTTTCATGATGGTGGCCAATCTGACAGGAGTGAGATGGAATCTCAATGTATTTTAATCTGCATTTCCCTAATGACTATTGATGTAGAACATCTTTTTAGATGCTTATATGCCATTTGTGTTTCCTCCCTTGAGAATGCTCTGTTTAGCCCCATGGCCCATTTTTTGATTGGCTTGTTTGATTCCTTATTATTTAACTTTTTGTGTTCTTTGCATATCCTAGATATTAATCCTCTATCAGATATATAGCTGGCAAAGATTTTTCCCATTAAGTAGATTGGCACTTTGCTTTTTTCACTGTGTCTTTTGCAGTGCAAAATCTTTGTAATTTCATGAGGTCCCAGTGATTAATCAGTGGTTTTATTGGCTGAGCAATTGGGGTTGTATTCACAAAGACTTTGCCAAGACCAATATGTTGAAGATTTCCTCTACTTTTTTCTCTAGCAGTTTCAGAGTTTGAGGTCTGATGTTAAGGTCCATAATCCATTTGGACTTAATTTTTTGTGCATGGAGAGAGAAGAATTTATTTTCATCCTTCTACAGATATATATATCCACTTTTCCCAACACCATTTGCTGAAGAGGCTGTCTTTTCTCCAATGAGTATTTTTGGCATTTTTATTGAATATCAGGTGGCTGTAGCTACTTGGGCTTACATCTGGATCCTCTATTCTGTTCCACTGATCTACATGTCTGTTTTTGTTTCAGTACCACACTGTTTTTGTCACTATGGCTCTGTAGTATAGGTTAAAATCAGGTATGGTGATACCACCAGCCTTATTTATGTTGCTCAGTATTATTTTAGATATTCGAGGTTGTTTGTGATTCCAAATGAATTTTTGGATTGTTTTTTATATTTCCATGAAGCATACTTTTGGAATTTTGATAGGGATTGCATTAAATGTGTAGATTGCTTTGGGTAAGATTGCCATTTTCACACTATTGATTCTTCCAATCCAGGATCAAGGGATGTTTCTCCACTTTCTAGTGTCTTCTGCAAGTTCTCGCTTGAGTGTTTTAAAGTCCTCATTGTAGAGGTTCTTTACTTCCTTGGTTAGGTTTATTCCAAGGTACTTTATTTTTTTGATGCAGTTGTGAATGGGAGTGATTCTCTGATTTCATCCTCTGTGTGTTTGTTATTAGCATATATGAAGGCTACTGATTTCTGTGTATTTATTTTGTATCCTGCTACATGGCTGTACGTGTTTTTCAGCTCTTAACAGTTTGCTAGTAAGGTCTTTATAGTCCTTTATATGTAGAATCAAGTCATCTGCAAATAATGATAATTTGATTGCTTCCTTTCCAGTTTGTATCCCTTTTATGTGTGTCTTTTGCCTTATTGCTATGGCTAAGCCTTCTGAGACTATATTAAATAAAGTTGGGTATACTGGACACACTTGTCTTGTTTCTGATTTTAGTTGGAAAAGCTTCCAGTTTTTCCTCATTTAGTAATATGTTGGCTGTAGGCTTGTCATAAACAGCCTTTATTATATTGAGATATGTTCCTTCTATTCCCAGTTATTGTAGGACTTTTATCATGAAGGGATGTTGGATTTTGTCAAATTCTATCTCTGTGTCTAATGAATTATGTTATTTTTGTACTCCTTCCCATTTATATAATGTATTACCTTTATTAATTTTATTAATTTGTGTTTCTTCTCTTTCCTTTGGTCAGATTTGTTAAGGGTTTATGAATCTTGTTTATCCATTCAAAGAACCAACTCTTCATGTCATTAATACTTTGGATTGTTTCTTTTTTGTTTGTTTGTTTGTTTCTATTTCATTAATTTCTGCCCTAATCTTTATTATTTCTTCCCATCTACTGACTTTTGTTTTGCCTTGCTCTTCTTTTTCCAACGCTTTAATGTGAAGCATTAGGTCATTTATTTGAGACCTTTCTAATTTCTTAATATAGGCACTTAAACCTATAAATTTACCTCTTATAACTGCCTTCTTGGTGTCCCAGAGATTTTGGTATGTTGTGTTCTCTTTATCATTTAACTATATTTTTTTTTTTGATTTCCTTCTTCATTTCTTCATTGCCCCATTCATCATTTAGTAGTGGGTTTTTTAATTTCCATGATTTTGTGTATGTTCTATAGCCTTTCTTGCTATTGATTTGTAGTTTAATTCCATTGTGGTCAGATAGAATGCAAGGAATTATTTCAATTTTCCTGAATTTGCTAAGATTTGCTTTGTGTCCTAATATGTGATCTATTTTAGAAAATGTTTCATGTGCTGCTGAAAAGAATGTACATTGTGCAGCATTTGGATGAAATGTCCTGTGCATATCTGTTAGGTCCATTCCTTCTATGACCTCATTTAGTCCAGATGCCAATCTATTTTTTTCCTGGGATGACCTGTCAGTTGATGAAAGTGGGGTGTAAAGTCACCCACCACCACTGTGTTTGGTGTTATCTGTGACCTTAGTTCTAAAAGTGTTTGTTTGATGAATTTGGGATCCCCCATGTTAGGTGCATATATGTTTAGGATTGTATTGTCCTCCTGTTGGAGGGTGACCTTAATCAATATAAAGTGATCTTCCTTATCTTTCTTGACTAATGTTGGACTGAAGTCTACCTTGTCAGATATTAGGATAGCAACCCCTGCTTGTTTTCTAGGCCCATTTGCTTGAAACAACATTTTCCAAACTTTCTTCCTAAGATAATGTCTATCCTTTATAGAAAGGTGAGTTTCTTGGAGACAACAAATTTTAGGATCCTGCTCTTTAACCCAGTCTGCAAACCTATGTCTTTTGGTTGGGGCATTCAGGCAGTTCATATTAAGAGATATTATTGAAAGGTATGTATTTATGTTTGCCTTTTCTTTGTGTGTGGTTCTGGTTCTACCTTTGCTCTCTTGTGTTAACTAGTATTTGAGTATTGTTTGTTTTTCCTAGGTTCCTTATATGTGTACTTTTCCTTTTCTTCAGCATGGAGGCTTCTTTCACGTATTTTCCGTAGAGCTAGTTTTGTCTTCAAATACTACTTTGTTCCTGCTTGGGTCCCACTGTCAGTTCAAGTTGGCTGGCCAGGACCCAGGACCACTGCTCTGTTCACTGGAGCTGGGCATTGGTGGTGTGGGAGGGGAGAGAGCCAATGCTGCTCTAGTTCTCTTGCTGTTCCATGTGTTCTTCTACCTTGTGATCTGCTCCTTTGTTGTTCACTGTTGCTCTCCCTTCACATTTCTTGAGTTGCGGAGAGCTGTGGTGTGAGTGGAAGCTCCCCTCACCTGGCTTTTCCTGCTGCCCTAGCAGAGCCTGGTGGCTTTCTGGTGCACCTCTGCTGCCGCTGCTGTGGTCGGCAGACTTTTTGGGACTGCTTTTGCTGGCCTGTGCAGGCTCTGGATGCTCTGGAACTCTTCTTTTTCTCCATTGCAGTTTTAATTTCCTATACACCTTGCTTTTTAGTAAAAGTGTGTATTTTGCTGAGTTCTTTGGTCCTTTTCCCCCCTAGGCTGCTTTGGTGTGATACCTATGCTGCCATCTTATCCGGAAGTTGCTATTGTATTCTTTTAACTCCTCTTCTAGAATGAATGTTCCCTGAGACTTGGGAGGCACTTGGTTAGTCTTTTTAGGATAAGCATTTAGCAATCCACTTTACTGGCTTCAAAGATTTTTTTCATTGTTGTTCTTGTTTTACTTAGACCTAGACTGTATGATATAGCCTGGAACTCACAGTCATCATCCTTCACTGGCCTCCTGAGTGCAAAGTTTAACAGGAAAAACAGAGACAGAATGTGCATGGCAGGTATTCAAGCCACTGCAAATGAGCTCTAGAAATTAACTCTGCTCAGTGCCTCTGATATGTTTGGGTACTAGGGAACTGAATGTGGGTCCTTAGTTTTAAAATCAGCTGCTTGTACTGCTAAACCATCTCATGAACCTTGCTTGAACCTGCGAATTCTGAGTCACTTCAGTATCTACCACCATAAACCTGGAAGCAATTATCAGTATAGCAGTGAGAGTAGTACTCATATTTAATCTGCAGGTAACCCTGTAATATTGACTTCTTTATTTTGTTTTGTTTTTGCTTTTCAAACAGAACCTTGACATGTTCCTCAACCTGCCTTCAAATTTCCAATCCTCTTTCCTCAGTCTCCTCAGAGTTTGGTGTATATGATACAATACCACACCTGCCCCTCATTCCTCTTTAATGACTTAAGTTTCACATACCTTTTATCTGATGAAATTAACCATGAATAAAGGGTGGTGTCATATGTTATGGTATACAATAACATATATTATTTCATATTTGATCACTTATATACATGAACACCATGCAGACCTTATCTTCCAATGCAGTTCAGAGAGACACTTGAACTTTTCATAACAAACAGCAAATAAAACAGACATCAAAGTACATGTAAACAATGTATATGTTTAAAATCAGTAACATATACTGTAATTACCTTCAATACTGACAGCAACATACTCACAGCAAACTCTAGGGAAGGAGAAAGCACAATTTCAATGGATTAGCAATGAAATGTAACAAAAGATAGCCATAGCAACTTTAGTATATTGTTGAATTAAGACACACAAGTAAATTAAAATAAATCCTTAGTGATTTCCAAAAGAACATTTTCCCTTATTATATCACTGTTTGCACTTTTGAACCATTTTATCATCCACTCATAGTTCATACAACTGTAATGAAATCTAGGCCTACCAATAGTTAATTCATGTATATTTGCTAGACTCAGTGACATCTGTTTAGTCTAATTTAAGGGTTATTGCAACCACCTGTTTTTGTCCTAGTATTAAGTGATACTATTTAACAGTAGAGAAGGCAAGTAAAGCCATGACAATTGTACTCTTTAAATGTTTGGATGAACAATACAAGGTATTAAGCTCTACTTTCAAGTTCTTAACAAATTACAGAGAGGGCAGGCCACTCTTGTTTCTCTCTGATCTAACACTGATAGATGCTGATGTCTGACATAAGATTTAACCTGTCCAAAAGGTTCAGATATATTCTAGTTTGTTTACCAAATCCATGACTTTCAAAAATTCATTTCCAAAGGCTAAAGTGATGTCTAAGTAGTTAAGGTGCCTGTTAGCTAAACTTAAGGACTGAGGATGGATTCCTCAGTATTCATTTCATTCAGATGCACAAGATGGCACATGTATCTGGAGTTTGCTTGCTTTAGTTAGAGTTTATTATGGGCCCACTCATAATCAGTCATTATGGCTGCCTCTTTCTCTCTGCCAAATACTTCAATAATTAAAAAATATTTTTAGAAATTATCATATAAAAGCACTTTTTGATATGTTTGGGATTAAATGCATTCAATCCCAGCTCTTGGGAGGCAGTGGTAGGAGGATCATTATGAGTTCAAAGCCATCTTTAGACTCTTGAATAATGTCCAGGTCAGCTTGGGTAGTGTAGAATCCTACTTCAAAAAAAAAAAAATACCTCTAAACACACAGAGATAATGATAATATGGGTACAATGGATTCTTGCCACTACTAATGATCTCCACAAACATGCTAAACTTTGTATATGTAGTTTCACAGCTGTAGTGGGAAATGAGCAAAAGAAATCAGGCTTTGCAAGCAAGTATAACTATTGAATCTTTCCTTAGGGGAATTTACATTCTCTAGCACTTCCTTGGCATTCCTGGGTTGACAGGCATTCAGTCATCAGCTCACCTTTTTGTTAGCATCTGTCTTTTCAGACATCACAACTAAACAATTACCAAACACTGGATTAGGTGTGTCTTGACATGCATCTGGAGTTCATTTGCAGTGGCTGGAGGCCGTGGCATGCCCATTCTCTCTCACTCTCTCTCTCTCTCTTCTTCCCTCGCTCTATCCCTCATTCTCTCTGTCTGACTCTCTCAACTAAATAAATAAAAATAAAACGAATAATTAGAAAAAGAAACTGAGGCAGTCAGAGGAGTCTTTCTTTCATGGTGGCTGCAAGGATGATACATTTTCTTGCTCATGGGATCACAGTGTTTTACAGTTACTGCTCCACGGAGAGAACCGAAGACACTGAGACTTCAGTGCTCCCTAACCCTAATGGAACCATATGTTTTGTTCCCAAACTGCTTAGGGAAACAGGTATCACCTTGGAGTCATGGCAGAGCCAGGTGGGTGGCACACACTCTACCTTTAGCAGTTGGGCACTGGACAACGCAGAACCAGGAAATTCAGACCAACCTGGATCCACAGGACCCTGTCTGAAAAGACAGATGCTGACAAAAAAGGTGAGCTGATGACTGAATGCCTGTCAACCCAGGTATGCCAAGGAAGTGCTAGAGAATGTAAATTCCCCTAAGGAAGAAAGGAATGGGGCCTCAAATGACCTTCAATGGCATCAAGGTGAGAAGGGACTTATGCTATTCTGAGCATAAGCACAGACAAGAAAAATGACAACACTCCAGGTGTCATACTGTCTGGTGATAATGTCTTTTGTAAAGATGGGGAGATAAATTTGAACTTCAAACCTGTTCAAGAAGTTCAGGAGATGACTCTAGGCGATGACATATGGGCATTTCTGACAAGATTAACATCTTGATCCTGTATTCTGTTTCAGTGATCTACATGTCTGTCTTTGTGCAAAACCATTCTGCTTTTGCTACTACGGCTCTTTTATATAGCCTAAAATCAGGTATGGTGATACCACCAGCTACTTTTGTTGCTCAAAATCATTTGGGCTATTTGAGGATTTTATGCTTACAAGTGAATTTTAGGATTAATTTTTTTCTATTTCTGTGATAAATGCCTTTGGAATTTTAAGGGGGAGTTTATTAAGTGTGGAGGTTGCTTTTGGTAAGATTGATATTTTCACAATATTGATTCTGCAAATCTTTGAACACCAGGCATATTTTCCTTTCTTTGCATCTTCTGCAGTTTCTTGATTATTTTAAAGTAATCTTTGTAGGCATCCTTCACTTCCTTGGTTAAGTTTCTTCAAACATTATTTATTAATTGATTTTTTGAGCCAATTGTTAATTGAAGAAATTCCCTGATTTCATCATCTGCATGTTTGTTGTTAGTATATTGGAAAGCCCCTGATTTCTGTGTATTTATTTTGTATCCTGCTATGTTGCTTAAAGTGTTTATCAGCTCTAACAGTTTGATGTTAGAGTTTTTAAGTGTTTTTTTTTATGTATGAAATCATATCATAGGCAAATAGTGATAATTTGATTTCTTCCTTTCCAATTTGTTTCCATTTTATGAGGGTCTCTTGCCTTACTGCTATAGTTAAGACTTCAAGTACTATGGTCAATAATGGTGGAGGCAGTCGACACCCTTGTTGTGTTCTGGAATTTAGTGGAAATGCTTCAAACTTTTCAACAGTGTTATGTTGGCTGTAGGTTTGTCATAGTAGCTTTTATGATGTTGAGATATGTTCTCCTATTCCCAGTTTCTGTAATACTTTTACAGTGAAAGGATGTTAGATTTTGTCCAATGCCTTTTCCACATCTATTGAAATGATCATGTGATTTCTTTGTCCTGCAGATCATTTATGTTATGTATTACATCTATTAATTTGCATATGTCGTACCATCCCTGCATCCCTGGGATAAAGCCAACTTGCTAAGGGTTGATAACCTTTTGATGTATACTTGTATTCTGTTTGCCAATATTTTGTTCAGAATTTTTGCATTTATGTTCTTGAGATAGATTAGACTGTAATCTAATTTTTTTTATGTCCTTTGTTGACAAGTTTGTGAGGCTGGCTTCATAAAAGGAGTTGGGTATGATTCCTTCCTTTTCTATCTTATAGAAAAGTTTAAGAAGCACTGGTGTTAGCTCTTCCATGAATGTCTGGTAAAACCGACCATGAATCCATGTTGGCCTTTTTTGTTTGTTTGTTTTGTACTTGTAGGTCTACTTAATGGTTTATTTCATCTTGATTTAAGTTTGGTAGTTCATTTCCATCAAGGAAATCACCCATTTCTTTCAGATTTTCAAATTTAGAGGCTCATATATTCCTAAAGTAATGGTCTGAATTTCTTTGTCTTCTTTCTAATTTCAGTTTTTTCATCTCTAGTTTTTATTGATTTTTGTTATGTCTCTCTTTATTCTGTTCAAATTTGCTAAGGTTCTGTCTATCTTGCTTATCCTTTCAAAGAAGCAACACTTTGTTTCATTAATTCTTATTGTTTTTCTCTCTTTCCTCTTTCTTTTCTTTTTCTTTGGTTTCTATTTCATTAATTTCTACCCTAATCTTTATTATTTCTTCTTGTCCACTGATTTTTGGTTTGCTTTGTTTGTTTTCCAGTGCCTTAAGAAGATGCATTAAATTATTTGTGAACTCTGTAATTTCTTATATAGACACACAGAACTTTAAATCTAACTCTTAGCACTGACTTCATTTTGTCCCAAAGTTTTTTGTATACTGTATTATCATCATTTGACTCTATGAATTTATTGATTTCCTTTTAGGTTTCTTCAATGACCCATTTATCTTTCAAGAGTGAATTATTTAGTCTCCATAAATTTCTGTGTGCTGTGTAGGTTTAATGTTGTTGATATTGGGTTTAATCCCATTGTGGGCAGATAGAGTATAATGGATTATTTCAATTTTCCTATATTTATAGAGATTTTCTTTGTGTCCTAATATACGTTCTATTTTAGAGATTGTTCCACATGGTGCTGAGAAAAATGTACACTGTGCAGCAATGCATAGATACATGTTTTATATATGTAGATATATGTTACATCCATGACATCACTTAATTCAGATGTCTCTCTGTTTATTTTTTGCTGCGATGACCTCTCATATGATGAGAGTGGAGTACTTAAATATCAAACTATAATTGTGTTTGAGGTTATCTGTGACCTTAAGTCTAACAGTGTTTGTTTGATGAAACTGGAAGCCCTGATGTTAGATGCATATTTAAGGTTGTAATGTCCTCCTGTTGGAGTGTTCATTTAATCAGTGTAAAATGACCTTGGTGTGAAGTCATTCCTGTAAGATATTAGGATAGCAACCTCTGAGTGTTTCCTAGGTCTATTTGTTTGAAATAATGTTTCCTATCCTAAGGTACCCTAAGGTACTGTTTACCTTTTGCTGAGAGATGAGTATCCTGGAGGAAGCAAATGGCAGGATGCTGCCTTTTGATCCAGTCTGCAAGCCTTTGTCTTTGGGCTGGTGGATTGAGGCCACTGACATTGAGTTATTATTGAAAGCTATATATGTATTCTTGCCATCCTTATTGTGTTCCACTGTTTCCAATTTTTCCCTTTACTCATTTGTTTTAACTGTTCTTTGAGCATAATTTATTTTTTCCTATTTCCTCCTGTGTGTATTTTGCTTTCTCTTCAGCATGAAGAATTCCTTCAAGTATTTTCCATATAGCTGGTCCTAAACTCCTTCAGCAGGATGTTGTTATGGAATATCCCTATCCTCCATCAATTTGGATAGGCAGTTTGCCTGACAAAGTAATATTGGTTGACATTTGTTTTATTTCAGAACTTGCAATATATCATTTCATGCCCATCTATCTTTTAAAGTTTGTGTTAAATAATGTGTAGTTACTATGATGGGCTTGACTTTGTAGGTGATTTGTGCTTTATTTCAAAATGAATTCAATATATTTTCTTTGGTTTGCATGTGTTTAGTAGTTTAGTTATAACATGGTGAGGCGAGGTTCTTTCCAGGGTTTGTCTGGTGCTCTTGTACCTGCCTAGGCATTCCTTTCTCAATTAGCAAAACATTTTTTTTTCTTTTTTCTGTAACATTGTTGAAAACATCTACTAAGTCTCTGGAATGAAGTTCTTATGTTATATACTGAATTCTTATGATTGATATTTTGTATTATCCTGGATATCTTGAAATTCCCATTCATACTTTGCTATTAACTTGTTCTTCTCTTTGTTGGACTGTCTTAGAAATGCCACCTCAGTTTCTAGTTTAGGAGTACTAAACTAGATCCATTCTACTGTCAAACTTTTGACAGATTTTTGTTGTTGTTGTTTTATAGTTTAACTGACTGTGTTCTTTAGACCTAGGATGCCAACCTGGTTATTCTTCAATATTTGGATTTCCTTACTCATGTCTTGTAATGAACTCATTATTTCATTAAGGTGCTTTCCTGTGTTCTTTTTCATTATTTTGTTTTCTTCTTTAATTCCTTTGTTTTCTTCTTGGCTTCACTGATTTCCTTCATTTACTCCCTGGTTTCTTTGACCATAAATACCCAACTTAGCATGAAATCTTTGTCAGGCATTTCATCTAAAACAGTTTCATTGGTGATCATTTCTGATGGATTTGGAGTTCTTGGTGGAACTGCATTGCCTTGATTCTTTTAGTTTCTTGTATTATATTTTAGTGACTTTTGCATCCTGAATTGATTTGATGATTTGATGATGATTCTACCTATCTGTAATGATTCCAACACACCAAGCCACATCTATATACATTCATGTTATGAATTCATGGTTCCAGGTGTAGGTCTTGTCCCCCAGACAAGCCACAGAACTAATCCTAGTTATTGAGTTTGCTTGCTAAGCATGTATGTTAGTGGAGTGGGTGGAATAATTCACTGGCAAGTTCTAACTTCAACTGAGTAATATACACAATCAATAAAAACTAGCCACAAAGTATCCAACTGTGATTATTAAAACAAACATACAGTCTTATAAAGACAATTTCTATAAGATATGTGTTGTTCTACACACTAAATCCTGTCAGCTGGAGTGTAAAGATTTCTTTCCTGAATTGGATACCAGGACACCCTGGATCTGCATCAGACCCTGCCCCAAATAATGACAAAAGCAAAAAAACAAGGGCCCTATAAATGTGAAAGCATTGGAGGCAAAAATATTTAACCCCCAAATACAGGTTATTACAAAATGGTTAATACAATGAAAAATATATAAACCATAAACTGCTGTGACAAGGAAAGAAATTCGCTACTCCCATGTAGGTAGGCCTATGTATTTTTTTTTTTTTTGTCAGTCAGCCTCATTAACTGTTAGGGTAGCTTCCAATCTCACAAATGCTGATTGCCCTCATCTCTGCCCTCATGTTGTGATGTAAAGCTGGAGTTCTGATTAGCTCTGCTGGCTTCACTGCCACTGGGGACTGAATGCCACAGGTTCACAGTTTGGATACTGGGGGATGCAAGAGTTCAGCATTCATTTTGTTAGAGGTTAAAGTAAAAGTATTTTAGCAGCTTACCCTAAAGCACTATGCTGAGTGCTACACTTGGTTTCATATATGTTTTCAGTAGTGTTTTGATTCAGGTGTCCCTCATAAACACTGGTGATCTGAATGCTATGTTCCCAGCTTATGAACACTTGGGAATTAAATCCTCTTGGAGGTAGTTTATTGTTAGGGGTAGGATTATGGGTAATATAGCCAGTTTGCTTTTTCTAGCATATGACACAGTTTGTATTGATATTGTCCGTCTTATATCAGGCAGCAGTGATGTCTACGTTCTGCTCATGCTATAGTTTTCCCCTCCTATCATAGAACTTCCCTTCAAATCTTTAGGCAAATAAACCATTTTAATGCCCAAAGCTAATCTTGGTTGGGTGATTTCTGCAAGCAATGTGAAAGTAACTATAGCAGCTGTTATGAAGGGAGAGTCTTTGCTTTTACTAAGATTGCGTTTCTTTGCAAAGAGACTTGGTATGCCATTGAAGTTTCCAGATATTCCCACCAAGAATGAATAGATGTAAGGGGTGAATGATGTTGAACTCTCCTGGAAACTGTACCTGTGGTACACATTGCCTTTCAATGACTTTTACCTGAAAGACAGATCAGTAGGTGCCGTTTTAGCCTCATGGGCAAAATAGTTGCAACCACAACAATTACCATGTTATTGTGGTCTTTTAAATTGTTCTGATTTTCAATTTACATGAAGATTCAATATAGTCATAAAATTAGGTAAGAAAATTTTTTCAATTATTATGTAGTTAATCAGGGTCGGAGATTCCAGTATTTACACTTGCTACAAACAAATGCCCATCAAGATTTAGATGGCTAGCTGGGGAATTGAACATGGTAGGCCCTTGTGCTGGCCTGCAGTACAAAGATTGAAATGGGCCTTGAAGGAGGGAGTGGGAATGAACCTGAGACAAGAACACAAGGAATGGAGCCAAGACAAGTTCTGATCAAGGCTCAGCTTTATTCAGGCAAACATTGCTTATATATAGAAGATAGAACTTTTTGACAATGCTTACATGCCTAAGGTCAGTTTTGCCAGGGTTAATCCAGGATAATCCCTCTATCAGGCGCCCACTCCACCTAGGCTGTATGCTAAACAATGCTTAGGATCAGGTGCTTACTCTACCTGGGCTGTATACTAAACAATGGTTAGGATTAGGAGATTAGAGATCACCCTTAGCTCCCAAGGTTAAAGAGCAGCTGCAGATCACTAGATCTCCTTTGTAAGAGATAAGAGAACACACTTAGCTTTCAAGGTCAAAAGAGCAGCTGTGGCTCCCAACATCTCCTCCCTAAAGAGGGGAAGACCCGCTATTCAGTGGTGGGCTTTTAACCAACTGGGGGAGTAGTTACCTGATTCCTCCCGTGGGCTGTCATTTTTTTTTTTTTTTTTTTTTGTCCCACAATCTTGGCCCTTGGTACCTTTTGGGGAGGGGAGGCAGGGCCTATGTGATCATAATAGGTGTGGTACCAACCTCCATGCAAGTCAGGTTTTACTCTCAGGGAATTCAGAAGCAGTCAGAAAGTGACCTTCCCTTACAGTGGTTTGCCTCACACCCATGTTGGTGCCCATATCATACTCACTTTATTGTGAGTTGATATGCATAGGTCTGAATCCTATGCAGCTCCTAAAGGATGGGTGTCAAGGATGTGTTCTATAATGCATACCTCTTTTTCTCCCCCTTCTTAATTTATTAAAAGAACCAATTGTGCCTGTCTTAGGTTGTCAGAGGCAGAAGGAAATCCTTACCTGTCTCTGACTACCAGTCAGATAAATTCAGGGAGGATTAGGACAAAGTCTGATGTAGCCAAGGACGTGCTCTATAGCGCATACCTCAGACCTCTGCGTGAACATTCACAATAGACTTCATTAGACACTTGAAGAAAATAGGCAATAGGCATAAGAGAAGCAGAAGACAAACTCCCACAGCTGCAAAGCTGCCTATCCAGGAACTTAGAGAGTTCCAACCAGGCAACACAGACTTAATTGCAGCAGATAAATCAGCAGCAGCCTTAGTGGCATCAAAATCAAGATGACTGTTTTATATAGCTAGAATTTCTGAATGTAAATTAACCAAATTTAACGAAATGTTATCATGGTGCCAAATTCCTTCTAAATGCATTTTGACTTTTACTCAATCTTCATAACTAGCATTGTAAGTTTCAGAGGTGCTGCAGATCCATTGGTAATCTGCATGGCATTCCAATCGAACTCTAATCTTCATACCTTGAATTTGCTCTCCTAAATAAGTCACTACATCAAACAAAGCATCTATTTTTTTTCTTTTCTAACTTCTTATCTATGGCTACTTGAGTTCCTAAAGCAACAGAAACATTTTTAGCTAGATTATTAACAAAGTGTGCAGAATGAACTTCTTGTGTAAGAGCAACAGCAGAAGTAGTAATAGAAGCTAATAATGTAATAAATGCAACAATCACAGCAATAATTAAACCTACAACTCTCTCTTGTCTATTTAAACTATTTTTAACCTCCTCTAGAATTTGAATACCCTTGTCAGAATACCAAGGCTTTGAAAGATTAACAGGAATCATAACAAATGCAGGTTGTTTGACAATCATTACAGTTCCAGAATTATGAGAAACACAATTGGATAGACTACAGTTATCACAGGTAACATTAAACATTCCTTCAGACCCATGATATCAAGTAATTTTGTTTTCATTTCTTAACATCAGGGCACAAGGTGGTGTAACATAGGCCATAACAGTTCCCTTCAGAAGACTTTGCATTATTGCTGTCAGATGTAAACTTGGCACCTCCCATAGCAGCAGCAATTTTCCACACGTATATTTGCTGATGTCCATTGTCTGACCACCATAATCCTGAGAATAGTCCAGTGGCCCAATCATTAACCCATACAGTTTTATTCCCTATGGAACCTGCTGAACCTGACCAACCCTTAACATATCTAGTGGATCCAGAAACATTATACCTGATAAATTTTTCTTTACACATTTGCTCCAATATATAGATTTATTGAACCAAGGTGTATTTCCTTCACAGGGAATAAAGTCCTCTGGTGGGCTATCCTCTGTAACTTGATTTCCATAGGGAAGCCAAATAGAATTTCTACTCATTTGAACCTGCTTTATCTTCTTCGTACCTTGTACATGCTCTTGTACATGCTTTACAGTAATGTTTCTTTCCTTTAATTCAAAACATCCCACTATGCTGGTCTTAGAAAAGCATAGTGGAATGCCTAGACCATGCCCTGAATATGAACTCATAATTACTTGATGTAATTTTATATTTTAACTAGATGGTGTGCTTAGCAACTGAGTGTTATTGATTAGAAAACTATGGTTTCTTTTTTTCTCCCAGGTCACCTGCTATAATATAGGAGGGTCAGGATCATAGGTACAGTAGAGCTCACTGTAAGTGAGATGTAGATGACTCCATATGATCAGGATCAGCAGTGTCCTCTTGTTTGATCTCGTGGCCTGCATACCAGACCAAGCGTTCTGGCAACCATATGGCTCCATTTTCTTTCTGTAAAAAAAATACAAGCAGATCCTCATCCCCATATTAATACAGGGTCAGGTCCACTCTATTTGTTAGTCAATGGATCTTTCCACATTACTTTAGCATAATTAGTCTTGGTTTGTGCATGCCAAAAGCGGTCAGTGGCAGAAAACCCTTTTGCATCCAAAAATAAAATAAATTAAAATAAATAAAGTATGATTTAACCATTTTGTTACTGATCCCTGTGTCATTTCCCCCTTTTTAGTTTTTTATAACCAGATTTTTAATGTTACATTTGCTCGTTCAATGATACCTTGGCCTTGGGTGTTATAAGGTATTCCAGTAACATGCTCAATATTAAAAGAAGAACAAAAATGTTTAAATCCTGCACTTGTACATCCTGGGCCATTATCTGTTTTCAGTTGTTTAGGTGATCCTTAAATATTAAAAGCATGAAGACAATGAGCAATAACATGTTTAGCAGCTTCTCCCAGTTGAGCAGAAGCACAGATGAAACCAGAATAAGCGTCAATAGAAACATGTACAAATTTCATTTTTCCAAACTCAGGAACATGAGTTATATCCATTTGCCATAAATGGCCAGGAGTCAAATCTCATGGACTGATGCAATGATGTGGCACAGGTAAAGATGTGAGACGTTGTTGACAGTTTTTAACAATCTGTCATGCTTGTTCATATATAATTGTATATTTAAGATGTAGAGTATCAGCATTAAGATGACGAAGCTTATGAGCATTAATAGCTTCTTCCACAAAAAAATTTAAAAAAAATTCTAGTATCCTCATCTGTAATAGCATTTCCTGGAGCTAAGGGTCTGGGGAGGCCAGAGTGAGCATGAAGATGTCCTACATAGAAAGGTGCTGAGCATTGGAGAACAGCTACAACCTCCACAATTACAATGTTATTGTGGTCTTTTAAATTGTTCTGGCTTTCAAATCACATGAAGATTCAGAATATGCATACAATTAGGTGAGACCATTTTTTTTCACTTATTATTTAGTTAATCAGGGTGGGAGACTCCAGTATCTACACTTGCTGCAAACAAGTGCCCATCTGTATTTAGATGGGTGGCTGAGGACTTGAACCTAGGATGGTAGGCTCTGACAGAAAACATCTTTATTCCCTCACCCATTTCTCCAGCCATTTCATTTGGTTCTTGATGCATGGCCTTATGTAGTACAAGTCCAAGGTGGCCTTGAAGTCAACATAGAAAGAGCAAAGGGTGAACTTGAAGTCTGGGTTCTCCCACCTCCAGCCACTAAGTTCTAGAACTACAGATGTAAATCACCTCTCTATCTCCTGTATAATACATTTTAAGGTAGTAATCCTGGAATTACTTAGAGATGGAGATATTTTTAATAAATATCATCTTCCTCGTAATAATTCAGTGACCAGAATAAGAAAAACTACCTTGGTTCCTTAAAAAAAGTCATATAGCAACAATATATAACCACTCATTCCTTCAGGATTCTCTTAGGATGCAAGTATATGTCCTTTTGTGAAGCAAACTGAAGATATTTTAGCTTGCCGCTTTATCACAATCCCAACTGATAGTTTTTGTTTTGTTGGGTGAGTGGTTTTTCAAGGTAGTGTCTCACTCTAGCTCAGGCTGACCTGAATTCCTTATGTAGTCTCAGGGTGGCCTGTAACTCACAGTGATCCTCTTATAGCTGCCTCCCAAGGGCTGGGATTAATGGAATGTGTTGCCATGCCTGATTCCACTTGATATTGTGGCTCTAGCAGTACTATTATCTCTTATCAGACTAGGTCCCATGTATTCTAGGGTGGCCTTGAACCTGCTGTGAATGGGATGATGACTGGGAAATCCTAATCATGTACTTCAAGTACCCTTAGGAAGAGAATGTAGGCATTCACTATATACATATCTATTTGCTTGCTGGTCTTATGAAACAGGGTTTCACAGTGGAGTCATCTAAACTTGTTGGCTTATAATTACAATCATGATACATTTGAATTAGTGCAAATACAGATGCAGCACTACAGTCAAACACACTATTATATATGACTGCAGCAGACTTTTCACTGAATGAGACATTTTTCTTTTATGTGATATTTCTAGTACTACAAACATTTACATACTTCTGAAGTGATATAAAAATTGAATTAAAAGGTGGTTTAGATTTAGGAAGGATAATACCTGATACAAGATGTATCTCTAGATATCTGACATTTGTCCAGCTGATTTGTGTTTGTATTTACCTTACTTACAAGCTGTTTTAAGCAAGGTACTGTTGTATACACCTGTATTCCCAGCACTTGGAAGTAGTACGAGGAGGGTTAGGAACTCAGGGCTATCATTTACTACATATCAAGTTTGAGGTCATCCTAGACTATGCCATATGGTCTCAAAAAATCAGTACAGGGCTAGGGAGATAGCTCAGTGTGTAAAGCAAAGCATTTGCTGGACAAGGCTAACAATCAGTCCAGATCCCAAAAACCCACACAAAACTGGATATGCAAGATGAACATGTATAATCTAACATGGTTATGCTGAGAAACAAGGAAGGGACAAAAATATCATGAAATGCACAGGCCATCTCACCTTGCAAACACAGCAGCAAACAAGAAAACCTGTCTCTAATGGAGGTGTAAAGTGAAGACCAGCAGTCAAGGTTGTAATGAGCCACACTATGCCCATGTCTGCATCTAAACACAGCAAAGCATATCAACACAAGTTCAGAAAAAGAAAAAATGGCCTATTGTGGTGGCACATGATGAACCCAGGATGTGGAGGAAGAAGGATTGCCATGACTAGCATACAAGCCTCAGACTAAAGGGTTCTTGGTTAGCCTGGAGTACAGTGAAACCCTTCCTTAACCACCTCTACATTAAAAAATGTATACATAAAGCTGGGTGTGGAGGCACACATCTTTAATCCCAGAACTCAGGAAGCAGAAAGTCTTCACCTGCTAGTTTGGAAGGGGGCTTTATTCTATTTTCCTTTCTTTTCCTGAATTGCAGATCTGCAAACAATTAGTCTGTTTACTTTAAGAAATTCTTGAAAAATAAACATTGAGCCATGTGTCATACATGAGGTAGAGTTTAGAGGATCTGTGTGAGTTTGAAGTATGCCTCAGATGATACAGTGAATTTGAGATCAGGCTGGAGTAGAGCAAGGCATTAACTTGAAAGACAAAAAAGAAAAGAAAATAATAAAGAAAGAAAAAGAAGCATAGATATGATTCCTGCATTGATCTTAACTTGTGACATTTCAAGTAGTCCTGAAAGAAAACTCAGAAACTATTTAATTCTGAGCTACATGTAAAGAAACAAACTGTGTTCAAGTGTGAAACATGACTTTATAATGGAAAGAATATAATAAATCAAATTTCTACATAATTATTATGCAAAAGGAGTAATTGGAGGTATAGGATGAGGAACAAGCATGACATGTTAGCAATAGTCTCTATTTAATATGCTAGGTGACAAGATTCATGGGAGTCCAGGCATTGCTGTTTTCAGGTGCCAGGGATTAAACCCAATGCCCTTCTACTTTGATAGTTTGAATGTAAGCTCTCCCCACAATCATGTGCTTGACTCCCCAGTTCATGTTGCTGTTTGGGAATGTGGTGTGACTTAGTAGAGAAGAAGAGACACTAGGGCAAGACCTGAGGCATAAAGTCCTGCCTTACTTGCCACTCTCCCTCTCACTATGTCCTCACTGCTGATGAAGTGGCATCAGCCCTTGTTTCCTGCCCTGTTTCTCCACCATGATAAAATTTGGCTCAGAATGGTAAGCCGAAATAAATCCTATTCCTTCCTTCACCTGTTTCTATTCAGGTTTGTGAATTTTGGGGTTATTTGTTTGTTTGTTTGTTTGTTTTATTTGGTTTATTCCAAGTAGAGACCTACTCTAGCCTAGACTGGCCAGAAAATCACTGTAGGCCTTAACTGACCAAGAATTCTGTGGTTCCATTTAACTCTTTTTCTCCAATGCTGAGAATAAAGATATGCATCAGGACACATAGCCAGATATATGATTTATACTCTGAGACATTCTATCCTGTTTAGCTCTTTCAGATTTACCTGGTTACTGTTGAAACACTTTTATTATTTTCAGAAAGATGCTGAGCCACATGCCTAGGACCCTAGAAACCAAGATACTGAGGAAAGATATCCATGGGAATATAAGAAAAGGCTACCTGGCATAATCTCATACCTAAGCAGCTGGGAGTTACATGTATACCTGTAGTCATAGTCCCATGTGGAAGCAGAGACCAGAGAATCACAGGAGTTAGATAGAACACAAACAAACAGCAACCTCTGGAAACATTGAGACTTTCACTGAAACAATGGGCAGAAGAACAATGTAGCAAGACATAGCATTCTGTTCAGGCCAACACATGAGTGTATACAAAGCCACAGGCATTGCCTGAGGCACCTTTGGGCACATCAATACAACACACATGCACACACACAAATGCAGGCTCATCAAAATGCATCCCTCCTGCTTGTAAAGCATTTATCTTATCTCAAAAATAGATGGCCCTTCCCTGGTAAGTACATCTGAGTAATCTGCACACTGTAACCTTTGCACTGCCCACCAGATGCCCCCAAAATGTAGTGGCTTTTTACAATAATTAACAACATTCTCACAGTGATGTATGTCAGGAAATGAGGAGTGGCTTAGATGAGTCATCTTGGCATGGGCCCTTTTCTATGGCTGTAGTCAAGTGTCATACATAGATGCAGTCCTTTGAAGAATTTACTAAACTGGTTAAAATATTCTGGCATGTGGCAGGGCATATGGTAGGGCAGTTGTTGGTACAAGTCCTTAATTTTTCCCCACATGGCACTCTGCACTGCTTCTTCTGAGCAGCCACACACAGGTCAATTGATTACTGCCCTCCCCCATGCCAGAGTGCATTATAGTAACAAGGTGAAATGAAAGGCACTGTGGCACGTGCCTTTAACCCAGTATTTTCAGCTTGTGGCAGGAGAGTCACAATGAATCTTAAGCTAGCCTGAGATACAGAGTAAGATCCTATGATAATATGAGGCCCATTGTGGAGAACTGAGGTAACCACTCTTTACTGTGACTAGGTGTGGCTTTGACACATAATACACAAATTTCAGTACTTTAGTCACCTGCATATCCTGGAGGTGGGGGTCTGGGTAAGAGCAGAGTGAAAAATGCCCTGAGTTAGTTAGTATGTATTTTGTGTCAGAGTTTCCTTCTCTCACAGGGAACTGCACTATGAGTGGTACTATTACTACACATGGTTAGTTGCTGTGAAGCAGTGTCTACTAAGTGCCAAGCTACTACAAACATCCTCTGTTTATACAACCATTAGGCTATGTTTTGGGTATGGTTTGAACTCAAAGACTGGTAACTTATTTCACAGTGAAGAGGGAGGTGAAGCACCCTTTATGCAATGAGGTCTAATACATAGTAAGTCATTGGGAGGGGGCTTACACTCACAAATTGAATAATATTAGCTTTGTACAGTGGTTTATGTATTGCTGGAGCAGGTTGATATAAGCAATGTTAAGTCATGTGATTGCCACCTTGTGTAACCTTGAACTTCCCTTTCTTCTTTTCTTCCACACTGATGCATAATCACATTTTCCTTGCATCACACTAGGAATAGATGACGGAGAACTAGTTAAATAGATTTATGGCTTAATCTCTTTAAATAATACTAATCCTTATGGCTTAAAGGATTTTTTTTGAGGATCTTTTACGTGCTCTTTCTCACAGAAACTTGTTGAAATCAGGAGTTGTGAGGTATCTACTTGGGCTTACCAAAAGGTCACTGACCATGATAACTTTTGTTCTTAACAAACTCACAGATTCTTCATGTGGTCTTAAACATATGTAGATCTCAGTAGTAGACATCATTACATTTAAATTCAGTAAACAACTAAGATAGAGATAAAAGATTATAATTGAGATTTTATATATTATTTGCACTGACTAAAGGAAACTTCCTAATTTCTTGATATCTTAAATTCATCTCTTTTTCCCTGCAAAGGGTTAGTGTATACTTGTTACAAGTGTGGTGTTCATTCATGTCCTGCATGGTACATTACAGAGGCAGACAGACACTCAGTATTCTGAGTGTTTTGATGAACCTGATACTTAGCTTTTCTCCCCTGGAAAAATATATTTTTTTATATCTGCCAAATCAAAATTGTCATTTCATATTATCCTTATTGTTGTTGCTCATACTTTTGTTAATTGAAATTGAATATATAATGTAAAATACTTTATCGTTATTTTTCCAAGAACATAAACATTTATAAACATTCAGATAATGCATAATATAACAAATGTTTTTTATGCTATATGACATGTCAACTATTTAAATTTCCTGGGGATTGTATATAAGAAACTTTCCTTCAAATGTGGATAATGGAAGGTTACAGATTTTTTTAAAACCCTAAAAATTAAGTCCTAAATAATAGGTCTTCAAAAATGGTCCAAGTATAAGTTCTCATGTGATTGTTGCATCCCCTTCCACCCTGCCCTCAAATATAGGGTCTTTCCCTAGCCTAGGCTGAACTGAAATTTACTTTGTAGCTTCAGGCTGGCTTTGAACCCACCTATAGTTCCTACCTTTGCCTGCCATATACTGGTATTAAAGCTGTGTGCCACCATATCAGGCTTAAGTTGCGATTAAAATGTACTTCTTTATGTTCGGTGAGATTGTGTGCTTAAGTGGGGGAGGCAAGCAATCCTTCACATTAAGGTAACATCCATATTCTTCCTGTAGATGATTTATATAGTCCACTTCTTCTAGACTTTACATATAAAAATATGTTGAGTTTTATGTGGGAAGGAAAAGTACTTCCAGGATTTTCTGACAGAAGTCAGTTGATGTCTCAGCCATCAGAGTTAACTGGTAACTATTGTTCTGCTTTTCTTCATTTAATTTTTTTGTTTATTTGTTTCCCTAAGTTACTTCTCATTGGGGTTATGGAATTCCCAATGGGGTCATCACAAAATTTTTTTCTACTTTTTTATGTGAGAGTGAGACAGAAAGAGAGAGATGGAGGGAGAGATATTGGGAAAGAGGCAGGTAGAAATTGAGCACACCAGTGACTTCAGCTAATGCAAAGGAACTCCAGACACATATGCTACCTGTGCATATGGCTTATGTGGGTCCTCAGGAATCAAACCTGTGTCCTTTAGCTTTGCAAGCATGTACATTAACAACTGATCCATCTCTCCATTTCACAGCAGTTTTTATAACCTTAATTGAACTAAACTTTAAGTAAAAATATCATTTGACCTCTGACTCTTTTTTTTTAATATATCTACATATTTTTCTGTCCAACCAAATATTGATTAGCAACTGACCAAATTTATTCAGTTAACTTTTACTGGTTTTCCCTCTCTTTCTTCTTCTGTCCCTCTCTCCTCCCATCCATCCTTTCTTTTAAAAACGTATTGATTGATTAGCAAAGAGACAGGGGGAGAGAGATAATGGGAATGTTAGGACCTCTTGTTGCTCCAACAATGTTCAGACACATGTACCATTTGTGTATTTGGCTTTATGTGCATAATGAATAATCAAACCCAGACCATCAGGTTTTGCAAGCAAGTGCTTAACTGCTGAGACATCTCTTTAGCCTCAGACTTGAGGAAAGGAGGGAGAAAGAATGGATGCTACAGGGCCACCAGCCACTGAAAACAAACTCCAGATCCATACACAATCTTGTGCATCTGGCTTAAGCAGGTACTGGGGAACTGAACCTGCATCTTTAGACTTTGCAAGCAAGTGTCTTAACCAGTATGGTATCTCTCCATCCCTGTTTTTTATATCAGGGATCTGAAGAAAAGCAAAGTCCAATTCCACACAACCAAAGGTAAAGTTACAAATTCAATTGGAAGTCTCACCTCTGAGTGGTTCAGTAATGACTTCGTGTATCACATAGGAATAAGTTCACAGTGGCAAGGGAGATGGATCAGACATTAGATGTACTTGCTTGATTGCTTGCAGAGCCTGACAGCCCAGGTTCAATTCCCCAGCACCATATAAAGACAGAGGCACAAACTGGCACATGTTTCTGAAGTTTGCTTACAGAGGCAAGAAACCCTGGAGCATGCACTCTTCCCTACACTCTTCATATTTTCTTAAAGCAATAAGTCTTTAGAGAGCAGATCCAGAACTGAATGGTTTAGTACCTGAACACAGGATAGATGATAGTGTAATCTCTCTGCTACCCTATGGGTGTTGGCTATTGTTATTGTTGTTGCTGCTTATGAGGTAGGGTCTTACTACAGCCCAGACTTACCTGGAAATCAGTATGTGGCTTCACATTGCCTCACACAGGAATCCTCTTACATCTGCCTCCTGAGTGCTGGGATTAAAGGCATGGGCCATGAGTGCTCCATAATGACCCTCTTATCAGTGGGAAATGGAGACCACAGAGAGTCCATCAGTATACACTATTACTCCTTATGTCCTGGTTCTCCTGTGGCTAAAGCTGGACCCTGTGGTGACAAACTGTCAGCTAGTAGTATGTCCATACAAAGGGTGTTCAGCAAACCTCTTCACTACAAGAGAATATGCATCTGGATGTCATCCTTCCTTAACCTGATATCTGTGGATCTAAGGACACAGGATCAGAAGAAATGCTGGCACTGTGGGAGAGTTTCTGTCTATGTGCTTGAAATACCCCTTTGGGGGCCTGAGGGTCTCCCTTTTGGTGGGTTGGGGAGGCTAGGCCAGAAATGTCCCTAGGAAACAGGGCCAGAGCTTCCCTTCTCCTTCCCTCAAGGATCTCCACATTTATATATGGTGATAACCTGTCCTCAGCAGAGGGGTCCATGACCATGGGATAGCAGAAGGTCTAGCTTACCTGTGTTTTCATTCAGAACCGCAGGGTTGACATAAAGACCTTTTAAGTTCACCATTAGAGGTGTGGCCTGTAGGGGCTCACAACTCACTGTCCATAATAAAGCATGTGAACCCAGAGAGACCAGTGAAATCCCACTGTCTCCTATCAAGCTGCAGGGGCAGGAATCACAGCCTACCCCTCCCCAGTGTTACACTTCTTGCACATTCACGGCTTCTCCTTAATGGTCTTAGAACACTGGTCCTTCCAAATCACACTTCAGTGCTGGTCAACCCACATTCAATGATATTCATTGCTTGTCAGTGACTACAGGGCTTTCCTGTGCCACTCAGTGCTATTCACTACTAAACACAAGTTGCAGCACTCTCCTCCTACACTCATAGACATTACCCCACCATAGACTATAAGTGCCCCCCTCTAATATTCCCTGCCATCAATCGAATACAAAATCTAAGCTTTCATCTTCAGCATTAACTACCACCATCCTCCTCACCCCACATGTATCTAGAGTTCAATTTCAGTGGCTGAATCACTGGCATGCCAAACCTCCCTCTCTCTCTGTCTCTGTCTCTCTGTTTCTTTCTCTTTTTCTCTCTCTGAAATAAATTTAAAAAATCCCATACATCAACAGCCTTCCCTGTATAAAATTCATGTATGCCCCACCTCATTCTTGGTTGCCTGGTTCCCATGCATGGCTTGGGCTGGCTGAATGTGCCTGGTACCCAAGCAATATTTACATCATCCTAAGCTGTTTGATGTTTTAGGACTATTTGCTTCCAGAAGAATTCCTGACAACTGAAAGATTTTGTCAGTAAAAGTAAGCACAAGCAAAGTCTGCACTCCAAATTCCAGCAGTAGATGGAGAACTAAATGTGCTTTTAATATAAGCATGATCTAGTGAGGGCAACCCTCACAGTGATATTCCATTCACATCACAGTGAGTAAAAGGAGTTGTAATGAGCTATCTCACCACTTACGTATGAGGAAGATGCATGCCTACATGTTTCTATTTATTCATCATTTGCATGTAGGCTTTCTTGCACCCACCCCCAATAACTAATTATTTGAGTTGAAATAAAAGCAAACATTTTCTTTGTCAAATGGATCAAATGACAGCCCATGTGTTTTCTTCCAAGGGTGCACATAATGAGAACAATTTGATCAACATAGCTTTGCACAGGTTGAAAGAAAGTGTTTACCAAACACCACACTTCCCAGGTAAATGCTTTAGATGAGAACATGTCATTTCTGCATCAATAGAAATATTATGTGTTTTCTGTGAACTACTTTCAGATCTCTGAAAATAACAAAAGAAAGAATAAAGACAGGAAAGGGTGGATAGCTGCATGGGGAGAGGGAGGACATTACCACAATAAGGAAAAAATCAGAGAGAATTAGCCATAGTAGCACCAGAAAACCATCTGAATATATCCGTTCAAGTCTAACTATGTACCAGATACCTGAAAATTATATAAGCTGAACAACAACAGCAACAAAACGTCATGATGTCTGTTGATCTTGTGTCTGGATAAGAGACAAAATCTAAAATCAAACAAGTGATTTAAGTGGGATATACTTGAATATGATAAATCCTGTGTGACAAACATGGTTTTATGCTAAAGAGTTTATTTTTTTTTATGAGCCATTGTGCATCTTCTCTCTAATTGCTTTTTGTGAGTTCTCTATTACTAACAGAAATACTTGGAAAACGATCCAGTCCTAGTGGTGCACACCTATAATCTACGCATTCAAGAGGCAGAGGTAGGAGGATTATGAATTTGAGACCACCACAAGCTGAAATCTATCCTAAGCTGTAAAAGACACCCTATCTCAAAAATCACAAATGAACAACAAAAGAAAGACAACAGCAAGGGCTAGAGAGATTCCTCAGTGGCTAAGTTTTTACCTCAGAAGCTAAAGGACCCACGTTTTACTCTTCAGAACTCAAGTGAGCCAGAAAGCCAGCACTACAAGGTGGCACATGTGCACAGCTTGGTGCACATGCCTGGAGTTCATTTGAAGTGGCTAAGTAATTCCAATCCTATCTCTAACTCAAAATTAAAAAAGAAAAGAAAAATAAAATAAATTCGCCTGCCATTTTGCAAACATATGGATATTTTTATTTACAAAAGAGATAGAAGTAGAGGAAAAAGAGATAGAAAATGGGCACACTGGCATCTCAACCACTGCAAATGAACTCCAGACACGTGCGATCTTGTGCATCTGGTTTTACATGAGGAATGGAGAATTGTACCCAGTCTTTTTTGTAGGATTTGCAGAGAAGGGCCTCAAACCACCTCTCAAATGCATCGTTGCTATTTTTGCCTACTATTTTAGCTATTTTGGTCTCCATAATGTGTGACTATACAGAAATATTAAAGTGATAATTTTGTACCATTAAAGGAATTTTTCTGTGTTTGAAAGGTATCATATAATCCAATCTGAAAAATTAAAATAGTATGTTAAAAATTTAAATCTCACATAGATGTCCTTTTTTTAAAAAAAAAAGGAAGTTAAAAATGCAAAAATGAGATCCACAATGATCTAGCAATATTTGCTTTGGATGCCAACTGAAATAAGAGAGTGACCACACTCAAAAAAATAAGTATCCGCTGGGTGTAGTGGCATATGCCTTTAATGCCAGCACTCAAGAAGCAGAGGTAGAGAGATCACCATGAGTTCCAGGCCACCCTGAGACTACATAGCGAATTCCAGGTCAGGTCCCACCCCCTGCTGAACAAATGTCTACACTGAGAAATACAGAAAGAGGCAGATAGAGACAGAAAATGGACACCCTGGGGTCTCTCAGCTGCTGCAAACAAACTCCAGATGCTTTTACTTAAAAGTAGATAGGGTCGGAGAGATGGCTTAGCAGTTAAGCTGCTTGCCATCAGTGCCAAAGGAATAGGTTTGATTCCCAAGGACCCATGTTAGGCTGATGCACAAGGTGGCACAAGCATCAAATCAACTCAAAATACATAATATCAACATTGTAACACAAGAAACAGAGAATCAAAACAATACAATCTGACCAAAAATTATAAAATTATAAATCCATTAGGCACAGTCCTCAATGAGACTGCTTAAGATGAAATACCTGAAAATATTTCAAACAATATTTTATCTATACTCAAAGTAATGAAAGAAGAGAACAAAGGAATTAGAAAATAAATCAAACTCCAGAAGGGAATCAAACAGAACATAGGAAAGCAGCTTAATGAAATAAGGAAACAATTAACAAGACTTGAGTAATAACATAAAACTACTGGAGAAAAACCAGAAGGGAATTATAGCTCTAAGAAGCACAGTCAGTTAAATTTTTTTAAAGGCATATTGAAAGTCCCATCCATAGAATGGATGAAGGAGATAACAGAATAATTGAACTAGAAGGTCAGGTGACAGACCTAATACTATCCAACAAATAGAAAGTCAAGCAAATGGGAAGGTATGAATGGTAACTTAAAGATATTTGGAACACTATGAAAATATGAAGCATAAGAGTTCAGGTTAGAGTAGAAGGAGTAGAATTACAATCCAGAAGATTAATAGGTGTTTTCATCAAAATCGTATAAGAAAAAATTCCCCAAATTGAGAAAGAAATGTCAATGCAGGTACAGTAAACTTTTAGAATACAAAACAGACAAAATGCAGAAAGAACCTTTCCTTGCCATATTGTGATTAAACGACTATACATGCAAACCAAAGAAAATAGATTGAGGGCAGTGAGAGAGAAAAAGAAAGTCACATATAAAGGCAAATCCATGAGGCTTACAGCAGATTACTGAACATAAACCAAGACACTTGTTTTCCCAGGAGTAAAAGATGGTGAGTCTCTATTTCTGAAGGCTCCACATGCATGCTCAGCAAGATCATTCAAAACCCAAGCTGGTGCTGAGCTGAAAACCTCTTATCTGTACAGCCTGTTGAATGCTTTAACAACAACAACAACAAAAGTGCAGTGCATGCTGTCCTACATGAGACAGAAGTCATCGGCATTGAAAATAGTGGACAATGGAAGCCTCCTGTTTGGAAAGACAGGACAAATGCCAGATTGAGGGCAACAGTGGCATGTCTGCTCTGGGGGAACCCAACTGTTCTCTGATTGGACTGAAGGCCAACACTATGGGAGGGAATTGAAAGCCTGATATTGAAAAGTCCATCAAAACCCATGGCAGGGAGGACAGGTGCCTTAGAGGTAGTAAATCCTACTCTTGTCTGCCAAGTACATGTATTATTCTCACAAAACTACAATGAAAGTAATACACTTAATGTTCATATATTAATGCTACTCTCATTTTGGCTTTGAGAAGCTTGTCCTTTCAGATGGCAGTGACCACTGGGATCACTCAAAAGCCAACACAGTGCTGGGAAGATGTGAAGGAGGACTTTCAACACTGAAACTTCTTTATCTCAGCCCCCAAGATACAGGTCCATTGTGAAAGAGATGGTGAAAGAATGTAAAAACCAAAGGATGGGCACCACTCCCTACAAGGTAAATGCTCAGGCAGAAATTTGTCTTGATATTCATGACCTTGCAGTGCCTAGCAATACCTATACAACACTCTAGTAATAGGAGAAAAACAAGTGACATCAAAATAAATGAGAGGCCAATGTACAGAGGGAGCAGGTACAATGGAGAGCAGATTTGTGAAGGGGAAAGAGGGAGAGGGGACAGAAGCTTTATGGTTTATGGTCTGGAAATAATACATAATAATGATTGTGCAGACCCACAAAATACCAAGAGGCTCAATAGACAATTGAAAGATATTGAAAGAAAATCTTGACCAACTATATCTCTGACAGAGGTCTAATATTTAGAAACTAAAAAGAACTCAAACAAGTCTAAACAACAAAAACAAAATAAGCCAATAAAATTGAGGCAGACAAGTGAACACAGAATAATCAAAGGAAGGAATTCCAATAGCCAATACACATATAGTGGATTCTAGGTCAGGATCAACTAGTAGAAAACTCTAAGAACAACGAACAAATTAAAAGTTAAATACAAAAATTATCTAGAGTAAGACAAGGATAAAGGAGAAATAGGGAGGGAGAAATGATAGGAAACAATTCTCTATTTCCTATCTGAAGGAACTTAATAGCCAGTAGTGTTAATGGAAATGTAGTGGCTACAAAGGGTGGGATAGGGAATTACAAATACCTGAAGACAGCATGAATCAGTTCCACCAAAGCCCTCCTTCTGCATAGTGCTCAGTAAGATCAAACCACACATAAAGGGGGTGGGGCAGAGGTTGTCCAGACAGTGAGTTAACCACCACAGTGAGATGTTGGCCAGGGAAACACATAAGGATCCTAAACAATGCAGGCCATCTCCATAATGCTTGGTTACATAGCAGAGCTTAACGGTCAGAAATACCGTATAGCTGAAGACACTTCGTGTCTTCAGGTCATCAAAACATCAAACTGTAACTGACATAGAAACCAGTCTTTTCTCAACTAGCACTTAAAATGTTGGAAAAGACTGCGGGGACTGATGGTTAACAATGGTCACTATTGGAGTAAATAAGCAGAGGTCCCTGTAAGCTACAAATTCAGCCAGCAAAACAAGAAATACACACTTCTGTAATAGTGGCACACAACTATTGCAAGTAACAAACTGGTCTCTGCTTGGAGATGAAGACAATCATTAGGATCAGAAACCCATGGGTAGGAAACTCATAGACTCCATCAAGAAGACACCATGACTCTTGGAACATCAGGAGTGTGGTTACATACCAAAAACACTCAAATAACTATGCACACACCCTCTAACCCAACCAGTTATCGCTCTTGATAGAAGAAACTGTTTTATGTTATAAATGGTAGAGAAAACTCAGAATGCAAGACCTATCACTACAGCAAGAAAAGGTAGTCAACTGCCTGCCGTAAGATGAGCCACCTTTACTACTTCTGCTGGGAACCTAGAGGCACTGCAGAGGAAGCAGTAACATGAGTATTGCTCGCATTATTAGTCCGACAACCACCTGACAGGTAAGGCAAGACACACTGACCAATAAAAACACATTGAATTAGAAACCTAGTACCAATAGAGCAATGAATATTAACACAGATGGGTAACAGACCTCCCAAGGATTATAGCGTATCATAGAACATGGGAGGAAAGATTTGAACAGCAACATGGTGGGTAAAAATATCCTAAGGCACAGTCGTGGCCACCACAATTCCACCAAAGACTGACGGTAATCTTATTTACTCAACAGTGAACTCTAATGAGGATAGTCCTTAGGGAAAGAGGAAGTGGAGCTGGGAGAGAAAAGTTGGAAAATCATAATCTCTGTAAAAAATTATAATAAAATTTGAGAAAATATCTGTTGCCAAATTGATCAAGTCAGGAATCAAATAAGCCAGATTCATGAGGGCATTTCTGGGAAGGACTAGCAGGCAAAAGTTCCATGCTCCATCCAAACTGCACAGCCTTTCCTGTGGTAGGCAATATATGCATATGTATATATAGAGAGAGATGTATATACATATATATATAGATATATATGTGGAGGGGAGGAGGGAGAGAGAGGTGCCAGAGAAGAATAACAATTGTCCCTTTTCCGACTGCTCTTGGCACTTGGTGTTGGTACATCTACACTGTTCATTCAGTACTTCATGGACTTCAGAAGCCAACTTCATTATTTCACATGGACTGAAGACCTGCAATTCTCCAGGAATCTTCCACAACTGCGGTGCCTAACTGGACCTCCTGAGGCATCCAGCCTCAAGGACTGAGTAGTTACTGGATGCTCTGACTCTCCATGTTGCAGGCCAACATGAGTGGATTTCTCAGTCTTGTAAACTAATCCCGTGGATCTCTTTTGTATACTTATTCACTGACTCATTTCTGTTCACCCATGAAACCCTGACTAACACAGAAAGGAGATGACCAATGTCATTATAATGGATGTGTTTCCCAGGTAACTGAGTAGAATCCAGCTCCTCTAGGAAGAAGGATGATGGTGGCAATAAGACTGTCTTCAAAAGTGTTTGGTCAAAACTTCTCTTGGAAAATGGATTTTATTTAAAAATGATGTAACCACTTTTTAATGTTTATATTGATATCATAATTTGAAAAACATACATATGCAAAGTTGATTATTTTATATGTAATTCTATTTTAAAATGAATGTAAGCAGGAAGCACACATAAAGGTAGTAATCAGAATACTACACATATTACTATTAAGTTTTCTTTGGCATGTCAAGCCTAGCCTAACTAGCCAGATGTCAGCTGGTGAGGCTTTCTGGGAATTATGAGGCTAAATACAAGACACTTGACTCTGCAGACAACGGGAGTTTGTACCACTAGCCACTCTTCAAGCAACCAGTCACATGTAATCAAAATGGAGACAAGTTAATGTGGAAAGTTAAACTAGGGAGTGATTGTTCAGTTTACTGGATTAAAGCAAGCATTTATTTGAAAGGTAGCTTACAGGTAAAGTTTTTTAACAACGCTTTACTTTTTCTACACATGTTAATTTCAGTATATATTTATATTTGCATCCTAGTTTTAAATAAGAGAATCTCAGAAATTGATTGGGTAACTTGAATTCTCTCCATCCAAAATCCTCCAGTAACAAACAGTTGTGTGCTTTTTTTTTTTTTAATCCTGTTTGACAGAAACAGAACACAAGGTGAGGATATATTATGTGTTTAACAACAAAGAAATTTAAAATTCACATTGGATCTGACCCACAATAGTATTTGGCCTCAAAAATAAATAGGAAAGCAACTCTTTATGACATTAGCAGGATTTTTCTAACTTTGCAAGATAAGAAATTAAGGCATTCCCCATGGTCCATAATTTCAATACATCGTACTGAAATCAAACACCAATGCCCCACTTGGTGAGAAATTTTAACAGCATTTGTTTTTCATGTGCATATGCATGCAAATCTGTATTAATATGTAGGTGGCCATGAGTGTGTGCAGATGTGTATACTATTGGAGATGAGAGGTTAATATCAGGTGTCTTTCTCAATCTCTACCTTATTTTTTGAGATAGTCACTGAACCTAGGTCAACTAGGCTAGGCTATCCAGGTAGCAAGTCCCAGTGATCCCCCTGCCTCCACTTCTGGGATTATGGGAGCATATTACCTGTGCCAGCTGTGATAGGCATTTTTGGAATCTGAAACCCAAGCACTTATACAGCAAGTATTTTACCCACTGACCCTTTTCCCCAGCCCTAATGTTAAATCTTTAAAGACAATATCAAAGTTTACTTTCAGTGCTTGCATGTCTGAACAATTGGAGAGGCTAAATCCCACAAAATACCTCTAAATTAACTAACTCTATACACTTTAAGATATGCTAATCTGTCTCTCAACAGGATAATTTCTTTAATAAGGCCATAAGAACCAAAGACAAGCAAATCTATGTACAAGACAAGACATGACAGATGATTTTTATCAGGATATGAACCATACCCCAAAGAGGAAATGGTGAGATGAGCAAGAGTGCTTCCACAGAGAGTCTGATAACCTGCACAAGGTTATGGAGACAGACAGGGAGGAAACTAAAAATGCTCCAAAGCAGAAACACAGAAGCTGCTGAGAGCTCACCAGAAAAACACACCCATGAATGCTCAGGATATTTCACAGAGGAGGGGATAGGAAGAATGTAGAACCACAGGGTGGGATGAAATATCCAGTGATATTCCCCAATTCACAATGAGTGACTGCTGACCTCATAACCTGCAAGCCCAAAGCGAAATACTAGCAACCCCACTGAGGATAGTCTGCAGTACACTGGAAATGATGGCAAAACACACTATGTGTCTACGCAAAGCTACTACTTAGAAAGAAAAAAAGACAGACAGAAAGAAAGAAAAAAAGAAAGGATGGAAGGAAGGAAGAAAAAATAAAATAAAACTGGAGAGCTGGCTTAGGGGTTAAGCTGCTTGACTGTGAAGGCTGAGAACCACTGTTTGATTTCCTCAGGACCCATGTAAGGGAGCTTCACAAGGTGACACAAGCATCTGGAGATTGATGGCAGTGGTTGGAGGCCCTGGTGTTACCAATGTCTCTCTTTATTTGCCTCTCGAGCTCTCTCCCTATACATATATAAATAAATAAATGATTTTTTTTTTGAAAAAAAGAATTCTAAGTGAACAAGGCATAAATGGTTGAATTATATTTCAAAAGTATAAAATATTGCAAATAGGTTAACTATGAACAACATTGGAGAAGGAATGGGGTCATTTCTCAATAGAATCACTGCACATTCATGGTAGGAAGTTTTCTGTTTGGAGGTTTCACTCCCACAGCATTTGTAAACATGAAACAAAGGCAAGTGAGAACATCATCTGCATTGTGAGTAATCTGACAAGGTCTTCTATTTTATGTTTCTGACTTTTAAAACTTTGTTGAAAGGCCAGCAGTTATGGCGCTTACATGTGAACCCTAAGGACACATGTTCTATTCCCCAGGACACATGTAAAAGTTAGTTGCACAACTTGACACAGGAGTCTGGTGTTAATCTGTATTGTCTAGAGATCCTGGCAAGCCCATTCTCTCTATCTGCCCCCAGCCCACCTTAATCTCTATGAAGTAAATAAAAATTATGGAAATTTATTGTAAAGCTTATAGCCATGTATCAGGCATGTTGATCATATTCCCTCCCATTCACTTCTCTGATTTTCCTCCCAATCTCATCCAACCTCTTCCTCCCAACAAGACCGCTTCCACGCCTATTACTATAGTTGTGACCCACTGACTTTCTCAGAGGTTGTTTGCATGATCAGCCTAGGGGTTAAGTTACTGAAGTATGGAGAACAGAACCAGTGTCTACACTACTGAAGTAGCTTCTGCCCCTCCCCAGCAAACACTTACTGGATAAATCTGCAGGGTGGGATATGGCCAAAGAGCTCTTCCCCACTCTGTGATGGAAAGGTGATGGCCTAATTTTGTACTGTAAACCACTGTGCTGTGAGTTTATGAGGGTAATGACCCAGTCATGACCAGAGGGCCATGTTTCCCAGCACCTCATCTAACAGCTCTCATTTTTTTACTTATTTTATTTTTCTCAATTTCTTAAAACATTTTCCATGTATACCCTCCCATGGAGTGAGCCTTCAATCCAATTGGAGGGCAGTTGGTTTCCACCATGACAGATGTACCACTATCATACCTGTTGACTCATTTGGCCTGGCTGGCCAATTATAAGGCTTGCAGTGCCCACTGTTGAGATTCTTCACTGGTGGTATCTCCTTCTCCCATTGCACTGCATGTAAAATGGCTTCTTCCAATTTTCTGTCAGCTTGTCTACATGGAGGAGGTTATCAGCTAAGTTCCAGAAGGATTTCATAGGGGCCTTGCAGTCCATGTATGTGGGGTCTTCAGCAATAGGGTTTTACCATTGATTCCTGGTGGGAAACCAAGGGCCTCAGCAATAGTCTATAATGTTTTGGGGGCATAAAGGACCTCCCTGACCAACAACTAGAGAGGAAGGTATCCCATCTCTGTCACTGAAATTTTCTAGCAACAATTTATGGTTCCTGAGGGTTCCATTGTCAAAAATCAAGAACTCCATATGATTTATTTATATCCTATTAGATTTTCACTAGCAGTCCCTCCACTTTCCTTTACTCAATCTCCTCCCCTAACCTCACTTTGACACTTTTTACCCCAGTTAATCTATACTTCCTACATATATACAATATCAATCTATTAAGTACCCTCCTCCCTTCCTTTCTCTTCACTTCATATCTCTTTTTTACGGACCTCGGCTGCTGATTTTCCCAATCATCTGTAGCTAGGATCCACATATGAGGGAGAAAATATGGCACTTGGCTTTCTGGGCCTGTGTTACCTCACTTAGTATAATCCCTTCCAGATCCATCCATTTTACTGCAAATTTCATAACTTTATCTTTCTTTACCGCTGAGCAGAACACCAATGTATAAATGTGCCACATTTCATTATCCACTCATCAGTTGAGGCACGCCTAGGCTGGTTCCATTTCACAGCTATTATAAATTGAGCAGCAATAAACATGGTTGAGCACATATTTCTAAGGAAATGAGATGAGCCCTTGGGATATATTCCCAGGAGTGGTCTAGCTGGGTCATATGGTAGATCAATCTTTAGCTGATTTAGGAACCTCCACACTGTTTTCCACAATGGCTGGACCAGATTACATTCCCACCAGCAGTGTAGAAGGGTTCCTCTTTTTCCACATCCCTGCCAACATTTATTATCATTTGTTTTCATGATGGTGGCCAGTCTTACAGGAGTGAGATGGAATATCAATGTAGTTTTAATATGCATTTCCCTGATGACTAGGGATGTAGAACATTTTCTTAGATGTTTATATGCCATCTCTATTTCTTCCTTTGAGAACTCTCTATTTAGCTCCATAGCCCATGCTTTTTAAAATTTGCTCGTTTGACTTCTTATTATTTAACTTTTTGAGTTTTTTCTATATCAGAGATCAATATCCTCTATCAGATATATATCTGGCAAAGACTTTTTCCCATTCTGTAGGTTGCCTCTTTGCTTTATTCACAGTGTCCTTTGAAGTACAAAATCTTTGTAATTTCTAGCAGTTAATCTGTGTTTTTTTTTTTTTTTTTTAACTGAACAATAGGGATTATATTCAGAAAGTCTTTGCCAAGACCAATATGCTGAATGGTTTCCTGTTGAATGGTTTCCTCTACTTTTTCCTATAGAAGTTTCAGAGTTTCAGGTCTGATGTTAAGGTCTTTAATCCATTTGGACTTAATTCTTGTTCATGGAGAGAGAGAAGAATCTATTTTCCTCCTTCTACAGATACATATCCAGTTTTCCCAACACCATTTGCTGAAGAGGCTGTCTTTTCTCCAATGAGTATTTTTGGCATTTTGATCAAGTATCAGGTGACTATAGCTACCTTGACTTGCATCTGTGTCCTTTATTATGTTCCATTAATCTATGTGTCTGCTTTTATGCCAGTACCATGCTATTTTTGTTACTTTGGCTCTGTACTATAGGTTAAAATCAGGGATGGTGAAACCACCAGCCTTAGTTATGTTGCTCAGTATTATTTTAGAGATTCAAGGTTTTTTGTGATTCCAAATGAATGTTTGGATTTTTTTGTTCTCTTTCCATAGAGAATGTTTTTGGAATTTTGATGGGGATTTCATTAAATGTGTAGATTGCTTTTGGTAAGATTGACACTTTCACAGTATTAATTCTTCTAATCCAGGGGAAAAAAAAAAAGGAATGTTTTTTCCATTTCCTAATGTCTTCTGCAATTTCTCACTTGAGTGTTTTAGAGTTTTCATACTATAGATTCATTACTTCCTTGGTTAGATTTATTCCAAGCTACTTTATTTTCTTTGATGAAATCGTGAATGGGAGTGATTCTTTGATTTTTACCTCTGTGTGTTTGTTGTTAGCATATAGGAAGGCTACTTACTTTTGTGTATTTATTTTCTATACTGCTACATGGCTGTAGGTGTTTACCAGATCTAACAGTTTACTAGTAGATTCTTTCGGGTCCTTTATAAATAGAATCATGTCATCTGCAAGTAATGAAAACTTCAACTCTTTCTTTCCAAGTTGTATTCCTTTTATATGTTTCTCATGCCATATTGCTATCGCTAAGGTTTCTAATACTATATTAAATATAGGTGGGGATGTGGACACCCTTGTCTTGTTCCTGATATTCGTGGGAAAGCTTCCAGTTTTTCCCCATTTAGTAATATGTTGGCTGTAGGCTGGTCATAAATAGCCTTTATTAGATTGAGATATGTTCATTCTATTTCCAGTCTCTGTAGGACTTTTATCATGAAGGGATGTTGGATTTTGTCAAATGCTTATTCTGTGTCTAATGATATGATCATGTGATTTTTGTCCTTCAGTCCACTTATATAATGTATTACATTTATTGATTTGTATATATTGAACTATCCCTGCAACTCTGGAATAAAGTCTACTTGGTCATGGGGAATGATCTTTCTGATGTATTCTTTTATTCAGTTTGCCAATATTTTGTTGAGAATTTTTGCATCAATGTTCATGAGGGAGATTGGTCTATAATTTTCTTTCTTTCTTTTTTCTTTTTTTTTTTTTTTTGCTATCTTTGCCTGCTTTTGGTATCAGGGTGATGCTGGCTTCATAGAAAGAGTTTAGTAGAATTCTTCCTTTTTCTATTTTATGAAAAAGCTTAAGAAGCAATAGTCTTAGCTTTTCCTTGAAGGTCTGGTAAAATTCAGCAGTGAATCCATCTGGTCCTGGGTCTTTTTTTAGTTTGGATCTCCATGCTTGTCATAGGTCTATTTAAGTGATTCATCTCATCTTGATTTAATTTAGGTAGGTCATATAAATCAAGGAAATCATCCATTTCTTTCAGAATTTGATACATTGTGGAGTATTTGCTTTTATAGTATGTCCCTATGATTTTTTGAATTTCTTTGGCATCTGTTGTGATGGTGACTTTTTCACTACAAATTTTATTAATTTGTGTCACTTCTCACTTTCTTTTGGTCAGATTTGCTAAGGGTTTATCAATCTTATTTATCCTTTCAAAGAACCAACTCTTTGTATCATTGATTTTGTTTGTTTGTTTGTTTCTATTTCATTACTTTCTTCCCTAATCTTTATTATTTCTTCCCGTCTGCTGATTTGGGGTTTGCCTTGTTCTTCTTTTTCCAGGGCTTTAAGGTGAAGCATTAGGTCATTTATTTGTAACCTTTCTAATTTTTTAATAAAGGCACTAAATCTATAAGTTTACCTCTTAGGACTGCCTTCATTGTGTCACAGAGATTTTGTTATGTTATGTTCTATTATAGTTTGACTCTGTAAATTTTTTGGTTCCTCTCTTGATTTCATCATTCACCCATTCATCATTTTGTAGGGTGTTATTATATTTCCATGATTTTGTGGATGCTCTATAGCCTTTGTTGCTATTGATTTGTAGCTTGATTTCATTGTGGACACATAGAATGCAAGGCATTACTTCAATTTTCCTGTATTTGTTAAGATTTGCTTTGTGTTCTAATATATGGTCTATTTTAGAGAATATTCCATGTGCTGATGAAAAGAATGTGAGCATTTGGATAAAATGTCCTGTAGATATCTGTTAGGTCCATTAATGATCTTAATTAGTTCAGATGCATCCTTGTTCTTTTTTATTCTGGGATGGCCTGTCAATTGATGAGAGTGGGGTCTTGAAGTCATCCACTATCACTGTGATTGGTGTTATCTGTGACTTTAGTTCTAATAACATTTGCTTGATGTATTTTGGGGCCCCCATGTTGGGTGCATATATGTTTAGGATTGTAATGTCCTCCTGTTGGAGGGTGCCTTTAATCAATATAAAGTGATCTTCTTTATCTTTCTTAAGTAATGTGGGACTGAATTCTACCTTATCAGATATTAGGATAACAACACCTGCTTGTTTTCTAGGTCCATTTGCTTGAAACACTGTTTTCCAAACTTTCACCCTAAGATAGTGTCCATCCTTTGTAGAAAGGTTGGTTTCTTGGAAGCACCAAATTGAAAGATCCTGCTTTTTAACCCAGTCTGAAAACCTATGTCTTTTGGTTGGGGCATTGAGGTCATAGATATTAAGAGGTATTTTGAAATTTGTGTATTCATTTTTACCATTTTCTGTGTAGTTCTTCCAGTTTTACCTCTGCTGTCTTTCGTTAACTAGTAGTTGAGTATTGTTTGTTATTTTCCTGGTTCCTTATATGCGTGCTTTCCTTTTTCTTCAGCATGGAGGATTCTTTCAAGTATTTTTTGTAGATCTGGTTTTGTCTTTAGTCCTTTAGCCTGCTTTTGTCATGGAAGTCCTTATTTCTCTGTCTATTTGAGTGGATATCTTTGCAGGATAAAGTAACCTTGGTTGACAGTTGTTATCTTTCAGAACTTGGAATACAACACTCCATGCCCTTCTGGCTTTTAAAGTTTGTGTTGAGTAATCTGCTGTAATCCTGATAGGTTTGCCTTTGTAGGTAACTTGATTTTTCTCTCTGACTGCTTTCAATATTTTTTCTTTGGTTTGTGTGTTTGGTAGTTTAATATGGCGAGGAGAGGTTCTGTCCAGGTGTTGTCTGGCTGGGGTTCTAAAGGCTTCCGGTATCTGCACCGGCACTCTTTCCCAATTTGTGGGAAGTTTTCATCTATGATTTTGTTAACGACACCAACTATGCCTTTGGAGTGAAATTCTTCTCTTTGTCATATGCCCTGAATTCTTATATTTGATCTTTTCATAGTGTCCCAAATATCTTGAAATTCCCACTCATACTTTTCCTTATGTTTGTCTTTCTCTTTGTTGGATTGTATTAGATCTGCCACCTGGTCTTTTGGTTTAGATATTCTGTCCTCTCCTTCATCCATCCTACTGGTGAGATTTTCTACAGAGTTTTTTTTTTAATTTAATTAGCTTTGTTCGTTATTGCTATTAATTCTAACTGGTTTTTCTTTATTATTTCTATTACCTTATTTATGCCTAGTATTGATCTCTTCGTTTCATTAAATTGTCATCCTCTGTCTTCTTTGCTTCCTTTTATTTCTTCTTTTGAGTTCTTTGAACATATTTGTAGTAATTCTTTTGAACTCTTTCTCAGGCTTTTCCTCTACCTTGTTCTCACAGGAGGTCATTTCTGATGCATTAATACTTTGTGATAAATTTATATTGTCTTGATTTTTGGTGTTTCTTGTGTTACAATGTATATATTTTTGCATCTTGGCTTGTTTAACGATTGGATTTTCTAGTTAGCTTTATATTATGAGATGTATCAATATACCTGATGTTATATATCTTTTGGGTAGGAGCTTAAGGTGCTAGTTGTGACTCTGAAGTTACTTCAGGTGTCGGGGTGCCTGCTATGAGAGTATTCAAGTAGTCTAAGTGGAACAAAATATAGACAGATTCTAAAATTTAACTATACAATGTACACATTCAGTGCACAACAGCACATTGTATATATCCAAGAGTTGGTATTATGACAACCAGATCCTCTGTCTGTCCCTTAGGCTGTGTGGTGCCTCACTCACTCCCTTAATCCTGACAACAAGGCAGTTAAGGTTTTTGGTCTGTAGAGGGTTCCAAGTCAGCTTGTGTCCAGGTGAGACCCTTTCTTACTGTATAACAGAAGAGTAAAAAACAAAGCCACTATAATTCAACAACTAACAAATAACAATCCCAAAATACAGCTTATTTAAGAATTCCAAATCTGACCAATCATCCTATTTAACATATAATTTATCTTGATATGGAAGGTGCAATTAGCACTTCTGTTTCAGACATATATACCAGGTTAGTTAGGTGGGTACTGACCTGGTGTAATCCAGTTACCTTTTGGGATGATTTTGGTGTCAGTTGCACTCTTGATTGGGTCCCTCTTTGGTGCTCTGTCAGTTCATGTAGGAGGGCCCAGGTCCCTGAACCTCTGCTTTGTTCCTGGGGGTTGGGCACTGGTGGTGGGGAAGGGAAGGGAGCCCATGCTGCTCTAGTTCGCCTGCTGTTCCACATATTTTTCTACCTTGTGGTCTGCCCCTTCCTTGTTCACTGCCCTTCTCCTTTCATGTTTCTAAGTTTGCAGAGGGCTCTGGTGAGAGTGGAAAATCCCCTGCCTGGCTTTTCCTGCTGCTCAAGGTAAGTGCCACCACTGTGGTCTGGCACACAGACCTGCCCTGCAGGAGGCAGTTCTGCTGGCCTGTTTGGGCTCTGGATGCTCTGTATATCTTCTACCTCTCCACTGCTGTTTCAATTTCCTATACATCTCACTTTTTAGTAAAAGTATGTATTTGGCTGGGGTTGTTTTTGGCTTTTTCCTCCCTAGGCTGCTTTGGCATGGTCCCTACCTCGCCATCTTAACTGGGAGTCTCTGATGATTTATCCTCCAGCTCTTAACATTCTTTCTACTCATCTTCTGTGATTCTCTGAGCCTTAGAAGGGGAGATAGAGAAGTGCTACTTAGGGGCGAACACTCCACTGTCACTTCTTCTCAGCAATTCTTTTTTAGCTCTGGAAAGGATCCCTTAATTTGCATATGATTTGTATATTAAGCTGCATTTGAATGCTGCCCTTTCTGCTGTGTTCCTGGATCAAGGACTGTGTTCTCACTGACTAGCATCCTTGTTCTCTCTACACTGTACATCACAACTTTCTTCAGATGTCACCAAGAACCAACTGAGCCTTTTTTTCTTGAGAGACTTCAATCCCTGTCCAAAGGGTACAGAAATGAGGAAGTGTTGCATAACAAGGGATTAGAGAAGCATGCTTTCAATTCTGCTACGCATTGAACATAATCTAAATAGAATTCAGTGCTGAATAAATACGGGTAGAATCCTTCAGAAGTAGAATGTACCCTTAATTACACTCTGAACAGACAATTGTAGAAAATTAGTATGCTGATTATTTTCATTGTTTCCTTATATTGTCCAGGACAATCTAGTGAGTGTAATGGCAATGCTGGGTAGTAGCATAACTCAATTAGAATTATAGATTCACTACAAGATTCTTGCTTGGATTTTCTAATATTCTGTGGTCATGTTGGTTTTGAAAGTCCAACTTTATGTGCCAGCAGAGTAGTAGCTCTTGTACTCCAATCTGACCACCAAAGTAATCATAGATGTTGAGCTCTCCTGCTACTGAAGTATTCCAGTGGGCTGCATGCAGCATTTTAGTGGCAATTTCTAAAGTTCCACTGAGCAATATGCAAAATGAAGTGTGGGGACTGAAAGAAACATGTACCATTATAAAGTCCTAATCTCTAAGTGTGTGTATTGCTCTACACCATGAAGCCTATCAGCTGGGAGGTTGAGATTACTCTGTTGAAATGAGTTCCAGCTCAGACTGGGACTGATTCAGACCCTGCCTTATAAATCAAAGGGGAAAAAATTAAAAAAAAAAAATAAAAACTTAAAGGCCACAAGAGTCTGGAAGCATTAAAGGCAATAACAGTAAACCAGAAAATATATCTTCATTGAGAATGTTAAGCCAAACAAGAATATGTTACCCATGCCCGGCCCTGACATAAAGAGTTAAGCATTTCCAGTACAGGCCTATGTGTCTGCATTTTTGCCATTCAGCCTTTGGGGGTGGCTTCCAGTCTTACCAATGACGAGTGCCCAGATCCCTCCATTTTGTGCTGTGAATCTTGTGCTCTGATCAGCTGTGCTGGATGCCCTGTTGCCAGAAGCTGAATGCCTCCGCTGGAGGTTAAAGGTTCTGTCAGTTGGAGGAAAGGAGAGGACAGGAAGCCTCAAATTGTAGTGTAACTGCTCAGCCTCTTCTGATGCTGTCTCTCCTTCAGATTTCATGACTTTGCAAGGAGGCTGATGAGGTTGTAAAATCCCCTTGTTTAGTCTGTGGTCCTGCAGCTGAATGCTGAGCTGGCACAAGGATCCACATGGTTTCAGCCACATGGCTTCACCAGCTCCTAGATGGAATTCTGGCCATTTTCTTGTTTTCTGATAGATCTTATTGCCTTCTGCTTCTCTGCTGTGACAGAAAAAAAGTCCTATATGTAATGTATATGTATTCAGGAGTGACCAACATCATGGACACAACCCTAAGGCAAAGTTGGAAGCTTTTATTCCGTGAAACATAAACTGCCATGACTGAGTCTCAGAGCTGAGCACAGCAAACATGAAATTCCAGGTAGTATGCTGTATAGGCTTCTTCAGGTGGGGGAAGAGGAAGAGGGGAAAAGTTATAGAAAAAGTGTCTTTAGGAGAGATCTAAGATAGCCAGTGTGTGAGACCAGAACAGTGACCACAACATAAGGGAACAGAAAACCTAGATCTGGGGCATTGTTAGGCAAGGAAGGAATAATGGCTATGCAGTTTCTTCTGGAATGTGGATGGCCCACTTCCTTATGTCTGTTGCCATCCTGCTGCCTTTGATGACCCCAGTTTGTCCTGATCTAACACTATACACCCTCAGTTTTCATTCAGAGTGTACTTTGTTTGCTGTGGTTTTGCTCAAGTCCCTACCTAGAGTGCATTAGTGTGACTCCTGTGCAGCCATTTTACCCCAACAGCCTCCCATGCAGTCATTTATCACTATCAGCCGCCTTCCCCCTTTTTTGAGAAAGAAAGACAGTTGAACTCCAGTTGCTTGTGCCACCTAATTGGCATCAGCAACCTTGTGCTTGGCTCATGTTTGTGTGTCTGGCTTATGTGGGATCTAGAGAGTTGAGCACGTATCCTTATTACATATATGTGTGTGTATTGTGTGTGTATGTATATATGTATTATTTTTAATTTATTTGAGAGAGACAAATGTAGAATAAATATATGGGTAAAACAGGGCCAATTGACTGTGCAATTATGCTCCAGATTCTGGTGCCATTTTGGATTTGTATATATATGGGCTCTGGGTGATAGAACCTGCACTGAGAGGATTTAAAGGCAGTGTCATTAACCTCAGAGCTATCTCTGTGTTTATTTGTGTCACAGCATCTCTCACTGGGCTTCGAGCTCATGAACTCTGCTAGACTAGCTAGCCAGCCAGCCCCAAGGAGCCTCCTGTCTCCACCTCCTCAGTACTCTGGATACAGGTGCACACTGCTCTTCATGGCTTTTTAAAACATGCGTTTTAGGAATCCAAAATCTGGTCCTTATACCTGCGTAATATGCAAGTTCCTGACTGAACCAGCACTCTATCTCCAGCATCTAGATTTTTAATGGTATAAAATGCAGAGTAAAGGGCTGGAGAAATGGCTCAGTGTTTACAGGCACTTGTTAACAAAGCCTAATAGCCTGCATTCAATTACCCATAGAAAGCCAGATGTGAAAAGTGGCATGTGCATATGACTTTAAGTTGCAGTAGCAAGAAATGATGCCATGCCCATTCTTGCATTCTCTGTCTCTCTCTTTCTCTCTCTCCTTGTCTGTTTCTATCTTCCTCTCTTAATCTATTTTTCCCTCACACTAACATTCCCATTCTCACACTTGCCCTCAAATACATAATTAAACAAACGAAAAACACATTTATAAGAAAGTGTAGATAGAGTTCAAGAGATGGCTTAGCAGTTAATGTGCTTTCCAACAATGGCAGGTGAATCAGCTTTCATTCCCCAGGACCCATGCAAGGCAGAGGTACAAGGTAGCACAAGTGTCTTCGGTTTGTTTACAGCAGCTGGAGGCACTAGTGTGCCCTTTCTTCTCTACCTGCCTTTTTTTCTCTCTCTTGCAAATAAATATTCTTTAAAGAGCAGACATTTTTTTTTTTTTTTTTTGAGTGTGGTCACTGTTTTATTCTACTGGCATCCAACCCAAATATTATTAGCTCACTGTGGTTTTCTTTTTTCTTTTTAAATTTCTTTAGAAGTGTATCTTTTTCAGATTAATTTTTTAATATTGGGGATGTCAGGTGACCTAGGAGTATTTAAGCCTACTCTTGTCTGGCTAAATACTTATATTAGTCCCCCAAATCTACCCGAAAAGCACTGCACTAAATGTTCATCTTCATATGTTAATGCTACTCTCATTTTGTTCCTTTTAGATGACAGTGACAAATGGGATGAACCAAAAGGCAACATAGTGCTGGGAAGTTGTGATGGAGAACAGAAGCATGTCAATCACTCCCTCCATGACCAGGTTACATTGTGAAAGATGAGGTGGAAGGGAAGTAAGAGGCAAAGAAAGGGCACCACACCTTACAATGCAACTGCTCACTGTCTGGCAGTACATACACAAGATCCGTACGATAGGAGAAAAAGATGATGACATCAAATAAAAGAGTGCCTAATACAGAGAGGGAGTTCATATGATTGAGAGCAGAATTGTGAAATGGAGAAAGGGAGAGGAGAGGGAAATATTAAGGTTTGTTCTATGTAAGTATAGAATTTGTCAATATAAAATAAAATGCTATGGACAACACTGCACAATACACAATATAATTGTAGGGAAATGCTTCCTAAAAAAAAAAACCCACACTACCACAGGAAAATAGACAGGAATTCAAGTGGGACTTCAAAAAACTAAATGGTGATTGAACAGACATACATAATATCAACAAACTCACGAGACAACCCAAAGAATAGGAGAAAGTATGGAGCAACTATACCTCTGACAGAGGCATAATATCTTGAAAGTACAAAGAACTAAAAAAAAAAAAAAAAAAAAAATCTAAACAACAAAATCCATATAACCAAACAAAATCGAGGCAAACAATTTAACAGAGAATCATCAAAGGAAGAAATTCAAATTGACAATACACACTTAGATGTTCAACATGTTTAGTCATCAGAGAAATTCAAACCACATCAACCTTGATGTTCCATCTCACACCAGTCATGATGGCATTCATAAAAAAAAAAGAAAGAAAGAAAGAAAGGCAATATATGCTGGTGATCCTGTGCATCTGGCGGGTGGGCAAGATCATCCTTACCCACTACTGTTGGCAGTGCAAAGTGGTACAACCTACCATTTGAATCATCTGTACCGCTCCAAGACAAATAACATAAAATTCACACTGTTTATTAGAGAGCTATATGCTGAGCTAAGTTTGAAGGTGTTATATTCAAAAAAATTGGGAATAAACGAATAAATTGATAATGAAAATGTGGTGCATTTATGCAATAGAATCCTCCATAGCTGTAAGTAAAAATAAAATAAAAATAAATGCAGGAAAATGAATAGTGTTTGAAAAACTATCATCCTAAATGAAGCCACAAAGCACAGAAAGACACATGCTGGATGTTCTTTCTCATATGTGGGACCTAAACGAGATCAGCCAGTGATAAATATAAATGGGAGAAAGCATCAGCAATATGGACCTACGACCAGAATGAAGCTGGGCAGAGGTAGGAGGATTGTTGTCAACTTGAGGCCAGCCAGAGAGCACATAGTGAGTTCCACGTCAGGCTAGGCCAGCACAAAACCTTAATGACAACAACAACAAAAACAAAAATATTATAAAATCAAAAACAAAATTAAAGCCCGACATGTTGGTGCATGCCTTTAATCCCAGCAATTGGTAGGCATAAGTAGGAGGATCGCTGTGTGTTCAAGCCCATCCTGAGATTACATAGTAAATTCCAAGTCAGCCTGGGCTAGAGTGAGACCCTACCTCAAAAAAACAAAAAGATAAGTAAGTGCATGAATAAATAAATAAAATAAAATAAAATAAATAATAATCTTACCAATATGAAAACAAATGATCATAAATGTTGGTGGGGATGTGGAAAAAGAGGAACCCTTCCACACTGCTGGTGGGAATGCAATCTGGCCCAGCCATTGTGGAAATCAGTGTGGAACTTCCTAAAACAGATAAAGATTGACCTACCATATGACCCAGCTATAGCACTCCTAGGCATATATCCTAAGAACTCATCTCATTTCCTTAGAAGTACATGCTCAACCATGTTTATTGCTGTTCAATCTATAATAGCTGGGAAATGGATCCAGCCTAGATGTTCCTTAACTGATGAGTGGATAATGAAGATGTGGCACCTTTATACAATGGAGTGCTAGTCAGCAGTAAAGAAAAATGAAGTTATGAAATTTGCAGAAAAAATGGATGGATCTGGAAAGGATTATACTAAGTGAGGTAACCCAGGCTCAGAAAGCCAAGCGCCAAATGTTCTCCCTCATATGTGGATCTTAGCTACAGATGATTGGGCTTCTGTGTGAGAAGGAAAATATTTAGTAGCAGAGGCCAGTAAGTTAAAAAGGAGATGTAAAGGGAAGAGAAAGGAAGGGAGGAGGGTATGTAATAGGTTGGTATAGTATATATGTAAGTACAATGATTGAGATGGGGAGGTAATATGATGGAAAATGGAATTTCAAAGAGGAAAGTTCTGGGGAGAGGGGGGAGCAGGGAGGAAATTACCATGGGATGTTTTTTATAATCATGAAAATGTTAATAAAAATTGTGAAAACAAAAAAAAAAAAGCCCAGGAAAAGAAGGAATGGGGAGATGAAGCATAAGAGAAAATTCTCCATTTGCTAAGTGAAAGAATATAATTGAGAATATGGTTAATGGAAAGGCAGTTGGCGTAAAGGGTGGAGTAGGTAGTTATACATAACTGAAGACAACATGAATCAGTTCCATAGAAGTCCTCCTTCTGGATACCATTCATCAAGATAAAACCACCAATAAAGGGGGTGAGAGGTAGGTACCGACAGAAGTGTCTCATAGAAGTAGAAAGCCCTAACCCTAAAACCACAGCTCCAGCTTGGTAATCCCAGGACTGGAAGTCAGTTAACCACCACAGTGAGATGTTGGCCAGGGGAATCATGAGGTCCCATAAATGAAGCAGGCCTTCTCCATAACACCTGATTACCTGCCAGAGCTAAAAGGTAATTGCTGTTACTGAAGATACCTCAGGGTGCTGGTCACAGGTCATCTAAATACCAATCTGTAACTGAGAACAAAACTACTTCACTCCAAACTAGCCCTTATACTATTCTAAATTACTTCGGTGACTGCTGAGTGACAAGGGTTGCTACCAGAGTAAATAAACAAGGGACCCTGCAAGCTACAAGTTCAGTCTGAAAAGCAGAAAATATATACTTGTGCAATAGTGACACACAGCTTTTGCAGGTAACCAACTCTTCTCTGCTTGCAATAGAACCCACTAAGTAGGAGAAAACATATCTAGTACTAGAAACCAAATCATAATCCCATGGCTAGGAAACTCATAGACACCATAGAGAAGACCTGTGACTCTCTGAACATTACGATTGTGCATACAAACGAAAAATACTCAAAAAACTGTGAAAACACTGTTTAACTAACCTGTTCTCACCCTTGTGTTTTGTTCCACATGGTAGAGAAAACTCAGAGATTCAAGACCCATAAGTAAAACAAGAAAAGGTAGTCAACTGCCTGGAATAAAGTGGGCCATCTTTACTACATCTGCAGGGACACAAGAGAAATTGCTCAGGAATCAGCCACATGAGTATTGCTACCACTATTAGCCTAACAACCACCTGGAGGGCAAGGCAGCAGACATAGTGGGCAATGTAAACACACTGAATCAGAAACCAAGTGGCAAGAGAGAACTGAGTATTAAACCAGACAGGTAGCAGACATACCAAGGATTAGGGACCACTGCAGAAGATGTGTGTGGAAGACTTGAAGAGCCAGGGTGGGGAGAAATATCCTGAGTCACAGCCATGGCCACCACACCTGCACCAAAGTCTGATTGAGAACTTTTTTACTCAACAGTTAACACAAATATCTCTGTTGAGAAGAACCCTAAGGGGAAGTAGGCATGGAACTGGGAGAGAGGAGTTATAAAACCACTACCTCTTTTTAAAATAATAATAAAGCTTTAAAAGAATCTATTGCCAACTTGATCTAACCAGGAAACAAATAAGCAATGTGTTCTTGGGCAGATCCATGAGGGCATTTCTGGGAAGGACAAGCAGGGAAACCTCCCAAGCTCCAGACTGAGCAGCCCTTCCTGGGCTAGCCTACATACAAAGAGCTTTGAGAGAAAAAACAGCAAATGACTATCTTCTGGCTGCTCTTGGTAAGTGTTGATGAGTGCATCTACACTATACCTGCCTTCCTTCATGAACATTAAAATCCAATTTCCTCATCCTTCCAAGAACGAAGGCAGAACCGTGGTTTGCCAGGAATCCTCCATACCTTCAGTGCCTGACTGGAACTCCAGAGGCAACCATCCTTGAGGTCTTAGCAGTTACTGGATGCTCTGACTCTCCATCGTGCAGACCAACATGAATGGACTTCCCAGCCAGCGTCTCCTAAACTAATCCAATGGATCACTTTTGTACACATATTCATTGACTCAATTCAGTTACCCTAGCAAACCCTGACTAACACAGAAATGGGATGATCCAATGTCATTATAATAGATGTGTTTCCCAGGTAACTAAGTAGAATACAGCTAGTCTAGGTAGAAGCATAGTGGTGGACATAAGACTATCTCTGAAAGGCTCGAGTCAAAACTTGACTATGAAAATGAATTTTACATTAAAATTAAGTAACCACTTTTGAATGTGGGTACATGTGTATTACTATAATAATTTGAAAAACACAAATATGTAAGGTTGATTATTGTATGTGCAACTTTTTCAAAAGGCGTATAAGTGGAAAGCACACATACAGTCATTAATGTGAAGACTACAAATATTTCTATTAAATTTTCTTTGGTGTGGCTGTATGTCAAACCTAGCAAACTAGCCAGATTTCCACAGCTGAGGCTGTCTGAGAATTTTGTCAATAAACAGAAAACACTTGTCTGTGAAGGAAATGGAAGACTTGACCAGTAACCCCTAGCAAATGATAATACTCAAGGTTCTTAACATAAAGTGATATCACAGTTGAAAAGAGTATTGCAGTGTTAACATTCATCTTCAGTGTAGACACGGGAAAGCCAAAAGAAAACCAGTCATTTGCCTCTTCAAGACTCCAGCAAAACAACAACTTTCATGTAATCAAAATGGATACAATTTAACATGGAAAATTAAAACAGGGAGTTATTGTTCCATTACTGGATTAAAGGAAACACTAACTTGAAAGGAAACTTACAAGCAAAGCTCTTTAGGAACACTTTCCTTTTTCTAGCACATTAATTTCAGTATATATTTATATTTGCAGCCAAGTTTTAAGTTGAAAAATCTCAGATAAAAATTTTGCAACTTGAGTCCTCTCTGTGCAAAAATCCATGGAAAAACAAAGGTGTTTTTCTTTAAAAAATCCTGTTTGAATTGACAGAGAAAGAGTATATGAAGTGAGAATATTGTATATTTCACAACAAAGCAGTTTAAAAAAAAAACACACACACACATTGGATCTGACTCACCATTGCATTTCATTTCAAAACAACTAGGAGATGAACTATCTATAACCATTATATTTTTCTTAAGTTTGAAAAATAAGAAATGAATGCATTTTCTCCATGCTCCATGAATTCAATACATCATACTTAGTTCAAATACCAATTCCTTACTTGGTAACAATTTTTAAAAGCATTTGTTTTTCATGTACATATGCATGTGGTGTGCATATCTGTATTAATATGTAGGTGGACATGACTGTGTGCAGAAGTGGACTCAACTGAGGAGAAGAGGTCAACATCAGCTCTCTCTCTCAATCACTCTCTACCTTCTTTATCGAGAGAGTCACTGAAGCTGGATCAATTAGGCTAGACTATCCCAGTAATGAGTCCCAGCCATGCTCCTGTCTCCACTTCTGGGAATACAGGAGCAAATTACCTCTCCCAGCTTTGAGGGGTAGTTTGGGAATCTGAAATCCAAGCCATTGTGCTTATGTGCCAAGATTTTACCCATTGACATTTCCCCTCAGCCCTTTAAAAAGCAATTTCAAATTTTTTTCAGTGTTCGCATGTCAGAACCACTGGAGAGGCTACATCCCTCAAAGTATTTCTAAGTTAACTATGCCTATCTCCTTTAAGTTATGATATGATGATCACACTCTAAGTGGGAGAATGTTTTTCTTTTAAATAATGTCATGAGATTGAAGGACACGCAAAATCTATCTGTAAGACAAGGCAGCTGATTCATATCAGGATATGAGCAACCCCCACAGAGGAAATAGTGAGATGAGCAAGATTGCTGTCCCACTCAAAATGCATTAAGTTCTGCTCTCGTAACTCACAACCTCAAGGAGAAATAGTAGCAACCCCAATGAGTAGAGCCCGCGGTGGAATGAGAGCAGGAGGAATAAAATGATGGTAGGAACATACGTGTCCATGCAAAGTTACTACTTGAAAAAATTTTCAAGCAGGAGATCTGTCTTAGGGGTTAGGATAAGCAGCTTAACTATGAAGGCTAATTGTTGGGCCTTGAGAGGCCTGGATGTGAGGCCTAGTGGAACATCCTGAGCCTAGCTAAAGTTTGGAGAACTGCCTCCAGCCAGCTATGACTCAGAAGGGGCCAAATGACCTCTGGCCTGCTACTTCCACACAGGAAGTTAGAGTTAGAACCAATCATCTCAGAGGTCAGGGTATGCTATTGACCCTTACACCTCACCCCATCAAAATCCCTGCCTTTGTTCTCAACGTTATATAAGCAACTGCCTGTAACAATAAAGTGAGTTCCTGGTTTGACAGACTCCTGGCTGGGTGGTTTTGTTCCTGGCTGTCTACACCCACCCTACTCCTCAACCTCTTGGGAGGAACCACAATAAAGATTTTGTTTGAACAAAGAATTCTATGCGAACAATGCACAAATTCTTCATCAGATTTCAAAAACGTAAACTATTGTGTTAATAATGAACAGTAGGGCAGAAGGCATGAGACCATTTCTCAGTAGAATCATTCCATATTCATGTTTGGAGGTTTCCTGGTTGGAGATCTCACTCCTTTGTTCAAGTGTGAACATCATCTACAGTGTGAGTCATCTGAGACCATCTGCTATTTTATGTTTATCACTTTATAAACTTTATTGAGAGACTGGAGAGATGGTTTAGCAGTTAAGGCACTTACCTGTGAAACCTAAGGACCCAAGTTCTCTTCCTCAATGCCCATGTAAAGCTAGATGCACAAGGTGGCACATGATTCTGGAGTTCAAATGCACTATGTAGAGGGCCTGGCAAGTCCATTCTGTCTATCTGCACTCCCACCTCTATCTCTATGAAATAAATAAAAATTATGAAAATTTATTGAAATGTTTATAGGTGTACATAATGCATGTTGATCATATTCACCTCCCATTAGCTTCTCTGATTGCACTCCCATTCCCACCCCACCTCTTCTTGCCAACAAGTCCCCCTTCCACTCCTATGACTTTTGTTGTGACTCACTGATTTTATCAGAGGTTGTTGCAAGACCATGTTTTGATGTTAAGTTACTGCAGTATGGACAACTTACCAAATGGCTACATTACTGAAGAAGTGACCGGTCCCTCACCAGAATCCACTCACTGAACAAATCCTCAGGGTGTGGCATGGCCTCATAACCTTCTCCCCACTCCTTGATAGAAAGTTCATGGTCCCAGTCTTGTACTGGTAACTACAGTGCTGTAATTTTATGAGGGTCATGACCCTGTCATGACCAAAGGGCTGTGTATCCCAGCACTCACCTTCATCCTGAAGATCACTACATTCTTTCTAATTCTTCTCCCAAGGTTCTCTGAGCCTTGGAGGGGGAGATAGAGATGTCCTACTCAGGGGTGATCACTACACTGTCATGTATTCCAGCACTTTTCTCTTAGCTCTGGAATGGATCTCTTAATTTGAATATCATTTGCATATCAGTCTGCGTTTGAATGCTATCTTTTCCACTCTGTTGCTGAGTCAAGGACTGTGTTCTCACTGACTTGAATTCTTGTTCTGCCTACATTCAGTTGGAAAATTTTATTTAGACAGCACCAAGAACACACTGATCCTCCTTTCTCTGAGAGATATCAAAACCTGCCCAAGTGATATGGGGAAGAAGGTTGTGTTGGACACTAAGGGAGTAGAGAATTGAGTTTTCATTTCTGCTACACACTGAACATAATCTAAAGAGAATTCAATGCAGAAAAAATATTGGAAGAATCTGTCAGAAATAGGAGACCCTTTTAATAACACTCTGTGCATATGATTACAGAAATTTAGTGTGCTTTCATTTTCATGTTTTCCTTACATTGTTCAGGATAAACTGTTGAGGGTAACAGCAGTGGATGGAACGATCATTTACATAGAATATGGTTACATTTACAACATTCCCTGTTGTTGTAATTGTAAAATGTGTTCCTCTGCATCTGCCCCAATTTCCTTTGGAAAAGGTTGTGAATACTAAGTGCACAGCTTTAAAATCGTTTTTAGAATTAGACTTTCATTTTGCACTATTATGAATTGAAAAATGCTGATATTAAAGATGTTTTATAAGCTGTAAAGGGTTACTTATGGAATGGTGTGATTTGAACAAAATCCCAAAATGTATACACTAAATTATTCTTCTTTTAGAATTTAATGATGCTATCTCTTTTATATTTTCAATATTTCTGTAGAGGATGGAAGTACAGATTCATTATTCTCACTGGCAAACTACACTGATTGCCCCACTTTTACAATTTAGTTTGCAGAACTATAAAACATCCTGTGTTTTTTGAGATGTGAAAGTAATGGTAGCTTGGAATTTTAATTCTTTAGCTATATTTTCACAGGTTTCAAAGCAACATTAAATATGATGCTCTTGTGTTTTTTTGATCATACACAGGATGCTATAAGCAGCATTGTGGACCAGGACTTTGGGTCAGTTCACTACAGCTGCTTGATATTTGTCAAAGACCATAACAACATAGACTGGAAAAAAAGACAGCATCTTCAATAATTGGTGCTGGACAAATTATATATCTGTACGGTGGAAACTCACACTTGTCACCATGCACAACAGTCAAGTCAAAATGGTTCAAATATTCAGTCAATATCAGACTGAAAAAACTTGGTCATTACTGAAAAATAAAAATAGAACAAACTTTCCATGCTATAGGAATGGGAAAAAAAAAAACTTTCTAAACTAAACATCAGCAGCAAAGGATCTAAAACATTTACTCAACCATTAGGATCTCAGGAAGTGGGAAAGTTTCTTCATGGACATACAATCAGGACAGCCAATATATTACACACATGATGGAAGAAAACTTGCAGGTTATCCAACTGACTGATGCCTAATTTCTAGAATCTGCAAAGAATTCAAAAACCTAAATGACAAAAAGTCAAATAACCCACTCACAAAATGGGTCAATAACTTGAAAGGCAGTTTTCAGAGGAACAAACACAAATGGCAAATACAAACATAAGAAAATGTTCATTATCCCTCATGATCAGGGAATTGAAATTAAATCAACCATGAAATTTCACCTTACCCCAAATGGAAATAAATGCTGGTGACGATGCAGAGCAATAAGAACCCTCATGCACCATTGGTGGGAATGTAAGATGGTGCCACCATTTGGGAAAGCAATATGGAGACTACTTAAATGTTTGACTATAGAAAAACTAACAGACCCACTTGTTCCCTTACTGGGCATTTATCCTAAAAACTCCACACCTCAGTTCAGAGAGATTTGCTCAACAATGCTTATAGCTGCTCAATTTGTAATAGCTAGGAACGGGAATCAACACAGTTGTCTATTATTCCTACATTGGATAAGCAAGATGTTGTATTTCCAAACGACAGAATTCTACACAACATCAAGCAAAACAATACACAGAAATTTGAAGAAAAATGCTTAAATATGGATCAGGTCATTTTCAGTTAACTCATCCAATCACACAAAGATAATCATAGTATAATCTCACTCATCTTCTGCTCCTAACAGGAATCTACTCAAGATGTTTATATACCTAATAAGCATCTTGGGGCCTTGACAGTAGGTTGGGTAGGGCAGGAGGGTAGCTAAAGACCTCCCTCTCCAATCAGGGACACAAAACTGGACCCAAATGGTAATGGTACCATAAAATCAATATTCTAAAAGACACACTAAATGTTTAAGCCTTCATCAGGCCCTTAGAGAGAAAAGCTGAATCACAAGTCCCTGGAGAGTGTATGATGAAGACTGACCTTAATCTTCTCCTGCTTCTCTATCTCTCTCTTGCTCATTCCCTCTTCTATCTCTTTTATATCGTGTATCCTTTTTCTTCCTTCTCTTTTTGGCAGCTGACTATAACTCCCATACTAGCATTTGGCTATGGTTTCCCAAGAGAGGATACTTTGCTGTGAGAGTACATGATGACCCACCAAGGGTTAGCAGTAAGACGCTACTGCTAAAGACAACATATGTTGTTGACATGTAACTCGGAGTGACACGGATGGAATCTAGAAGAGAGTCAGGCTCCAGACAGTTAGCTCATCTAGTGCCAGAAGGTGCTACATGAGTGACTGTGGGAAAATTACCAACATCTGTCCCAACAATTTATGATCTAAGCTACCCCTAAGGAAAAAAAAAAAAATCCCAAAAACAAAAACAAAACAAACAAACAAACAAACAAAAAAAAACTTGACATGATGGTCATACAAGTGAAACACTGGTACATAGCCATGGTGGGAACAATTTCTCTTTATTTGACATAGTGCCTTGTTCAGTAGAACAAACTCCATAGCTAGAGGTGGGAAACAAGTCAGATCCCTATCCAAAAATGAGACTGCTCATCATTATCAATCCTTCACAAATCATGGGTTATAAGAGGCCTACACATATTAAATTCCCTCTAAGAGAAACAAAGGTTATTCCACATTTCTGGAAATGACACTCTGTTTGAGAATTTGCTTCTCTTTATCAGATGGATGCAGTTTATAATGAGAGAACCAGCCCATCAGTCCTCAAAAGAGCCCCAGCTGAAAGTAGAGTATTTGGGGAAATGAGCAAGAGTGCTGCTTCCTTGGCGAACCTGGTACCAGCACTAGGGTGAAGGAGATGAACACAGAGAATACTCAGCTCCCACCATATTGGATATCCAGAGACAGAGAGGATCGCAAGAGTGATCAATGAAGCATACTTAAAATGAACCCCACATGAATCAGGGAAATTTGTGGAAGAGGGGCTGGAACGACTGTTATATCCACATATTGGGTCATTATGCAGAGAGACATTGCCCTTACCACACAATAAACAACCAGCATTCCCCAAAAGAGGGTTTCTACACAAGGAGCATGACAGGGAGGAATATAGAAATGATACCATCGTACTGTATACATGTGTACAAAACTAACAACAACAACAAAAAACCCAAAAACCTAATATCAAGTGCTGGTCAACTTGCTTAAAACATGTGGCAGGAGATTATCCTAAGGCAAAGTTGAATAACTGGAAGATGTGTATAAAATTAATGATTTTAGAGATGGAGAGTTGGCTTAGCAGTTAAGGCATTTGCCTGTGAAACTAAACACCCAGGTTGGATTCCCCCATCCCCATAGTAAGCAGGTTCAAAAAGTGGTCCATGCATGGAGAGCATCTTTGCAGTGGCCGGAGGCCCTGTCATGCCCATCTTGCCCTCCTTTCTCTTTGGGTACTGTGATGAAATCAAATGGCCATAAATTCTGATTACAATGCATAAAAAGAGGAACACTTCTACACTGTTGGTGAGAATGCAATCTAGTCAAGCCATTGTGGAAATCAGTGTGGAGGTTCCTTTGACACCTAAAAACAGATCTAGTATATGACCTAGCTAGCCCACTCCTAGGCATATATCCTAAGGACTCATGTTAGTACCTTAGAGAAACTTGCTCAACTATGTTTGTTACCACTCTATTAACTTTAGCTAGTAGTCCTGCAACTGATGTGTGCATAATGACGATGTGGCACATTTACTCAAGGAAGTTCTATTCCATAGTAAACAAAAATGAAGTTATCAAAGTTGCTGCAGGTAGAACAATTTTTAAGATGTTTATATGCCATCTATATTTCTTCCAGTGAGAAACCTCTTTTTAGTTCCATAGCCTATTTTTTCATTGGGTTGTACAACTTCTTATTTTGTGTTTATTTAGATTTTTATATTCTGGAAACTAATCCTCTGTCAGATATGTAGCTAGCAAAGATTTTCTCCTATTCAGTACAGTATCTCTTTGCTCTATTCAGTGTCCTTTGCTGTAAACTAGCCTGGCGGTTTCACATCCCAGTTGTTGATTAGCACTTTTTTTTTTCTTTTTTTTTTAAATATCGAGAGCGACAGACACAGAGAGAAAGACAGATAGAGGGAGAGAGAGAGAGAATGGGTGCGCCAGGGCTTCCAGCCACTGCAAACAAACTCTAGACAGGTGCGCCCCCTTGTGCATCTGGCTAACGTGGACCTGGGGAACCGAGCCTCAAACCGGGGTCCTCAGGCTTCACAGGCCAGCGCTTAACCGCTAAGACATCTCTCCAGCCCAATTAGCAGTATTATTTCCCCAGCAATTGGGTTATATTCACAAAGTCATTGCCTATGCCAGTATGTTGAAGGTTCCCACCCACTTTCCTCTAGCAATTTCAGAGTTTCAGGTCTTATATAAGGTCTCTGATACTCTTGGATTTGATTCTTTTACATGGAGAAAGATAAGGATTATTTTAATCCTTCTACATACACACACACACACACACACACACACACACACACACACACACGTATATGGCATCCACTTTTCCCAGCAACATTTGTTAAAGAGGTCATCTTTTCCCCGGTGAATATTTTTGCATTTTGGTCAAAACTCATGTGGCTACAGCTGCCTAAATTAACACCTGGGTCCTCCATTCTGTTTCACTGGTTTACATGACTGTTCTTGTGACATAGGCCTGTTGTTTTTGTTTCTAGGGATTTGTAAAATGGCTTAAAATTTGGTCTTTTGACACTACCAGCCTTATTTTTGTTGCTCAAAATTGTTTTGGCTATTAAAATTTTTTTTTTCCTTATGGAGGGCCTTCAAAATGAATTTTGTGATTTATTTTTATTATTTCTGTGAAGAATGCCATTGGGATTTTAATAGGGATTGCATTAAAGTTGTAGATTGTTTTTGGTAAGATTGATATTTCCACAAAATTGATTCTCCCCATCCAAGAACATGAGCTATCTTTCCAGGTTCTTTTTTCTTCTGCAATTTATTTCTTTTTGTCAGTTTTCTTTTTCATGTTCAGGTCTCAGTCTATCTGAAGCTGACCTGGAATTCACTATGGAGTCTCAGATTGCCTACAAAATCTCAGTGATCATCCAACCTCTGTGTCCCAAGTGCTTGGGTTAAAGTGTGCACGCCCACACTCCGCTTTCTGCAATTTCTCTCTTGACTGTTTCAAATGTCTCATTGTAGATATACTTCACTTCCTTGGTCACATTAAATCCAAAGCACATTTTTTGAGATAATTGTGTATCTGAGAGATTCTCTGATTTCATCAACTTCATGTTTATTTATTTACTTATTTTAGTATATAGGAAAATTACTGTTTTGTGCATGTTGTTTTGTATCCTGCTACATTGCTAAAAGTGTTTAGTAGTGCTTACGCATTGCTGGTAGATTTTTTTTAATCAATTTATTTCTTATTAACAACTCCCATGATTTTAAACAATATCCCCTGTTAATGTCCTTGCTCTCCCCACCATCCCCTTTGAAACTCCATTCTCCCTCATATCCCCTCCTCCTCTCAGTTAGTCTCTTTTTTGTCTTGATGTCATGATCTTTTACCTCCTATTATGATGCTCTTGTGTAGGTAGCGACAGGCCCTGTGAGGTCAGGGATATTCAGGCAATTTGTATCTGGAGGAGCGCTTTATATGGAGTCCTACCCTTCTTTTGTCTCCTATATTCATTTTGTCAGCACTTTGGCAATGGACCCTGAATCTTGGAAGGTTGGATAGAGGTATTGTAGTGCTGATCACTCCTCTGTCACTTCTTCCCTGCAACTGATGCCTTCTGAATCATCCCATCATCACTGCCATATGAAAAGAGAAGGTTCTCTTGCTGGTAGATTCTACAGGGTCCCTTATGTATAGAAGCATAACATCTGCAAATAATGAAAAATTGATTTATTTCCTTACAATTTACATCACACTTGTGAGTGTATTTTGCTCTACTCCTATAGGTAGACATCCAGTGCTATATTACATAGAAGGGGAGACAGGATAAAGCCTTGTCTTATTCTTTTTCTTCCAATTTTTATTAGCATCTTCTGTGATTATGAAAAATATCCCATGGTAGTACCCTCCCTCCCCCGACTTTCCCCTTTGAAATTCCATTCTCCATCAAATCCCCTCCCCATCTCAATCAGTCTCTCTTTTATTTTGATGTGATGGTCTTTTCCTCCTCTTATGATGGTCTTGTGTAGGTAGTGCCAGGCACTGTAAGGTCATGGATGTCCTGGCCATTTCATGTCTGGAGGGAGCACAATATAAGGAGTTCTACCCTTCCTGGGTCTCTTACACTATTTCTGATAACTCTTCCACAATAGGCCCCAGCCATAGCAGGTGTAATCAAGATATTACTGAGTACTCCAGTCACTTCTTTCCAGCACCATAATACCTTTGGAGTTGTTATAAAGTCACTGCCGTCTGAACAGACAAGATTATCTACCCAAAGTGAGAGTAACATTAATATAAGGGTATGAACACTAAGAGAAGTGTTAGTGGGAAGTTTCATAAGCATATTATATATATACATTTATACAGACATCAGCAGATGTTATATCCCTACGGGTCATGACTACCCCTGTTCTAATTTTCAGTATCAGGGATGTATGTATACTTCCCATGGAGTGGTCCTCCAGTCTAATTAGAAAGCAGTTGATTTCCATGACAGAGGTGCCACGCTGCACCCATTGTCTCATTTGGCCTGACTGGCCAATTATAAAGCTTACAGTGTCCACTGTTGAGCATCTTCACTGGTGGTTTCTCTTTCTCCCATTGACCTGCAGGTAGAATGGCTTTTTCCAACTTTCTATCAGCTGGTGTACATGGCAGAGGTTATCAGCTCAGTTCCAGCAGGATTTCTAATTGGCCTTGAAACCCAAGTATGTGGAGTCTTCAGCAATAAGGTCTTATCAACTATTCCTGGTGGTAAATCAAGGGCCTTGGAAATGGCCTTTAATGTCTTGGGGGAACTAGGGACTTCCCTAGCCAACAACTCACTGCAAGGTATCCCATCCCTGGCACTGAAAATTTTCTATCAACAATCTATGGCTCCTGAGTGTTCCATTGTCCAAAACTGGAGGATTCCATATGATTTATTTATATCCTCTCAGATTTTTATTAGCTCTCCCTCCACCTTTCCTTTGCTCAATCACTTCCCTTAACCTCACTCTGGGCCTTTTCACCCCTGTTAATCTATTCTTCTACTTACATTTATGCAATGCCATCCAATTAAGTACCCTCCTCCCTTCCTTTCTCTTCCCTTTATATCTCTTTTATAGCTTACTGGTCTCTGTTACTGAGGTTTTTCCTTCCTACACGGAAGCCCAATCATCTGTAGTTATGATTCACATTTGAAAGAGAACATGCTGTTCTTGGATTTCTGGGCCTGGGTTACTTCACTTATTATAATCCTTTTCAGATGCATTCCTTTTCCTTCAAATTTCATAACTTCATTTTTCTTTACTGCTGACTAGAACTCCATTGTATAAATGTGCCACATCTTCATTATCGACTCATCAGTTGAGGGACATGTAGCCTGGTTCCATTTCCCAGCTATTGTGAATTGAGCAGCAATAAACATGATTTTTTTTTTCCCCTCAGACATCATATATGATGTATTATATTTACCAAAATTCATATGTTCAACCATTCTTGCCTGGCTGGAAAAAAGCAAACTTGATGAGAGTGAATTATAATTCTTATATATCCTTGTGTTTTGATTAGAATTTTTGCATGTATGTTCATGAGGGAGACTCGCCTGTAATTTTCTGTTTTTCGTTTTGTGTTTCTCTGGTTTGAGTATCAGGGTGATGCTGACTTCTTGGAAGGAGTTCAGTAGAAATCATTTCTTTTCTATTTTATTGAAAAGTTTGAGAAGCAATGCTGTTAGTCCTTCCATGAATGACTGGTAAAATTCACCAGTGGTTCCATCTGGGCTGAACATCTTCTCATTGGGAGACTTTTTATAACTGCTTTTATCTCTGTACTTGTAATAAGTCTATTTAATTAGATTATCACATCTTGATTAAAATGTGGTAGGCCATATGAATCAAGGAAATCATTCATTTATTTCAGATACTTAAACTTAGAAGCTTAAATAATCTTAAACTATATCTTTATAATTTTATTGATATCTGTTGTAATGGTGTGTTTTCATATCTAATTTTCATCTCAATTTCTCCTAGTCAGATTTGATAAGGGTTTATCAATATTGGTTATCCAGTCAAAGAACTATACACACATGGTTATCTGTTTTTTTATTATTATTTTTATTTTATTGTTTTCTTATTGCAGGGTCTCTCTAAAGCTCATTTGGACCTGGAATTCACTATATAGTCTCTGGGTGGCCTTGAACACATGATGATCCTCCTACTTCTGCCTTCCAACTGGTGGGATTAAAACCATGTGACTGTGTTCTTCAGGATGAGGATTACAGCCTAATTTTTTTTCCTAGTATTTCTGTTTCTTTACTTATGTTTGTAATAACCTTATCTTTTTAAGCTGCTTTCCTCTGTTCTCTTTAATGGGTTTGTTTTGTTCTTTAATGTTTTGTTTGTTTTCTTCTTTGATTCCTTTGAATATACATATAATCATTCTTGTGAAATATTTGTCAGGTATTTCATTCAAAGCAGTCTCATAGGTGATCATTTTTGATGGATTTTTTATTTTTGGTGGGACTGGACTGTATTGATTCTTTGTGTTTCTCGTATTATAAAAAATCAACTTTTCATCCTGAAACCATCCTTGGATTTTCTACTTATTTGCAGTGTTCTTACATGTGGCAATCCATCTTACTATACTTTTAGAAAAGAAGCTTCAGGTGTCAAATGTAGCTCTTCTACACCAATCTTATAAATCAAAATCATTAAAGTTGTGTGTTGTTCTACACCCATAATGTTGTCAGTTGTGAGGTAGATATTTCTGTTCTGAATTGTGTTCCAGGTCATCCTAGATTTGAATCAGACTGTGAACTCAAAAATTACAGTAGCCAAAGAAAAAGGCTCTATGAATAAGAAAGCATCAAAGACAACAATATCCAATCCCCAAATATAGCTTATTAAAACATGGTAAAGCCAACCAAGGATATACCACCCATGACCAGCCCTGACATGAAAAGGGAGACTAGCTCTTGAATGCAGCCCTATGTTCCTGTTTTATTTCTTGTCAGTTAGCCTCATTACCTTTTGAGGTGGCTTCTGATCAGACTAAATGAGTGCCCACCACAATCCCTCCATGCCATGCTGTAGAGCTGGTGCTGCGATATGCTGTGCTGGCTGAGATGCCACTGGGGGCTGAATATGGAGTTTGCAGTTCTTATGGTTGGTGGATGGGAGAGTGCAGACTCCTGTAACTGCTCTAGTGGTTCTGCCTGTGTCACTTTCAGTGGTACCTTACATGATCTCAACTGTCTTTCTTTCTGATTTCCTAACTTTACAAGAAGGGTTATGATGTTGAATCAGAAGGAATATTAGTATCTTCCATTTCACGGTGAATTATATGCTAAATCTGATGGATGGTCAGAATTGCCATTCAAAATAAGCTACATTTTGGGCTTGCCATTTGTTGCTTTCTGATTTACAATGTCTTTGTCTCCTCGTTTGTCATTCACTGGGCAGGATCTCACTTAGTCACAAGCTGACTTGGAACCCTCTGCCGACCAATAATGTTACCCTCCACATGAAAGGAATAAGGGTGTGGGCAAACAAACCTCCGTGGGGAGTTCGACTTTACTAGAGGATCTGGTTTTCACAATACCTACTCTTGTATGAATGCTCTGTGCTGGTTTTCAATGAATGTGTATGTTGTTTAGTTACATTTTACATTTTAGAATATGCCTCTGTTTTCTTCCACTTGTTCTACTGAGTGCTCTCATCACAGGCTAACCTAACTCCAAGGGTTATTTTTGTGGTTACTCTGCAATTCACAGGAGCCACTTCTAGCACCTTAAGCTTTTACCCTGAAGATATATAACATCAGATTGATTGATACATCTAATAATACACCTAAGAATCAGAGAGTCAAAGCATTAAATTAAACCAAGATGCAAAAACTGCTACTTCATAATTCAAGAAACAGAAAAAGTCAGAACAGGATAAATCCCCCCAAAGTACCAATGCTTCCAAAATGTGACTAATTTTAGTGGAAATGCCCAAAAAAGGTTTCAAAAGAATGATTACAAATATATACAAATATATCAAAACTAGCAAGGGTCATTTCCTAATATCTGTCAAAGTAAACTTCAGTCCAACATTAGTTAGGAGAGATGATGAATGAGGTCACTTTATATTGATTAAATCAGCACTACTACAAAAGGACATTGCAATCTAAAAATTATACACACACACACACACACACACACACACACATATATATATATATATTTGCACACACAAACACACACACACACACACACACACACACACATCTAACATGCTGTATGCCACCGTCACAAACAAACTCTATTAGAACTAAATTCATAAACAGCCGAAAACGCAATTGTAGTGCGTGTCTTCAACACCCCACTCTCATCAATTGACAGGTCATCCCAGAACAACAAAAACAGAGATATATCTGTAGTAGATGATATCTGCAGGGCATCTCACCCAAATGCTGGCACATGGAATGTTCTCTAAAATAGCCCAATATTAAGACACAAAGAAAACCTTAACAAATATAGGAAAATTGAATAATTCCGTATACTCTGTCTGATCACAATGGGATCAAAATACAAACTAATAGCAAGAAGATCTATACAGCATAACAAAATCATAGAAACTAAACAAGACACAACTAAATTAAATAATTAGAAAACTCACAAGTAAACAACTTAATGCTTCACCCTAAAGCAGTTGGAAAGAAGAAGAAGGAAGTCTGGAAACTAGTACGTAGGAAGAAATAATACAGATTAGGGCAGAAATTAATGAAATAGAAATCAAAAATTCAATCCAAAGATTGAAAGAAACAGAGTTAATTCTTTGAAAGTATACACAGGTTTGATAAACCTTTAGCAAAGCTGACCAAAAGAAAGAGAGAAGAGTCACAAATTAATAAAAATAGGGAGGAAAAGGCACCCTCACAGTAGATACCAGAGAATTTGAGAAGTCATAGGGTTATACTATGGGAGCATAGATTCCACTAAGTTGTAATACTGGAAATAAATAATTTCCTTGATTTATATTACCTTCCTAAAATTAAATCAAGATAAAATTAACCATTGAAAGAGACCAATAACCATGGAGATCAAAACAGTTATCAAACATCTCCCAACTGAAAAAAAGTCCAGGCCCACATGGATCCACTGAATTTGACCAGACCATCATAGAATTAACACCAATGTTTCTTAGAGTTTTCCATGAAATAGAAAAAGAAAATCCTACCAAATTCCTTCTATGAAGCCAGCATCACCCTGATACCAAAACTGACAAAGATATAACAAAAATTAAATTACAGGCCAATCTCCCTCATGAACATTGATGCAAAAATTATCAACAAGATATTGCCAAACAGAATACAAGAATATATATGAAATACCATTCACCCTGAACAAGTAGGCTTTATCCCAGAGATGTAGACATTATTTAACATATGTAAAGTAATATATTATATAAATGGACTGAAGAACAGATATCACCAGATCATCTCCTTTGATGCACAAAAAGCATTTGAAAAAGTCCAATATTCCTCAATGATAAAAGTTCTAAAGAATCTGGGAATATGAGGAACATATCTCAACAAAATAAATGCTATTTATGACAAACCTACAGCCAATGTAATACAACATGGAGAAACCTTGAGGCTTTTCCACTAAAGCAGGGAAAAAGAAAAGGGTGTCACTGTTCCCACCTCTATTTAATATGGTACTAGAAGTCTTCACCATAGCATTAAGGCAAGAGATACACATGAAAGGGATGCAAATTGGGAAGAAAGAGATCAACTTATCTTTACTTGCCGTTTACATGATTCAATACATCAAGGGCATGAAAGACTCTACCAGTAAAACGTTAAAGGTGATAAACACCTACAGGATACAAAAAAAATACATACACAAATTAGTAGCCTTCCTATATGCTAACAACAAACACACACAGGATGAAATCAGAGAATCACTCATATTCACAACTGTGCCATTGTGTCCAAAAGGTTACTGTATGTTGTATTATCATCATTACTTGATTCTATAAATTTATTGAGTGCCTTTTTGGTTTCTTCATTGACCCATTCATCATTCAGTAGTGAATTGTTAAATTTTCATGATTTTGTGCATACTTTGTAGCTTTCCTTCCCATTGATTATTAGTTTGATCCCATTGTGATCAGAAAATTGTTTTAATTTTTCTTTGCTTTTGAATATTTGCATTGTGTCCCAACATGTGGTCCATTTTATGCAGTGTTCCATGTGTTGCTGAAAAGAATGTGTATTCTGCAGCATTTGGATGAAATGTCCTGTATATATCTCTTTGGTCCATTTGTTCTATGACCTCATTTAATCCAGATGCATCTCTATTTATTTTTTAATGAGATGCATTGTCAATTGATGAGAGTGGAATGCTGCACTCACCCATTACAACTGGGTTTGTTGTTGTCTGTGAACTTAGTGCTAATAGCATTTGTTTGATGAAATTAGGAGCCCTCATGTATATACATTTAGGGCTACTATGTCCTCCTGTTGGAGTGTTCCATTAATCAATATAAAGTGACTTTCCTTATCTTTCCATACTGACCTTGGTCTGCAGTCTACCCAGATAAACTGGATGCACATGGTGATGCATCCATCTCAAGTTCATTTTCAGTGGCTGGAGGCTCCACTGCACACTTTCTGCCACCCCTACCCTCCTCTCACTCATGGCCTCTACCTGATAAATGTATAAATAATAAATAAAAAGGAAATAAAATGTTTTAAAATTATATTTTGTGAAAAATACTAAAGCACTCCAGATTTATTTACATCCTTGTTAGAAAAGCAAGTCATGTGCACAATGCTTAAAACAGTCATGGCTAGAGTTCCATGCCTCAGGACCTGAACTTATCAGCTGCAGTGACCATGCTGTCCTCCCAAGGCAGCCATGGAGACTTTCAGTACTCTTGTCATCATAAGGGTGGACCACATGGCTGTTTGACTGACAAACCTGCCACCCTAGGGGTCGGAGCAGCAAGTGTGACTTCAGTAGCTGTCACCTTGGAAAGTCATTGCCCCATCCTATGAAGTCTTTGCTTACTTATAGAAAAATGAATGCCAGGGCTTGAGGAAATGGCTTAGCAGTAAAGGTGCTTGCCTGCGGAGCCAAAGGACCCAAGTTCGATTTCGCAGGAACACATATGACAGATGCACAAGGTAGCCGATACATCTGGAGTTTGTTTGCAGTAAATGGAGACCCTTAATGCCCATTCTTCCTATTTCTTTTTGGTACTTTCTCTTTCTCTCTCTTCCTATCTCTCTCTCTCTTTTCCTGCCTCTCTCCCTTCCTCTTCCCTTTCTTCTTCTCCCTCTTTCTCTCTGTCAAAATAGATGAAAATACATTATAAACAATAACACGAGAAGGGTACTTATAAATAGAAATTGAAGAACACATCATTGACATTGTGTTTTGAATACTTCATTTATTTATTTGAGAGAATGAGACAGATTGATAGGCAAGTCCTTGATTATACCTCATTCTGCTTCCTTGAGGTGGAATTTTTCAAAGGTAAACATTAAACCCATTTGTCACATACTCATAATGATAATGTAAGTGGTGAGTGTAAAATCTTTTGTTTTATGAAGATGAGCAAAAATAGTGGGATCATATTTTTAAAAGCCCAGTCATAAGACTGGATAGATGGCTCAGCAGGTATGGTGTTTGCCTGGAGAACCTCTGACCAGGGTTTGATTCTCCAGTACCTGTGGGAAACCAGATGCATAAAGTAGTACATGAATTTAGATTTCTTATGCATTGGCTATACTCCCCAGCATGCCCATTCTCTGTTTCTCATGCTCTCTCTCACTCTTTCTATCCCTCCCATCCTCTTACACTTTCTTTCCCCCCCTCTGTCATTTGCAAGTAAATATATAAAACTACTTTATAAAAAGGAAAGAAAATTCACGTATGTCGGGTTTACTCACTGAGTTCAACTATTACCTCAATGTCATAGTTATATAATGTGTTAAATTTACTTAATACACACACACACACACACACACACACACACACACACACACAAACACACATGCATAGTTTCTTTAATAATGGATGGGAATTTATCTCTCTAGATAAAAGAAATTACAAGACAAGCATGAATGTGTGACTTCAGTCTCTCAGAAAGCATGAAAAAGCTGGACACTGTAGCAGACACCTAGAATCCCAGCACATCTAAGCTGAAAATGAAAGCAGAGACAGGAGGAATCTTCCAGAAGCTTTGTCAAGTAGTTTGACAAAGGATGGCCAGAACCAAGACATGAAAGTTGTTCTCTGACCTCCACATGGGAGCCATGACCAGAGTGCACCAGCTCATGCATGAATAGACACATCACAGTGCTCAAACACTAACACACACAGACACACACACACAAACCAAAATTATTTTAAATTTATTACTATGATGTTCTAATTTCCCATCAGAGACTTCATGACAAGTTTTAATTTGTAGTAAATTATAGAACAAATGCAAACACATAAGTACAGGTAGATATCAATATGCCACTATTTTCACATATATCGGTGGCTATTATTAAAGCTTTGAAAGTAATCATTTCCCTACATTCATTGTTGTACTTTATTTGAAGCCATGTAATCTAAATATTTGTGATTTATATAATTAAGTACTCTAATCCAGAACATTATCTATCTCTGTAAGTTCAGGGATTGTTTTACAATAAACATTTTCTTTGTGTCTTGAGCATAAATTCTCAACTTTTTTATTAGACTTGTCTTTATTGGGTAATCAGCTTCACCAATTTTATGTATGTCTACATGGTTTGCATGTTTTATGGGTGTATTATAACTGCAGATAAAATACTATTTATCTGTATATTAAGTATATTGATGTGTTTAATTCACTGTTAAGATTCACATACCTTCTAGCTGATTTTCACTATTCTACAAGTATTCTGTAAACGGCAATAATTCTATGTTTATATTAACATAATTACATCTTCTTTTTAGGCTCCAACAATTTAAAAAAATCTTAGTAATAGTTATGAAAATCAGCATCATATTTTATAATTAGTTACATAAAAATTCAGAATCTTAATACTAAGTTCATGATATTTGTGAGTAATGCATATTTGTCATGGTTAAGTACTGTCTATTGCTCCCTTCTTCTTGCTCATCCTGCTCTACTTCTTCTCTAAACTGGGGTTGGAACCTAGGTCTGGTATATGTTAGGCCCACACTGTCCCACTGAGTTATAGCCGTACAACTTTCTATTGAGTCACTTTATCTCCATTTCACTTTTAATTATAAAACCTGTTTTATTCACCAAAAATTATATTGAATCCATTGACATAGGTAGTTTAATAATTTGGTAATTAAATATAGTGATATAATTCTTAATGATTAGAGTTTTCATTTATCTTCTGTGTATATTTGAATTCCAGTCATGTTGCATGTGGCTTAATGTGGGTGCTAGGGAATTATGCCTAGGCCAGCAGGCTTTGCAAACAAGCACCTTTAAACATTCAGCTATCTCTCCAGCCCCCTTTTTTATTCTTTGAAATTTGCAGAAGATATCATCACATTTATTTAGAACATTTTGTATATATATATATATATGACATCGTTCTTTTAAATATAGAATGTAATAGCAAAAGGATAGATACCACTCCTTACACTCAAAGTAATAAAATTTTGTTCCCTTTTTAGATGTAAGGTATTTACAATAAAATGAAAGAAGAAAAAATATCTGAGCAAATTACTGCTGAACTAGCATAAATATGTGAAAATAATATTTATGTTACAGGACAGGGATTGTATTCTTTGATTTGTAAATATGGAATTAGCTATATTACATAAGGTTTTCTGCTAGAATATCAAAGCTCATCTTGGTCAAAGAATGATTATGTTATAAGGAAACCTAATTCCTGTCCTTATTTAGTTAAAGAAATAACAATAAATAAGCAAACATGTGGGATTTTAAACAGAATGTACATTCCTACTTTCTAGATTTGCTGTGGCCATAGCTTGGACTTAGATCTTAGTTATAAGAAAAGAATGTCCTATTACTTAGGAAGCTTGCAATGCTCCTCTACTTTTTTAATGTCTCTGCATGCATATTACATACATGTTAATTAATATAAACATCCAATGGCACTTCTGTAAATTTTTCCTTGTCATATAATGAGAGAGATTATGTGATGTTTGGCTTCTGAGTCTGGGTTACCTCACTTAGTAGACCCCTTTCCAGATCCATCCTTTTCCCTGCAAAATTCATAATTTCATTTTTCTTTACCACTGAATAGAACTGTATTGTGTAAATGCACCACATCATTATTATCCGTTGATCTGTGGATGGGCATGTAGGCTGGTTCTATTTCCTAGATATTGTAAATAGAGCAGCAATAAACATGGTTGTACAAGTATATCTAAGGTAGTAGTGAGATGAATCATTAGGATTTATGCCTAGGAGTGCTATAGCTGGATCATATGGTACATCTCTTTTTAGTTGTTCCAAGAACCTCCACACTAATTACAACAATGGTGGTACCAGATTATATAACCACAAAAATAGCGGGATATTGGCACAAAGACTGACATGTAGATTAATGGGAGAGAACAGAGGACCCAGATGTTAAGCCAGGCAGCTACAGTCAACTAATTTTTGAAAAAAAAATGCCAAAAATATTCATTGGAGAAAAGACAGCCTCTTCACAAAGTGAAGAGGAAATCTAGGAAAACTGGGTATCTATATATAGAAAGATAAAAATAGATCCTTGTCTTCCTCTATACACAAGAATGAGAGGAATCTTATGAAATTTGGCTCACTGTTTCTACATAATATTTAGGACACTATCTGAGTTCTTTCACCATGTTACTTAACAACTTTCTATATATCTGTCAGGGTCTCACTATAGCCTGAAATTAAGTGTAATATACTGTATTCCAGGCTAGTCTCAAGCTCAAGGTCATCCTTCTGCCTCATCCTCCCTAGTTGTAGAATTATAGGTATGAGGGAAAGCAACCAGCTACCATTTTCTTTTCTGGTGCCTGGTTTTACTTTTGTTTCAATAAATGTAGAATTAAATTTTCATTTGTTAGTAACTAGCAGGAAGGTTGTCAATTACTCTGTATGTATTTATTAACAAATGCTATTACATTCTGGATTAAAGATAAGATTATTTACTTAGTTTCCATCCTGACAAGATCACTCATTTCACAAAATACTGATTGATGTAATACTTTCAAAGATCTCAGAATAGTTTGTTAAAGCCCTTACAGCCATGGGATGAAAGAGCTAATGGGTCCTTTAATCTCAGATAGTCCCTGAAGCTTGAAGAAGCAGAAAGACCATAAAAGTTGGAAATTGGGGAGGACTGATGTGTAATGCTGTCTGTATTCATCACCTCGCAACAGCACGTTATGACTTCAGTGACTGAAATATTCTGCCCCAATTTTTCCAAGCTTTGGGCACATCCACAAGTCACCAGGGTGATGGAGAAGTGCATAGAGTCCCCATCACTCTCTGAGGCATAATTGACATTTAAGGTAAGTGAAGGAAGAGTAGATCCATTAGTAAGTTGGATATGCTCTGGAAAATAATAGCCTAACCATGCTCATACAAGCAATAGTATTTATGTTCAATGTGTCTCTCATACACACACCAGAAAATTAAAAAAAATATAAAGTGACAGGATAGCTGAAGATGGACTAGTTGGAAAGAGGAAGAGGTTCAGTGAAATAGGGACAAAAAGAAAGGAAGATAAGTGATAATGTGAAGGAATTATGAACAAAATGCATTATATACTGCTAGAGAGATGGTTTTACCATTAAGGTGCTTGCCTGCACAGCCTAAGGACCAAAATTCAATTCTACAGCACCCATGTAAGCCAGATGCACACACACAGTTACTCATATATAGAGAGTTTCTTTGCAGCAGCTGAGGGTCCTGGTCTGCATATTCCTTCTCTCTGTCTCTCTCTTTCTTTCTTCCTGTTTCAAATGAATGAATAAAAATAAACTTTTTTATAATTAGTTTTGTACACAGCGAATACAGTCAATTTGGTACCATTGTTAGGCTCATACTTTTTCTACCCCCTCCCTCCAGGCCCTCCTTTTTTTTTTTTAAACTTTATTTATTTATTTATTTGAGAACGACAGACACAGAGAGAAAGACAGATAGAGGAAAAGAGAGAGAATGGCGCGCCAGGGCTTCCAGCCTCTGCAAGTGAACTCCAGACGCGTGTGCCCCCTTGTGCATCTGACTAACATGGGACCTGGGGAACCGAGCCTCGAACCGGGGTCCTTAGGCTTCACAGGCAAGCGCTTAACCGCTAAGCCATCTCTCCAGGCCCGGGCCCTCCTTGTTGAGTTATATGGGTCACATTCTGGAGTTAGCCCACAGTTATGGGTAGGAAAAATGTCTCTGGATATCATGACCCAGCATGTGGCTAGGACATTTTTTCCACCCCGTCTTCTGCAAAATTTCCTTGAGCCATTTTGGGTTCATTTTTGGTCTTTTTCAGTGAGGAGGTGTTGGGGCCTCTGTATCTCTGGATGTCTGATTTGGTAGGAGTTGATTTTTCTCTGTGTTGATCTCCTTCACCCTTGTGCTGGTATCTGGTTCATCAGGAAAACAGCACCCTTGCTTGTTTTGCCAGTTCTACTTAGGTTCAGCTGGGGCCCTTTTGAGGTATGATGGTGCGGGGCTCCTTCCCGCACAGGTAGTGCCGAGGGAAGGACCAGGCCTGCTGGTTCCTCCCTAGGGGTTGAGGGGATGATGAGCGTCGGACGACTCAGAAACCTCTCCTGGCCACCGGAGAAAAACCACACTGAGTCGGGAGTCTTTGCAATGCAGGAACAACTCGCTTTATTACTCTGAGAAGTTGCCTATATCATGTTGGGGATGAAGGCGGTGATTTTAGGGTGGGAGAAGAGGTAAGGGCCAATAGTAAACTTTAACTATTGAAATGGTAATTACATTTACCACGAGGAAGTAGCAGGCCAGAAGCCCTTAGGCATCCTGCTGAGTCATAGCTGGCCAGAGACAGGTCGCCAAACTTTAGCTAGGCTCAGGAAGTTCCACTAGGCCTCACGCCTGGGCCTTTCAGGGCCCAACATCTCCCCTTTTGTTTTTGTAAGAGCATTAGTCACCGTGGCCCCTGTCTTAGGTTGTCCCCCTCTGGGGATCTTACCCGTCATTGAGTACCAGGTGTTTAGCTCACTGAGCCACTCCACGGCCTGTCTTAGGTTGTCCTCCTCTGGGGATCTTACCTGTCATTAGTCACATGGAGGGCAGGGGAGGTGGCAGTGGGTCATCTGAGGAACTTAATTTCTGAGTTGTCAGCCTGTGATATCTCGACCTGATGAGGTTTTATTACCTCTAGCCACTGGTGAATAAATTGTGTAATTTTGTTAATTACACAAGGCCCGACAGTGAGGATAAGGAGGAGGGGAAGGAGAAGAAGGAGAAGGAGAAGAAGGAGAAGAAGAAGGAGGAGAAGGATGGGGTGGGGTTCAGGTAGAGGGAGGATGTAAGGTAAGAAGTCATGTAAGCCCGTCTGTAGCAGGTTGTCTTGGGGGTCCCGTCGCCTCCTCTCCATGTCTTCCTGGAGCCTCTTAATCTTGTCCTGGATGATTCCTGATTTACTGGCATAAAAGCAGCATTTTTCCTGTAAAAACAAACATATGCCTCTCTTTTCGGCTGTTAGTAGGTCTAGTCCTCTCCTGTTTTGCAGGATACCTTAGCCAAGGAATCTAGCTTCCAGGAATGATATCTACATCTGGGATTAAGGTGGCTGGGGCACAAGGGCCCATCCAATTGCTGGGCAGAAAGTTACAGGCCATTTTGCCTCCACAAACATAAGTCATTCCAGAAGGCGGGCAGCGTTGAGCACTGGGCTCAGTTTTGTTAAAATTACAGAAGGAAATATGAATGTATCTCACATCTATACTGGAATTATTAGGAGAAGGAAGGGACCAAATGCCCAGAGGAATCATTGGGAAAAGCTGGAAGGGGATGGGGAAGGTGGCTGAACAGCTTTTTAAGGTCATATGGACAACTGTACTGCAAGCAGCCAGAGAGGCCCAGATTGGAGGCAAAGCCAGCAATCCTCCACAAGGGAGGGAGTTATTTAATTTAGCAGGGGAAAGGACCATTTTAGGAACAGTCCTCAGGGGTGGGACACTCCCTAGAGAAGTGATTGTCAGTGTCCCCTTGTTCAGACAAATATTTTAGGTCCCTCGCTGGTACTCAAATGGGTCTTTTTTCATCTTGAGGGAAGACACATCCAAACCCTCTCCCTGCTGTGAGGAGCGGATCAGGCCCTCTCCAGGCCCCAGTCAATGGGTCCCTCCATCTTACCCAGATAGAACTGTAGGTAACAGATGAGGACCAATGTTTTTGAAAAGGGGATAATTGTTTATTTTCTTTAGAAAAGTTTAAAATGTTTAGGGTAAATAATGCTTTTTTTAGTTGGTCATGAGGGGGTAAGGATTTTTGTAATTGAGACTTGAGAGTTTGATTATATCTTTCAACTATAGCTTGGCCCTGGGGGTTGTATTGGATGCCTGTGGAATGTGAAATTTTCCAGGTCTGGAGAAAATCTATGAAGGCCTTGCTTATGAAGCAGGGGCCATTATCTGTTTTTATTTGATCAGGTAGCCCAAGAGTGGCAAAACATTGAAGCATATGACTAATGGCATGTTTAGATTTTTCCCCGGCATGTGCTGATGCCCAGCAGGCACGGGAGAAGGTATCGACTGAAAGAAAGATATATTTAAGCTTTCCAAATGGAGAATAGTGTGTGACATCAATTTGCCAAAGATGATTAGGGCAGAGCCCTCGAGGATTGCTTCTTGTATTTTGAAGGGGGGGTATTTGGAGGAAAGGCTGACAGGACTTACAAGTCCGGACAAATTTTTTAAGGTTCTTGACTGGTACCTGTGGAAACCTGTGCTTGAGACCTCTCCAGTTGACATGGGTCAATAAGTGGAAGCGTGTAGCTTCGGTAATAGTATTACATTGAGGCATAGAAGCCATTTTATCAGCCAAATTGTTTCCTTGAGAGAGAAATCCCGGTAAGTTTTGATGACCCCTGAGATGTTGAAGAAAAATGGGATTGATTCTTTGTTTGAGTAGGGAATGAGCTTGAATCATCAAAGGAGATATAGGGTTGGAGTCCAATCTAATATGGGCCTCAACCAGGTTGGGTAATAAATTAACAACATAAAGGCTGTCAGAAAATAAGTTAAATGGCTCTTGAATAGTGTCTAAAGCTAGAATGACAGCAAATAGTTCTTTGAATTGTACTGACCCCTCAACCTCATGGGAGAGTGACTTTATGGAGTTAGGCTCTTTTTTCTGTTTTAAAGGAGGGTAAATGACTAGGGAAGCCCCCAGGCGCCCTCCATTGGTAAACACAGTAAGAAAGTCAGGGTTAGGTTGAGACAGAAAAAGCCTGGGGGGCTTCCATTCTAACCTGGAGATAGAACTCATCTATTTGTGGGGGCCACAATGGCAATCAATTTTACCTAGAAACCCCTCAAGAGCCATAGCAACTCTGTTATTATTTCTCTGAAGCCAGGTGAAATCAGTTATCCCAAGAGCTTCTGGAGTTGAGGCAAGGTGTAAGAATCCTGAATATAAAGTTGTGGTTTAACAGGTGAAACTGTATCTAGAGTAAGGGTCGAGCCCAAGATCTTAAAGGGAGGCACAGTTTGAACTTTTTCAGGAGCTACTTTAAAGCTGTGAGTATGAAGGATAGTTAGACATTGATGGGTAAGGTCCTGGAGTGTGGAGGAATCTAGGCACCCAAGAATAATATCATCCATGTAGATATAAAACAGGGTATTGGGGAGATTGAAAAGAGAAGAGAAAATGGATGACAGGTAATATTGACAAATGGGTGGGCTATTAGCCATGCCCTGAGGTAAGACAGTCCATTCAAATCTCCTATCTGTGCCACAAAAGTTAATAGCAGGTACAGAGAATGCAAATTTTTCCATGTCTCCTGGATGGAGAGGGATAGAGAAGAAGCAATCTTTAATGTCAATGATAGTAATATGGTATATATTGGGAATAGCTGGGATCCATGGGAGTCCCCTCTGTGGGGTTCCGAGGGGGATCATGTAAAAATCTCCAGGACCCATTAGGCTTTTTTATGACAAAGACAGGAGAGTTCCAGGGACTAGTGGAGGGACGGATATGTCCGGCCTCCAACTGTTGATCAATAAGTATGTGGAGTTGGTATAACTTAGAAGAAGGGAGAAGCCACTGCTCAACCCATATAGGGTCCCCCAGTCTCCACTGGATTTTAAATGGGGGGGCTGGGCAGTGGCCCTTAGAATTGGGGGTGTTCATTGGAGTAATTAGGATGACATTCCCTCCCTTCCTTAAACCATTGTTGATATTTTTTTTTATTTAACAAATCATTATAAAAGGCCTTATGGTCAGTAGTGATGAAAACCTCGGCATCTTCAAGGTTTTCTTAGCGGTGAGCCCAGTCACCATGAGAGCGTGGACTTTTTCCTTGTCTCCACCTGGGTCAGTCCAAGGGAGCCACGTGGCAGTCTCCCAGGAGGTGGATTGTCTGCCAATTTGCAGTAGGGGAGGGCTGGGCACAAGCTGCCGGGGGGGGGGGCACTTCCTCCTTTCTCAGGACTGTTCAGTCCGCCCCAGTGTCGATGAGAAGTTTGAAATTTTTATTGCCGATATTTAAAATAATTTTGGGTCTAAGGCCAGGAACCAGGGGGACAGTCCAATGGGCTTTGATAGATTCTTTCCTCTTATTTAATGGGGCTGGGGGGAGCCCTGGAAGAAGTTTAAAGGCTTTCCCTGTATGTCAAATTTCGATTGGCAGTCCCTAGCCCAATGAAACCCCTTACTGCATTTAGGGCAGTGGGTGCAAGGGGCGTTAGTCATCCCCCTAGAGGGCAGGGGAGGCTTTGTCTTGTTGGGGCACTCCTTTTTAAAGTGACCCATGTCCCCACACCCGAAACATGTTGAGTTTTTAGGACTTAATTGTAATGCGCAGGTCTTATCAGTTAAATCTCCCTGTTTATTTTCCTGAAGGGCAGCAGCCATGGCCCTAGCCTGATGGGAGATAGTGCCAATGTCCTTGGTGGCTACAATCAATCTACTCATGGAGTTGTCCTTGAGACCTGCACAGGCGAGGCGGTGATCAGCCGTCATCCCTTCCCAGACCAACATTTTAGTACATTGATCTCGTAATGCCTCTGGGGGAAATTTTCTTGGGAGACTTTTTTCCACCCTATCAATAAATGTGGCCAAGTCCTCAGATGGTTTTTGAGTAATACTCACAACGGGGGTTTCAGAGGGTCTCTCATCAAGCTTTTTCCATGCCGCCAAGCCCAGTGCCCTGACCTGGTCCCTATATGGGTCAGGTATAGCCGCCTGTTGAGTGCCTGTAGCATATTGATCAGAGATACCAGAGAGCATTCCAAAAGTTATTGGCACAGGGGGCTCTTGATTTTGGTTTCATTCTGCCTGTGCATGGCACTCATCTTTAAAATAGGCACACCACTTAAGGTATAGAGGACCCGACAAGACAGCCCTGACTAGATTTTTCCAATCTTGGGTTGTACAAGGTTGATGGGCAAGTCCCTGTAATAGGGTCTCAGCCCAAGGAGAGTTGGGTCCATTCTCCGAGACTGCCTTTTTAAGCTCCTTAAGGTCCTGAGCTTCCCACGGATACCAAGCAGCAGGGCGATTGCCCCCAGGATTTAGATTGACAGGAAATAAAAAGGTAGCTTTATTTTCTGGCGGCTTGGCAGCTGAATATGAAGGAGGAGTTGAGGGGGTCATAGCGGCTGAATATGAAGGAGGGGCCGAGGGGGTCCAGAAAGGGTTAGTTGATGGAGGAGGTCCCTCAGAAGGCCAGGGAGCACTCTCAAAGGGATTGAGTGAGGAACATAAAGATGTATCCTCTTTCGGGGTTTTTATAGCAGTATCTCCAGGAGGAGTAACCAGATCAGGCTGTATATTATCTTTTCCTTCTCTTTTGTTTATGTTTGGTTAGTCTTGGATGGAAGCAGTCCTTGAGGGCCAAGATCATAGGGAGGACCCCTGAGGGGAGTATTTGACCCTTCTCCACATGTGCCCGACAAACAAGGGTCTCTACCCTATCCCACGTGTCCCAGTCAAAAAGATGTCCTTCTGGCAGCCATGGCGCCAGCTTGAAAAGGCAATCCCAGGTCTGTCGAGCCTGATTATCAGTCAAATTAAGTCCTCTACTCTTTAGGAGTGCCCTGAGAGATTCTAAGGCAGGATTGGATTTAGAGGAAGACTGTCCCATATTATAAAGTTGAGAGAGAGATATCCATAAAACTAGGGCAATAGCAACCCACACACACACGAGTATAACACAACCGCAAGGATCCAAAAGATAGGTAAACATGTACAAAAGCCACAGATGCAGCTTGTGTGCTAAATGAAAGAGAAAGGAAAGAGAAAGAGAATGAAGAGATGTCGACAAGTAAGTACAGGTTGTAGAAGCAAAGTTTAGTGCAGTAAATAAAAGACTACCTCATAACTTATGAGAGTACGCTCACCCGCAAACACCAATTACCTCCTCAACGACTGCCTCTCACGGGGTGCACTAGTCTGTCGGGGTCCCAGAGCCCCACGTTGGGTGCCAGATGCGGGGCTCCTTCCCGCACAGGTAGTGCCGAGGGAAGGACCAGGCCTGCTGGTTCCTCCCTAGGGGTTGAGGGGATGATGAGCGTCGGACGACTCAGAAACCTCTCCTGGCCACTGGAGAAAAACCACATTGAGTTGGGAGTCTTTGCAATGCAGGAACAACTCGCTTTATTACTCTGAGCAGTTGCCTATATCATGTTGGGGATGAAGGCGGTGATTTTAGGGTGGGAGAAGAGGTAAGGGCCAATAGTAAACTTTAACTATTGAAATGGTAATTACATTTACCACGAGGAAGTAGCAGGCCAGAAGCCCTTAGGCATCCTGCTGAGTCATAGCTGGCCAGAGACAGGTCGCCAAACTTTAGCTAGGCTCAGGAAGTTCCACTAGGCCTCACGCCTGGGCCTTTCAGGGCCCAACATGATGGGGTGGCCCTCTCCTTATGATCTAGTCTATCTGAAAAGGGGAAGCAGATTCTCCAATGGAGAATAAGTTAGCACAGAAAAATGAGATAACCCTTACTTTTTTACAGAGAATTTAATAGGTGTAGGCCCTCTTGTAGCCCAGGATTGGTGGTAGCTTGTTAATGGAGAGTGGGCTTATGTTTGGGTATGGTTCTGACTTGTTTCCCAGCTCCAGCTATGGGTCCCATACCACTGAGAGGATCAGTTAGCCAAATCAAGAGGAGTTAGTTTCCCACCATGGCTGTGCACTTGTGTGAGCACCGCGACACATTATTAGCTACTAAGTAGGTTAGACCATGAGTTGCTTGGACAGATATTGGTCATTTCCCCCAGTTGCCCATGTAGCATCTTCTGGCACTAGACACACTGACTGTCAGGGGACTGACTCTCTTCCAGCTTCCAGCCATGCCATTCCATTTTATGTGTCAACCGCTTAAGGTGTCTTCAGCAGTAGGGTCTTTCCACTAACCTTTAGTGGATCATCAAGTAGTCTTACAGAAATTGTCTTTCTTTTAGCAAACCTTGTAGGTCTCTCTGATCAAAAGCTCACTTGGATGAAAGCCACATGCTGGTACTGAGAGTTACTGCTCAGTCTCCAGTAAGAAAAGGAATTTAAAGATAACTATTATAAAAGACTTAGACAAGAGAGAGTGAGAGAAAGAGAGAGAGAGAGAGAGAGAAAGAAGAAGAAGAAGAAGAAGAAGAAGAAGAAGAAGAAGAAGAAGAAGAAGAAGGAGAAGGAGAAGGAGAAGGAGAAGGAGAAGGAGAAGGAGAAGGAGAAGGAGAAGGAAAAGAAGAAGAGGAAGAAGGAGGAGGAGAGAGAAAGAGAGGGAGATTGAGAAGCTGTAGAAGATTAATATTAGTCTTCATCACATCCACTCCCATGTCTTGTGGCTCAGGTGTTCCCTAAGGGAACTAGTGAACATTCAGCCCTTTTGTGTGCCTTTAAGTATGAAGAATTTTATGGTACCATTACCATTATGGTCTAGATTTGTGTTTCCTGCTCCTCCCTTTCCTTCTCCTCCCTGGCCACCCATCCTATATTGTCTAGTCCATGCTTGCTGGGTATGTAAGGTATCTTGGGTAGATTCAGGATAGGTGCTGTAGATGAGTGAGACTATGTGGCAATTTTCTTTCTGTGGTTGGGTAAGTTCACTGAAAATGATCTGTTCCTGGTTCAACCATTTTTCCTCATATTTCATTGTGTCATTTTTTTCTAACTGCTGTTTGGAATTCATTTATGTAGATATACCACATCTTTGTTATCTATTATTCTAGTGATGGACATCTGGGTTGATTCCAGTTCTTAGCTATTACAAATTGAGCCCCTACAAACATGGTTGAGCAAATCTCTCTGGCCTGTGGTTTGAAGGTTTTAGGATAGATGCCCAGTAAGGGAATAATTGGGTCTGTTGGTATCTCTATCATCAGCATTTTCAAGAGTCTCCATATTGATTCCAAAGTGGCTGTACCATCCTTCATTCCCACCACCAGGGAATGAGTGTTCCTACTCCTCCACATCCTAGCCAGCATTTATTTTCATTTGATTTTTTTGATGTTTGCTGTTCTTATTGGGATAAGGTGAAATCTCATAGTTGTTTTAATTGGCATTTCTGTGATGAATAGGGATGATGAACATTTTCTTAAGTGTGTGTTTGCCATTTGTATTTCTTCCTCTGTAAACTTCCTGTTCAGCTCTTTGCCCCATTTTGTGAGTGGGGTGTGTGACTTCTTACTGTTTAGATTTTTGAGTTCTTTGTAGATTCTAGAGATTAGGCATTTATCAGTTAGATAACCTGCAGATATTTTCTCCCACTATCTGGCTAATCTATTGGCTTTGCTTATTGTATGCTTGTCTGTAAAGAAACTCTTTATCTTCATGTGATCCCATTGGTTAAATGACTATTTAAAATTGTGAGCTACTGTGGTTTTGTTCAGGAAGTCATTTTCTATTCCTATATCATGGAAAGAACTTCCTTATTTTCTTCCAGTAGTAGTAGAGTTTCTGTTCTTATATTGAGGTCTTTGATCCATTTGGACTTGAGTGCAGTGCATGGAGAAATGCGTGGATCAAGTTTCAATTTCCTGCATATGATTATCCAGTTTGTCCAGCACCATTTGTTGAAGATGCTGTCTTTTTTTTTTTTACAGCCTTTATTATTACTGCCTTTGTCAAATATCAAGTAGCTATAGTTGCTTGACCCAAAGTCTGAGTCCTCTTGTTTTTATGCCAATAGCATGCTGTTTTTATTACTATGGCTTTGTAATATAACTTTATATCAGGTATGGTGATGCCTCCAGAGGTATTACTTTTGCTGAGGATATGTTTAGGTATGTGAGGCCTTCTGCCTTTCCATATGAAATTTGAGATCATTTTTTCTATCTCTGTGAAGAACACTGTAGGAATTTTAATTGGAATTGCACTAAATCTGTATATTACCTTTGGTAGGATTGCCATCTTTGCAATGTTAATTCTGCCTATCCAGGAGCATGGGAGTTCTTTCCATTTTCTCAAGTTCCCCTCAATTTCTTTTTTGCATGTTTTTATTTTTTCATTGTACAGATCTTTCTCTTCCATGGTTAATGTTATTCCAAGGTATTTTTGTTGTTGTTGTTGCTATTGAAAATGGGACCATGTCTCTTATTTCTTTCTCTGTATCTGTGTCATTTGCCTATAAAGAAGCTACTGATTTGAGGCATTGATTTTGTATACTGCTACTTTGCTATAGGAGTTATTCACCTTCAGGAATTTTGGGATGGAGACTCTTGGGTCTCTTACATATACAATTATGTCATCAGCAAATAGCACTAACTGAACTTCTTTCTTTCCAAGCTGTATCCCTTTTATTTCCTTCTCCTGTCTTATTGCTTGAGCTAGGACTTCCAGTACTATATTGAAGAGCAGACATGAGAGAAGACAACCCTGTCTTGTTCCTGATCTCAATGGGAATTCCTCCTGTCTCTCTCAATTATGTATTATTTGGGTCTTAGAAGCTTGAGTATTTCTTTTATTATGTTAAAATATGAACCAACCATACCAATTCTCTCCATTTTTTTTTTAAGGGAGGACAAAAGTAGACTTTATTAAACCAAGTATAGAAAAAGACTCCTGAGAGAGTGGAAGTGTTCCTGCATAGAAAGAGAGAAGGAGATGCTCTCTCAGGGACTTGGAGGCGGGAATATAAAAGTGGAAAATCCTCATCATTCCAGGGAAAGCATATTTAGGAATTCTACCGGCATTCACAGAAGGGGAAGAAAGAGAAAAAGTTACTCTTTTTGAGTTAGAACTCAGAAAAATCAACAGGCTGTTCAGTGAGGGTCTGTGAGCAACTCCACTGAAAGCAGGGTTACTTGAGGATATAAGTCATTGTCTCATTAGGCGCATAAATATGCCGACCATCTCCTTAGCATGTTGGCAGATGAGGGTTGGCCACTTGACCAGTGAGTAATAGATAGTCCTCCAGGACCAGTAGGAAACAGAACTTGTGAAGAGTCTTTTGAGAGAAACCGAATGTTTCTTGGTGCTTGGTTAGGCTATAACCAGAGTTCAGGTGCTGGAAAACTCAGCAGTCATACAAAACTTCAACTAATCATCAGTTTCTATATTCTTTTTTTTTCTTCTTCTTTTTTTTTAGACTTAAAAAAAATTATTAGCATTTTCCATGATTATAAAAAAATCCTGTGTTAATTCCCTCCCACCCCCACTTTCTCTTTTGAAATTCCATTACCTCCTCATAACAATTATTGTACATACATATATACAATATCAACCTATTAAGTACCCTCCTCCCTTCCTTTCCCTTCCCTTTATGTCTCCTTTTTAACTTACTGGCCTCTGCTACTAAGTATTTTCATTCTCATGCATAAGCCCAGTCATCTGTAGCTCGGATCCACATATGAGAGAGAACATGTGGCATTTGGCTTTCTGGGCCTGGGAAACCTCACTTAGTAAAATCCTTTCCAGGTCCATCCATTTTTCTGCAAATTTCATATCTTCATTTTTCTTTACCGCTGAGTAGAACTCCATTGTATAAATGTGCCACATCTTCATTATCCACTCATCAGTTGAGGGACATCTAGGCTGCTTCCATTTCCCACCTATTATAAATTGAGCAGCAATAAACATGGTTGAGCACATATTTCTAAGGAAATGAAATAAGTACTTAGGATATATGCCTAGGAGTGCTATAGCTGGGTCATATGGTAGATCAATCTTTAGCTGTTTTAGGAACATCCACACTGATTTCTACAATGGCAGGGCCAGATTGCATTCCCACCAGCAGTGCAGAGGGTTCCTCTTTTTCCACATCCTCCACCAACTTTATGATCATTTGTTTTCATGATGGTGGCCAATCTTACAGGAGTGAGATGGAATCTCAATGTAGTTTTAATCTGCATTTCCCTGATGACTAGTAACAGAACATTTTTTTAGATGCTTATATGCCATTCTTATTTCTTCCTTTGAGAATGCTCTATTTAGCTCCATAGCCCATTTTTTGATTGGCTTCTTTGATTCCTTATTATTTAACTTTTTGAGTTTTTTTGTATATCCTAGATATTAATCCTCTATCAGATATATACCTGGCGAAGATTTTTTCCCATTCTGTAGGTTGCGTCTTTGCTTTTTTCACTGTGTCCTTTGCAGAGCAAAATCTTTGTAATTTCATGAGGTCCCAGTGATTAATCTGTGGTTTTATTGCCTGAGCAATTGGGGTTGTATTCGGAAAGTCTTTGCCAAGACCAAGATGTTGGAGGGTTTCCCCTACTTTTTCCTCTAGTAGTTTCAGAGTTTCAGGTCTGATGTTAAGGTCTTTAATCCATTTGGACTTAATTCTTGTGCTTGGTGAGAGAGAAGAATCTATTTTCATCCTTCTGCAGAGATATATCCAGTTTTCCCAACACCATTTGCTGAAGAGGCTGTCTCTTCTCCAATGAGTATTTCTGGCATTTTTATCGAATATCAGGTGGCTATAACTACTTGGGCTTACACCTGGGTCCTCTATTCTGTTCCACTGATCTACATGTCTGTTTTTGTGCCAGTACCACACTGTTTTTGTTACTATGACTCTGTAGTATAGGTTAAAATCAGGTATGGTGATACCACCAGCCTCATTTTTGTTGCTCAGTATTATTTTAGATATTTGAGGTTTTTTTGTGATTCCAAATGAATTTTTGGAATGTTTTTTCTATTTCCATGAAGAAAGCCTTTGGAATTTTGATAGGGATTGCAGTAATGTATAGATTGATTTAGGTAAGATTGCAGAAATTAATGAAATAGAAACAAAAAGAACAATCCAAAGAATTAATGAAACAAAGAATTGGTTCTTTCAAAGGATAAACAAGATTGATAAACCCTTAGCAAATCTGACCAAAAGAAAGAGAGAAGAGACACAAATTAATAAAATCAGAGATGAACAAGTTAACATCACAACAGATTCCAGAGAAATTCAAAAAATCATGGGGACATCATATAAAAGCATATACTCCACAAAGTATGAAAACTGAAAGAAATGGATGATTTCCTTGACCTACTAAATTAAATCTAAATGAGATTAATCATTTAAATCGACCCATAAGAAACATGGAGATCCAAACAATTATCAATTATCTCCCAACTAAAAAAACCCAGGCCCAGATGGATTGACTTCTGAATTTTACCAGACATTTTTTTTTTATTTTTATTAACATTTTCCATGATTATAAAATATATCCCATGGTAATTCCCTCCCTCCCCACCCTCACACTTTCCCGTTTGAAATTCCATTCTCCATCATATTACCTCCCCATTACAATCATTGTAATTACAAATATACAATATCAACCTATTAAGTATCCTCCTCCCTTCCTTTCTCCACCCTTTATGTCTCCTTTTCAACTTACTGGCCTCTGCTACTAAGTATTTTCATTCTCACGCAGAAGCCCAGTCATCTGTAGCTAGGATCCACATATGAGAGAGAACATGTGGCGCTTGGCTTTCTGGGCCTGGGTTACCTGACAAAGTTTCCGGTCTGATGTTAAGGTCTTTAATCCATTGGGACTTAATTCTTGTGCATGGCGAGAGAGAAGAATCTATTTTCATCCTTCTGCAGATATTTATCCAGTTTTCAAAACACCATTTGTTGAAGAGGCTGTCTCTTCTCCATGAGTATTTTTGGCATTTTTATCGAATATCAGGTGGCTATAGCTACTTGGGCTTACATCTGGGTCCTCTATTCTGTTCCACTGATCTACGTGTCTGTTTTTGTGCCAGTATCATGCTGTTTTTGTTACTATGGCTCTGTAGTATAGGGTAAAATCAGGTATGGTGATACCACCAGCCTCTTTTTTGTTGCTCAGTATTATTTTAGATATTCGAGGTTTTTTGTGATTCCAAATGAATTTTTGGATTGTTTTCTCTATTTCCATGAAGAAAGCCTTTGGAATTTTGATAGGGATTGCATTAAATGTGTAGATTGCTTTAGGTAAGATTGCCATTTTCACGATATTGATTCTTCCATTCCAGGAACAAGGGATGTTTCTCCACTTTCTAGTGTCTTCTGCAATTTCTCACTTGAGTGTTTTAAAGTTCTCATTGTATAGATTCTTTACTTCCTTGGTTAGGTTTATTACAAGGTATTTTTTTTTTTTTTGATGCAATTGTGAATGGGAGTGATTCTCTGATTTCATCCTCTGTGTGTTTGTTGTTAGAATATATGAAGGCTACTGATTTCTGTGTATTTATTTTGTATCCTGCTACATTGCTGTAGGTTTTGATCAGCTCTAACAGCTTGCTAGTAGACTCTTTAGGGTCCTTTATGTATAGAATCATGTCATCTGCAAATAATGATAATTTGATTTCTTCCTTTCCAATTTGTATCCCCTTTATGTGTGTCTCTTGCCTTATTGCTATGGCTAAGACTTCCAAAACTATATTAAATAGAAGTGGGGACAGTGGACACCCTTGACTTGTTCCTGATTTTAGTAGAAAAGCTTCCAGTTTTTCCCCATTTAGTAATATGTTGGCTGTAGGCTTGTCATAAATAGCCTTTATTATATTGAGATATGTTCCCTCTATTCCCAGTCTCTGTAGGACTTTTATCATGAAGGGATGATGGATTTTGTCAAATGTTTTCTCTGCATCCTTGAGATGATCATGTGATTTTTGTCCTTCAATCCGTTTATGTAATGTATTACATTTATAGATTTGCATATGTTGAACCATCGCTGCATCTCTGGGATAAAGCCTACTTGGTCAGGGTGAATGATCTTTTTGATATACTCTTGTATTCTGTTTGCCAATATTTTGTTGAGAATTTTTGCATCTATGTTCATGAGGGAGATTGGTCTGTAATTTTCTTTTTTTGTTCTATGTTTGCCTGGTTTTGGTATCAGAGTGATGCTGGCCTCATAGAAGGAGTTTGGTAGAATTCCTTCTTTTTCTATTTCCTGGAAAAGCTTAAGAAGCAATGGTGTTAGCTCTTCCTTAAAAGTCTGGTAAAATTCAGCAGTGAATCCATCCGGGCCTGGGCTTTTTTTAGTTGGGAGATTATTGATAACTGTTCGGATCTCCATGTTTGTTATAGGTCTATTTAAGTGATTAATCTCATTTTGATTTAATTTAGGTAGGTCATATACATCAAGGAAATCATCCATTTCTTTCAGATATTCATACTTTGTGGAGTATATGCTTTTATAGTATGTCCCTATAATTTTTTGAATATATCTGTAATCTATTGTGATGTTACCTTGTTCATCTCTGATTTTATTAATTTGTGTCTCTTCTCTCTTTCTTTTGGTCAGATTTGCTAAGGGTTTATCAATCTTGTTTATCCTTTCAAAAACCAACTCTTTGTTTCATTAATACTTTGGATTGTTATTTTTTGTTTGTTTGTTTGTTTCTATTTCATTAATTTCTGCCCTAATCTCTATTATTTCTTCCCACCTACTGATTTTTGTTTGCCTTGTTCTTCTTTATCCAAGGCTTTGAGGCGAAGCATTAGGTCGTTTACTTGCGACCTTTCTAATTTCTTAATATAGGCACTTAAGGCTATAAATTTACCTCTTAGAACTGCCTTCATTGTGTCCCAGAGATTTTGGTATGTTGTGTTCTCATTATCACTTGACTCTATACATTTTTTGATTTCCTTTTTGATTTCTTCATTGACCCACTCATCATTTAGTAGTGTATTGTTTAGTTTCCATGATTTTGTGTATGCTCTATAGCCTTTCTTGCTACTGATTTGTAGTTTAATTCCATTGTGGTCAGATAGAATGCAAGGAATTATTTCAATTTTCCTGAATTTGTTAAGATTTGCTTTGTGTCCTAATATATGGTCTATTTTAGAGAATGTTCCATGTGCTGCTGAAAAGAATGTATATTCTGCAGCCTTTGGATGAAATGTCCTGTATATATCTGTTAGGTCCATTCCTTCTATGACCTCATTTAGTCCAGATGCCTCTCTGTTTATTCTTTCCCTGGATGACCTGTCAATTGATGAGAGTGGGGTGTTAAAGTCACCGACCACCACTGTGTTTGGTGTTATCTGTGACCTTAGTTCTAATAGTGTTTGTTTGACGAATTTGGGAGCCCCCATGTTAGGTGCATATATGTTTAGGATTGTAATGTCCTCCTGTTGGAGTGTGCCCTTAATCAATGGAAAGTGACCTTCCTTATCTTTCTTGACTAACGTCGGACTAAAGTCTACCCTGTCTGATATTAGGATAGCAACCCCTGCTTGTTTTCTAGGCCCATTTGCTTGAAACACCATATTCCAACCTTTCACCCTAAGATAATGTCTATCCTTTGTAGAAAGGTGAGTTTCTTGGAGACAACAAATTGTAGGATCCTGCTTTTTAACCCAGTCTGCAAATCTATCTCTTTTTGTGGGGGCATTCAGACCGTTGATATTAAGAGATATTATTGAAAGGTGTGTATTTATGTTTGCCATTTGTGTGTGTGTGTGTGTGTGTGTGTGTGTGTGTGTGTGTGTGTGTGTGTTACTGGTTCTACCTGTGCTCTCTTCTGTTAACTGGTATTTGAGTATAGCTTGTTTTTTCTAGGTTCCTTATATGTGTGCTTTTCCTTTTGTTCAGCATGGAGGATTCTATCAAGTATTTTCTGTAGAGCTGGTTTTGTCTTCAAATACTCCTTTAACCTGCTTTTGTCATGGAATGTCTTTATTTCTCCATCTATTTGAATGGAAACTTTGCAGGATAAAGTAACCTTGGTTGACAGTTGTTATCTTTCAGAACTTGGAATATATCACTCCAAGCCCTTCTGGCTTTAAAAGTTTGTGTTGAATAATCTGCTGTAATCTTGATGGGCTTGCTTTTGTAGGTAACTTGATTTTTCTCTCTAACTGCTTTCAATATTTTTTCTTTGGTGTGTGTGTTTGGAAGTTTGATTATAAAATGGCGAGGAGAGGTTCTTTCTGGGTTTTGTCTGGCTGGGGTTCTAAAGGCTTCCTGTATCTGTATTGGCACCTCTTTCCCAATTTGGGGGAAATTTTCCTCTATGTTTTTGTTGAAGAAGCCTACTATGCCTCTGGAGTGGAGTTCTTCTCCTTCTACTATGCCCTGAATTCTTATATTGGATCTTTTCATAGTGTCCCGAATATCTTGAAATTCCCACTCATACTTTTCTATAAGTTTTTCTTTCTCTTTGTTGGACTGCATTAGGTCTGCCATCTGGTCTTCTAGCTTAGATATTCTGTCCTCTCCCTCATCCATCCTACTGGTGAGATTTTCTACAGAGTTTTTTATTTCATTAACTGTGTTCTTCATTGCTAGTAATTCTGACTGGTTTTTTTTTTAATTATTTCTATTTCCCTATTTATGTCTTGTATTGCCTTCTTTATTTCATTAAATTGGTGTCCTGCCTCTTCTTTGATTCCTTTGATTTCCTCTTTGATTTCCTCTTTGATTTCCTCTTTGATTTCTTCTTTGATTGTTTTCATGTGTTCTTTGACCTCTTTGAACATATTTATAATTATTCTTTTGAACACTTTCTCAGGCATTTCCTGTAACTCTTTCTCACTGGGGGACATTTCTGATGCATTAATACATTTAGGTGGATTTATATCGTCTTGCTTTTTAGTGTTTCTTGTGTTATAATGTATATATTTTTGCATCTTGGATTAAGTTAATGCTTGGATTTTCTAGCTAGCTGTGTATTCTTAGCTGTATCAATTGATTTGATGTAATATATTTTCAGGGTAGGACCTTATGGTATTAGGTGTGGCTCTTAAGACTCTCAGAGTATCTACAAAGATGTTCTAGGGGCTGAGTTTCCCTGCTATAGGAGTATTCAAGCAGGCTGAGTGGAATAAAATACAGGTAGATTCTAAAATTTAACTAAAGACTGTACACATTCAATCAAAAACAGCCCCGAGTATGTATGCAAGAGTAGTTATTATAATGACCAGATCCTCTATCAACAAAGAGGTTTAGATTTCTGGTCTGTTGAGGGATCCAAGTCTTCTTGTGACTTAGTGAGACCCTTCCCTGGTGCAATTCCAGTTACCTTGGGTGATTTTGGTCTCAGTCAAGTTGCTGCCTGGGTTGTCGGGCTGCTGTTCTGATTTCTGGAGCTGGGCACTTGCTTTTCCTACGGGGCAAACCGAGCCGCTGCTGCTGCCTCTGCTGCTGCCATAGCTGCCACCACCAGAGCCACCACCGCTGCTGAAGCTGCCGCTGCCGTGTCCACCGCCGCTGCTCCCCCCAAAGCCGCTGCTGCGGGATCTGCCGCCGCTGCTGCTCCTGGGTCCGCTGCTGCTATGGCCGCTGGTACCGGTGCTGGAGCCGCTGAAGTTGCTGCCGAACTCTGCTCCTGCTTGGGTCCCGCTGTCAGCCCAAGTTGGCGTGGCTGGGTCCCGGGCTGCTGCTGTGTTCGCTGGAGCTGGGTTCAGGCGGTGGGGGAGGGGAGGGAGCCACGGCTGCTCTGGTTGTCTCACTGTTCCACGTGTTCTTCTACTTTGCGGTCTTCTCCTCCGCTGCTCGCTGCCGCTCTCCCCTCACGTTTCCCGAGTTGCAGAGAGCGCAGTGTGAGGGGAAAATCCCGCACCTGGCTTTTCCTGCGGCTCGAGCCGAGAGTCTGGCGGCTTTCTGCTGCGCCGCGGCTGCGGCGGAAGGCCGAGCTGCCGGAGCCACTTTTCCCGCCTGTGCAGGCTCTGGATGCTCTATAACTCTTCTACTTCTCCGCTGCCGCCTCAATTTCCTATACACCTCACTTTTTAGTAAAAGTGTGTATTTTGCTGAGTTTTTTTGGTCTTTTTCCCCCCCTAGGCTGCTTTGGCATGGTACCTACGCTGCCATCTTAACCGGCGGGGTTTTACCAGACTTTTAAGGAAGAGCTAACACCATTGCTTCTTAAGCTTTTCCATGAAATACAAAAAGAAGGAATTCTACCAAACTCTTTCTATGAGGCCAGCATCACCCTGATACCAAAACCAGGCAAAGATAGAACAACAAAAGGAAATTACAGACCAATCTCCCTCATGAACATAGATGCAAAAATTCTCAACAAAATATTGGCAAACAGAATACAAGAGTATATCAAAAAGATCATTCACCCTGACCAAGTAGGCTTTATCCCAGAGATGCAAGGATGGTGTCCACTGTCCACACTTTTATTTAATATAGTTTTGGAAGTCTTATCCATAGCAATAAGGCAAGAGATACACATAAAAGTGATACAAATTGGAAAGGAAGTGATCAAGTTATCATTGTTTGCAGATGACATGATTCTATACATAAAGGACCCTAAAGACTCTACTAGCAAACTGTTAGAGCTGATCCAAACCTACAGCAATGTAGCAGGATACAAAATAAATACACAGAAATCAGTAGCCTTCATATATGCTAATAACAAACACACAGAGGATGAAATCAGAGAATCACTCCCATTCACAACTGCATCAAAAAAATAAAGTACCTTGGAATAAGCCTAACCAAGGAAGTAAAGAATCTCTACAATGAGAACTTTAAAACACTCATGCAAGAAATTGCAGAAGACACTAGAAAGTGGAGAAACATCCCTTGTTCCTGTATTGGAAGAATCAATATTGAGAATTCTTTTGGAAGAATCAATATTGAGAATTCTTTTTTTTTTTTTTTAATTTCTTCAATGACCTATTGATCATTCAAGAGTGTACTGTTTAGTCTTCATGAATTTGTTTATGCTCTGTACCTTTTATTGTTGCTTATTTGGAGTTTAATCCCACTGTGATCAGATAGTGTACAAGTGACTATTTCAATTTTTCTGTATTTCTAAAGACTTTCTATGTGTCCTAATATACATTCTATTTTAGAGAATTGTCCATGTGCTGCTGAGAAAAATGTATTTTTTGCAGAATTTGGATGGAATGCTCTATAGATATATTTTAGATCCATTTGTTCCATGACATCATATAATTCTGATGTCTCAACTTATATATACATATTTTTTTTTCTTTGGTTTGTGTGTTTTGTAGTTTAGTTGTAGCCTGGCAAGGATAGATTCTTTCCCATTTTTTTTCTGTTTGGTGCTCTAAAAGTTTCTTGTGTCTGCATTGGCATTCCTTTCCCAACTGGGGGAAATTTTTCTTCTACAACTTTGTTGAAAACACCTATTAAGCATCTGGATTGAAATTTTTCTCCTTTTATTATACCCTGAATTCTTATGAGTAATCTTTTCATAGTTTCCAGGATACATTGAAATTCCCATTCATAACTTGCTATTAACTTGACTTTCTCTTTGTTGGACTACATTAGATCTGCCTCCTTGTCTTCTAGCTTAGGTATTCTGCTATCTCCTTCCTTCATCATTCTACTGGTGAGACTTTCCACAGAGGTCTCTCTCCCTCCCCACTACCCCCTCCTCCAGAATGTATTCTTCAGAGCTAGGGTTTCAACTTGTTTTTTCTTCAGGATTTCTATTTCTTTATTCATGTCTTCTAATAAGCTCTCTATTTCATTAGGCTGGTTTCCTGTGTTCTCTTTCAGAAGTTTGGTTTCTTCTTTAATTATTTTGTTTTCTTCTTTGATACCCTTCATTTTTTCTCTGCTATCTTTGACTATATATACCATCATTTTCATGAAATCTTTGTCAAGCATTTAATTTAAAACAGTTTCATTGGTGATCTTTTCTGATGGATTTATAATTTTTGCTGGGACTATATTGTCTTGATTCTTTGAGTTTCTTATATTATATTGTAGTGACTAATCCTGAATTATTTGATTCTTGGCTTTTCTACTTATCTGAGGTGTTTTCAGGCATGGCAAGCCACTTCTACATACCCTCATGTTATGAGTTCAATGTGCAAGGTGTAGGGCTTGTCCCCCAGTCAAGCCACGGAAGTAATCCTAGGTGTTGACTTTGCTTGCTAAACAAGTATTCTAGTGGATTGGGTGGTATAATTTACTGGCAAATTCTAAGCTTCAACTGAGTGACATAAACATTCAATAAAAACCAGCACAAACTATGCAATTTTGGTGATTAAAACACACAGATAGTCTTATAAGGCCAAATTTCCTAAGATGTGTGTTGTTTTACACCCTTAGTTTTATCAGCTGGATTGTAGAGATTTCTGTTCTGAGTTGGGTTCTAGGTCAGCCTGGATCTGGATCAGACCCTGCCCCAAATAATGACAGAAACAAAAGACAAAGGCCCTGTAAATATGAAAGCATCAAAGGAAACACTATCCAACCACCAAATACATGTTATTTGAAAATGGTAAAGCCAGCAAAGAATATATAACCCGTAACCTGTTCTGGCAAGGAATAAAACATTAGCTCCTTCAATGCAGACAAACATATATACATTTGGGGGGGGCAGGCAGTCAGCCTCATTACCTTTTGGGGTGGCTTCCAGTCTTACAAATGCTAAGTGCCCATCTCAGTCTCCCTGTGTTATTTGGAGATGAATTTCTGATTAGCTCTCCTGACTGCACTTCCAATGGGGCTGGATGCCAAAGGTTCATGGTTCTGATAGTGGGGGATGGAATAGTTCAGCCTTCATTTGGGTAAAGGTTAAGTAGAAGTATTTTATCAGCTTACCTAAAGCATGACCCTGAGTCCTGCACTTGGTTTCAGAAAAGGTTTCTGTGGTAGTTTGATTCAAGTGTCCCTCATAAATGAGGTTTTCAATGCTAAATTCTCAGCTGATGCTTTCATTTCAGAATTAACAACTCTTACAGAAAGTGTATTATTGGGGGTAGGATTATCAGTGTTTTACCTAATATTCCCTTGCCAATGTTTGGCACACTTTCCTGGTGATATTGTCCATCTTAAGTTGGCCAGGGGATGATGTCTACCCTCTGCTCATGCTATAGATTCTCACTGCTATCATAGACTTCCCCTCAAATCTGTAAACAAAAATAAACTCTTTTTTATTCCCAAAGATACTCTTGGTTGGGCAATTCTGTCCTTAGGATCTGCATCTTTCTGAAAAAGAAAAGTAGATTCTCCAATGCTGAGTAAATTTTGCACTAAGTAAATGTGATAACCATTGTTTTTTAGTGGGTTTAATGGGGAATGAGACCATTTTTTGGATATGGTTCTGATTTGTTTCCCAGCTCCATCTATGGGTTCTTTTCTATTGAGCAAATCAGTTAGCCAAATTGAGAGCAATTTGTTTCCCACTATGGCTATGGGCCACTATTGCACTTGTGTGAGCATCTCATCAGATTGTTTGTTGCTAAGTAGATAGACTATGCATTGGTTGGGCAGATATTGGCCACTATTCCCCATTAACTCATGTAGCACCCTTCAGCACTAGACATGCTAACTAACTGGGGATTGGCTCACTCCCACCTTCCAGCCATGTTGCATCAGGATATATACCAACAGTGCATGGTGTCATCAGCAGTAGGGAATTACCACTAAACTGTAGGGTCCTCAAGCACTCAGATGTAAATCTGTCTTCTTTGGGAGACCTTGTAGGTCTCTGCGATCAAATAACGATCTGCTGGCTGGTACCAGGAGTTACATATCAGTGTCCATGAAGAGAAGGAAGAACATGATAAGTGATAAAAAGAGATAGAAGAGAGAGAAAAGGGCAAGAGAGAGGAGGAGAGAGAAAGAGCAAAAGAAAGAGAGAGGGGGGGAGAAAGAAAGAAAGGAAGGAAGGAAGGAAGGAAGGAAGGAAGGAAGGAAGGAAGGAAGGAAGGAAGGAAGGAAGGAAGGAAGAAGCAGAAGTAGGAGATAATGGACAGTTTTCATTGTACCCTCCCCAGGGCCTTGTAAATTCAATGTTTCCTCTAAGGGCAGAGTGGAGTTTCAACCATTTGTTTTGTCTTTGAGGATGTACAGTTTCATGGTACCATTACCTTTTGTGTCCAGTTTTGTGTTCTTTGCCCTTCCCTCTTTCCCCACACTCCCTATTGTCTGGTCTTCTAGATTTTTCCTATGTATGTCAGCAAGTTGAGTTGGGAGTGGGGTGAGGACAAAGCAGATTGGTGGGGGGTGGTTGTCCCATGAAGGTTAGAGTGAGATGTTCCAGATCAGGTCTGAAGTCTTCTGGGGCGGGGCAGATTGGAGTCGGTGCTAAGTCAGGTGAGGGTGGGTTGGGGCAATACAAATTGGAGCTGGATGGAAGGTGCATAGAGTCGGAATGGGGTGCAACACAGCAGGTATGAAGTTGCATGGAGCATGGTTCGAGAAGAGAGGAGTGGGTGGGAAGTCATGTGGTGCAGCGCTGCCTGAGCACAGTGGAGCGATGGAAAGTCACTTGAAGGTGTTGAGTGTAGTAGAGGTGGTCTGAAGTTGTGCAAGATGTGAGTGGAACATATCATTGTGGATCAGAAGTTGTGTGGCCCTGGGCCAAGCAGGTCAGGTCCAAAGGAAGTCGCAAGAGAGTAGGGCCACTTGGAGTGGGCTGTAGTAAGGGGTGCGGTTTGCAGAGAGTGACTGAAGTGCGGAGTATGAAGGTTGTCTGATAACACAAGTGTGTGTGTGTGGGGGGGGGGTATGTGAATGAGCAGAAGGGGGTTGTGTATCCTGGCAATTGCCGGTTGGAGCAGATGGAACTACTGGCCTGAGTCACCTTGCCTGCAGTTACTTGTGAGAGGCTGGGACCCTGGCTAAGATGGCTGCTTGGGGACTTGGGAGACTGGTGGTTTACCTTAGAGTATGGGAATTAGCCAACTTTTTTTTTTTCCCTTCCACACCCTCCCTCTGGTGATCTATTAGAGATTGCTCTCCCCTAAAATTCAGAGTGACCTCTTAATTCCTTGCCTCTCCTTCCTGCTAATTTGGCTCCAAACCCCACTCTTTCACTATTGTCAAATTTCCCTATTGTCCAAGTCTCAAGCTAATACGTGCTAGAAAGGACAGATGTGTGATTCCATGCAACGGTTGTCTTTTTGTGATTGTGTGAGTTTGCTTAGCATGATCCATTCTACAGTTGATCAATTTTCTACTCATTTCATTGTCATTTTCCCATATAGCTTAATAGATATTTTTGTGTAGATATACCACAAATTCATTATTCATTTGTCTAATGATGGGCATCAGGGTTGATTCTAGCACTTGGCTATTATTAACTAAGTAGCTATAAACACTGTTGAGCAAATCTCTCTGAACTGAGGTGTGGTGCTTTTAATGTTAATTCTCAGTAAGGGAATAAAAGGGTCTGTTGGATGCTGGGCATGATGACACACACCTTTAATCCCAGCACTTGGCAGGCAGAGGTAGGAGGATCACCCTGAGTTCAAGGCCACCCTGAGACTACATAGTGAATTCCAGATCAGCCTGGACCACAGAGAGACCCTACCTTAAAAAAAATAAAGGTTCTGTTTGTAACTCTATATTCATACCTTGCTAGAATCTCTGTGTTGATTTCCATACTGTTTGTACCAGCCTACTTTCCTCCAGCAGTGAATGAGTGGTCAGCTTTCTCCACATCCTTGCCAACATATTTTTTAATATTTGCTACCCCTACTGTGATGATCTAGAATCTCACATTTGTTTTAATTTGCATTTCCCTGATGGCTAAGAATATTGAACTTTTCTTCAAAGTGTGTTAGTCATTGGCAATTCTTCCTCTGAGAACTCCCTACTCAGTTCTCCATTTTTGCAGTGGATTGTTTGATTTATTATTTTTGTGGTTTTGGGTCCTTATAGATTCTAGATATTAGACTTCTGTTAGTGGTATAGCTGGTAAAGATTTTCCCCCATTCAGTGGACAATCTATTGTCTCTGCTTACCATATGTTTTCTGTGCAAAATATTTTCAGCTTCATGAAATCCCATTGGTGGAGTGAATGTTTATATTTTTAGGCTACTAGAGTTTTATACAGGAAATCTTTTCCAACTCATATATCATGGAGCATGGCTTCTATTTTTTCTTACAGTAGTTCAAGTGTTTCAGGTCTTATATTGAAGTCTTTAATCCACTTGGATTTGATTTTTGGGTGTGAAGAAATGAGTGGATCTAATTTCATATTCTGACATAAAGTCATCAAATTTGTCTAACAATATTTGTTTCTACAGTCCACATTATTAGCAATTCTATCAAAGACCAGGCAGCTGTAGTTACTTGACCTAAGGTTTAGGTCTTCATTTCTGTTTCATTGGTCAATGTTTCTGTTTGTACTCCAATACCATTCTGCTTTAGTTACTATGTCTTTGTAATATGGCTGCAAATCTGGCATGATTATACTCCAGAGGTGGTTTCCTTTTTTTTTCACTGAGGGCATTTTTGCATATCAGAGGTATGCTGCCATACAATGTGCTGGATCCTGCCTGGCTGGCAGAGTCCAACAGTACCTGAATGGGGAGTGAGGATTAAGAAAAAGGCAAGAGACAAAAGATGAACTTGGGAGGGCTTGTCAGTGAATACTGAACTCCAACTTTATTTATTTCAGCTCTTTTATACTTCTTTTCAGAGCACAAGAATGTGAGCAGATCAATGCTAACATTTACACTGGATCTCTTAAGAAAGCCACATCAAAAATATATATATATATATTTAGAGAAAGCCACATCCTCCTGCTCAAAATGTTACTTCTTTATCAATTCTCAGAACCTCAGCTGATATCTAATCTCATGCTTGGCAAAATATACTTCTTCTCTGTGGCCCACTGTATAAGGGTACACAGGTCAGAAACAAATGTCCAGGCAAATGGCTTCTGACAACAATGTGAATTTTGGCATGATTTTGTAAATATCTGGGAAGAATAATGGTGGTATTTTTAATTGGCCTTCCATTAAATGTGTGTATTGCTTTGGGTAGAATTGCCATTTTTCACAGTATTAATTCTACCTATCCAGGAGGATGAAAGGCATGTCTATTTTCCCAATAACTCTTATTTTTTTTTCTTGAGTTCTTAAAACATGTTTTTATTATGTAGTTCTTTCAGATCAATGGTTAGTGTTTTTCCAAAGTGGTAAATGTTTTTCTTGTTGTTGTTGTTATTGAAACTGGGACAGTCTCACTGATTTCTTTCTGTGTATATTAGTTCTGTGCATGTAGAAAAGCTGCTATTTTTGTGCACTGATTTTGTACCTTTCCACTTTACTGAAGAAATTAAACCCTTTACAAGTTTTGAGATGAAGAATTTTCGGTCACTTATGTACAGGATCATGTCATCTGCAATTAGGGCTAACTTGACTTATTATTTTCCAATTTTAATCTTTATTTTTCCTGTCTTATTACTTGCGCTGTACTTCTAGGACTATGTTAAATACAAGTGGTGAAAGTGGGCACCCCTGTCATGTTCCTGATCTCAGTAGGAACTCTGTGAATCTTTCCCTATTAAGTATAATTGGGCCTTAGGAACTTTATATGTAGCCTTTATTATGTTGAGATATAAACTCTCTATGCCTATTCTTTTCAGAATTTTGGTCATAATGTATTTTTGATCATGATGTACTTCATCAAAGGCCTCCTTGGCATCAACTGAGATAACTATGTGGTTCTTATGGTTCAGTTTATTTATATAGTGCATTACATTGACTGATTTCCCTAAGTTGAGCCATCCCTGCATCCCTGGGAGGAAGCCTACTTGATCAATGTGGATAATTCTTTTGATGTTTGACTAAATAGGGCTTGCAAGAATTTTGTTCAGGATATTTGTATTTAAGTTCATCAGGGATATATGCCTATTGTTTTCTTTACTTGTTGGTTTTAGTAATAGAGTTATGTTAGCTTCACAAAGAAAGCTGGGGCGGATTTCCTGGTCTCCTATTATGCAAAACCATTTGTGAAAGTTTGGTTTCAGTACCTAAATGGAAGTTTGGTGGAAATTGGCTGAGAAGCCATCAGACCTGGTCTTTTTTTATGAGTAGATTTGGATTATTTTTTCAATCACCATGTGAGTTACAGGATTGTCTAGGAGGTAAAACTACTCTGGGTTTAGCTTTGGAAAGTAGCATATGCCTAGGAATTCATCAATTTTTTCTAGGTTATTCAATTTTGTGCAAAAGAGGTTTGGGAAGCATTCCCTGATCATTCTTTCAATTTTGTTGTTATTTGTTGTGACCTCTGCTATTTCATTTTCTTTTCTTTTCTTTTTTTTAATTAGTTTTGTATTCAGCAAATACAGGCTGTTTGGTACCATTATTAGGCTCATCCGTGACTTACCCCCTCCCCATTAGCCCCTCCTTATTGAGGTATATGGGTTGTGCATTGTGGAGTTAGCCCACAGTTATGGGTAAGATAAATGTCTCTGCATATCATGACCCAACATGTGGCTCTGACATGCTTTCTGCCCCTTCTTCTGCAAAATTTCCCTGAGCCATGTTGGATTCATTTTTGGTCTGCTTCAATAATGAGGTGTTAGGGGCCTCTGAGGCTCTGGCTCTCTGATTTGGTAGGAGTTGATTTTTCTCTGTGTTGGTCTCCTTCACCCTGTGCTGGTGTGTGGTTCTTCAGGAAAACAGTACCCTTGCTTGTTTCGCCAATTTCCCTTAGTTTCAGCTGGGGCCCTTTTGAGGTATGATGGGGTGGCTCTCTCCTTAGGATCTACATATATCTGAAAAAGAGAAGCAGATTCTCCAGTGGAGAGTAAGTTAGGACCAGGACTAATGAGATAACTCTTACTTTTTTTAATAGAGAATTTAATAGGTGTAGGCCATCTTGTAGCCCATGATTGATGGTAGTTTGATATTGGAGAGTGGGCTAATGTTTGGATATGGTTCTGACTTATTTCCCAGCTCCAGCTATGGGTCCTGTACCACTGAGGAGATCAGTTAGCCAAATCAAGAGCAGTTGGCTCCCCACCATGGCTGTGTGCCACTATTGCACATGTGTGAGCATCACAACCAGTTATTTGCTGCTAAGTAGGTTAGACCACAAGTTGTTTGGACAGATATTGGTCATTTTCCCTCAGTCGCCCATGTAGCACCTTCTGGCACTAGACACACTGACTGTCTGGGGAATGACTCTCTCCTGGCTTCCAGCCATGCTGTTTCATTTTACGTGTCAGCTGCATATGGTGTCTTCAGCAGTAGGGTCTTACCACTGGCCTTTGGCGGGTCAACTACTCTGACAGAAATCTGTCATTCTTTTAGGAAACCTTGTAGGTCTCTCTGATCAAAAGCTCATTGTGGATGCTGGTACTGGGAGTTACAAGTCAGTTCCCAGCATGATGAATGTATTCCTCAAAAGTCAGCCAGAGTTTTCCTGCCTTAGGCTGTGTCTTGTCAGCAGCAATAGGGAAAATAACAAACTATCATAGAGGAAACAATATTCTTGTGTGTTGCTTTTTCTCTTTCAAATAAGTAAATATTTTAAAAAGAATTTTATAAATGAGACTTTTTTGGATTAGGTGTTGACATACATATACTTAGGTAATCACATACACTTTGAAATGACACCCAAGAAATGCAAGTTCACATTCAATTTCTGTTTTTTATTTAAATTTTTAAATTTTTGGTTTTACATGGTGTTGTCTCCCTTTGGCTGAAGCTGACCTGGGACTTACTAAGTAGTCTCCTCAGGCTGGCCTCAAGTTAGAACAATCCTCCCAACTCTGACTTCTAAGTGCTGGGATTAAATTCATGCACTAACACAACCAGCTCAGTATCAGTGAAAGGAATATATTTATCTTCTATCAGTTTTATTTACATGTAGACAACCAGCTCAATATCAGTGAAAGGAATATATTTATCTTCTGTCAGATTTATTTACATGTATACACACACACATATGTACACATATGTATATCCTGTATATATATATATGTATGTGTATGTATATCATATATATATGTCATATATATATATGGACAGTAAGAGAGAGAGACAGAGCTCTCAGAGAGAACTTCTATACTTACAAACAACAAATCATGGCATTTCCTGCCCTTTTCCCTCCCCCATTTTCCCATTCATAACACTGCTCTCTTTCATATCCCATACCTCTCTCCATTAGTCTCTGTTTTAATTCAATGTCTTTTTCTCCTATTATGAAGGTCTTGTGTAGGCACTGAGAGGACTTGGATACCAAGATGAATTTCTGTCCACACAGTTGTATATAAGGAGTGGTCTTCCACAATAAACCCTAAGCCTTGAAGGGTGTGAAACATTTCTGTGCTGGACATTCTTCCATCCCTTCTTCTCAGCACTATGTTGCCTTTCGATTCATCTCAGTGGTCATTGTAATCTGAAAAGAGAAGCTTCTCTAACTAGAAGTGAGATTAACATTTATATGTGCATATGAAACATAAGTGTAGTACCTCATGACAATTTGGTGAGAGTATTATACATATTTATCCAGACAAGACCAGGCTTAGTACCCCTAAGAGTCATGACCTCTCATGTCATAGGCTTTTGATTAGGTTTTCAGTACCACACATGTATTCCCTCCCATAAAGTAGGTCATCAGTCCAATTAGAGACCTGTTGGTTCCCCCAGAGCAGACATGCCACTATTGCACTCATTCACTCATTTGGCCTGTCTGGCTACACTTAAGTCTTCCACTGTGCACTGTTTTCACCACTGATGACTTCTGTATCCCATAAGGCTGCATACAGTGAAACTTTTTCCAGCTTTAAGTTCACTGGGCTACAGGGAGAAGGTTTGATGGTCAGGACCATCTTGATTTCTCAGTGACTCTGCTGCTCAGGATTGTGAAGCCTTCATCAATAGCATCTTACTATTTCTTTCTCATGGGAAACCAAGAGCCTTGGAAATAGCCTGTAATGTTTTGGAGGCAACATGAACTTCCCTAGGCCAAAAACTCACTGGAAGGTATCCCTTTTCTGGAACTTAAAATTTTCTAGTAATAATCGATGGCTTCTGGATGTGCCATTATTCAAAAGAGTAGATTTTCATATGCCTTATTCAGAATATCTTGAATTTTGATTGACACTCCACCCTCACACTTCTTTTATACAGTCTCTTCCCGTGATTTAGTTTATGCCTTTCCCATTTCTATAATCTGTTCTTCTACTTACATATGTACAATACCACCTCCTAAAGTCGTTCCTTCCCCTCCCTCCCTTATAGCCATTTTATAGTTTATAGGCCTCTGCTACTGATTTTTTTGTTCCAATTCACACACATCTGTCCACAAATGAGAGAGAATGTGTGATGTGTGGATTTCTGTACCTGGATTACCTCACTTAACTTAACTTTCCAGATCCATCAATTTCCCTGCAAAATTCATAATTTCATTATTGTTTTAAAAACAAAATCATCTTTATTGTTTTCCTGATGCATAACGGGGCTCACTCAGTATAATAATAAGAAGCTAATCATACAAATATTGAAGGAAAAAGTGTCTCCATGAATACATACATACATACATACATCTATACACATGTATCTTGAGGAATTGTGAGTTTAACAATAACTTCATGTATTCTTTGTTGACAAGTGCTTTCTACAGGCTTTTGGAGAAGAAATGAACAAATCAGTCACTGCTACCTGATACTTGTGTTATTCATTGCATCTGTTACCCAAGGAATATGGTAAACATCCTTTTGGAATGTACTCTTTATTCCTGCATTGGCCTGTTTGACTTTTACATTTCATAAATTTAAACTAGATCCATAAACTACATTCTCAACACTTCATCTCTCATAGTCAAGTCTGGTAAGTGGTATGATAGCATGCTTGGTAACAAATATCAGTGTTTCCTAACAGAATCTTTTCATCTGTTTTCTTCTTTCCAGGTTTAGACATCTTTTAGCTTCCATGGTAACTTTGTAAAGTACAAGGTATGGAGTAATACCTACAAAAGTAATCAATCTGACTATCCCCATTCCCTCTTCAAAAAACAAAATAAAATTACCAATTCACAGCCACCTCTACAATTTAATGATGAATGCAAATCATTGCCCATGTTACATTTCTTAGTTTACTTTTCAATAACCAAGGGCACTCTTTTTAAGCTTGTTAGTGTTTCTTTTCTTTTTTGTTTTTTTGAGGTAGGGTCTCACTCTTGTCCAGGCTGACCTGGAATTAATTCTGTAGTCTCAGTGTGGCCTTGACTCATGGTGATCCTCCTACCTCTGCTTCCCGCATGCTGGGATTAAAGGCATGCACCACCACGCCCGGCATCTGTTAGTGTTTCTTACAGCAGCATCAACTTTCAAAATCTGGACAACATTGAAAAGATATTCAGTGCCCTGGAAACATATAATTCTGGATATTTTCCACTACAGCCAAGGAAGATTTGATATAATGTGCATTCTAGCTTCCTTAAGGGCTTCCTATAGTCCATCTTTGCACTGAAAAGCATTAAAAGATACCAGCACAAAGGGGAAGGAGATCAACACAGAGAAAAATCAACTCCTACCAAATCAGGGAGCCAGAGCCTCAGAGGCCCCCAACACCTCAGCACTGAAGCAGACCAAATATGAACCCAACATGGCTCAGGGAAATCTTGCGGAAGAGGGGGCAGAAAGAATGTCAGAGTCACATGTTGGGTCATGATTTGCAGAAACATTTACCATACCAATAACTGGGAGCTAACTCCACAATGCACGACCCATTTTCATTAACAAAGAGGGTCTAATGGGAGGGTGTAGATCACAGATGAGCCCAAATAATGGTACCAAACTGCCTGTATTTACTGAAAAGAAAACTAATACATTAAATTAAAAAAAAAATAGGAATAACCTGGTAGAGAGTGAAGAGTAAAAACAAAAAAGTCACTGGATCTCATACCCATTTATGTTTCCCCTGTAATTTATCAGAGAAGTTGTCAACAAGGATATTAAACAGCACACTTTAAAACAAGCAAAAGTAAAGGTGGATGCTCTTAAAATTTTCTTTCGTTTAACATATTTCTCACTAACAAAGAAAAGCTATTCTATGGGATTCAGTTGTCAAAGATTTAACTTAGAAAGACTCCTGCCTTGTATGAAAGGAGTGTGATCTAAAATATTGTCTTCAATATTAAAATCTTTGACAATGCAAAGAAACAGCTGAGAGAATATATATAGGAGGAGAGTTTATTTGGTCTCAATTGATGACTATGGCACTTCCCTCTTTTTTTTTTTTTTTTTTCCTATGCTTGATTTCTTCTCTTTGAAAAGTAAATTTCATCTTGGGTTATTAGTCTATTTTCTGTTTTGGTTCTTAGAAAATTTTGTAAATATGCAACAGATCATGCAATTGAATGTATTTTTACCTTTTAGAATTCATTCCATCAAAAATTCTAGGGAAACAAGGCAAATAGTAGAGTTGGGAAGATAATAAGATTTTAATTCTTTCTTTACTATGACAGCAAACATTCAAACATAAGGGGACACCTAGGATAGGCTTGGTATAGTGTCTTTCCATTATTCAGTATTTCAAAGTGCAGAAGTTCTAGCCCATGTGTGGAGGAGAGAACAAGCATTTGTAACACACAAGAACACTGCATTTGAGGAATAAAACATAAGATTTCAGAGACCAAAGTATGTGTAAACATTCACATTTCAACATACTCTATTTTTAATGGAAAAATTATTCAAGTCTTAGCACACTATTGGGAATAAGTTAAATGACTGACAGAATGGAGTCATATGACTATTATTTCTGCTTCTGATTGTACACCTATTTATATTACTGATGTGAATTCCAAGTTTAAATGAAACCTGATGTCCAACATCAAAGCATATACCCTCAAGAAAGGTAAATTTGTAGAGTCTTTCTATGCTCCTAAGCCTATTCCTGTGGGTTAGATTACCAGTAACTAAGTTCACTTGGCAGGGGTTAAAGACAATATAAAAAAACAATTTTAATATTAGAAAGTAATAGAGAGGAACTTGGAAATTATCTTTGACATGGTTGAAGAATGACAAATACTAAAATTATAGACTGAAACTGGAAGGTGGATTTACTCACTTAATATTCCACAAGACAACCTCTTCTTTTTAAAAGCAAAATAACAAAAATTTTCTCTTTGTAGATGTATGGTATATACCATCAAATCAAACAAAGAAAAAGTAGTAGTGCTGACATAGCATAAATTTGTGAAAATAATATTTATATGACAGGACCGAGATTGTGTTCTTAGATTTATAAGTATGGAATTAGCTACATTACATAAGGTTTTCTGCTGGGAAGTAATATCAAAGCTCATCTTGGTCCTAAGAATGAAAGTTATGCTATTACAAGGAAACCTATTGCCAGTCCTTGTTTACTTATAGAAATAGGAATAAATATGGAAACATATTTATTCCTATTTCTATACATTAGTACTTTCTAGATTTGATGTATTCATAGCTTGGTCTTAGGTCTTAGTTTTAGGAAAATAATGTCCTATTACTTAGGAAGTTTGAAATGGCTTTCTCCTTTTTTAATGTTTCTGCATGTGAATTACATGCATGTCTATTAATATAAACATCAGATGGGACGTCTGCTAATTTTTCATTGTCCTAAAATGAGAGAGGTCCTGTGACATTTGGCTTTCTGGGCCTGCATTAACTCACTTAGGATAACCCTTTCTAGATCCATCCATTTCCCTGAAAAATTCATAATTTCATTTTTGTTTACTGCTTTATAGAACTCTACTGTGTGCACTATGTCTTTATTATCCACTCATCTGTGGATGGACATATAGGCTGGTTTCATTTCCCAGCTATTGTGAATGGAGCAGCAATAGATATGGTTGTGCAAGTATCTCTAACGTAGTGAGATGAATCATATGCCTAGGAGTGCTATAGGTGGATCATTTGGTAAGTCTATATTTAGGTGTCTCAAGAACTTCCACACTGATTTTCACAATGGCTGTACCAGATTACATAGTCACAAAAATAGCATGGTATTGGTACAAACACTGACATGTAGATCAATGGGACAAAATATAGGACACAGATGTTAAACCAGGCAGCTACAACCATCTGATCTTTGACAAAAATGCCAAAAATAGTCATTGAAGAAAATATAGCCTCTTCAATAAGTAGTGCTGGGGAAGTGGGATATCTATATTTAGAAAGATGATCTTTCTCCATGCACAAGAATGAGAGGAATCTTATGAAATTTGGCTCACTGATTCTACATAATTATAACATTAACCTAATTCTTTCACCATATTACTTAACAATTTCTATTTTGTTCTTTTGACATGGTCAGCCCAAGATGAATTGGAACATAATCTCTATTCCAGGCTGGCCTCAAACTCAAGGTCATCCTCCTGCCTCAGCTCCCTTAGTACTAGGATTATAGGTATGAGGCACCACAACCAGCTAGCATTTTCTTTTCTTGTGCTTGGTTATACTTTTGCTTGAACAAATGTAGAAATAAAACCTTCTTTTGGTAGTAAGTAGCTGGAAATTTGACCATTACTCTGTATGTATTTAGTAGCAAATGCCATTACATTCTGGACTAAAGATAAGATTATTTACTTAGTTTCTATCCTGACAAGATCACCTATTTCACAAAATACTGATGTGATATAATGCTTTGAAAGATATCAGCATAGTTTGAAAAAACCCTTACAGCCATAGGATGAGAGAGCTAATGCTTCCTGAAATCTCAGATCATCCGTGAGACTTTGAGAAGCAGAAAGACCATAAAAGCTGCAGAAAGTGGGGAGGAAGAAAGTGTAATGCTGTCTCTGGTCATCACCTGGAAACAGCAAGTAATGACTTCAGTGACTGAAATGATCTAGTCAAAACTTTCCAAACCTTGGGCTCATCAACATTTCACCAGGGTGATGGAGAAGACAATGGGGTCCCCATCACTCTCTGAGGCATGATTGACATTTAATGTAGGGGGAGAATGAGCAGAGACATTGGTAAGTTGTATATACTCTGGAAAATAATAACCTGCCTATACTCATGCAAGAAACAGTATTTAAGTTCAGTGGGTCTCTCATAAACCAGAAAAAAAAAGTGATATGAAACCTGAAGATGGGCTAATAGGAAAAAGGAAGAGGGTAAGTGGAAAAGGGACAAAGAGAAAGGCAATGAAATGATAATGTGAGGGGGTTATGATCCAAATAAATTATATAGGGCTGGTGAGATGGTTTTATAGATAAGGTGGTTGCCTACACAGCCTAAAGACCAAAACTCAATTCTCCAGAACCCATGTAAGCCAGATGCACATGCACAGTGACACATGCATTTAGAGTTTCTTTGCAGAAGCTGAAGGACTTGGCATGCACATTTCTCTCTCTCTCAGTGTGTGTGTGTGTGTGTGTGTGTGTGTGTGTGTGTGTGTGTGTGTGTCTGCCTCTTTCTCTCTCAAATAAAAAAATAAAATATTTTTAAATATATATTATATACATATAGATATATTGCCAATTTAAAAAAAAGTCCAACCAGATATGGGGACCATGACTTTAACTCTGAAGACTGAGGAAGGAGAATAGTTACCTGGACTTCAGAGTGTGTTCTGTAGCATCCTGGTCTTCGGTGAGACTGAGACTCAAAACCACAAACAAAGAAGTAGAGTGTCATAGAGATGGCTCAGCAGTCAAAGCACTTGCCTTCAAAGCCAAAGGACACAGATTCAATGCACCAGGACACATATAAGGCAGAGGCACATCGTTACCCATGACTCTGAAGTTCACTTGCAGGGGATGGAGGCCCTGCTGCACTATCTATCTATCTATCTATCTATCTATCTATCTATCTATCTATCTATCTATCTATCCATCCATCTCTTTCTATCTCTCTCAAATAAATGATAAATAAAGAAATACATTTGGTTAGAAAAATAAATGATTTAGAGGTGGGAAAGCTCAGGTAGCCTGCAGCACTGAACACAGTATGTGACTTTTGAGTCCATGATACAAAACAAAAACACATTGCTCCACAATCAGTGCTCCTCATGTAGGAGGTAATCAACAAATTATAATATCTTATTGGAAAAGATAGGGCACAAAGAATGGTTTCTTCTCTGTGCTCCTATTTATTTCAGTAATTTTTTCTCAGTACAGAGATGAAATATGTAACACAAGTGAATTCATAAGGAATGGACAAGCTTTAATTTACTTTTGTTTCAGATATCACACACTGGTATACAGAACTTCCACTTGGGTCAGAACATCACCTTCTATGGGCCATGTGCAGTAGACAAATCTTTGGCAGCTAAGCCCCAACTTAAAAAGAAATAATAAAAAAAAAATGCCAGGCATGGTGGTGCACACCTTTAATCCCAGCTCTCAGGAGGTAGAGGTAGGAGGATCACTGTGACTTTGAGGCCACCCTGAGACTACATGGTGAATTCCAGGTCAGCCTGAGCTAGAGTGAAACCCTATCTCAAAAACAAGCAAACAAACAAACAAAAAAAAAAAAAAAACCCCGTATTTTTTAAATTTATTTGAGAGAGAAATGGAGAGAAGGAGAGAGAGAGAGAATATGCCAGGGCCTCCAGCCACTACAAACAAAATTCAGATGCATGGACAAACATCTGTCTGTCTTATGTTAGTCTTGGTGAATGGAACCTGGGTCCTTACACTTTGCAGTCAAATTCCTTATCCACTAAGCCATCTCCCCAGTAACAATAATGCAGTTTTAAGCTAAAGACATTCATCTACTCAGACATAATAGCCACACTTTAATCCCAGAACTCAAGAGAAAGAGGTAAGCATATCACCATGAGCTTGAGGCCAGATGAAACTGCATAGTGAAAAGATAGTATATATATACATATGTATGTATATATGGAGTGAGAGAGATAGAGTGAAAGAGAGAGATATAGAGATTGTGTCAAAGAAAATAAAGCAATTGGAAGGGGCTGGGGAAATGGCTCAGAGGGAAAAGCATTTGTGATTGAAGCAAGAGGACCACAGTCTGAATCCCCAGCAATGAGAGAAAGAGGAATGTAGTGATTCATTCCTGTCATCCCAAAACTAGGGAGGTGGAGGTAGGAGGATTCATGAGGGTTGCTGCCCATTCAGCACACTCTAATTATCCCTTGCTTTACTGAGACCCTATACCAAAATATAAGGTGGAAGGCAGCTGTGATGGAGCATGTCTTTAACCCCAATAGTTGATATGCAGAAGTAGAAGGTATTGTGAGTTGATGGTCAGCCTGATATTACATAGTGAATTCCAGGTCAGCCTGGACTGGAGTGAGGATCTATCTCAGAAAAACAAAAGCAACTAAAAACGGTGGAGAATGATTGGGAATATACCTGGTATCTACCTCTAGCATCTGCATGCATATAACTTCATGTGCACATGCATATGAATATGCCACACATATGAAGATAACACATTCCTGAAAGAATGCAGTACAGTAGAGTGAAAAAGAAATTACAAGGCTGAGGAAATAGTCTAGATGTTCAGGTGCTTGCCTGTGAAGGTTAGGGACCCATATTCAACTACCCAGTACTCATGTAAAACCTGATGTACATGGTGGCACATGAATAGTGTTTGTAATGGCTAGAGGCTCTCGTGAGCCATTTCTCTCTCTTTCTTTCTATGTGGTCTGTTGGTCTCTCAAATAAATCAACATTTAAACAAAAAAAATTGCACAGCCATGGACATGGTGAGCCAATTCTCTCTCTATGTCTGTCTGTCTCCCTCTCTCTGTGCTTTTGTCTATCTATCTCTAATGCTTAAAGAGAGAAAAAAAGACACAAAAAGAAAAATAAATGAACTATGGACATATGAAAATCTTGCATAGGATCAAATTATGTTTCACAGCACTTATATAACTGGATAATAATCTAGATAATGTTTATGTAGAATATACAAGATTCACTGATTTACTAATCACAACACATATTTGCATGTTGGGGTAGTTTGAATGGGTGTCTCCCAACAGATTCAGATGTTTTATTAAAGCTTGTAACTTTCATTTCCAGTCACTAGCTGGAGGAGTTTTCACTGTTGGTAGATCCTGGGGTCTTTCCTAAGGTATTCCTGGGAGTGGATCTTGAATTCCAGCCTGAATGTGTGTGGAGTGCTTGGGCTCTTCTGGAGGTTTCTAGCATGTGCTTGCTAGCAGTGCTGGTGGTGGGTTTAGCTGTGGACCTGACAAAGGGGGTCAACTACTCCTTCTATTATGGAACTTCCACTATAGCTGTAAGCCTGAAATAACTGTCATTCCTTATATAAATTGGGTGTGGTCTGGAGGTTCTTACCAGCGACATGGTGCTGAATACGTGATGTTTCAACACCTACATATGTATCGATTTTCAATGTGTTTGATATAATGAATCATACTAGAGGTAACACCAAATGTCAAATACTAGATTATCCTTTAGATACCAAATGTCTACCAAAGAAAGTGATTTTATAATATCCATTGAAAGAGAGATAGAATGGGCATGGCAGTGCCTTCCGACCTGCAAGTGAAATCCAGATGGTACATAATCTGGTTTATGGGGTACGTTGACTTTGCAGGCAAATGTCTTAACCACTAAGTAATATCTCCAGTCCCAGGCTGTTTTTGTTTTGTTTTGTTTTGTTTTATTTTGTTTTGTTTTGTTTTTAAGGTAGATCTTCCAGGCATGTGTGAAACTTACTTTGAACTTCTGGGCGTTCTATTAACTCTGCCTCCCATGGAGTGGATTGCAGGCATGAGCCACCACACCAGCCTTGTTATAATTCATTCTTAACAAATGTGTGATCTCAAGCTTTGAGAAGACAATTTGAACAAATTTTTTAAAAAAGTGTGAACTGCTAGGAATATGCCTTTTGGCAGTGTGCTTGTGCAGTACACATATGAAAATCCCAGTACTGCAAACCAAACAAAATAGGGTTAGTTTTCCAGCAGCAGAGGGCAGGAATGGATCTTGGGTAGGTATGCTAAGAAATTCTGGGCATTTGAGCAACAAATGAGGGTGAGGATGCAGGGAACACTTCTGGTGGCAATATATGAGTGTAGTTACTATGAAAATCAGTAAGAAGGCTACTTACAGACCTACAAATAAAATCAATGTGTGACCATCTGTACCACTCATATGTGTGTATGTGTGTGTGTGTTCCTGTACACACACACACACACATATATACACACACACATAATACATATAATATAAATACATATAATACATATGTGTATATATGTATTTTTTGGAGCACTACTCACAATATTAAAGCTCTGGTATCAGCCTAAATGTGCATTAGAAGTGGCCATGAGTTTATAAAAATTCCCTGAGAGTTTGACAGATGTCAGAAGCTTGAGGGTTATCTACAGATCTTAAGCTATTTAGCTTAAATATGCTTGGTGGGTCTAATCTAGGACAAGATGATGAACATGTGGATGCTCACCCTCATAGGGAGTTACAGGAAAAGGATCTTGGTTCTTCTAGCAAGACTTGCTCTCTGTGCAGCTGGTGTAACTTGATAATTTAAGTTACATTAAAGAATCTTAAGTCCTTTGCCTGTTAGTATCACTCACCAACACCCTAGAAGCAGTCCTTTTCAAAACTGAAATATCAGTTACATAACCATGCAAGTAAGTATGGACTTACTACAGTGAAGACTTCAAGGATGACTGGAAGAACATCAAGAACATTAAATGATTTAGTTGAGGAGATAGTGAAAACTCTTTTTGTTAGGTGTTACTTTAAGTACAAGTGTAGATTAGTAGTGTGACCATAGCAAAAAGTATTCCAAACAAAGGGAACATTATTTTAAGGGCTCCCATAGCAGGGCACTGAATACATACTATTGTGCTATGAACAAGGGTTATAATGATAATGTGAGAGGAAGGTGATCATGGTGACAGGAAGTGGACAAACAAGATTGTGTGTGTGTGTGTGTGTGTGTGTGTGTGTGTGTGTGTATGTGTGTGTGTGTCCAAGAAGCATCACTGACACATTTTATGAGTAGTGGGTGGTTGTAATAGCCACCTGATTGGATTTTGAAAATAACTGTGGAATAGTATATCCATTTAGAAGATTCAAAGGTGACATGAAGTTGATTTTGATGAAGGTTATTGAGTTAGTGACCATGATCAGAAAAGACAAATTCGGGGAAACTGAGCAGGTTGCAGAGAGAAATTGATACATAGAGTAGATTTTATAGTCTTGGATAATTCTCTGAATGTTATCATAGCCAACATTTCATGTCCTGGATTTTAGACACTATTTATAATACAGGATCTCTGAGTGCAGGGAACTTTAATCAGTTTCATTTAACAAACTTAGTCATTTTTCTGTTGTCTAAAAATCTCACTTTTTATTTCTTAGCATTATTAAGTTTGATAATATTTGTCATATACATCTACCACTCAAATAATACCAGGAACTAATTTCTAATAGTATATATCACCACACTGTTCAACCTTCAATAGAAGTAAGCTATAGAGTATTTTCTTTACCTTAAGTCATCTGCTTAGTACAGTAGGCAATATACCACTGTCAGAATATTTTCTTTAGCTTGAAAAGAAATGTTACTCTTAGTAATCACTCTTATTTTTATTTTTTGGTATCTGAGATTGAACCTGGTGCCTCAAGCATGCTAGGAAAGTGCTCAACAACTGGGCTACACTCCCAAATGTTGACTTCTATTTTTTATTTCATCTATCCATCTATTATCTATTTATCTATCTAGTCTATTATTTGTAGAGAGAAATACGTATGAGACAGGGAGAGAATGGGCATGCCAGAAACTTGTGTACCTAGCTTTATATGGGATCTGGGGAAGTGGACACATATAACACATCTTACTAAGTACTGCATCAGTTCAAGTATTTTGGTTAGTTTCTACTTCTGACATGAAGTTTGAATGAATTTTAGGAGTAACACTGCATTCACGTATGAGATTTTTTTTTGTGAATAGTTAACTTTTAGCCTTTGTGGATATACTAAAGCGTAAAATTGCACAGGAAATGTAGTAACTAGCTTAAATTCTTTCTTTAAAAATTTTACTTATTTATTAGAGAGAGAGAGAAACACATATTTACATGTACAAAGATTGGACATAATAGGGCCTCCATCACTAAAAATCTCTACATGCATGTACAACCTCTTGCACCTGCCTTACATGGCTACTGGGGAATTGAATTTTGGTCCTTAGGCTTTGTAGGCAAGTACCCTAAGAGGTAAGCCACCTCACCCTCTTTTTATAAAGAAACATATAAATTGTTGCACATACATTTAAGTTAGTGATGCATTAGAATTTCAGTTTTTCCACATACTTGTAACTCTTCTTACTTCCTTTTGATTATAAAAAAACAACTGAAGTGATAGCTCATTGTAACACAACCATTTCCTTATGGCTAATGTTGTAGAGCTTAATTTTTAAAAGAAGTATGTTTGAATTCATTGATATTATAAAGCTGGAAAAGTTAGTAATTTTGTATAATTTCTTGTAGATAGTTGGTTATGATATACTTAAAATCTGTTATTTTTTCCATCTGTTGAATTCGAGAAATGACTACAAGCCACACTTTTCTAGAGTAAAATGACCCAGATTACAAAGGCAGCTATCCAGCAATTAAGGTGAGCCACACATTTTACTTTTGTGTTTTTATGAGAAAATATTGTAATATTTGAAGGGGAAATATTTGCTACATATTTTATATATTAACTTTAGCTTTGTGGTATTAATGTATGTTTAGAGTGAAAAACAAGAATTACATTGTACAGGGAAATGTCCTATGTTAAGATAAACACATTTGGAAGATACCTTTCCTATAAATTTTGAATTTCAAGGTTTTTTCACTTATTCCATCAAATTTGTTTCAGAGATGTTGACATCATAGAATGTTTAACACTGCCATTTATCTTTTATTTCAAATATAATTGAATTTTATTATATACATATATAATCATATACATATATACATATATACACATCATATATATATTTACTTGTGTATGAGAGAGCGAAAGAGGGAATAGGCACTTAGTGACTCAGACCTTGGCAAACCAACTCCAGATGTATTTGCCACCTTGTGCACCTGGCTTATGTGGGATCTGTGGAAGTGAACTTGGGTCATTTAGCTTTTCAGTTATGGCCCTTAAGTGCTAAGCCATGACTCTGGCCCCCAATTTGTCATTTTTAAAACTATTTTAACTCATATATTTGCAAGTAGAGAGCTATGAGGGGGAAGAGAGAATGAGCAAATGAAAGAGAGAATGAATGAACATACCAGGGCCTCCTTCCACCACCAAGGAACTCCAGATGAATGTGCCACTCTGACTTTACATGGTTTTTGAGAATAAAACTTTGGTTGTCAAGTTTTGCAACTGAAAGCCTTAACTTCTGGGTCATTTTTCCAGCTGCTGACAGAATCTTATATCCAAGATGCTAAGAGGCTTTCAAATAAAAAATATGAAATTATTTTTTTCTTATTGATTTTATACATTTTACACATGAGCCATTATGGAAAATAACTGGGCTCCATTTCGTGACAGAGATTTAATTGTGGAAGAGACCATGTGTGTTCATTTGTTACTCTAATGAAATAAATTTAGAACTTTCATTGTTAATTCATTGATACTCCAGAAATTTGCAGGTACAAATTGGACTTTAGAGAAAAACATATTCTTTTCTTGTCTGTGACAAGGAAAAAAATCACAGCCATAGAAAACCTCTTTTCTCAAGTCTAGTACTCTGTTTTACTCATTTTTATTTATTTATTCAATAAAGACAAAAGTATAGATGTACCAGGACCTCCACCCATTGCAAAATAACTCTAGAAACATGCACCCCTTTTTTGTGTGTGTCTAGCTGTATGTGGGTATGTGAGAGCTGAAACCAGGGAATCTGATTTTGAATGCGTGCTCTTTTAACAATGGATCTATCCTTGCAACAGTAGTGCTGATTTTTAAAAGCAGGAATATAAAAAGTGAGAGACAATTAGTGCATATATTAATTCTGTGTTGACCTATGCACATTGGTGGGGGATTTCTACACTAAATTAAAACATTAGCCAAAAACAGAAGCTGGTATTAAAGTTACTTGTTGAATTATAGCAGTATACTAAGTATAACAAGTTCTTATTTACTAGTATTGCGACTGGAAAAGATGAGATAATGAGTTGATTTTTTAGCTTTTTTTTTCTTTTATAGTGAAATCTTAGTATTCAGACTTGTATTCCTATGTTATGTCATCGAATTTACAAAACTTATACTAACTCCCTGTCAAAAACTACACAGTAAGTTTGTGCAGATAATCAAAACAGGGATAAGGATAGTGAAAACTATATTTAAGCCAGGGAATTCTTCACCGTGATTTTTAATCAGGAGACAAGACTCAGTGACTACGTGTGCATCCCGCCCAAGCATGCAAACCAAGCCTGCCCAAGTTTGATTCTCCCAAACCAACATAAACAGTAGGACAAGGCCACAAATGTTTTAACCCCAGTCCTGCAAAGAGGAGCAGAGACAAGAGAAATGTTCTGGCTTAAGAAAGACACTGTAACCCCAGTCCTGCAAAGAGGAGCAGAGACAAGAGAAATGTTCTGGCTCAAGAAAGACACTGTAACCCCAGTCCTGCAAAGAGGAGCAGAGACATGAGAAATGTTCTGGCTCAAGAAAGACACTGTAACCCCAGTCCTGCGAAGAGGAGCAGAGACAAGAGAAATGTTCTGGCTCAAGAAAGACGTAAAATATGCTGTCAGTCACATAGTCCAGGTCAAATGAATAAAAGTGGAAGATGGTTAGAGTGAGATATAATATACACTTACATAGATCATACACCACCACTATGCACATCCACACATTCCATGCTCACAAGCAAAATTAAAAAAATAAAGAACAAATTTAAAAAGATTTTCGAATAGAACACCTGATAGGCTTACTATAGAATGATTTTATGCCTTTACACCTTATACTGTCCCCATCATCTGAATTTGATTATAATGATACTAACAACATGAAAATTGTTTAGTAATACTATTAATACCACCGTGTGAAAATCAACAATTTTAATGTAATTCTTAAAAGGCTTAACAGTACCTTTGAATTTATTTTTCACTTATTCTCATGAGAGAGAGCCACTGAAAGCCAGGGCCTCTAGCCAACACAAGCAAACTGACATGCATGTCACCTTGTACATCTGGTTCTTGTGGGTTCTGGCCAGTTGAGTTGGGGATCTTAGGCTTTGCAGGCAACTGCCATGGCTGCTAACACAGCTCTTCAGCACCGGAGTACTTTCTAAAGGAAAATACTTCTGTCAGTTCTGTTCTCATAACTGTGAACGAACACCTGACTGAACAATTTAAGGTGTGAAAGAGGTTTTATTTTGGCTACCATTTCCAGAGGGTTGAGCCCAGCATAGTTGGTAAGGCAAACTGGAGGAATAGTGCTGCTGTTCGTGTTTCACCAGTCAAAAGTATAAAGAGAAGAGCAAGTAGAATATGTTGTGTAATAAAATCTCAAAACCTTCCTAATTGCTCCAGCAATGATCCATCTCCTAACGACACTACAGCCTTCCAAACACACAAACCCATGTGAACATTGTGCATTAAAACTACATTACGTAGAAATACAGATGATACCATTATTTATAATTTTCAGATATCAGAAGGTCTGTGTGGTATTAAATAAATTGTTAGTGCTTGAAATTAGGTTTCTCTTTAGTCAACTTTTATGCTGTACTATAATAATTTGAGTTATTACTATTGTTTTTAAAATTGTAATAAAATCCTAAGTTTCTAACATATTCTGAAGAACATCAAATGCTTTCCCTTAGATTCACCAATTAGTAACTTTCTGACAACCTTGCTTTATTTCTAAACACTCAATATCTCCTCAGCCCTTTGGATAAGATCAAGCTATTGGTATATACATACATGTATATGTATGATTTATTTGAATTTCACACTTCAGCCTTAATAGAACTGAGTCTGTGTATAAATGTATTTAAATTCCCTATGAACAAAGTTTTGTTTTGTTTTTTTTTCATTTGGATACTAAGATATGCTTACTGCCCACCCATATGTAACACTTTATCAGTATTGGTTTGAATTATGTCTCTTCTAGGGTGGCATCTTTTATACAATAAAAATTAAGGACACTGGAATAATTCATTTTAGTTCTTTAATATGAATATGCTGATCCTAGGTAACCACTGAGGTGATAATACTTAAACAGATTCTACATATGATTCATTAAGTTTATAACTTACACTTTATATGAGGCTTATCCTGAGTAATGCATGTTAGGAGACTTAAATCTTGCTCATTTTTAGCTCCCATAATTCTCTCCTGCTATCTTATCTTACATGAACCATTTGTACTTCATTCACTTGTAAGTCTTAGATACACCTTTAGTAAGGGGAAGATAAAGGAAGGTATAAAGCATTTTTCTCACATATGGGTTGACAGTTTTGTTGTAATGATTTTTATAATATTTTCCTTGATTTTTTTGTTAAAATTAGACTTTAGAACATCTATACTTTATAATACCTGAATAAAAACATCTGCCTATATGCAAGCAATATTCTTATGTGTTTTCTTTGTTAAAAAGTAATAAATTGGGGCTGAAGAGATGGTTCAGAGGTTAAGGTTTGCCTGAGAATAAAACAGACCCAGAATTCAATTCCCCAGGATTCATGTAAGCCAGAAACAAAAGTGGCACATATGTCTGGAGTTTCTTTGCACTAGCTGGAGGCCTTGGAATTCCTATTCTCTCTATATATGACTCTCTTCTCTACATCTCTCTCTGCTTGCAAAAAGTAATTACTTTATTAGTGAAGCAAATAATTACAGACAAGAAGAGAATGGACATGCAAGGGCCTCTAGCCTCTGCAATTGAACTTCAGATGCATGGGCCACCTTGTGTATATGGTGTATGTGGGTACTATGAATTCAAAATTATCTCCTTAGACTTTGCAGGCAAATGCCTTAACCACTAACCAACCTCTCCAGCTCCCATATTCATATGTGTTTTCTGCTAATGTGGTTTGTTAAAGTGTGCTTTTGTATAGTCTAAAGGAATATTTTGTCCTTAGTGTAGTCAAGGCTAGCCTCAGACTTGATCCCTCTACATCAGCCCTTCTGTTGTTGCAGTTACAGACAAGCCCCAGTATCTTATGTCTATGTTAAAACAACAAACTTTCACTGTACATATGGACTGTAAAGAATACTTTTATAATTTAAACCATGTCCAATTGCTTATGAAAGTGAGTGTCTCAAGTGTCTGTCACTGAAATTTTGACTTAATTTATTGTTTTGACTAAATTAATTGCTTTGATTACTTAGAACTATTTTAAATTCCAAATTTAACAGAATGTTCAAATAAAATGATTTTAAAAAACATGTTTCCTTCTTCTGTCACAATTCTAAACACCTATGGTACAAAGAGTTGAGAAATTCATTCACAAAGTAAAGCATATACTTTTAATACAAATAAGCTAAATTGTACTGTGATTGTGTGCTGATGCCTGCTTTACTTAAGTCAATGAGTGAGTTGTGAGTTTTGATGTACTATTAAAAAGTAATTCCAGTTATTTATAATTAAGAAATAAAATGAAAGTGATTTTGTATCATTCTAAAAATCACAGCTTTTAGACATATTTTTGCTAGATTTACATTGCCTAATGAACATTTTTCCCTTGAAAAGTGTCATGTAAATTATGATTTATTATTGATGAAATGATACATCTCTCATCCTCTAGAGCTTCAATGGAATTCTCACTTCTTATTTCAAGCTATAACCTTAGAAAGTAGCTCCATATTTACATAATATAGAGATAAAATAATGCCTTACTACCCATTTGTGTACTAGTAAGGCTTTTTATCTGAGCCATTAAGACATTAAACTTTGCTATATCTGATGTGTAGATCCAAAGTTTTGTATTCCAGAGAAAACAGAGAGAATTGAAAATATTTGTCTTGCATATATTTGGTATCTTGCAAGCAGTCCGTAATCACTAGGCTGTTGTCTGTACTCTGTGGACAGCAGTTCGTGCCAGTTTCTGGCAGGTATAGTGTACTGAAGATACTCCATACGAACTGAACCTTCATTGATTTGTACTTGGCACTGGCACTTGTCACAGTTGCACTGTGTGAGAGAAATGAAACACTGGAAGAAGGGTGCAGGGTTAAACTGGGATAATTTGTCTGTAAACTTGGGACCTCAACTAACTTTCCTGACATGCATTTGATTAAATGTTTAAGTTATTTTTTTCTTATTTATTTATTTATTTATTTATTTATTTATTTATTTGAGAGGGTAAAACAGAGAGAGAATGTGTCAGATACAGAGAGAGAGAGAGAGAAAGAGAGAGAGAGAGAGAGAGAGAGAGAGAGAGAGAGAGAGAGAGCGCGCTAGAATGGGCATGCCAGGGCCTCCAGTCACTGCAAACAAACTCCAGACCCATGTGGACCCTTGTGCATCTGGCTTACATGGGTCCTGGTGAATCGAGCCTGCAATTGGAGTCATTAAGCTTCACAGGCAAGCTCATAACCACTAAGCCATTTCTCCAGTCCAAATGTTTAATTTTTTAAGAGTTGCATTATCCATAACATATTGACTAACCATTTTGGGATTAAGAAATTTAGATAATTTGAATTAAAGACATGAGTAAATTAATATGCTGTTTTAATTGAGTCAAACTATTAAATGAAAACATTAATCAAATATTTCTGTGATAAGATTTTTTATATTGTGTGTGTGTGTTTCTTGTGTGTGTGGCTGTTGTGTTTGAGCAGATGTATTGGGCTTTAGTGTTTATTCATGTGGATATCAGAGTTTGACATTGGATGTGTTGATTATTTTCCATTTATGTTCTGTGTTTAGCCAGGGTTTGCCACTTGAACACATGCCCACTTGCCTTGTTTAGCTAGCCAGACTACCTCAGGGATCTTCTGTCTCTGCTTCTCAACCATAGAGTTTAAAGATTGCGTGGTGTGCATCAGGTTTTGGGTTCAGAAGTTGGCTCATGAACCTCAATTTGAATAGGAGAGGGTTTAAGAATCAATTTGGTGTTGGATTGTTTTAACTGACTTGATTTGCTGTAGAAGTTCTCTTAGGTAGAAATTTAGGAAGGTCAGCAGTGAGGCATTTTCATTATTTATTTACAGAAACAAATCGGTCTGGAAAGATTTTATTGCTTAATTTAAAAATTGAGCAGTGTATTTGTGTAATCATTAAGTGGTATGAGTTTATTTTAAGTTAAAAACTTAAAGTGATGATGACTAATTAGATCACTGAGGAATAAATATATCATAATAGATTCTATGTAACTTTTCTTTGCTAGAAATAATTCCTACAGATTAAGCATGCCAAACTGGAATATCCAAACTCCTCCAAAACCTTAAAATCTGAAAAATACTATAATACAAGTGTAAAATTCAACATCTGACCTCATCATGGGTCCTGCTCAAAAATTCAGTTGCACAATAGTCACATAAAATTACCTTAACCTAGATCAAAAAAGCATACATGTATGATAAAATTGATTAACTTTTTAGCCACTCTCTCCACTACACCCCACCAAACTTGCTCACTTCAGCACTCTTCACAATAGCTGCTGGCTCCCCTGCTCCCTATCACCAAAGCTGCTTACTACCTCAACACATGCCAAATACCCTCACAGTGGTCCCAAATCCCCTCACACCTCTGCCCTGCACCAAAGCTGCCCACTCCCTTTGCCCCATGTTAAAACCATACACTTCTCCTCAACCACTGTAACCTCAGTCACATTCTGTCTGCCACCTACACTTTAAGGGGCAGACCACAGCATAAAAGGAATTACATGAAAAATGAAATGTATAAATCCAATAATATCACCCATTCCTACAATAGATATCTCCAATCAAAATATAGAAGAGATATTAGGATGAGAATCACAAAATGAAGTTATGAACAATGCAATCCTGACCAAGCTAATAGTAGAATGTGCAGTAAGGCGGCAAAGGACCAACCATCAAGTGAAAGGTGTCAGCACTAGACTGGGCCTAGTAGATCAGAAAATGGAAGGGTTGCAAAGACACTTAAAGGATATGAAGCAGTGTGAAAAAAAAAAAAAGTGGTTCTCAAAAATCCACTGGCAAAGCTTAATGAAGACAAAATAAATGCATGGATGAATTCCAAGATGCATCAAGAAAATCAAAAAATGATGTGAAAAGAAAAGGGAACTTGACAGGAGGATGGAAAGTATACATTAAAAAGTACTAGAAAATGCAAATCTAATTGAACAAACCCAAAATTCTATAGAAGTTTTCAATAATTGCAATGTGGAGGATAGTAACTCAGACCTTGAAGACCAAAGAGAAGAAACATTTAGAGAGTACAAAAGTTTCAAAAAGTTCAAAAATTTCTGTCAACAGAACATGAGGGAAATGAGGAGTACCATTAAAAATCCTAATATTGACATATTGGGAATAACAGAAGGGGAAGAAGTTTAGTCCAAAGGCATGGAGAACTTCTTCAAGAAATTATAGAAGTAAAATTTTCCCACTCTCAACAGAAAGGCCAATCAAGATAAAAACAGGTAACAGTATTCCAAACAGACTGGACCATATAAGAAACTCTCAAAAAAAATATTGCTAATAAGACTCTAAACACTGACACCAAAGAGTAAATCCTAGAAGCAGCTAAGGAAAAACACATCACATTTGAAAGTAACCCCATCAGAATTACATCAGGCTTCTCACTTGAAAACGTGAAACCCAGAAGGGCCTGGAATGGAACACTGCAAACTCTAACAACATATGCCTTCCCACCAAACTTCACTACCCAATAAAAGTATCCTGCAGAATAGATGGTGATACAAAAATTTCCATGAAAAAAAAATCAGCTCTACAACTATATGAACAAAAATACAAAAGTACAGATGGTATTTCAGGAAATTTGCCACACAGAACAGTCAACATCAAGTGCTTTCATAAAACAGATCACAAAAACCAAACTCAGAGTAGGCACAAAACATTTCAAAGTCCATGGCAACACCAAACCACATAAAACAACAAAATATGGCAGGGATCAAATCATATGTCACAATTATTATCCTAAATAATATTGCCCTTAATACACTCATGAAGTGACATAAGCTAGGAGAGTGGATCAGGAAATTGGGGCCCTCATTCTGTTTTCTTCACAAAACCCACCTCATCACCAAAGACAGACACTTTCTCAGTGAGACATGGTGGAAAACAATATTCCAAGCAAAAGAAAATAAGAAACAAGCAGTGTAGCTATACTATGATTGGATAAAATAGATATCAAACCAAAATAACAAAAAAATACAAAAAAAAGGTCAATTGCTACTTATTAAGGTAATGATCCATCAAGGCAATATCACAATCATAAATCTCAATGCACCAAACACAGGGGCACTACTATTCATAAAACAAAACCTATTTGATATTAAATCAGAAATAAACTCCAAAGCCATCAGAGTTGGGGACTTCTATACCAATTATCTACAACAGACAGATCATCCAAACAGAAAATCAACAGGGAAGTGAGACTGCTCATAAAAAACTATAGAACAATTAGACCTAACAGACATCCACAGAACATTCTACCCCAAATCCACAAACTGAATTCAATGTTTTACTTACCCCATTTGAGTGAAACATGAGGGGTTTCTCTTTCCTTTCCCACTCTCTCTCTTTGTCTCTCTGTCTCTCTGTCTCTCTCTCTCTCTCTCTCTCTCTCTCTCTCTCTCTCTGTGTGTGTGTGTGTGTGTGTGTGTTTTCAATCTCTCTGCTCCTCATCTATGTCACTTAGCATGGTTTTCTCCAGATTCATGTGTGTGCTCCCTCACATGACAGCTTTGTTTCTTCATGTGGCTGAATGATAGTATGGTTTATTTTTTATGATTATTTTAGTTTTGTAAATAAAGCATTTTAAGAAAGAAAATTCAGCAATCACAATTGAGAAAATACAGTAAGGTTTTTCTCTCCCATAATATACAACATTTCTTCTCCTGAGCAGTATCATGTTCCTGTAATGAGTTTTCTCTCAGCACATTTCAAACACACATTGGTAGATTCAGAAATAGTCCATCACAACAACATAATCACATCCCAATTGTCAAGTCTTCCTTCCTTCTGATCAGGATGAATCATTATTACATTTAGTAAAAATAAGTAATAGAGCAACAAGATTAACTTAGCAAGCCTTTTAGAATGTGGAATGATAACGCAAGCCGACTAGGCAGAATGGAACAGTGAAGCAGACGCTACTTGAGGAGCTCAAGACATCTTCTAAAGGTTTATGGAGAGCTGAGTGTTGACTTGCAGAAGCTGTTCACATCCACATCCCCGCAACATCTTAACAACTCTTAGCTTGTATGACATTATGTCATTGTCAGCATTTCATCTCTGTGACAATGTAACTACGTTTTTCAGCCATGTTGCTTGATCCTATATCTCTGACTGTTCTCCTAATGATGGCTGGCAATGCAAAAGCAGGCAGAAAGGGCTAGAGTCCCAGTCTTGTTTTCCAGAACATGACCCTGGTGACATAACTAACTTCTCTTAGGTCCCACCTTCTAAAGTTTTATCATCTTCCAGTATTTTAAGTTTGGGTGACATTTTATTTCCAATTTCATTGGTAAAAGGGATGAATGATGTTTTGTTCCCTTATTTCATGTCTCAACAGAGTACAGCACAATTCTCTGTGACATTTGGGTGGACAAGTAGGCAATTCAGTAGGATTTAACCAAGTTGTTGAAGGGTTTGGACAAAATTAATACAATAATGTAAGTATCTCTTTTAAATTGTTGTAGAAGATTGAAAAATTGCTATTTCTACTGTAAGAGTTTCATATAGAAGTGGGAGGACCTCAGATACATGATGAGATTCTTGTCTGAAAACCCCAAAGAAAAGACAAGAGTTGGGTTTGCTGATTCATGCCTTTAATCCCAGCATATTAGAGGCAGTGAGTTTGAGGCCACCCTGAGACTATGTAGTGAATTCCATGTCAGCCTGGGCTATAGGCAAATTCTACTGAAAAAAAAAAAAGCCATGGAATATCAATCCTAGTAGTAATATCTACCTTTCAGATTGCACATCTTGTTTGCCTTGAAGCTCCTTTTACTTAATAAATGTTTATTTACTTACTGGGTAGACTGCTCCACTCTCCCCAGTACAACCTGACTCTCCCCAACGTGCCCAGCAAGACTTTGGAATCACTTCACTATGCCCAGCCACCGCCTTGTCTTCCATCTGCCCTGCATGACCCACCCTCCTGACACTTGGCTGTCTTTGACCTTCGCTGCCACTCTCTTCTTAACCCCAACCCACACCATTCAAATCCAGACCTGCTCTCCTCATCCCCACCCCACCACCAGGAGAGTCTTTATCCTCATGACTCTGTGTGGACACTTTCAGCTCCCTCTAAAGCTGCCCCATCTCCCACACCAATCATAACCACATCCACATTGTTCCCACACCAACACTGTTTTTTTTTTTAATTTTTATTAGCATTTTCCATGATTATAAAAATATCCCATGTTAATTCCCTCCTCCCCCACTTTCCCCTTTGAAATTCCATTCTCTATCATATTACCTCCGCATCACAATCATTGTACTTACATATATACAATATCAACCTACTAAGTACCCTTCTCCCTTCCTTTCTCTTCCCTTTATGTCTCCTTTTTAACCTACTGGTCTCTGCTACTAAGTGTTTTCATTCTCACGCAGAAGCCTAATCATCTGTTTCTAGGATCCACATATGAGAGAGAACATGTGGCGCTTGGCTTTCTGATCCTGGGATACCTCACTTAGTAGAATCTTTTCCAGGTCCATCCATTTTTCTGCAAATTTCATATCTTCATTTTTCTTTACCGCTGTGTAGAACTCCATTGTATAAATGTGCCACATCTTCATTATCCACTCATCAGTTGAGGGACATCTAGGCTGCTTCCATTTCCCAGCTATTATAAATTGAGCAGCAATAAACATGGTTGAGCACGTACTTCTAAGGAATGAGATGAGTCCTTAGGATATATGCCTAGGAGTGCTATAGCTGGGTTGTATGTAGATCAATCTTTAGCTGTTTTAGGAACCTCCACACTGATTTCCACAATGGCGGGGCCAGATTGCATTCCCACCAGCAGTGTAGAAGGGTTCCTCTTTTTCCACATCACAACCAACATTTATGATCATTTGTTTTCATGATGGTGGCCAATCTGACAGGAGTGAGATGGAATCTCAATGTAGTTTTAATCTGCATTTCCTGATGGCCAGTGACATACAACATTTTTTTAGATGCTTATATGCCATTCGTATTTCTTCCTTTGAGAATGCTCCATTTAGCTCCATAGCCCGTTTTTTGATTGGCTTGTTTGATTCCTAATTACTTAACTTTTTGAGTTCTTTGTATATCCTAGATATTAATCCTCTATCAGATATATAGCTGGCGAAGGTTTTTTCCCTTTCTGTAGGTTGCCTCTTTGCTTTTTTCACTGTGTCCTTTGCAGAGCAAAATCTTTGTAATTTCATGAGGTCCTAGTGATTAATCTGTGGTTTTATTGCCTGAACAATTGGGGTTGTATTCAGAAAGTCTTTGCCAAGACCAATATGTTGAAGGGTTTCCCCTAGTTTTTCCTCTAGCAGTTTCAGAGTTTCAGGTCTGATGTTAAGGTCTTTAATCCATTTGGACTTAATTCTTGTGTATGGAGAGAGAGATGAATCTATTTTCATCCTTCTGCATTTATATATCCAGTTTTCCCAACACCATTTGCTGAAGAGGCTGTCTTTTCTCCAATGAGTACATTGGGCATTTTCATCAAATATCAGGTGGCTATAGCTACTTGGGCTTACATCTGGGTTCTCTATTCTGTTCCACTCATCTACATGTCTGTTTTTGTGCCAGTACCAAGCTGTTTTTGTTACTATGGATCTGTAGTGTAGGTTAAAATCAGGTATGGTGATATCACCAGCCTTATTTTTGTTGCACAGTATTATTTTAGATATTCGAGGTTTTTTTGTGATTCCAAATGAATTTTTGCATTGTTTTTTATATTTCCATGAAGCATACTTTTGGAATTTTGATAGGGATGGCATTAAATGTGTAGATTGCTTTTGGTAAGATTGCCATTTTCACAATATTGATTCTTCCAATCCAGGAACAAGGGATGTTTCTCCACTTTCTAGTGTCTTCTGCAATTTCTAGCTTGAGTGATTAAAGTTCTCATTGTAGAGATTCTTTACTTCCTTGGTTAGGTTTATTCCAAGTACTTTATGTTTTTGGATGCAATTGTGAATGGGAGTGATTCTCTGATTTCATCCTCTGTGTGTTTGTTGTTAGCATATATGAAGAATACTGATTTCTGTGTATTTATTTTGTATCCTACTACATGGCTGTAGGTTTTGATCAGCTCTAACAGTTTGCTAGTAGAGTCTTTAGGGTCCTTTATGTATAGAATCATGTCATCTGCAAATAATGATAACTTGATCTCTTCCTTTCCAATTTGTATCCCTTTTATGTGTGTCTCTTGCCTTATTGCTATGGCTAAGACTTCCAAAACTATATTAAATAAAAGTGGGGACAGTGGAAACCCTTGTCTTGTTCCTTATTTTAGTGGAAAAGCTTCAAGTTTTCCCCATTTAGTAATATGTTGGCTGCAGGCTTGTCATAAATAGCCTTTATTATATTGAGATATGTTCCTTCTATTCCCCGTCTCTGTAGGACTTTTATCATGAAGGGATGTTGGATTTTGTCAAATGCTTTCTCTGCATCCAGTGAGATGATCATGGGATTTTTGTCCTTCAACCCATTTATATAATGTATTACATTCATAGATTTGTATACTGTTTGCCAATATTTTGTTGAGAATTTTGGCATCTATGTTCATGAGGGAGATTGGTCTTAATTTTCTTTTTTTTGTTCTATCTTTGCCTGGTTTGGGTATCAGGGTGATGCTGGCCTCATAGAAGGAGTTTGGTAGAATTCCTTCTTTTTCTATTTCCTGGAAAAGCTTAAGAAGCAATGGTGTTAGCTCTTCCTTAAAAGTCTGGCAAAATTCAGCAGTCAATCCATTTGGGCCTGGCCTTTTTTTAGTTGGGAGATTATTGATAACTGTTCAGATCTCCATGTTTGTTATAGGTCTATTTAAGTGATTACTCTCATTTTGATTTAATTTAGGTAGTCATATAAATCAAGGAAAGCATCCGTTTCTTTCAGATTTTCATACTTTGTGGAGTATATGCTTTTATAGTATGTCCCTATGATTTTTTTTAATATATCTGTAATCTATTGTGATGTTACCTTGTTCATCCTGATTTTATTAATTTGTCTCTTCTCTCTTTCTTTTGGTCAGATTTGCTAAGGGTTTATCAATCTTGTTTATCCTTTCAAAGAACCAACTCTTTGTTTCACTAATTCTTTGGATTTGTTTGTTTGTTTGTTTGTTTGTTTCTATTTCATTAATTTCTGCCCTAATCTTTATTATTTATTCCTGCCTACTGATTTTTGGTTTGCCGTGTTCTTCTTTTTCCAAGTCTTTAAGGTGAAGCAAATTTGTTACTTGTGACCTTTATAATTTCTTAATAAAGGCACTTAAGGCTACAAATTTACCTCTTAGAACTGCCTTCATTGTGTCCCAGAGATTTTGATATGTTGTGTTCTCATTATCGTTTGACTCTATAAATTTTTTGATTTCCTTCCTTATTTCTTCATTGACCCATTCATTATTTAGTAGTGTATTATTTAGTTTCCATGATTTTGTGTAAGCTCTATACCCTTTCTTGCTACTAATTTGTAGTTTAATTCCATTGTGGTCAGATAGAATGCAAGGGATTATTTCAATTTTCCTGAATTTGTTAAGATTTGCTTTGTGTTCTAATATGTGGTCTATTTTAGAGAATGTTCCATGTGCTGCTGAATTGAATGTATATTCTGCAGCCTTTGGATGAAATGTCCTGTATATATCTGTTAGGTCCATTCCTCCTGTGGCCTCACTTAGTCCAGATGCATCTCTGTTTATTTTTTCCCAGGATGACCTGTCAATTGATGAGAGTGGGGTGTTAAAGTCACCCACCACTACGGTGTTTGCTGTTATCTGTGACCTTAGTTCTAATAGTGTTTGTTTGACGAATTTGGTAGCCCCCATGTTAGGTGCATATATGTTTAGGATTGTAATGTCCTCCTTTGGAGTGTGCCCTTAATCAATACAAAGTGACCTTCCTTATCTTTCTTCACTAACGTTGGACTAAAGTCTACATTGTCAGATATTAAGATAGCAACCCCTGCTTATTTTCTAGGTTCATTTGCTTGAAACACTGTCTTTCACTCTAAGATAATGTCTATCCTTTGTAAAAAGGTGAGTTTCTTGGAGACAACAAATTGTAGGATCCTGCTTTGTAAACCAGTCTGCAAACCTATGTCTTTTCGTTGGGGCATTGAGGCTGATGATATTAAGAGATATTATTAAAAGGCGTGTAATTATTTTGCATTTTTTTTTTTGTGGTTCCGGTTCTACCAGTGCTCTCTTGTGTTAACTAGTGTTTGAATATTGCTTGTTTGTTCTCGGTTCTTTATATGTGTGATTTTTCTTTTCTTCAGCATGGAGGATTCTATCAAGTATTTTCTGTAGAGCTGGTTTTGTCTTAAAATACTCCTTTATTCTGCTTTTGTCATGTAATGTCATTATTTCTCCATCTGTTTGAATGGATATCTTTGCAGCATAAAGTAACCTTGTTTGACAGTTGTTACCTTTCAGAACTTGGAATATATCACTCCAAGCCCTCCTTGCTATAAAAGTTTGTGTTGAATAATATGCTGTAATCCTGATGGGCTTGCTTTTGTAGGTAACTTGATTTTTCTCTTTAACTGCTTACAATATCTTTTCTTTGGTGTGTGTGTTTGGAAGTTTGATTATAATATGGCAAGGAGAGGTTCTTTCCAGGTTTTGGCTGGCTGGGTTTCTAAAGGCTTCCTGTATCTGTATTGGCACCTCTTTCCCAATTTGGGGGAAATTTTCTTCTATGATTTTGTTGAAGATGCCTACTATGCCTTTGGAGTGGAATTCTCCTCCTTCTACTATGCCCTGAATTCTTATATTTGATCTTTTCATAGTGTCCTGAATATCTTGAAATTCACACTCATACTTTTCTACTAGTTTGTCTTTCTCTTTGTTGGCCTGTATTAGATCTGCCACCTGTTCTTCTAGCTTAGATATTCTGTCCTCTCCTTCATCCATTCTACTGGTGAAATTTTCTACAAGAGTTTTTTATTTCATTAACTGTGTTCTTCATTGCTAGTAATTCTGACTGGTTTTTCTTTATTATTTCTATTTCATTATTTATGTCTTGTATTGCCTTCTTTATTTCATGAAATTGGTGTCCTGCATCTTCTTTGAGTCCTTTGATTTCCTCTTTAAGTTCCTCTTTGACTCCTTTGATTTGTTCTCTGACTTCTTTGAACATATTTATTATCATTCTTTTGAAATCTTTCTCAGGCATTTCCTCTAACTCATTCTCACTGGAGGTCATTTCTGATGAATTAATACTTTTAGGTGGATTTATATCATCTTGCTTTTTAGTGTTTTTTTGTGTTATAATGTATATATTTATGCATCTTGGATTAAGTTAATGCTTGAATTTTCTAGCTACCTGGGTACTCTTAGCTGCATTAATTGATTTGATGTTATATATTTTCAGGGTAGGAGCTTAAGGTGTTAGGTGTGGCTCTTAAGACTCTCAGAGTATCTACAAAGGTGCTCCTAGGGGTTGAGTTTCCCTGCTATTGGAGTATTCAAGTAGGCTGAGTGGAATAAAATACAGGTAGATTCTAAAAGTTAACTAAACACTGTACCCATTCAATCACAAACAGCAGTCTACACTGCAAAAGAAATAACAAACATAAAATAACATAAAATAAAAACTAAGCATGTAAATCCAGTAAGATCTCCCTGTCCTACCATGTAACTTTCTAATCAAAATGTACAAGAGAGAATAGCATGAGACACTCAAATGAAGTTATAAGCAATGCATCCTGACTAAGCTATTGGTAGAAATTTCACAAAAGCAACAAAGAACTGATTATTTTGTGGCCGTTGGCATTACTATGGCAGTTGAAATAAATAAGAACATACCAGGGGTCCATAAACGGTTAATGAATATAAAGCAAAGCAAAATATAAAAAAGAGAGGACCTAAAAAACCAGCTGGCTATGCTAAATGGAGACATAAAGAACAGCAAGGAGGAATTCCAAGAAACATCAAGAAAAACAGTAATTTATGAGAATAGGGAATTTGACAGATTGATGGAAACCATACATAGAAAAATATTAAAAAAGCAAACCTAATGCAACAAGCCCCCAAGCCCTTAGAAGTCAGCCATGCGGACAGAAACTCAGATCTAGAAGACAACACAAAAAAAAAAAAAAAAAAAAAAAACAGAGTTGGAGAGTACAAAAGTTTCAATGAGTTAAAAAAAATACTCTCTGAACAGAAATGTGGAATATATTCAAGCATCTTAACATTTGGATCATGGGAATACCAGAAGAGGAAGAACTTCAGACAAAAACCATGGAGACATTTTTTTTTCTTTTATGTTACAGTTCTATGTGTTCAAAATTTTCATCCTTTGGAAGTGATATAAAATATGAATTATGTGACAGTTCTACCAATTTAAAATGTTACATCCTGTGGAAGTGATATAAAATGTGAATTACAAGGTGACTTATAGGTAGGAACAGCCATACCTGCCTGATTCAAACTGTAACTATAGAGAGTAGATACTTGGCCAGCTGATTTGTGTTTGTGTTTACCATACTTACAGGCTGTTTAAGCCAGGCACTGTGAAGTATTCCTGTAATCTCAGCAACGTGGAAGTGCAGCCTGGAGACTTAGGAATTCAGAGTTGTCATATACTACATATCAAGTTTGAGATCATCCTAGACTATGTCATATGTGTTTTCAAAAAATCAATACAGTGCTAGCAAGTGTGTAAAGCACTTGCTGCACAAGCCTAACAATCAGAGTTCAGATTCCAGAAACCCACAGAAAACTAGATATGTAAGATGAACTTCTATATTTTAGCATTGTTATGGTGAGAGACAAGGCAGAGATAAAAGAATCCTGAAGTTCACAGGCCAGCTAACCTTGCAAGCACATCAGCAAACAAAAAAACCTGTCCCCAAAGGAGGTGGAAAGTAAGGAACCAATTACAGTTCTGCAAAAAAATCAATATGTTTGCTTTGAGAAATTCTTGAGAAATAAGCTTTGAGTCAGCTGTGGTGTTTCATACTTTATTTCTATGATACATGAGGTAGAGATAAGAGTATTAGTGTGAGTTAGAGGCCCTCTGAGACTATACAGTGAATTCCAGATCAGGGTGGTGTTCATCAAGACGCTAATTTGAAAAGAGGAAGGAGGAGGGAGAGGAGGAAGAGGGGGGGAAGGAGAGGAGGAGGAAGAAGAAGGAGAATAAGAAGCAGCACAGATATGATTCCTGCATTGATGTTCACCTGTGACATTTCAAGCAATCCTGAAAGAGAAATTAGAAATCACTTAATGCAAAGCTTCGTCTTTCATGAAAGAAACATACCCTGTTCAAATATGAAACATGACTTTATAAATGAAATAAGGTAATAAATCCAATTTGTAGATAGTGATTATGCCAAAGGATGAATCAGACTTATGGGATGAGGAACAAGCTTGACATGTTAGCAATGGTCTTTATTTGATATGCTATATGACAAGTTTCATGGAAGGCCAGGCATTGCTGTTTTCAGGGATCAGGAATTAAACATTGTGCTCTTCAACTTTTATGGTTTAAAGGTAAGCTTTCCCCATAACTTCATCTGTTTGAATCCCCATTTCATGTTGCTGTTTGGAAATGTTGTGTGACGCAGTAGGTGAAGAATTACTAGAGAAAGAGAGACAACTGCAAGCCCTGAGGCTTTTCATGTCATGATTGCCAGTTTCCTTCTCACTATGTCCTCACTTCTGGTCTTATGGTATCAGCCCTTGTTCTTTCTACATTTCGCCACCATGATAAATTTTACCTCAAAATGGTAAGCCAAAATAAATTCTATTCCTTCCTTCATCTGCTGCTAGTCATGTTTGTGCAGGTTTGGCTCATTGTGTGTTCTTTTTTTTTTTTTTAATCTATTTTTTTTCCAAGTAAAGTCATATTCTAGACTAGGCTGACCTGAACCTCACTGTGTACCTTAACTGTGGAAGAACTCAATTGTTCTTCTTACCTCTTCTTCTCAAATGTTGAGAGTAAAGATCTGCCCCTAAACAAGCAGCCAGATGCATGGTTGATACTCTCAGACATTCATTCCTCTTTAGCCCTTTAAGATTTACCTGTTATGGTTGATACTCTTTTATTATTAGTCAACACGATGTTGAGACACAAGCCTGGGAACCCATCACCCAAGATTTTGAGGAAGGATATCTGTGGGAGTTCAAGACCTTGGCTACCAAAGAATAATCTCACACATAAGCAGCAGGGAGTGACATGCATATCTCTAATCCTAGAACTATATGGAAACAGATGTCAGTGAATCACAGAAGATAGAAAAAAGCAAGAGCAAACTGCAATATCTAGAAACATGGAACTTTTAACTCAAATAATAGGCAGCAGAACAATGGAGCAAGATATATCATTTATTATGGCCACAGTCAAGAGTCATCCAGACTTTCAGTCCTCTGAAAAATTAACTAACCTGGTTACAATTTTCTGCTAGGTGGTTTAGTTTAAGGCAGGACAGTTGCTGGTATAAGTCCTTGCTTTTTCCTTACATGGTACTCTGCACTGCTTCTATAGAGTGTCCTTGCACATACCAGTTGACTACCCCTCACTCCAGAGCACATTATAATAACAAGGTAAAATGATAAGCTCTGTGGCACTTCCCTTTAGCCAGTACTTGGAGCTTGTGACAGGAGAGTCATTATGAGTCTGAAGCTAGGGAATAAAGAGTGAGATCCCATGATAATGTGAGGCCCACTGTGGAGAACTGAGGTGATCAGTCTTTTCTGCAACCAGGTTTGGCTTAGCTGCACAATACACAAATTCTGCACTTTACCACTTGTGGACCATGGTGATGGGGTCTGGGTTAGAACATAGAGAAAAATATCTTGAATTAGTTAACATGTGTTTTGTATCAAGTTTCCTTCTCTCACAGGGAACTGTACAATAAGTAGTAAACACAATGGTTAATATATGTGAAGGGGTATCTAGTAAGTGCAAGGTACTAAAAACCTCCAATATTTATGCAACCACTGGACTATGTTTTGGATATGATTTGAAATCATAGAATGGAAACTTATTTCACAGTGACAAGGGAGGTGATGGAACTTTTATGAAGTGAGGCCTGATACATAGTAAGTCACACTTACACATGGATGAAAATTAGTTTTGTACAGTGGTTTGGGTATTGGGGGAGCAGGTTCATAGAAGCAAGATCAAGTAATGTGACTTGCCCCTTCTGTAACCTTCAACTTCCCATTCTTCTTTTATTCCACACTGATGCATAGTTGCATTTTCTTAGCATCATACAGGGAATGGATGGTGTAGAAGTAGTTTAACAGAAGCATTGTTTAATCTCTTTAAACCATGCTGGTCATTTTGTTTTACATTCTGTTATAAAGACTTGTGAGGAGCTTTTATTTGTGTCTTTCCTCACAGTAATGCTGCCAGGATGATAAACTTGTTAAGATAGGGAAATGTGAGCTATATTTTGGGGTATACCAAAATGTACCAGACCATCAAAACTTTTGTTCTCAGCCAACACAGAGATACTTCATATGGACTTCCACATACATAGGTGTTTTTCCCCAGTCACTTTCCACTTTATTTATTTTTTAAATTAGTTTTCTATTCAGCAAATACATGAAGTTTGGTACCATTGTTAGGCTCATCCATGACTTACCCCCACCCCATTGGCCCCTCCTTGTTGAGGTTTATGGGTCATGCCTTGTGAATTTAGCCCACAGTTATTGGTACAACAAATGTCTCTGCATTTCCTAACCCAACATTCTAATGGCTCTGACATTCTTTCCATCCCCTCTTATGCAAAATTTCCCTGAGCCATGTGGGGTTAATTTTTGGTCTGCTTCAGTGATGAGGTGTTGGAGGCCTCTGAAGCTCTGACTCTCTGAATTGGTAGGAGCTGATTTTCTCTATGTTGGTCTCCTTCCCCCTTGTGCTCGTATCTTTTTTTGCTAGACATCACTATATTAAAATACAATACACAACAAAGACAGAGAAAAGAGCTTTTACTTGACACTTCATATAATATTTCTACTGACTGAAGGAAATCTCTTAATTTCTTGATATGAAAAATTCATCTCTTCCTCCCAGCCAAGTGTTAGTGTAACTTGTTACTTTATTTTTTAAAATTGTTACTTTATGTAGTTTCCAACCTACCTATCAGTAGGCATAGGAACAATTCTTTATCATGTTTATGAGATGTTGCATTGGGCACAAATATCTGTTTCTCTTCCTCACTTTATTCTTTAAGGTTGAAGCTTTTTAAATATACCTATAAATGTGATTCACTGTTAAATTTTAAAAATATTATGGCTGGAGAGATGGGTTAGCCATTAAGAGTAAAGTGCTTGCCTGTGAAGCCTATGGACCCATGTTCCATGGCTCTCCCAATCTTTCATAAGCTAGGTGCACAAAGATGACACAAGAACAAGATTATATGTGTAAATACCTGGGTTTTGCATATGGATGTTTGGGTTAAATTTATTTTGTTTTGCTTGTAAGGCAAGCAATTGGCTAACTATGCCATGTCCCTTTCATCGAGCTTCTTTTATTCAGATATAATAGTAGGTTCACATTCAATTATGAGAAATACTAGAAAGTTCATGAATTTTTTATGCAGTTCTTTCCAGACCCTAGCTCAGCATTGCAGCAAGAACACTGCCAATGACAAAGACTAACTAGAGCATTTTCTTTGTTTATGGGTCCTTAGATTTTTCCTTTGCAGGCATACTCATTCAGCTCCTACTTCCTCATCTTCCTTCAATCCCTGGCAATGGTGAAGCCATTCTCAATTTCTATAATGCCATTGGGAGAATGTTATATAAGTGGAAGTTTGGACCTTTTTTAAGGCTATCCCATGTCTTACTAGTATGTATCTTCTTATTCCAAAGTAGTATTTATCTTATGGACACATCACAGTTTGTTAATGCATTCACCTGTTGGAGAGCAGGTGGTTTCCAGTTTCCAACAGATATGGGCAGTTATTATTTCTCACATATTATATGCTAGGCTAAACTTACTGTAGTATAGAAGACACTTGTTTGGTTTTACAATGAACTACCAAAGTCTTCCATGGAATATCTTTAGACCTACATTCTCCAGCATTTGTGAGCATTTGTTGTTGTCACTGTCTTTTTCTTTTTCTTTTTTTTTTTCCCCCACATGCCAATATACCAGATTTGCTATGTATGCAACCTCTTCTGAAACTTACTGGTAATATTTTTGCCTAAAATTGGATTAGCTATATTTATTTCAAATTTATTGTGTATGTTAGATATTTATTTTTTAATTAAATATGTGCTTTCACTTTCTGCTATGCTACAGGTTTTTGTTCCTATACTAACATGTCTTTCCCACAGTAAATATTTAATTTTGATGGAAAGGAATTTATGTCAGAGTTTCCTTTCACTGTTATTGTGCTGTATTATTCTTTGCCTACCTGGATCACTTTAAGATTTTCTCCATATCCATCTGAAGGTTTTACATGGTTATTAAATTTTTAAAATTATTTTTAGTTCATTATTTATTTTTTGAGACAGAAAGAAAGAGGGATGGAGTGGGGAGAAAATGTTAAGAAAGAGGCAGAAAGAGGGGAAGAGATAATGGACAAGTCAGTGCCTTCAGCCACTGCAAGTGAACTCTAGCCACATGTGCTAGCTTATGTATATCCTGGCAATTGAGCCAGTGTGCTTTTGCTTTGCAGGCAAAGTTTTTAACAGCTAAGACATATTTCCAGCCTGGTTTTGTGATTTTTTAAAAATTTTGTTGTTGTTATTTTTATTTATTTATTTGAGAGTGACAGATAGAGAGTGAAAGAGGGAGAGAGAGAGAGAGAGAGAGAGAGAGAGAGAGAGAGAGAGAGAGAGGGAGGGAGGGAGAGAATGGGTGCACCAGAGCCTCTAGCCACTGCAATTGAACTTCAGACAAATGTGGCCCCTCATGCTTCTGGCTAACGTGAGTTCTGGGGAATAGAGATTTTTTTATTAATTAGTTTTGTACTCAGTGAATACAGACAATTTGGTACCATTATTAGGCTTATCCATGACCTGCCCCCTCCCCTTGGCTACACCTTGTAGAGATATAGGGGTCATGCATTGTGGGGTTAGCCCAGTTATGGGTAGGAGAAATGTCTCTGCATATCATGACCCAACACATGGCTCTGACATACTTTCTGCCCCCTCTTCCACAAAATTTCCTTGAGAATTGGGTTCATTTTCGGTCTGCTTCAGTCATGAGGTGTTGGGAGCCTCTGAGACTGTGTACTCTCATTTGGTAGGAGTTGATTTTTCTCTGTGTTCATCTACTTCACCCTTTGTTGGTACCTAATTCACCAAGAAAACAGCACCCTTTCTTGTTTTGACAATTGTTCTTAGTTTCAGCTGTGGCTTTCTAAGTTATGATGGGGTGGCTCTCTCCTTAGGATCTACATCTATCTGAAAAAGAGAAGCAGATTCTCCAATGCAGAGTAAGTTAGCACCTAAAAATGAGATAATCCTTACTTTTTTATAGGGAAATTAGTAGGCATAGGCCCTCTTGTAGCCCACAATTAGCTAGATAATGGAGAGTGGGCTTATTATTGGATATGGTTCTCACTTGTTTCCCAGTTCCAGCTACGGGTCTCATACAACTGAGGGGGTCAGTTAGCCAAATCAAGAGCAGTTGGTTTCCCACCATGGCTGTATACCACTATTGCACTTGTGTGAGCATCACAACAAGTTATTTGCTGGTAGGTAGGTTAGACCACGTGTTGCTTGGCAGATATTGGTCATTTCCCCCCAGTTGCCCATGTAGAACCTTCTGGCACTAGACTGGCTGACTGTCTGGGGACTGACTCTCTTCCAGCTTCCAGCCATGCCGTTCCATTTTACCTGTTAACCACATGGGGTGTCTTCAGCAGTAGGGTCTTACAACTAACCTTGGCTAGATCATCAGGTACTCTGAGAGAAATCTGTCTTTCTTTTAGGAAACCTTGTAGGTCTCTCTGATCAAAAGCTCATTGTGGATGATAGCCACGTGCTGTTACTGAGAGTTATATGTCAGTGCCCACTGAGAAAAGGAAGAAACAGGTAACTAATATAAATGAATTAGAGAGGAGAGAGTGAGGGAGGGGAGAGATAAGCTGCTGACCATACCTGATCTAAAGCAATATGACAAAGCCATAGTAATAAAAACAGCATGGTACTAGCATAAAAACAGGACTATAGACAAATGGAATAGACTTGAGGCCCCAGACTTTGGGTCAAGCAACAATAGCTGCTTGATATGTGACAAAGGCCCTAATAATATAGGGTGGAAAAAAGACAGCATCTTCAACAAATGGTTCTGGACCAACTAGATAACCATATCCAGGAAGTTGAAACTTGATCCACACATTTTCCCATGCACTACACTCAAGTCCAAATGGATCGAGGACCTCAATATAAGACCATAAACTTGACTGCTACTGGAATAAAATATAGGAAGTACTTTCCATGATATAGGAATGGAAAAAGGCTTGCTGAACAAAACCCAGTACTCATGATCTCAAACAGTTACTCATCATTGGGATCACATGAAGCTGAAGAATTTCTTTACAAACAAGCATACAATAAGAAAAGCCAATAGATTAGCCACAGAATGGTAGAAAATATTTGCTGGTTATCCAATTGACAGAGGCCTAATCTCTAGAATCTACAAAGAACTCAAAAACCTAAACAGTAAGAAGTCAAACACCCCACTCACAAAATGGAACAAAGAGCTAAACAGGCAGTTTACAGAGGAAGAAATGCAAATGGCAAACACACACTTAAGAAAATGATCATCATCTGTAATCATCAGGGAAATGCAAATTAAAACAACAATGATATTCCACCTTACCCCAGTAAGGATAGTAAACATCAAAAATCAAATGAAAATAAATGCTGGCAAGGATGTGGAGAAGCAGGAACACTCTTCCACTTTTGGTGGGAATGTAGGATGGCACAACCACTTTGGAAAGTAATATGGAGACTCCTGAAAAAGTTGACTATAGAGATACCAACAGACCCAGTTATTCCTGTACCCTAAGACCTTCAAACCAGAGGCCAGAGAGATTTGCTTAACCATGTCTGTAGCGGCTCACTTCATAATAGCTAAGAGCTGGAAACAACCAGAAGAATGGATAACTAAGATGTGGTATATCTACACAATGCAATTTTATAAAGCAGTAAGAAAAAAAAATGACACAATGAAATTTGAGGAAAAATGGTTGAACCTGGAAGAGATCATTCTCAGTGAACTTACCGAAACACAGGGAGAAAAAAAAAAAAATTGCCACATAGTCTCATTCATCTGCAACACCTAACCTGAATTTACCCAAAATGCCTTATATACCCAGCAAGCATCTCATGGACTAGACAATAGGATGGATGAGGAAATAGGGGTGGGCAACAGAGGGGCTGGGAAACACAAACCTAGACCCAACTGGCAATGGCACTATAAAATTGGACAGCCTAAAAGACAGAAAAAATGGCTGAACCTTCACCTGGCCCCTAGAGGGAATACCTGAGCCACAAGACACTGGAGAGAGTATGAGTAAACTCACATTAATCTTCTACAGCTTCTTTCTCTCCCTCCCCCTCTTCACCCTTCACACCCTCCCTCACTCTGTCTCTCTCTCTCTCCTCTCTAACTGTTTTATTAGTTCTCTTTTTCCTCCTTTTCTTAGTGGGCACTGACCTGTAACTCCCAGTTCCAGCATGTGGCTATCATCCACAATGAGCTTTTGATCAGAGAAACCTACAAGGTTTCCCAAAACAATGACAGACTTCTGTCAGAGTACTTGATGACCCACCATAGGCTAGTGGTAAGACCCTACTGCTGAAGACACTGTATGTGATCGACGCATAAAATGGAACGGCATGGCTGGAAGCTGGAAGAGAGTCAGTCCCCAGACAGTCAGCACGTCTAGTGCCAGAAGGTGCTACATGGGCGACTGGGGGAAATGACCAATATCTGTCCAAGCAACTCATGGTCTAACCTAATTAGCAGCAAATAATCTGTAGTGATGCTCACACAAGTACGATAGTGGTTCACAGCCATGGAGGGAAACCAACTGCTCTTGATTTTTCTAACTGATCCCCTCACTGGAATGGGACCCATAGCTGCAGCCGTGTAACAGGTCAGAACCATATCCAAACATAAGCACGCTCTCCATCATCAAGCTTCCACGAATTGTGGGCTACAAGGTGTTATCTCATTTTCCTGGTGCTAATTTACTCTCTGTTCGAGAATCTGCTTCTCTTTTTCAGATAGATGTAGATTGTAAGGAGAAAGTCCCTCCCCCGCCATCATACCTGTAAAGGGCCCCAGCCAAAACTAAGTACAATTGTGAAACAAGAAAGGGTGCTCTTTCCTTGGTTAACTTAGTACCAGCACAAGAGTGAAGGAGATCAACAAAGAAAAATCAGCTCCTACCAAGTATGGATTCAGACCCAGAGGTCCCTAATACCTCATCACTGAAGCAGACCAAAAACGAACACAACGTGACTTGGGAAAACTTTGTGGAAGAGGGGCCAGAAAGAATGTCAGAGCCACATTTTGGGTCATGATATGTGGACATTTATCCTACCCATAACTGTGGGCAAACTTCAGATTGCATGACCCATATACCTCTACAAGGAGGGGCCAGGAGAAGGGGGTAGGTTATGGATGAGCCTATTAATGGTACTAAACTGACTGTATTTGCTGAATACAAAACTAATTAATAAAAATAAATAAATAAAAATAAAGAAAGAAAAAAGTAAGCAAAGTCTTCATAATTTCTCCAGAAACTTTTTATCATTTCTAGGCTTATTTCTGTTATTTTTGAAACAGTTTGACCTAGATTGCAGACTGATTGTAATCTTGTGATTCTCTTACTGTTTTTGTTTTTATTTTATTTTATTTTTTATTTTTTTTTGTTTTTCGAGGTAGGGTCTCACTCTGGCTCAGGTTAACCTGGAATTCACTATGTAGTCTCAGGGTGGCCTTTAACACTCAGCAATACTTCTACCACTGCCTCCCGAGTGCACCACCATGCCCAGCTCCCTTACATTTTTTAACCTTCTGTTTGCTGGGAATACAAGCATGCCCAATTACACTTTGCTTATGAATGCTAAGGATCCCACCCGTGGCTTTGTGGATGCAAGGCAAGCACCCTACAGAGTTAGCTACATTTCAGTTATTTTTATTTTTATTTTGTGATATACACCCTTACACTATAGCCCAGATTATTCTTTAAAACACACCTGTTCTCTTTCCTCAGCCTTCTGACTTCTGGGATTTGAAGTGTGAAGCCCTCAAATTTCTCTACATTAATGTTTATAGGAAGTTTTCTTTTCATTCTGTACTATGTCTCCTTAGTCAGGCTAGTTACACATGAGATCCAGGGATGCTTGTTTCTACTTCCTTTCTTGAGTCATCATGCTGGGATTAAGCATATACTGAATAAAATCTGGCTTCATTTGGTTTGGTGGGCATCTCATCTTGGTTATTAGGCTTTATATCATATACATTTATATTTTGGGCCAATCTCATCAGTCCCATTAGCAACTATATTTTCCAGCTGGAATGTGGAGAGATAAATATGAAATTAGTATCCTATATTGAAAATATGCTGACAGCAAAATGTTCACAATGAATGTAGCACTTTGAGTGTAAATGCTATCACCATCTCAAAGTATCTGCATGAATCACTGCATTGATCATAAAAGGTTCAACTTTGTTTTCTTTTTGGTGATTCACTGTCTCATTCAAGCCCAGGGTGACTGAGATTCACTTGGTAGTCCTGGACTGTGCCTTGAACTCATGGAGGTCATCCTCACAACTTTGCCTCCCTAGTGCTTGGGTGAAAGGCATGTGTGAACACAACACACTAAAAAATCTCATTGTTATAACTGATTTAAACAATTTGGTCCTTATTTATCAGAATAAAGAAATGCAGGTACTTGTTTCAACCTATGTTTCCAGTCTAACCAGATCCTTTATGATAATAGTACAACACTATGTTTCAGCAATTAGAATGGTGTGAATTCTGACTTTTGCATAGCAGGCATTTAAACTGTAAATGTGTCTACATCAGCAATGTTCAGAGGGTTCTGGGATCAAATAACTGAGGCATTTCAGACTTTGAGAAGAAAAAAAGGGCAGGTGATTTTAAGATTGAAAATCATATAGTATACTGTTATATCTCACTACACTTGGAATAAAACAAATAAGTACTTGTACAGCTAGAATCAGAAAGATTCTTCTAGATTCTGGCATCTGAAAGGAAATGAGAAAAAAAAAAGTTCTTACTACCTTTAACTGGATAGCACTAGCCATATGTGAGACACACATACAAACAAGCTACTTCTAAATTTCTGTGCTAGGTTTCCACTGTGCAGAATAAAAAGTGCCAAGGGGCTTTTGAACCTTTCCTCTTTATTACAACTGTATACATGGACCTTGCTAATTGAATTAAAATCTACATAGCCATCAATGTACACATATTATGTCAAATTGTCTCTCTTCAAATTTCAACAAGTGAGGATATATGACCCTCAGAACTGTGTATTTTGAATAATTCTATACTAATTCCAATCAATTTTTGTTAGTAACATGTTTCTCTTTTCAAGTCACTATATTTGCTCAACAACAAAATAATATCTACAGGTGTTTGCTTATATGTAATTTTTAAAGTGAATAATCTACAGAAAAGGTGACTCTTTATTTATATTTGTCTGCTTGCTTGTGTTTGTTTGTGTGTGCTTGTGTGTGTGTTCATAAGTTTTTTTATGTGTGTGCATGCCAGGATTTCTTGATCATGAAAATGAAGAGCAATTGCTTGTGCCCACTTTTACATTTGCCTTTATATGATTTGATGAACTAAACCTGGACCAACAGGTTGCTATCTAAAGCCTTTAACTGCTCAGCTTCCTCCCCAACTAGCATGTCATTTTTTGAAAGGTGGGTGGGAAGATCTTTTGTGGACTAGGCTGTCCTCAAATTTGTAAAGCCAAGTATGACTTTCATAGAAAAAGAACGTTTTATAGTATAAGAGCAAAGAGTTCAATTCAAGGGAAAAATGTCTGGACTTGACTTCTTATGGAGAAACTCCTAGGTTTTCCTTGTAAAAGTTGCCTTCAGAAACTGAATAATACTATGGTGCATTATCACTAAATATCAAGTGAAGCATATCAGAAAGGAATTCACAGTTCACCCTTTATCCAGCACTATTCAATATATGGTTCCTTCTTCTTTTCTTATTCTTCATTCTGCCTATTCTTTCCTCCCTCATCCTTCTCTCTTTCTTCTCCTGCTTCTTCTTGTTTGTTCTTTTCAGGAACTGTCTTACTCAATCATAACCTGACTTATGATGCAGCGTGTGGTTGCATGATAGGCTCATACTCATGGAAATATTCCTACTCTGCCTAAAGAATGAGTGATCAGATTGGAGCCATAAGACACCCCACCCAACTACAATTCTAATATAACTACCAAATACTCCTTTATTACTGCTTAAGGCCATGAGATAAGCTATATACTTTAAAAAGTACATATCCAAAGCTTTAATTTGGCATGATAATCTGAAAGAAATTTGGATCCAAAAGGCCCAGTTCAGTGTAGATCCAATCTGAAGACACAGTAAAATGGAATCCAAAAACTTACTGTCCCTATCCACCTATGAATACAAAATTTCCACATCAACATACCATGCCAAATGAAACTTACTCCAGAAACAAAAATTTAGCATTTCATGTTCAGGAATATAAAATACAAAGAACACATGGTAACCCACACCATAAATCCCAGCACTTGGAAGACAGGGGTGTTTTGATTACCATATTGCTGAGTTCAAGTTCAGCTTCTACTACAGTGAGACCGTGCCTCACTAAATATAAAGAAATAAAGTTGATCAAAATCTATCCTCTATTTCCAGGCATGGTGGACATGTCTTTAATTGCACCACTCAGGATTTAGAGTTAGGAGGATCTCTCTGAGATCAGGACCAACACAGTACTATTCTTTCAAGGTCAGCCTTGGATAGAGTGAGACTCTATGAAGAGAAACAAAAGAAAAAAAAAAGCAAACAGGAAAAAGGAAAATATGATTTAAAAAAGACATTTTCATTAATTTGTTTTCAAATCTGGATATAGTCTTAGTTTTGTTTGGAACTATTCTTTTCTGTTTGAAATTGGAAATGGGAAATCTGAGGTTTGAACTCATTACAAAAAAGTAAAAACAAAGAGTAAGGATTTTCTTTCTTACCCAATAAACACACTGGATTTCTCAATCTCAAACTATTTTAAATACTACCCTCCAGCAGAGTCTAGCTGTAAGGTCCTGGAGCAATCTCCACTTTCCAGGCTTTTTCATTGAATACCTTCATAACTTTGTAAGGGGTTAGATGTCTGTCCAATTCCTTTGAGATGGGTCATGGAAGTGGTGAGAGGCTAAGATACAGGCTAATTTTTACTAGAAATAATTGTGGCTTCTGTACCAGTGTCTATAAGACCTTTAAAGGTTTTTTTCTTTTAACTTTGAGAGGCCAAATATAACCAGTTTAAGCAAAAAAGAAAAGCCCAGGCCTGATTTAGATAGAGAACTAGCTGGTTAATGTGCTGAACTTTTGCTTTTGTAAACTTTGCTTGCTTTTTTTTTGTTTGTTTGTTTTTTGCGGGCTTTCTGTGTTGATCATGGTGCAAGTCTGTATCACAGGCGTGGACTGCCTGCAGTGACTTTCTATGTGGATCTTCACTCACCCTGGTGATGTGGCGATCCAATGGCAGGGACGGCCATCCACTTGAGTGAAGTTCAGATTTTTCTTCATACCTTGAGCCCCACATTTGTCGCTGCTTGTCCCAGCCAGCGGGAAGTTAAACAAGGACCTGAGGGGAAGTTAACCTGAATGGGAAAAGGCAAACAGATACAAGAAGGAGACCATGCTGGATGTTTGTCAGGGCCTCAGTGTCTTTATTTTTTACACAGTGGTTAAATAGGGGAAGAAAAACAGGGGGTGGGGAAGCTGGCTGACATGATATAGGGCTTTGGAATTGTCAGGAAACCTAGAAGGGATGTAATCAGGTGTTCATCTAATCTTGCCTCAATGGCTTAACTTCCTGGCTGCATGAGGCTTCACATCCTGACCATAAACTGGCCTTTTGCAAAAGATAAGATTCTGTAAGCAGTCTGCTGACCAACATTCCAGAAGTACCTAACAGAAAGCAGGATGGACCAGCTTTCTGAGTAATTAGTCAGCTTATGAGCAGGCCCAGGCAAAATGGAGAGGCTTTCGGTCTATGGCTCCCGACAAAAAATGTTTGAGCTACACATGGCGTCATTATGAACAGAGATATTGCCTCTTACCCATAACTGATGGCTAACCTCATAATGCATGACCAATAATCCCCAAATGAAAAGAGTGCCTGAATAGCAGGAAGGAGTGAGAGCAGGCTGACATATTGGCAATATGACTGTATACACATTGTGTACACTAAAAAATTATAACTAAAAAAACAATTCTAATTTTTAAAAAAGTTATCTGGGCTATCATTGAAAGGTAATGAGCCCAGCTGAATCAACAGTGGTGTCAGTGAAGTTTCAGTTACTGTTTCACTGTATTGTATTTTCTACTGATTACCTTTACTATATGATAAATTTAAATTAAACATTTCCTTTTCTTTTCAAAACATGATAATTAGGGTCTTTTAAGTTCTATAGCTACTCCAACTACAACATCCATCCATCTAGTTAACATTGGAATGGCTACTGGTGTGTCCACTTTGGCCCACTGCATTTGCAAACAATCCCCAATCACAAAACAAGTTGAGGATAATTAGGCCTTCCTATTTCCAGGAATTTATGACCTGAACAAAATTGATACACAAATCACTGTTTCAGTTATGTTCTATAAAAGCTTAGAAATATTAGTGCATAAACTTTAAATTTTTTATGTCTTAATTTACTCCAATAATATTGCTGATAACTCTAGGTAACTCATAAATGATCCCATTCTTTTTATCAGATAAGTAAGTTTGCTTTCCATATTTTGGACTATAGAGGAAATAAAAGGTCTTTAGTCACTACCAAACAGTCTAAAAGAGAAGAAATTATCTGCAGAAATAAAGAAAATAAAATAAAACAAAAGACAGAACTTCCTGAGTCTAAAACAATAGCAGACAGACAGAACTTCTGTGGGGGGGGGGGGGGGGGGAGAGGCACTAACCTATATCATATAATTGAAACTGTCATTGATCTAGATAAGTTTACCTGGATGAAGACCACAACTTAGCAAGCTGTGTGAAGAGCAATAAATTAAATGGTTAAGCACACTCTCTGTGAGGACAGGTGGCAAACTAGTAAAATGTTCCTGCCACCTTAGAAGGTAAGGATAAAAGTAATTAAACAGTTCACATTTTATCAGAAACATACCAACCAGGAACCTGAAATGGAGAACAGAACTCAGTGTGAAAATGAAAATGTTTTGCTGGGATAGAGGTAAGCATGGAATTAATTGGTAACCATGATCCTGATGCAAATAATCATGGAAGTTACTTGAAGAACAGACTATCTTGGAAGGGAAAAAGTCCTGGAGGTTTGGAAAGCTTGTAAGTCTAGCTAAACTCTTATTTTGCTAAATATTTTATTTATTGTTTCATTTATTTGAAAGAGACTGAGAGGGGCAGATAAAAGGATATAAATGGTGTGCCAGAGCCTTTAGCCACTGCAAGCAAACTCCGGATGTATGTGCATCTTTGAGCATGTGGTCTAAATGGGAACAGGAGAATTAACCCAAGGACATTAGGCTTCTCAGGCAAATGTCTTCACTGGTAATCCATGTCAGTAGCCCATCAAACTCTTCTTAATCAGCAGTTTTTGCTATTTTTGTAGTATCAGAGTACACAGGGAACATTTACTGATCAAATTCTTTTAAATTTCCATTCATATAATCCTTCGCTTCACTACTAAATGTTAGAGCATGCCAGCAGCTGATAGACGGGACAAAACTTTTGAGTCACATAATTAATATGTAACTGCCCATATAGTGGCATATGTCAGAAAACTACCAGAAAGCTTTATTGCTCAGTTATTGATAATTTAGGTAAACTCTAATCTCCTTTGCTAGATTAAAAAAATTTTACAACTTGTTTTGTTGCTAGGAACCAAACCTAGGGCCTTAAGCATGCTAGGAAAACATTCTACACCAAAGTTAATTTCACGGCCTAACACAAAGTATATTTTGTAAACTGAGAACTGTGGTATATGAACTCCTTGCATACTGGTCCTATGTCCAAAGGTATATACTATTAAGCTCCCTTTCTTCCACGTCATTCCACTAATCCCCTTCTTCAGTGGGTTACCAGCCTTCCTGGTAGGATCATGAATGTACTAGATCCCCCCCCCTTTCTGTCTCATTGTGTGTGTTTATATCTCTCTCTCTACCTCTCTCTGTCTCTCTTTCTCTCTGAGTGTGTGTGTGGGGGGGTTATTGACAGCATCACAAAATATATGTCCTACAACATAGCTATTATATTCTTTCAACTCCTTTTCTAGAATGAATGTTCCCCGAGCCTTGGAAGTCAGTAGTTAGTAGTTAGTCTCTTTGGATGAAACACTTAGCAGTCTACATTACTGGCTTTAAAGGGTTTTTTTGTTGTTGTTTTACTATTCAAGGTAGAATTAAGCTCTAACCCACTTAGATTTGGAATTTATGATGGAGCCTGGAACTCACAGTGATCATCGGACAATGGCCACCCAAGTGCAAGGATGAACAGGCAGAGAGAGAAAAAATGGACATGGCAGGTATTCTAGCCACTGCAAATGAGCAACAAAGTAATTTGCCCCAGTGTCTTTGGCATATGTGGGTACTGGGGAACTGAATATGGAGCCTTAGTGTTTGAAATCAAGTGTATGTTCTGCTAAGACATTCTCTAGAACTGAATTTGATGAATTTTGAGTCAGTATCCACCACCATCTCCCAGGAGGTGATTATCAGGATAGCAGTGAGAGTGGTACTCTTATTTAATCTGCCACTAAAACTGTAACATTTGCTTCTTTATATTATTTTGTTGTTTTTGTTTTTGAGACAGAACTTTGATAAGTTTCTCAGCCTTCTCTCAAAGTCCCAATCCTCTTGCCTCAGTCTCCTCAGAATTGGGTATACATATGTACAATACCACACTTGGCCCTCATACCTCTTTAATGACTTAGCTTTCATGTACCTTATAGCTGATGAGATAAACCATGAATAAAGGGTGGTGTCATATGCTATATGATGCAATAACATGTATTATTTCAAGTTAGATCACTTATATATATATGAACACCATGCAGAACTTATCTTCCAATGCAGTTCAGAGAGACATTTTAACTTTTCACAGCAAGCAGCAAATAAAACAGACATCAAAGTACATGTGGACAATTTATATGTTTAAAATCAGCATGTAATATAATCTGTAAGTGTATTCAATGCTAACAGAAAAATACTCAGAGCAGGTGCTAGGGAGGGAGAAAGCATCCTTTAATGGATTCACGATGAAATGTATCAAAAAATAGCCACAACAACTTTAGTAAGTTGCTGAATTAAGACACACAAGTTCATTGAAAGAAACACTTAGTGATCCACCACAAATGTTTCCTCCTTATATAATTATTTTTCCTTCTTATGTCATTATTTACACTTTTGAAAGCATCTTATCATCCACTTATAAGTCATACTATTGGAATGAAATCTAGGCCTACCAACATGGTTAGAACAGATGACAAACTTTTAGTCTATTTTAAGACTGATTGTAACAGCCTGTCTTTGACCAAGTTTTAGGGTTTGATAATTTTTAATATTAGAGGAAGCAAGTCAATCTGCAACAATACTGCTAATCTAAATTTTTGGATAAACAAAAGATATTAAGGTCTTTTCTCAAATTCTTAAAACATTACATTAAGAGCAGGCCACTTTTGTTTCTCTATGATCTAACATGGCTGGACGCTAACTTAACAACATTTAACCTATTCAAAATGTTCAGATATATTCTAATTTATTTACCAACTCTATGACTATTTAAAAAAAATTGTTTATTTATTTATTTGAGAGAAAAAAGGGAGAGAGGGGTGGGGGGGAGAGAATAGGAATGCCAGGGCCTCCAGCCACGGCAAACAAACTCCAGATATTTGTGCCCCCTTGTGCATCTTGCTAATGTGGGTCCTGGATGTGGGTCCTGGGGAATCAAAGCCTTGAACCTGTGAAGGCAAGCACTTATCTGCTAAGCCATCTCTCCAGCCCAACTCTATGACTTTTGAAAATTTATTTGCAAAGGCTAAAGAGATGGCTTATCAGTTAAGGTCCCTGTTTGCTAAGCTTGAAGACTGAGGATGGATTCCCCAGAACTCATGTCACTTAGATGCACAAGGTGGCACATGTCTCTGGTATTTCACTACTCTCATTAGAGGGTTTTACAGGTCCATTCATCATAAGTCTACATGCCTGCCTCTTTCTCTTGGCCAAATACATAAAATTTTAAAAATATTTTGATTGGGTAAGTTCACTGAGAATGATCTGTTCCAGGTTCAACCATTTTTCACCAAATTTCTTTGTGTCATTTTTTCTTACTGCTGTACAGATTGCATTGTGTAGATATACCACATCTTAGTTATCCATTCTCCCAGTGATGGACATCTGGGTTACATACCCAGAAAATACCTCATGGACTAGACACTAAATGAATGGGGAGGGAGAGGAGGGCATCGAAGGGGTGGGAAACACTAATCTGGACACAAACGGCAATGGTACTATAAAATTCTACTTCCTAAAAGGCAGACCAAATGGCTGAACCTTCACTAGACCCTTACAGGAAACACCTGAACCACAAGACACTGGAGAGGGCAGGATCAAGACTAACCTAAATTTTCTACATCTTCCCTCCCTCCTTCTCTCCCACCCCCCCACTCTTTCTCCTCTCTAACTCTTGTATATTAGTTATGTTTTTCCTCATTTTCTTAGTGGGCACTAACCTGTAACCCCCACTACCAGCTTGGGGCTACCATCCACAATGAGCTTTTGATCAGAGAAATTTACAAAGTTTCCTGAAACAATGACAGACTATTGTCAGAGTACTTGATGACCCACCAAAGGTCAGTGGTAAGGCCCTATTGCTCAAGATTCCATATGCAGCTAACACATAAGTGGAATGGCATGGTTGGAAGCCAGGAGAGAGTCAGTCCCCAGACAGTCAGTGTGTCTAGTGCCAGAAGGTGCTACATGGGCAACGGGGTGGGGGGGGATGACCAATATCTGTCCAAGCAACTCATTGTTTAAACTAATTAGCAACAAATAACCTGATGTGATGCCCACACAAGTGCAATAGCAGCACACAGCCTTGGTGGGGGAACCAACTGCTCTTGATTTGCCTAACTGAACCCCTCAGTGGTAGGAGACCCATAGCTGAAGCTGGGAAACAAGTCAGAACCATACCCAAACATAAGCCCACTCTCCAATATCAAGCTACCATTAATTAATGGGGTACAAGAGGGCTTATATCTATTAAACTCTCTTTCAAAAAAGTAAGTGTTATCTCAGTTTTCCAGGTGCTAACTTACTCTCCATTGGAGAATCTGCTTCTCTTTTTCAGATAGATGCAGATCCTAGGGAGAGAGCTGCCCCAACATACCTCAAAAGGGGCCTGACTGAAACTAAGGACAATTGGCAAAACAAGCAAGGGTGATGTTTTCCTGATGAACTGGATACCAGCACAAAGGGGAAGGAGACCAACACAGAGAAAAATCAACTCCTACCAAATGAGAGAGCCAGAGCCTCAGAGGCCCCCAAAACCTCAGCACTGAAGCAGACCAAAAATGAACCCAACATGGCTCAGGGAAATTTTGCAGAAGAGGGGGCGGAAAGAATTTCAGAGTCACATGTTGGGTCATGATAAGCAGAGACATTTATTGTACTAATAACTATGGACTAACTCCACAATGCATGACCCATTTACATCAACGAGGAGGATCCATTGAGAGGGGGTAGATCATGGATGAACCTAAACAATGGTACCAAACTGCCTGTATTTGCTGAAAAGAAAACTAAGAAATTAAATTTTTAAAAGTATTTTGAGGAAATTTTTTCTCAAAAAGCTACTTTTGGACAGCACTTTGGAGACAAAGATAGGAAGATCATCAAGAGTTAAAAGCCACCTTACTGTAAGTTTGTAAGTTAAGGTTAATGTAAGAACCCAACTCAAAAAAAAAAAAAAAAGACTTCCCTGGTCAAGGATCAAGATGGTGGTGTAGGTATCACAGCAAAGCAGACACGGGGGAAAAGCCAAAATAAAAATCAAAAAATACAAAATAAATGCAAAATACACACTATCACTAAAATGTGAGGTGTATAGGAAATTGAAATGGCAGCGGAGAAGTAGGACAGATTCAGAGCCAACACTATCACTAAAATGTGAGGTGTATAGGAAATTGAAATGGCAGCGGAGAAGTAGGACAGATTCAGAGCCAACACAGTCCAGCAGAAGCGGCTCAAGTGAGTGTGTTGGTGGCACACCAGCCAGCTACCCGCCTCAGCTTGAGGCGCTGGAAAAGCCAGGTGAGGGGATTTTCCGTTCACACTGGAGTTCTCCACAAACTCAAGAAACGTGAAGGGAAAGCATCAGGAAACAACAGAGGAGCAGATCACAAGTTAGAAGAACACTGGGAACAACTAGAGAAGTAGAGCAGCAGTGGCAGCCTCCTCTCCCTCCGCCAGTGCTCACCCACAGTGAATAGAGCAGCGTTTCAGGAACCCGGCCATGCCTGCTTGAGCAGACAGCAGGATTGAAGCAGGAGCTGAGACCACAATCATCCAAAAAGGTAAATGGGATTTCACCAGATCATTACCACCTAATAAACCTGGTAAATAGGCCTGAACCAGAAGTGCTAATTGCACCTTCATATCAGGATAAATTATATGTTAAATATGATGGATGGTCAGATTTGGTATTCTTAAATAAGCTGTATTTTGCGCTTGTAATTTGTTGTTTCTTGATTTATAGTGCTTTTGGGTTTCCTCTTCTGTTATACATTAGGGAAAGATCTCTCCTGGCCACAAGCTGACTTGGAACCCTCAACAGGCCAGAAATATTACCCTGCTTGTTGTCAGGGTTAAGAGAGTGGATGAGGCACCACACAACCTAAGGGACAAACACAGGTTCTGGTTGTCATAATACCTATTCTTGGATAAATACTCTGTGCTGTTTTTCATTGAAAGGGTATATTGTTGAGTTAAACTTTAGAAATTATCTATTTTGTTCCACTCAACCTACTTGAATACTCTCATAGCAGGCAAACCCAGCACCTAGAATCACTTTTGTAGATACTGTAAAAGTGGTGAGAGCCACACCTAGCACCTTAAGCTCCTACCCTGAAGATATAAAACATAAGATTGATTGATACATCTAATAATACACAGCTAACTAGAAAATGTAATCATTACATAATCCAGGATGCAAAAACATATACATTATAACACAAAAAACACCAAAAAATCAAGACAATATGAATCCACCAAAAGTAGTAATGCATCAGAAATGACCTCCAGTGAGAACGAGTTAGAGGAAATGCCTGAGAAAGATTTCAAAAGAATGATTATAAGTATGTTCAAAGAACTCAAAGAAGAAATGAAAGGAAGCAAAGATGACACACTACAACAATTTAATAAAATAAAGAGGTCAATACTAGACATAAATAAGGAAATACAAATAATAAAGAAAACCCAGATAGAATTACTAGCAATAGACAAACAAATAGAAAAGGATGTGTGGGAACTTCAATATATTAAGGACACTATAAAAAGATGAAACGTAAGAATTCAAGGCATAGTAAAAGGAGAAGAATTTCACTCCATAGGCATAGTAGACATCTTCAACAAAATAATAGAAGACAACTTCCCCCAAATTGGGAATGAGGTGCCAATGCAAATACAGGAGTCATCTAGAACACCAGCCAGACTAAACCTGGGAAGAACCTCTCCTTCCCATATTATAATCAAACTACCAAATACACAAACCAAAGAAAAAATATTTTAAGCAGTCAGAGAGAAAAATCAAGTTACCTATAAAGGCAAGCCTTCAGGATTACAGCAGATTACTCAACACAAATTTTAAAAGCCAGAGGGGCATGGACTGATGTGTGCCAAGTTCTGAAAGATAACAACTGTCAACCAAATTTAATTTATCCTGCAAAGTTGTCAATTTAAATAACAGAGAAATAAGGATATTCCACAACCATAGCAAGCTAAAGGAGTATTTGAAGACAAAACCTACAGAAGATACTTGAAAGAATCTTCCATGCTGAAGAAAAAGAAAACCACACATATAAGGAACTGAGAATAAAAACAAATAATACTCAGAAACTACTTAACAACAGAGAGCAAAGGTAAAACTGGAAGAACTACAAAAAATGGCAAAAACGAACACACAGCTTTCAATAATAGCTCTTAATATCAGTGGCCTCAATTCCCCAACCAAATGACATAGGTTTGCAGACTGGGCTAAAAAGCAGGATCCCTCAATTTGTTGCCTCCAAGAAACCCACCTTTCTACAAAGGATGGACACTATCTTAGAATGAAAGGTTGGAAAATGGTGTTTCAAGCAAATGGACCTAGAAAATGAGACATTGCTATCCTAATATCTGACAAGGTAGACTTCATTCTAACATTAGTTAAGAAAGATAAGGAAGGCCACATTATATTGGTTAAAGGTACCCTACAACAGGAGGACATTACAATCATAAACATATATGCACCTAACATGAGGTCCTCTAAATTCATCAAACAAATTCTTTAGAACTAACACCAAACACAGTGGTAGAGGGTGACTTCAACACCCCACTTTCATCAATAGACAGGTAATCCCAGGAAAAATAAACAGAGAGGCATCTTGAATAAATGAGCTCATAGAATGAATGGACCTAACATATATATACAGGACATTTCATCCAAATGCTGCAGAATACACATTCACGAAGGGTCAATGAAGAAATCAAGAAGGAAATCAAAGTTTACAGTGTCAAATGACAATGAGAACACAGCATACCAAAATATCTGGGACACAGTGAAGTCAGTCCTAAGAGGTAAGTTTATAGCTTTAAGTGCCTATACTAGGAAATTAGGAAAGGTTGCAAGTAAATGACATAACACTTCACCTTAAAGCCTTGTAAAGGGAAGAACAAGGCAAAACAAGTTAGTAGTTGGGAAGAAATATTAAAGATTAGGAGAGAATTAATTAAATAGAAACAACAACAACAAAAAAAAGACCAAAGAAACAATTAAATAAAGACTTGGTTCATTGAAAGTATGAACAAGATTGATGAACCCTTAGCAAATCTGACCAAAAGAGAGAAGAGACAGAAATTTATAAAATTACAGATGAAAAAGGTAACATCACAACAGATGACCGAGAAATTCAAAAACTCATAGGGACTTTCTAAAAAAGCATGTGCTCAACAAAGTATAAAAATCTGAAAGAAATGGATGATTTCCTCAAATTATATGACCTACGTAAATTATATCAACATAAGACTAATCACTTATATAGACCTATAACAAACATGCAGATCCAAACAGTTATCAAAAATCTCCTAACTAAACAAAGCCCAGGCCCAGATGGATTCACTGCTGAATTGTACCAGACCTTTAGGGAAGAACTGACACCATTGCTTCTTAAGCTTTTCCATAAAATAGAAAAAGAAGGGATACTGCCAAAATCCTTCTATGAAGCCAGCATCACCCTCATACAAACCAGGCAAAGATAGAACAAAAAAAAAAAAAATGAAAGAAAGAAAATTACAGACCAATCTCTCTCTTGAACATAGATGCAAATATCCCCACAAAATATTGTCAAACAGAATACAAGAATATATCAGAAAGGTCATTCACCCTAACCAAGTAGGCTTTGTCCCAGAGATGCAGGGATGGTTCAACATACACAAACCAATAGATGTAATAAATTATATAAGTAGACTGAAGGACAAAAATTAAAGGAACATCCCATTAGACGCAGAGAAAACATTCGACAAAATCAAACATATCTTCATGATAAAAGTCCTACAGATACTGAGAATAGAAGGAACATTTCTCAATATAATAAAGGCTATTTCTGACAAGCATAATGCCAACATATTACTAAATGGGAAAAATTGGGAGCTTTTCCACTAAAATCTGGAATAAGACAAGGGTATTCACTGTTCCCACTTTTATTTAATATAGTTCTGGAAGTCTTAGCCATAGCAATAAGGCAAGAGATACGCATAAAAAGGATGCAAATTGGAAAGAAAGGGATCAAGTTATCATTATTTGCAGATGACATGATTCTATATGTAAATGACCCTAAAACTCTACCAGCAAACTGTTAGAGTTGATAGACACTTACAGCCATATACCAGAATACAAAATAAATACACAAAAATGCGTGGCATTCCTATATGCTAACAACAAACACACAGAGGATGAAGTCAGAGACTCACTCCCATTCACAACTGCATCATAGAAAATAAAGTAACTTGGAATAAACCTAACCAAGGAAGTAAGGATCTCTACAATGAAAACTAGAAAACACTCAAGGGAGAAATTGCAGAAGACACTAAGAAATGGAAAAACATCCATTGTTCCTGGGTTAGAAGAATAAATATTGTGAAAATGGCAATCTTAACAAAAGCAATCTACATATTTAATGCAATTCCCACCAAAATCCCAATGGAATTCTTCATAGGGATAGACAAAACAATCCAAAAATTAATTTGGAATCACAAAAAAACCTCGAATATCTAAAATAATACAGGGTAACAAAAATAAGGCTGGTGGTACCACCATACCTGATTTTAACATATAGTACAGAGCCATAGCAACAAAAACATTATGATACTGGCACAAAAACAGACATGTAGATCAATGGAACTTAAATAGAGGACCTATTTGTAAGTCCAAGTAGCTTTAGCCACTTGATATTTGATAAAAATAGCAAAAGTACTCATTGGCGAAAAGACAGTCTCTTCAGAAAATTGTGTTGAGAAAATTGGGTATTTGTCTGTAGAAAAATGAAAATAGATTCTTCCTTCTCTCCATGCACAAGAATTAAGTTCAAATGGATTAAAGACTTTAACATCAGACCAGAAACTCTGAAACTGATAGAGGGAAAAGTCGGAGAAACCCTTCAACATATTGGTCTTGGCAAAGACTTTCTGAATATAACCCAATTGCTCAGGCACTAAAGACACAGAATAACTGCTTGGACCTCATGAAATCACAAAGCTTTTGTATGGCAAAGGACATTGTGAAGGAAGCAAAGAGGCAACCTACAGAATGGGAAAAAATATATATATATATTTTTTGCTAGCTGTACATCTGATAGAGGATTAATATCTAAGATATAGAAATAACTCAAAAAATTTAATAATCAGAAATCAAACAAGCCAATTTAAAAAGGAGCTATGGAACTAATTAGAGAGTTCTCAAAAGAAGAAATATGGGTAGCATATAAGCATCTAAAAATGCTCTACATACCTAGTCATCAGGGAAATGCAAATTAAAACTACATTGAATTTCCATCTCACTCCTGTCAGATTGGCTACCATCATGAAAACAAATGATCATAAATGCTTGCAAGGATGGAGCAAAACAGGAACACTTCTACACTGTTGCTGGGAATGAAATCTGGTCCAGCCATTGTGGAAATCAATGTAGAGGTTCCTAAAAGAGCTAAAGATTGATCTACCATATGACCCAGCTATAGCACTCCTAGCACTATATCCAAAGGACTCATCACATTTCCTTAGGAGTACATGCTCAACCATGTTTATTGCCACTCAATTCATAATAGCTGGGAAATGGAACCAACATTGATGTCCCTCGACTGATCAGTGGATAATGAAGATATGGCACATTTATACAATGGAGTTCTACTCAGTGGTAAAGAAATATGAATTTATGAAATTTGGAGGAAAATGGATGGATTTGGATAGGATTATACTAAGTAGGTAACCCAGGCCCAGAAAGCCAAGCAACGTATATTAGTTGTCATATGTGTATCTTAGCTACAGATGACTGTGCTTCTATGTGAGGATAAAACTAAGTAGCTGAGGTCAGTAAGCTAAAATAGAGATATAAAGGGAAGAGAAAGGAAGGGAGGCACGTATTTAATAGGTTGGTATTGTTATATTTTTAAGTAGAAGAATAGATTAACAGGTGTGAAAAGGCCCAAAGTGAGTCAGAGAAAGAAACTGAGTAAAGGAACTGTGGAGGGAGGGCTAATCAAAATCTAAGAGGATATAAATAATTCATATGAAATTCTCTGGTCTTGGACAATATAACACTCAGGAGCCATAAATTATTGGTAGAAATTTTTCAGTGCCAGAGATGGATACCTTCCAGTGCATGGTTGGCCAGGGAGGTCCCTCATGCCCCCAAAACATTATAGGCTATTGCTGAGGCCCTTTTGTTCCCACCAGGAACAGATGGTAAATCCCTATTGCTGAACACTCCACATACTTGGGTTGTTGAGAAGGCCACTGAGAAATCCTGATGTAACTGAGCTGAAAAACTTCTTCATGTAGAACAGGTGACCAAAAGCTTGAAGTTTTCCATAGAATTGAAGCTGCCATTCTACATTCAGTTCAATGGCAGAAAGAGATAACACCAGTGAAAATACTTAACAGTAGACACTGCAAGCCTTATAATTGTCCATCCAGGCCAAATGAGCCAATGGGTGCAACAGTGGCATGTCTAACATGGTGGAAACCAACCACCCTCCAATCGGACTGGAGGTCCCGAGGAGTAAATACATCTCTGATACTGAAAACTTAAAACAGGTGTATTCATGAGCCCTAGGGGTACACATCTGCTGATGTCTGGATAAATGTATATACTTTGCTTATCAAAGTGTTCAGTAAGTACTTCTCTCAATATTCATACCCTTATATTAATGCTATTCTCACTTTGGGTAGAGAATCTTCTCTTATCAGATGGCAGTGACCTTGTGACAACTCAGAAGGTATAAACGTGCTGGAAAGAAGTGACTGGAGTACTGAGTAACTTCTCAATCACACCTTCCATGGCTCAGGGTCTAATGCAGAAGAGGTGGCAGAAAGAATGTAAGAGCCAAAGGAAGGGTAGGACTCCTTACAATATGCTCCCTCCAGACATAAGATGGCCTGGATATCCATGACCTCATAATGCCTAACACTACCTGCACAAGACCATCATAAGAGGAGGAAAAGATCATGACATCAAAATAAAAGACAGAATGATTGAGATTGGAAAGGTATATGATGGAGAATGGAATTTCAAGGGGGGAAGGGAGGGGATGTATTGCCATGGGATACATATTATAATCATGGAAAACATTAATAAAAATTGAGAAAAAATATGTCCTGCTAAGCCAAGAGAGAAAGAATTATAATATGGGTACAAGGGCACAAGGGCCTCTTGCCACTACTATTGAACAGGCTCCACTTTATGTTTGTGGCTTTAGTGTTGTATTGGGAATTGAACACATGCAATCAGGTTTGGGAGTAAGCATAACTATGGAATGGAATCTCAGTGGGATCTTCTATCCCATATCCACAATGCTGCCACACTAATGTTCCCATTTTCTGGAGATGATAACCTTTGCTTTCCCAAATTTCTATGATAACATGGCAAGACATGATTTAAGCCTCTCCACCCACTGATTACCTAACCACACTGATAAAAAGTTTATAAAAGTTAGGATTTAAGAAGTTTAGAATGTAATACCTCATGCCTTCATTCATTTATTTATTTTTAATGTAGGGTCTCTCACTCACCAATTTGAACTAGAAGTTACTTTGTAGTCAGTGGCTGGCCTCAAACTCATGACAGTTCTCTTACCTGTGCTTTCCATGTGCTGGGATCAACAGCATGTAGCACATTAATGGGTTGCTAGTGACTTGCAATAGTATCAAAAAGAGCAGCGATTTACCCTATCTTAAGCTTAAAAATAATCAAGAAAAGTGTGAATACTCCACGAGTTATACAGTCTGGTGATAATGTCTTTTATAAAGACAGGGTGATAAACTTGAACCTCAAAGCAGCAGAAGAAGTTTAGAAAATAACTCATGGTGATGAAATATTGGAATTTCTGACATTTCACTGGGTCAGACTCTACTATAGATGACTTCAGAGGACCTATTAGTAAGCAGAAATAATGCAGCCTTACTGCAATGAATCTTGGGAGTGTAAAAGTTGATTCTTTTAGCATAATTTGTAAATAACTAGCTGACACCCTAACTGGTAACCCTTCAAGAAGGTAGCATGCTTCACAGCCTTCAGATTAAGACCCTAGAAAGATCCAGGGACATTGTTACACTGTGGATGTACCTACACTTGAGAACTTGAGGTAGCATAATTGTCAAACCTTTGAGGCCAGACTAGACTACATAGATTCAGGCCAGTTTGAGCTATGTAGTGTGAGACATCTCAAGAAAGCCACCCAATAGTATAACTGGGAAGTTTGCACAGAAGATTAAGTTGTTAAAATGCTAGCTTGCAAAGGCTAAAGGGCTGTCTTTAATTCCCCAGTGCTCTAAGGTAACAATCCAACAACACAAAGAGGAACATGTATCTGGAGTTCCAAGTGCAGAGGTAAGAAGCCTTGTTGCACCAACTAACTAACTTGTGAACTAACTAATGCTTTTTCTATCAGGTAAATAAATAAAAACATTTGATAAAACAAAGCAAGATCCTTCTCCATGCAAAGTAAACATGTCAACCAAACACACCAACTGAAAACTCAAGAAATGGATGTGGTTAGGATATGTACTGAAGCTATTCTTGTAGTAGGAGAATGAGTCTTAGTCAGGTCTGCCCATTAGAATCATCTGGGCCATGCATAAAACATACAAGGCCATGTATCTTTCCCAAATCAGTTCATCAGAAGGAATCAACATTATTTTCTTAATCCTACTTAGATAATTGAAAAGTGTAGCCCACCAAAAACCACTGACCTCGGCACTATTTTATTGCCCATGGCTGTTCTTCTACCTAGATGGTCTGGATGAATCCTGAAGGAGAAAGAAGATGCTAAGTGCTTTTCCAGACTTAAAACAACACTAATATCAAAAGACTCATTGCATGTTTAGCATTTTAAAATCATTTTTACAGTGATTTAATGTTTTGACTAGTCTTTTCACATTATGAGAAATTGTTTGAAATACGCTTATAGGATCCTAAGATCTGAATTTCTTGTAATATCATTCATGCAGAAGTCTTGGGGTCCACATGATTTGAGTCAAAATATGATGACCCTTTTAGTCTTTAATTTGTAGTAATCTGATGCTAATTTGCTGCTGTTAGCATGGCACATGAGGACCCTTTATTCAAATAACTGCAGATTGAACTTACTGAGGAAGGAGGAGCTAATAAAGGGAATGAGAAGATGGGAGTGGAGAGACATTTCTAAGACAGAACCCAACATCAAGATTAACTCCAGTTGGTAACCCCTTGGCATGATTCTGCACTAATAAAGCTATTCAGCTTAGCACCAGTTGGCAAGGCCACTGAGTTAGAAATAAAACCCCAAACTGCACTGGAGTGATGGCTTAGCAGTAAAGATGCTTTCCTTTGGAGCATAAGGATCCATATTGAATCTCCAAATTCCAAGATAACCAGACACACATTGGTGAAGCATGAGAAGTTTACATTTTCTCTGTAGGTGGAAAAAGCACAAGAGGCTTATTTGCACTACCTAAGATGCTGGTGCATCAATTCACTCTGCCCCTCTTCCTGTTTCCCTGTTTGTCTGTCTGTCTCTCTATCTTTTTTTTTTTTTTTAGCCCACGGTATTTTTCAGTGGCAACTGGGAAAGAGAACTGCAACACCCAGCTGCTCTTTTTATTCTTTATTTGGGGAGAAGGATTGGGGTTTAATGTAGGGTCTCTATATAGATGAGGCTGACCTGAAATTCACTCTGTGGTCTCAGAGTGGCCTTGAACTCATGACAGCCTCCCACCTCTGCCTTCCATGTGCTGGGATTAAAGACATAGGCCACCATGTCCAGCCCTATTCTTTCTATTATTTAGATGCTTTTTTCAATCCCTTTCAACCTAGATAAATTTGGCATTATCTGAGATCCCTAGTGACCTTTTATTCTTTAAGACTTTTCACAACCAGTTCAATAATATTTTAATAGGGGAAAACAATTAGAGCCAGTAATTTACACAGGGGTCTATGTAGGATCTCATAGACATTGTACTACTGTTGGGCCTTCAGAGGCCTGTGCGTGAGGCCTAGTGGAACTTCCTGAGCCTAGCTAAAGTTTGGCAACCTGTCTCTGGCCAGCTAGGACTCAGCAAGATGCCTAATGGCTTCTTGCCTGCTACTTTCATGTAGGAGTTGGAATTATCATTTCAATACTCACAGTTTACTCTTGGCCCTTACCTCTTCCCCCTCCCTAAAATCCCCGCCTTAGCCCCCAACATTATATAGGCAACTGCTTTTAACAATATGTGAGTTCCTATAAGATCCTGCTTCCACAAGGCTCAAAACTCAGTGTGTTTTTTTCTCCGGTGACTAGGAGAGGTTGTTGAGTTGTCTGACATCCACCCTTCTCCTCAACCCCTTGGGAGGAACCAGTTGGCCTGGTCCCTCCTCAGCACTACCTACCCCCTGGGGAGGAGCCGGGCATCTGGCACCCAACATGGGGCTCTAGGAACCTGGCAGACTAGTGCCCCGTGAAAGGCATTCATTGAGGAGGTCAATCAGTGTGCAGGTGAGCATACCTTCATGAGTTATGAGGCAATCTTCATATTCAATGCGCTAAACTTTGCTTGTCAACATCTGTTCATACCCTTACTCTTTCCTTTCACTTTTGGTTCACAGACAAGCTGCATCTGCAGCTTTCGTACAATATGTTTGCCTATCTTTTGGATCCTTGTGGTTGTATTGTACTTGTATGTCTGTGGGTTGCTATCACCCCAATTTTAAGGATATTTCTCTCTCAACTTTATAATATAGGACAGTCTACCTCTAAATCCAATCCTGCCTTAGAATCTCTCAGGGCACTCCTAAAGAGTAGAGGGCTTACTATGACTGATAATCAGGCTTGACAGACTTGGTACCATGGCTGCCGGAAGCAAATCCACTTATTGACCCATATCAACTGGAGAGGTCTCAAACACAGGTTTCCACAGGTACCAGTCAAGGACCTTATAAACAATGTCCGGACTTATAAGTCCTGTTAGTCTTTCCTCCAAGTAACCCCCTTCAAACTACAGGAAGCAATCCTCGAGGGCTCCACCCTAATCATCTTTGGCAAATTTATGTTACACACTCTTGTCCATTTGGAAAGCTGAAATGTATATTTTTTAAGTCAATACCTTTTAATGAGCCTGCTGGGCATCATCACAAGCCAGGGAAAACTCTAAACATATGATTAGCCATATGTTTCAATGCTTTGCCACCCTTAGACTACCTGACCAAATTAAAACAGATAATGGCCCCTTCTTCATAAGCAAGGCCTTTGTAGATTTTCTCCAGACTGGAAAATCTCACATTCCACAGGCATCCCATACAACCCCCCGGGCCAAGCTATCGTTGAAAGATAAAATCATACTCTCAAGTCTCAATTACAAAAACAACAGGGGGAATCCTTACCCCCATGCAACCAACTAAAAAAAGGCACTATTTACCCTAAATATTTTAAATTTTCTTAAGAAAATAATTATCCCCTTTTCAAAAACATTGGTCCTCATCCATTACCTACAGTTCTGTCCAGTTAAGATGCAGGGATCCATTGACAGGAGCCTGGAGAGGACCAGACTCACTCCTCACAGCAAGGAGAGGTCTGAAAGATAATGCATTGATAAAAGTTGTTTGCTTACAAGGCTTGTCTACCCATGGCTGTCTTGACTTTAGCTGATGGATTGCTCCACAACACATGAACCTTACTCCTCAAAAAGGAGGGTCCGTGCAGAGGGTGGTGCGCATGGAGGAGGCTAATGCTGGAACTAACATAACAGTATACACTGTGTTTATACCTAATATAAGATTTGGCAATTATAAGACTTTGGTGATTGGGACCTATGAGATTATCTGTGCACATCCTAATGGAAACAGAGATCAGGCATAAGTACTGCCAGGTGAAGACCTTTAAGGGCCCATACCTGTTTACCTATTTCCTTCAGCCAGGCATCATCGGCTAAAGTCTCCATAATCTCATAGACGAGGCCATTAGCCATGGAGCAAGCACTTCAAACATGAGACCTGTAGGGAAATTTCATATACAAATAATAACATGGAATACTCAATTCCTTATTTAATTAATTCATATAAATTTTATAGCTTTGGAGGAAAACTGGAATATACCTAAGGGTAGTTACCCATATCTTCTGAACAGTCTATATGCTTGTCTACCTTTGCCCCTCTGCACCCTCTTTTATGCTCTCCAACTTCCTTGTTTTGCTGCCCTCATAATAAACTCCTTCCTTTCTTCCTATGAGTCATTTAAATTACTGTGTGCTAGTGGAGGCAGAGTCTAAATCATCATTGTTATGTAGTGTCCAGAGTTGAATACCATTGATACATTGTGGACACATGCAGCACAACAACTCCAGAATCACTCCTCTTTAAAAAAAAAAAAAAATGACTTAGGTCTCAGTTCATTTCATTTAGATATTCTAACACTTTTCTACTGATGGCCATTAATATCCTCATGCAATGTTCACTTAATTTGTACATGTCCATAAGAAGTAAAAACATACTGAATTTGGAAAATTAAAATATGTTCATGTATCCATTGATACTTACTCAGGATTTCTGATGGTTACAGCACAGACTGGGGAAGCTACTAAACATGTCATAGCACATTGCATCGAATGTCTTGCTATAGCAGGTATACCATTAATTATAAACACGGGTAATGGTACAGGTTATACTAGTCAATCTTTTCAGCACTTTTGTGCTCAATTATCAATTGTTCATAAAACAGACATACCTTATAACCCTCAGGGACAAGGAATTGTTGAACATGCTCATGGAGCTTTAAAGAATCAATTACAAAAAATAAAGAAGGGGGAGTTATATCCTTGGTCACCACAGAATGCTTTAAATCATGTATTCTTTATTTAAAATTTTTTAAATGTGGATGCTTCCAGTCATTCTACTGCATACAGATTATAGCATCCTAGAACATTGGACACTATGGTCAGGTTAGATGGAAGGACCCCATTGATGGACAATGGCATGGACCTGACCCATATTAATATGGGGAAGAGGGTATGTTTGTGTTTTCCCACAGGACACTGACAATGCCAGGTGGCTGCCAGAGAGGTTGGTCTGGTTCGCAGGGACTGAACATCAGAAGAATGACGCCTCTGCTCCTGATGATGTGGATTCAACTCCTGATGATCCACAGTCAGCCATATTGGGCTTATGTTCCTGACCCACCCATCTTACATCCAGCAACTTGGGAAGATAGAGAAACTATAGTCTTGGTAAATAGTACTTATTTATTAGGCACATCATCCAGTAGGAATATGCAGGCTCATCAGAAATTGGGAGTCAATTATACCAGTCATGGCACTGGTATTCCAATATGCCTAGCTAAAACATAAGTAACTGGATGTTTGTGTTACTTCTAAAAAATATAATGACAGTCAACAGCATTGGGAAAAGATAAAAGTGCATTTAAGAGGTATTTAGCATAATGATAATATTTCCTTGGATCTGATTCAGTTGCATTCAGAGGTTTTATCTTTGCAAAATAATCATCTTACATTTGATGCAGCTAAAGCTGCTGATAACTTAATATCTGCTTATAAGTCTGTCTTGCCTGGATGGAATACTCTCACTTCTTGGATAGGAAGCTTTGCTGCTACAGGAATTTGTCTTTTGCTCATTCTGTGTCTGCTGCCCATACTCATTAAATGCCTTTTAAGATCCATTATGTATATTGATGCAGAAATACATGGAATACAGCTATGGATCCAACCCCAGCTTCCTGAGACATTATCTTAAACTGGAGACTGGTAATCAAAGATGGGTAAGATTCTCTTGAGTTAGGTCAACCTAAGACAGGGCATGAATGATGGAATTCATGTACCAATGATGGGTAAGGCCAAATATCATAGATGACAACCTAAGACAGGCACAATATTTCTGCACCAGGCCAGGAGGGCCTGGTTCATAAAAAAATAGAAAGGGAAATTTTTGGGAGCCATTTGGCAGCAAGACTTTAGCAAAACTATAACAAAACTTTAGCAAGCACCTACATGTAAGCAAGATTATGTATATTCAGTGTCAGAAGCCATTTGGCTGGCCTTATATCCACAACTCTGGGCCCTTTGGCATTAAGACTTTAGCACATACATGTAAGCAAGATTATGTATATTCAGCGTCAGAAGCCATTTGGCTGGCCTTGATAGTCTTTTGTACTGAGAAGTGATTGAAGTGCAAGAAGTCTGTAACAGGAAGGAGTTCTGGATAGAAACTTGTGTGAAGGTCATGGAATTTTTGTCCATGGGTAAACTGCTTGTAAGAAGATATTAAAAAGTATTGCTGAGAAATAAATGGTGCTTCACTCCTGGACTGGAGTCCTTGCTTTCATTGTTTCTCCTGTCTTTCTTTAATCCTCACTCCCCATCAGGCTCAAACCCTTTCATCCAGCAGGCTCTGGCACTCAATCATTTTTTGAAGTGCTTTCAATTATTCCATGGATGTCATATTAATCCAATTTCACCTTGTATAAGGCATACAATATTAGATGGAACACAATTTAGTAAACAATATTAATATTTCATAGTCACAATAAATGCAGTTAATATATGTACTGTTGATAAAACCCAATTGATTTTATTAAAACAGTATTATCTCACACATAGCTCCTGGTATAAAAACATATTGAATCCTGACATTGAGGAGAAGCATTTTTTCATCATGGTAACAAGACACTGTAGTCCAGATTTCCAACAAAAGTGGCAGATTTCTTCTTCTTTGTAAGAATACTTACATAGAAATTAAGTTATAAATTGAGTTTTAAGTAGTTTAGGTCTTATGCTACATCCTGGGTAGTTGTTTACATAGTAAGCACATACATATTTTATTACTAATTCTGTATTTACAATTTTGTTACTATTTTAATTCCCATGATTTTACACATTCCTGTACAAAAGAACATATTTGAAGTGAATTAAAATAGAATCAGTTTGCTAAAAGAAATTGTCACCATCCCACTGAAAAATACTGCAAAACTGCTTAGTATAGCACATTTTTTTTCTGTTATGGAAAATATGAGTAACATGTCAAGTGTAAGTACAGTTTAATCTCAACTCTGTATTTGGACAGATCCATGCCAATTCCATGCATATTTCTACATAAAGGGTTTGGGGAGAGACACAACACAGGCAGGGAAGGAGACTGGTCCCCAGTCTGTACAAGTGGTGCCTGGTGGTGAGGAGTAATGGAGAATAGGGTCTAGAACAAGGGCAAGTGATAAAAAGGGGACAAGGACCATTTGCCAGAATCCACATCTTTCTGATTCCAAATTGAATTAAAAAATAAATAAACAAAACTGGAAAACCTAATCCACAAGTAGGACCCATTCCCTCCCCACACCAGAGCTTTACTGCAAGGGAAGAGGAGGGCAGCTTCCCTAAGGCCATGGCTCCCGGTATCCAGGTCAAGGGAGCTAGTTGATGGGAAGGGGCTCCCTGACAGAGTGGGGGATGAGTATTTTAATCCAAAATTAAACCTCAAATAACTTGTATAGAGTCAAGCCACAGGCCCCTGAGTGCAGAACCACGCTGGGGGAGAGGTCTCTGCGGGGTTGGACCACTGCTTCCTTCTACGCCACCCTGTGATCCTGTTATTTTGCCATTGCCTGGACGGAACAGCTGCCCCCTCTGTCATGGATTACATCACTGTGTTCAGGATCTCTTCTTCACAGTCATTTCCACCTGAGCAAATTTAATTGTGCCTCAGATACAGGACATTCACTGGCAAAGGGAATGCTTGTTTAAATCACCCAATCAGTAATGACTTTTGTACTCCCACCTTAGGTTTAGTTAGACAATCAGAACAAAGGTCTCATGTGAGTACTCTGTTTTATCTCATTTTACCAATTTTTATATGTGTTTCCAGTGCAACTACACTCAAGCAAGTGGCAACATTGTCAATTTCATTTCCACTTCTATTTATCAGTGTCAAATAGTATCTCCCCTCTAGAGTACTCATGATTGACTGCCCATGGACAGTCCTACTTGATTATTAGTCTACCTTATTTTCTAGTCAACCAATCTTATTATTACAACCTGTTACTAGCAGACAACCCATGGCTTCCACCCCCAACATCCAATGCGACATCCACTGTCTCACATTCAACATCAACTTAATAACTGCCTTCAATATTCCAGTGTCACCCTAAGGACTAACTATCTGTAACAGGACAAAAAAAGTATGGAAAATCATAGTTTAAAATTCATGTTTACAAGAAGTTGAGAAATAATTCTCTTATTTGAAATATAAAACTACATATGGTTCTTATTTCTTAGTTTTGAAGATCAAGGCAAACACGAAATAAGAGGGGACAATGAGGGAAAGAAGAAGTTGAACAGGGAAGGAGCTAGGGCATAAAGGATGAACTTAAGGCAAGTAAATAAAGACATGGTGTACATGAAAGAAGTTGTGATGATAAACCCATCACTAATTTGAATAAATACATATAACAATGCAAGAGAATTTCATTATATATCAGTGGCAGGCTATTGTAATATTAATCATTTAGTATGTAATATTTGACCGAAATGCTGGTAGGCTTTTTTTCTGTAACATTAAATGCTTTTAAAAGGAATATATAAAAACAGTGGGAAATAGAAAGCACCAAGTTAATGAAATAAAATGTAGTGAGATATGAAATCATTGAAAATGAGTGAAAGCTTTAGATATGAATGAGAAATGTGAAGGTAAAATATAAAATGAATTCCAAGCCTGGTCCACATGCACTACATCTAAAAATAGCTAAGAGTTTTAATAAATTCTATGTTTAGAATGGGATTTCAGAAAGAAAATTTGCATTCATTAAAGGTGTTTTATGTTCAGTAATCATGATCTCCACCATTTCTGCCATCCATTCTCTCCTTATTATGCCATGCTACAGATTCATGATATTAAGGATCCTTTTCCTATATCTACCTTTATGTTTTCTCAAGTAATATGACTGACAAATTCCAGGAAGATATTATAATTCTTTACTTTCCACCTGGTCTTCTTTCCATATTACTGCTCCTCTAGAGCTCATTCATGCAAAATTGTCTCAAAATTTTCATTGAAAGGTGGAAATAGTGATTCATTGCTGTAATCCCATCAACTGAGAATTATAGGTAAGACAGACCAGAGTATAAGGCCATAATCACATAGATTGCAAGTTCAAGTGTTCTGTGGGAAACATATTTGCCTTTTGAACTTGTAAGAAGCCCTGAAAAACTATAAATATGATTATGTAAAAATGTACAAATCAGTGTATTTAATTTTGTGATGATAAAATTTTCAAAAGAAATATGTGGGAAACAGCAAGTGCAAATAACAAAAAATAGTACTATTATGATATAGCAAATTAATGTCAACTTGGCAATGGGAAGCAAGGGGTGTATAAAGTCCACTTCCCTAAAATGTGTTAAATGGAATTGGCCTGACTGATGATTTTGCTTATTTACAAAATTTGAATCAAGAATTTCTTATATAGTTTCAATCTCTTAAGACTCATCAACACAAATTTCAGTAAAATGCATTTTATCTGCATATTTCTTACTGCTGTATGGTGCCTGGGGAAATGAAGCATCTTTGGATAACTGAACTCCATATTTGCCTTCCTAAGGCTTGGCCACATGCCAGTGGAGGAATGAACAAAATCAGGCCACAAGGGCAAAAGCAGAACATTACAAGTGTACTGGGAATTGAGCAACCTAGTATTCACTGTGGATTGAAGCCACATTTGTTATCTTTCAGTTCTTCCATGTAAACTTGCTCAAACACAGACAAGAGGTAGGAGGTGAAGATGTTAGGGCTTATGGTGTCTAACCTATATATCCTTTCTTTCCTAACCTGTAGCAATATAATTTAAACATGAAAATTTATATGAAACAAAGTACAGCTACAATTCTTCTGCTAAGTCACAGATGCTTTTTTTTTTCTTTAAGTTACTTGGGTCCAGGAAAGTTGATTTTAAAAAGATTGGCTTGATTTCATGCATACTGCATGGAGGACAGTACAATGAACTAAAGAAAACAAAAATAAAAACAAAACAACCAGGAAGCATCAGCAAAAATTGGTAACATGAGCCTACCTGACATTATTCCATGTTTCTTCTATAACCCGTATCCTTTATCTCTATTTTCTGCCCTATAACTAATATGGTAAAGTCAGACTTTCAGAGCAGGAAACACTGCTGAGCAAGGGAAAGGTAACCAGTTAAATCATTGTTATAAACATACATTGTAGACAAAGAAAAAAGAAAACATGTTGTATGTAGGACAAATCTGCATTAGTTTTGGAGCACAGGCTTTGAAATAAACTCACTGTGTGTCAACAGAAACTACTATTTAGCATATAACACCTTGCCAATCACATTTGTCTTGCACCTGTTACATCCTGGTGCACTGAACAATAAGAGTGATGGTGTTTTCACCCCCATTGCTACTGGGGTGCCAGACCTGTTTGGGCATGATGAAAGGTGAGTTGACTGCATCCAAGAGATCAGTTAATTGGTTGGAAATTGGCCTCCTGTCACACTGGGATATCAATCATAAAAGTGTTAAGTACCCAGGACAGGAGCATCACAGTGAAATGCACATTGGTGCATTTTGGTTCTGGTCAGTCACCATGAAGGCCGAAGGGAAGCTTGATCTAATTCAGAGCTCAGACTTACCTGAATGATCTTATGCAAAACAAACAAAGGCCACTTTGTGCTGGTACTTGAGAATTGCCTGATAGGAAGGAGCCCTTTTTTTGGATGTTAATGAATGAGACATCTTAATTGATAATCAAAGCAACATTGAGGCCCTTCCTTTAAATTCCCTTTTCATGTGTGATTGTTGTCATCCAATAGAGGAAATAGTAGTAAACAGAGTCAGCATACAGCTCTATAATGTTTGGATAAGTTTTTTTTTAAAGGGGATATTGAGGTGATTATGAGAAAGTGTACCTTGCTTTCCTGCATTGGATCCTATTGTTGAAGACCATAAACTCTATCAAGCTGGTGACAGAGGGAAAGAACAGGCATCCATAACCAACCGATCAGTGACCACAGCTACCTACATGCCAGGACATAGCAACTTGCTTATGGATGAATGCTTAGTACACCAGTGCACAATGCCTGCCTTTAAGGCTTTTTCATAGAAAATGAAACATTAACCCAATAATACAATTTTAGATATTTAATGATTTATAAATCTAAAAATATAAGTGTTTGTTCAATATAGATTCAATTATTTTTCTAGCTAGTGCAAATAAGAGGGTTTTTAATGTTTACTTAGGTAAAAATTCTGTTATCTTGATGTGTCTCAAGGTCAGTAATGCAGATGTCATCCTGTCTATGTTGTGTTACATAACAGAGCTCAAAGCAAAGAAGATACAGATATTTTCTGAGAGCCCCTTTTGGCCTGAGAAAACAAAGGACTAACCAGAGACCCAACACACTGTGACAAGTAATATCTGTCAAAGTCCTAAGATGGTATAGACCTACCCACAGTCACCTCATGGAATTTTTCTTCATAAGAATCACATTTCCTGACACATCTCAGTGCTGTCTTGCAACATGATGTGTAGTGCCAAACACTGGCCCTGACATGGGGCAGACCTGTTTTGAAGGATACAATTTCCTAAACTGTGGTAACTCACATGTCCCAAGTCATAATACATTTCTACTGAGTCACTTCCAACCTAGATCTCACATATCCTGAGACAGGCCTTTTCTAAGCAACCACAGGAACTGTCCAGTAATGTACCTCACATGCCCTACCAAAATGCAGACCTGTCCTGGGACAACACAGCTTTTGCATGTAACATCACTCATATGCTCTGAAATGGCACAGGTCTGTCTTGACCACCTCATTATGAGACAAACTGTGTTCTGGTGTGTGAGAACTCACACATCGTGTGACCAAGCAAAAATTCTACAACATATACAACTGTGACTGTGAAAATCTCTCATAGAAGAGCTCATGATATGACTTAAGGTACCAAACACAAAATCTCATAAATTGACTTTATTTTCTGGCAAAAGTGACACTGAGCTGTGACACGCAGACCTCTCTAGAAAAACTCATTGCATGGACTCTTGCCTCTTGCCTGGCATCTTTCTCATACCTGGCCTGTCCTTGCTGCTAGCATTTCCTTGCCTGTCCTATTGCCTTACCTTGCCTTGTCTTGCTTTTTCTTGCCTTCCTTTTCACTGGCTTCCTGCCACCCTCTTGCCTCTTCATTGCCATCTTGTCTTTCTTGGCTTGTTGCTTCTTGCCTCTTGCCTCTTACCTGACCTTCTTATTTCCTGTCCTTGTGTCTTCCCTTGACTTCCCTGTCTTTCCTCACCTGACTGCTTTTTCCCCTTACCTCTTGTTTTTTATAGGCTCTTTCCTTGCTTGTTTCTTGCCTTACCTTTTGTCTTCCCTTGCTTCACTTTGTGCCTTGTCTTGTTTCTTGCTGCTTGCTTGGTCTTTGGCTCTTGTGTCTTCCTTAGCCCTTTTATTTCCTGACCTCTTTTCTTGACTGATCCCTTGTCTTGACTTGTCTCTTGCCTTGCCCCACTTTGCTTTTCCTTGTCTCTTTGCTTGCCTTGCCGTCCTCACTTTTGCTTGCCTCATCTCTTCTTTTGGCAAGCCTCTTGCCACTTGCCTTGCCTTGCCTTGCAGCTTGCCTTGGATTACCTTCCCTCTTAACATTCCTGGCCTGATATTTTAAGTTACCTAGCTTCTTACCTCTTGACAGGCCTCTTCCCTTGCCTGTTCACTTGCTTTGCCTCAACTTGTGGTAACTTCTTCCTTGCTTTGCCTGCATCTTTCCTCTTTCCTGCCACTTGTCGCTGGCTGGCTAGGTCTCTTTTCTTCTCTGGATCCTCACCTTGTATTGCCTCTTGTCACTTTCTTCTTGCCTTGCCTTATCTCTTCCCTTGTCTTGCCTCTTGGTTGCTTCACCTGTTGATGCTTTCCTCTTGCCTTCCTTTGGCTTCTGCCTTTCCTGGCCCCTTGCCTGGTGTGCTATAATCAGGTGTTCTGAATGTTAGATTCTGAACTGATGGAGACTGAGATATAACAGCTTCTGGAGGCAGTGTATTCTTGGGGGTGGTCGTTAGGGTATTATGGTCAGTTTCCTCATGCCAGGGTTTGGCACACTCTCTACTTTTCTTTTTGTCCACTTTATGTGGACTAGAGGGTGTTCTCCAACTTCTGCTCACGCCATGATTTTCTGCTGCCATCATGGAGCTTTCCCTCAAGTGTGTAAGACAAATGAAAATTTTATTTATCCCACAAGCTACACTTGCGTGGGTGTTTCTTCTACCAGCAATGCAAACCTGAGTGCAAGAGTAAAGTTGAACTGAGAAATGAGATTGCTGCTAGACACCTGACTGTGTGGCTTTGGCCTTCTGGAGTTGACTTTCAAGAGGAATGTGGAAGGATTTGAAACGTTGGCCAAGAGGATGCCTTGTAGTACTGTAAGAAGAGCCTGATGGACTATTGTGCTCAGAGTTGAAAGACAGAAATGTAGTAAAAATTATGGTCTGTGAGTTTTGGATTATGATAGTGAGAAAAAGCTTTCCTTGGGCTGGGATAACAGTTTGTTTGAGAAGCTTTTGTTATTGCCATATCTTGAAGAGGTGTAGGGGGTTGTTTTGCATAGAAATGAACTGGGTTGAGCAGAGGGTTATGGCATATAAAATATAAAAATAAGTACAAATATAAATATAAATATACATATAAATATATATTTAGAATCTCCTGAATGGACTGAGTTCTCAAGGAGTGTCCTTTTCTTCAAAGTCTGCTTTATTCCCCCCATGGATTAACAAATTGGCATCTTACCTGGTATTTTGGAGATATTTAATGCAAAAAAGAGAGGGTCATTGAGTTTTCAGCACAGTCTTGTGCTTTGGAAATGGCCATTGGCAGTGTGAACCAGGTTTTCTGTATGCATGCATGTAGGCTAATGGGCTATGAGGCTGAAAAGTTGTATTGCAGAGGAGACTCAGTTGAGATACAAAGACTATAAGATGGCTTCTAAGGAGAGCTGCCAACCCCAGATGAGTTTTCTAGGAGTGCGAACAGCCTAGATGGAGGAGTGAACTTGTAACTCCAGAGAATTGCTACTGGTTGAACTATCAGACTTGGAGACTTGTCACAGGCTAGAGTTGTTGGACTTAGACTTACAGAGTTTGATGTTTGCCTTGTTTTAATCTGGTATTGGTTGAATATTTCTTCACTATGCCCAATGGCATTTTTTACAGTGTGAATGTTTATTCTGTGACATTATAGGGCTTGGGGGAATTTTTTGCTATTATGGCTCACTTAAAATATCTGGAAATGTTTGGGTGTTTGACCAGCTTTGGGACTGATTCCAAACTATGGAGAATTTTAAAGTTGGACTGGATGCATTGTACACCATGTATGGACATCATTTTATGGCAGCTAGAGGCAGAATATGGCTGTTTGATTCGTGTGTCCCCCATAAACTTAGTTGTTTTGAATGCTTGATTCCCAGTTGATGGAGATTTGATAATCAATGCCTTTTGGAGGCAGTATATTCTTGTGTGCCGGCTTATGGGTGCTGTAGCTTGTTTCCCCACAGCAGTGTTTGGCATATTCCCCTGTTCCTGTTGTCCACCTTGTCGACCAGGGAATGATGTTTAGCCTCTGCTCCTGCCATCATTTTATCTGCTATATTGGAGCTTTCCCTCATTTCTATAAGCCAAAATAAGTATCTTCCCCCCCCCCCCCCACAGAAGCTGCTCTTGTTTGGGTCATTTCTACCACAAATATGATCCTGACTGTAAAACGTGGTCTTTTGCCTCTTTCATAGTCTCTTTATTTCCTTGCCTCTTGTTTTGGCTTTCCTCTGTCCTGCCTTGGCTCTTGAGTTTCCTGTTTATTTATTTATTTATCTTTCTTTCTTCTTTTTTTCTTGAAGCAGGATCTCACTCTGGCTCAGGCTGACTGGGAGTTACCTATGTACTCTCAGGGTAGCATAGAACTCATGGTATTCTTCCTACCTTTGCCTCCCAAGGGTTGGGGTTAAAGGCGTGTGCCACCATTCCTGGCCTTTCACTTGCCTCTTTCCTGGCCTTTTCACTTGCCTGGCAGCCTACCTAGCCCTGCCTCTTCCTTTGCCTAGATAGCCTTACCTGGGATTATTTTGTGCCTTGCCTGGCCTTTCGCCTTGCTTGCCCACTTGTCTTGCCTAGCTTCAAACCTTGCCTGGCACATTACCTTCTTGGCCCTATTATCAAAATAGCTTATATATACCTATAGATATTTCCAAATCTGGAAATAACAAAAATATGATAACTCCTGACCATAATCATTTGGATACATGTCACTCAAAATTTGTAATAAATATCATTTAATAATGTTTGGATCTCTTATGTGTTTCTCTTTTTTTCTTTCTTTCTTTCTTTTTCTTTTTCTATTTTCTTTTTTTTTTTTTTGGATAGGTCTCACCTTAGCCCAGGCTTACCTGAATTTCACTAGGTACTCCCATTCTAGCTTCAAACTACTGGCAATGCTCCTACGTTTGCCTACAAACCCTAGTATTGAAAGCATGCGCCACCACACCTGGCCTCCAACTTGTTAACATTTTGCCACATTACTTGCTGCTCTCACTTCCCCAACCCTTTTTGTTTTCTTGAAGACATCACATTTTCATTCCAAAAAGATATGTTTCCCCTTAGTGTTTGCTAAGGACAAATGTATTTTCAAAGCATCAAATTCCTTTCTCTGCAGCCCAAAAGTATTCCTTAGTTTTTAAAAATTTTATTTGTTTTCAGAGAAAAAGAGACAGGAGTGAGATACATAGATAGATGATAGATAGATAGATAGATAGATAGATAGATAGATAGATGAAAGAAAGAAATAAAAATAGACAGGGACTGAATGAATATGTAGGCTCACCAAGGCATTTGCCTGCTGCAAAGAAACAGTGGACTCCAAATGCAGGTGCTGCTTTGTGTATTCAGCTTTACGTGGGAATGAAACCAGAAAATTAAATTTTGGATCCTTCTATTTGCAGGCAATTAGCTTAAGTACTGAGATATCCCCCAGGCTAAAGAATAATGTCTTAATAATACGAATGTAGATAGTATGCATGGCACATATAGTGTTGTTAAAATATTTTTGATTGAATTGTGGTCCACATTGATATGTGACAGTTTTTCAGGCTTAAGTACTGTATTTTATTATGTTCCATTTGTCTTTCATCTGTAATATTTCCTTGTCCTTGTGACACTGACCCTATGGAAGAGTCCTGGCACTATTTTTTTAACTTGGAATTGTCTTATTGATAAAAATTTTTATACCAATGCTACTGCAAAAGTAATATTTACTCTGTATTTCGGTGTATTTGTGTAGCATGTGAAGGATGTGTGTGAGTGTTGCTTTTGCATGTGTATGTGCAAATGCACCAGCCTTTACACCTGCATGTGTAGGTCAGAGGAGTACATTGAGTTTCTTCCTCTACTCCTCTTCTGCTTTATTTACCTGAGACAGTGGCTCTCATTGAACAAGGAGCTCACTGTTTTCCCACTTAGACTGGCTGGTCAGCAAGGCCCAGACATTCTGTTTTCTTCTTTCATCATCATTGGTGTTACAGAGCTATTTACACATGCATACCTTATTGATGTTGGTGATAAAAACTAAACTTAGCCCACTTGCTTCTACCACAGTGCTCTTAATATTGAACCTTATCCCACCAACAGTGAATAAGTGTTCCTGCTTCTCCGCATCCTTGTCAGCATTTATTTTCTTTTGATTTTTTGATGTTGGCTATCCTTATTGGGGTAAGGTGAAATCTCATAGTAGTTTGAATTTGCATTTCTCTGATGATTAGGGATGATGTACATTTTGTTAAGTGTTTGCCATTTGTATATCTTCTCCTGTGAATTGCCTGTTCAACTCTGTGCCCCATGTTGTGAGTGGGGTATTTGTTTTCTTATTGTTTAGACTTGTGAGTTCTTTGTAAATTCCAGAGATTAGGCCTCTATCAGTTGGATAACCCACAAATATTTTCTCTCATTCTGTGGGTATTCTATTGGCTTTGCTTATTATATGTTTGTCTGTATATAGGATGGTACAACCACTTTGGAAAGCAATATGGAGACTCCTGAAAAACCTGACTATAGAAATACCAAAAGACCCAGTTACACCATTACTGGGCATCTACCCTAAAACCTTCAAACCACAGCCAGAGAGATTTGCTCAACCATGTTTTCAGCGGCTCAATTCATAATAGCTAAAAGCTGGAATCAACCCAGATTTCCATCATTAGAAGAATGGATAACAAAGATGTGGTATATCTACACAATGGAATTCTATACAGCAGTAAGAAAAATGACACAAAGAAATTTGAGGAAAAATGGTTGAACCTGGAACAGATCCTTCTCAGCAAACTTACCCATCACAGAAAAAAAATCAACACATAGTCTCACTCATCTGCAACACCTAACCTGAATCTACCCAAGATACGTTACATACTCAGCAAGCACTTCATGGACTAGACAATAGGATGGATGGAGAGGATGGGGAGGGCATCGAAGGGTTGGAAAAGTAATCTGGACCCAAACAGCAATGGTACCATAAAATTCTACTTCCTAAAAGACAGACCAAATGGCTGAACGTTCACTAGAAATATGGCAAGCCAAATATAATGGTATGTGCCTTTGATTCCAGTGCACAGGGGCAGAGGTAGGAAGATCACTATGTATTGGATGTTTTGCAGGGACTACAGGATGGGTTTCAATTCAGGCACAGCTAGAGTAAGTCCCTAAAGAAAAAAATAAAAGGTTAAGAAGTGAAAATAAAGGCAGAGTATTGGGGATGTAGGTCACTGCTAAATCAGTCATAGCTTACACACACACAAGGCCACAGTTTCCAATGTGCCCTGGAAAACTTTCCTCCCATGAGCTGTGTTTGGTCAGGAGCTTTGAACCAGAAAGCAATAAAAGCAACCCAGCAGCTGAAAAGATGAGCCATGAGGATTCTCATTTGTGTTATGACCTCCCTTTTGTGTAGGGTTTTGTGACTGGGACAGGGATTTTACCATGGTTCCCTTTTTTGTCCAATTTCTCTACAGAGGATGGGAATGTCAGCTGAAATAATATTTTAAGGATTCTGTATTACTATTCCCTCTAATCTTTCTATGAACTCCAGCATATGAAGATGGTCTGTCTACCTAGAAGCTAATCACATCAGAAAGTCAATTATATTCATATGATATGAGCAGTGATGGGTTCAATTAATAGTAAAGTTATTAAAAGTGAGGACTAGAATAGGATGTTTATGTTATTTGTAAGTTTCCAGGTCATTTTGTGGAGTGGAGTGGAGTGGTGTGTGTGTGTGTGTGTACGAGAGAGAGAGAGAGAGAGAGAGAGAGGGAGGGAGGGAGAGAGAGAGAGAGAGGAGGAGGAGCTAATGGGGAGGAGGTAGGTCACGGATGACCCTAACAATGGTACCAAACTGCCTGTATTTGCAGAATACAAAACTAATTAAAAAAAAAAAAGTGAAATTCTTGCCACTAAACCTAGCTATGCCATTTCTCTCTTTCTCATTTTCCAGGATACTTATACAAAAATCCCATTTGATTACTCTTCTTAGGATAGGAATTTAGAAACTGTGTTAATAGAGTCTTTGTACTGTTAAATCAAAAATTATAGATATTCCCCATTCATTGTAAGAGTAAAGTTGTTGATATTGTTAGTATTTTGTTAATTGTTAACATTGCATGTAGTGTCTCTCTTTCTTCAGTCCTTTGACTTAGAGTTTGTTTGTTTTTGTTTTTGTTTTTTTTTTCCCTGACATCATCTCTACCACTTATGGGCCTATTGCATGTTTCCCTTTCTGCCCAATAAGTGAGTCTATATTTACAATATTTCCTTTGTACTAGTAAGGATAAACATTCAATATGCCAGCTGCAACATCATGAGCTTGACAAATGGACATGTCTAAAATATTTATGCAAGTGTCTTATCCCTCCCTTAAAACAGCTATTTAAAGATCATCACATCATGTGTTTTTTCACTTTTAGTTACCCCAATAGTTTCTATTTTTTGTCAGTGGCATAATAATTGCTCCCATATTTAAGACAAAAATTTGAATTTCTAGGATATCATACCAGACGATATTCTTTACCCCTTTACATTCATGTATTAAAGAAAATCGTGGACTTGAATGTATAATCGTTACAAAACTTTAAAAAGGGAAATACATAATTTTTGCTGTATGCTAATCTGTAAGTAATGTATCCACCAACATTATTTACTGTGAGGCAATTAAGTGTCCTTATGAAATGATTGACAGTACAGATGAGAGTAACTGTTTTTGGATGCTCTCATCTAAAGCATACAACTAGAAAAAGAACATTTGAGAGTAAAGGGGTATATTGTGTTTTCTAAAAGTGCTTCAGTGATCAAGTGTATTTATAGAGATAAAAGAATTTTGATTGATTGCTTGTAAGGAAATATGTACATATCTGTCCAAAACCTGTGACTAAGAATTAATTTAGTGAAGTACACCAAAGATGTATGACTTTGATATTTGGAGTTTATCAATATCAACCATAATTCTTTCTAGGAATTAGAGATTCCCCCCCCCCAGTACTATAATATTGTTTGAGGGTATGCTTGTTGAGATGTTTCAACAGTAAAGGTTCTGGTACCTCAGAAATGTCCATAAATAAGTGTCAATACAAAGTGACACATGCTCCTACAAAACCATTATAACTATGCATAATAATCTAAAGCTCTTGTATCAGCTAGATTGGCATTCACTTGCAATAGCAAGATTCAGTGTGCCACAGAAGGGAAGAAAAGCTCAGGGACCTGGATCTTTTCCTGTGACCACCAGTAGCACAACACTGAGTCATGAACATAACAAATATGTGTGTGTATGCACACACACACACACACACACACACACACACACACACGAGTGAATTTACTAAGAGTTATATGGGTGTTTACCAGTGGTTTATGGTCTGACATGGGTTTCTAAGGATTGTGATGGGATGAGGAGACCATAGTTTTCTTGGTACTTTTTGGTTCATTCTTCCTTCATCACTTGTGAATCACTGAGAGATACCTGGGATTTAAAACAGAGAACAGTCCATGAAGAACAACTTTTAAGGTAGTCCTCTGCTTCATGTGTACATGAACCTGCACATTTATGAACTTCTACACCCACATAAAATTTCAAAGTACAGAAAATAAATTGTTAAAAAATGATAGGGATACAACTCCAAATGTAAGCCTCTTAGAAACATGATGCATATTTAAAGCTTGGCCCCTTGAGGCTGTTCAATTGTAATATAAATTTGTGAGGCAAAAGATACCAAATGAAAACATCACTTAAAAACAAATTTAGAAATAGAATATAAAACTGCTAACATTATGGGAAGACTTCCCTCTTAGTCCTTTTCATTGGACATAGGAGAAATCATTAATTCAGAGTGCAAAACTTAACTCTCAACTTACTAAATGGTCTCATGTTGTCTGTACAGAGGGTGTGACACATGACATGAAATAGATATGATAGGCTACTGCACTGACTCGAAGATCCTGATATATTTCTACATAAGACAGACATTTGCATGAATTATAAAACTGTACATACTTTTGTATCAAAAGCACTGTGTGGACACATATGCTAATTAAGTGATATATAATGAGAATTGTGAAAATTGTCCATCTTACAGGCAAATTTTGGATTTAAAATTAAAATCTCAGTTCTAAATAAAGAACATTGGCACAATAACATAAAGAGAGTAAAGTGTATTCTAGTGAGTTAGTTTAACATGTTTGTAATGCACCCTTACATTTTCTACTATCTTGATGGGAAATTCTTTAAAATAGAACATGCCAACAAACCATTCTTTCACTTGATGGTTGTTAGAGAAACACCTAGCATCCTAAATATCTCACAAAAGGAGGGAAATCAAATGTCCAAACAGGAAGACATTTTTCTTACAAAGGACATATCGGTAATGTTTTCACTTACAAATTTGGAAGCATAATATTTAAAAATAACAAACGTACAGACCTTTTATATTTCTGTTTTTATTTACTCCTCTATGAAAAAAAAATTCAGGTGATATTTAATGATGAGAAAAATTATATAAAAGTGTTGGACAGTTATACCTGTATTTCACCTAAGTTAAATTTAAAATTTAAATCACTATGCAAACAACAGTATAAGTTTGATAGCAGTAAATTTTAACCACCTTCATTACATTTATGTTGTGGACAAGATACCAGAAGAATTTCTTCTTGCTAAAAATACATTTTTTTCTCATTTAAATATAATTTGGTCTGAACTTTCAATATTGGGATAAACAAAAAAGTAAAGCAATAGAAAAAAAGTTCATCCAAAACTCCCATTTTATAGGAATGATCTTAAGTTATTCCTCCATATTTTCAGATTTGTCTTCCCTTGTATGTTTGCTTAACACATCTGTAATTCTCGTTTGTCCCATGGATCGCAAAAGAGAATGAGCCTGCTGTACTGAAATTTATCTTCAGTAAATTACTAGATTAGAAATAAATCATGTGACATTTTTCCACACTGAGAAAGAAAAACAGAAAGATGGCTTCATGAATATGGATATCTCTTCCTTTGCTGTATGAAGGACAAGAGTATGATTTTTTTGACAGGTCATAGACTACTTTCAAACATTATCTTACTTAGTAAAAGGAAAGTTGCTAAAATTTTAACCTTTAATATACCTTTATGTAACAATTATTTGTATTATCCACTGTTGAAGAAATAACAAAGTAATGAGTTGCCTTTATAATGAGACACATTGGACTTCAGAGTTAGATTAAATCTTGAAACCCAGTTATGAAATTTCTCATAGAAATCTCTGTCACATATGTGAAAGTGTATGCCATTCTTCTGGAGGAAGTTTGTGCTACCTGAAATATTCTGGATAGATAATAATTGTTGTGCATTATATTATCACAGTCCTTAAGTGGTTAAAATTGCATTGAGCCTAACTAATTTGAATTATTTCTTTATCAGTTGGGTACATTCTCACCTTATAATAGTCACTATGTTTCTGCAATTCACTAAGACTTCCAAGATCTCATGATCATATTTCCTACTCTCTGATATCATACAAACACCCTCAGATACTCTGAGATAGCAGACTTGAAAGAGGAGTAAAATTAACACCTGAGCATCTTCTGGCCTGTCCCAAGCAACTTCATAGACTGGCCTATTTTATTCTTCAAATGTGGTAAGACAGCAGAAGGCTGCAATGGGACACCTAATGAAACTGACTCTATTACCACTATAATCATCCAATAGAGCATAAGATAGCCCTGAGATCCCTCATAGAATGATTTGTTATAATTCTCACGTGGTAGACTGGAGACAAAACATGATTTGGCATGATGCTTCTCAAATACCTTGAAGCAGCAGAAACAAATCCTGGCAAGGCCCATATTTCAACTCAGATGACCTGAGACAGGACACACTTCTACTGAGACACATAATACCATGACATATACTCTCTCACATACCAAAAACAACATGGCTTTTCTTAAGATACCTCATGACTTGGCCTACATCACCTTTAACATGTCCTTAGATTCCTCATTTCCTGGACTCAGCAATCCATGTCAGGGCAGACATATACTGAGGCACTTCATATCCTGAGGTGTAGTATAAATCACATGCTCCAAGAGAGTACAGACCTCACCTGAGATACCTCATGGCCTAGACTTAATCCTGCTCATATGTGCTAAGACAGTACAATAGTATCTCCTAAGATAACTCATATTGACAGATGCTTCCTCATAGAAGTGTAGTGTAGGAGGATGAGCAGAGGGAAGCTGATGTCACATTATAGCACTTTCAGGAAGCAAAGAAAAACCACCAAGTGTGGTCAGACCATAAAACTTCAAGTCTCACCCTTCCTCAGCAAACCACTTCCTCCAGCAAGGTTTCTATCTTCTAATCATTCCACAATATTTCCAACCCACACTCTAGAGTTTAAAAACCTGGGCTGGTATGATGGGTTAGCAGATAAAGCATTAACCTGCAAAGCCAAAGGACCCAGGTTCGATTTTGCAGAACTCATATAAGCCAGATTCACAAGGTGGCACATACATCTAGAATTCATTCACATTGCTTGGAGGCCTTGGGTTTCTGATTTTGTTTCTTTCATCTGCCTCTTTCTCTGTCAGCCACTGTCTATTAAATAAATAAATTATAGGTCTACAGATAGACACATGATAGGTAAGTAGGTAGAAGGTACATTGATAGATGATAGATAGTTGGGTAGGTATGTAGGTAAGCAGATAGCTAGTTAGATGATTGAGAGACAGATATATAGATAGACAGAGAGACAGTTAAATGATAGATAGATAGATAGATAGATAGATAGATAGATAGATAGATAGATTCAAAAATATTTAAAAATAATTAAAGAACCTGAGCCTGTGGGGAATATTTTCCTGTCAAAACACAACCACTGCAGGGCCTTATCATCCAATTCCATAGGAAACTAAGTGGAGTGGTCATCATCAGTATAGTTTTAGATCTGCAGAGGCTACTGTCATTGTGAGTTAAATGAAATATATTCCAATAGTTAATGTATTTTAAAAAAATGGGTGCCAGTTGTTGGTTATTTGGGAAAGATGTGGCACTTTGCTTGAGATGGTGTGTTTCAGGGCTTGGGAGAAAGACAAGCCATGTCCAGCTAAATGGGCGTTGATGGTTGGCTCATTCTTGCTGCTTCTTTCGATATATGAGTGTCACAAAATATGATGTACATTTATCTCTTCTTCCATGCTTTTCTTGCAATGATGAAACTTCTCTTGTCATCATATACCTGAATATAACCATTCCTCCCCTAACCTTCTTCTGGCCATGCATTTTATCACAGACGTAAGAATGTAAAGTCTACCGGTAATTCTTAGAGAAGTACCGTATCTCTAGTAGTGTGATTTTTAATTTTTAATTAATAACCTGTGTTTTCCAAGAGTGGAATTAACTTCACAAAGTCACTGTGTTCAGACTCTTCTTAATGACATTTATAACGAGCTCATATTATAGTTGGTTTCTATACCTATTTTACATATATCCTCTTAAGTCTTTATTATATATATATATATATATATATATATATATATATATTTTTGTCACTGAGATCACTTTTTTTCATCTCTCCTTACAAGGATAACGAGAAAGTGGACTGTCTTCCAATTGCAGTATCTAAATCATGTCCACTAACAGACCAGTAATAAAAATCCTAAGCATCCGTGTGCAGAATTTGCAATAATAATAGGTTTCTATAGGATTTATATAGTTTTTTGAACAATGGCACACCCAGAAGCCATATATCGTTACATAAAAATTTTTAGTGCCATGGATGGAATACCTTCCAGTGTGTTGTTGTACACAGAGGCCCCTTATGGCCCCAAAACTTTACAGGTCATTTCTAGGCTCTTGGTCTCCCACTAAGAATAGAAGGTAAGACCCTGTTGCTGAAGACTCCACATACTTGGGCTGCCAAGTCACTGAGAAATTTGGCTGGAGCTGTGCTGAAAACCTCCTCTGTGTAGACCAGCTTATTACAATGCTGGAAAAAGCTGCAGTTCATATAGCTCCATTGGAGACAGAGAAAGATGTCTTTAGTAGAGATAAACAACAGCAGATGCTACAAGGCTTAAGTTTGGCCATCCAGGCCAAATGAGCCAATTGGGTGCACTACTGGCATGTCTGTTATGGAGGAAATCATCTGCTGTCTAGTTGGACTGGAAGCCCACTCCATAAGATGGAAGAAATGCCTGATACTGAAAACCTGTGATGGGGCAACTCATAAGCCATAGGGGTGGAATGCCTTGATATATATGTACATATTATTTTTATTAAATTGCCTGGTAAGCACTTCATGCAATGTTCATATCCATATATCCATGCTACTGTCACTTCTGATTACAGATGGTTCTCTTTTCAGGTGGTGGTGATATCTGGGAAGAGGCAAAAGGCAACGTTATCCTAAGAAGGAATAACATAGGAGTGCTTAGCAATGAAAAAACTCCACCACAACTTCCAAGGTTCATGATCCATTGCAGAAGAGTTGACAGAAAGAATGTCAGAGTCAAAGGAAGGCTAGGAAACCTTACAATGCACTATTCTAGAGAAAACATGGCCTCAATATCCATTACCTCACAGTGCCAGGCATTATCTAAACAAAGCCATCTTGCTAGGAGGAAAAGATGATTACATCAAAATAAGATAGTAACTGATTGGGGGGGGGGATATGATTTAGAGAGCATTTGTGAAGGGAAGGGAATTATCATGTTTTATAATTGATAATTGTGGAAGTTGTCAATGAAAAACTTAAAAAATACCCCTTTTACTGGGGTGGATAGATGGCTGACCAATTCAGGTCTTGTCTGTGAAGTGTAAGTACCCTGGCTACTGTGTTCAATGTTCAATTCACCAGCAGCCATATAAACATGACAAACAAGGTGGTTCTTGCATCTGGAGTTCATTTGCTGTTAATAGAGCCCCTGCCACACCAATTTCCTCTATCTTCAGGTTTGTTTTCATCTCCTCCACCCTCTCATAAATATTTATAAATATTTTATTGACAACTTCCACAAGTATAGACAATATACCATCATCATAATCTCCTCCCAGTTATTAGCAATTATAAATAATGTTATTTGTGCTGGGGAGATGGATCAGTCACAAATAGTGCTTCCTTGTAAAGTCTACCGATCTAGGATTCATTACTTACTGCCCATGTAAAGCCATATGCACAAAGTGGCTTAGAGCATATATCAGGAGTTTGTTTACAGTGGAAATACGTCCTGGTGTGCCTATTCTCTCTTGGTCTCTCTCCAATAAACAAATAAGAATATTTTTTTAAAGGAGAGGATGAATGTATAACCAAGTTGTGGTATATCTACACAACCGAATTCTACACAACAGTAAGAAAAAAAATGACCATATGAAATTTGAAAAAAAAAAAAAGTTGAACCTAGAAAGATCATTTTCATCCAATCAGAGAAAGGTAAGTGTTGCATGGTCTCCATCTGTGGTCCTAGCCTTAATGAGCCCAAGACATTGACATTACTCATAAGCATCTAGAGGACCAGACAATGGGGGGCAGCAGAGGGTAAGTGCAGGAATGGAGGACATAAAACCGAACCCTAATGGTAATGGTACCATAGAATTTTACATCCTGAAAGACAGACTAAATGGTTGATACTTAATCGGGTCCTTAGAGGGAACACGTGAATCAATCTCATGTTTCTCTCTCTCTCTCCCTGTCTCTTTCTCTCTCTTTCTTCTATCTCATTTATATTGCCTATTGTTTTCTTCATTCTTTTCCATAGTACTGGCCTGTAACTCCCTGTACCAGCATGTGGTTAACATCCACAATGAGCTGTTAATCGGAGAGGCCTACAAAGTTTCCCCAAGTATCCAGATTTCTGTTCAAGTACTGATGACCACCAAAAGGTAGTGGTAAGACTCTAAGTTTGAAGGCACCATAAGCCTTTAGCATGGAATATGAAGTGACCTTCTGGAATCTAGGAGGGACTAAGTCCCCAGAATGTTGGTCCATCTTGTTCCAGAAAGTGCTACATGAGTGACTGAGGGAAACTGACCAACATCTGTCTAAGCAACTCAATGTCTAAGGTAACCAGTAGCAAACAACCTTCTGTGATGATCACCCAGATGCAATAGTGTCACCTAGACATGCTCTTTATTTGGTTAAGTGATCCCCTGAGTGGTATGAAACCCACAGTCTGCAGCTGGGAAACAAGTCAGAAACATCCAAAAAATGAGCTCACTCTCCACTATCAAGCTCCCACTAAATGTGGGTTACAAGAGGACTGACTTCACTCTCCACTGGATAATTTTCTTCTCTTTTTAAGATGAACACAGATCCTGATGAGAGAATCAGCCCATCATACCTCGACAGGGTTTCAGGTGAAACCAACTGTAATTGGGGATTGGGGAAGAGTGCTGCTTTCTTAATGAAACTGATACCAACACAAGGGTAAATGAGATAGACACAGAGAAATTCAACTCCTACAAAACCAGATATGCAGAGACACAGAGGCTCCAAAGACCAAATATGAACCTAACATGCCTGAGGGAAATTTGTGGAAGAGGAGGCAGAAAGATGGCTTGTGAAACACCTTTGGTCATTATGCACAGAGGGATTGCCTCTTACCCATGACTGATGGCTAACCCCACAATGCATGACCCATATAGCCCAACAAGGAGGATCCCTGTGGATGGGTGAGGTCAGGGAGGCTGCTAATGATGGTACCAAGATGACTGTGTATACACTGTGTACATGAATCTTAAAAACAATGGAGGGGACTTGAGCATAAGAAATCTTTGCCTTTTATGATGGTTGTTAAAAGGAGAAATCAAAAATTGATTGTTGGGAGCAATGTCTATTTTAGGGGATACATAGATGCCTGGAAAAATCCTTTCCAGTTAACAAGGATGGCTTTACAAGGATCCATTTGACATTAAAAGAAAATATCCAGGTGCTAGAGAGTTGCTCTAGCATTTAAAGTGCTGGCAAGCAAAGCCCAAGGACTCTGGTTTGATTCCTCTGTACCCATATGAGCCAGATGCACAGGTGGTTTATGCATCTGGAGTTTGTTGGCATTAGATGGAGGCAATGGTGTTTCCATTCATCCTTATTATCAGTCTGCCTCTATCTGTCTGTCAAATAAGTAAGAGTAAAATCCATTATAACTGTTCAAATTATTTAAAAGAAAAAGAAAATAAAGCATCTGATACTCAAGGCAAAAGGTGATTTCAGTATTTATACATATTATTTTCAAATATATTACTTTCATTTTCCCATATGGTGGTGAATCCTTGGGTAAAGTGTGTGGAAGGCAAGCATGAGAATCTGAGTTTCATTCATTTATTGGATATAAAGTGCTGTGTGTGGGTCTAAGAGTCCATGTCCCAACATTAGAAGACAAATGGAATCACAGTGTTTCCCTATAGCGCTTTTAGTTGAATCAAAGCAGTCGCAAATGGGAGACACAATGTCTAAACAGTTTCAGTGTGGATAATTAGTAGTTTTGGAGACCCATGTCAAATTCTGTGCTACACATACACTCATATCATACATATGCAGTAAAATTTGACATCCCATAGATTTCTGTTCTGTAGTTACCCCTGTGTGGTCATGGAAATGAAAAAGACCCTCTTGCTTCCTCTAAATAGTCCACCGGGTGACATTTCCCAACCTATAGGAAAACTGAAGATGGTGGTACACATCTGCCACATGGAATAAAACATGAGTTAGGAGTGGCAAATGAAATGATGAAAGGCAGAAGGAATTCCTACATGAGAGAGAGAGAGAGAGACAGAGAGAGAGACATGAGAGTGAGAAGAGTGATCCCAACATGAATTGTGACCTAAGCCACTGGCAGAATCACTGCAAAATTCCTGAGGAATGATCATGTCGGAGACAGGAGGACACAGTCATGGTGCTTCCCAGGTGACTGTGTATGGTAGAGCTTGGATTCAGAATTATACAAGTACACAGCAAGACTTGGTGGAACTTACCAGTCAGCACCTAAAGTGTGGGAGGGCTCTTGCCCACACATGTGTATGTGAGCCTGGACACTTATACTTTTTGCCGCCATCTTGGAACCAAGTAGCAGGTTGTGCCACTGTCTTTGTAAAAATCTATCATGTTATCTATCTGTGGGCCAGAAATCCCTGAGCCCATGTTCCTTGAAGTCCTCTAATGAAGTATCTGGGAATCCTTGAGTGATATCAAATACTTTGAGTGTGCCAGCCACACTGCTGACACGTTCCTTCCTCAGTGTACCATATGGAGTTTCAATTCATGTACATAAGTAGTTCAACATAAGTAGTTCAAGTTTTAAAGAAAGGTAAAATATTTCTATATTTACATAATTTAAAAATATTTTCCAACACCTGATTCTGACCTACATTTTCTTTTCCTCTAAGTAATAATTCTTACTGTTATTTTCTCTTACATTTCCCCTCAAATATATTTTCATACCACATAAATCACATGATTATATTGCACCTCACAAACCTGATTGAAATTCAAACTAGGCAGTAGGCAGTGTAGCCACATATGTAGTTGCATCATCCCTATTTACATAAAATCCCAAATTTAACCTCTGTTGCTTTTTCACAATATTCCCCCTGCACCATATCCATCTTTCAAATTTTTAAACACTTTATTTTTACGGGTACTTTCTTGATTATTATCATGCACACTAAATACCCAATGATTCTCCAAACTCAGCATTCAGAAAGAAATTGTTTGGTATATACAGAAAGTAGAAAACTAAGCTAATTAATCACAATTTAGGTAGCATTTATTTCAAGGCCAGACTTTCTTTAAACAATTCATGTTTCAATTTCACTGTAACACCTAGCATCATTCCTTAAATTTCTTTGTACTGTTACTACACAATGCGATACTGATTGAAAATAAATGCAGTTGTATTCCTTGAATAAGGTAGGATTGCAGCCAAATTAGGCATCAGACATTGAGCAAGTTGTTAATGGGGTGGAATGTTCACTCATTACATCTCAGGATAGTGTGGTAACACTCAATTACAGAGCTTCCTTATTTCCTTCTAAAAATACTGTGGCTGACTAGAACCCCATGACTGACCGTTGCTTGAAACCACAACGGTGCAGAAACCTATCTAGGTAAAGTTCGTTATCAAAGTACAATCCTTCCTGAGTCAAAAATGTATTGCATCCTCTGCGGAGTAGGGAACAAATTAAGAAATTAATTATAATTAAGTAGAGAAAATTAATTAATTAAGAAATTAATCATGAATTAATTACAATTAAGAAGAATGTAATTAACTGGGGTAGGGAAATCATTAAGAAATAAGTAAGGGAAACACCATCAGTTGTGCTTTAAAAAGTTATACTTTAAAAAATTATCTTATTTTTTATCAATAAATACAAGTTCTTTTTTGCTGTCAACTCAGTATTTTAATTTTATTTTAAAAATTTTACAATCTATATGTTCATAAATTTTCTCGGCTTTGTCATTTTGTCCTACAAAAGTTGTATTTTTCTAAAATTGCATAGTGGCACATGCATAAATCCCAGCACTTAGGTGTCTGAGGTAAGGGAATGCAATAAGTACAGGGCAGACTGTGAAATATATAGTGAGTTCCAGGTCAGCCTGGATGAGAGCAAGACAATACATCATTTAAAAATAAGTAAGTATATAAATAAATAGTTTTTAATTTTATTATATTAAACAAGTTCTTTATTACAGCATTCATTTCAATTCCTTTGTTTACTCACTATTTTCATCCTAACTTTGTACACATATTGCACATGGGATACATATATATATATATATATGCCTCAGCTCAGTTACAATTCTTTAAAGAACCTACATTACCTGGACTTTTCTTAGGTTCATTATTCTTAACAGTATTACAAGTACTGGGGTTCTTTTAATGCTAGTTGGTATCCCAAAACTTTTTAACTAACTCAGTTACTTGTTATCATTTATAGTGAACTCAGACCACTCACCATTACTTTTGTCATTAGAAGCCATATACCTCGATTTCCCATGACAGTGCTGCTTCCTGTTGAAGAAGAAGGAGTGGATCTGTCAAGATAAGGACTTGTTCTCATGGAACTCCTTATAATTAGCAAGATTCTGCTAGAAGAACTCACATTGACTCTATGCATATTTCCAATGTCACCGGTATTACAGATATAATTAACTTTTAGCACCTCTTATTTAGTAGCAGCTCCAGGTCTTTTTGTCAAAGATGTTGGTGTTCTTTATGAATCTTAATGAAACAATATTTACTACTGAAGAACTTATGTTTCTCCAAGTTGGAAAATACATTGTTTGCTTTTATCATACAAATGTAACCCTTGTGCCAACTAAAAATCAGGTACCAAATGCTTCAAGGTAGCCAGCCAAGTCATGTACTTTTGTGAAGGTTTCTGTAGAAGATTAGAAAAAGCTTACAGTAGTGATGCTATTTTATGAGGATTAAGAGTAGCAGGTTATTATGTTCCCTGAAAATGGCTAAAGTGAAATAATATAGAAGCATTTTCGTAATAGTTAGTTAAAATTTTACTGTAACTTGTTCTACGCTTAATGAAACTTGGAAAGGTTAATGAATTGTACAAAAAGCAAAAAAGATAGACCACTTAAACTGTGTAATAGTGGTGTGAATGAAATGATTAGTATATGAGGACAAGGAGATCCTTCTTTTGGGTATGTCTGAAGTCTGGGTAAACTGAAAAGCATTTTCAGTAATCAAATGATTACTCATTTTTGATAAGAATATTTCATGTCAATAAACCTTGATTTGCAATTTTATGGCAAGCCCAGTGGACTGGTATTTTTATGAGGAAGAGTGGGAGTGAGGAGATAGGGAGAATTGGCATGACAGGGGCCCCAGCCACTCAGGTCAAACTCCAGTCACATGCATGTGCCATTTTGAGTGCATGGGCAAAGTTGTGCATGCATAACCTCGCTCATCTGGCTTACTTGGGATCTGGAGAGTCAAACATGGTTCCTTAGGCTTCACAAGCTAGCATCTTAAGCATTTAGGCACCACTATGTCCCAGAAATCTTATTCACAACATTGCTGATGTAACTTAAAATGTCATCCAAACATGAAAGTGATGATCACCCAAATCTCCAATAGGAAATAAAAGAGTGAATCGCAGAACCATGATGACTGTTATAAGATGACATAGTACAAAACTGATAAAAACTGAATTCTAATTATTTAGGTTCAATGCAATTTTAACCATTTAAGGATTGTCCTAAAATAATGGAAAACCATTTTTTTTGTATATCCAGGACATGTTAGGTAGCACAACATTCCTCCAGAAGAAGGACATAACTTTTTGCATATGTGTCAGAGATTACTATGAGAAATTGTGTAATCAGGTTTCAAAGAATTAATCTTATTCTGAAGGCAACTCATGACTCTGTTATTTCTTCAACAGTGGATAATACATGTAATTGTAACACAAAGGTATATTAAAGGATAAAATTTTGCTTGCTTTGCTTTTAATAAGTAAGGTAATGTTTGAAAATAGTCTATACCCTTTTACAAAATCATCCTTTTGTCCTTCATACAGCAAAGGAATAGATGTACATTTTCATGAAGCAATCTTTCTGTTTGTCTCTCTCAGTTTGGAAAAAATGTGACATAACTTATTTCAAATGTAGGTAATTCACTGAAGATATATATCCATATAGAAGGCTCAACCACATTTTGTGATGCATGTGACAAAGTAGAATTGAAGATGAGTTAAACAAACAAACATACAGTGCAAGACAAATCTGAAACAATGGAGTAATGGCCTCTGAAAAAGTGTTTTGGAGGAACTTTATTTTTAATTGATTCATTTTTTTGTCTACACCAGTATTAGAAAGTTCAGTCTAAATCACATTTAAATGAGAAAAAAATAACAAATTTAAATTATTATGTATCTTCTACAGTACATAAAGGTAATCAGACTGGCTAAAGTTTACTGCTAGCAAACTTATACTGCTCTTGGCAAAGTGACTTAAATATTAAATTAAACTGATTTTAAGTACATACAAAAATGTGACAGTTCGGTAACTTTGCTATTTTTAAATATTATATTTCCAAATCTCTAAATGAGAACATTACCCATATACCTATCCTTCCTGGGAAAGAAGTCTGCCTGTTTGGACACTTTCTTTCCCTCCATATATGACAAGTCTAGGAATGCTCCCTTTTCCTGAAAGCGGTTGTAGTCTCCAACAAACATAATGTTCAAAGGATGGCTGGCTAGCATGTTCTACTTTAATGTATTTCCCATCCAGAGACTAGAAAGATGAAAGCTGTAGGTAGCAACATGTTAAACTCACTAGAATATACTTTACTGACTAAACATTATTGCAGCAACATTGTCAATTTAGCACCATGATTTTACATCATAAATCAAACATTTTCCTGTAAGATGGACAGTTTACAAGATGCCCTAACATATGTGCTTACAGTGCTTTTCATACAAAAGTAGGTACATTATTACAATTCATACAAATATTTGTCTTAGGTAAAAATATATCAGGACCTCAAAAGGGGCCCAACTGAAACTAAGGACAATTGGCGAAACAAGCAAGGGTGCTGTTTTCCTGTGAACTGGATACCAGCACAAAGGGGAAGGAGATCAACACAGAGAAAAATCAACTCCTACCAAATCAGAGAGCCAGAGCCTCAGAGGCCCCCAACACCTCAGCACTGAAGCAGACCAAAAATGAACCCAACATGGCTCAGGGAAATTTTGTGGAAGAGGGGGAGGAAAGAATGTCAGAGTCACATATTGGGTCATGATATGCAGAGACATTTATCATACCAATAACTGTGGGCTAACTCCACAATGCACAACCCATTTACATCAACAAGGAGGGTCCAATGGGAGGGGGTAGATCATGGATGAGCGTAAACAATGGTACGAAACTGCCTGCATTTGCTGAAAAGAAAACTAATAAATTAAATTTTAAAAAAGAGGAATTTTGAGATAGTGCAGTAGCCTATATCGTATCAATTTTCTTTAATGTGTCACACACTCTATAGATATGTGACCACTCAGTAGACAACTTCCATACTTGTATCTCCAAAGCATGCCTTCACAAAGTCAACACCAGCATTTCTTCCTCTGTAAATATTGGTGGAGCTGGCTGCAAAGGCACCGCAAACTCTTCTCAGGGAAGGTACACAGTTCTGTGGCCACCAGTGAGGAGCTAGGCTCTGGCTCCTGGGAAACCACCTACTTCCCTGTCCTCCTAGATTGATTGTGGCTAGGTCTTGCACATGTGCCCTGAGGCCCAGGTGACATGGCGGCTCCGGCATTTGCATGAGATTTGTGCTGCTTCCTGGATGCTTTGACGGTTCTTCGCCATTGGTCAGGCCTTTAGCATGTCCTCAGAACAAGGCTGAGCCACTTGGCATCCAGGTGAAGGGTTGTGGCCCTGGTGTAGTGGTTGTAGGTGTGGAGCAGGTTGTCTATGGCATGCATAGTCCTTCTGTGATTGACAAGATGACAATGTGTTCTCTTCACAGTAGAAAATAACCAGTCAGTATTTCAGCACACAGCTGCACAGCATGGCCATGGATAAACCATGCTGTACATTGTCTTGATGCCCTCCATGAAATGAGAAACCCAGTGGATCCTACAGGCAGGAAATGAGTGAGATCAGCTTAACAAAACCAGTAGTCATGTCCTTAGTTCTTCACTTTCTGGAGACAGCCGTAGTGACTGTCATTTGTCTGTGTCACTGTTGGGATTCAATGCCTTTCTGTCCAGATGTGCCCACCATTACAAATTTACCAAGATGAGTGAATATCAAGGAAAACCACAGGCAAGTTTGTTACATCTGAGATGACAGGTGGAAAAATGCAACCCCCAAACATACTGTCAACTAACTGTGTCTCTGGTCACAATGCTTACTTGAATTCCATTTCACAATTGATGCATTGGATACAATGTATTCGGTTCTCTTTCTGACATGATAGGCTTCTAGGTGGACAGACCATCTTTGTAGGTTGGAGCTCAATCAACTTTAGGGGGAATAGTAACATAGTATCCTTCAAATATGATTTAAACTGCTCTTTTCTTCCATTGTAGAGTAACATGGAATTGGACAAGACAGGGATCCATGGTGGCAGCAGCTCATGGAAGGAAAGTTTTTATTTTGGTTTACAGTCCTGAGAGTAAGCTTCATGTAGGCTGGCAAAAGCTCCGCATGATCAGAGGATGAGCATCAGTTCCCCACAGAATACAAGGAAGAGCAGCACGAGAGTGCCGGCGTTCTGGCATGGGGAAGGTGTTAATGGTACCACTAAACCCCGCAGGCCACTGGAACTGAGGGACAGGAAAAGTGAACAGAAAAAGATGTGCACCATTTGAAATACTTTTTTTTTGTTTAAAAAAATCCACTTAGCCGCTGGCCTGGGCTCAGTTCCCCAGCACCCACGTAAAGCCCCATGCAAAGTGGCACATGCGTCTGTGACCCCAGCTCACCTATGGCAACCAGAGGCAGAGCCGGAGGCCATTTGTGGGTCATGTAGTCTGACGCTCCTTTTCCGTCTGGTGTCATGAGAATCTGCCTCAAAGACGAGGAAGCACAGACACCTGGAGATTGTCTGAACCCTGCACGGCCAATGGTAGCATTTACACACAAACGTGAAAAGAACAAAATAAATTGGCAAAATAATACATATTCCAAGAATTGAAAGCTAATTAACATAAAAACTGACATTAAGCATTATTATCATAGGCAAAGTAAAGCTCAAACAAGAAGCATTCTGTGATATTTCTAGACTATCAACAGAAGTAAAAAAAATCCAGCAAATGCAAACACTCTGGAATGTGTTGAGAATGTGTGCTAACCCTACATGCCCACAAAGCCTTGCTTCTTGGGAAAACACATGCTGGTGTGTGTTACTTAATATCTTTTTGCCTAGCACCACAGAAGGACAGTGTCACGTTCACTCCGTGGCCCCACCATGTCACCTACGGGCTCTAAAGTGCTAAACATCTGATGTGTGTTGGTGAGTAAAGGTGTGAAAAGTAGAAAGAGACGCACAGACATCCAGAACTTAGTCTGGGATTTCCAAGCGAAAGATTAGCAAAGATGATGAAAAATAAAAAGATAGAAACTGAATAATAAATGAAAAAAATAAAAAAAACACTTAAATTATTTAATTTATGTATTTGAAAGACAGAAAAAGAGGTGGGGGGAGTAAAAATTGGCATCTCAGGGTCTTTGGACAAAGAAAATAAATTTCAGTCAAATGTACCACCTGGTGCATCTGCTTATGTGGGTTCTATAGAATTAAACCTATGTCCTTAAGCATTGAAAAGAAGCCACTTATTTGCTGAGCCATCTCTGCAACACAGATGTATTTCATTTTCTGAAGAATAGAATTAAACAAAAGGCAAGTTCTGAACTTCAACAAACTAAGAGTACGATGGGATTGAAAAAAATAGTCCTTTTTTGTTCCTCTTTTTCAGACATATAATTCTTTGGAAAATAAGCCAAATTTCAACGTGCTTGAACATTAAGCAGATTAGAAATGTGTTTATATAAGACAAAAAAATACACAATAGTTATTTGGGGGTTTACAAACTTTTATGCTTCACTTTCCTTCTAATCACCCAGGGTACCTTATTTCCCATTTCCTTAATGTTTTTCAGTACACAGTGGAAACTGTGGCCTTGTGTGTGTGTGGAGGCTGTTAGCTTTGCCAGTGACTTATATCCCCAGCAATCTGCTTTTATTTCCACTTTCTAATTTTGTTTGTTTGTTTCTTCAGGGACTTAATCTAGCCCAGCTTGACATGGCACTCACCTTGTAAGCCCCTATATGACCTCAAATTCACAGTAAACCTCCTAATTCTGCCACCTGTGTACTGGAAGAAAAAGCATGCACCATCACCTTTTTTTTTTTTTTTTTTTTTGCAGTATTTCTGAAATATTGTATTTGAAATGTAGAGCTATTACAATACAAAAACAAGATGGAGTTCAGGGCACAGTGGTGCATGCCTTTAATCCCAGCCCTGAGAATGCAAAGGTAGGAGGATTGCTATGAGTTCAAGGCAACCCTAAGACTCAGCCTGGGCTACAGTGAGACCCTACCTCAAAAAACAAAACAAACAAACAAAATTAAAAAAAAAAAAGATGGATTGTAATTGAGGGCATGGTTTAGGTTTTGTTTCTCTACACGTTTGCCTGTAATTCAAGAAGAATTTGTACTCCTCATGATACTTCAATTTCTGGGTTTTTGATGGTCCCTGTGATTGAAATAATCTTTCACTTCTTTTCCCTGGCTTGCTAGATGAATCTATACTCATCCTTCAAGGTCCAGCTCAGATTTCTCTTCTTTTGTGAGCTTCCTCTCAAATCTCTTGCTCCCATCCCAACCACTTTAGCCAATGGAAGTGGTCACTTCCCCTGCACTTCCAATGCCTAATGTGGTGGTTTGAATCAGATGTTCCCCCTAAACTCATCTACTTTGAATGCTTACTTTCCTTCTGATAGTAATTTGGGACATAGAGCCCTGCTGGAGTTGTGTTATTGGGATGGGCTTAGGCATTATAATTATATTATGTTATATTAGCCAGACGTTTATTTTTTCTCCAAGATTGGCAGCAAACTACTCTTTTAGCAACTAAGACAAAATGATGATTTTTAACCATATCATTTGAAAAAAAAAATAGTCATTTACAGGAAAATTTTTGCAGTTTTTTTCTAGAAGTAATCCACTATATCATGAGTAATATAATGTTTCTGAGTACAAATTAGTTATTTTTGAAATCTGAGCTATGCACATTTCTGAGTTTTCTTTCTGTGCCAACCTCTGATACTGTGTGCTATTTTAGTCATTGCTTTTGATATTTCTCTGTGAGATCTAAATTTAGAAATAAGCACAATAAATATAAAATAAAAAGATTGTGTGTATAGATGTATTCATTTTGAGACACTTTTAGTGAGATGTGCCAGGCACTGTAGGTATTCTATTTACATCCACGTAGGAGTCTTGGGTATGGACATAAATAAATCTCTTAAAGCTGATAAAATAATATTAATTTCATTAAAAAAGTTTTAAATACCTATATGGGAATTAACATTTTGATGGATTGTAAAATGTGAATGACATTTGTTGCAGTCTGGTTCACATTGCTGTTAGAAATCACCCAACCAAGAGCAGCTTCTGGGAAAAAAAAAGAGATTTATTTTGGCTCACAGGCTCAAGGGGAAGCTCTGCGATGGCAGGGGAAAATGATGGCATGAGCAGAGGGTGGACATCAACCCCTGGCCAACAGAAGTTGGACCACAGCAACAGAAGGGTGTGCCAAACACTGGCATTGGGAAACTGGCTATAAAGCCCATAAACCCGCCCCCAACAATACATGCCCTCAAGGAGGCATTAATTCCCAAATATCCATCAGCTGGGGGCCTAGCATTCAGAACACCTAAGTTTATGGGGGACACCTGAATCAAACCACCACACCCCCCAATAGATAGAACTGTACATAGTACATTTAACATCTGTTACTCATTTAGTTGGTTTATTAGTTTTTGGGGTTGGGGTTTTCCAATATAGTACCTAGTTAAATACCCCTTGCCTGCAACTTGCAATAATCTTCTTTCCTTAGTCTCCCGAGTGCTGCAACTTTTTGCTGTATTAATGATTGCGATTATGTGAAATATTTCATTTATTATTTAGAGATTATTATTATTTATAGATAGGTAGATAGATAGATGGATGGATGGATAGATAGATAGATAGATAGATAGATAGATAGATAGATAGATAAATTGATAGACAGGCAAAATGGGCAAGAGAGAGATAGCATTACAGTGGGAGAGAATGGACACACCAAATCCTTTAGCTACTGCAAATGAAATCCAGATATATGTGCCACCTTGTGTATCTGGCTTGATGTGGGTAATGGAAAATGGAACGTGGGTCATTAGGCTTTGCAACCTATCACCTTAACCACTAAGTTATCTCTGCAGGCCAATTTTTGAGACTTTTTAAGAATTTCATCCACTTTATTTTAAAAATAATTTTAAATATTATTAATTATTAATAAATTATTAAATAATGTTAATGTTTACTTTGCCAAAAATAGATATTTACTTTATTTTTCTAAGTAAACAAAAAGTCTTATATCCTGAAACAAATGAATTTTAAATACATTATGAATATTTTTGGTCTTGAAATATTTATCAATGTTTAATGGCACTTGTATACTTTGAAAACATGTTTGTGTTTAGCAGATATTAAGTGCTAATGTATCTTTTTAGAAAGAAAATTATGTAATGTCTTCATTGAAATAAAATGGTTTGGGGAAATGTGAGCAGCCTTTAAAGTGGAAAAAGGTTAATAAGTAAGAGGCCAAGTGTTGTTGTGCTTGCTAAAATGCTAGCATTTGGAGACACAGGTAGGAACATTTCCAGGAGTTTGATGGTAGGCTGCAACTACTTAGTGGCCTAGAGGTAAAACTGGGCTGAAGTAAGACCCATCCGAAAAAAGAAAAAAAAAAAAAAAAAACAGGAATACATAAGCAATCCAAAGATTAATATTTACTATAAATTCTGAGTACTTTTTATCCAAAAATCTTGATATTTTCAGATTTGGAAATATCTATAGGTACAGCAATCTTGAGAATGGGGCCAAGAAGGCAAGTTGCCAGACAAGGTTGAGGCTAGGTAAGGCAAATGGGCAGTCAAGGCAAATATCAAGCAAGGCATGAATAAACACAGATAAGACAAGCCCAGACAAAACAAAGAAACAGGCAAGGCAAGGCAGGAGGCCAGTCAAGACAAGAGGCCAAGGAAGAGGCAAGTCAAGAGCTAAGGCAGGGCAAGGGAAAGCAAAGTAATAAAAGAGACCAGGAAAGAGGTAAGAGACCAGATTCTGTAGTAAGGATCTTATTGCTGGTAGATATCACACAATGAAGAACAGCTTGTGGGGAAGAAAAAAAAAAAAAGATGTATATTTTGGCTTATAGACTTAAGGGGAAGAGCCAAGATGGCAGAGAAAATGATGGCATAAGCAGTGGCTGAATACCATCCCTTGGCCAACATAAGGTGGACAACAGGAACAGGAAAGTATGACAAATACTGCCATGGGGAAACTGGCTATAACACCCATAAGCCCTTCCAGAAGCATATACTGAATCCAAAAGGCATTAATTACCAAATCTCCACTCTCTACTAACTTAGCACTCAGAACAAGAAAGTGTATGGGGAACACATGGATCAAGCCATCACATTCTGCCCCTAGTCACCATACAGTGATATCCATACATGATATGAAAACACAGTGCATTCAGTCCAACTTTAAAATTATCCATAGTTTTTATAAATCCCAATCATGATCAAACATTCACATAGTCCAAGATCTTTGACCTTAGCCATAATACCAAAAATTCTCCAAAATCCCATAATGGCACAGAATAAACATTCACACTTCAAAAAATTCCATTGGGCATAGTGAAGAAACATTCAACAAATACCAGATTAAAATAAGATGTACAACAAACTCTGTAACTCCATGTCCAACAACTGTAGCCTGTGATAATTTTCCAATTCTAATAATTCTAACCAGTAACAAGTCTCTGAAGATCCAATTCAGTGCCTCCAACTAGGCTACTCACAAGCTTAGAAAACTTTATCCAGGACCATCAGCTCTCCTTAGCAGCCATCTCATGGTCTTGGCATCTCCACTGGGACATCATTGCAATCCATCATTCAACCTTATAGCCCCTTCAGGTCTAAATGCAGGCATCCAAAAAATCTGCTTCACACTGCTCATAGCCATTTCCAAAACAAAAGACAAGGTTTCAAACTCAATTACTGTCTTTTTTGCATCTACTATCATCCATAATACCAGTCAGCATGCTATTGTTTTAATCCATGGTAGAATAAAGCAGACGTTGAATAAAAGGACACTCCTTGAGCACTCAGGCCTCTTAAAAAGACTTTACATGCTTTCTGTTGTCCCAGTGAAGACCAGATTGCACATTATCAAAGGTTGTAATCTCTCAATTGTAGCTCAGTGGGTAGCAGTATACCCAAAGATATATATTTTTTCTTTCTATGCCATATCCTTCTGCTCAGCCCAGTTCTTTTCTATGCAAAGCAACCCTGAACACCTTCTCCAGACATGGGACTAACAACAAGCTTCTCACACAAAGTGCTAGCCCAGTCCAAGCACAGCTCTTTCTCACCCTAACTCACCAAAACTCAATGTCCGTAGTAATTACTGAATTACTGTCTTTCAACTCTTAGCATAATATTATATCAAGCTGTCCCTATAGAACAACAAGGCATCTCTTAGGCTAAAATTTCATATTCTCCCACATTGCTCTTGAATGTCAGCTCCAAAAGGCCAAACCCACAGACTCAAGTGTCAAACAGCAATACCATTGGTCATTACAACTTTAATGTTGCAGTAGTAAGCTTCTCGGATCTGGTAGAAATAACCCAACCAAGAGCATCTGGTTGGAAGAAAAGAGGTTTATTTTGCCTTACAAACTTGAGGAGAAGTTCCAAGATGGCATGGGAAAATGATGGCATTATCAGTTTGGAGAATACCTCCTACACCACATAAGGTGGACAACAAGAAAAGAAGCCAGTGTGCCAAACGCGGGCATGAGGAAAATGACTATAATAGCCATAATTCCACCCACAATGATGCACAGACTCCAGAAGCTGTTCTCAAATCTCCATCAGCTAAGAACTTAACATTCCAAAACCTAAGTGTATGGAGGACACCTGAATAAAACCAGCACAGCAAGCAAGAAGCTAGAAAAGGCAAAAGGCACGAAGAAGGCATCCAGAGACAAAGCAACCAAGAGGCAAAGCAAGTCAAGAGGGAAAGCAAAGCCAGAGGAAAGGGACAAAAGGCAAGGGAAAGTGAGAGGCAACACATGGAAGGAGACCATGCCAGCAGAAAGAAAAGAAGCAGGAAAGAGGTAATATGTAGGAAAGAAAAGGCAAAGAAAAAGTTGATGAAGGTGAGGCAAGGCAAAACAAAGATGTAAGGAAAGCAAGGCAAGATACCAGGTAAGGGACGAAGCCATACACAAAAGAGGCCAATCAAGAGGTAAGAGGACAGGTAAAGCAGGAGGCAAGACAAGGCCAGGCAAGAGTCCTTTTATGGAAAGGGAACAGGCATGTCTATAAAGAGGCAAGACAAACAGAAGCCTAGGTGAGTAAGAGGCCAGGCAAGGCAGGGCAACCTCTAAAGGAAGGCATGAGGCAGGGTGAGCCTACAGGACAGACAAGAGGCCAGGTAACTTAAGAGATCATGCAAGGAAATTCAAGGGGGCAGGTAATCTAAGGCAAGAGGCAAGAGGCCAGGCAAGATAAAAAATCAGGCAAGCAAAAGAGGAGGCCAGGCAAGGCAAGACAAGACAAGAGGCAGTTAAGATAAGGGGTGAGACAAAAAAACAAACAAACAACAACAACAAAAAAAAAAACATGCCAAACAAGACACAAGAGACCAGACAAAAGGCCAGAGGAAGCAAGCAACAAGAAGGAAGGCAAGAGGTGACATGAGCCAAGACAAGACGTAAGGCAAGAAAGAAGGTGAAGAAAGAAGCCATGAAAGGAAAGAGGTGAGGCAATGCAAGAGGTCAGGATAGGCAAGATAGGGGAAGTCCAGGCAAGAGGCAAGAACAGGAAATAGGCTAGGTTGGGTAAGGTGCAAGAGGCAAGAAGCCAAGCAAGGCAAGAAGCCAGGCAAGAGGCCAGGCATCAATAAAGGGAAGAGGAAGGCAAGGCAAGGAAAGAGGCAAGGAAAGAAAAGGCAAGGTAAGATAATAGGCCAGTCAAGAAAATGCTAGAGGCATTGCCAGGCCAGGTAAGAGAAAGATGTAAGGCCAGAGTCAAGAGTCCATGCAATGAGTATTTCTAGAGAGGTCTGTGTGTCACAGCTCATTGGTACAATTGCCAGGAAATTTATGAGAAGTTGTGTTTGGTACTTTAGGTCATGTCATGAGCTGTTCTATGAGACATTTCACAGTCACAGTAATAAATATTGTAGAATATTTGCTGGGTCAGGGTATGTGCTAGTCATCACCTAGCAGACCAGATTGCCACAGAATGAGGTGGTCAGGACAGACCTGTGCCATTTCAGAGCACATGACTGGTATTACATGCAAAAGCTGTGTTGTCCCAGGAGAAGTCTGCATTGTGTTAGGGCATGTGAGTTACATTACTGGACAGTTCCCGAAGTTGCTTAGAAAAGACCTGTCTCAGGATATGTGAAGATTATAACCTGCCAGTCTGTGTCTTAGCAAAAGCCTTCAATGACTTAGACCATGTGATTGATGTTAGAGATCTAGATTGGAAGTGCATCAGCACAAATGTGTTGAGTCTTGGGATATGTGAATAGCACAAGTTAGGAAATTGTGCACTACAGGACTGGTCTCCACTGTATGAGGGCCAGTTTGAGGAACTACATGGCATGTTGTAGGACAGCTGTGATATGTGTCAGGAAATGTGAATCTTATGAGGGGAAATGCCATGAGGTGACTCTGTGTAGGTCTATACAGTCTAACAATATTGGCATGATGTGTTGGGTCTCAAGAGAGACCTTTGCTAACTGAGGACATGAAAATGGTACTAAAATCAGGCCTAGCATGGTCTCAGAAACGGTCCGTGTCTTCTTTACATATATGAGTGTTCTGTTAGGTAATACAACTAAGACATGATTATGCCTGTATTTCTGACCTTGCGACACATCAAGATGACAGGTTTTTAGGAGAATAAAAATAAAAACATTTTTCTTTTCTTTTTTTTTTTTTACTTTCTAGAAAAATAATTGAAACTATACTGCATGAGCACCTTTTGTTTTGGATTTATATATTTTTAAATGGTTAAGGTTGCATTGTTGTGTTAATATTTATTTTCTGTGAAAAAGTCTCAAAGACAGGCTGTTTTCACTGGTATTCTAAAGCACTGGTCCATAAGCAAAGAGTTAGGGTTTGGCCTGAAGATGCCAAGGGAGGTAGCTATGTTCACACTCCCTTTAGTGACTGTGGCTGCCTGTCTTTGCCTCTGTTGGCAGCATGGTAGAGCTTATGGTCTTCAATAATAGGATCCAATACAGAATCGCAAATTACCCTTTCTCACAATCACCTGAATTTCTCCTTTTCAAATCTTTAACCAAGCATTATAGGGCTCTGTGTTTACTGTTTACCATGATTTCCCCATTGTTGGACAACAATCACACCTGAGATGGAAACTTAAAGGTGGGTGCTGACTGTTGCTTTCATTCCTAATTATGCTGTCTCATTCATCCACATCCAAATATATGGCTCCATCTCATCATGCAATTTTCAAGTGCCAGCACAAAGTGGTGTTTTGTCTGTTTTGCATGTGATTATTCAGGAAGTCTAGGCTCTGGACAGATATCAGGCTTCCCTTCTGCCTTCAGGGTGAACTGACCAGAACCAAGGGTCATTTCACTCTGATGCTCCTGTCCTGGGTACTACTACACTTTTAGGATATAAGTCCCATATCACAGGAGAACAGTGTCATACCGATCAACTGATCTCTGGGATTGACAAGGTGTTATATGCCAAATGGCAATTTAGGGACACACAGTGGATTTATTTCAAAGCCTGTTTTCCAAAATGAATGTGGCCAAGCCTTAGAAAGGCATATACAAAGTTCAGTTACCCACAGATGCCAAATTCCCCCAGGGACCATAGAGCAGCAGGAAATACACAAATGAAAAGTATCTTACTGAAATTCTGGTTATAAGTTCTTTTAGATATGTGAAAGAAGTGCAATTGATTGTTACTCTCTGTTGACGGATCTTAAGGGATTAATACTGTATAAAACTGGAAAATTATGATGCCCAGGCATACAAGTAGTATACTTCATGTTTGGTCAAAATGAGTATTTTTGTGAATATAATTTGAAACTGAGAAGTAGAAGTGGAGAGGAAATTCACAATGTTGCCACTTGTGTGAGAGTTGCTGTGGTGGGATCACATATAGTGGTGAAATGAGTTAAAACAGAGTTTTGACATGGGGACACTTGTTCTGACAAAACATGAGGGAGGACAAAAGTCTCTTCTTATTGGGTGATTTGTACAATTAATCCCTTGGCCACTGGATGCCTTGTTTATCTGAGGCACAATTTGCTTAGGTGGAAAATAAACCTTGTTCACTAGCTTCAACAATTATAAAAGAGTTGTGTTTAAAGATGTTTTGAGCTTGGAGTTGAATTCTGGGAGCAATGAAGCAATTGCTTGAGAAGAATTTTATTGTTTTTTTTTCCCCTTTGGTTTTTCGGTCTCACTCTAGCCCAGGCTGACTTGGAATTAACTATGGAGTCTCAGGGTAGCCTCAAACTTATGGCGATCCTCCTACCTCTGCCTCCTGACTGCTGGGATAAAAGGCGTGCACCACCACGCCCGGCTTGAGAAGCATTTTAAACTCCAGCGCTTATCATTTTCAATAATATATAGGGATGGCCTCATATAACATTTTGACTACAGTATTACCAAAACTGAAATGGAAGAATAAAGTTATTTAATGTTTTATTTAAAAAGTAGTTATGAGCAAAAATAGAAATAAAACAAAAAGAGTTACAAGCACAGAATTTTTAAGGGTGCACATTTCTACCGAACTGCATTCAGTTTCCATTTGCCTTTGCCTTTTCCCCCCCGATCTCCTTAACTCTTCACCTTGGCACCACTTACAAAGACTGGAACCAGTCTCCTTCCCTGCCTGTATTGTGTCTCTTCCCAAGAGCAAGAAGAGGACCCTAGAGGGAACCTTCTCTTTCTCAGCCTCCAGAGAGGTTCCTGCCACCATCGGTTCATCATCTCCTGCAGGCTCTCCCTGACACATTGTTACATCAAACCTGAAATACAAATACTCTAATTTATTATGAAAAATGAATTAAATTTATTACCTAATTTCCTTAAGGATGTAAAGCTATAACTAATTAGTGCACATGGGTTTCTTGTCAATTACAAAGGGAAACATAATTTAATATTAAAATTAATACAAGTTCAAATCCAGATATATCCTACTTGTTAAAATTTCTTTTGTTTAAAAAATAATCCTAATTCCTATGCATTTCTATAGAAGCATTATGTGAAAAAAATGTTACTTTGGTTAATTTAGCTGAGGCTTCTTTTATTCTGCCAAGAAGTCAGCCAGAGAAACATATCTTTGAAAATTCTGCACTTTCCTAAATCCATTAAGACTAAGCCGTCAAACCAAGCTTCAAATTATTGGTTTGAAATATGCCGAAAGGGTTCTTTCTTTCTGAAACTTCTTGAAAATTCTGCATTATTCACAATAGAAGTTCCCTCTGCAACCCACCAAGCAGACTTAAATTTGTCACTATTATCTTAAAAATTTTCCTGGGAAAGATCAGAGAAAAACATCCCTATCTCCCTGTGGTTCATTGACATGAAATGGTCAGTATGGATTGGTTTTCTGGGACTGCTGAAACAAAAACTGAAAAGCAATTTCTTCAACCTCAGCCCATAAGCCTGAGTCTTCAACTGGAGTGTGATCACATGGTGGAGATGTGATTAAGGCTTCTCAACCAAAAGATCCCACTTTTGCATAAACATATTGAATTTATGAAGATAACTGGGCCATCTTAAGTGAATGCTTCCTTAGCGAAACTACTAATGTTAATGTGTGAACTCGTCAGTTTCTGTGAAATGAAGGCCATCACAATAGTTGACACATGCTATGACTGTGACCTCATAAGGTAACTTAGATTAACCAGCAACTACAAGGAAACATTCAACCAAAGTGTTTCCATCAACCTCTGTAATAAACCCAGTTTGAATAAGATGTAAGAACAATCATATATATATATATGGGATTTTAAAATTCTTACACCTAGCCTGCCAAGTGAATATCTTGGGGTCTAAATGAAATGAACTCAATATGACCTTCCTTCCACATACATAGACATATAGCACAGAGTAGTGTCCACCATGAATGGTCCACAAAGTGAAAATGGAGTAAATAAGTAATTTGACCCATTTTAGGTTGAAATGTGCATGGAAGTGACAAGGATCTATCAAAATACAGAATTGAGTTGAGATTCAACTATACTTACACTTGATAAGATGTTATTCATGTGTTTTCTATACAAGAAAAAAAAATCTTTGTGTTAAGGTAAGTGGTATTGCAGTATTTTTGAGTGGAATGCTTACAACTACCTTTAGCAAAATGAATATACTTTAATTCAATTCAAATTGGTCCTTTGGCTCAAGATGATACAAAATCATAAAAATTAAAATAGTAACACAATTGTAAATAAAGCATTATGAGTAAAAACATGAACGTGTTTATTAGGAAAACAATTACCCAGATTTAGCATAAGACTTTTTAAACAATTTCAAAACTTAACTTCTATGTAAGTATTCCTCCAAAGAAGGATAAATCTCCCACTCTTGCTGGAAATCTGGACTGCAGTGATTTGTTTATGTGTTAAATAAATTGACTCCTCAATGTTAGGATTCAATATGTTTTCACACAATTAACTATGTGTGAGATGATACTGTTTTATTAAAATCACTTGGATTTTTCAAGAGTGTATGCATTAACTGTATTTACTGTGAATATTTCATATTAACAATGTTTAGTAAGTTTTGTTCCATCTAATATGGTATACCTTACACAAGATGAAATTGGTTAACATGACCTCCATGGAATAATTGAAAGCACTTCAAAAATGGTTGAGTAAACACTGACATACATTAATGCTCCTCACTTAAATTATTCTATAAGTACATCATGGAAAGTTAATTTTTTTTAGTGCTACATAAAACTGCATTGTGTGATTTCTTTAGTTTTTTTTTTTTTTCTGACTACACATTTCAGATTCTCTAATAAAAGTAATGAAGTTCTTAATATCCAATCTCAAGAGTCCATAATGAGTTTGCTGTGCCATTGAGGAGTTACAGAAGCCTCCCATATCACTCTCAGATCAAATCTTCATTTTTATCATTTAAGTGGTTTGTAAATTTCCCAGGAGAGTAGAAGACTATATCTGTCTACCTTTCTGCTTCAGTGACTCACTCAAAGTAAATTTATAATAAAGCTGCCTATTAGTAATGGAATGTCAGCATACACTTTTCTATAGGTGTGACAGTAAAGCCCAAGTCACTTTCTCCTGACTCCCAGAATTGTGTACAAGTACTTCCATTTTTAGTATGAGCCTTGCTATAAAACCAGGGCTCACTTCCCCTTTCCAGAGGAGCACCAAGTCATTCTGTGTAGAAAACCCGTGACAACACATGGAACATGCTAGTATTGTTAGAGGATATTGCACTTACAGAATTCTATGGTGCACTTTCCAAAGCTATAAAATGTATATGAATAAATTAAATAAGGAACTGAGAATTCTCTTTTATGGTTTGCATATGAAATTTCCCCCTGTCTCATGTTTGAAGTGGTTACTCTAGACAGTATGGTAAATGATTTAGTCTCTGCCTCCACTAGCACACAGTAACGTAAATGACTCAGAGGAACAAAGGAAGGTTATTATGAGGGCAGTAAAAGTTGGGGTTATGGAAGCATAAAAGAGGGCACAGGGTGGCAAACGTAGATAAGCATATAGATTGTTCAGAAGAAATAGCTAACTACTCTTAGGTATATTGTAAGTTTTCCCCTGGGGTAGAGAATTACTCAAGTTACAGGTTAAAAATGCAGATGCATTTTGGAAGTCAAAAGAGTGCCCATGGTCGTCATAGTACAAACCAATATTCATTCAAATTTTAACTTCAGTTGTCAGATTTGCTATGGCAGTGTATGAGGCCATTATTGAAAAAGAAATCCAAGGAAAGAAAACAAACAACAACAACAAAAAAGAAAGAACAAAACCAAAACCAAAACCAGATTTTGTGTAACATCTTCATAGACCTTTTTTTTTTTTTTGTGAGCAATACTGTGATCCAGAAAACAAGGAAAACTCAAAGCCCAAGACTACTCATTCTGGCAGTGTTTTGATAACAGGTGAAAAGGTGTTATGGAAAAGGAGAGGTTGGACACATAAAGGTAAGCAAAAAGGGACTGGCATGGTCATTGTGAGCCATAGTCCCAAGACTATGAACAGAGAGTTTAGAGAACAGCAAAGGGACTAAGAGCCAGACACCAGGTGCAGAGATTATCAGTTTCAAAGACCTTTTCACTACCACAATTTACTGTAATGAGAATCTGAAAGATGAGAGCATGGCCTGAAACAGCCCAGTATGCAAAGTACCATATCATTTTTTGTGTGGCTGGGTCTTGCCAACTTATTATAACTTGCCAATACTTTTATTAGTTATGTACACAGTGTAGAGTCATGTTGGTATCATTGTTGGGCCCCTCCCTGAACACCACATTGTGCAGAGCCTCTAACTTTTAGGGAATATGGTTAGTGTGCTGTGGGGTTACTCAAAGCAGCTATGGTGTGGACAAGCCTTATAAGCAAGCAACTTTTTTTTTTTTTTTTTTTGGTGAGTCTACTTTCAGACTTTGGGTAATAATATAATATTCTTGGCAAAACAAAGGAAGTCTGAATGTTACCCTGGTCACAACAATCCTCTCTCTCTGTCTTTCTCTCTCATATAGATAGATAGATGATTGATTGATTGATAGATAGATAGATAGATAGATAGATAGATAGATAGATGATAGATATACATACATATATAGGTATATATATATGTAAATAGTTATATAGATATTTCTGTATATATATATGTATATATCTATGTGTGTGTGTATATAGTGTCCATGGTAGTCATATATATATGCATATATATACACATATATATGAATAGATATAGATATATGTACATTTTATATATATATATAAAGATTGCCATATATATGTGTATGTGTGTTGTGTGAGATATTGTACATGCATATGTATGCATGTGTGTGTGTGTGTGTATATATATATATACATATATATACACACACACTTTAGGGATGATTTTTAGCATGTTTGTTGTAAAAAGCAGAAAAACCATAGAGCAATGTCAATGAGGTCCTAGATAGACCTCTGTATAATGTACTGGCTATCGATGTTTTCCCCTGTTAAAATATTATTGAACTGGTTGTCAAAATCCTGAAAAAAGAAATCTCAAAAGGGAACACACATGCCAAAGTTCTCTATGTTGAAAGGGAATGAAAAAGCATTTAAAGGATAGAAGGAACAAGTGGGTATATCTTTAATCCTAGAACTTTTAAAGCAGAGGTAGGAGAATATCCATGAGTTTAAGGTGACTTGGAGACTACAGAGAGAATTACAGGTCAGTCTGAGCTAGCCTGAGACACCACCTTGTACCCTTCCCTTCTACACCAAATAAAAGGATAGAAAGAACAGGTATGCTATTCAGTTGTCTTTCCCATTTTCTACTGAAAGTCAGCTTGGAGATTTGCAAAGTAATAATAATAATAATAACAACAACAGAGAGAGAGAAAAAATGATGCACCAGGGTCTCAGCTACTGCAATCAACCTCCAGACACTTTTGCCATCTACATGGAATTTGTAAACTTGCTCATGCTTCACCTATATTTGCGGCTTAGTATGGGATCTGGTGAGTTGAATATGGATCTTTAGGCTTTGAAGGAAAGCATCTTGACTCCTAAGCCATGTAGACTGATTATGGATGGGCCCATAAGAACTTCTAATTAGAGCAAACAAACTCCAGATACGTATGCCACCTTGAGCATCTGACTGATTTGAGGGTGGTGGATCCATCCTCAGCCCTTAACCTTAACAAACAAGCACCGTAACAGTTAAGCCATATCTTTAGCTTTTAGGAATTAATTTTTAAATGTTGTAGAGTTTGCAAATAAAGTAGAACCTCTCTGAACCTTTTGGACAGGTTAAATGTTGTGTCAGACATCAGCATCCTGCACCTAGCAGTGTTAGATCAGAGAGACAAAAGTGGCTGGATATTTCTGTAATTATTTTTTAAGAACTTGAAAGACAAGCTTATTACCTTATATCTCTTATCCAAAATTTTAAAGTGTACTATTGTTGTGGCTTGGCTTGAGTCCTCTAATGTTAAATATTATCACAACTTAATACTAGGTCAAAAATAGGTTGTTGCAATAACCCTTAAAATAGACTAAAAGAATGTCAGTGATGCTGGCAAATGTACCTGAATTAACTATTGGTAGGCCTAGATTTCATTCCAAAAGAATGAAATAAGAATAGATAATGAAAGGCTTCAAAAGCATAATGATTTTAGAATGGAAAAGTTTAAGGGGAATTACTAAAGATTTTTTCTAATGAGCTTGTGTGTCTTCAATTCATCAAGTTACTAAGTTATTATGACTACATTTTGATGCACTTCATTGCTGATCGATTAAAGCATGCCTTTTCCTCACTTAGTGCTTGCTCTGGGTATTTTACCTTCAGCAAGAATGACAATTACTTGCTGATTTTAAACATACAAATGGTTTTCATGCAGTGTGATATCTAACCTGTTTGCTGTTTGTTGTGAAAAGTTCAAATGTCTCACTAAACTGCTTGGAAGAAAAAGGTCTCCATGGTGATAATGTATATGTGTCAAAACATTAAATAATACCATTAGTCTATATCATATCATATGACACCAGCCTGTATTCATGTTTGATCTCATCAGATTTAAGACATGTGAAACTTACGTCATTAAAGAGGTATGAGGGCCAGATGCGGTATTGTACACATGTACACCGAGCACTGAGGGGACTGAGGCAAAAGGATTGCAACTTGCAGGCAGATTGAGGTACTTATCATGGTTCTTTCTCAAAAACAAAATAAATAAGGAAATAAGTAAATGTCTAAAATATCAATATTACATAGGAAGTGAAGCTAAATATGAGTGCTACATTTACCGCTATCCTGACAATCTCTTCCAGGGGGATGATGATAGATACTGAAGACACTCAGAGGTCATCAAAATCAGTGCTGGAGAAAAAGCTGATTAGTTCAAGCACTTGACTGCAAAGAGTAAGGACCCACATTTACCTGCCCATTGCCCACATATGCCAGATGTATTGGAGCAAATTATTCTGGTACTAATTTGCAATGCCTATAATAATGTACCCATTCTCTATCTCTCTGTCCCTTAATCACTGCACACAGGTGTCCAAGGCAAGATGATCACTGTGAGTTCCAGGCTATATCATAAATTCCAGGTCTACCTGGGTTAGAGCATGATTCTACCTTGAAACAAAACAAGAACAAAAAAATAATATTTGAAGCCAGTAAAGCAGTCTGCTAAGTACACACCCTAAAGAGACTAACCAGGTGCTTTCTGAGGCTCAGGGAAATTTCATTCTGGAACAGGAGTTGAAAGGATGCAATAGCCATTGTGTAAGAAGATACATACACACACAGAGATGGATGGGGGGGGACAGGAAGGGAGGAAAAGACAGAGAGAGAGGGGTGGGGGAGGGAGAGAGAGGGAGAGAGAGAGAAGGGGGGAAACTAGTGTATTCATGATCCTACAGTGAAGACTGGTAACCCCACTGAGGAGGGGTATTAGTGGAATGGAGTGGAGTACAGACAGCACAATAGTATATACCCTTTGGACTTAAGACTAGTCTGCAAGATGTTCATACACCACAGTTCTCAGGTTACAAAATATACTTGTGTAAGGTAGTGGACTTAACTCTGTTGTAGTGTTTTTGTACAGAATGTTCAAGGCCCTGGTTTTGGTTGCTAGCAATTAAATAAATGGTATGTTTCCTTTTTTTTATGTGGAAAAGGAGATTAAAATTTACCTAACTTACCAGTCACTAAGCAATAAAGCTTTCTGGTAGTTCTCATTACCATTTCTGACATATGTCACTTTCAATGCCTAGGATGACCTTGAAGTGATACACCTGCCTCCACATCACAATTGGCCCACTACATTCTGCTACAAATTACTTTGTGTTACTAATCTTAACTTTTATCATTCTTCACATTATACTTTGTGTGTTTTTCTTTGTGAAGGTCATTTTTCCTCATTGATTTGGACTATTTCATTCAATTATATCGTATATTTTCATCAAATTGAGTCAAACATTACCCTCATTTGCCCCTACCCCATTTCCATTTAACATTTTTCTCTTCCCAAATAAACACACTACTGATTTCAGGAGTGTGTGTGTGTGTGTGTGTGTGTGTGTGTGTGTGTGTGTGTGTTTGTGTTGTTGAATTGAAGTTTTGTTGCTTTCATGAACAGGAGGGATGTGGTATTTTGCAGAGTGTGGGAAACATATAGGAGGCCAAGACCATATATTTTGGGGCATTTTTAATTCATGGTTCATTTGCCAAAATATTTGGTTGGAACACAATTCATAAAAGAAATCAGTAAATTCTATCAAACATGACTCATGGTGAATAACAACATAAATCTTAGGGAATTTGGCTTTATAAGACTTTTTCTCATAGTCACTATGATTGAATAGTTCTGATGGGCTGGTTTTTATTTACTGTGTATGGTACACAGTTAAAGCTTAGAATTTGCCAATAATTATTCCACCCAGTCTACTAGAAGAAATGAAGGGAATCAAAGAAGGAAATGAAGGAATTAAAGAAGAAACAAACTTCTGAAAGAGAACACCGAAAACTAGGTTGATGAAATTAAGAGGTCATTTCAAGACATTAGTAAGGAAATAGCTGTGAAGAGTACATTCACTAGAAACAAACAAACAACAACAACAACAACAACAAAACTCTGTAGAAAGTCTCACCAGTAGAATGGATGAAGGAAAGAACAGAATATCCAAACTAGAAGATGAGGTGACAAATCTAATATAGTTCAACAAAGAGTAAGACATGCTAATAGCAAGTTACAAATGGGAAATTCAAGACATGTGGAAACTATAAAATGGTTACAAATAAGAATTAAGGGTATAATAGAGGAGAAGAATTTTAATACTGCGGCTTAATATATGTTTTCAAAAAAATGCCACAGAAGAAAAATTTCCTCAAGTTGGGAAAGGAACTCCAATGCAGATACAAGAAGCTTTTAATATACTGAACTGAAAAAACCTGGAAAGAATATCTCCTTGCCATGTTGTAATTAAACTACTAACACACAAACAAAAGGAAATATATAAACACATATGCACTTAACATGGGGATTCTCCCTTTCATCAAACAAACACCTTTAGATTTAATGTCACAGATAACATCAAACACCACTATAGTGGAAGACATCAATACCACACTGTCATCACTAAACAGGTCATCCTGAAAAAAAATAAATAAATAAACAGAGAGACATCTGAATTAAATGATGTCATGGAAAAAAGGAACCTAACATTTATCTGCACAGCATTTCATGGATGCTGCAAAAATGCATTTTTCTCAGCAGCACACGGAACATTGCCTAAAATAGAATATATATTAGGACATATATCAAGTCTCCACAATTACAGAAAATTGAAATAATCCCTGTACTCTACCTGATCCCAATGGGATTTAACTCCAAATCAGCAACAATGAAAGCTACAGAGCTTGCAGAAATCCATGGAAACAAAATAGTACAATATTGAAATATCAATGTGTCATTCAGAAATCAAAAAATAAATTGATAAACTCATAGAATAAAATTATGATGATAATACATTCCAAAGCCTTTGGGGAAAAAATAAAATCATTCCTAAGAGCACAATTTATGGCTCTAAGTATCTACATTAAAAAAATTAAAGAGTTCACCAATAACAATTTAATGCTTCACCTTCAGGCTTTGGACAATGAAGCAGAAGACAAACAAAAAATTAGTAGTTGGGAAGAAATAATAAAGATTATGGTGGAAATTAATGAAATATATTCCGAAAGATCAAAGAAACAAAGAATTGGTTCTTTGAAAGGATAAAAAAATTGGTACAGCAGAATTTGACCAAAATAAAGAGATAAGAAACAAAACTTAATGAAAGTAGTGATGAGAGAGACACTTTTCCAATAGAATCCAAAGAAATTCAGACAACTATAAGGACATCCTTTAAGAATATGTACAGGGCTAAACTGAGGAAGAAGCAGGAAGTTGCTGCCACAGAGCCGTCTTGCAGCCGTCTTGGATGAGACTGGATCAGGCCCAGGTTCCAGTCCTGTCAAGAAAATAAGGAGTTCCGGTCAAGATGGCGACCGCCTAGCTGCACTACAAACAACAGGGAAAAAAAGGCAAGTATTCAAGGGAAATTAGGAACTTTTTGAAGAGGGAGGGCACAGATTGGGATAAAAGAGGGAAGCACACACGCACCGCCACCCCGCCCGCCAAGAATAACTGCATCGGGCGCGGCCCCGCGCCCAGCGGCCCCGGCACCCCGTGCACACCAAGCCCCACGCGCCCCGGCGGCCCAGCGCACCCCACAACACCCGTGCCCCACGCCCGCCGCACCCCCCAAGCGCGCCCCTCCCCCCAGCGCACCCCACGCTCCCTATCCACACACGGCAGACGAGGCCCAAGCGAACCAAGGCTTCCCGCGCCCCGGGCACCCAGGACTGCCCCGCGCCCCCCCCCCGCGCCCAAGACCCCTGCGCCCCACCCTGCGTGCCTCGAGACCACCCCACGCCCGCACCACCCTCCCGCGCGCCCCACCCCCTGCGCATTCCGTGCTCTTTATCCACACATAGCAGGCACGCCCCAAGCGCCCCACGCCCCGGGCGCCCAGGCGTGCCCCGCACCCCCGCGCCCCCACACGCCCTGAGACCCCCACACCTCACCCCCACGCACCTCGAGCCCCCCCGCGCGCCCCGCCCCCGCCTACACCCCCAGCGCGCCCAATGCTCCCTACCCACACGCGACAGGGGCACTCAAAGCGCCCTGCAGCGTCCAGCGCCCGGGCGCCCAGGTGTGCCCCGCGCCCCCCCCCCGCGTGCCCCGAGACTCCCCGCGCCCCACACCCATGCTCCTTGAGCCCCCCCCCGTGCACCCCAACCCCGCCGTGCGTCCAGACTGCCCCGCAGCGTTCCGCAGCATCCAGCACTCCATCTTACCTCAGCGTGCTCCACGCCCCCTGCGCTACCCGCGACCCCCTGGGGCCCCACACCCCCCCCCGCGCGATCCGCCCCCTCCCCCCCTGCAAGTCCAGAGCACCCCACGGTATCCCACAGCGCCCCACGCTCCTAGCTGCCTCCCTCCCCTCACGCCCAGCTGTTCTCACATCACTTGCCACCGGTCAGTTTCTGCTGTGTCCTGACTCCGTATCCACATCATCTGCCTCTGCACTACAATTTCACGTGCAGTGGGCCCAGTCCCACAGCAAGATCCACATAAGTCCACACTGAGTCACTAGCGCCAGCGCAGGTGCCATCCCCTACCTGTACATCGCCACCCATCCCCCACTCCCCTGAGGTGGAAGAGCACAGACTGTTTACAGACCCCAGTGTACCCAGCCAGAATCTAGGCACCTTCAAGGCTTGCTACCTCAGTCCCTTTTCAAGCTCAAAGGCAGGCAGCTTAGGTGCATTACTGGGTGAGAATTCAGGCAACTTTGGTGCCCCTGTCAGGCTATAGGTAGGCGGCTTTGGCAAGAGTGAGCAAAAGCCCAGGCTGCTTACAACTGCCCCAGGCTGCCTTGGATTTGCATTAAGCTAGATCCCAGGCTGCTCCACCCACCTACCTGCCCATACACTGACATGGGTAGACCACAGCGCAAAAGAAATAACATGAAAAATAAAATGGAAGAAAATCCAGACAGATCACCCAGTCCAACAAGGATCACAACAAACCAAAACATAGAAGAGTGTTTAGGATCAGAACATCAAGTGGAAGCAATGAACAATGCAACCCTGACCAAACTACTGCTAGATCTGACAGGAAAGCTACAAAGGATAGATAATCGTATGGATGCTACCATCACTAAGCTAGAGCAATATGATAAGACACTGGAAGGAATTCAAAGAGAGCTAAGAGAGTTGAGGGAGAATGAAAAAAAAGAGGACCTTAAAAATCAGCTGGCCACACTAAATGAAAACATAAAGAAATGCAAGGATGATTTCCAAGAATCATCAAGAAAATCAGAAAATGAGACAAAAAGGGAGCTGGACAAAGCGATGGAAGTGATACATAGGAAAGTAGTAGAAAATGCAAACTTAATTGAACAAGTCCAAAACTCACTAGAGGCTCTCAAGAATAGAGTCAGCGAAGTGGAAGATAGAAATTCTGATCTGGAAGACAGGATGGAATAAACAGTTCGAGAGTCCAAAAATTTCAGTAAGTTCAAAAGTTCCTGTGAACAAAACATGAGAAAATTGTGGGATACACTTAAACGTCCTAATATCAGAATCATTGGAATACCAGAAGGAGAAGAATTTCAGACCAAAGGCATGGAGAACTTATTTAACACAATAATTGAAGAAAACTCCCCCCGTCTCTTAAAAGAAAGGCCAATCAAGATTCAAGAAGCAAACAGAACTCGTAACCGACTAGAGCAAAGGAGAAACTCCCCAAGGCATATTATCATTAAGACTCTAAACATTGACACCAAGGAAAAAATCCTAAAAGCAGCTAGGGAAAAACAGCACACCACTTTCAAAGGAAACCCCATCAGAATTACTTCAGACTTCTCAATGGAAACCCTGAAAGCTAGAAGGGCCTGGAATGATACTCTCCAAACTCTAAGAAACTATGGCTTTCAATCTAAACTACTCTACCCAGCAAAAGTCTCCCTTATAATAGATGGTGAAAGGAAAACTTTCCATGATAAAACTCAGCTTTACAATTATATGAACACGAAACCAAACCTACTGAAAGTACTCCAGGAAATTCTCCACAGAGAAGAAACAAATAACCAAACACAAATGCCTACAAGAAGAAGATCACAGCAATCAAACCCAGAGTAGATACAACAAAATAAAAAAAATTCCATGGAAATGCCAACACACCTCTACCACCACAACATGACAGGGATCAAATCAAATCTCACAGTCATCACCCTAAACATTAATGGCCTTAATTCACCCATCAAGAGACACAGGCTAACAGGGTGGATCAAAAAATTAGACCCCTCAATCTGCTGCCTTCAAGAAACCCACCTTACCATTAAAGACAGAAACCTACTCAGGGTGAAAGGGTGGAAAACAATATTCCAAGCAAATGGGAATAAGAAACAAGCAGGTGTAGCTATATTAATATCAGATAAAGTTGACTTCAAACCAAAAACAATCAAAAAAGACAAAGAAGGCTACTTCCTACTTGTAAAGGGAACAATCCATCAAGAGGATATTACAATCATAAATCTGTATGCACCAAACACAGGGGCACCGCAGTTCATAAAACAAAACCTACTTGACAATAAAACAGAAATAACCACCAACACCATCATAGCTGGGGACTTTAACACACCATTATCAGTAATAGACAGATCATCCAAACAAAAGCTCAACAGGGAAGTAAGAGAGCTCAACAAAACCATAGAGCACTTGGACCTAACAGACATATACAGAACTTTCCACCCCAAATCCACAGACTACACATTCTTCTCAGCAGCCCATGGAACATTCTCTAAAATAGACCATATACTGGGTCACAAAGATAGCCTCCACATATTTAGAAAAATCGACATAATTCCCTGCATGATATCAGATCATAATGCTATAGTCCTAGAAATCAACAACAAAAAAACCAACAAGAGCCCGAACGGTTACTGGAAACTGAATAGCACACTCTTAAACAATAAATGGATAGTGGATGAAATAAAAAATGAAATTGCAAAATTCCTGGAATTGAATGACAATGAGAACACATCATACCAAAACTTGTGGGACACAATGAAGGCAGTCCTCAGGGGAAAATTCATAGCACTCAATGCCTTCATAAAAAAGACAGAAAAATCCCAAATCAATAGCTTAACCATCCACCTAAAGGCATTGGAAAAACAAGAAAAATCCAACCCAAAGAGCTCCAGAAGGAAGGAAATAATTAAAATCAGAGCAGAAATTAATGAATTGGAAACCAAGGAAACAATTAAGGCAATTGACAAAACAAAGAGCTGGTTCTTTGAAAAAATAAACAAGATTGACAAACCTATGGCCAATTTGATCAAGCAAAAAAAGGAGAGACTCCAAATTAACAAAATTCAAAATAAAAAAGGAGAGATTACAACAGACATCAGTGAAATCGGAAGAATCATCAGGACTTATTTCAAAAACCTCTACTCCACAAAACTGGAAAATGTGGAGGAGATGGATAAATTCCTGGATGCATATCATCTACCAAAGCTAAACTCAGAGCAGATCAACCACATCAATGAACCCATCACGCTCATGGAGATTGAAAAAGTAATAAAAAACCTCCCAAAAAAGAAGAGGCCAGGACCAGATGGATTCCCAGCCGAATTTTATCAATCCTTCATGGAAGAACTCAAACCAATCCTCCTAAAACTGTGCCACACAATTGAAGAACAGGGAAAACTACCCAACTCCTTCTATGAAGCTAGTATCACCCTAATCCCAAAACCAGGCAGAGACGCCATAAGAAAAGAAAACTATCGGCCTATTTCCCTAATGAACATAGACGCAAAGATCCTCAACAAAATTCTCGCAAACCGAATCCAACAACACATCAAAAGCATTATCCACCTTGACCAAGTGGGATTTATCCCAGGAACACAAGGGTGGTCCAACATACGAAAATCTGTCAATGTAATACACCACATAAACAAGCTTAAACACAAAAATCACATGATAATTTCGATAGATGCAGAAAAGGCCTTTGACAAGATACAACATCACTTCATGATCAAAACATTGGAGAGAATCGGCATGGCCGGTTCACATCTTAATATAATAAAGGCAATATACAAAGCTCCAAAGGCCCAAATAATTCTTAATGGAGAGAGACTGGAGGAATTCCCATTGTGATCAGGAACAAGACAGGGATGTCCTCTCTCACCTCTGCTTTTCAATATAGTTCTGGAAGTCCTAGCCCAAGCAATAAGGCAGGAGAAGGAAATAAAAGGGATACAATTTGGAAAGGAAGAAGTTAAGTTAGCTCTATTCGCTGATGACATGATTGTATATGTAAGAGATCCGAGAGACTCCATCCCAAAACTCCTGAAGGTGATTAACTCCTATAGCAAAGTAGCAGGATACAAAATCTATGCACAAAAATCGGAAGCATTTCTGTATGCAAATGACAAAGACACAGAAAAAGAAATAAAGGACATAGTCCCATTTTCAATAGCAAAAAATAAAATAAAATACCTTGGAATAACGTTAACCAAGGAAGTAAAAGATCTATACAACGAAAATATAAAAACTCTCAAAAAAGAAATTGAGGAGGACTTCAACGATGGAAAGACCTCCCATGCTCCTGGATAGGCAGAATTAACATTGTGAAGATGACAATCCTACCAAAGGCAATATATAGATTTAACGCAATTCCAATTAAGATCCCTACAATGTTCTTCACAGACATAGAAAAAATGATCTCAAATTTCATATGGAAAGGCAGAAGGCCTCGCATATCCAAACATATCCTCAGCAAAAGTATTACCTCTGGTGGCATCACCATACCCGATATAAAGTTATACTACAAAGCCATAGTAATAAAAACAGCATGGTACTGGCATAAAAACAGGAGTATAGACCAATGGAATAGACTTGAGGACCCGGATTTTGGGCCAAGCAACTATAGCTACTTGATATTCGACAAAGGCCCAAACAATATAGACTGGAAAAATGATAGCATCTTCAACAAATGGTGCTGGACAAACTGGATAACCACATGCAGGAAACTAAAACTTGATCCACACATTTCACCATGCACAACACTCAAATCCAAATGGATCAAAGAACTCAACATAAGACCAGAAACTCTAAAACTACTGGAAGAAAATTTAGGAAGTACTTTCCATGATATAGGAATGGATAAAGACTTCCTGAATAAAACCCCAGTGGCTCAAGTTCTTAAACAGTCACTCAACCATTGGGATCATATGAAGCTGAAGAGTTTCTTTACAGATAAGCATATAATAAACAAAGCCAATAGAATACCCACAGAGTGGGAGAAAATATTTGCAGGTTATCCAACTGATAGAGGCCTTATCTCTAGAATTTACAAAGAACTCAAAAGTCTAAACAATAAGAAGACAAATACCCCACTCACAAAATGGGGCACAGAGTTAAACAGGCAATTCACACAGGAAGAGATACAAATGGCAAACACACACCTAAGAAAATGTTCATCATCCCTAATCATCAGAGAAATGCAAATTAAAACAACTATGAGATTCCACCTTACCCCAATAAGGATAGCCAACATCAAAAGGTCAAATGAAAATAAATGCTGGCGAGGATGTGGAGAAGCAGGGACACTCATTCACTATTGGTGGGAATGTAGGATGGTACAACCACTTTGGAAAGCAATATGGAGACTCCTGAAAAAGCTGACTATAGAAATACCAACAGACCCAGTTATACCATTACTGGGCATGTACCCTAAAACCTTCAAACCAAAAGCCAGAGAGATTTGCTCAACCATGTTTGTAGCAGCTCAATTTGTAATAGCTAAAAGCTGGAATCAACCCAGATGTCCATCATTAGAAGAATCGATAACAAAGATGTGGTATATCTACACAATGGAATTCTATACAGCAGTAAGAAAAAACGACATAAAGAAATTTGAGGAAAAATGGTTGAACCTGGAACAGATCATTCTCAGCGAACTTACCCAATCACAGAAAAAAAATTGACACATAGTCTCACTCATCTGCAACACCTAACCAGAATTTGCCCAAGATGCCTTACATACCCAACAAGTACCTCATGGACTAGACAATAAGATGGATGGGAGGGCGGGGAGGGAATCAAAGGGTGGAAAACAGTAATCCGGACCCAAACGGCAATGGTACCATAAAATTCTACTTCCTAAAAGACAGAACAAATGACTGAACCTTCACTAGTCCCTTACAGGAAACACCTGAACCACAAGACACTAGAGAGGGTAGGATCAAGACTGACCTAAATCTCCTACATCTTCCTTCCCTCCCTCTCCCCCTCTCCCCTCTATCTCTCCCCTCTCAATCTTTTGTATATTAGTTATCTTTTTCCTCAATTTCTTAGTGGACACTGACCTGCAACCCCCACTTCCAGCTTGGGCCTACAATCCACAATGAGCTTTTGATCAGAGAAACCTACAAGGTTTCCCAAAACAATGACAGACTTCTGTCAGAGTAATTGATGACCCACCAAAGGCCAGTGGTAAGACCCTATTGCTGAAGACTCCATACGCAGCTGACAAGTAAAATGGAATGACATGGCTGGAAGCCAGGAGAGAGTCAGTCCCCAGACAGTCAGCGTGTCTAGTGCCAGAAGGCGCTACATAGGCAACTGGGGGAAGTGACCAAGATCTGTCCAAGCAACACATTGTTTAACCTAAGTAGCAACAATTAACCAGATGTGATACCCACACAAGTGCAATAGTGGTACACAGCCATGGTGAGGAAACAATTGCTCTTGATTTGGCTAACTGATCCACTCAGTGGTACTAGACCCTTAGCTGGAGCTGGGAAACAAGTCAGAACCATACCCAAACACAAGCCCACTCTCCAATATCAAGCTACCATCAATCACGTGGTATAAGAGGGCCTACACCAATCAAACTGTCTATCAAAAAAGTAAGTGTTATCTCAATTTTCTGGGTGCTAACTTACTTTCCGTTGGAGAATCTGCTTCTCTTTTCCAGATAGATGCAGATCCTAAGAAGAGAGCTGCCCCAACATACCTCAGAAGGGGCCCAACTGAAACTAAGGACAATTGGCGAAACAAACAAAGGTGATATTTTCCTGTGAACTGGATACCAGCACAAAGGGGAAGGAGATCAATGCAGAGAAAAATCAACTCCTACCAAATCAGAGAGCCAGAGCCTCAGAGGCCCCCAACACCTCAGCACTGAAGCAGACCAAAAATGAACCCAACATGGCTCAGGGAAATCTTGCGGAAGAGGGGGCGGAAAGAATGTCAGAGTTACATGTTGGGTCATGATTTTCAGAGACATTTATCATACTAATAACTGGGGGCTAACTCCACAATGCACGACCCATTTTCAATAACAAGGAGGGTCCAATGGGAGGGGGTAGATCACAGATGAGCCTAAATAATGGTACCAAACTGCCTGTATTTACTGAAAAGAAAACTAATAAATTAAATTAAAAAAAAAAAAAAAAGAATATGTACAGGACTTCCGGTTAAGATGGCGGTGCAGGGACCACGCCAAAGCAGCCTAGTGGGGAAAAAAGACCAAAAAAACTCAGCAAAATACACACTTTTACTAAAAAGTGAGGTGTATAGGAAATTGAAGCGGTAGCAGAGAAGTAGAAGAGTTCCAGAGCATCCAGAGCCCACACAGGTGGGAAAAGCGGCTCCGGCAGCTCGGCCAACTTCTGCGGCCACGGCGCTCCAGAAAGCTGCCAGGCTCGGCTCAAGCCGCAGGAAAAGCCAGGTGCGGGAGCTTCCCCTCACACTGCGCTCTCCGCAACTTGGGAAACGTGAGGGGAGAGCGGCAGCGAACAACGGAGGAGCAGACCGTGAGGTAGAAGAACGCTTGGAACAGCGAGAGAACCAGAGCAGCTGCAGCTCCCTCCCCTTCCCCACCGCCTGAGCCCAGCTCTGGCGAACAGAACAGCAGCCCGGGACCTGGCCACGCCAACAGCGGGACCCAAGCAGGAGCAGAGTTCGGCAGCAATATCAGCGGCTCCAGCACCGGTAACAGCGGCCCCAGCAGCAGCAGACCCGGGAGTGGCAGCAGCGGCAGACTCGGCAGCAGCAGCTTCAGGGGGAGCAGCGGCAGTGGACACAGCAGCAGCAGCTTCAGCAGCAGTGGTGGCTCCAGCAGTGGCAGCTACAGCAACAGCAGAGGCAGCAGCAGCGGTGGGTCCAGCAGCAACACTTTCAGCAGCAGTGGCTACAGTCCCAGCAGGGGCAGCTTGAGCAGCAGCAGTTCCAGCAGCAGGGGTGCTGATCTGCAGGGCCACACTTGCCAGGCTCGGTTTGCCCCACAGGAAGAGCAAGTGCCCAGCTCCAGAAATGAGAACAGCAGCCCGACAGCCCAGGTAGCAACTTGACTGAGACCAAAATCATCCAAGGTAACTGGGATTGCACCAGGGAAGGGTCTCACTTGGTCACAAGCTGACTTGGATCCCTCAACAGACTAGAAATCTTAACCTCTTTGTTGACAGAGGATCTGGTCGTTATAATAACTACTCTTGTATACATACTTTGGGCTGTTTTTGATTGAATGTGTACAGTGTTTAGTTAAATTTTAGAATCTACCTGTATTTTATTCCAATCAGCCTGCTTGAATACTCCTATAGCAGGGAAACTCAACACTTAGAACATTTTTGTACATACTCTGAGAGTCCTAAGAGCCACACCTAACACCTTAAGGTCCTACCCTGAAAATATATTACATCAAATCAATTGATACAGCTAAGAATACACAGCTAGCTAGAAAATCCAAGCATTAACTTAATCCAAGATGCAAAAATATGTACATTATAACACAAGAAACACTAAAAAGCAAGACAATATAAACCCACCTAAAAGTATTAATGCATCAGAAATGTCCTCCAGTGAGAAAGAGTTAGAGGAATTGCCTGAGAAAGAGTTCAAAAGAATATTGTAAATATGTTCAAAGAAGTCAGAGAACAAATCAAGGGAGTCAAAGAGGAACTTAAAGAGGAAATCAAAGGAATCAAAGAAGATGCAGGACACCAATTTCATGAAATAAAGAAGGCAATACAAGACATAAATAAGGAAATAGAAATAATAAGGAAAAACCAGTCTCCCTCATGAACATAGATGCAACAATTCTCAACAAAATATTGGCAAACAGAATACAAGAATATATCAAAAAGATCATTCACCTTGACCAAGTAGTCTTTATCCCAGAGATGCAGGGATGGTTCAATATATGCAAATCTATAAATGTAATACATTACATAAACGGGTTGAAGGACAAAAATCACATGATCATCTCATTAGACGCAGAGAAAGCATTTGACAAAATCCAACATCCCTTCATGATAAAAGTCCTACAGAGACTGGGAATAGAAGGAACATATCTCAATATAATAAAGGCTATTTATGGTAAGCCTACAGCCAACATATTACTAAATGGGGAAAAACTGGAAGCTTTTCCACTAAAATCAGGAACAAGACAAGGGTGTCCACTGTCCCCACTTTTATTTAATATAGTTTTGGAAGTCTTAGCCATAGCAATAAGGCAAGAGACACACATAAAAGGGATACAAATTGGAAAGGAAGAGATCAAGTTATCATTATTTGCAGATGACATGATTCTATACATAAAGGACCCTAAAGACTCTACTAGCAAGCTGTTAAAGCTGATCAAAACCTACAGCAATGTAGCAGGATACAAAATAAATACACAGAAATCAGTAGCCTTCATATATGCTAACAACAAAAACACAGAGGATGAAATCAGAGAATCACTCCCATTCACAATTGCATCAAAAAAAAAAAAAAAAATACCTTGGAATAAACCTAACCAAGGAATTAAAGAGTCTCTACAATGAGAACTTTAAAACACTCAAGGTTGAAATTGCAGAAGACACTAGAAAGTGGAGAATATCCCTTGTTCCTGGAATGGAAGAATCAATATTGTGAAAATGGCAATCTTACCTAAAGCAATCCACACATTTAATGCAATCCCTATCAAAATTCCAAAGGCTTTCTTCATGGAAATAGAAAAAACAATCCAAAAATTCATTTGGAATCACAAAAAAACCTCGAATATCTAAAATAATACTGAGCAACAAAAAAGAGGCTGGTGGTATCACCATACCTGCTTTTAACCTATACTACAGAGCCATAGTAACAAAAACAGCATGGTACTGGCACAAAAACAGACATGTAGATGAGTGGAACAGAATAGAGGATCCAGATGTAAGCCCAAGTAGCTATAGCCACCTGATATTTGATAAAAATGCCAAAAATACTCATTGGAGAAGAGACAGCCTCTTCAGCAAATGGTGTTTTGAAAACTGGATATATAGCTGCAGAAGGATGAAAATAGATTCTTCTCTCTTGCCATGCACAAGAATTAAGTCAAAATGGGTTAAAGACCTTAACATCAGACCGGAAACTCTGAAACTGCTAGAGGAAAAAGTAGGGGAAACCCTTCAACATATTGGTCTTGGCAAATACTTTCTGAATACAACCCCAATTGCTCAGGCAATAAAACCACAGATTAACCACTGGGACCTAATGAAATTACAAAGATTTTGCACTGCAAAGGACACAGTGAACAAAGCAAAGAGGCAACCAACATATTGGGAAAATATCTTCGCCAGCTATATAACTGTTAAAGGATTAATATCTAGGATATACAAAGAACTCAAAAAGTTAAATAATAAGGAATCAAAGAAGCCAATCAAAAAATGGGCTATGAAGCTAAATAGAGAGTTCTCAAAGGAAGAAATACGAATGGCATATAAGCATCTAACAAAATGTTCTACATCACTAGTCATCAGGGAAATGCAGATTAAAACTACATTGAGATTCCATCTCACTCCTGTCAGATTGGCCACCATCATGAAAACAAATGATCATAAATGTTGGCAGGGAAGTGGAAAAAAAGGAACCCTTCTGCACTGCTGGTGGGAATGCAATGTGGTCCAGCCATTGTGGAAAACAGTGTGGAGGTTCCTAAAGCAGCTAGAGATTGATCTACCATATGACCCAGCTATAGCACTCCTAGGCATATATCCTAAGTACTTATTTCATTTCCTTAGAAATACGTGCTCAGCCATGTTTATTGCTGCTCAATTTATAATAGCTGGGAAATGGAACCAGCCTAGATGTCCATCAACAGTTGAGTGGATAATGAAGATGTGGCACATTTATACAATGGAGTTCTACTCAGCTGTAAAGAAAAATGAAGTTATGAAATTTGCAGATAAATGGATGGACCTGGAAAGTATTATACTAAGTGAGGTAACCCAGACCCAGAAAGCCAGCGCCACATGTTCTCTCTCATATGTGGATCCTAGCTACAGATGACTGGGCTTCTGCATGAGAATGAAAATACTTAGTAGCAGAGGCCAGTAAGTTAAAAAGGAGACATAAAGGGTAGAGAAAGGAAGAGGGGAAGATACTTAATAGGTTGATATTGTATATATGTAATTACAATGATTGTAATGGGGAGGTAATATGATGGAGAATGGAATTTCAAATGGGAAAGTGTGGGGGTGGGGAGGGAGGGAATTACCATGGGATATATTTTATAATCATGGAAAATGTTAATAAAAATTTAAAGAAAAATAAAAATAAAAACAATTAAGGGCTGGAGAGAATGCTTAGCAGTTAAGCGCTTGCCTATGAAGCCTAAGGACCCCGGTTTGAGGCTCGATTCCCCAGGACCCACGTAAACCAGATGCACAAGGGGGCGTACGCATCTGGAGTTCGTTTGCAGTGGCTGGTGGCCCTGATGTGCCCATTCTCTCTCTCTCTCTTTCTCTTCTCTCTCACTTTCTCTCTCTGCCTCCTTCTCTGTCTGTCTGTTGCTCTCAAATAAATAAAAAAAAAATAATAAAAACAATTAAAAAGTCCAGTCTGTTGGGCTTGCCTCAGAAAAAAATTAATGAATAAATAAAAAAAAGAATATGTACATATGTGCATATGAGTGAAAATCTTAAAGAAATGGATTATTTTCTTGATGCATAGGATTTATCAAAATTAAATCAAGATGTGATAAACCATTTAAATAGACCTATAACAAGTACAGACATTGAAGCCCTTATGTCGGAATCCCAACTAAAAAAAACAAAAACAAACAAAAAAACAGGCCCAGCTGGTTCCATAGGTGCATTTTACCAGACATTCATGAAGAACTAACACCACTACTTGTCAAACATTTCTATAATATAGAAAAGGAAGGATTTTACTGAACTTCTGGGAAGCCGGCATCAACCATACGCCAAAATCAGAAAAAGACAACAAATAAATAAATAAATATAATTTCAGAACCTAAGTCTCTAAAAGCAAGCTATTAGAGATGAAATCACTTTTAGCAAAGAAGCAGGATACAAAATAAATACACAGGAACCAGTAGCTTTCCTATATACTGATAAGAAATATGTTGAGGGTGAAATCAGGGAATCTCTAACATTCAAAATTGCCTTAAAAATAAACAAGTAAGTTACATTGGAATAAATTTAACCAAGGAGGCAAATGATATCTACAATGAACACCTTAAAACATTCAAGACAGAAATTTCAGAAGATACAAGAAAATAAAAATATATCCAATGATCTTGAAATGAAAGAATCAATATTGAGAAATGTCAAACTTACCAAAACAAGTTTACACATTTAATGCAATCCCCATTAAAATTCCAATGACATTCTTCACAGAAACAGAAAAAAACAAAACAAAACAAAACAAAAAAACCTAATATTCACTTGGAAGCACAAAAACTCTCAAACAGCCAAACAATTTTAAGCATAAAATGCCCCATTACAAAGTCATAGTACCATGGACCCAAATGCCAGACCTCAAACTCTGAAACTGCTAGAGGAAAATGTAGGGGACACTCTTCAACATATTTGCATATTGACTTTCTGAATATATTCCCATTTGATCCAATAATGAAATGACTGACCAACTAATGGAATCTCAAGAAATTAAAAAAAAAAAATGTTTGTACAGCAAAGGACACCCTGGATACAGCAAAGAGAAAACCAACAGAATGGGAGAAAATCTTTTCCAGGTATATATCTGACACTGGAATAATATCCAGAATGTACAAAGAACTAGAAAACAGAACAATATGAAATTAAACAACCTAATTAAAAATAGGCTATGGAACTAAATAGAGTTCTCATCAGTAGAAATATACATGACATATAAACACCTAATAAACTGTGCTACATACATCCTTAGCCTTTTGGAAAATGATAATTAAAGCTACCTTGAGAATCCATCTGTCTCCCATCAGAATGGCTATCATAAAGAAATCAATGGCAATAAATGTTAGTGAGGATGCAGTAAAAGGGAATCATTCTATAGTGTTGGTAGGAAGTTAATCTGGTACAGACAATGTGAAAATCAGTTGGGAGATTCTTGAGACAGCTAAAAGTAGATTTTCCTTATGATCCAACAAACCTAGGCATTTAACTTCACATTATCTTAGATACATTTGCACAACCATGTTTATTGCTGCTCTATTCAAAATAGCTTGGAAATGGAACCAGCCTAGGTGTCCATATGCAGATGAATATATAATAAACACTTGGTACATCTACAAAATGGAGTTTTACTTAGTAGTAAAGAAAAATGAAATTTGCAGGGAAATGAATGAAATTGGCAAGCATTATACTAAGTGAGGTAGCCCAGGCCAGAAAGCCAAATGTTGCATATTCTATGTCATATGTGGATCCTAGCTACAAATGTATAAACTTGTGTATGACCTGGGAAGAAAAATCAGTAATAGAGGCCCAAAAGCTACAAAAAGGCTATAAGCAAGCGAGGAGATTCAATGAAAATTCAGTATGTTCTGAATATACATATAAAAATCTACTTCTTTGAATAATGTCACAGTCGGAAACCATAGTTTATTTCTATGAAATTTTCAGTACATTGCCTGGGATGCCATCCAGTGAGTTGTTTTTCAGGGTGGTCCCTGCTGACTCCAAAACATTATAGATTATTGCAAAGACCTTTGGTTTTTGATGAAAAATATATGGTAAGACCCTATTGGTGAAGATTACACATGCCTGAGAGGCAGAGTCACTGTGAAGTCAAGCTGATGCTGAGCATAAAACCTTCTCCCTTTATGCCAGCCAAGTGAAAGCTGGAAAAGGCTGTACTATATGCAGCCTCTTGGAATATAGAAGTCATCAGCAGTGAAAACAGTGGACACTGGGAACATCAAGTTTGGCCAGACTGGCCAAATGAGTGAACGAGTGCAATAGTGGCAAGTCTGCTCTGGTAAAAACCATCTGCTCTCTAATTGGACTAAATGTCCCCTATGTGGGAGGGAACACATGCTTGGTACTTGGAGTCCCTCCCATATGGGATAAAGCCTGGTTTTTTGTCTAAATACATGCATATATTACTCTAATCAAATAGCCTAACTAACTAAATAGCCTAAAAGCAGATACTTACTGTTCATACTCACGAATTAATGCTCCACTCACATCTGGTTAGAGAAACATCTCTTTTGAGATGGTGACCACCACAGAGATGACCAAAAAGGCAATATACCCCTGGGAAAAAATGAGTGAGGAATGTCCAGCACTGACACTTCTCACACCCTCCAAGGTTCATGGTCAGTTTGAGAAGAGGTGGCAGAATGAATGTAAGAGCCAAAGGAAGGGTACCACTCTTCATATGCAATTTGCAAACAGAACTTGACTTCCATATCCAAGATGATGTAGTATCTACCAATACATACACAAGACCCTCAGAGCAAGAGAAAAAGATGACGACATTAACGTAAAAGAGACTAATAGCGAAAGGCAGGTGATATGACAGAGAGCAGAGTTATGAAGGTAAAAGTGTAGGAGGGGAGAGAAATATTATGAATTATATGTAAGTCTAGAAGTTGACAATAAAATATATATAAAAAAAATAAGCAGAGACTTCATAATTTCTCTAGATTTTTTTTCCTAGGTTTATTTCGGTTATTTTTGAGACAGTGTGCTCTGGATTCTAAGTTGATGATAATCTTGAGATTTTCTTACTTTTTTTCTTTCTAACTTCCTGATTGCTGGGGATACACACATGCACAATTGCACTTTGCTTAAGCAATGCTGGGGTTCCAGCCAAGACACTGTGCATGATAGGCAAGCACCTACCCAGGGAGCTACATTTCAGTCTGTTCTTTTTACTTTTCAATATAGTGCCTTACTCTATAGCCCAGATTATTCTTGAAAACATACCTGTCCTCTTGCCTCAGCCTTCAAACTTCTGGGACTACAAGTGTGAAGCCCTCGCCTCTCTCTACATTAGGGTTTAAAGGAAGTTTTCTTTTTACCCTGTACTATGTCCCTTTAGCCATGCTAGTTACCCATGAGTTCCAAGGATTCTCGTTTCTACATTCTGTCTTGAGTCATCGTGCTGGGATTACACATAAGCTCTACAAAATCTGACTTTATTTGGTTTGGTGGGAATCTCATTTTAGTTATTAGGATTTACATCAAATGCATTGATATTCTGGGACAATCTCCTCAGTCCCACTAGCAACTATATTTTCCAGCTGGACTGTGAAGACATAACACAAAATTATTATCCTATATTGAAAATATTCGGAAGCAAGATATCCACATAAGATTGTAGCAGTTTGCTATGTAAATGCTATCTCCATCTCAAAGTCTGTGCATGAATCAATGCTTGATCATAAACTGTACATTTTTATTTTCTTTTTGGTGATGCAGTGTCTCATTCAAGCCCAGGATGACTCACACTCACTTGGTAGTCCTGTACTGTGCCTGGAACTCATGGAGATCATCCTCATAACATTGTCTCCCTAGTGCTTAGGTGAAAGGCATGCACCAACACAACCCACTACAAAAATCTCATTTTCATAATTGCTTAAAAATCATTTGGTCCTTGTTTTTCACAGTAAAGAAATGCAGGAACATGATTCAACTATGTTTCCAGTCTACTTTAGCCAGATCCTTTATGATAACAGTACAGCACTATGTTTCAGTAACTAGAAGAGTGTCAATTTTGATTTTAGCACAGCAGGTATTTAAACTGTAAAGGAGTCTACTTCACCAATTTTCAAAAGGGTTCTGGGTCAAATAGCTGAGGCATTATAGACTTGGAGAGGGTAAAAAAGGGCAGGTGCTTTTAACCTTGAAAGTCAAATAGTTTACTGTTATATATCACTACACTTGTAATAAAACAAATAAGGATCCTTAGACAGCAGGAATAAGCAAGATTCTTATAGATTCTGGCATCTGTAAGGAAATGAGAAGAAAAAAGTTTATTTCCTCTAACTGAAAACTACCAGCCATATCTGAGACACACATACAACCCAGTGACTTCTAAATGTCTGTGTTAGTTGTTCATTGTGGATAATGGAAGAATACCAGAAGGCATGTGAAACTTTCCTCTTTACTACCACTGTATACATGGGACTTGCTAACTGAATTAAAAATCTACGCAGCCATCAATTTACACATTTTATCTCAAACTGTGTGTTTTCAAATTTCAGTAAGTGAGGAGATATGACCATAGGAACTTTTCAAGTAGCCGTATTTGCTCATTAACAAAATAATATATATAAGTGTTTTCTTAGATATAATTTTTAAAGTCAATATTCCATGGAAAAGATGACTCTTTATTTACATTTGTCTGTTTGCTTGTGTTTGTGTGTGCCCATGTGTGTGTTCTTATGTTTGTATTGTGTGCATGCCAGGAAGAGCATGTGCTTGTGCCCACTTAAACGTTTGGCTATGTATGGTTTGTCAAAGAACTAAACCTGGCCCAACAGGTTGCCATCTAGAGCCTTTTACTGCTGAGCTTTCTCCCCACACAGCTGTAATTTTTTGAAAGGGGTATAGGATGATCTTTTGTGGACTAGGCTGTCCTCAAATTTATAAAGCTAAGGACAATCTTCAACTACTGTTTTCTTCTGCCTTGTACATCCCCATTTTGAGATTGGTTTTGTATCACGACATCTGGCTTTTAATTTTTGTTTATTTATTGGTAAATATAGAGAAAGGAAAAGAGAGCAAAGCATGCCAGAGACTGCTGCCACATCAATAAAATCCAGATTCACGTGTCACATGTGTGTCTATTTTTATATGGGTACTGAAACATCAAGCCCAGGATATCAAGCTTTGTGAGGATGTGGCTTAATTGTTGAACAATCTCTCCAAAACACATCTAGTTTTTCACACTTGCTCCTCAGAAAGTAAATCACACTTCTACTTCTATTATATCCTTCCATAAACCTAGAGAATTCTGTTAAAATTGTTTTAGAATGCTTCATTTATTTTAATTAAGATGATGAAAAGTTGCTGGATACAGTGGAGCAGCATCTTTAGTTCAAAGCCAATGTACACAGTAAGATACTACTTCTGAATTTAAAAGAAAATTCTTACCAAACAATGGCAAATTTCCTGTCAATTCATGACTTTCATAGAAAAAGAACTTTTCATAGTAGCAGAACATAGAGTTCAATTCAAAGGGCAAATGTCTGGCCTTGACTTTACATGGAGAAACTTCTAGGTTGTCGTTGTAAGAGGTGCTTTCAGAAACTGAATAGAATTCTATGGTGTGTCTGATCACTAAATATCCAGTGAAGCACAGTTCACCTTTAATCCAGCACTATGCAATATATGGTTCCTTCTTCTTTTATTCTCCTTCTTTCTCCCTTAAGTCTTCTTCCTTTTCTCTCCTCCCTTATTCCTTCTCTTTTCTTCTCCTGCTGCTTCTTGTTTGTTCTCTGCAAGAAGCATCTTACTCTATCATAAGTGACTTAGGATATATTATGTGGTTGCACGATAGGCACATACTCATAGAGTTATCCGTACTTCTTCCTAATGAATGAGTGCTGGGATTGGAGCCATAAGACACTCCATCTGGCTCCAATTATAATTTAACTACTAAATGCTAGTTCATTCAGCTCAAGGCCATAATTTAGGCTATATACTTTAAGAAGTACATATCCCAAGTTTTAATTTGGCATCATAATCTGAAAGAAAATACAATCCAAAATGCATTAGGCCCAGTTAAGTCTAGTTCCCACCTGAAAACACAGTAAAATGGAATCCAAACACTTACTTGTGAAAGATGTTCACTTACTGTCCATATCCACCTATGAGTACAAAATTTCCACATTAACATACCATGCCAAATGAAATTTACTCCATTTTCAATGTGTACTAAACACATATTAACATTTTTTTTGTTATATGGTATAACAACATTAAAAAATATCAAAATTAGTGAAATGAGAACATTTAAAATTAAAGGAAAATAGTTCTTTCCCTATCAAGCTTTTGAGGCAATAACATAGAAGCATTGTTGTGCCTTGAATTGCTTATCCTACTGTATCAGCTTCCCAAGTGCTACAGTTCCAGGTATATGCTAACATGCCTGGCTCTACTAAGTCTTTTTTTCCCACAGGTCTGTAGTATGTGCATGAGGTGTATGTACACGTGTCATGTCTTGTGCATATGTATGCAGATCATGGAGAATTAGTGGCATCTTCTATTCATCTGCATGTCTTTTTTAAATGGAGTCACAGAGAAATGGAAGCCACCATTTTTAGTCAATCTGGCTGACAAATGAGCCTGACCAATTCTTCAGTCTCCACTCCTCAAAAGGACTGGGATTACACCTGTAGGTGGATATACCCAACAGTTTATGTGGATGCTGGGGTACAGAACTCAAGGAAAATCAGACCCTTAGGTCTCATGTGCACACATACTTACCCAGTGAGCCATTCCCACAGTTCTCTCCACAAGTCTTTTGGAATCTCATTTTGTGAATTCATTGTTTTGGAAAATAAAAATATTTTTAAAAGGAGATGTTTAAAGGCAATTCTCTATTCACTCATAATTTAGGTCAACTAACAAAGACTTAAAGGTAATTTGGATGTTGCAGTAACATTAGAAAGTTTGTATTAGGGGCTCAAGAGAGTCCTCATCAAGATAAATACAGATGGTATATAAGTACCTACAAAACTGTGCTACATCCTTAGCCTTCAGGAAAATGCAAATTAAAACTACCCTGAGAATCCATCTGTCTCCCATCAAAATGGCTATCAAGAAAACAAACGGCAATAAATGTTAATGAGGATGCAGTAAAAGGGGAATCATTCTATATTGTTGGTGGAAATTTAATCTGGTATAGATTGTGAAAATCAGCTTGGAGGTTTTTGAGACAGCTAAAAATAGATTTTCTATATGATCCAGCTATAGCAATCCTAGGCATATATCCTAGTGACTCTTCTCATTACCTTAGAGATACTTGCACAACCATGTTTATTGTGGCTGTATTCAAAACAGATAAGAAATGGAACCACCTAGATGTCCATACACAGATGAATGGGTAATAAAGATGTGGTACATCTACAACATGAGTTCTACTCAGTGGTAAAAATAAAAATTGAAATTTTCAGGGAAATGGGTGGATCTGGAAAGGATTATACTAAGTGAGGTAACCCAGGCCAGAAAGCCAAATGTTGCATGTTCTATGTCACATGTGGATACTAGCTACAAATGTTTAGACTTGTGTGTGTCCTAGAAAGAAACAAAACAAAACAAAATAAAACAAAAAACAGTAAAAGAGGCCCAGAAGGTAGGGTAGAAAAAGGCTAAGAGGGCATGAGGAGATTCAATCAAAATTCAATATTTTCAAATATACATATAAAAATATACTTTTTTTGAATAATGTCACAGTCAGAAACCATAGTTAATTTCTAGAAAATTTTCCGAGTCATGCATGGGTTGACTTGCAGTGAGTTGTTGGCCAGGGAGGTCTCTGTTGCCTCCAGAACATGATAGGCTATTGCAAAGGCCCTTGGTTTTCCTTGAGAAATAGATGGCAAGACCCTATTGTTGAAGACTTCACATGCCTGAGAGGCAGAGTCATTGTGAAATCAAGCTGGTGCTGAGTACAAAACATTCTCCCTTTAGGCCAGCCAACTAAAGATGGAAAAGGCTACAGTATATGCAGCCTGATGAGAGATAGAAGAAATCAGTAATGAAAACAGTGGACACTGGAAACATCAAGTTCAGCTGGATAGGCCAAATGAATGAATGAGTTCAATAGTTGTATGGCTGCTCTGGTGGAAACCAACTGCTAATTGCACCGAAGGCCCACTATATGGGAGGAATACATGCCTGGCAAGTGTAGACCATCCCTTATAGTATAAAGCCTGGTTTTGTCTGGATAAACACATATATTTCTGTAGCCAAATAGCCCCATAGCATATACTGAATAATACTCACAGATTAATGCTACTCACATTTCTGGTTAGAGAAACTTCCCTTTTCATATGGCAACCACCAGTGGGATGACCCAAAAGAGAGAAAAGGATGGAGGAGTGTCCAACACTAAAACACCTCACACCCTCCAAGGCTCTTGGTCAGGTTGGGAAGAGGCAAAGAATGATCATAAGAGCTAAAGGAAGGGTACCTCTCTTAATATGCAACTGTCTAGACAGAATTGGGCTTCCATATCCAACACTTTGCAATGTCTAGCAATACCTACACAAGAGTCTCAGAGCAGGAGAAAAACATGATGACATTAAGTTAAAAGAGAATAATGGAGAAAGGCAGGCGATATGACAGAGAGCAGAGCTATGAAGGGAAAACTGGAGGAGGGGAAAGAAATACTATGGTTTGTTTTCCTTAAGTGTAGAAGTTGACAATAAAAACATATATTAAAAGATAAGCAGAGCCTTCACAATTGCTCTAGAATTTTTATCTTTTCTAGGCTTATTCATGTTAGTTTGGAAACAGTGTTTCCTGCATCCTATTCTAATGATAATCTCGAGATTCTCTTACTTTTCTTTTAACCTCCCAATTGCTAGGAATACAAGCATGCACAATTACATTTTGCTTATGAATGCTAGGGATCCCACTCCTGGCTTTGTGGATGCAAGGCAAGCACCCTACACAGTTAGCTACATTTCAGTCTGTTCTTTTTATTTTGTGATATAAGGCCTTAATCTCTAGCCCAGGTTATTCCTGAAAACACACCTTTCTTCTTGCCTCAGCCTTCCAATGAGATCCAAGGATCTTCATTTCTATTTCCTGTCTTGAGTCATCATGCTGGGGTTAATCATAGGCTCTACAAAATCTGGCTTTATTTGGTTTGGTATGAATCTCATCCTAGTTATTAGACTTTACATCCAATGCACTTATATTCTGGGCCAATCTCCTTGGTCCCATTAGCAACTATATTTTCCATCTGGAATATGGAGAGATAAATACAAAATTATTATCCTATATTGAAAATATTCTGGCAGCAAGATATCCACATAAGATTGTAGCAGTTTGCTGTGTAAATGCTATCACCATCTCAAATTCTGTGCATGAATCAATGCTTGATCATAAACTGTACATTTTTATTTTCTTTTTGGTGATGCAGTGTCTCATTCAAGCCCAGGATGAATCACACTCACTTGGTAGTCCTGAACTGTGCCTGAAACTCATGGAGGAACCTCATAACTTTGTCTCCCTTGTGCTTGGATGAAAAGCATGCAACAACACACTACAAAAATCTCATGGTCGTAATTACTTAAAACATATTGGTCCATGTTTTTCAGAGTAAAGAAATGCAGGTACATGTTGCAACCTATGTTTCCAGTCTACTTTAGCTAGATTGTTTATGATAACAGTACAACAGTATGTTCCAGTAACTACAATGGTGTGGTCTTTTATTTTTGCACAGTAGATATTTAAACTGTTAAGGTATCTAACTTAGCAATGTTCAGGAGGATTCTGGGATCAAATAACTGAGGCATTACAGACATACAGAGGAAAAAGTAGAGCAGATACTTTTATGCTTGAAAATCATGCAGTTTACTTTATATATCATCAAACTTGGAAAAAAGCAAGTAAGAATCCTTGGATAGGAGGGATAATGAAGATTCTTCTAGATTCTGGCATCTGTAAGGAAATGAGAAAAAAGGTTCTTACTTCCTTTAACTGAGTATTACCAGCCATATCTGAGACACATATACAACCCAGGTACTTCTAAATGTCTGCGTTGGGTGTCCATTATGGATAATAAAAGAATACCAATAGGCTTCAAAATGTCTCTTTATTACGTCTGAATACATGAACCTTGCTAACTGAATTAAAATCTATGCAGCCATCAATGTACACATCTTATGTCAAACTATGTCTTTTCAAATTTCAACAAGTGAGGAGGTATGACCCTATGAACTGTGCATTTTTAATAATTCTATATTAATTCCAATCATTTTATGTTAGTAAGTCTTTTTTCGGGTAGCCTTATTTGCTCATTAATGCAATTATATCTATATGTGTTTGCTTATATATAATTTTTAAAGTGACTATTCCATGGAAAAGATGAATCTTTATTTACATTTGTCTGAATGTTTGTGCTTGCATGTGCCTAGGTCTGTGTTCTTATGTCTTTGTATGTGTGCATGCCAGGATTTCTTGCTAATGAAAATGAAAAGCAGTTACTTGTGCTCACTTTTACATTTGAATTTCTGTTTTTTGTTGAAGAACTAAACCTGGTTGAACAGGTCGCCATCAAGAACCTTTAACTAAAAGATAGACCAAATGGATGAACCTTCCCTAGTACCTTAAAGGAAACAACTGAACCACAAGACACTGGAGAGGTTAGGATCAAGACTAACCTAAATCTTCTACATCTTCCCTCCCTCCCTCTCCCTTTCTCCCCTCTATCTCTCTCCTCTCTAACTCTTCCATATGAGTTATGTTTTTCCTCAATTTCTTAGTGGGCACTGACCTGTAACACCCAGTTCCAGCTTGGGGCTACCATCCACAATGAGTTTTTGATCAGAGAAACCTACAAGGTTTCCCAAAACAATGACAGACTTCTGTCAGAGTACTTGATGACCCACCAAAGGCCAGTGGTAAGACCCTATTGCTGAAGACTCCACATGCAGCTGATACGCAAAATCGAACGGCATGGCTGGAAGCCAGGAGACAGTCAGTCCTCAGACAGTCAGCGTGTCTAGTGCCAGAAGGCGCTACATAGGCGACTGGGGGAAATGACCAAGATCTGTCCAAGCAACTCATTGTCTAACCTAGTTAGCAACAAATAACCTGATGTGATGCCCACACAAGTGCAACAGTGGCACACAGCCATGATGAGGAACCAACTGCTCTTGATTTGGCTAACTGATCCCCTCAGTGGTACGAGACCCATAGCTGGAGCTGGGAAACAAGTCAGAACCATACCCAAACATAAGCCCACTCTCCAATATCAAGCTACCATCAATCATGGGCTACAAGAGGGCCTACACCTATCAAACTCTCTATCAAAAAAAGTAAGTGTTATCTCAATTTTCAGGGTGCTAACTTACTCTCTGTTGGAGAATCTGCTTCTTTTTCAGACAGATGCAGATCCTAAGGAGAGAGCTGCCCCAACATACCTCAAAAGGGGCCCGACAGAAACTAAGGACAATTGGCGAAACAAACAAGGGTGATGTTTTCTGGTGAACCAGATACCAGCACAAAGGGGAAGGAGACCAACACAGAGAAAAATCAACTCCTACCAAATCAGAGTGCCAGAGTCTCAGAGGCCCCCAACACCTCAACACTGAAGCAGACCAAAAACGAACCCAACATGGCTCAGAGAAATTTTGCGGAAGAGGGGGCGGAAAAAATGTCAGAGTCACATGTTGGGTCATGATTTGCAGAGACATTTATCATACCAATAACTGTGGGCTAACTCCACAATGCACGACCCATTTTCATTAACAAGGACGATCCAATGTGAGTGGGTAGATCATAGATGAGCCTAAACAATGGTACCAAATTGCCTGTATTTGCCGAAAAGAAAACTAATAAATTAAATTAAAAAAAAAAGAAAAAAGAATCTTTAATTGCTGAGCTTTCTCCCCACACAGCATGTAATTTTTTGAAAGCTGTATGGAAGAATCTATTGTGGACTAGGCTGTGCTCAAATGTATAAAGCCAAAGATTATCTTCAAGTCCTTTTCCCTCCTGCTTGTACATCCCTGCTTTTGAGTTTAGCTTTGTATCACCACATCCAGCTTTTTATTTTTGTTTATTTATTTGCAAATATACAGAGAGGAAGGAAGATCAAGGCATGCAACAGACTACTGCTACCACAATGAAATCCAGATTCTCAGGTCCCATGTATTTATAATGTTATGTAGGTACGGAGGCATCAAGCCCAGGATATAAAGCTTTGTGAGGATGTGGCTTTAATTGTTGAAAATCTAGTTTTTCATACTTGCTCCTTAAGGAATAAATCATACTTCTACTTCTATTATATCCTTCCAAACAGCTAGAGAATTCTGTTAAAATACTTCAAAAAATGCTTCATTTATTTTATTTAAGATGATTAAAAATTGCTGGATATCATGGAGCCCCATATAATCTCAGTACTCAGGGACATTTTAGCTTTAACATCTTTAGTTCAAAGCCCCTGTACACAGTAAGATACTACCTCTGAAGTAAAAAGAAAATTCATACCAAACAATGGCAAACTTTCTTTCACCTCATGACTTTCATAGAAAAATAACTTTTCATAGTATAAGAGCAAACAGTTCAACTCAAAGCATGAACATCTACACTTGACTTTATATAGAGAAACTTTTAGGATTTTATTGTAAGAGGTGCTTTAAGAAACTAAATAGAATTCTACGGTGTCTGATCACTAATCATCGAGGGAAGCATATCAGAAAGGAATTCACAGTTCACCCTTTTCTAGCAATAATCCATATATTGTTCCTTCTTCTTTCCTTCTTTGTTCTCCCTTCTGTCTTCTCCCTCTCTCTCCTTCCTTCATCTTTCTCTCTTTCATTCTCCTGCCTCTTCCTGTTTGTTCTTTTCCGGAACAGTCTGACTCAATCATAACCTGACTCAGAAGACAGCGTGTGGTTGCATGATAGGCGCATACCCATGGAAATATTCATACCTCTGCCTAATGAGTAAGTGCTTAGATTACAGCCATGAGATGCCCCATCCAGCTACAATCCTAATTTACCTACTAAATGCTAGTTCATTACTGTTGAAGGCCATAATTTAAGCTATCTACTTAAAAAAGTACATATCCCAAGGTTTAATTTGGCATCATAATCTGAAAGAAAATTGGAATCAAAATGCTTCAGGTCCAGTTAAGACTAGTTTGCATCTGAAGATGCACCAAAATGTAAGTCAAACACTTACTTGTGAAAGATGTTCATTTACTGTCCATATCCACCTATGAACACAAAAGTTCCACATTAACATACCATGCCAAATGAAAGTTACTCCACTCTCAATGTGTACAAAACACAGATTGCCAATTATTTATTGTATATATTGTAACATTTCAAAAAATTCAAAATTAGTGAAAGGATACCACTTGAAGTTTAAGGAAAATAGTTCTTTACCTATCAAGCGTTTGCGACAGTAACACAGAAGCATTGTTGGGCCTTGAATTCCTGATCCTCCTGCATCAGCTTCCCAAGTGCTAAAATTCCAGGCATATGCTAACATTCCTGGCTCTATTAAGCCAGGTCGGTAGTTATGTGTATGAGGTGTATGTACGTGCCATGCCTTGTGCACATTCACACAGATCATAGAGAATTGTTGGTGTCTTCTATTCACCTGCTGGTCTACTTTTTTTTATTATTATTTGTTTTTTTTACGACAGATCCTAACCCTAGCCCAGGCTGACTTGGAATTCACTAAGGAGTCAGAGAGTGGCCTTGAACTCATGGTAATCATTCTACCTCTGCTTCCAGAGTGCTGGGATTAAAGGTGTGCACCACCACACCCAGCTCTGCTTGTCTTCTTTCAAATGGAGTCTCATAGAAACAGAAACTGCCATATTTAGTCAAGCTGGCTCAAGACCTTAAAAATCAGCTGGCCATTCTAAATGAAGACATAAAGAAATGCAAGGATGAATTCCAAGAATCATCAAGAAAATCATAAAATGATGTGAAAAGGGAGCTTGGCAGAGGGATGGAAATTATTCATAGAAAAGTAGTAGAAAATGCAATCTTAATTGAACAAGTCCAAAACTCTCTAGAAGCTCTCAAGAAAAGAGTCCTCCAAGTGGAGGATAGAAACTCTGATCTGGAAGACAAGATGGAAGAAACAGTTTGAGAGTCCAAAAATTTCTAAGTTCAAAAGCTCCTGTGAACAGCACATGAGGGAATTATGGGATACACTTAAATGTTCTAATACCAGGATCATTGGAATACCAGAAGGAGAAGAAATTCAAACCAAAGGCATGGAGAACTTATTTAACAAAATAATGGAGCCTGACCAATTCTTCAGTCTCCACTGCACAGAAAGACTAGGATTATACCTGCAGGTGGATATACCCAACTATTTATGTGGATCGTGGGATACAGAACTCAAGGAAAATCAGACCCTTAGGTCTTATGTGAAAACATTCTTCCCCAATGAGCCATTACTCTAGTCCTCTGTACAAGCCTTTTGAAATCTCATTTAGTGAATTCATTGTTTTAGAAAATAAAAAATACATAAAACAGGAGATGTTTAAAGGCAACCCTCTATTCACTCAAAATTTAGCTCAAGTAATACTAAAGATTTAAAGGGAATTTGGATGTCAAAGTAACACTAGAAAGTTTGTACTGGAGCCTGAAAGCTGACTAATGTAGGTACTTTTTTTTTTTTTTTTTTTTTTTTTTGGACATGACAGCCAAGACCAGAAGGCTGAAACTGCCTAAGTTAAAGTCACCAGAATCCAAAGAAAACATCTAGGTGTGGTCATGTGCACTTGTAACCACAGTAATATCAGGGGTGGTGAGACCTGGCTGCGAAATGCAGCATGTTTGACTGGAGCAAGGCACCCTACATTCTGCTGTGGCCAACGCAGTGAAACAGTATTGAAGCATTTTGCCTCCATGTTACTTACTGTTTTTCCATGGCTGAGTCTTTGGAACTTGCTTGCCTGATGCCAGATTACTTTTATGTTCCATAGCTGTGTTGCTTGCAGGACTACATAAACAAGCAAAGAAGAATAATACCATTATGTCAGCGTATCAATATTTTTTTCTGGTAGGCCCACATTATCTCAAAGAATGTGACTTTAATCTCAGTGAAAGACCACCTTCTTTAATCTGAAATGAAAATCCATTTCAAGCAACCTGAATTTTATTTCCACTTCCCTGGAATGTTCCCTATTCTGAACACTCATTAGCCTGGAACCAAAAAGTTTCATTTTCTAGAAATTGATGTTAACGATAATGACATCCACTGCCTTGTTGAATGCCATGATCATTAACTCACCATACGTGAAAATAATCTACCTTCACATTAAAAATGCCAAACATCAGGCCTCAAGAGAAGCATTAAAATTGTCTAAGGTTCTTTCTTCACTAGTGTAAGGACTCATATTTGAATACCCAGTACCCCGTATCACCAGATGAATGTAATAATGCATGCATTTGGAGTTCATTTTCAGTGGATGGAGGCCCTGGCATGCCCATGTATACTCACTTTCTCTCCCCTAAACCCACCCTCCATCTATTTGTCCCCAATACATGGTAAATAAATACAATATAAAATCTGGTGATATAAGCCTCTTAATACTGAGGCAAATTTACATTTGTAACTGTCAGAATTCATCTTTCAGATTTTCTATATTGCTTCTGGAAATATAGCATATCCTTAAAAATTATCCACAGAGGCAGTCATGGTGGCACATGCTTTTAATCATAGCACTGAGGAGGCAGCAGAATAATCAGCAAGAGTTTCAGGCCACACTGAGACTACATAATTAATTCCAAGTCAGCCTATGCTAGAACAAGAACTTACGTCAAAATAACTAAATAAATAAATACATAAATAAATAAATAATTATCAACTCACTTCAGTAACCCTGAGACAGAAATTTAGAATTTCATGTTTGGGAACATAAAATACAAAGAGTACATAGTAACACACACCATAAATCCCAGCACTTGGAAGGTGAAGCTGTGTGCATTGCCATGTTTTAAGCCATAGTGTGCTACAGCTGAGTTCAAGGACAGCCTATACTAGAGTGAGACCTTGACTCACAAAATATAAAGAAAGTTGATAAAAGCCTAGCTACTATTTCCAGACATTGTGGTACATGTCTTAAATCCCAGTACTCAGCAGTTAGAGGTAGGAGAATCTCTCTGAGTTCAAGAACAATGTGGGACTATTCTTTCAATGTCAGTCTGGGATAGAATGAGACTCTACACAGTAAAACAAAAGAAAACAAGCAAGCAAACAGGAAAAAAAATAAGATTATAAAAAGACAATTTTATTCTATTCCATTCAAATCCAGATAAAGTCCTAATTTTATTTGGAACTATTCTTTTCTGTTTAAAGTTGGGAAATGAGAAATCTGAGGTTTGAACTTGTTATAAAAAGTAAGTATAAAGAGTAATGATTCATTTTGTTACCCAATGAATACACTGGACTTCCCAATCTCAAACTATTGTAAAGACTCCCCTCTAACAGAGTCAGGGTGTCTGGAGTAAAAATGAATTAAGTGGAATGGCTTCAGAATTTTTGTGGAGACACGATGTGCAAACCTTTATGGGTGCATGTTTGGAGATAGGAGGATGGCAATGGTGTCTTCCTTGAGGATTCTTCACTTTACTTACTTTGCCAAGGTACTTCATTTGAAACCACAGAGTTCTTCGCCCTCACTTTGGCCCAGGAAACCTGTCTTTACCTCCTGAGCCCTTAGACTGCAAACCACTGGCTGTATCTATCGGTAATCATATGAGTGCCAGGGAATCGCAACTCTGCTTCACTTTTATCTTCTCTTTAGTTTTTGTGTGAGACTTGGTCATCAATGAAAATGTGGTTAAAAAAAATTCACAAACATACCATCTACAGTTATGGGCAGGTGGCTGCACATTTAAAGGCATTTGGTTCCTTAGCTGGCTTTCCCAGGTTCAATTCCTCAGCACCCATATGACATAAATCCTGATGTACAAAGTAGCACATGTTTGTAGACATTTTTTGCAGTGGTAAGAAGTCCTGCTGCTCCCATACTCTCATATTCTATTTGCCAATAAAGAAACAATCTAGGAACTTACAAAAGAAAACAACCAAGAATGCCAAGGAGTACTCCTCCTCTGTAACCCAATAAGGTAACATTTTTGTGCTTTCACTGATCAATAACAATACCATGATCGTGTATCAAAGAAGAAATAGGGAAAAATACCACTAAAATTACCTGTTGAATATAACCAATGAAACACCAGCAACAAGGAAAGATTGTGGACTTTGCCTTGCCTTGCCTTGTCTCTTGCTTTGCCTTGCCTTGCCTCCTGAGTTGCATTGCCACTTTGTTGCCTTCCCTCTTTATTTATTTTCCTTTTGTATTAACTTGCTTCTTGCTTTCACTCTTGCCTCACTTGTTACCGTGCCTTAACTTGCCTTTTCCGTCATGCCCTGAATGTCTTGCCTTGAGTTACATCCTCCCTTACCTTGTTCCTTGACTTGCCTCTTGTCTTGCCTTAACATGCCCTGCCTTATCACTTGCCTTGCATTGCCTCTTTCCTTGCCTTATCTCTTGCTTTGACATGCTCCTGAATTGCTTTGCCTGCAGCCTTTCCCTAACTTGCATCTTGAATCACTCTGCCTCTTCCCTAACTTTGTGGTGCCCTTCAGTGGGCTAGCCTTGCGCAAACTTGCCTCTTGGTTTGCTTCACCTCTTGCTTTCTCTGGCATGTTGCATATCCTGTTGTCTGGCCTTTCCCTTTGCCTTGTCTGTTGACTGGCATTGCGTCCCCTTGCCTTATCTGTTGGGCAGCATTGCCTTTCCTTGCCTTATTTTCCCTGTACTGTCTCTTACCACGCATGCCTATTCATCTTGCCTCATGCCTAGCATTATATTCCCTGGTGCCTTACCTTCCCTCTTGCTTTGCTTTCCTCTTTACTTGCCTTACTTGTAGTCTTGCCTGGCCTATTGACTTGCTTTACTTGCCTTGCCTTGACTGCCTTGCCTGCCCTCCTTCCTTGTACAATCTCTTGCCTATCTACACTCTTGCCTTCCTTTAATCTTGCCTTTCCTGACCTGCCTCTTGTCTTGCGTAAACTCCTACACAACCTTCCTTCTTGCTTGGCCTATAGAGTTCCCTGGCCTTTCATGCCTAGGCTCTGAACCTTCCTGGCCTCTTGTCTCTTGTATGTCCTCTTGTCACCTGCCTGGCCACTTTCTATGCTGCCTAACAGCCTTGCCTGGCCCCTTGCCTTTTCTGGCCTCTCCTCCTCCCTTGCTTACCTGTTCCCAGGCCATGCCGTTGCCTCTTGACTTGCCTTTCACCTTGTTTGCCAGGACTGTAGCATGCCCTGGCACTTTGCCTAGGCTCCTTCTTTCCCCTTGCCTTGCCTGTACCGTTTCCTTGCCTTACCATTCTCTTCCCTTATCTGGCCTCTTCCCCTGTCTTGCCTGCCCTGTTGCCTTAAGTGGACACACTTTGACTGGGCTCTTGCCTTGCTATTGTTTCTTATTTGCCTTGCCTTATGTTGTCTCACCTCGTTCCTTGCCTTGCCACACAGCTGTCCTTGCCTCCCTTGCCCCTTGCTTTGTCTCTTCCTTTATCTTCCCCTTTCCTGGAATGGACTCTTGCCTGGCCTCACCTTGACTATAGCCTTGCTTTGTCTCTTTCCTGCCCTCTTGTATTAATTCTCCTCTTCCATCACTTTGACTCTTGCCTCAGCTCACCTTGGCTCTTGCTTCCCATGCTTCCTTCTTGCCTTTCCTTGCTGTGCCTGTACACTAGTCTTGAGTTCCCTCTCCTTGCCTCTTGTTTCTCCTGGTATTTTGCCTAACCTTTTGCCTTGCCTCTTGCTTCTTTCCTTGACTCTGGCCTCTTGATTTGCCTCACATCTTGACTTTCTTTTCTCTTGCCTTTCCATTCTTTCCCTTTCCTTTTTTTCTATCATTAATTCTTTCTTTGTTTCTGTTTATTTTCCCTTTCTTTCTTTTGTTTTTGTAATGGAACACATAGAGTTTAGGAGGTACTGGAGAGAGGAAAACCAATGCATTTACCATTTATTGTCACAGAAACTGGTTGTGCCCCAGATAAATGGGGTGGTGTTATTCTCTTCAGCCAATTCTGCCAAAGGAAGCAAAAATTCATTAGTGACAACCAACATAAGACACAGTTATAGTTCATTGTAAGATGATCAGTACTACCTCTAAGTTTGTAATGCAAGTAAAACTTGATCATCCTCCCCCATGTGACATAGAGGTAGGAATTTAGTTACAGGATATAAACACCGAGAATACATAATATTTCCCTTGCCTCATAATATCAAACACATATATCAAATAGAATTTATAAGAGAAAGCACATGTCAAGAAGCGATTTTGCCAATCAAGAGGCATAAAGTATTCTACATATTTGCTTGGTGACACAAATGAGCTCAACTGGGGGCCCATGAAAATTAGAAAGGCTTTTTGAACAATATGGTACGGTAAGAAAAAAGAAAATTTTCCTTCTGTCTTAGGCAAATGGCTTGAGATTTACATATGCTGAAGTAAAAGCTGTAGAGACATTTACCTTTATCCCAGTCTTCATCACAAGGAGGGTGCTGCAATGTGCTCTTAGGCAGAGTGTCTTCTCCAGGGTTCCTGGTGGGGATGACTGCAAGACAAGAAATTTATTTATAAAGGAGAGACTGCCATGTTATTGTGCAAAAGGCATTACAGCCTTACAAGGCAGTTTTGTTAAAAACTTGGTTAGAACAAAAGTTGGCAAGATAAGAAAAGGAAGCAGAAACAAAGACAAACATCATATACATGGCAATAAAAAAAATAGACATTGATACAGTTAAGATACCTAGATACAGAAATAAATATATGTATGTATTGAGATGACAGCATTTGGTACTGGCTAGTGTCAAGGTCACTGTGTAGCCATGGATGACCTCGAGTTCCTTGGTCCTCCTGCTTCCACCCTGAGTGCTGGTATTACAGGAAAATGTGTTCCCATCAGATTCATTTAATGCTGAGGACCAAATAGGAACTTTGTGCATATTAGTCCAGCATTTTACAAACTTATCTCATAACCAGCCCCAAGAATATGAAGCAGGCTGTTTAGAAGAGAAAACAGTGTGATCACCTAACTTATAAAAATCTTGGAGATAAGACAATATACTGTGTTTTAAAAGGTGAAAGCAGAATTCTGCTCACAATATAGCACAATGTACACATGAATGAGTCAGTTGTAGTTGTGGAACCTTTGAACTAGCCAGGCTTACCCACATCCTGCTCTATACAACACCTGTCATCACATATTGAGATATGATGACTCAGTTCAGCCCTTGGAACCAGGTGACGAGCATTGAATGGACATGTAGCCAGTTGTTTTGCAACATCAGGATGATTCTGTGGAATCAAAATGAAGGAATCAGTTAACTGTTTGGATTTCTTGAAGCCAAGAAGAGTTTCTCAGCCTTTTGTTTTTACTGACTCCTCTCAAGTTCCCCTAAAAATGTGCAGCTCAGCTATACTTGGTATATCCCTAATAGAAAATTAAGATGGAACTTTTTATTCATACAAAGAATTAAAAAATTCAAAATCATCAAAATGTAAGCATCTTTCTGATGACTGTCAAGATGAACAACAAATCTCTATGATTATACAGGGGTAAGCAAACAATTTGAAATGTAGCTCCTATTTTTTTTCTTGGCATCACAAGGGTCATTGCGAAAGTAAAAGCTGTAATGGCCAAGTTCTGTGCATGTCTATAAAAGGTGATATTCATGATGAACCATAACACCAGAATGCAACACAAATGCATAGCTGCACAATTCTTGCTATTGTGTAGAAGGTATGGGAAAATATCTGTTTATAATGTAGCTGGCGGACCTGCCGCCAAGATGGTGACTGCCTAGCTGTGCTGCAAATCCCAGGAAAAGAAAAACAAGACATTAAGGCTTCCGGGTCTTCTTATCAGAGGGAGGGTATAGATGTGGGCAAAACAGGGAATCGCAGATCTCCTTGCGGTCAGGTAGAGCACCCCTAACACCAAATTGCCATTGTGCCCCACTGCTGTGACTCCACGCCCCACATCGCTATGCCCACCTGTGAGCTCTGATCGCATGCCAATCAATCCCTGCCTGCGGAAGCTTAAACTGCTCTGCACACTTGCCCACATTACTGTTCAGCAAGCCCAGTCCCACAGCAACTGCCACACAAGCCCAGACTGTGCTCTCGCTTGTACCAGCTAAGGTGCTCCCCGCTACCTGTCTGCCTGCCATCCGCCTGCCATCCTACATTCTCCTGTGGCAGGGGAGCGCAGACTATTTCTGGGTCCCAGTGTTCCCAGTCAGAGCTTGGGCTGCTTCAGGGCTTGGTACCTCAGTCCCCCTCCAAGTTTGAATGCAGGCAACTTTGGCCCATTGCCTCTTGAGAATTCAGGCAACTTTGACGCCCATGTCAGGCAGTACATAGGCAGCTTTGGCAAATGGGAGCCAAAGCCCAGGCTGCCTGGCAACTTCCCCAGTCTGCTCAGATTCCCACTGTGCTAGAGCCCAGGCTGATCCACCCACCTACCTGCCCATACACTGTCATGGGAAGACCACAGTGCAAAGGAATAACATGAAAAATCAAATGCAAGAAACCCAGATAGACCACCCAGTCCTACAATGAATGCATCTAACCAAAACATAGAAGAGTTATGAGGATCAGAACATCAAATTGAAGCTATGAGCAATGCAACCCTGTCCAACCTACTGTAGAACTTGCTGTAAAGCAACAAAGGACCGAAAACCATGTGGATGCTACCATCACGAAACTATAATAAATAGATAACAGATTGGAAGGAATTCAAAGAGTTAATAGACTTGAGGGAGAGTGAAAAAAAGAGGACCTTAAGAATCAGCTGGCCATACTAAATGAAGACATAAAGAAATGCAAGGATGAATTCCAACATTCATCAAGAAAATCAGAAAATGATGTGAAAAGGGAGCTTGACAAAGCAATGAAAATGATACATAGAAAAGTAGTAGAAAATGCAAACTTAATTGAACAAGTCTTAGACTCTCCAGAGGCTCTCAAGAACACAGCCAGCCAAGTAGAAGATAGAAACTATGATCTGGAAGACAAAATGGAAGAAAGGTTTCGAGAGTTCAAAAACTTCAGTAAGTTCAAAAGTTTCTGTGAGTAGAACATGAGGGAATTGTAGGATACACTTAAACATCCTAATATCAGAATCATTGGAATACCAGAAGGAGAAGAATTTAAGAGCAAAGGCATGGAGAACTTATTTAACAAAATAATTGAAGAAAACTTCCCCAGTCTCTTAAAAGAAAGGCCCATCAAGATACAAGAAGCCAACAGAACTCCAAACAGACTAGACCAAAGGAGAAACTCTCCAAGACATATTATCATTAAGACTCTAAATATTGACACCAAAGATAAAATCCTAGAAGCATCTAGGGAAAAACAGAGCACCACTTTCAAAGGTATCCCCATCAGAATTATTTTAGAGTTCTCAATGGAAACCCTGAAAGCTAGAAGGGCCTGGAGTGAAAATCTCCAAAGTCTAAGAACCTTTTGCTTCCAACCCAAACTACTGGCAAAAGCATCCCTCATAATAGATGGTGAAAGAAAAGCTTTCCATGACAAAACTCAGCTTTACAATTATATGAACACAAAATGAAACCTACAGAGAGTATTTCAGGAAATTCTCCACAAACAAGAAATGAAATACCAAATGCATACAAGAAGCAGATCACAACAACCAAACACACAGTAGGCACAAAAACCATCTAAGGCCATGAAAACATCAACACACATCTACCACCACAATATGGCAGGGAACAAATCAAATCTCACAGTCATTACCCTAAATATTAATGGCCTGAACTCACCCATCATTATTTGGGAAAAGAACAGGGAAAACTGAAAATGGGGCAGGGAAAAGAGAGGGTAATGATTGAGTGAATTTGAAAAAAATATACTATATAATTAAAGGAATTTAAATTAAAAATTAAGAAAAAGAACCTTCGGAAATAAAACCTCAGGTATGTAACACGAAGTAATTTGTAGCAGGATATAGTGGGCCAGTTGTGAAGTTGAGGCAGGTGGATCACTTCAAGTTTATTCTGGCATTGAATGTGCCATAAGTTGCACTACATGGAACATCATTCTAAACAAAAAGACAGAGCTGAGGAGGAGCTTGGGTTAATAAAGTGCTTGAGGCACATTGATGAGGATCTAGTGTGCATTACCAAAATTCCAGTAAGAGGAAAATGATGGCACATGATGCCAGAGATTGGGAGGTGGAGAGAAGAGATCCCAGGGCTTTTTATCCACTGAGTCTAATTCACTCTAAGATCTCCACGTTTAGTGAGAAATCCTGGCTCAAATTAAGGTTGCCAGGTGTGGTGACACATGCCTTACACTCACAAGGCCAAAACTGGAGAAACACTGAATTTTAGGCCAGCCTGAGAGGGAGTTCAAAAGGGAATGGCATGCCCATACTTTCCCATCTCAAATAGAAATACATACAAAAGATTACTTGAGAGACACTGTTTTTAAAGGATGTTACTGCCACCAGTTAAGGGAAGAAAACCAAAGAGAAAAATACTGATATACTCCCTTTTCTCAGTGTTGGTATTTAACACAAAAATAGACTCACCCAACCACTTTGACACTCATTTAAACATTTCCGTTTGGGGCTGGGAAGAGGAGCAGCAGTTAAAGATACATTCTTGCAAAGCCTGACAGCCTGGCTTTGATTCCTCAGTACCTATGATAAGCCAGACACATATGTCTGGAGACATGCTGCAGTGTCCAAATGCTCTGGTTTGCATATAAGCTAAACCACACTCATAAGTAAATGAAGGAGGGCAGGGAGAAAGGGAGGAAAGGAGCAGTAAAAGAGAAATAAGGCCAGGAAGTGGGAAGAAAGAAATCATTTAAGTTAAAATTACTTGCACTTTACAGATGTCTCCTTTTTGTTTGTGTTTGACCTTTTAACAATTCAGGATAGGGCATCTCCAGGGACGTGCTGTCCCTGTACACACAGTGACACTTCTAAGTGCCTAGATTAAAGACATATGCCTCCATACCATCTAAAATCTAGACATGTGAAGCACTTCAAATGTAATGAGAGGATGAATTACAAACAAAAATTAGCCTACCTTTTTGCACTTGATAAGGTGATATGGAAACCTGCAGGCCCTGATGCGGTGCTTTTTATCATAAGGGCACTGTAATAGTCTCTCGGGGTCTGGAGATTCCACTGACAGAGAGAGGGAAGAACAGTTAAGTATAAAGCAGAGTAGAACCTTATGCGATTACTCCCTTATGGGCCTGTTGGAATTTTCAATAAAATCTATACAAAATAATAAGTATAAATAAAACATAACATTGAAATAAAGGGTGATTAAACAATTATAAATGAAATATTTATAGTGGTGAGACATGCTGTTAATTTCAGTACTCTGGAAGCCAGGGAAGGAGGATTGTTTTAACTCAAGGCCATCCTGAGCTAGATAGGGAGTTCCAGGTCTTCCTGAGCTAGAATAACAACTTACTAAATAAAAATTTAAAAAAAAACCATGAATATTGAAAATGTATCCATAAAAATCACATATTGTGTCTCTAGATATCTGGTGTGGTAGGAGTTGAGGCTCCCAAGACTTCATCACTAAAGCAGATGTAAAATGAAGCCAACATGGCTGAGGAAAATTTGCACAAGAGGGGGCTGAAAGAATATTAGAGCCACATATTGGGTCATATGTACAGAGACCTTGACTCTTACCCATTACTGATGGCTAACCCTACAATGCATGACCCATAATGCGCTAAGAGGAGAGTATCTGTAAACCAGGGAGAAGAGGGAGCAGGCTAAGAATATCATCAACATGACTTTATAAGACACTGTGTACATAAATCATTTAAAAGTAATTCCTAATTCTAATTTAAAAAAAATCCTCTGGGCTATCATTGAAAGGTAACAAGCCCAGCAGAATCAGCAGTGGTGTCAGTGAAGTTTTTCTGGGGCTGGAGAGATGGCTTAGCAGCTAAGCGCTTGCCTGTGAAGCCTAAGGACCCCGGTTCAAGGCTCGGTTCCCTCGGTCCCACGTTAGCCAGATGCACAAGGTGGCACACGCATCTGGAATTCGTTTGCAGTGGCTGGAGGCCCTGGCGTGCCCATTCTCTCTAAATATATATCTATCTATCTACCTCTTTCTCTCTCTGTCACTCTCAAATAAAGAAAGAAAGAAAAAAAATATTAAAAAGAAAAGGAATTTTCTGCTGACTACCTTTACTTAATGATAAATGTAACTTAAACATCATTCCTTTTTTTTTCAAAACATGATAATTAGGATCATTTAAGTTCTATAGCCACTCCAACTACAATTTCCAACCGCCAAGTTAACATTGGAATTGCTACTGGTGTGCCACTCTGTCCACTTTGGCCCACTCCTCTTGCAAACACTCCCCAATCCAACTGGTCCCAGAACAAGGTGAGGATAGTTAAGGCTTCCCATTACAAGGAATTTATGACAGGAACAAACGTGATATATATTTTAATTTCTGTTTTAATTTACTCTTGTAAGTATTACTGGTTACCCTAGGTAATTCATAAATGATTCCATTCCTTTTAACAGATAGGTAAGTTTCCTTTCCACATTTCAGACTACAATGGAGAAAAAAAGTTCTTTCATCCCTAACTAACTGTCTAAAGGAAAAGACAGTATCTCCAAAATGATGAAAATAAAATAAAACAAAACAAAAGACAGAACCTCCTAAGTCTAAAACAACAGCACACATATAGGACTGTTGTGTGGAGGGTCGGGGGAAAGAGGCACTAACCTATACCATATTATTGAAACTGTCATTAATATACATAAGGTTAACAGGCTGAACCTTACAAGTTAAACTTTGTGAATAGTGGTAATTTAAATGGTTAAGCACACTCTCTGTGAGGACAGGTGGCAAACTAGTAAAATGCTCCTACTACCTATGAAGACAAGGAAAAGAGTAAGATAAACAAATTCACATTTGATAAAAAGTATATAAATCATGAACCTGAAACGCAGAGCAGAACTCAGTGTGGAAATGAAAAAGATACATTTGCTGGGAAAGCAGTAAGCATGTAATTAATTGGTAACCATAATCCTGATGCAAATAATCAAGGAAATGACTTGAAGACCAGAATGAATAGGAAGGGGAAAAGTCCTAGAGTATTGGGAAGCTTATGCTTCTAGAAAAGTTCTTCTTTTGCTATATATTTTTAATTATTATTTCATTTATGTGAGAGAGAGTGAGAGGGGTAGATTAAAGGGGAGAATGGGTGTGCTAGGGCTTTTCAGCACTGCATGCAAACTCTAGATGCATGTGCCCCCTTGTGCATCTGGCCTACATGGGTCCAGGAAAATTGACCCAAGGTTATTAGGCTACTTAGGCAAATGCTTTCACTGGTAATCCATTTCACCAGTCCAGCATCAGTTTATTTTATAAACTGAGAACACTGGTCCTATGTCCAAGGGTATATACTGTTATGCTCCCTCTCTTCTACTTCATTGCACTAATCACCATCTTCAGTGGAGTTACCAGCCTTCACCGTAGGATCATGAATGTACAACTTTCCCTACCCCACTTCTCTGACTGTCTGTGTGTGGTGGGGGATGTATAGACAACATCACAAAATATACTTCCTACACTATGACTATTATATTACCAGCAATCGTTTCTATTCTTTGTAGTGTATTGTAATGGCAGTATACATAGGGAGCATCTTTAATCACTACAAAGAGTTGGAAGGAGAAGAAAGTAATCTGCAAAAAATAATGAAAATAAAATAAAACAAAAGACAGAACCTCCTGAGTCTAAAACAGCAGCAGACAGACAGAAATGCTGTGTGCGTTTGGGGCGGGGGGGAGGGCACTAACCTATATCATATTATTGAAACTGTCATTGATCTAGATAAGCTTACCAGGCTGAACCCCACAACTTAGCAAGCTGTGTGAAGAGCAATAAATTAAATGGTTAAGCACACTCTGTGAGGACTAGTGGCAACCTAGTCAAAAGCTCCTTACATTTGTAGGTAAGGATAAAAGTAAGATAAGCCATTCACATTTGATTAGAAGAATATAAATCAGGAACCATAAAAGGAGAGCAGAACTCAATGTGGAAATGTGAAAGAAAGATTTGCTTGTATTGTGTTAAGCATGGAATTAACTGGTAATCATGATCCTGATGCAAGTAATCAAGGCAATGCCTTAAATACCAGAATGAATGGGAAGGAAAAAAGTCTTAGAGGTTTGGTAAGTTATGATTCTAGCTAAACTCTTCTTTTGGTAAATATTTTATTGATTATTTCATTTATTTGTGAGACAGTGAGAGGGGCAAATAAAAGGATAGAATGGGTGTGCCAGGGCCTTAAGCCACTGCAAGCAAACTGCAAATGCATGTGCCCTCTTGTACATCTGGCCTACATGGGTCCAGGAAAATTGACCCAAGGACCTTAGGCTTCTCAGGCAAATGTCTTCACTGGTAATCCATTTCACCCCACCAAACTTTTCTTATCCATCAATCTTTTCTATTTTTGTAGTATAAGAATATACATAGAGCATTTACTGATCAAATTCTTTTAAGTTTCCATTAATTTCATCCCTCCCATCACTAGTAAATGTTAGACCATGTCAGCAGCTGACAGACTGGGAAAACTTATGATTCACATACTTTATATGGGACTGCCCATATAGGGGCATATGTCAGAAAACTACCACAAAGCTTTATTGCTCAGTTATTGGTAATTTAGGTAAACTCTAATCTCCTTTGATAGATTAAAACAAACACACCACTTACTTAGTTGGTAGAAACCAAATCTAGGGCCTTGAGCATGGTAGGCAAACATTCTACTACAAAGTTAAGTCCATTGCCTTACACCAAGTATATTTTGTAAACTGAGAACTGTGGGGTGTGAACATCTTGCATACTGGTCCTATGTCCAAGGGTATATACTGTTATGCTCCCTCTCTTCCACTTCAATCCACAACTCCCCCTCTTCTGTGGGTTTACCAGCCTTCACTGTAGGATCAAAAATGTAGCAGTCAGCCCCCCTTCTCTCTCCGTGTGTCTCGTGTGTGTGTGTAGTTAACATCACAACATATATTTCCTACACTATGGCTATTCTTTCAACTCCTCTTCTAGAATGAATGTCCCCTGAGCCTCCAAAGGCACTTGTCAGTCTCTTTGGGGTGAGTAATTGGTCTGCATAACTGACTTCAAAGATTTTTTGTTGTTGTTATTCTAGTTTTACTGTTCAAGGTAGAATCAAGCTCTATCCCACTTAGACCTGGAATTTATGATATATCCTGGAACTCACAGTGGTCATCCTACATCGGCCTCCTCAGTGCAAGTATTAACAGGCACGGGGGGCGGGGGGAAAGGGAGGGAGGGGGGGAGGGAGGGAGAATGGGCATGGTAGATATTCTAGCCACTGCACATAAGCAACCAATTAATTTGTCCTGCTGCCTCTGGCATATGTGGGTACTAGGGACAGAATGTGGGACCTTAGCGTTTGAAATCAAGTGCGTGTAATGCTAAGCTACATCCCCAGCCCTAAATTTGATGAATTTTGAGTCACTTCAGTATCTACCACCATGTCCTTGGAGGTGATTATCAGGATAGCAGTGAGAGTGGTACTCATATTTAATCTGCCACTAACCCTGTAATATTGACTTTTTTATTTTGTTTTGTTTTCTTTTTGATTTTGAGACAGAAACTTGATAAGTACCTCAGCCTGTCTTCAACATTCTAATCCTTTTGCCTCAGTCTCCTCGGAGTTAGGTATACATGTATACAATACCACACCTGGTCCTCATACCTCTTTAAGTTACACATGCCTTATATCTGATGAGATCAACCATGAATAAAGGGCTGTGTCATATTTTATGATATATAATAACCTATATTATTTCATATTTGATGACTTATAGACATGAACACCATGCAGACTTTATCTTCCAATGCAGTTCAGAGACATTTGAACTTTTCACAACAAACCTCAAAGAAAACAGACATCAAAGTACACATAAACAATGTATATGTATAAAGACAGCAAGTAATACATACTGGAAGTGTATTCAATGTTGGCAGCAAAATACCCAGAGCAGGCTCTAGGGAAGGAAAAAGCATGCTTTAATGGATTAGCAATAAAATACATCAAAAGGTAGCCATAACAACTTTAATAAGTTGTTGAGTTAACACACAAGTTCATTAAAAGAAACCCTTAGTGACCCACCACAAACATTTATCTTTCTTATATCACTGACACGTCATCCACTTATAACTCATAGTATTGTAATGAAATCTAGGCCTACCAACAGTTAAGTCATGTACAATTGCTGGCATAGATGACAAGTTTTTACTCTATTTTAAGGGTTATTACAACAGCCAGTTTTTGACCTAGTTTTAGGGTTTCATATTATGAGAAATCAAGTCTTGCTGCAAAGATACTGCTCTTTTCAGTTCTTGGATAAACAATAAAAGCTCTTCTTTCAAGTTCTTAAAACATTACATTAAGGGCAGGCCCCCCCCTTTTTTTTTTCTATGATCTAACACTGCTGGATGCTAATTTAATAACGTTTAACCTATTCAAAATTTTCAGGTATTTTCTAGTTTATTTACCAACTGTATAACTTTTGAAAATTTATTTGCAAAGGCTAAAGAGATGGCTTATCAGTTAAGGTCCCTGTTTGCTAAGCTTGAAGACTGAGGATGGATTTCCCAGAACTCATGTCACTTAGATGCACAAGGTGGCACATGTATCTGGAGTTGATTGCTCTTGTTAGAGGTTCTTGCCGGCACATTCACAATAAATCTACATGCCTGCAAATACATAAAATGTTAAAAATATATATATATATATATATATATATATATATATATATTTTTTTTTTTTTTTTTTTTGAAAATGTTATCTCATAAAAGTATAAAAGTGGACAGGCTTGGGAGTACATGCATTTAATCTCTGAGTTGGGAGGCAGATATAGGAGGATCATAAAGATTTAAAAGTTAAAAGAGTTACAAAGTTACCCTAGTGTAAGTTAAGGTCAGTGTAAGATCCTAACTCAAAAAAAAAAAGCACTGCTAAGCAGAGAGAGAAAGAAAGATAATATGGGTACAAGGGCCTCTTGCCACTGCTAATGAACTCCCGAAGCCTTCTCCACTGTATGTTTGTGGCTTTACTGTTGTACTGGAAATTGAACACAAACATTCAGGTTTTGCAAATAAGCGTAACTACTGAATCATCCCTCCTGACACATTTCCCCGACTCATAAAAAACACAATGCTGCCACGCTATGTTCCCCTTTTCTGGAGTTGATTCACTTTGTTTTCCCCAATTTCCTATGCCAACATGGCAAGAAGTGTTGATTTAAGACTCTCCAGCCCCTCATTCTCTCTACACAGTAGGGGAGGTTTATAAACGTGAGGATTTAACAATTGTTTAGAGTAGGGTACCTCATGACCTCATGAGTTTCTTTTGTTTCTTTCTTTTTTTTTTTTTTTTTTTTTTTTTTTTTTTTGAGGTAGGGTCTCACAGTCCCCAACTTGACCTGGAAGTTCCTTTGTAGTCAGTCGGTGACCTCAAACTCCCAGCAGTACTCCTATGTGTCCCTTCCGTGTGGTGGGATGAACAGCATTCGTCACAACAATGGGGAAATTGTTATTAAGTGAAGTTTTTGTGGGAAAAGTTAAGGTGTCTGAAACCAGGCCCATAGGAAGGCTTTGAAATTGTGTTTTGTGTTCATCTCTAGTCAAGGTTTCCTTCGGCTCCTCACCCAATTCCAAGCCCCTTGTGTCCCATTCTATAACAATAATAATATGAGTTAAAGTGGTTAAGGAATAGAAGTGATCATTTGAACTCTGGTACTTTGCTGTAACTTTGGTACTTGGGTTCGGGTAATGAGTAGTAAGAATACGTTACACATACTCTTCAAGTTTGAGTTAACACAGTGTGGTGTTTTTTGATGTTGTGCTACAGCCAGCCACTTTTGTTTGGAAAAGGTGACTGTGGTGGAAGAACCCAGTAGAGAGAGAGAGAGAGAGAGAGAGAGAGAGAGAGAGAGAGAGAGAGAGAGAGAGAGTGTGTGTGTGTGTGTGTGTGTGTGTGTGTGTGTAATTCCAGGTGTACTGATGAGTGCTGAGTGCAGTGACTTTTCGGGGGGCAGGGTATTTGCCAGGCACCACAGCGCTGAGAGCCCATGTGGGCCATTGAGAGCCTGGCGTCGTGAGAGCGCAGTGTCCCATGAACAACGTGCCCCGTCCTGAGGGTTAGCAGGAGGTTTCCCTCAGGCGGCCATGACGGGAAGAAGCGGAGCGTGAGGCTGCTCTGTGACCTCTTAAGGGGGCTGGAGGCCTCCCTCGGGTGAGGATTCCCTTCCCTACAGCCAACACCGAGGAGAGAAACCCCCTTTTCCAACGCAGGCAGGGGCCAGCGATGGGAGCCAATACGGGCAGGCGGGGCAGAGGGTTCCCTAGAACACACTGGAAACAGGTGCGAGAGGTGTCGGAGCGGCGAGCGCTGGCCGCCAACGGTCTGAGCGCCGGAGAGAGCGGCCTTCACAGGCCCGGCCTGAAGAGCAGGGCGGGAAAAGGGAAGAGCGAGAGGAGGAAGGGCCCCGGAAGGTGAGCTCTGTGGAGGCGCTGCCCTGGCTAAGACGCCAGGGCCTTTCTTACCTCAGTGCAGGCGCTCGGACCACAGGCGACTCCGCCCGCAGCCACCGCCACCGCCACGGCCACGGCCACCGCCAAGGAAACGGCCACGGCCACGCGCGTCGTCAGCAACGCCCACTTCCGGCGGCGACACAAAGGCGCGCGCGCGTTCCGTGGCTCGTCCTGTGACGCGTGCCAGCTCCCACAGGCTGGGCCCCGTGCAGCGCGGCGGGCACCCACGGCGCCAGCCCCTTCCTCGCTGGGTCCGCGTGCGGCCGTCGTCACGTGTGAGGCCTTCGGGCGCGGTCCTCTACGAGGTGAAGCCGCAGCGGTCGTGCGTGGGGCCCTCAGCAGTAGGGAACTGAACGATGCAAGATCAGAACTTTCAGTTCCATCTGGTTCCACAAAGGCCCTGTATAAGAAAGCATATACTGACAAAAAAGGTGCATTGATGATTAAATGCCAGTCAACTCAGGTATACCCAGGAAGTGCTAGAGAATGTAAATTCCCCTATGGAAGAAAGCAACTGGGTGTCAAATGACCTGCAATGGCATGAGGGAGAGAAGGGAGTTATATCCTTCCAAACCTAAACACGAACAAGAAAAGTATGAGCACACATTATGTTCTGTGGTAATAAAGTCTTTGTAAAGACAGAATGATAAATTTGAACTTCAAAGCAGAATAAGAAGTTTAGATGGTGACTCTAGGTGATTAAATTTTGGAATTTCTAACACTTCACTGGCTAAGACTACTCCTAAAGATGACTTGACAGCACCCATTGTCAAACAAAAATAATACAGCCTTACTGCAAAAAATCTTGGGAGTGGAAGTTTTTTTTTTTTTTTTTTTTTTTTTTTTTTTGCATAGTTTCTAAAGTGGCAATCCTTCAAGAAGACAGCGTGCTTCACATTGAGACCCTAAAAAGAGCCAGGGGCATTGGCAACACCATGGAAGTACCTACATTTGGGAAGTTGAGGCAGGATGATTGTGAAGCCTTTGAGGCCAGACTAGAATACATAGATTCAGGACAGCTTGAGCTAAAGAGTGAGACACATCTCAAGAAAGCCACCCACAAGCGCAACTAGGCTGGCTGCAGAGATGATCAAGTAGTTGAAAGTGCTAGATTGCGAAGGCCGAAGGGCTGCCTTTAATTCCCGAGTGCTCTAAAGTAACAAGCCAAAAACACAAAGGGGAGCATTTGTCTGGAGTTGAAGTGCAGAAGTAAGAAGCCCTATTGCACCAAGTAACTAGCTAACTAATACTGTTTCTTTCTATCATATAAATAAGTAAAAACATTTGACAAAACATAGCAAGGTCCTTCTCCATGCAAAGTAAACAAGTCAACCAAACACACCAACTAAAAACTCAGTGAAGAAATGGGTGTGGTTGGGAGATGAGCTGAAGCTATTCTTGTGGTAGGTAGCCCATTAGAATCAACTGGGGCATGCATAAGGCAAACAAGGTCATGTATGCTTTTCAAACCAGTTAATCAGAAAGAACTTTGTTTCTCCAACCTATGTAGATGATGGTATCATGTAACAAGCCAAGAACCACTGACCTAAGCACAATTTTTATTGACCATGGCTGTTCATATAGATGGTCTGGGTGAAACCTGGAGAAGGAAGCTTCTAAATGTTCTTCATTGCATTTCAGCACTTTAAAAGCATTTTTACAAAGAGTTAATGATTTTGACTTGTCTTTCACATTATGAGAAATTGTTTAAAACAAGTTTATAAGGTCATATCTTCTGGATTTACTGCAATATCATTCATGCAGAATTTATTGGAGTCCGTATTATTTGAGTCAAAATACAATGACCCTTTGAGGCTTTAATTTAATTAAAGATTAATTTAATTTAACCTGTTGCTATTTTTCTCCTGTTGGCATGATATATGAAGACTCTTTATTCATGTACAAGCAGATTGAACTTTCTGAGGTAAAAGGAGCTAATAAAGGGAATGAGAAGATGAGAGTGGGGAGGTACATCTAAGACAGAACCCAAGATTAACTCCAGTTGGAAAACCCTTGGCAGGATTCTACACTAATAAAGCTATTCAAGTTAGCACCAGTGGACAAGCCCACTGACTTAGTAATAAAACCCCAAGATGCACTGGAGTGTTGGCTTAGCAATAAAGATGCTTTCCTTTGGAGCCTAAGGGTCCATATTGTCTCTCCAGATTCCAGTATAACAAGACACACACTGGTGAAGCATGAGCAAATTAACACTTTCCCTCTAGGTGTCCAAAGCACCTGAAGTTTGATTGCAGTGCCTGAGACCAATGGAAGATTTCTTCTGCTTTGAAAGAATACTTACATAGAAGTTAAGTTATAAATTCAGGTTTAAGTAGTTTAGGATGTCTTCTGCTACATTCTGGGTAGTTGTTTACCTAATAAACACATACATATTTTACTACTAATGCCTTATTTTCAATCTTGTTACTATTTTAATTCCCATGATTTTACACCTCACTGTACGAAAGGACATATTTGAAGTGAATTAAAATAGAATCATTATTTTCATTTTCTTAGTTTTCTCCCACTGGGGCTGCGGAGCGGTGGTGTTTTATAGTCCTGCCCCCCTCGCACTTCACTGTCTCTCTGCCCCAGGGGCAGAGGGGTCTTCCCAACTCTACCCTATTTTTGGTGATTTTTGTGTGAGGATATTAATATTAAAAATGAATCAGAAAAATAAAATAAAATAGAATCAGTGTGCTAGAAGTAGTTGTCACCATTCCACAAAAATACTGCAAAACTGCTTATTTTAGAACAAAGATTTTTTTTCTGTTATGCAAAACACATGAATAACATGTGTCGGAAGCCATAGAGCAAAGCCTCTCCATTTTGCCTGGGCCTGCTTGTAAGTTGACCCATTATTTAGAAAGCTGGCCATCCAGCTTTCTCTTAGGTACTTCTGGAATGTCAGTCACCAGACTGTTTACAGCATCTTATCTTTTGCAAAAGGCCAGTTTATGGTCAGGCTTCTGGGTGCTAGACAACGAAAAGTGCTTCCACCTTGAGTAATGACTCAATTTTGTGATAAGTTGTCTGTTCTGGAAAGTCATAAAACCTGCAGCAGTTTGTTAAAGTGGTTAATCTTGTGGCTTTAGGCTGGGGCCTTATCCTGCTGAACATCTTGTGGCCTTGGGCCTATGACCTTATCCTGTGAAAACAGAACTATAGCAATACCTAAACTACTGACCAGCTCCCCTGTTCTGCTGTATAAAAGGTGCCCTGAGAAAAATAAAATTGCAGCTTGATCAGACTCCTGTCTTGCTGTCAGTTTCTCATGTCTGTTGTCCCTTCCATTTTAGGTTCTCTAGGGTCTGTGCTTCTGTTGAAGCCCCACTGGCTGGGGCAAACATGTTATCAAGTGTAAGTACAGTTTAATCTCAACTCTGTATTTGTACAGATTCTTGCCACTTCCATGCATATTTCTACATAAAGGGTTTGGGGAGAGACACAATACAGACAGGGAAGGAGACTGGTCCCCAGTCTGTACAAGTGGTGCCTGGTGGTGAGGTGTTATGGAGAATAGGTTCTAGAACAAGGGCAAGTAATAAAAGGGGGACAAGGACCATTTGCTAGAATCAACATATTGCAGATTCCAAATTGAATTAAAGAAAAACCCTAAACCACAAGCAGGACCTACTCCCTTCTCCTCATCAGAGCTGTAGTGCAAGGGAAGAGCAGAGCAGCTTCCCTAAGGCCTTGGCTCCCTATATCCAGGTCAAGGGAGCTAGTTGATGGGCAGGGGGTATGGGTATTTAAATCCAAAATAAAACCTCAAATAAATTGTACAGGAGTCCAGCCATGGGCCCATGAGTGCAGAACCAGGCTGTGGGAGAGGTCTCTGCTGGGTTGGATCACTACTGCCTCCAACGCCACCCTGAGAGCCAGGTATTTTGCCATTGTCTTGACTGAATAGCTGCCTCCTCTGTCATGGACTACAGCATTATGTTCAGGAACTCTACTCCACAGCCATGCTTCTGCTCAACCTCCTTGCTGAGGTCTCCTTCAGCCAGACAAAGGTCCTTTTGCACTTCCCCACTGTCCTGAAGCAGTGAGAGGTACACATCATGGATGGCAATCAGCTGGAAGTCATTCCTCTTCTTTTTGGGAACATATATATTATAAGTTGATGGGCAGATGTCCTCATATTTCTTCACAATAAATATGTCAATATGAACCAGGTGAACCTTGACATTGCCGTGGCTGCCAGTCTTCAAAGTAGACATTTCAACTATCTTAAATGGCTGGAAATTGAGCACTAATGCCATTCTTCCATAATGCTGAGCACTGCGTTGGGAAGGAGGCTGAGGCCCCTGTAAAAAACTCTTGAGCACTAATCCTCTAGTTTTTTTAATTCCCTGAGAAACTTGGGTAATAAATTTGAATTTTAACAACAAAATATGACTAAAAGTTGGAAAGCCACTTAAAGTTAGTATTATTCAGTAATGATATAAAACATACAGCATGTTTTCTTTAAATAAATTAACAGTTAAACGTTTGCGGAATAAAAAAGACATTTTAAAAATAGGCAAACATACATGCATTATTTGATGATACTAGCAGTATGCAGTTCAATAGTAATCTGTATCATTATAATTTACCTTTGTTTGTAACTCTTATTTTCAATTTAAATTTTTTTTTGATTTTTATTTTTATTTCTAGCTTTACCTGTTTTGGGCCTAAATAGTCATTAAATAACTTTCTCCTTCCATTTTAGTTCCAGTTCTACTTAATCCAAGTTATATAGGAGGCCTTCCCCATCTGTTTTTGAGAACGAGTAAACAGTTGGAGTTAACAGTGCTTCTCACGTGACTGCTTCATTGCTCCCAGAATTCAACTCTAAGTTCAAAACAGAGAGCAACACAGATAATCACAACAGTGTTGTAGTTGATGAAGCTAGTGAACAAGGTTGATCTTCCATCTGAGCAAATGTAATTGTGCCTCAGATAAATAAGGCGTTCCCTGGCCAAGATATTACTTATACAAATCATACGATCTGTAATGACTTTTGTCCTACCTCAGACCATCAGAACAAATGCCCACACATCAGTTCTCTTTTTGACTCATTTCACCAATTTTTATATGTGCTCTTACTGCATCTACTCTCAAGCAACTGGCAACATTGTCAATTTCACTTCTACTTCTATTCCTCAGTTTCAAATTGTATCTCCCGTCTGGAGTACTCATTATTGACTGCCCATGGACAGTCCTACTTGAGTACTGGTCTTCCGAATTTTCCAGCCAACCAACCTGTTACTTTCAGGCAACCCATGGCTCCCACATCCAACATCCAATGTGACATCCACTGCCTCACATTCAACATCAACTTAACAATTATCATCAATATTCCAGTGTCATCCTAAAAACAAATGATCTGTCAAAGGACAAAAAATATAGAAAATCATAACTTAAATTCATGCTTATAAGAAGTTGAAAAATAATTATTTAATTTGAAATATAAAACTACATATTCATCAATATGGGTTCTTATTTCTTAGTTTTGAAGATCAAGGCAAATATAAAATAAGATGGGAGAATGAGGGAAAGAAGTGGAAAAGGGAAGGAGCTAGGGCATAAAGGATGTACATAAGGCAGGTAAATAAAGTATGATGTACATGAAAGCAATTGTGGTGATAAACCCATCACTAATTTGAGTGAATACATATCACAATGTGAGAGAATTGTATTATATTTCAGTGGCACGCTATTATAGTATTAATCATTTAGTGTGTAATATTTGACAGAAATGCTGGTAGGCCTATTTTCTGTAATGTTAAATGCTTTTAAAAGGAGTATATAAAAACAATGGGGAACAGAAAGCACCAAGTTAAAAATGTAGCAAGATATGAAGTCCCTGAAAATGAGTGAAAGCATTTGATAAGAATGAGAATTGTTGTGAAGGTAAAATATGAAATGAAATCCAGGACTTGCACTACTTTTTAAATACAGTTAAGAGACTTAATTACTTTGATGTTAAGAATGGGAAATTTCAGAAAACAAATTTGCATTTGTTAAAGGTGTTTTATGTCCAGTAATCATGACCACCACCATTTTTGCAGTAATCATGAGCACCACCATTTCTGCCATCCATTCTCTCCATATTATGCCCTACTACAAATTCATGACATTAAAGATCCTTTTCCTATACCCACCTTTACACTTTCCCAAGTAATATGACTGACAAATTCCATAAGAACCTTACAATTCTTTACTTTCCACTTTGTCTTCTTTCCCTACTACTGCTCTTCTATAGTTCATTCATGCAAATTTGTCTCAAAATTCTCATTGAAAGGTGGGAATAGTGATGTATTGATGAAATACCATCAATTGGGAATTATAAGTAAGAGAACAGAGTACAAGGCCACAATCACACAGATTGATAGTTCAAGTGTTTACTGAACAACGTAGTTACCTCTTGAACTTGCAAAAAGCCCTGACAAACTGTATGTGTGTGTGTGTGTGTGTGTGTATATATATATTTGATAAGATATATATATACACACACAAACACTCACATATATGTATGTATGTATGTATGTATCTGCATGTATATATATATGAATATGTAAAAATGCACAAACCAAATTTTTTGATGATAAAACTTTCAAAAGAAATATGTGGGAAGCAGTATATGCAAATAATACATACATTTAAAAAGAACTATCATGATATAGCAAATTGATGTCAACATGGCAGTGGAAAGCTAGGGATGTATAAAGTCCATTTCATATCCAATAAACAGTAAAAAGAAAACAAAATATACTCTATGCCTAAATGTACTATGGGAATTAGCCTGACTGACAATATTGCTAATTTAAAAAATTTGAATCAAGTCTTTCTTATATACTTTTAATCTCTTAAGACTCATCAAGAAAAAATAACAATCAATTGCACTTCTTTCACATATATAAAAGAACCTAAAGCCAGAATTTCAGTAAAATACATTTTATTTGCATATTTCTTACTGCTCTATGGGACCTGGGGTAATGGAACATCTTTGGGTAACTGAATGTCATATTTGCCTTACTAAGTCTTGGCCACATTTTAGTGGAGGAAGGATCAGAATCAGGCCACAAGGGCAAAACCAGAACATTACAAGTGTACTGGGCATTGAGCAACCTAGTATTCACTGTAAATTGAACCTCCATGTATCCTCTTTCAGTTCTTCCATGTGATGCTGCTCAAACACAGACAAGAGGTATCAAGTAAAGATGTTAGTGTTTATGCTGTCTAACCAACACAATCCTTCTTTCCTATCCCATACTAAGATAATTTAAATATGAGAATTTATATGAAACAAAATACAATTATAATTCTTCACTAAGACACAGATGCTCTTTTTTAAGTTTCTTGGGGACAGGAAAGTTAATTTTAAGAAGATTGGCTTGCCGTCATGCATACTGCATGGAGGACAGTACAATGATCTAAAGAAAAGAAAAACAAAAGAAACAACAACAACAAAAGGAGCATGAGCAAAAATTGTTAACATGCGCCTACTTGACATTATTCCAGGTTTCTTCTATAACCCGTACCCTTTCCCTCTGTTCTCTGTCCTATAACTAATATGGTAAAGTCAAACTTTCAGGGCAGTAAACACTGCTCAGCAAGGCAAAAGTAACCAATCAAATCATGGGTATAACTATATATTGTACACAAAGAAAAAAAAAGGTGTATGTAAGGCAAATCTCCACTAGCACAGGCTTTGAAATAAACTCACTGTGTGTCAACAAAAACTGCTGTTTGGCATATAACACCTTGCTAAGCACATTTGTTTGGCACCTGCCACATCCTGGTGCATTGAACAAGAGGAGTGATGGTGTTTTCACCTCCATTGATAATGGGTTGCCAAACATCTTGGGGCATGATGAAAGGTGAGCTGCCTGCAGCCAAGAGATCAGTTAATTGGGAGGAAAATGGCCTCCTGTCATACTGGGACATCAATCCTAAATGTGTTACATTACCCTGGACAGGAGCATTGGAGTGAAATGCATGTTGGTGCATGTTGCTTCTGGTCAGTCCACAGTGCAGGTAGAAGGTAAACTTGATCTCAATCCAGAGCTCAGACTTCCATGAATAATCTTATGCAAAAAAAAAAAAAAGACCACTTTGTGCTGGCACTTGAGAACTGCCTGATAGGATGGAGCGTCTTTTTTTTTTTTTTTTCTTTTTGGATGTTAACAAATGAGACAGCTTAATTGAGGACCAAAGCAGCATTCAGCTCATGTGTGATTGTTGTCCTCCAACGGAGGAAATAGTGGTAAATAGAGTAAGCATACAGCCCTATAACGTTTGGATAAATTTTTTAAAAGGGGATATTCAGGCGATTATTAGTAAGGGTAACTTGTTTTTCTGTATTGGATCCTATTGTTGAAGACCATAAGCTCTATCAAGCTGGTGACAGAGACCAAGAACTGGTATACATAATCAATCAAGGGAGGGTGACCACAGCTAGGGAGGGTGACCACAGCTACCTGCCCTAGCATCTTCATGCCAGGACATAGCACCTTGCTTATGGACTAGTACTTAGTACACCAGTGCACACTGCCTGTCTTTAAGACTTTTCATAGAAAATAAGATGTTAACACAATGATACAAATTTAGGCATTTAAAATATATAAATCCAAAAACATAAGTGTTTGTGCAGTATAGATTCAATTATTTTTTGAGCTAGTGCAAAAAAGCAGGTGTTTCATGTTTACTCAGGTAAAACTCTGTTATCTTGATGTGTCACAAGATCAGTAATACAGATATAATCCTGTCTATGTTGTGTTACATAATAGAGCACGCATATATGCAAAGAAGACATAGACCTTTCCTGAGAGCCCCGCATGATCTGGATTTTAATACCACTCTCATGTCCTGAAAGAGCAAAGGACTCTCCAGAGATCCACTACCTCATGACAAGTAATATCTGTCAAAGTCCCAAGACTGTATAGACCTACCCACAGTCATCTCATGACTTTCTCCTCATAAGACTCACATTTCCTGATACATCTCAGAGCTTTCTTACAACACGACATGTAGTACCAAACACTGGCCCTGGTACAGGGTATACCTGTCCTGTAGTGCACAATTTCCTAACCTATGGGGCCACTCACAAGTCCCAAAACAAAACATATTTGTACTGAGTCACTTCCAACCTAGATATAACAATCACAGGGTCTGAGATATTGAAGGTTTGTGATCAGACACAGCTTGTCAGACTATAATCTTCACATATCCTGAGACCTCAGGAACTGGCCAGTAATGTAACTCACATGCCGTAACAAAATGCAGATTTGTCCTGAACAACACAGGTTTTGCATGTAGTATCACTCAGATGCTCAGAAATGACACAGTTTTGTCCTTACCACCTCATTCTGGGACAAACTGTGGTGTGGTGTATGATAACTCACACACTGGCAAATAAAACTTCTACATCATATATAACTGTGACTGCAAAAATGTCTCATGGAAGAGCTCATGACATGACCTAAAGTACCAAACACAAAATCTCATAAATTTCCTTTGTTTCCTGGCAAAAGTCTCAGTGAGCCACGACACACAGACCTCTCTAGAAAAACTCATTGCATGAACTCTTGCCTCTTGCCTGGCGTTTTTCTCTTACCTGGCCTGACCTTGCTGCTAGCACTTCCTTGCCTGTCCTTGCCTTACCTTACCTTGCCTCTTGCCTTGCCTTGTTTTTTTCTTGCCTTGCCTTTTCTCTTGCATTGCCTTCCTCTTCCCTTTCTTCATGCCTAGCCCCTTGCCTCGTCATTGCCATCTTGTTTTGCTTGGCTTTTTTACTCTTACCAGTCCTTCCTATTTCCTGTCCTTGTCACTTGCCTTGACACTTCCCCTGTCTTGCTTTCTATAGCCTCTTTCTTGCCTGTATCTTGCCTTACCTCTTGTCTTTTCTCACTTCACTTTGTGCCTTGCTTTTTTTATTGCTGTGTTCTTGGTCTCGGGCCTCTTGTCTGGCATCTTGTTTCGTATTAGCCTTTCTTTCCTGACCTCTTTTCTTGACTGACCTCTTTTGCCTTCCCTTGCCCCACCTTGCTTTTCCTTGTCTCTTTGATTGCCTTGCCTTCCTTTTATTTTGCTTACCAGATCTTTTCTCTTGGCAGGCCTCTTGTCTGGTGCTTTGCCTATTGCCTTGCCTTGCAGCTAGCCTTGATTGCCTTCCCTCATAACTTTCCTGGCCTGATATCTTAAGTTATCTGGCTTCTTACCTCTTGACAGGCCTCGTCCCTTGCCTGTTCTCTTGCCTTGCCTTGACTAGTTATGTCTCTTCTCTCTCTTTCTCTCATTTTCCATAATAGTTTTACAAAACTGCCATTTGATTACTCTACTAGGGTAAGGATTGAGAATCTGTGTTTATCTTATATAGATTCTTTGTACTGTTAAATCAAAAATTGTAGATATTACCCTTTCATAGTAACAGTAGAGTTGTTGATACTGTATTTTATTAATTTTTTTCTTTAAATTTTTTTCTTTATTTTTATTTATTTGAGAGCAACAGAGAAAGAAAGAGAGAGAGAAAGGGAGAGGGAGAGAGGCAGAGAGCTAGAGAGAGAATGGGAGTGCCAGGGCTTCCAGCCACTGCAAGCGAACTCCAGATGCATGCGACCCCTTGTGCATCTGGCTAATGTGGGTTCTGGGGAATCAAGCCTTGAACCGGGGTCCTTAGGCTTCGCAGGCAAGCGCATAACTGCTAAGCCATCTCTCCAGACCTGTTTTGTTAATTTTTAACACTGCATGCAGTGTTTCTCTTTCCTCAGTCCTTTGACTTGCAGGTTTTCTTTTTTTCTGACATAATCTTTACTTGTAAGGATAAACTTTCAATATACCAGCTGCAACTGATGTGCTTGACAAATGGAAATTTCTAAAGTATTTATGCAAGTGCCTTATCCCTCCCTTACAAGAGCTACTTAAAGAGCATCATCTCATGTGTTTTTTTTTTTTCATTCTTAGTTACCCCAGTAGTTGTCATTTCTTTGTCAGTGGCATAATAATTGCTCCTATACTTAAGACACAAATTTAAATTTCTAGGATCTCATACCTGATGATATTCTTTACCCCTTTATCTTCATGTATTAAAGAAAAACATGGACTTGTTTGTAGACCCTATTAATTTGGCTGATGCAATGGACATATGAAATGTTACTGTTTAGGGATTGGATATAGCTGAGTGGCGGAATCCTAGGAAGCACTGCAAAACTTCACCACGTCCCACAAAAATGTGAAATATGAATTTATAATCTTTATAAAACTTTTAAAAGGTAAATAAATAGTTTTTGCTGTATGTTAATCTGTAAGTAATGTACCTACTATGAGGCAATTAAGTGTTCAGTACTTTGGGAAATGATTGACAGTACAGATGAGAGTTATTTTTTTGGATTCTCTCATCTAAAGCATACAACTAGAAAAAGAACATCTCAGAGTAAAGTGGTATATTGTATTTTCTAAAAGTGCTGCAGTGATCAAACTTATTTATAGATAAAGGAATTTTTCCCGATTGCTTGTACGGAAAAATGTACATATCTTTCAAAAAAAAGTGCGACTAAGAATTAACTTAGTGAAGTACATCAAGTATGTATGATTTTGATATTTGCAGTTTATTAATATCACCTATAATTCCTTCTAGGGATTAGAGATCTTCCAAAACTTACGTTGTAACATTCAGTGAAGGTATGATTCTTGAGGCTGTTCAACAGTTAAAGGTGCTGGTACCCCAGAAACATCCACAAGTAAGTGTCAATATAAAGTGAAACATGCTCCTCCAAAACCATCATGTCTTTACAATGGTAGGTATTGCCATAGTAATCTGAAGCTCTTGGGTCAGCGAGAATGGCATTCTCTTCCAGTAGCAAGATTCACTGTGCCACAGAAGAAAAGAAAAGTTCAGAGACCTAGAGATTTTCCTGTGACCACCGGTAGCACAATGTTGAGTCATAAACCTAATACATACATGTGTGCATGCATGCATGACCTGCTCCTCCCCACACAAACACTCACACACCAACACATTCATAAACATGTAGAGAGTGAATTTACTAAGAGTTATGGATGTTTACCAGCAGTTTATGGTCTGATCTGGGTTTCTAAAAAGGAATGTGATAGCATGATAGGACCAGTTTCTCTGCTGCTTTTTGACTCTCTGTCCTCCTTGGTCACTTGCATAGCACTGAGAGCGAGAAGTCCATAAGAACAACTTTTAAGGTAGTCCTCTGCTTAATGTGTGCATGCACATAAAATTTCAAACTACAGAAAATAAGTTGTTAAAAGTGATAGGGATACAACTCCAAATGTAAGCCTCTTAGAAACATGAAGCATAATTTGTTAAAGCTTTGCCCTTTGAGAAAGTTCAATTGCAAAATAAATTTGTGAGGCAAAAGATACTGAATGAAAATAGCATTTAAAAATGTAGGAGTAGAATATACAACTGCTAAAATTATTGGAAAACTTCCCTCTGAGTCTGTGTAATTGAACATATAAGAACTCATTAATACAGAATGCAAATCTTAACTCTCAACTTACTAAGTCATGACATGTTAGCTCGATAGAGTGTGTGACACATGGCATTAGGTAAATATTATGCTAGGCTACTGCACTATCTACAAGTTCCTGTTATATTTTTACAAAAGACAGACATGCGCATGAATTGTAATTGTAATACTGAAAACTTTTGTATCAAAAGCACTGTAAACACATATGCTAATTAAATGATATATAATGGGAATTGTGAAAACTGTCCATCTTACAGGAAAATGTTGGATTTAAGATTAAAATCTTTGTTCTAAATCAAGAATGTTGGCACAATAAAGTGAAAAGAGTAAAATGTATTCTAGTGAATTTAACATGTTGGAAACTGCCCCCTTATTCTTTTTAGTCTCCAGATGGGAAATGCTTTCAAATAGAACACACCAACAAACCATTCTTTGACATGACAGTTGTTATAGATCCACCATTTTCAAAAAAAAAGCATCCAAGATGTCTCATATATGGAAGGAAGAAAGTTTCCAAACAGGAAGACATCTTTCAAATGAAGGACATACTGGTAATGTTTTCACTTACAAATTTGGCAACATAATTTTCAAAAATAGCAAACTTACTGATCTCTTATATTTCTGTTTTTATTTAATTCCCTAGGAAAAAAAAACAATTCAGGTAATATTTAATGATGAAAAAAATATGTACATAAATTCTGGACAATTGTACCTATATTGAACATCAGTTTAATTTAAAATTAAACTCACTTTGCAAACAATATCAGTAGTAATAGCAGTAAATTTTAACCAGTCTCATTACATTTATGTAGTGGACAAGATATCTCAAAGATTTCTTCCTGCTAAATATATATGTATACATATATATTTTTTTCTCATTTAAATATCATTTGGTCTGAACTTTCAAATATTGGAATAGACAAAAAAGTGAAGCAATAGAAAAAAATTTCTTAAAAAGTTCTAAAAATTCTAAAAAATTTCCAAAACATCCACTATATAGTAAGTATCTGAAGTTATTAAAGTATATTTTCAGATTTGTCTTGCCCAGTATATGTGTTTGTTTAACTTATCTGTAATTCTCCTTTGTCCCATGAATCACAAAATGTGAATGAGCTTGCTGTACTGAAATTTATCTAAGTGAATTGCTAGATTAGAAATAAATCATGTTACATTTTTCCGTACTGAGAAAGACAACAGAAAGTTGACTTCATAAAAATGGATTTCTCTTCCTTTGCTGTATGTAGGACAAGAGTATGATTTTTTGTAAAAGGTCATAGATTACTTTCAAACATTATCTTACTTGGTAAAAGGAAAGTAACCAAAATTTTAACCTTTAATATAGCTTTATGTTACAATTATATGTATTATCCACTGTTGAGGAAATACAAAGTAGTAAGTTGCCTTCATAATGAGATGCATTGGATTGCAGAGATAGATTAATTCTTGAAACCTGATTATACAATTTCTCATAGAAATCACTGTCACATATGTGGAAGGGTATGTCATTCTTCTGGAGGAAGCTTGTGCTACCTGAAAGATTCTGAATAAATAAAAATTGTTGTGCAATTTTTATAACAAATCCTTAAGTGGTTAAAATTGCATTGAGCCTAAATTATTAGAATTAATTCTTTATCAGCTGGGTATATTCTCACCTCATAACTGTCACTATGTTTCTGTAATTCATTCAGACTTCCCAGACCTCATGAGAATATTTTCTACTCTCTGATACCATACAAACACTGTCAGCTACTCTGATATAGCAGGCTAGAAAGAGGAATGAACTGAACACCTGAGCATCTGTTGGCCTGTTCTGAGTCACCTCATAGACTGGCCTATTTTATTCTTTGCTTATGGTAAGACAGCATAAGAATGCACTGGGACACCTCATGGAATTGACTCTATTACCACTATAATCATCTAATATGGAGTAGGATAATCCTGAGACCCCTCATGAAATGATCTGTTAAAGGTCAAATGGTATACTGCAGACAAAACGTGATTTAGCATAATGCTTCTCAAACACCTTGAAGCAGCAGACACATCATGGCATGACCTGGGACAGCAAACAATTCTACTGAGACACCTAAGACCATGGCATGTACTATATCTCACATACCAAAAATAATATGGCTTCTCTCAAAATACCTCATGACTTGGCCTACAGCACCATTAACATGTCCTTAGGTGCCTCATTTCCTACACTCAGCAATTCATGTGAGATCACACATATATTGAGGCACTTCATGTCGTGTGCTGTAGTACAAATCACATTCTCAGACAGACCTCTCAGACCTCACCTGAGACACCTTATGGCCTACAATATAATTCTGTTCATATGTGCTAAGATAGTACAATAGTTTCATAAGATAACTCAATGGCTGGTCTTTCATACTACTTACCTAACCTGAGGTAGTATGAATGATATTATCCTCTGTGACACACCTCATGGGTTGTGCTCTTATATCATTTACATGTCATGACATAGCACAGACTTGCACTGAGATAGTGGCAATGCTCACACCTCAGTTCCAGCTTGATTTATCCATATCCAGTAACAAATTTTATGGCCTATTAGTTGATTTCTCATTTCTGTGGAAAAAAAAAAAAAAAAAAAAAAAAAAACAAGGCCCAAAAGTAGCATATGAATGGAAAAGGGCTTAGTTGAGCTTACATTTTTGAGGGATATTTCCTCATAGAAGTGTAGATGTAGAAGGCTGAGAAAAGTGAATTTCTTGTCACATACTAGGGTTTTCAAGAAGCAAACAAAAACCAGCAAGTGAGGTCAGACTATGAAAGTTCAAGCCACATCCTTCTTCAGCAAACTGCTTCCTCCAGCACGATTTCTATCTTCTAATAATTCACAATATTTCCCACTAGGACTCTCAGGTGTACATACAGAGTTCCAAAATCTGGGCTGGTGTGATGGCTTAGCAGATAAAGCTTTAACCTGCAAAGCCAAAGGAACCAGGTTCGATTTTCCAGGAGTCATATAATCCAGATCCACAATGTGGCACATACATCTGGAATTCATTTTCTGATTTTGTTTCTTTCTTTCATTTGCCTCTTTCTCGATCATCCACTCCCTATTAAATAAATAGATTTTAGGTGACATATAGACAGTTGATAGATAAATAGGTAGATAGATAGAGGATGGATGGATAGATAGATAGATAGATAGATAGATAGATAGATAGATAGATGATAGATAGGTGGGTAGGTAGGAAGGTAAGTAGGTAGATAGATGAAACATAGGTAGATGATGATAGATAGATAGATGATAGATAGATAGATAGATAGATAGATAGATAGATAGATAGATAGATAAAAGGATTTTTAAAAATAATTAAATAACCTGAACCTGTGTATCACATTTTGCTCCTGACCCACAATATGAACATCTTACCTCATAAATTGTGTTCAGTATAACTTTGAAGACCCCATAAGCCTTACCAAATTTTACAATGTCCACCAAAGAAGTAATTGCATAAAGGAAACTCTATTGTCATGACACATAACATGGAGAGACTGGAACAACATAAAATATGTACTCATGAGGCAAACATTGAAAATTTACAGCAAATATCACATTCAGAGTAGCTCAGGTTTCACAATTTCACCCATCCTGAGCTGAATATCCAGGAAAAAATTCTGTCCTGTGCCAACAGTTCTCAAGGGTAGCCCTTTTGAATTCCAACATAAGTAGATCATCTTTGTATTTCATATGAAAACCACAGTCTGACCACAACTCGATGTTTCACCGTCTAAAACAGGACTTATTCTCATGTCTCATTGGAGCAGAGGTTCCTTTTTAACATTAGACAATACTTAAATAGAGGAATGTCACACCATGTTTCAGTTGCTGCATCTCAGCACTAGCTTCTGGAATCATGTGCACTTTATGGTGCACTTCCATATATTTTCAATACCTCTATCCTCAATATCAGTTGTTAAATTAGGGAGTTGTTAAATTAGTTAAGAGAACAGGTTTTATCCTTTATCTATTTAATTTTTATTAATTAGGTTTTTTTTTTTTTTCAGTGAATACACTCAGTTTGGTACCATTATTAGGCTCATCCATTACCTACCCCCAACCCTTGGCCCCTCCTTGTTGAGGTATATGGCTCATGCATTGTGGACTTAGTCCACAGTTATGGGTAGGATAAATGTCTCTGCAAATCATGGCCCAACATGTGGCTCAGAGATTCTTTCAGGCCCCCTCTTACGCAAAATTTCCCTGAGCCATATTGGGTTCATTTTTGGTCTGCTTCATTGATGAGGTGTTGGGCGTCTCTGGGGCTCTGGATATCTGGATTTGGTAGGAGTTGATTTTTCTCTGTGTTGATCTCCTTCACCCTTGTGCTGGTACCCAGTTCATCAGGAAAATAGCACCCTTGCTTGTTTTGCCAGTTTTTCTTAGTTTCAGCCAGGGTCCTTTTGAGGCATGATGGGGTGGCTCTCTCCTTAGGATCTACATCTATCCGAAAAAGAGAAGCAGATTCTCTAATGGAGAGTAAGTTAGCACCAGGACAAATGAGATAACCCTTACTCTTTTTTATAGAGATTTTAATAGGTGTAGGCCCTCTTGTAGCCCATGGTGGATGGTAGCTTGATAATGGAGAGTGGGCTTATGTTTGGATATGGTTCTGACTTGTTTCTCAGCTCCAGCTATGGGTCCCCTGACATTGAGTGGATCAGTTAGCTGAATCAAGAGCAGTTGGTTCCCCACCATGGCTGTGTGCCACTATTGCACTTGTGTGGACATTACAACAGGTTATTTGCTGCTAAGTAGGTTAGACCATGGGTTGCTTGGACAGATATTGGTCATTTTCCCCCAGTCACCCATGTAGCACCTAATGGCACTAGACGGTGATGCATACTTTTAATCCCAGCACTTGGGAGGCAAAGGTAGGAGGACTACTGTGAGTTCAAATCACCCTGAGACTACATAGTAACTTCCAGGTCATTGTGGGCTACACTGAGATTCTACCTTGAAATAACATAAAAAAAAATAGTTATTACTGGCAAAGATAGCATGTCTATAAAATACAACCTGGGCACTGGAGAGATTGCTTGGTGGCTAAGGAACCTGGCTGCAAAGACTGACAGTGAGAGTTTGATTCCTCAGTACTCACCCACACAAAGCCAGATTTGCAAAGTGGCGCATGCATGGGGAGTCTGTTTGTAGTGCTGGACAATTCCATTCTGCTCAAGACCAGTGGCAGAACTGACAGCCACTCAAGTCTTAGTTTTGTATGACTCTGGACCAGGGACTCTCTTACCAGACACACAGCAAAGAACTTTCCTAGTCTATTTTCTGCCCTCCTCTACCCTTGGGACTTGCTTGGGATACAGAAGGCAGGAGCATGACAGTCAAGGAAACTATGAAGATCTGAGCAAGTGGCACTGGCTATGATTAAATGAGAAGAATGGGGCAATGACAGATTTACCAATAAAAATAAACCATCACTTTATGGAACAGTTATTGGTATGATAATGTCTCTGCATATCCTGACCAACATGTGTCTGACATTCTTTCCGCCCCTTCTTCCACAAAATTTCCCTGAGCCATATTGGGTTCCTTTTTGGTCTGCTTCAGTGATGAGGTGTTGGGGGCCACTGGGGCTCTGGATCTCTCATCTGGTAGGCGTTGATTTTTTTCTGTGTTGGTCTCCTTCCCCCTGTGCTGGTATCCTGGCCATGAGGAAAACAACACCCTTGCTTGTTTTGCCGATTTTTCTTAGTTTCAGTCAGGGCCCTTTTGAGTTATGATGGGGTGGCTCTGTCCTTACAATCTGCATCTATCTGAAAAAGAGAAGTAGATTCTCCAATGGAGAGTAAATTGGCAGGTCAAATGAGACAACCCTTACTTTTTTATAGAGAGTTTAGTAGGTGTAGGTCCTCTTCTTCCCCATGATTGATGGTAACTTAATATTGGAGAGTGGGATTATGTTTGGATATGGTTCTGACTTGTTTCCCAGTTCCAGCTATGGGTCCTGTGCCACTGAGGGGATCACTTAGCCAAATCAACAGCAGTTGATTCCCCACGATGGCAGTGTGCCACTATTGCACTTGTGTGGGCATCACAACAGGTTATTTGCTGCTAAGTAGGTTAGACCATGAGTTACTTGGACAGATACTGGTCATTTCCCCCAGTAGCCCATGTAGCACCTTCTGGCACTAGACATGCTGACTGTCTGGGGACTGAATCTCTCCTGGCTTTCAGCCATGCCTTTCCATTTTAAGTGTTAGCTGCACATGGTGTCTTCAGTGATAGGGCCGTACCACTAACCTTTGGTGGGTCATCAAGTACTCTGACAGAAATCTGTCATTCTTCTAGAAAACCTTGTAGGTTTCCCTGATCAAAAGCTCACTGTGGGTGATTGGCTCTTATATTTTTTCTGCCACCTCTTCCTCATTAGATCCTGACCCTTGAAAGAAGTGGTAGAGATGTTACTCAGTACTCCAGTCAGTTCTTTCCCGCACTATGATACCCTTCTGAGTCATCCCAAGGTCACTGCCATCTGAAAAGAGAAGATTCTCTACTCAAAGTGAGAGTAGCATTAATATAAGGGTATAAATATTGAGAGAAGTGCTTACTAGGCAGTTTGATAAGCATAGTATATACACATATTCAGATATCAGCAGATGTTACAACCCTAGGGCTCATGACTACCCCTGTTTTAAGTTCTCAGTATCAGGGATGTGTTCCCCACCCCACGGAGTGGGTCTCCAGTCCAATTGGAGGGCAGTTGGTTTCCACCATGACAGATGTGCCACTATTGCACGTGTTGGCTCATTTGGCCTGGCTGGCCAGTTATAAGGCTTGCAGTGTCCACTGTTGAGTATCTTCACTGGTGATATCTCTTTCTTCCATTGAATTACATGTAGAATAGTTTATTCCAGCTTTCTGTCAAATGGTTTACATGGAAGATATTATCAGTTCAGTTCCAGCAGGATTTCTCAGTGGCCTTCCAGCCCAAGTATATGGAATCTTCAGCCATAGGGTCTTACCATCAGTTCCTGGTTGGAAACCAAGGGCCTTGGCCATGGCCTATAATGATTTGGGGGCATCAAGGACCTCCCTGGCCAACAACTCACTGGAAGGTATCTCATCCCTGGCACTGAAAATTTCCTGCAACAATTTAAGGCTCCTGAGTGTTGCATTGTCCAAAACCAGAGGATTCCATATGATTTATTTATATTCTGTCAGATTTTTATTAGCCCTCCCTCCATCTTTCCTTTACTGAATCTCTTCCCCTGACCACACTTTGAGCCTTTTCACCCCCATTAATCTATTCTGCCTACATATGTACAATGCCGTCCTGTAAAGCAAACCCCCCCGCCCTCCTTTCTCTTCCCTTAATATCTCTTTTTTAACTTACTGGCCTTTGCTATTGAGTTTTCTTCCTACTTACACAGAAGCCCAATCATCTGTAGCTAGGATCCACATATGAAGGAGAACATGTGGCACTTGGTTTTCTGGGCCTGGGTTACCTCACTTAGTATAATCCTTTCCAGATCCATCCACTTTCCTGCAAATTTCATAACTTCATTTTTCTTTACTGCTCAGTAGAACTCCATATTATAAATGTGCCACATCTTCATTATCCACGCATCAGCTGAGGGACAACTAGGTTGGTTCGATTGCCCAGCTATTATGAATTGAGCATCAATAAACATGGCTGAGTATGTACGTCTAAGAAAATGGGACAATTCTTAGGATATATGTCTAGAGTGCTATAGCTGGGTCATATGTTAGATCAATTTTTAGCTATCTTAGGAAACTCCACACTGATTTCCACAATGGCTAGACTAGATTGCATTCCCACCAGCAGTGTAGAAGGGTTCCTCTTTTTCCACATCCCTGCCAGGATTTATGATTATTTATTTTCATGATGGTAGCCAATCTGGCAGGAGTGAGACAGAATCTCAATGTAGTTTAATTCTGCATTTCCCTGATTAGGGATGTAGAACATTTTTTTAGATGCTTATACACCATCCGTATTTCTTCTTTTGAGAACTCTATTTAGCCCATAGCCCTTTTTAAATTAGATGTTTGATTTCTTATTATTTAACTTTTTGAGTTCTTTGTATAACTCAGATATTAATCCTCTATCACATATATAGCTGACGAAGATTTTTTCCCATTCTGTAGGTTGCCTCTTTGCTTTACTCACAGTGTCCTTTGTAGTCCAAAATCATTGTAATTCCATGAGGTCCAAGTGGTTAATCTGTGGTGTTATTGCCTGAGCACTGGGGGTTATATTCAGAAAGACTTTGCTAAGACCAATATGTTGAAGGGTTTCCCCTACTTTTTCCTCTAGCAATTTCATAGTTTCTGGTATGATATTAAGGTCTTTAGTATATTAGGATTTAATTCTTGTGCATGGAGAGAGAGAAGAATCTATTTTCATCCTTCTACAGATAAATATCCAGTTTTCCCAGCACCATTTGCTGAAGAGGCTGTCTATTCTCCAATGAGTATTTTTGGCATTTTTGTTGAATATCAGGTGGCTATAGCTACCTGTACTTATATTGGGGTCTTCCATTCTGTTCCAATGATCTACATGTCTGCTTTTGTGCCAGTACCATGCTGTTTTTGTTATTATGGCTCTTTAGTCTAGGTTAAAATCAGGTATGGTGATACCACCAGCCATATTTTTGTTGCTCAGTGTTATTTTAGATATTTGAGGATTCCAAATGAATTTTTTGATTGTTTTTTCTATTGTCCGTGAAGAAAGCCTTTGGAATTTTGATGGGGATTGCATTAAATTTGTAGATTGCTTTTGGTAGGTTAGCCATTTACACTCTATTGATTCTTCCATTCCAGGAACAAGGGTTTTTTCCACTTCCTAGTGTCTTCTGCAATTTCTCACTTGAGTGTTTTATAGTTTTAATTGTAGAGATCCTTTATTTCCTTGGTTAGATTTATTTCAAGGTACTTTATTTTCTTTGATGCAATTATGAAGGAGAGTGATTCTCTGATTTCATCCTCTGTGTGTTTGTTGTTAGCACACAGGAAGGCTACTTATTTCTCTGTATTTATTTTGTATCCTGCTACATGGCTGTAGGTGTTTATCAGCTCTAACAGTTTGCTGGTAGGGTCTTTTGGGTCCTTTATATATAGAATCATGTCATCTGCAAATAATGATAACTTGATCTCTTCCTTTCCAATTTGTATCCCTTTTATGTGTGTCTCTTGCCTTATTGCTATGGCTAAGACTTCCAGTACTATATTACATAAAACTGGGGATTGTGGAAACTCTTGTCTTATTCCTGATGTTAGTGGAAAAGCTTCCAGTTTTCCCCCATTTAGTAATACATTGGCTGTAGGCTTGTCATAAATAGCCTTTATTATATTGAGATATGTTCCTTCTATTCCCAGTCTCTGTAGGACCTTTTTCATGAAGGGATGTTGGATTTTGTCAAAGCTTTCTCTGCATCTAATGAGATGATAATATGATTTTTGTCCTTCAGTCCATTTACATAATGTATTACATTTAGCAACTTGCATATGGTGAACCAGCCCTGCATCTCAAGGATAAAGCCTACTTGGTCAGGTTGAATGATCTTTCTAATATATTCTTGTACTCTATTTGCCAATATTTTGTTGAGAATTTTCACATCTATGTTCATGAGGGAGATTGGTCTGTAATTTTTTTGTTGTTGTTGTTCTGTCTTTGCATGGTTTTGGTATCATAGTGATGCTGTCTTCATAGAAGGAATTTGTAGGATTCCTTCTTTTTCTGTTTTATGGGAAAGCTTAAGAAGCAATGGCATTAGTTCTTCCCTGAAGTTCTGGTAAAATTAAGCAGTGAATCGATCTGGGCCTTGGATTTTTTCAGTTGGGAGATTGTTGATAACTGTTCAGATCTCCATGCTTGCCATAAGTCTAGTTAAGTGATTAATCTCATCTTCATTTAATTTAGGTTGGTCTTATAAAACAAGGAAATCATCCATTTCTTTCAGATTTTCATACTTTGTGGAGTATGTGTATTTATAGTATAATTTTTTTTCCCTATAATTTTTTGAATTTCTCTGGCATCTGTTGTGATGTGACCTTTTTCATCTCTAATCCTATAAATTGTGTCTCCTCTCTTTCTTTCAGTCAGATTTCCTAAGGTTTTATCAATGTTTATCCTTCCAAAGAACCAACTATGTTTTTTTAATTCAATTTATTAGTTTTCTTTTCAGCAAATAAAAGACTTTGGTACCATTGTTTACGCTCATCCATTATCTACCCCCTCCCATTGGACCCTCCTTGTTGATGTAAATGGGTCGTGCATTCTGCAGTTAGCCCACAGTTATTGGTACAATAAATGTTTCTACATATCATGACCCAAGATGTGACTCGGACATTCTTTCCACCCCCTCTTCTGCAATATTTCCCTGAGCCATGTTGGGTTCATTTTTGCTCTGCTTCAGTGCTGAGGTGTTGGAGGCCTCTGAGGCTCTGGCTCACTGGTTTGGTAAGAGTTTTTCTCTGTCTTGATTCTCTGTCTTGGTTCATTCTTCTAATGATTGACATTGTCTCTGATTTTTCTCTGTCTTGCTCTCCTTGCCTCTTGTGCTGGTATCTGGTTCATCAGGAAAACATCACCCTTGCTTGTTTCACCAATTGTCCTTAGTTTCAGTTGGGTCCTTTTGAGGTATGTTGGGGCAGCTCTCTCCTTAGGATCTGCATCTATCTGAAAAAGAGAAGCAGATTCTCCAATGGAGAGTAAGTTAGCACCTGGAAAACTGAGATAACAATTACTTTTTTGATAGAGAGTTTGATAGGTGTAGTCCCTCTTGTACCACATGATTGATGGTAGCTTGATATTGGAGAGTGGGCTTGTGTTTGGGTGTGGTTCTGTCTTGTTTCCCAGCTCCAGCTATAGGTCTCGTACCACTGAGGGGATCAGTTAGTCAAATCAAGAGCAGCTGGTTCCCCACTATGGCTGTGTGCCACTATTGCACTTGTGTGGGCATCACATCAGGTTATTTGTTGCTAATTACACTAGACAATGAGTTGATTGGACAGATATTGGTCATTTCCCCCAGTCACCCATGTAGCACCTTCTGGCACTAGACACGCTGTCTGGGGACTGACTCTCTCCTGGATTCCAGCCATGCCATTCCATTTTATGTGTCAGCTGCATATGGAGTCTTCAGCAATAGGGTCTTATCACTGGCCTTTGGTGGGTCATCAAGTACTCTGACAGAAGTCTGTCATTGTTTTGGGAAACCTTGTAGGTTTCTCTGATCAAAAGATCATTGTGGATGGTAGCCCCAAGATGGAAGTGGGGGTTACAGGTCAGTGCCCACTAATTAGAGAGGAGAGACAGAGAGAAGAGAAGGGGAGAGGGAGAGAGGGAGGATGTAGAAGATTTAGGTTAGTCTTGATCCTACCCTCTCCAGTGTCTTGTGGTTCAGGTGTTTCCTGTAAGGATCTAGTGAAGGTTCAGCCATTTGGTCTGTCTTTTAGGAAGTAGAATTTTATGATACCATTGCATTTGGTTCCCGATTACTGTTTTCCACCCTTCGATGCCCTCCCCACACTCCCCATCCATCCTATTGTATAGTGTCGCGCCCACCTCACCAGCAAGGAAGACGCCACAATCAGGATTCTTCTGTACACACTTTATTGGGGACTGCCAAGCTGCTAGATGTGAAGACCTCGAACCAGGAAAGGCCACGGGTTATATAGGGTTCTTGACTGCATGTCCACTAATGATTGGTTACCAAAGGATATGTGACCGCCAGTGATTGGTTACTCCCTGGATACCTCATTAGCATCTGCCCACGCCAGGTCGCTTGCATAAGTGAACATTCGCACTGTGCTTATTTACTTCAACTGTGACCAAGAAGAAACCAGAAACTGGCACCATCCTGTAATGGCATCTGCACGGCTCCTTACATCTCCCCCTTTTTTATTATCTAGACACCAAGAGACCAAATCACCGATCTAGCCTTTCCCACTTCTGGCAACAGGCGATCAAGGTTATAAGGCCTTGGAAAACTCACAACTCACCTTATCCCGTGCAATGAGTTATTCCTCAGGGATGTGTAAAGGCTGAGTGTGAAATAAAACTAGAAGTCTTATGCCTAACCTGGTGCAATGAGAACAAGCTCTCAGGGTGCAAAGGCCACAAGACAACTTAACAGAGGAGAGAAATGTACAGGTTAAGCAATTGTAAAATTACGCACAGGCACATCAGGCAATTACCAAAGAAGCCCAGGGTAAACACCAATCCTCGGCCTCAGCTCATTATTATTTCAGAGTTATCAACCAAGCATTAGGTGAATGTCCTGTTTCCAGTGCAGCAAATGCTTGCACTAGCATGGCATTGTCTCTGAGTCTTTGACTTTGCATCTTACAGAAACACCAAAGACATCCGACTGTAGCAGCGATCATCAACAGCATCATGGAACCCATTCCAGCCCATTCCTTCAAATAGAGGGTAGCTTTCTGTATCCAGTCCGATAATCCCGCAGCCAAAGACAAGTCCACTCATGTCGAATTCACATGGGTAATAGCAAGTCGAAGTTCTCGTACAGATTGATCAAATTCAGTAGTCCAGTTAGTAAGCAAATAATGTGATAGCTGGTGTGACAGATTTGCAGCATAAGTGAAATTATGATAATGAACAGAAGTTATACACAATCCAGACATTTTCCATTCACATCCCAATTGTGCCAATTGCCATAACTTGTTCTTGCACTAAATCAATTCTTTGATTAACAATCATTAACCCTCCTCTTAATTGCGCATTAATAGAAGTCATGCATTACAGGTAGAGCCTGTCTGCTGCTGACCTACCCATCACATCCAAATTTAAAAAATTAAGTGTAAAAAGAGCTAGGGAAATAGTTCCTTTAGGTACCAACATCGTGGGGCCTATTCCCCCTTTTTGTTTAGATAAATATGTCTTGAGTGTACCATGAGCACGTTCCACAATTCCTTGTGATTGTGGGTTATAAGGTAGTCCTGTCTTGTGTTCTACACTTAAGCGTTGACAAAATTGCTGAAAAGTCTTTGAAGTATAGGCCGGATCATTGTCTGTTTTAAGACTGTAGGGTTTTCCCCAAGCAGCCCAGGCCTCCAAGCAATGAGTGATGACATGGGACACCTTTTCCCCAGCAAGGGCCGTGGCATGTATAATACCAGAGTAAGTATCCACAGAGACATGAACATATTTCATTTTTCCAAAAGCGAGAATATGAGTTACATCCATTTGCCACAAATGTAAGGGGCGCAAGCCTCAAGGATTAATGCCCAGACAAGGAGTATGTCTGAACTCTGCACAATTAGGATATTGGAGTACAATATTTCTAGCTTCAGCTCTAGTTAGCTGAAATTTATATCTTAAGGTTTGAAAAGGAACATGATACAGTTTATGAAAATCTACAGCAGCTTCGTACCTGTTTGCAACCCAAAAATGGTTTTTTTTGGTGACATCAGCCAAATCATTAGCTCTAGCCATAGGGCCAGGCAACAGAGTGTGAGCTCGAATATGTTGTATAAAAAAGGGATGACACCTATTTCTGATAGAATTTTGAATATCATGAAAGATATGTGCTACTTTACTTTTAGCATTAATAGGTCCAGCAACTTCTAATTGTTTAACAGCATTTACAACATAATGGGAGTCTGAGATAATATTAATAGGTCTTGAAAATTGTTGCAACACCAAAGCAACTACTGCACATTCCACCAATTGTGGGGAAGTTAAATTAAATTGTAATTGTACTGGCACTTGGTCAATAACATAGCTCCCCAGACCTGTCTTTGATCCATCAGTATAAATGTCTAGAGCTCCTAAAAGAGGTTGAGAACTAGTAAACCTAGGGAAAATTATTTCTTGAGTGAGAGCAAACTGTAATAGTGGATGTTTAGGATAATGGTTATCTATTTCTCCAGAAAAGGTGCATCTTAAAATGGCCCACATATCAACAGTAGCACAGAGAGTTTGAACTTGAAATGTAGTATAGGGAACAATGATTGTTTCAGGAAATTTGGCAAAATGTGTGATGGCTAGTTGAAGTCCTTTTAAAGCAAGCTCTGCAACTAACGTAGGATAATGTCCAATAACTTTTCCTGGAGAGGAATGAGAATGGACCCATAACAGAGGTCCATCCTGCCACAAAACAGCAGTGGGTAACAAGGATGATTGTATTATACACAGCGAAAAAGGTTGATCTTCCGTTATTCTAATTAACTGAGAACTTTGTATAGCCTTTTCTATTTTTCCTAATACCTTAATAGCTTCAGGGTTAAGATTACGAGGAGAAGTAATATGAGCTTCTCCTTCTAAAATTTGAAGCAAAGGTTTTAACTCAGATGTGGAAATCCTCAAAAAAGGTCTAAGCCAATTAATGTCTCCTAATAATTTTTGAAAATCATTTAAAATTTTTAAATGATCTCTATGGAATTTGACCTTTTGAGGGGTAATTTTATCAGGATATATTTTTGTACCTAAGAAACTACCTATTACTCCTTCTTGTACCTTTTCAGGAGCAATTATTAAACCTTTTAATTTTAAAGATTCATTTAATCTCGAATAAGCTACTTTTAGATCCTCTCCAGATTGCCCACATAATAAAATATCATCCATGTAATGGCAAATTTTTATTTTTGGAAATTGTTGTCTTATTGGCTTAATGGCATGAGAAACAATTGACACATAGTTGGGCTATTGGCCATGCCTTGTGGCAGGACCTTCCACTGATATCTAGCATCAGGTTCCTCATGATTGACAGATGGTAAAGTAAAGGCAAATGTTTGTCTATCACTCTGATGCAAAGGGATGGAGAAAAAACAGTCTTTAATATCCACTATAATAAGTTCCCAATGTTTTGGCAGAACTGACAATAAGGGCAGACCTTTTTGTATAGGTCCCATACGTCCTAACTGACTCTGCAAGATCCTTTAACTGTTTATGTCTTATGGGCTCATGATATTGGCCCTGAGCCGGATCGTCAAACACTGGAAATATTTGTTGAATTTTTCTTATTTCTTTTGGCTTACAGAAAGAAGTTCCCTCCATGTATCTCGACACTTCCCTATTTGTTAAGGGTGGGGCAGAAGGCACAACAGGCGGGTCAGGGTGATATCTCTCAGCCTGATACTTGGCAGCTTCCTCCTCTAACACAGCCTCATCATACAAGTCCTACTCCCCTTCGCTCTCTGAGGATTTAAAAGATCTTACAGAAGCAGTCTCAGAACTTGATGAGCTTGCCACATGTAAATGTTTGAATTCACTTAATAAAGGATATAAATTATTACCTTCTAAATCTTTAAGCTTTGTTTCCTTTTTACCACTTACCTTCATTACATTTTGTTCTTTCCTTTTATTCTGTTTTCCTTTTTGTTCCCTTTTTTCTGTTTCTGACATACTGTCCTGATGTTCCGCTAAAGTCCTCTGGCCCTCTTTCACTTTAATGAGCACACAGGGCAAGAAGAAAATCACAACAATAGGATCAACCCCCCAGGCAGCATACCTCTCAGAAAAAAGTCCGGATCTGTCCTTCCCGTGTGTCAGTTCTGAATCCTCCTAAAAACAGGGATCTTCGCTGGTGCAAGATGTCTTTGTTCCCGGGTTTCGGCACCACTTTTCGCACCCCTCCCGCCAGCAGGAAGAACGACAACAACAGGATTCTTCTCAAGCTCACTTTATTGGGAGCTCCAAACTGAAAGAGAGAAGGACCCCGACCCTACGTAGCGCCAAGCTATATACTTGTGGTCATGTGGATGTGAAGCGTCGTCTGATTGGCTTAAGTCTCATCAGACGACTTTGCATCACCCAATCGGGATAGGTGAGCAGCCATGTTAGGATAACGTCATATGCTCATGTGCAAACGATTAGGATACAAAAGCAGTAAACAAGCTGACGTAGCAAAGCCTGATGAAGACAGCGCGGCTTCCCACAGTATAGTCCATGAGGTGCTTGCTGGATATGTAAGGTATCTTGGGTAGATTCAGGTTAGGTGCTGTAGATGAGTGAGACTATGTGTCAATTTTTTTTTCTGTGATTGGGTAAGCTCACTGAGAATGATCTGTTCCAGGTTCACCCATCATTTTTCCTCAAATTTCTTTATGTCGCTTTTTCTTACTGCTGTATAGAATTGCATTGTGTAGATATACCACATCTTTGTTATCCATTCTTCTAATGATGGGCATCTGGGTTGATTCCAGCCTTTAGATATTACAAATTGAGCAGTTACAAACATGGTTGAGCAAATCTCTCTGGCCTGTGGTTTGAAGGTTTTAGGGTAGATGCCCAGTAAGTGTATAACTGGGTCTGTCAGTATTTCTATAGTCAGCTTTTTCAGGAGTCTCCATATTGCCTTCCAAAGAGGTTGTACCATCCTGCATTCCCACCAGCAGTGATTGAGCGTCCCTGCTTCTCCACATCCTCGCCAGCATTTATTTTCATTTGAGTTTTTGATGTTGGCTATCCTTATTGGGGTAAGGTGGAAGCTCATAGTTGTTTTAAGTTGCATTTCTCTGATGATTAGGGATGATGAACATTGTCTTAAGTGTGTGTTTGCCATTTGTATATCTTCCTCTGTGAATTGCCTGTTCAACTCTATGCCCCATTTTCTGAGTGGAGTATTTGTCTCTTTGTTGTTTAGACATTTGAGTTCTTGTAGATTCTAGAGATTAAGCCTTTATCAGTTGGATAACCGGCAAATATTTTCTCCCATTCTGTGGGTTTGCTATTGGCTTTGCTTACTAATATGCTTGTCTGTCAAGATACTCTTCAGCTTCATATGATCGCATTGGTTGACTGACTGTTTAAGAACTGGAGCCACAGGGGTTTTGTTCAGGAAGTCTTTTTCCATTCCTATATCATGGAAAATACTTACTAAATTTTTTTCCAGTAGTATTTGAGTTTCTGGTCTTATGTTGAGGTCTTTGATCCATTTGGATTTGAGTGTAGTGCATGTTGAAATGTGTGGATCAAGTGTTAGTTTCCTGCATGTGGTTATCCAGTTTGTCCAGCACCATTTGTTGAAGATGCTGTCTTTTTTCCAGCCTATACTGTTTGGGCCTTTGTCAAATATCAAGTAGCTATAGTTGCTTGACCCAAAATCTGGGTCCTCAAGTCTATTCCATTGATCTATACTCCTGGTTTTTTTTTTGTTTGTTTGTTTGTTTGTTTCTTTTTTTGTTTTTTTTTGAGGTAGGGTCTCACTCTGGCTCAGGCTGACCTGGAATTCACTATGTAGTCTCAGGGTGCCCTCAAACCCTCGGTGATCCTGCTTACCTCTGCCTCCCGAGTGCTGGGATTAAAGGTGTGTGCCACCACGTCCGGCTATACTCCTGTTTTTTTGCCAGTATCATGCTGTTTTTATTACTATGGCTTTGTAGTATAGCTTTAGATCAGGTATGGTGATACCACAAGAGGTATTTCTTTTGCTGAGGATATGATTGGATATGCGAGGCCTTCTGTTTTTCCATATGAAATTTGAGATCATTTTCTCTATCTCTGTGAAGTACACTGTATGGATTTTAATTGGAGTTGTGTTAAATGTATATATTGCCTTTGGTAGGATTGTCAGCTTCACAATGTTAATTCTGCCTGTCTAGGATCATGGGAGGTCTTTCCAACTTCTCAAGTCCTCCTCAATTTCTTTCTTGAGAGTTTTTCATATTTTCCTTGTATAGATCTTTTCTTCCTTGGTTAACATTATTCCAAGGTATTTTATTTTTTTTGTTGTTGTTGCTATTGAAATTGGGACTATGTCCTTATTTATTTTTCTGTATCCTTGTCATTTGCATACAGAAATGCTACCGATTTTTGTGCATTGATTTTGTATCCTGCTACTTTGCTATAGGAGTTAATCACCTTCAGGAGTTTTGGGATGGAGTCTCTTGGGTTTCTTACATATACAATCATGTCATCTGCGAATAGAGCTAACTTAACTTCTTACTTTCCAAATTGTATCCCTTTTATTTCCTTCTCCTGTCTTATTGCTTGAGCTAGGACTTCCAGAACTATATTGGAAACCAGAGGTGAGAAAGGACAACCCTGTCTTGTTCCTGATCTCAATGGGAATTTCTCCAGTCTCTCTCCATTAAGTATTATTTGGGCCTTTGGACCTTTGTATATTGCCTTTATTATGTTAAGATGTGAACGGGCATGCTGATTCTCTCCAATGTTTTGATCATGAAGTGATATTGTATCTTGTCAAAGGCCTTTGCTACATCTGTTGAAATGATCATGTGGTTTTTATGTTTAAGCTTGTTTCTGTGGTGTATTACATTGACAGATTTTCATATGTTGAACCACCCTTGTGTACCTGGGATAAATGCCACTTGGTCAAGGTGGATAATGCTTTTGATGTGTTGTTGGATTCGGTTTGCGAGTATTATGTTCAGGATCTTTGCATCTATGTTCATTAGAGAAGTAGGCTGGTAGTTTTCTTTTCTTGTGGCATCTCTGCCTGGTTTTGGGATAGAAAGAGTTGGGTACCTTTCCCTGTTTTTCAATTGTGTGGCATAGTTTTAGAAAGATTGTTTTGAGTTCTTCCATGAAGGTTTGATAAAATTCAGCTGGGAATCCATCTGGTCCTGGGCTCTTCTTTTTGGGGAGGTTTTTTATTACTTTTTCAATCTCCATGAGTGTAATGGATTCATCGAGGTGATTAATCTGCTCTTACTTTAGCTTTGGTAGGTGATATGCATCCGGGAATTTATCCATCTCCTCCACATTTTCCAGTGTTGTGGAGTAGAGGTTTTTGAAATAAGTCCTGATGATTCTGCCAATTTCACTTATGTCTGTTGTGATCTCTCCTTTTTCATTTTGAATTTTGTTAATTTGGAGTCTCTCTCTTTTTTTGCTTGATCTAATTGGCCAGAGGTTTGTCAGTCTTGCTTATGTTTTCAAAGAACCAGGTCTTTGTTTTGTCAATTGCCTTAATTGTTTCCTTGGTTTCCAATTCATTAATTTCTGCTCTGATTTTAATTATTTCTTTCCTTCTGGAACTCTTTGGGTTGGATTTTTCCTATTTTTCCAATTCCTTTAGGTTGATGGTTAGGTAATTGATTTGGATCTTTCTGTCTTTTTTATGAAGGCATTGAGTGCTTTGAATTTTCCCCTGAGGACTGCCATCATTGTGTCCCATAAGTTTTTGTATGATGTGTGCTCATTGTCATTCAATTCCAGGAATTTTGCAATTTCACTTTTTATTTCATCCTCTACCCATTTATTGTTTAAGAGTGTGCTATTCAGTTTCCAGTTGCCATTGGGATTTTTGGTGGTTTTTTTGTTGTTGATTTCTGGGAATATAGCATTATGATCTGATATCATGCAGGGAATTATGTTGATATTCCTAAATATGTGGAAGCAGTCTTTGTGACCCAGTATATAGTCTACTTTACAGAGTGTTCCATGGGCTGCTGAGAAGAATGTGTAGTCTGTGGTTTGGTGATGGAAAGTTCTGTAGATGTCCGTTAGGTCTAAGTGTTGTATGGTTTTGTTGAGCTCTCTTACTTCCCTGTTGAGTTTCTGTTTGGGTGATCTGTCTATTACTGATAATGGTGTGTTGAAGTCCCCAGCTATGATGGTGTTGGTGGTTATTTCTATTTTATTGTCAAGTAGGTTTTGTTTTATGAACTGTTGTGCCCCTGTGTTTGGTGCATACAGATTTATGACTGTAATATCCTCTTGATGGATTGTTCTCTTTATAACTAGGAAGTAGCCTTCTTTGTCTTTTTTGATTGTTTTTGGTTTGAAGTCAATTTTATCCGATATTAATATAGCTACACCTGCTTGTTTCTTATTCCCCTTTGCTTGGAATATGTTTTCCACCCTTTCACCTTGAGGAGGTTTCTGTATTTAGTTGTAAGGTGGGTTTCTTGAAGGCAGCAGATTGAGGGGTCTAATTTTTTGATCCACCCTGTTAGCTTGTGTCTCTTGACGGGTGAATTAAGGCCATTAATATTTAGGGTGATGACTGTGAGATTTGATTTGATCCCTGTCATGTTGTGGTAGTAGAGGTGTGTTGGTGTTTTCATGGAATTTGAAATTTTTGGGGTCTACTCTGGGTTTGGCTGTTGTGATCTGCTTCTTGTATGCATTTGTGTTTGGTTATTTGTTTCTTCTCTGTGGAGAATTTCCTGGAATAGTTTCTGTAGTTTTGTTTTTGTGTTCATATAATTGTAAGGCTGAGTTTTGTCATTGAAAGTTTTCCTTTCACCATCCATTATAAGGGAGACTTTTGCCAGGTAGTGTAGGTTGGGTTAGAAGCCATAGTTTCTTAGGGTTTGGAGTTTTATTCTAGGCCCTACTAGCTTTCAGGGTTTCCATTGATAAGTCTGAAGTAATTCTGATGGGGTTTCTTGTGAAAGTGGTGTGCTGTTTTTCCCTAGCTGCATTTAGGACTTTCTCTTTAGTGTCAATGTTTAGAGTCTTAATGATAATATGTCTTGGGGAGTCTCTTCTTTGGTCTAGTCGGTTAGGAGTTCTGTTTGCTTCTTGTATATTGATGGACCTTTCTTTTAAGATACAGGGGAAGTTTTCTTCAATTATTTTGTTAAATAAGTTCTCCATGCCTTTGGTCTGAAATTCTTCTCCTTATGGTTTTCCAATGATTCTGATATTAGGATGTTTCAGTGGATCCCACAATTCCCTCATGTTCTGTTCACAGAAACTTTTGAACTAAATGAAATTTTTGGACTCTCAAACTGTTTCTTCCATCCTGTGTTCCAGATCATTGTTTCTATCCTCCAATTTGCTGACTCTATTCTTGACAGCCTCTGGCATGTTTTGGACTTGTTCAATTAAGTTGGCATTTTCTACTACTTTCCTATGTATCACTTTCATTGCTCTGTACAGCTCCCTTTTCACCTCATTTTCTGATTTTCTTGATGATTCTTGGAAATCATCTTTGCATTTCTTTATGTTTTCATTTAGTATGGCCAGCTGATTTTTAAGGTCCTCTTTTTATTCACTGTACCTCAACTCTCTTAGCTGTCTTTGAATTTCTTCCAGTATCTTATAATATTGCTTTAGCTTAGTGATGGTAGCATCCACACGGGTATCTGTCCTTTGTAGCTTTCCTGCAATTTCTAGCAGTAGGTTGGTCAGGGTTGCATTGCTCATAGCTTCCACTTGATATTCTGATACTAAACACTCTTCTATGTTTTGGTTAGATGTAATCCTGGTTGGGCTGGGTGATCTGTCTGGATTTTCTTGCATTTTATTTGTCATGTTATTTCTTTTGCGCTGTGGGCAGGTAGATGGGTGGAGCAGCCTTGGCTTTAGCTCAATGAGAATCCAAAGCAGCCTCGGGCAGTTGCAAGCAGCCTGGGTTTTTGCTCTTTCTTCCAAAAGCCGCCTATCTACTTCCTGACAGGGGCCCCAAAGTTGCCTGAATTCTCACCCAGTAATGCACCAAAGCTACCTGCCTTCGAGCTTGAAAGGGGACTGAGGTAGCAAGCCCTGAAGCTGCCCAAACTTTGGCTGGAACACTGGGACCTGCAAACACTCTGTACTCTCCTGCCTCAGGGGAGTGGGGGATGGTTGGCGACATACAGGTAGGGGATGGCACCTGAGCTGGTGCTAGTGACTCAGTGTGGGCTTGTGTGCCCTTGCTGTGGGACTGGGCCCACTGCACGTGCAATTGCATTGCAGAGGAAGCTGATGTGGGCATGGATCAGGACACAGCAGAAGCTGGCTGGCAGGCAAGAAATCAGAGCACAGCAGTGGGGGGTCTGGCAGTAGCCTAATCACTGCAGAGGTGGCCCTTGCAGGTGTGCAAACTGAGCACAGCATGGCGGGCCAACGTGCGTGATCAGAGCACAACGACGGAGGTCCCCGTGTCAGCACAGTGGGCTGGTGGGCGCGCAATGGGCTGGCGGGCACACGACTTGAGCACAGCTGGGGCGTGGGGCATGGCGGCTGTATGGAGGGGTACACTACCCACCTGAGGGGGGAACCGTGATTCCCTGTTTTTCCCCACTTTGTGCCCTCCCACTGGCAATAAAACCCTGATAACCCCTAATTTCTTGCCTTTCTTTCCCCGGTATCTGCTGCACAGCTAGAAGGTTGCCATCTTGGCCAGAAGTCCGAGCCAAAGAACCAACTATTTGTTTCATTGATTCTTTGGATTTTTTTTTTTTTTTTTTTGGTTTCTATTTCATTAAATTCTGCCCTAATCTTTGTTATTTCTTCCTGTCTACTGATTTTTGGTTTGCCTTGTTCTTCTTTTTCCAAGGCTTTAAGGTGAAGCATTAGGAAGTTTACTTGCAACCTTTCGAATTTCTTAATATAGGCACTTAAAGCCATAAATTTACCTCTTAGGACTGACTTCATTGTGTTACAGAGCTCTTAGAATGTTGTGTTCTCATTATCATTTGACTGTATAAGTTTTTTGAATTCCTTCTTGATTTCTTCATTGACCCATTCATCATTTAGTCATGTGTAGTTTAATTTTCATGATATTCTGTATGCTATATAGCATTTCTTGCTATTGATTTGTAGTTTGATTCCATTGTGGTCAAATAGAATTCAAGGAATTATTTCAACTTTCATGTATTTGTTAAGATTTGCTTTGTGTCCTAATACATGGACTATTTTAGAGAATGTTCTATGTGCTGCTGAAAAAAATTATATTCTGCAGCATTTGGATGAAATGTCCTGTAGATATATGTTAGATCCATTCATTCTATGACCTCATTTATTCGAGATGACTCTATGTTTATTTTTCCCAGGATAACCTGTCAATTGATGAGAGAAGGGTGTTGAAGTCACCTACTACCACCAAGTTTGGCGTTGTCTGTAATATAAATTGTAATAGCATCTGTTTGATGAATATGGGGGCCCCCATGTTAGGTGCATATATGTTTAGGATTGTAATGTCCTCTTATTTAAAGAGAAACCATCCATCTTTATTTCATTTGAATCAAAGAATACTAAGTGTCATACATACATTTGATACTTAGTGTTACACACTCAAACGTACACACACATACACACACACCATCTCACTAAGTTTAAAAGAACCCCACTGAGGACCTACTTCTGCATATTAAAAAAAAAAACATTTTTTAAAATCTTATAAGAGACAGAGAATGAATGGGTGCACCAGGGCCTTTAGCTACTGCAAACAAATACCTGATGGATGTGCCACCTTGTACACATGGCTTATATGGGTCCTGAGGAAACTAGCCTGGGTTTTTTGGGCTTTCAAGGAAGAACCTTACCCACTAAGCAACCTCCCAGGCCCATAAAAAAATATCAAATTTTAATGTTGAGAAATTAAAACTGACAAAAAGAGAGGCATTGTGGGAAGACTGGCATGAGAACCACTGAGTCAGCTTTCATGCAGGCTTCTTTCTCAACCCTGTAACAATTATAAAAAAACTGTGATCCACTGAAGAACGTATCTCACTTTAAAATGGACTCAACTCTCAATGTTTCCAACACAACAAACAACCCTGTAACCACTTTCTCAAACTTGATTGTACAAAAATGACCTGTGGAGGGGTTTTATAAATTCATCAGATACTGTAGGCACCTGAAATTCTGTATTTCTAAGACTTCCAAATGAGCTGATGCTAGTGGTCCAGAGGTCCCCCTGGGAGTAGCAAGGTAAAACTGCTTTATCCTGCTTCTTCCTTTGTGATAATAAACCAGATAATTATGTCCTTTTGTTTTTGGCATTTGTATGTGGTATGTGCATGTTCATATGCACATGTGTGTGAGGTCACATGTGTGCATGCAGGTATATGTGTACATGAGTGTATGTAGGACATAGGTCAATATCATGTGTTTTCCTCATTCACTGTCCTTTTTATGATATGGTGTGTTTTGAGACAGGGTTTCTTCTTGAACCTAGAGCTCACTGATTCAGCTAGACTAGTTATCCAGTAAGCCCTAGGTATCTGCCTGTTTCTGCCTTCTTAGCACTGGAATTACAGGTGCATTCTGCCACATGCAGCATTTGTATATGGTGTAGGGGATCTGAACTCAGCTCCTCATGCTTGCCCACTAACCTAGTCCCCAGTCCTAGTAAACTATATCTGAAAAGAAACAGGTACCTTAGCCAAGAACTGACCGACTTTCGCTGTTCATCCTGTAGCCTGCTTTGCAATGTAAAGACCCCTGGTGATAGCTGAACTGACTTCCACTGGTGTTTCTTGTAGTTGAATCCATTCATGGAGTTTAGAAGCCCCTTTCTGGAGAGCTTTGCCAGTGAATTCAGCTCCTTTCACTAACCCCAACTCATCCAGGAAGCACCTTTTTAAAGAAAAAAATAATTTAAATTACAGCCAATTACATCTTTAAGCCCTTTCATAAGTAACATCACCAAGAAGAATAAAAGGTCAAAGTTTAGATCCCAAATATGCCATACCATAAGCATTCAAACCAACTAATCTAGTGTCCAATACTTAGATCCTACATCTCTGAGACAAATCTGTGCTGGTTTGAGTGGTCACTACTGGCTGTAGACTCTGTGTATGTTACTGACCATGGGTGCTACAGACAAAGCATGAGCTCTGGTGCCATTTAAAGACAACATTTGACAGGATGTCCAGACATTTTTGTCCTTTTGTCTTAGTCCAGGCACCATTTTTCTAAGACATCCTGAAAAAGACACAAACAATACAAACTTGAAACCTGAATATGTGTATGTCAAAGATCATGGGAGAACTATTTGCCTTTGACTGAAGGAGGCAGGGAGAGAATACAGTTCCTTCCTTATCAAAAAAATCCAAGTCCCTGGAACACTGCACCCTTTAGTTTGCTCAGCCTGAGGAAGAAGAATATGACAACACTGAGAGGAAGAGATAGGTCTGGATGGCTCAGCCATGTCACCAGCCAAGGTATGTTGGCCTTTGTTTTCTCCTGCTGTGTGCCACTCAAATGCCAGAAGTCATTGTCAGAGAGACCAGATGGCAGGGCCTTCTCCAATAGAGACAAGAGGTCTAAAACCAGTAGAAATGAAGACAAAGAAGTTGAAGAAAGAGAGCAACAAGAGGATACAGAAACACAGTGTCTCCAAACATGTGGGTAAGGGCATTGCCTTCCTCTCTAGAGCCCAGGACTTAAAATGTTTTTCTCTTTGGATAAGCTTGAAACAATAAGTTTTATAAAGTGTTCATATAAAATATTTAAGAATGTTCTCCCAAGACCTGTGGCATTGTTTTGTGATTTCTCCAGTCCATAGTTATGAAGTGACCAAATGAAAAGCATACCAATTTATGTGACATGTTAACAATGAAAAACAGCATATATGTGGAAAATGTGGTTTATCTTCTTGTTTCTGTCAATAACCTATCTTCGTCTTTACTTTTACTCACAGTCCTACACAGAAAACAGCAGTAGGAAAATCAGGGCCAAACACAGATTCCCATAAGTAGAGAAACCTACAAAATTCATGAAGACACCGCATCACAAAACTTTCTGAGTCCCTAGCTTATAGGTTAAGAAGGTTTAACAAAGGAAATAAAGTTGAGGAAAGAAGATTGAGAAATCACAAAATAAGAGACAATGAAACACTGAGAGTACGAGGATTTTATGAAGCAGAAAAGGATTTCTTTTTGATGACTGAGAAAAATGTATGAATATAGAATATCAAAAGTCACAGAACTAATAACGATAAATATTAGAAGTGAATAATTACTGCCACGTGATAGAATAAGAGTGTAATACTGGCAAATATAATAAAACTGCAGACACTGTTTAGATAATATCATTTACTGGTACCTATGTGTTCTAAATGATGTGTGTTATCAAATATAGGCTAGCTTTATTCTTACATCCATGTTGTGTACTGGGCAGTGCTGACACATGATAACAAAAAGCAAAAATGAATGTTTGCTGAAAAAATATGAGGTAGATCAGTAACTTAGATATCTATGTTGAACCTTACTACAGTTTGTTGCACACTGGTTACTTTCAACGAATTAAAGAAACCAACTATCAGTATTTGCTCTTAAGAAGAAAATACACAAACCACAGCTTTCTATGCTGGACACAGCTGAAATCCAAGGTAACACAGATCTGACATCAATGACAAATTTCAATAGCTTTATAATGATAAAGTTAGTTTGTGAATACTGATTGCTCCATATTTGGTTTCTGATATTCTTTACCTGGCTAACAGAGTAGGAAATTGGTATACTGACTACTGCAACATGAGGACTACTCCTCATATGACAGAGATCTTTCCTTGCATTTTACTTGGCTTGTAAAAACCAGGAAGTGACTTATTTTAGCCTTCAGTTATGTCACCAGATCTGTTGTTGTTTGACTATAGGAATATTGTCTGTAGATGTTCAGTTTATTCTCTATGCTCTATGGTAGAGCATAGAGAGCCTCAAGACCATACTAGGCAAAGAGGTCCTACAGAGAATTTAATCAAAAACACAAGGGCTGTCTTCCACTTATATGGCAGCATAGGAACCATGCCAAAGTAACATAGGAGACAAAAAGCCAAAGAAAGAAAGAAAAAAAAAAAAAGCACTAGCAAAATAACACTCTTCTACTAAAGAGTGAAGTGTTTAAGAACTTACCAGTGGCAGCAGAGGAGAGTTCCAAAGCCTACAAAAATAGACAGAAGTGGCACCAGATCCCTGGGGCCACAGCTTCCAGGCTGGGCTTAAGATGCAAGAAAAGCCAGGTGAGGGGATTTTCCACTCACACCAAAGCTCTTCACAGACTCAAGAAAGGTGAAGGGAGAACGGCAGTGAACACAGAGGAGTAGATCAAGTGTTAGAGCATCACATAGAACAGTAAGAGACCTAGAGCAATCATGACAGCCTCCCCACCCTCACCCCAACCAGCACAAGCACCAGAGACCAGCAGGAGATCACAGTACACAGCACGGGCGGCCACAGCAGTGATCCAATTACCCAAGCAGCCTTCCTGAGCCTGCAGTGCACCAAAGAGGGACCCAAACAGGAGCACAGCATAACGGAATGCAAAATCATCCCAAAAGGTAACTGGGATTACATCAGGTCAGTACCCGCCAAGTAAGCCTAGTATATAGGCCTGAACTGGGAGTGCTAATTGTACTTTCCATATCAGGATAAATTATATGTTAAATCTGATGGATGGTCATATTTGCCATTCTTAAATAAGCTATATTATGGGCTTGTTATTTGTTGCTTCATGATTTATAGTTGCTTTGTTTCCACTTCTATGGTACATTAGGGAAGTGTCTCACCTGGTCACAAGCTGATGTAGAACCCTCTACAGAGCAGATATCTTAACCTCTTAGTTGGTATTAAGGGTTTGTGGCACCACATATCCTAAGGATCTGGTTGTCACAACACCCACTCTTCCATAAATATTCTGTGATGTTTTCCATTGAATGTGTACATTGTTTCCATAAGTTTTAGAATCTGCCTGTATTTTGTTCTACTCAGCCTACTTGAATACTCTCATAGCAGGGAAACCCAACAGCTAGGGTTACTTTTGTAGATATTCTGAGAGTCTTTAGAGCCACACCCAGTGCTTATGCTCCTACCCTGAAGATATACAACCTCAGATTGATTGATACAGCTAAGAATACTGCACCTAACTAGAAAATTCAAGCATTAAATTAATCCCCGATGCAAAAACATGTACATGTTAACAGAAGAACCACAAAAATCAAGACATTATAAATCTACCAAAAAGTATTAATGCATCAGGAATGAGCTCCAGTGAGAATGACTTAGAGGAAATGCCTGAGAAAAATTTCAAATGAATGATTAAATACGTGCTCAAAGAAGTTAAAGAAGAAATCAAAAGAAGACACGAGAGAGCAGTTTAATGAAATAAAGTGGTCAATACAAGACATAAATAAGGAAATAGAAATTATAAAGAAAAACCAGTAAGAATTACTAGCAATGAAGAACACAGTTAATGAAATAAAAAAACTGTAGAAAATCTCACCAGTAGAATGGATGAAGGAGAGGACAGAATATATAAGCTAGAAGACAAGATGGCAGATTTAATACAGTACAACAAAGAGAAAGGAAAACTATTAAGAATGTATCAATGGGAATTTCAAGATATCAGGACATTATGAAAAGATGAAACATAACAACTCAGGGTATAGTAGGAGAAGGATTTCATTCCAAAGGCATTGTAGGTTTCTTCAACAAAATGATAGAAGAAAACTTCCCCACAATTGGGAAAGCAATGCTAACACAGTTACAGGAATCCTTTAGAACACCAACCAGACAAAACCTAGAAAGATCCTCTCCTCACCATATTATAATGAAACTGCCAAACACACAAGCCAAGGAAAAAATATTGAAAGCAGTTAGAGAGAAAAATGAAGTTATCTATAAAGGTAAGCCCATTAGGATCACAACCGAATACTCAACACATATAAGCATCTAAAAATAAATGCTCTACATCCCTACTAATCAGGGAAATGCAGATAAAAACTACATTGAGATTCCACTTCACTCCTGTCACATTGGCTACCATCATGAAAACAAATGACCATCAATGCTGGTGAGGATGTGGCAAAAGATGAACCCTTCCACACTGTTGATGGGAAAGCTGTCAGGTCCAGCCATTGTGGAAATTAGTGTGGAGGTTCCTAAGACAGCTAAAAGTCGATCTAACATATAACCCAGCAATAGTAATCCTAGGCATATATCCTAAGGACACTGTGAATAAAGCAAAGAGGCAACCTACAGAATGGGAAAAATGTTTGCCAGCTATATATCTGAGAGAATGTTAATATCTGAGATACACAAAGAACTCAAAAAGTTAAATAATAATAAATCAAATAGCCAATTAAAAAATGGGCTATGGAACTAAATAGAGAGTTCTCAAAAGAAGAAATACAGATGGCTTATAAGCATCTTAAAAAATGTTCTGCATGCCTAGTCACCAGGGAAATGCAGATTAAAACTACATTGAGATTCCATCTCACTCCTGTCAGATTGGTTACCATCATGAAAACAAATGATCATAAATGCTGGCAGGGATGTAGAAAAAGAGGAACCTTCTACACTGTTGGTGGGAATGCAATCTGATCCAGCCATTGTGGAAATTAGTGTGGAGGTTCCTAAGACATCTAAAAATTGATCTACCATATGACTCAACTATAGCACTCCTAAGGACTCATCTCATTACTTAGAGATACTTGTTTAACCATGATTATTTCTGCTCAATTCACAATATAGGAAATGGAACAAGTCTAGATGTCCCTCAAATGATGAGTGGATAATGAAGAAGAAACATTCATATTAAATCATTGATCATATATTAAAACAGTTACTGACCCCAAAATATTATGAAATCCCTAATGCAGATATTATATGCAAAAAAGGCAATCCTTTGAGAGAAATTCTGAACTTTACAATAACAAATGCACCAAGACTTGCTACGTTTTATTAAACAGCTGAGTTTAAAACCAAATCCCAGCAACTCAGAAATGCCCAAGTCAGATTCTCAACATTACAATTAGAATGAATATTATTTTTGGGTTATCTGTTTTCAAGGTACAGTTTAAAGTCCTGTTCCATTATGTCCAGCATATTTTAGGTACTTTTTGATTAATGACTGGGCAGTTGTTTCCCAATGAGAGCTGGTAGAAAATGTGTGTAATTCTTAAATGTATTGTTTTTACTAACTAAATTGTATTTGCTAAAAATTGTAGTTTGCAAATAGCTCTCCACCTCAAACTGAAATTTATTTTTTTTAGATGCAAACCTCTAAGTCATTTATACTTAAAGGCTTTATTATCATTAACCTATGATGACACACATTTGAGAAGCATAGAGGAAAAAAAAATGTCTTCTGAGAAGCACTTTTCTCAGAAACCACCATGTGTAACAAAACCTAATGATTAGACCATCTACAGAAAATAACATAGTATTTGCACACAACGTATGCAATCTCCTGTAGTCACAATTAACTCTTCCACTTTAACTTAATACAAATAAAGTTACAAATTAAGTTATTGTTACAGGAATGGCAAGAAAAAGTCTGCATAGGGTAAAAAGAAAATCTCTTTGTTCTTGGCTGAATATAAGGACTCAGAACCCTTGGATATTGAAGGCAGACTTGTATATAGTAAAGTGTTTCCTTCACTCTGTTGCTTATGAACATGAAGATAAAGGGAAGAAAGAGAAACAGAGCTAATAAAACATGTAATAGATGACAGTACAAATAAATGAGGTATTTTCTTTTCTACACATCTAGTTTAATTGTGCCTCTTTCCTAGGTGTTTGATTCACTTGCTGTACCATAATGGGTGACAGCTGGGGCTGAAGAGGTGGCTCAGTGCATAAAAGCGCTTTCCTACAAAACCTGATGGCCCAGGTTCAAATCTCCAGTACCCAGACAAAGCCACATACAAAACGGATACAAATCCCTGGAGTTTGTTTGCAGTGGCTCTGTCATGCCTATTCTCTCTCCCTCTCTCTCTTTCTCTGTTTCTATCACTTTCTCAAATAAAAAATGGGTGACTTCTGTACCATGTAACTTGTGCTAATTCATTTCAGTTCAGTCACAAAGTTTTCAAAGGCTCTAATTTGTAGACATCAAGTATGAAACAAGATTTAAAAGGAGCTGGAATTAAAACAAGACTAGGACTTACCATTGAAATAGAATACTCAAGTAGCTTGGACCATGGAAATAGGTGTAGATAAAGACAACTACAGGCTGCCAAACCCTTTTGTTCATACATTTATTTAAAAGAAGAGAGAGAGAGAGAGAGAGAGACAGAGAGATAGAGATAGAAAGAGAGAGGGAAAGATATAAAGAGGGAGAGAAACAGAGGATGTCAGGGCCATGAGCCACTACAAATAGACTTCAGATGAATGCACCACTTTGTGTACCTGGCTTTACATGGATATTAAGGAATCAAACTCTGCTGCCTTAAGCCTAGCTCCATATCCCCAGCCCTGAGCATGTTTTTTTTTTTTTTTTTTTTTTTTTTCAGGATGGGTCTCACTCTAGCCCAGGCTGGCCTCATGGCAATGTAATCATCCTAACCCCTGCCTCTGAAGTACTGGGATTAAAGGTGTGTACCACCAAGACTAGCTTTCAGCACAGATTTGTAATGGACATTTTCCTTTCTTTAAAACACAAAAAGCCGGGTGTGGTGGTGCACGCCTTTAATCGCAGCACTTGGGAGGCAGAGGTAGGAGGATCACCAAGGGTTCGAGGCCACCCTGAGACTACATAGTGAATTCCAGGTCAGCCTGAGCCAGAGTGAGACCCTATCTCAAACCCCCTCCCCCCCCCAAAAAAAAGTATTGGTTAAAAAGTAGCTTCTCAACATAAAATTATGTGGTCATTTTGGGCCAATCCTGGCAGTTCCTCAAAATGTTAAACACAGTTACAAAATGTTTCCCTAATTTCATTTTAACAAAAATACATGTACACACAGTAACTTGGTACATCAATATTCATTTAGTCATAATAACCACAATGTAGAAACAATCCAAATGTCTATGAATGGATATATGGATAATTAAATGTGTTGTAATTGTAACTAAAAAGAAATGATACACTTGAAAATATTACGTTAAGTGAAAGAGGCCAGGCACCAAAAGCCTAAGCACTGTGTTTTTATATGAGATGTGTAGAAAAATACCATCCTTTAAATGAATAATTGCAAGGCTACATTCAGGATGAAAGTCTATACATTTTGCATCAATCAGTTAAATTAAGATGAGTTCTCCATAGACTATTACTTCTACTATCTTCTGCACATCCACGTCATTGTAAAATTACATAAACACATAACTAGTAAAACAAATAAATTAAATATAAAATCACAACCACATAGTACATGATTTACAGAATGTAGCATTCTGTAAAATAATGGAAGTGATAATAAAACATGACAATAAAGGATAAATAGCTAAGATCAACATTAATAGATCCTCTCTAAATGTCACTGCATTGTTTTCTTAACCTGATTTATGTCAGAAAGTGCTAAGACTAAGGTAGCATGAGAACCTCAGTCATTAATAATATAATACTGCCTAACCTACGAAGCTGAATCTAACTTATTTCAAAAACAAGATAGCTAAAATTTAAATTACAGTGTAATATAGAGAAAAATCTTCTACTTGTTTCATCAAAATAAAGGTAGGAAATCTTGAAATACCAATGAGGAAGGTAAATAAATAAAAGTTAACAACTTTTTACAAATATTATTTACCTGAGAGAGAAAATAGAGGGAGAGAAAGAGAGAGAGGGAGAGGGAGGGGAGGAATGGGTGCACCAGGGTATTTAGCCATTGCTAATGAACTCCAGATGCAAGTACCCCCTCATGCATCTGGCTTACATGGGCCTGGGGAATTGAACCAGGGCCTGTAGGCTTCACAGGCGAATACCTTAAGCTATTAAGCCACTAAGCCATTTCACCAGCCCAAAAGTTAACAAGTTATTATCCATGAAATATATTAACAAAGCAATATATTTTATACCAAGCATTCAAATGCCAGTTGAATACCAGTATATTCTCTGATTGTGAATGATTTCAGTGTTTTAAGTTACTACAGTGAGCATGTTTTACTTACCATTTGAACAAGCCATTACCTATCATTGATTATCCTCACTTAACTTTCCTGAGCCAAATCCAGAAGACACCCCAATATCAGTTTCTTCCATCTACGAAAAAGAAATCATTGAATATTTTCAAATCAACTATAAAGACAGATTAGATGATGTGAAAATTTTCTTCCCTAATTCATCTTCAACTCCAGATGAGTGCACCACTTTGTGAATCTGGCTTCTGTGGGTCACAGGGAACTGAAAATGCATCTATAGGCTTTGTAGACAAGCACATCAACTCCTACGCCATCTTTCCAGGACTTCACAACATATTTTAAAATGTAAATGAAATATGAGTACAATACCCTAACATCAATTCCTCCAACAAAAACAGTGTTTGACATGACTTTTCCACCAGGCAAAACAGTCTTGACTGTTGGCAGCTGAAGATGTCTGAGTGCTTGTCTATATGGAGATGGGTGAATTTGGAATCTCAGAAGTTGCAGCAGACTATAATATGAAAAACAAACATGTTAAGATATGCACCCAAAAACGACATGCAATGTGAAACATAATTTTTTTTTAATTTTTGAGTATTTTTTTTTCTTTTCTGTTTATTATTACTATTAACTAGTTCTGTATTCAGTGAATACAGTCAACTTGGTACCATTGTTAGGCTCTTCCATATCATACCCCCTCACCCAGGCCTCTCCTTGTTAAACTATATGGGTCATGCATTCTGGAGTTAGCCAACAGTTATGGGTAGTATATATGTCTCCACATATCATGTGGCTCTGATGTTCTTTCCACCCCTCTTCTGCAAAATTTCCCTGATCCATGCTGGGTTCATTTTTTATATGCTTCAGTGAGGAGGTGTTGGAAATCTCTGGGTCTCTGGATAGCTGATTTGGTAGGAGTTGATTTTCCTCTGTGTTGATCACCTTCACCCTTGTGCTGGTACCCAGTTCACAAAGAAAACAATACCCTTGTTAGTTTCGCTACTTATTCTTAGTTTCAGCTGGGCCCTTTTGGGGTATGATGGGGTGGCTCTCTCCTTAAGATCTATGTCTATCTGGAAAAGAGAAACAGATTCTCTAATGGAGGGTAAGTTAGCACCAGACAAATGAGATAACTCTTATTTTTTATAGAGAATTTAATAGGTGTAGGCCCTCTTGTAGCCCACGATTGGTGGTAGCTTCATAATGAAGAGTGAGCTTATGTTTGGGTATGGTTGTGACTTGTTTCCCAGATCCAGCTATGGGTCCTGTACCACTGAGAGGATCAGTTAGACAAATCAAGAGTAATTGGTTTCCTACCATGGCTGTGTGCCAGTATTGTACTTGTGTGAGCATCACGACAGGTTATTTGCTCCTAAGTAGGTTAGACCATGAGTTGCTTGGAGAGATATTGGTCATTTTCCCCTAGTTGCCCATGTAGCACCTTCTGCTACTAGATGCACTGACTGTGTGGGGACTGACTCTCTTCCAGCTTCCAGCCATGCCATTCCATTTTATGTGTCAACCACATAAGGTGTCTTCAGCAGTAGGGTCTTATCACTAGCTTTTGGTGGGTCATCAAGTACTCTAACAGAAACTGTCTCTCTTTTAGGAAATGTTGTAGGTCTGTCTGCTCAAAAGCTCACAGTGGATTATAGCCACATGCTGGTGCTGGGAGTTACAGGTCAGTGTCCACTAAGAAAGGAAGAGAAAAGGTAACTAATACAAAATAGTTAGAAGAGAGAGAGAGAGAGAGAGAGAGAGAGAGAGAGAGGGAGAGGGGAAGGGAGGGAGGGAGGAGCAGTAGAAGATTAAGGTCAGTCTTCATCATACCCTTTACAGTGTCTTGTGGCTCAGGTGTTCCCTCTAAGGGCCTGGTGAAGGTTCAGCCATTTGGTCTGCCTTTTAGGATGTAGAATTTTATGGTACCTTTGCCATTTGGGTCTAGATTTGTGTTTCCCACCCCCTACATTGCCCTCCAGTTCCTCCCCACCCATCCTATTGTCTAGTCCATGAGATGCTTGCTGGCTATGTAAGGCATCTTGGGTAGATGCAGGTTAGGTGCTGTAAGATGAGTGAGACAATGTGGCAATTTTCTTTCTGCGACTGGGTAAGTTCACTGATAGTGATCTGTTTTAGGTGCAACAATTTTTCCTCAAATTTCATTGTGTCATTTTTTTCTTACTTGCTGTATAGATTTCCATTGTGTAGATATACCACATCTTAGTTATCCATTCTTCTAGTGATGGACATTTGGGTTGATTCCAGCTCTTAGCTATTATGAATTGATCACTACAAACATTGTTGGACAAATCTCTCTGGCCTGTGGTTTAATGGTTTTAGGGTAGATGCTCAGTAAGGGAATAACTGGGTCTGTTGCTATCTCTATAGTCAAGTTCTGCAGGAGTCTCCATATTGGTTTCCAAATGGTTGTACCATCTTATATTCCCACCAACAATGGATGAGTGTTCCTAATTCTCCACATTCTCACAAGCATTTATTTTCATTTGATTTTTTGATGTTTGCTCTCCTTATTGGATTAAGGTGGAATCTCATAGTTTTTAATTTGCATTTCTCTGATGATTATCGATGATGAACATTGTCTTAAGTGTGTGTTTGCCATTTGTATTTCTTCCTCTGTGAACTGCCTGTTCAGCTCTTTGCCACATTTTGTGAGTGTGGTGTTTGACTTTTTACTGTTTAGATTTTTGAGTTCTTTGTGGATTCTAGAGATTAGGCCTCTGCCAGTTGGATAACCACCAAGTATTTTCTCCCATTCTGTGGGTAAGCTATTGGTTTTGCTTATTGTATGCTTGTCTGTAAAGAAACTCTTCAGCTTCATGTGATCCCATTGGTTGAATCACTAAGATCATGAGCTACTGGAGTTTTGTTCAGGAAGTCATTTTCCATTATCATGGAAAGTACTTCATATATTTTCTTCCAGTAGGAGTCGAGTTTCTGGTCTTATATTGAGGTCTTTGATCCACTTACTTCAGTGTAGTGGTTCAAATTTCAATTTCCTGCATATGGTTATTCAGTTTGTTCAGCACTCCTACTGAAAGAAAATATATGAAGGGCATGCCTCCATATTGACATCTCCATGCCAACTATACCATGGCCACCCCTCACTCTACAGGCCAAGATTGCTGCCTTCTCTTCATGCCTCAAGTATGGGGAGCCAGGCCCTGAACCTCCCCTTGCCTCTGCACCCTCCCTCCCACCCTCTAACTCTAGGTTAAGGGGCTGCATTGTGGGATGCACAGCCCATACTTCTCTGGCCATGAATTCACTGATATTGGTGCTGAGAATAAACCTATGTCACAAACACAGTGGGGTGGTAAGTCATCATCAATGTTGATAAGGCGTTATTAATCTTTAACTCCACGCCTAGATGTAGGAAGGCAGGGTGTGTAAGATTGCAATAGTACAAAATGGAACTGAGCACACTGCCTAAAAGCTGAAAATATTCCTGAAAAGTATTGGAGGACAAGACTAGGGGAAAAAGACAAGTCCTGTGGACAGGCAAAGGAGCAGACATATAAAGAATCAAAAGTAAGGGCATGGTGGCGCACACCTTTAATCCCAGCACTCGGGAGGCAGAGGTAGGAGGATCGCCGTGAGTTCGAGGCCACCCTGAGACTATATAGTGAATTCCAGGTCAGCCTGGGCTAGAGTGAGACCCTACCTCGAAAAACAAAACAAAACAAAACAAAACAAAAAAAAAAACAAAGAATCAAAAGTAAATTAATCCAGATCAAAATGTAAAATTCTAGACCTATGCTTCATGTGTTTTGCATTTAATTTATGTATGTATGTATTATTAAAGAAACTTTAACATATACTATAATTTAAATAAAATAATACATGCATGTATCATTAGAATCTAAAAACAAAGACAATAGTCTTCTTACTTTTTAAAAAAATCTCCTATCCTCCCAAAAGATTCCTCAGAGAAGGTGGTTCTGGAATACTTGAGTGAAGCAAACATAAAAGCAATCTGAATGGACACTTGTACAACCTACACTGAAAGGAATACTCATGAGAAAAGAACTCTTCAAAGATAAGTTCCCATTATGTTGGGCCAAGTGGCATAAGCCCATAATTCTAGCTTCTGCAAAGTGGAGGCTAAGCCAGGAAAATTAGAAAGTTCTAGGCCTGCTCTGGCAATTTGGACCCATCTCCAAATAAAAATCTGGAAACACCACTCACTTAGAGTGTTTGCATAGCTTGTGTGAGGCCCAGTGTTTAATTCTTCATTAAAAAAAACACACACACTTAACAATTTGAAAACACTATTTACCATGAACAAGAATGGCATACAAAGAAAGAAAAAAAGCTAAGCTGAGCTGGTCTGGGCTGGGTTTGCTTGTGCACACCTTGTATTCCAGGACTCAGGAGGCAGAAATAGAAAGAGGATTAGTGAGAGTCTAAGGCCAGCCTGAGACTACATGATTGAATTCCAGGCCAGCTTGTGTTAGAGTCAGACCCTACCCTGAAAAACATGAAAAGAGCAATAAAAAAAAAAAAAAAAGAAAGGAGAAATCTCAAAGACTTATAGAGGTCTTTTTGAATGTGTATTGTGGTGGTTTGATTCAGGTGCCCCCATGAACTTAGGTGTTCTGAATGCTAGGTTCCCAGCTGATGGACACTTGGGAATTAATGTCTCCTGGAGGGAGTGTATTTTGAGGGGCATTTTATGCATGTTATAGCCAGTTTCCCCATGCCAGTGTTTGGCACACCCTCCTATTGCTATGGCCCACATTATGTTGGCCAGGGGGTGATGTCCACCCTCTGCTCATGCAATCAATTTCCCCTGCCATTGCGGAGCTTCCTCTTGAGTCTGTAAACCAAAATAAATCTCTTTTTCCAGAATCTGCTCTTGGTTGGGTGATTTCTACCAGCAATGAGAAAAAGACTGCAACAGTAAAGTGGTACTAAGGAGTGGGATTGCTGCTAGATACCTGACTGTGTGGCTTTGGCCTTTTGGAGCTGATTTGCAAGAGGAATGTGGAAGGAGTTGAAACCTTGGCCTAAGAGATGCCTTGCAGTGCTGTAAGTACAGGTTGATGAACTATTCTGGTCAGAGCTGAAAGTCCTGAAGGCAGTAGAACTATAGACTGTGAGGTTTGGCTTATGAGGATGATAAAGAGCTTTGCCTGGACTGGGCTAGCAGTTTGTGTGAGAAGCTTGCTCTTATGCCCATGTCATGAGAAGTTGTGTAGGGTTACTTTGCATAGAAATGAACTGGTGTGAGCAGAGGGATATGGCACAGAAAGAAAAATCTTTGGGTAAACTATTGCCCATTCAGCTGCAACTGAAAGATTACAACCTTTGAGACTGGGCTAGCTGACCCATGCTGGGGCAATAGGAAGAATGTAGACTCTTTTGAAGGGGCCTGAGTGCTCAAGGAGTGTCCTGTTCTTCAAAGTCTGCTTTATTCCCCATTGGATTAACAAATTGGCACCCTACCGGGTATCATGGAGTGTAAGAAATGCTGGAAAGAGGGTCATTGAGTTTGCAACATGGTCTTGTGTTTTGGAAATGGCCATGGGCAGTGTGTAGTGGGTTTGCTGGTTGCCTGCATATAGACCCCATGGGCTCATGTGGATGAATGGTGGCTTGCAATGGAGATGCAGTGGAGATGCTGGGATCATGAGATGGCTGCCAAGGAGGTGCTGGCCCCAATGAAGTTTCCCAGGACTGTGAGTAGCCTAGCTGCAGGGGCAGAATTGGAATGCCAGAGACTTGTTGCTGGTTAGAATTATCAATTTGAAGATTTGTCACTGGCTAGAGTTGCTAGACTTGATGCTACATAGTTTGATGGTTGTTCCGGTTGCTTAAATCTTGTATTGGTTGTATTGGTTGAATGCCCAATGCCATCCTTTGAAGTGCGAATATTTATTCTGTGCCATTATGGGTTTTTTGAGGTTATATTTTGGTATTATGGCTCAGTTAAAAGATCTTGGACTATGGGGATATATGAAAACATTGGAATTGATAAAAACTATGGGACTTTTAAAGTTAGATGAATGCATTGCATTTTATATCATGAATGGTTTTCAGTTTATGGGGGCCAGGGGTGGAATGTGGTGATTTGATTCAAGTGCCCCCATAAACTTAGGTGTTCTGAATGCTAGGTTCCCAGACGATGGACATTTGGGAATTAACGTCTCCTGGAGAGAGTGTATTTTGGGAGGTGGGCTTATGCATGCTATAGCCAGTCTCCCCACGCCAGTGTTTGGCACACCCTCCTGTTGCTATGGTCCACCTTATGTTGGCCAAGGGGTAATAAAAACTCTCTGCTCATGCCATTGATTTCCCCTGCCATTGTGGAGCTTTCCCTGGAGTCCATAAGCCAAAATAAATCTCTTTTTCCCAGAATCTGCTCTTGGTTGGGTGATTTCTACCAGCAATGTGAACTGGACTGCAACATGTATATATCCTGTTTTTATTTTCTTGTATTCCATAACATTCCCATCACAATTTATTTGACATAATACAGTTTGCATTTTTCAAGCAATTATTTTGCTACTTTTACATAAAACAGAAAAGTAATAAATACCTTTATTCCCTTATTACATAATGCATCCACTTTAGGCTGTTTTAACAGTTAAACCCTCCTCCAATTTTTATTGTTCACTATTCCACTTTAAAAATTTTGTTTTTATTTATTTGCTTATTTGAGAGCAACAGACAGAGAGAGAAAGAGGCTGATTTAAAGAGAGAATGGGTTCTCCAGGGCCTCCAGAATTTGCAAACAAACTCCAGATGTGGCGCTCCCTTGGTTAACGTGGGTTCTGGGAATTTGCACCTTGAACCAGGATCCTTAGCCTTCACAGGCAGACCCTTAACCTGTAAACCGACTCTCCAGCCCTATTTCACTTTTTATCCTATGTTCCCTCCTGTAAGTTAATTGGCATGATTTTTAGATCCACCCACAAATATAAACTATTATTTACTTATCATTTGTTTGCATTTCTCAGATCTTCTTTCTGGAATATTTTTCTTAGGCTCATAGCAAATTCTTTAGTTTGCTTGAGTGAAACAGTGTGAGGTGGTAAACTCTTGGTTTCTCTACTGGATAACTTTAGCTTTTGTCCTTGTTTCTTCAAACTAACTCTATTGATACATAATTTTAAATGTAAAAGATTTATTTTCACTACAAACTACCTGGAGTCTGGTACTCTATTTTGTTTTCTGTTGCTACTGAGAAATCTATTGTCAGTCTCATTACTGATAAATATCTATTTTTCTTTGGTGTTGTGAAGTTTTATGACTGGTTATAGAAATAATTTTTTCTTCTACTTAACAATTTTAACACTCTGAATTTGTATATTAACATTTAACAATTTTAAAAAGTCTGGGACTGGATCAATTGCTCAGTGGTTATGGTACTTGCTTGCAAAGCCTAATGACCCAAATTTTATTTCCCTATACTCACCTAAAGCCAGATACACAAGGTGTATCTGGCACATGTGTCTGGATTTCCTTTACAGTAGCTGGAGGCCCTAGATTGTCTCCCCCGCCAACCTCAGCTGGCAAATAATATTTAAAAAATTTTAAATGCATACTCATTTTGTCAATTCATATTTCAAAGTGAGTCATAATTTCTTTTTATATCATGAATTGATCAAAGTTTGGTGACATTTTCTTAAAACATGTAATTTTCACTTAGAGCAAAATAATTGGCTGGAGAGATGGGTTAGCAGTTAAGGCACTTGCCTGTGAAGCCTAGGGACCCAGATTTAATTGCCTACATACCCACATAAGCCAAATGCACATGATAGTGCATGAGTTTAGAGCTTATTTGCAGTGGCTAGAGGCCATGGCATGCCTGTCTTCTCCCCTGTTCTGTAAAACATAAAAAAGAAAAAGAATTGTGATGATAAAAATTGATGGTAACCATTTCAGTGTGTTAAGATGAGTATCTTAATTCATAGATAATTCTCCAAGTTGCTTCCATGTCCCACAGAGCGTAAGAGAGGAAGAAAAAACAACCGGAATTCTTAAACACCTCTGTCAATTCTCCTGCATTCCAAAAGCTTAGACTTTGGACAGGAGATTCACATTACTAGTCATGTAAGAAAATCATTCATTTGGAGATCACCATGATTTTTGACATATTCATACTCCAGGACCTATTTCCATTGCAAACAAACACCAGACACATGCTACACTTGGTCTATCTGGCTTTACATGGGTATTGGGGAAGCAAATCTAGACCATCAAGCTTTGCAAGCAAGTGCTTTTCACCACTGAGCATTCTCCTCAGTGCCTTAAATATATATTTTAAACAACTTTTGTTGACAACTTCCACAATTGTAGACAATAATATATGGTATTCCCCTACCGTCTCCCAATCCCCTTCAAAAATCCACTTTCCAGGATATCACCTCCTCCATTAGTCTCTTTTATTTTGATGTCATTATCTCTTACTCCTACTAAGAAGGTTTTGTGTAGGTAATAAAGGCACTGTGAGGTCATGGATATCCAAGCCATTTTGTGTCTGGAAGAGTGCATTGTAAGCAGTCCTACTTTTTTTTGGCTCTTAGCCTTCAATATATTTTTAATTAACTTGTAGTCTTAATCAATAATTCCTGTGAAGTCACGTTCGTTGTGTTAGGTTCATTTTCAAGAAATGCATATTAAGATAAATATAGAGCTATTATATTTAAAAAATCAGTTCATTTATTTGAGACAGAGCAATAACAAGATAGAATTGGCTTAACAGGGCATCTAGCCACTGTATAGAAACTCCAGGCACATGTTTCACCTTGTACATTTTGCCTACATGGGTACTGGGAAATAGAACCTGGGTCCATAGGCTTTGCAGGCAAGTGCCTTAATCACTAAATCATTCCTTAATCCATATTAAAAATTTAAACCAATACACACACACACACGTGTAATTTTTTTTATATAATTCTTTCATGTAACTTTTCTTTTAATTTAATTTATTAGTTTTCTTTTCAGTAAATACAGGCAGTTTGGTACCATTATTTAGGCTCATCTGTGATCTACCCCCTCCCATTAGACCCTCCTTGTTAATGAAAATGGGTCGTGCATTGTGGAGTTAGCTCCCAGTTATTGGTATGATAAATGTCTCTGCAAGTCATGACCCAACATGTGACTCTGACAAAACAAAATGCATAATTGCATCAAATCACACTTTTTTAAGGGTAACAGGTAAGATGCTTTGTAGACACTGGGTTAGTAAATAGGGTAGGGTTAGTCATAAAGAGGAGGAAGAGAATATATCTGTAATGGGACCATCAGCTATGTCTTCCCCTTGCACAGCTCAAGATGCTCCACGATTGCTATCTTCTGGTGGCACTAAGTGGATGGGAATGTACCTTAATCCAAGATGATAAATCCAATCTTTTCAATTATGATTTTAATATCCTTTGAAAGACTATTCCTTATGGTAGATGAACATTAAACCACCATGTGCTCATACTGCAATTGCAGCACTTGAGAGGTTGAAGTAGAGTGATCACCATGATTTTGAGGACAGCCTAGGCTACAGAAGGAGTTCCAGGTCAGCTTGAGCTAGAGTTGAGACCCTGCCTAAAAACTACAAGAACAATAAATAGGGGCTTAAGAGGTAGCTCATTAGTCTCAGTAACTTATTTGCAAAACCATCTGGTCCAGTTTTGATTCCCCAGCATGTACATCAATCTGAGTGCATACATCTGTTTTCAGTCTGCAGTAGCAAGAGACTCTGGTGCATGAATACATGTGTAGACATCCACATAAGTAAATGAAAATATAAATTTCAAAAAAGAACAAACACTAGTTGAAAAGATGGCCTAGCTGTTAAGGTGCTTGCCTGAGAAGCCCAAAAAAACAAAGGGTACATTTCCCAGAATGCACATAAAGCCAGATGCACAGCACATGGTAGAGCATGTGCCTGGAGTTTGTTTGCAATGGCCGGAGGCATATTCTTTCCTTCTTTCTGTATCGGACTCTTTCTTTGTCTCTGAAATAAATAAATAAATAAATAAATAAATAAATAAATAATTTATATTAAAAACAAACAAACAGTGGCTAGAGGAATGGCTTAAACAGTTAAAGTGTTTGCTTGCCAAACCCAATGACCCAGGTTTGAGTCACAGGTACCTTCATAAATCCATATACACAAACCAATGCATGAATCTGGAGTTTGTTTTCAGTGACTGAGGCCCTACTGTGACCATCTATCTTTATCTCTCTCTTCTCTCCATTGACAAATACATAAAAATTAATATGAAAATAAAACACCTTACATCTACTGATATACCCCTCCCATCCTTTCTTTGCCTTACTATATCCCAAGCTCACTATTCAGAATGAGCTAAACTCATGATCTTCTTCTTGAGCCAGTCTCCTAAGGGCTGGCTATGTTTTAAGTATAATGTTTGAATTTCCTTGTCATTTCTGCTTGATGCAGATGTTGCAGCTGGATCACAGATGCATTCAAAATAACAAAAAGCAGAATGCATATTTTTTGTTTTGTCCTGATTCCAAAATGAACCAGTTTTACTTAGGAACTCACAGTAGAACACCAAAAATCTTCACTTTTGAATCCAGCAAGTATATATTGTAGCTTTAGCTAAGTGCTCTAAGACATGTAAAAATTATAAAATAAAATTACCACACATTGGTGTAGAGATGGCTCAGTAGGTAAGGTACTTGCTAGATGGACTGGTGCCCATTCTCTCTCTATCTTTGTCTACTTGAAAATAAGTAAAATAAATAAATAAATGTATATACATACACATAACACACACACACACACACACACACACACACACACACACACTTTATTCCTATCACTGGATTGGTAGAATACACAGTCAATTGCTTGGAGCTGGAGAAATGGCTTAGTGGTTAAGGGCACTACACAAGCAGAAGGGCCTGCAAGAGCCTGAGACAACCTGAGTTTGATTCCTTAGCACCATGTAAAATGCAGATCATATGGATGGTGCAATAGATGTCTTTTTTAGTGGTTGAGACACTTGCCAGCAAAGCCAAAGTATCTAGGCTCAATTCCCCAGTGTAAAGCTGGATGCACAAGGTGGCTTATGTATCTGAAGTTTGTGGTGGCTAGAGGCCCTGATGTGCCCATTCTGTCTCAACTCAATGAATAAATGAATAACATATTTGCTGTTTTAAAAAGCTGGACATAGCCATGCATGCCTGTAACCACAGTCCTGAGACAGGCAGAGATAACAAATCACTGTGGCTATGTGTGCAGCCATACTGGCTGACGATGGCAGTTCTCTCAAAAATAGTGGCCACTTGGTGGGTATATTTTAATTTACTTCAATATTATTTTCAGATGACATTTGATAAGAAATAATGGTGGTTGGGGAGCCTGCAGTTCCCTACTGGATCCTCACTGGTTGTAGCAGCCTGGTGACCAGCTGAGCCCACATTCTATTCTGTTGGTCTCCATAGCAAAACAGTGCAAGTTTCAAGTGGTGCTTTTCTAAAAAAAAACAAGTTATGCTTACTTAGGGTCTGTCCCATGATAGAAAAGGAAAGAGGAGAAATAGCAAGACCAGAGGGCAACATTCCCAGCTGGAGAACCAGCACGGGGGGGGGGGGGTTCTCAGGTGGGTCTGACATGAGCCTGACCACAACTTTAAGAACTGGCAGCCACTCTAAGAGCATTTACTGGCTGTTGCATACCCAGCTTTGTTGATAGGAAGAGAGGCTAGATGGGAGGTCTTTGCCAATGCTTGAACAGGCTGTTGGGATTCGCACAAGGAGCTAGGGGCCTTCAGCCAATGCCAGAGGGTAGCCCTGGCCAAGAGGCTTCAGTTGCCCTGTTTCTATGTTGCAATTTCACAGGATGGCTCCAGTTGACAGTAAAAGGAGGAAGACAAGTGCAAACAGGAAGTCCTGCAGTTCTTGTGCCTTGAACAAAATGACTCAGTAGTCTTTACCTTAATTGCCTAAAATTCATCGCTTACCTCAAATGGATCAGTTTCACAGGTGGGCTTTTCTGCATCAATCAAAGTGTGGGTCTGTTTTACAGGTGTATTGCCTGTAGTGACCTCTATGTAGACCTTCACTCACCCCTCCAGTGGGGTGGTGGTCTAATGGCTGGGATGGCCATCCACTTTGAGTGATGTTCAGGCCTTTCTTCGTACCTCATGCCCCATGTTGGGTGCCACTTGCCCTGGCCAGTAGGGAGTTGAACAAGAAAATGAAGGGAAAATTAACCTGAATAAAAGAAGGCAAACAGACACAAGAAGGAGACCATGCTAGGTGTTTGTCATGGCCTCGAGAGTTTATTCTTACATGTAGGTTTATATAGGGCTGTAGGGGAAGGAGGACATGGTTAGGGCAACAAGTTGTAGGGGGAAGGGGACATGGCCAGGGCAAGGAGTTGTCAGGAATCCTAGAGGGGATGTAATTAGTGTTCATCTAATCTTGCCGCAGTGGCTTAACATCCTGACTGCACCAGGCTTCACATCCTGACCATAAACTGGCCTTTTGCAAAAGATAAGATTCTGTAAGCAGTCTGCTGATTGGTTCCAGAAGTACCTAGCAGAAAGCTGGATGGATATTACTTTCTGAGTAATGAGTCAGCTTATGAGCAGGCCCAGGCAAAATGGAGAGGCTTTTGCTCTATGGCTCCTGACACCATCCATGAGCCATGCTTTGTTCACTGACAGGAATGTGAACATAGGATACCTGATCCTAGAAGTGCAGTAAGTGAAAGGCAGAAAGTTGCAGATGTGGTTAAGTTGGTCCGATGAACCCTCCAGGACAGGGAGGGGTGCAGGCATAAAAGGAGGGTGGGAGGAGGCACTTGAAGGGGGTGTGAAATATAAATGAGAGACCTTAAGTTCTCAAAATCAGCCCAGTGTATCACACAGGAAGCTGCCTCAAGATCAAGTCAAAACTGCCTGTACTTCTGATTATTCAGAAAGATCCTGATGGTCCCTTGCCAGACTGCCTCCCAAAACCACTGATTGGCATCTGTGCTCAGAAGCCTTTCTGAGTCCCAGTGAATGGAGAAACTTCAGGGTGCAGAGGAACCCCACTGGAATGTGGGAAAGGTGGTGGTTTGGGGAGTGAGCTCATACCTAGACAACACAGGGACCAAAATTGATCAAGTAGAAATATCCCATCAAGCCCTTGCTCTCCAGGAGTTCAGGTGGGCTCTGACAAAAATGAAAGACCTCACACACACAACAAATAGGTATTTTTTTAATGATACTAAATGTAATAAAATTCAATATTTATAATTTAAAGTACTTTTGATGCCTTGTGTTATCCTTGGTAATGTCATTCACTCAATCTACTGATTAATTATCATTTGGGTATTGGGTGTTTTCTAAGAAAAATACAGGGACAATTTGCTACGAACGATGAGCTTCAATCTTATTTTGTAATCAGTGTTGTTGAGATACCATGCATATGCCATTTCCCTTTAACTGCAATCTTTGCCCATGCTTCTAGGGCTCCACTTTCTTCTTCTTTCTCCCACTCTCTACCAGTGATCGCTGCATACTTTCTGGGTTAAAGAGAAGGCTCAATGGATAAGGTGCTGATGACTCAAGTTTGATTCTCCAGTTCCCATTTAGAGCCAGTTGCACAAAGTGGTACATGCAACTGGCATTTGTTTGCAGTTCCAGGACTCCCTGGAGTGTTGTCTCTCTCTCTCTCTTTCTCTGCTTATAAATAAATAAATGTAATTTAAAATTCTTTCCAGAGCTGGAGATAGGGCTTAATAGTTAAGGCACTTGCTTGTGAGGCTGAAGGACCCAGGTTCAATTTTTCTGATCCAAGGCAAGCCAGATGCAAATGATGGCACATGTATCTGGAGTTTGTTTGCAGTGGCTAGAGGTCCTTATGTGCCAATTCTCTCTCCCCCATTCTTTCTCTGTCTCAATAAATAAACTAAATAACAAACCAAAAAAAATTTTTTTTAATCCTTTCTTCTCAGTATGAGCCTTTTATTTAAACTCAGAATCTCCATCTTCTATTATAAATTAGGGAAGTGTCTCATCTGTTCACAAGCTGACTTAGAACCATAAACAGACCAGAAATCTTAACCTCCTTGTTGTGAGGATTAAGGGGATGGGTGAGGCACCACACAGCCTAAGGGACAGACAGAGGACCTGGTTGTCATAATACCTTCTTTTGGATAAATACCTGTCCTGTTTTTCATTGAAAGTGTATTTTGTTTACATAAATTTTAGAAACTATCTGTATTTGGTTCCACCCAGCCTACTTCAATACTCTCATAGCAGGAAAACCCAACACCTAGAATTACTTTTGTAGATACACTGAGAGTCTTGAGAGCCACACATAGTGGCTTAAGCTCCTACCCTGAAGATATATAACATCAATACTTAGATAACTAAAAATTCCAATCATTAAATAATCCAGGATGCAAAAATATATACATTATAACACAAGAACCACCAAAAATCAAGACAATATAAATCTACCAAAAGAATTAATGGATCATAAATGACCTCCAGTGAGTACAAGTTAGAGGAAATGCCTGAGAAAGATTTCAAAAGAATGATTGAAATTATGTTCAAAGAAGAAATCAAAGGAAGCAAAGACACAGGACATATATTTAATGAAATAAAGAGGTCAATCTTAGACATAAATAAGGAAATGGAAATAATAAATAAAAACCAGTTAGAATTACTAACAATAAAGATCCCAGTTAATGAAATTAAAAAAAAAAAAAAAAAAAAAAAAAAAAAACCTCTGTAGAAAACCTCACCAGTAAAATGGATGAAGGAGAGGACAGAACATCTAAGCTGGAATCCAGGTGGCAGATCTAATACAGTCCAACAAAGAGAAAGACCAAGTAATAGAAAAGTATGAGGGGGAATTTCAAGATCTTTGGGACACTATGAAAAGATCAAAAGTAAGAACTCAGGGCATAGAATAATAATAATAATAATAATGGTAATGATAATAATGATAATAATAATAATAATAGAAGAATTTCACTTCAAAGGCATAGTAGTCATCTTCAACAAAATCATAGAAGAAAACTTCCCAACAATTGGGATAGCAGTGCCAATGCAGTTTCAGGAATCCTTTAGAATACCAGCCAGACAAAACCTGGAAAGAAACTCTCCTGACCATACAATAATCATACTACAAAACACAAAAATCAAACAAAAATATTGAAAGCAGTCAGAGAGACAAATCAAGTTAGTTACAAATGCAAGCCTATCAAGATTACAGCAGGTTACTCAACACAAACTTTAAAAGCCAGAAGGGCATGGAGTGATGTATCCCAAGTTCTGAAAGAAAACAACATTCAACCAAGGTTTCTTTATCCTGAAAAGCTATCCATTCAAATAGACAGAAAAATGAGGACATTTCATGACAAAAGCAATCTAAAGGAGTATTTGAAGACAAAACCAGCTCTCCAAAAAATACTTGAAAAAATCTCCATGCTTAATAAAAGGACAAGCACACATAGAAGGAACTGGGAATAAATAAACAATACTGAAATACTAGTTAACTCAAGAGAGCAAAGATAGAGCCGGGCATGGTGGTACACACCATTAATGAAAGCACTTGGGGGGCAGAGGCAGGAGGATCGCTATGAGTTCGAGGCCTCCCTGAGACTACACAGTGAATTCCAGGTCAACCTGGGTTAGAGTGAGACCCTACCTCAAAAAATAAAAAAAAATGAAATAAAATAAAAATAAAAAAAATAAGAGAAAGAGCAAAGGTAAAACTGGAAGGACTTCAAAAAATGGCAAAAATGAATATGCACCTTTCAGTAATATCAGTTAACCTCAATTACCTCAGTGCCCCAATAAAAGACATAGGTTTGCAGACTGGGTTAAAAAGAAGGATCCTTCAATTTGTTGCCTACATGATACCCACCTTTCTACAAAGGGTGGACACTGTGTTAGGGTGAAAGGTTTGAAAAAGGTGTTTCAAATAAATTGACCTAGAAAATAGGCAGACATTTCTATCCTAATATCTTACAAGGTAGTCTTCAGTCCAACATTAATTAAGAAAGATAAGGAAGGACACTTTATATTGATTAAAGGTACCCTCCAACAGCAGGACATGACAAACCTAAACATATATGCACCTAACATGGGGGCCCCAAAATTCATCAAACAAATGCTATTAGAACTAAGGCAAACACCAAGCACAGTGGAAGTGAGTGACTTCAACACCCCTCTCTCATCAATTGACAGGTCATACAAGGAAAAAGTAAACAGACAGACATCAGGACTACATGAAGTCATAGAAGGAATGGACCTAACATATAAAGGACATTTCATCCAAATGCTGTAGAATATACATTCTTTTTAGCAACACATGGAACATTCTCTAAAACAGACCATATATTAGGAAACAAAGCAAATCTTAAAATATACAGGGAAATGAAATAATTCCTTGCATTCTCTCTGACCACAATGAAATCAAACTACAAATCAATATCTAGAAAGACTATAGAGCATACACACAATCAGGGAAATAAACAACACACTACTAAATGATGAATGACTCAGTGAAAAAATCAAGAAGGAAATCAAAAAATTATATAGTAAAATGATAAGGAGAACACAGCATACAAAAAATCTCTGGGATACAATGAAGGCAGTTTAAGAGGTAAATTTATAGGTGAAAGTGCATATATTGAGAAATTAGAAAGGTTGCAACTAAACAACCTAATGCTTCATCATAAAGACTTGGAAGAAGAAGAATAAAGCAAACCAAAACATCACTAGATGGGAAGAAATAACAAAGATTAGGGCAGAAATTAATGAAATAAAAATTTAAAAAGTCCAAAGAATCAATGAAAGAAAGAGTTGGTTCTTTGAAAGGATAAACAAGATTGATAAACTCTTACCAAATCTGACCAAAAGAAAGAGAGAAGAGGTACAAATTGAGAAAATTAGAGATGCAAAAGGTAACATCACAACAGATACAAAAGAAATTCAAAAAGTCATAGGGCCATACTATAAAAGCATATGCTCCACAAAGTATGAAAATCTGAAAGAAATGAATGATTTCCTTGATTTATACACCCTACCTAAATTAAATCAAGATGAGATTCATCACTTAAATAGACCTATAACAAGCATGGAGATCTGAACAGTTATCAATAATCTCCCAACTAAAAAGACCACAGGCCCAGATGGATTCACTACTGAATTTTACCAGACCTTCAGGTGAAGAACTGACACCATTTCTTCTTAAGCTTTTCCAAAAAATAGAAAAAAAGGAATCCTACCAACCTCCTTCATGAAGCCAGCATCACCCTGATACCAAAACCAGGCAAAGATAGAACAAAAAAAGAAAATTACAGACCAATCTTCCTCATGAACATAGATCCAAAAATTCTCAACAAAATATTGGCAAACAATACAAGAATGTAAGAGAAAGATCATTTACCCTGAAGAAGTAGGCTTTCTCCCAGAGATGCAGGGATGGTTCAACATATGCAAATCGATAAATGTAATACATTATATAAAGGGATTGAAGCACAAAAAAATCACATGATCATCTCATTAGAAGCAGTGAAAGCATTTCACAAAACCCAACTTCCCTTCATAATAAAAGTCCTGCAGAGCCTGGGAATAGAAGGAACATATATGACAAGTCTATAGCCAATATATTACTAAGTGGGGAAAACTGGAAGATTTTCCACTAAAATCAGGGACAAGACAAGGGTGTTCACTGTCCAAATTTTATTTAATATAGAACTGGAAGTCTTAGCCATAGCAATAAGGCAAGAAATACATAGAAAAGGGATACAAATTAGAAAGGAAGTGATCAAGTTATCATTATTTGCAGATGACATGATTCTATATATAAAGGACCCTAAAGACTCTCTACCAGCAAACTGTTAAAGCTGATAAACACCTACAGCTGTGTAGCAGGATACAAAATAAATACACAGAAATCAGTAGCCTTCCTATATGCTAATAACAAACACACAGAGCATGAAATGACAGAATCAATCCCATTCACAATTGCATCAAAGAAAATAGAGTATGTTTGAATAAACCTAACCAAGGAAGTAAAATATCTGTACAATGAAAACTATAAAACACTCAAGTGAGAAATTGCAGAAGACACTAGGAAATGGAAAAGCATCCCTTGTTCCTAGATTGGAAGAATCAATATTGTGAACATGGCAATCTTACCAAAAGTAATGAACACATTTAATGCAATTCCAATGGCATTTTTCATGGAAATAGAAAAAACAATCCAAAAGTTCATTTGGAATCACAAAAAACCTCGAATATCTAAAATAATACGGAGCAACAAAAAGGCTGGTGGTATCACCATAACTGATTTTAACCTATACTACAGAGCCATAGTAACAAAAACAGCATGGTACTGGCACAAAAACAGACATGTACATCAGGGGAACAGAATAGAGGACCCAGATGCAAGTCCAGGTAGCTATAGCCACCTAATATTCGATAAAAAAATACCAAAAATACTCATTGGAGAAAAAAATACCAAAAATACTCATCTGCAATGGTGCTGGGAAAACTGGATTTGTATCTGTAGAAGGATGTAAATAGATTATTCTGTCTCTCCATGCACAACAACTAAGTCAAAATGGTTTAAAGGCCTTAACATCAGACCTGAAACTCTGAAACCTCTACAGGAAAAACTAGGAGAAACCCTTCAACATATTGGTTGTGGCAAAGACTTTCTGAACATAACCCCAATTTCTCAAGCAATAAAACACAGATTAACCAGTGGGATCTCATGAAATTACAAAGATTTTGTATTGCAAATGATGCTGTGAATAAAGCAAGGAGGGAATGTACAGAATGGGAAAAAAATCTTTGCCAGATATATATATGATAGAGGATTAATATCTAGGATATACAAAGAGCTCAAAAAGTTAAATGATAAGAAATCAAACAAGCCAATCAAAATATGGGCTCTGGATCTAAATAGTGGGTTCTCAGAAGAAGTAATATGGATGGCATATAAGCATCTAAAACACGTTCTACATCAACATGTAGACATCAGGGAAATGCAGATGAAAACTACATTGAGATTCCATCTCACTCCTGTCAGATTGGCTACCATCATGAAAACAAATGATCATCAATGCTGGCTGGGATGTGGAAAAAGAGGAACCCTTCTACACTGCTGGTGGGAAAGCAATCTGGTCCAGCCATTATGGAAATCAGTGTTGATGTTCCTAAAGCAGCTAAAGAATGATCTACCATATGACCCAGCTATAGCATTCCTAGCCATATAACCTAAATATTCATCTCATTTCCTTAGAAATACATGCTCAACCATGTTTATTGCCACCCAATCATAAATGGAACCAGCCTAGATGTCCCTCAACTGATGAGTGGATAATGAAGATGTAGCTCATTTATACAATGGACTTCTACTCAGCAGTAAAGAAAAATGAAGTTATGAAATTTTCAGGAAAATGGATGCTTCTGGAAAGGATTATACTAAGTGAGGTAACCCAGACTTAGAAAGCCAAATGTCACATGTTATTTCTCTTATGTGGATCCTATCTACAGATTATTGGACTTCTGTGTGAGATGGAAAAAATCTCAGTAGCAGAGGCCAGTAAGCTAAAAAACAAAAAAAAGGGGGGGGGGAGAAAAGGAAGGGAGGAGGGTACTTAATAGGATGGTATTGTATATAAGTAAGTAGAAGAATAGATTAATGGGGGTGAAAAGGCCCAAGGTGAGATCAGGGTAAGAGACGGAGCAAAGGGAAGGAGGAGGGAGGTCTAATCAAAATCTAAGAGGATATAAATGAATCAAATGGACTCCTCCGGTGTTTGATAATGGAACACTCAGGAGACGTAGGTCATTGCTAGAAAATTTTCATTCCCTGGGATGGGATACCTTCCAGTGAGTTGTTGGCCAGGGAGGTCCCTGATGCCCCCAAAACATTATAGGCCATTGCCAAGGCCCTTAGTTTTCCACTAGGAATAGATGGTTAGACCTTATTGCTGAAGACTCCACATACTTGGGCTGCAAGGCCACTGAGAAACCATGGTGCAACTGAGCTGATAACCTCCTCCATGTGGACCAGCTGACAGAAAACTGGAAGAAGCCATTGTACAAGCAGTTCAATGGAAGAAAGAGATAACACCAGTGAAGATACTCAACAGTGGACACTGCAAGCCCTAAAATTGGCAAGCCAGACCTAATGAGCCAATGGGTGCAATAGTGGCACATCGATCATGGTGGAAATCAACAGTCCTTCAATCGGACTGGAGGCCCACTCCATGGGAAGGAATACATCCCTGATACTGAAAACTTAAAACAGGGGTATTCATGGGCCCTAATATTACATCTGCTGATTTTTGGCTAAATGTATATACAATGCTTATCAAACTGCCCAGTAAGCACTTCTCTTAATATTTATACCCTTATATTAATGCTACTCTCATTTTGGGTACAGAATCTTCTCTTTCAGATGGCAGTGACCTTGGTAAGAATAGGAAGGTATCATATTTCTGGAAAGAAGTGACTGGAGTACTGAATAACATCTCAATTACACTTTCCAAGGCTCAGGATCTAATGCGCAAGAGGTGGTGGAAAGAATGTAAGAGCCAAAGGAAGGGTAGGACTCCTTACAATGTGCACCCTCCAGACATAAACTGTCCTGGATATCCATGACCTCATAGTGCCTGACACTCCCTACACAAGACCATCGTAAGGGGAGAAAAAGATCATGACATCAAAATAAAAGAGAGACTGATTGAGATGGGGAGGGGATATGATGGAGAATGGAATTTCAAAGGGGAAAGTGAGGGGAGGAAGGGTATTACTATGGAATATTTTTATAATCATGGAAAATGTTGATAAAAATTGAGAAGAAAAAAAAAAACATTAGACATGTGATTGGCATATTGGCTCATGACTTTAATCCCATCTCTCAGGAGCCTGAGTTAGGAGGATTGCTGTCAGTTCAATGCCAACCTGAGACTACTTAGTGAATTCAGGTCAGCACTGATAAGTGCAAGTCCCTACCTTGAAAAACAAAACTAAACTAAACTAAACAACAACATCAAATGCTCAAATTCAGAGCAGAATGTGAATGATTGGAAGACAAAATGTGACAGGTTTAAATGAATAATGAAAAGATCAGGGCATATTATGGGAGAAAATTGGCTTTATAGAATTACTTAGGCAAATTTGGAGTCATGTTCCAAACTCAGATTATATTTAAACTATCCTTTCAGAATGGAATATATGAATAGAGAATTTCATTGAAGAATATGAATTATGGTCATAGAATAGGTGACTTACTATACCAGCTGAGCAAAAAATGGCAGGAAAATAGGCTGCAGATATGGCTCAATAGGCAACATTGCTTTCTTGCAAAGCTTCCCATCCAGAGTTGAATTCCGCAGTACCCATATAGGACCAGATACATAAAAGAACACATGAATTTCGAGTTAATTTGCAATAGCAAAGGGCCCTTATACCCTTCCTTCCTCCCTTTTGCCCTTCGTTCCGTTCCTCCCTCCCTCCCTTTCTTCCTCCCTTTTTACATTATTTCTCTTTAAATAAATTAAATAAATAAATAAAATTTTAAAATGAGGGAACATCTTTGTTCCCTATTAGAAGAGAACATCTTAGCCCCCAGGCTGATGGGACTCCTCTTGTAACAATGGAATTAGTCCCAGAAGCTCTGTAGCCATCTGCTTGACAAATGAGAATATGAAAACAAGGAAGAATAAGAAGTACATTTACTAGATCTGCTCATGCCTTTATTCCCATCTCTAATAAGGCTGCAAGTTTGTGGCCAACCTGAGCTGCATAGTGAGTTTCAGGTAAGCTTGGGTACAGTTAGATTCTGATTCAAAAATGAAATAAGATTTGTCAAATAAAAATATTTTGTTTAAATAAGCAAAATTTGGTAAGGTGACACTGGAAAAGGTTACCACCTAAGTGAAGATATTACCAAAGTTTAAAATGACATATACTTCTTTTGGCTGGCTTTTATTTTCCTTACAGTTTTTTCCAGATGGTGTTTTACTGTAGCCCAGGATGACCTGGAATTCAATATGTACCCTCAGGCTGACCTCATCACAATGTCTTCTTCAGTTTTTCTGATTTATGAAGAAAAATAAAAAGATTGACATTCAAAAACTATTATTTATTTGAGAGAGAGATTAAGAAATACTTTCAGTATGGTAGGGCATATTGCTGCTGCACACAAATTCCAGGCACATGCCACTTTGTGGACCTGGCTTCATGGGGTTATTGGGGAATTGAACCTGAACATGTACACTTTGCAATCAAGTAAGTTTAACTGCTGCAGAATCTTCTCATTCTGCCTGGACTAGAAAGAGAATATGCTTCAAAAACAACAACAAAAATAATGACTACTTTTTCACCAGGTCTATAAATGTTAGAGTATTTATCAATCATCCCCTTTTGTAGGTCTTTTGAGTTATGTTAGGGAGGACCATAAGAAGAAAGTTTGTGGAAGTCAGGAATGGAGAATTATTCTAGATTACCAGCTGAAGGCAGTTAAAATTACTTTAGTAATCAGTTATATTGATAAGTACCAGAGTAGGCATCTTCTGCTCTTTCCTTTAGGTTTCCCCTTCTCCTATGTGGTGGGTGACTGTAGGAGGCTCCTGTGGTACTTAGATGTGCCTGCTCCTCAAGCTTGTTTGGCCAGGGATCCTCAGTTAGATTGTGGACAGGATCCTCCTCTTGAGTTTCCGGAATTAGTTTTTCTTTTTCTTTTTCTTTTTTTTAAAGTGTTTACCATTATTAAGTAGGCTGCTACTTTTTTTTTTTTTTTTTTTTTTTTTTTGAGAGCGACAGACACAGAGAGAAAGACAGATAGAGGGAGAGAGAGAGAATGGGCGCGCCAGGGCTTCCAGCCTCTGCAAACGAACTCCAGACACGTGTGCCCCCTTGTGCATCTGGCTAACATAGGACCTGGGGAACCGAGCCTCCAACCGGTGTTCTTAGGCTTCACAGGCAAGCGCTTAACCGCTAAGCCATCTCTCCAGCCCAGGCTGCTACTTTTGATAGTACTTAATGAAATATTTTCCCAAGTGGAGTCATTGAAAAGGAAATATCAGAGCTTAACAACAGAGATCTTTTAAGTTGGTAGTCAAAATATTCATTTCCTTTTAGAGTCAAGCTTTTGAAGCATCCTAATATCCAGAGTGATGAAAATAATATTGTTTATCTTACCTTTCACAAGTGAGAATTTTGGAACAAAAGACCTAAGAACAAATGAAGGGGAATGAGACATATGACCTAGACAGTCAGAAAAGAGAAGAAACACACAACCACTAAGCAAGCTTCTGTCTTGGCACAGAAGGCTAGCTGGTACCTGAGGCCAGTTTTCCTTCTGCAGTATGGCAGGGATGTGGCTGCAATGCCAGGGCTACAAATTCACCCTCCTTAACATTTTTATGCCTTGTTTTGCTAGTGCATTAGTAGTCCCAAGTATCTTGTTCTGACAAGACGTGTCTAAAAGGTGCATTTGTACCACTCTTTGTTTTGTGACAGCTTTTGACATCAAATGTATAAGGTGATAAACACAAGACAGTAAGTTTAACCAGGATAATAACACAACTTAAATCTTGTATATTAAAGTAGCTGGCATTATTCTACTGCACAATTCTATTTTTTAATATTATTTTTATTTCATTTTATATTTTTGAGATAGAGAGCACACAAGAGCACCAAGGCCTCTGGCCTCCGCAAAGCAAGTCCAGACACATGTACTGCCATGGGCATCTCACGTTCTTGGTTCTGTGGAATCAAAACAGTTATATTGATAAACACCATGGTAGGCATCTTCTGCTCTTTTCTTTATGCTTCCCCTTCTGTGTGGTGGGTGACTTTAGGAGGCTCTGGTGGTGCTTAGGTGTGCCTGCTCTTCAAGCTTGTTTGGCCAGGGATCCTGAGTTAGTTCATGGACAGGATGTTCCTCTTCAGTTTGAGGAATTAGTTTTTCTTTTTATTTTTTAAAATTGTTTACCATTATTAAGTAGGTTGTGTTTGCTAGTCCTTAATGGAATACTTTCCCAAGTGGAGCCTTCATAGGCAAGCATATTAACTGCTAAGCCATCTCTCCAGCCCCCTTTTCCCTTCTCAAGGTAGTATCTCACTTGGCCATGTGACCTGGATTTCACTCTGTAGTCCCAGGCTGGCCTCACACTCAAGCCAATCTTCCCACTTCTGCCTCCTGAGTGCTGGGATTAAAGGTGTACACCACCACTCCCAGTCCCGTCTCTCTGTCTCTGTCTCTGTCTCTCTCTCTCTCTCTCTTTTAACATATGGGTGAGTGCTTCTGTGTATGTGAACAAGGAAGTCAAAGGATAACCACAACTTTGATGTCACCCTCAGGACACCATCCATTTGTTCTTTTTTAGGGAAAGGGGGAGGGTCTCCCATAGGTTTGAAGCTCATTTGCTAGGCTAGACTGCCTGGCCAGGGGTCCTCCTCTTTCCATCTCCCCAGCACTGGAATTTCAGGTGCACACCACAATACTCAACATTTTTACTTTGATATTGGGAAGTGAACTTCACTGAATTATTTTCTTAACTTCCCACTTTTTTCACTATATAGGGTTGAGTCCAGAACATTTCACACTCTAGGCAAGTAATGTACTCATAGGACCACTGCCATGTAGTATTTTTGATTCTAAATTCAGGTGTGAGCTACCCTTTAAAATGAGAAAGATGTGTTTGAGAAGTGACTCTCATTAAGATGAGGAAAGGTAACTGAACCTAGATCTGAATGAAAGCAAGAGAGATGGTTACCTACTGCATCTTATAAACAAAGTATATCACTCAAGATAGGGTAAATACCAATGTTTCCTATGGTAACATTCAGACCATATATTAATGAGTTCTTTATATTTTTTTATGACTTCAAGATAGAGGCTCATTTTGTCCTAACTGTCCTAGTAGGGTTTCACTACAACCAAGGGTGATGTGGACCTTATTATGTAGTCCAGGCTAAAATTCCAGGTGATCCTTCTACCTGAGACTTTTGAATACTGTGATTAAAGGTGTGACCCGTCATGTACAGTGACTGTCTTCAGTTTATCAAGGAACACATTTTCAATTTTTATTTTGATAACACAGATAATATAAAAATTACTAAATTGAAACCCAAGGAAACTCTTTAGAGCCTCTGGGCACTCTGCTGACATGGAGCCTAACACTCCTCTGGAACTTGCTATGTAGCCAAAGATGACCTTGAATTTCTGTTTCTCTTGCCTGCATTTCTTTGGTGCTGATTCTACACATTACACTATAGACTTTAGGAGAAGAGTTATATTTACATTTTGTATATTGATTTGAGAGAGAGAGAGGTTTGAGAGAGTGTTGAAAGAATGGGTGTTCCAGGTCCTGCAGCCACGGCAAAGGAACTCCAGGCAATGTGCCACCTTGTGCACCTGATTTACCTATGTCCTGGAGAAATAAACCTGAGTCCTCTACCTTTGCATGCAAGTACCTTAATCACTAAGCTCCCTCTCCAGTCCTGGAGGTACATATTTTTAAATAGTTCTATTTTTATTTATTTATTTGAGAGAAAGAGTGGTAGATGACAAAGAGAAAAACTGAAAGAGGAAGAGAAAGAGGGAGAAAGAGAGAGAATATGGGCATGTTAGGGCCTTCATCCAATGTAGTGGGACTCCAGATGCACGCATCACCTTGTGCATTTGGCTTATGTGGGCCCTAGGAAAACATCACCCTTGCTTGTTTCACCAATTGTCCTTAGTTTCATTCGGGCCCCTTTTGAGGTATGTTGGGGCAGCTCTCTCCTTAGGATCTGCATCTATCTGAAAAAAGAGAAGCAGATTCTCCAACGGAGAGTAAGTTAGCACCCGGAAAATTGAGATAACACATTTTTGATAGAGAGTTTGATATGTGTAGGCCCTCTTGTACCCCAAGATTGATGGTAGCTTGATATTGGAGAGTGGGATTATGTTTGGGTATGGTTCTGACTTGTTTCCCAGCTCCAGCTATAGGTCTGGTAACACTGAGGGGATCCGTTAGCCAAATCAAGAGCAGTTGATTCCCCACCATGGCTGTGTGCCACTATTGCACTTGTATGGGCATCACATCAGGTTATTTGTTGCTAATTAGGCTAGACAATGAGTTGCTTGGACAGATATTGGTCATTTCCCCCAGTTGCCCATGTAGCACCTTCTGGCACTAGACACGCTGACTGTCTGGGGATTGACTCTCTCCTGGATTCCAGGCATGCCATTCCATTTTATGTGTCAGCTGTGTATGGAGTCTTCAGCAATAGAGTCTTACCACTGGCCTTTGGTGGGTCATCAAGTACTCTGACAGAAGTCTGTCATTGTTTTGGGAAACTGTAGGTTTTTCTGATCAAAAGCTCATTGTGGATGGTAGCCCTAAGCTAGAAGTGGGGGTTACAGGTCAGTGCCCACTAAGAAATTGAGGAAAAACATAACTAATATACAAGAGTTAGAGAGGAGAGAAAGAGAGGGGGGAGGGGGAGAGGGAGGGAGGGAAGATGTAGAAGATTTAGGTTAGTCTTGACCCTACCCTCTCCAGTGTCTTGTGGTTCAGGTGTTGTTAGATTCAGTTTGCGAGTATTTTGTTCAGGATCTTTGCATCTATGTTCATTAGGGAAATAGGCTGGTAGTTTTCTTTTCTTGTGGCATCTCTGCCTGGTTTTGGGATTAGGGTGATACTAGCTTCATAGGAGGAGTTGGGGACCTTTCCCTGTTCTTCAATTGTGTGGCACAGTTTTGGAAAGATTGGTTTGAGTTCCTCCATGAAGGTTTGATAAAATTCGGCTGGGAATCCATCTGGTCCTGGACTCTTCTTTTTTGGAAGGGTTTTTATTACTTTTTCAATCTCTATGAATGTAATGTGTTCATTGAGGTGATTATTCTGCTCTGAGTTTAGCTTTGGTAGATGATATGTGTCCAGGAATTTATCCATCTCCTCCACATTTTCCAGTTTTGTGGAGTAGAGGTTTTGGAAATAAGTCCTGATGATTCTGCCAATTTCACTTATGTCTGTTGTGATCTCTCCTTTTTCATTTTGAATTTTGTTAAGTTGGAGCGTCTCCTTTATTTGCTTGATCAAATAGGCCAGAGGTTTGCCAATCTTGTTTATTTTTTCAAAGAACCAGCTCTTTGTTTTGTCAATTGCCTTAATTGTTTCCTTGGTTTCCAATTCATTAATTTCTGCTCTGATTTTAATTATTTCTTTCTTTCTGGAACCCTTTGGTTTGGATTTTTCTTGTTTTTCCAATGTCTTTAGGTGGATGGTTAGGCTATTGATTTGGGATCATTCTGTATTTTTTTTATGAAGGCATTGAGTGCTATGAATTTTCCACTGAGGACTGCCTTCATTGTGTCCCACTAGTTTTGGTATGATGTGTTCTCATTGTATTTCAATTCCAGGAATTTTGCAATTTCATCCACCATCCATTTATTGTTTAAGAGTGTGCTATTCAGTTTCCAGATGTTGTTGGGGTTCTTATTGGTTTTTTTGTTCTTGGTTTCTAGCAATATAGCATTATGATCTGATATCATGCAGGGAATTATGTCAATTTTCCTAAATATGTGGAGGCAGTGTTTGTGACCCAGTATATGGTCTATTTTAGAGAATGTTCCATGGACTGCTGAGAAGAATGTGTAGTCTGTGGATTTGGGATGGAAAGTTCTGTAGATGTCTGTTAGGTCTAAGTGCTGTATGGTTTTGTTGAGCTCTCTTACTTCCCTGTTGAGGTTCTGTTTGGATGATCTGTCTATTACTGATAATGGTGTGTCACCTTTTAATGCAGGGTTTCCTTTTAATGCAGATTGACTTGGAATTCATTGTGTAGACCGAGGCTGGACTCTAACTCACCACTATCCTCCTACCTATGACTCTCCAGTGCATGGATTAAAGTCAAGTTGCACCAGGCCAGTCTTTGACTTATTTATTTACCTTTTATGAAGTCTATTCATTTTTAAGTTTCTTCAACATGTATATTGTGACAGCTACAGAGGCTCCCAAGCCTCCCCCAACCCTTTCCATCACCAGCCTCCCTGGCCATTATCAGTTATCCATACTTTTCCATGGACTAGTTATATGAAAAACTCAAGAGATAAACAAGTTATGATTTTTTTTGGTTTTATATTGGGCCACATATATTGTAGTCTAGCTTTAAATGTGTTAGTACTAAAGGATGAACTTGAATTTTGTTTTGCTTTCTGAATTTGAATTTCACTCTAACCCAGGTTAATCTAGAATAATTCACTATGTAGTCTCAAGTAACTTCAAACTTATGGCAATACTATTACTTCTGCCTCCTGAGTGCTGGAATTAAAGGTATGCAACAACAAGCCCAGTCCAGTGATATTAAAGTGTTAATCTTCCTGCCTCCACTCCCCTCTTCTGAGATAACAGGTTTGAGCCACCATGTCCATCTTATGCAGTGATTAAGATTATGTTTATACATATTTAACAGCTAGTCTACTAACTTATCCAGACCCAAGACCAATTCATGACCTGTAGCTCACTTTAAAAAAAAAATTCAAGAGAGAGAGAAAAAGAATATGAAGATGAAGAATATGAAGAAGAAGGAGAAAGGGAGAGAGAATGGGTATTACATGGCCTCTAGTCAGCACAAGTGAATTCAACATGCATGTATCACCTAGTGCATGTGGTATCTGGAGAATTGGACTTGGGCCTTTGGCTTTTTAGGCAAGCACCCTAACTGCTAAGCCACTTTCCAACCCTACAAACCATGTTTATAATAATATATTTTTATACTTCTTCTACTTTCTTTTTGTGACACTTGATAATGATGAGCAATATGGCAGTATCTATAATTGCCATGGACACAAATCTCTGGGCATGTCCATGAGGGCTTTTCTAAATTAGGTTAATGAGGTGCAAAAATATCCTGACTGTGGACATCTCCATCCCATGGGCCAGGGTCCTGGATTAGGGTCCTGGATTAGGGTTAGTCTCACCAGTAGAATGGATGAGAGAAAGAACAGAATATCTAAACTGGAAGACCAGGTTACAGACCTAATACAGTCCAACAAAGAGAAAGACAAGCTAATAGCAAGGTAAGAAAGGGAATTTCAAGATACTTGGGACATTATGAAAAGATCAAAGTATGAATTCACAATATAACAGAAGGAGAATAATTTCAGTCCAGACACTTAGTAGTTGTTTTTAACAAAACCATAGAGGAAAATTTTCCCCAACTTGGGAAAGAAATGCCAATAAAGTTCCAAAAAGCATTTAGAACACCAAACAGAAAAAAACGTGATAAAATTCTCTCCTCACCATGTTATAATTAAACTTCTAAACATGCAAAACAAAGAAGATATTTTGAAATTGATTAGAGAGTAAATGCAAGTTACCTACAAAGGAAGGCCCATCAGAATACCAGCAAATTACTCAATACAAACTTTAAAAGCCAGAAGGTCTTCTAATGATGTGTTCCAGTTCTGAAAGATAAAAACTGTCAACCAAGATAACTTTATCCTGGAAAACTATCTATCCAAATTGATGGACAAATATGAACCTCCAAAACAAAATAAGAACAAAAACCAAAAAAAGAGGCTAAAGGAATTTATGACAACTAAACTAGGTCTACAAAATATACTTGAAGGAATGTTTTATGCTGAAAATAAAGCAAAACAAAACACACATGGGCGCAGGGAGGCAAAAAGTAAACCATACTCAAAATCAGTTAAAATAATAAGTAAAGGGAAAACAGGAAACATTACAAAACAAGAATGGTGAAAATAAATAGATACCTTCAATAACAACTCTTAATATTATGTGCTGGAGAAATAGCTTAGCAGTTAAGCACTTGCCTGTGAAGCATATATCTCTGGTTCAAGGCTCAATTCCCCATGTTAGGCAGATGCACAATGGGGTTCCTGCATCTGGAGTTCATTAGCAGTGGTGAGAGGCCCTGGTAAACCAATTCTGTACCTATTTGAATCTTTTTCTCTGTCTGACACTCTCAAATAAATAAAAATATGCAAGAAAAAAATTGTAAAAGTTCTTAATAGAAAAGGCCCAATGACTCAACCAAAGACATAGGCTTGCATATCAGATTAAAAAGCAGGATCCTGCTATTTGTTGCCTCAAGGAAACTCATCTCTTTTTTTTCTTTTCAATTATTTTAGTAACTTCCACAATTACAAAAAGTATCCCATGGTAATGTCCTCTCCCCCCACTTTCCCTTTTGAAACTCCATTCTCCATCTATCACCTACCCCTCAAATCAGTCCTTTGTTTTGATGTCATAATCTTTTCCTCCTATTATGATGATCTTGAGTAGGTAGTGTTAGGAACTGTGAGGTCATAGATATCCAGTCCATTTTGTGTCTGGGGGAAGCAAGTTGCAAGGAGTCCTATACTTCTTCTGGCTCTTACATTCTTTCCACCACCTCTTCCACAATAGACCCTGAGCCTTGGAAATTGTGATAGAAATATTGCAGTACTGAGAACTACTGTCACATCTTTCCAGCATGATGGTGCCTTCTGAGTCATCCAAGGGTCACTGCCACGTGAAAAGAGAAGATTCTCTACCAAAAATGAGAGTAGCAATAACATAAGGGCAAGAACATTGAGGAAAGTGATTAATGGGAACTTTGATAAGCATAGTCTATACATTTAGCCAAACAGCAGCAGACGTTACATCTCTAGGGCTCATGACTACCCCTGTTTTAAGCTTTCAGTGTCAGGGATGTATTCCCTCCCATGGAATGGACCTCCAGTCCAATTACAGGCCAGTTTGTTCCCACCATGACAGACATGCCACTATTGCACCTGGCTGCCAAATGTAAGGCTTGCAATGTCTGTTATTGAATGTCAAAGGTAGACACTCTCTTAGAGAAAGGATGGAAAATGGTATTTCAAGAAAATGGGCTTAGGAAACAAACAGGGGTTGTTATCCTAATATCTGACAGGACAGACTTCAAACCAACATTAGTGAGGAATGATAAAGAAGGTCACTTTGTACTGCTTAACAGGAGGACATTAAAATCCTGAACAAATATGCACCTAACATGGGGGCTTCCAATTTCATCAAAAAACAGTATTAGACTTAAGGTCACATATAACATCAAACAAAATCTTAGTGAGGAACTTTCATGCCCTACTCTCATCAATTGACAGGTCATTCCAGCAAAAACTAAACAGAAAGATATCTGGACAAATGCTTTCATGAAACAAATGGACCTAATATATAACTATAGAATATTCCATCCAAATGCTGCAGAATATACATTTTCATCAGAAGTGAATGGAAAATACTATAAAAAGGACATATATTACGGAATAAAGAAAATCTTAACAAATAGAGAAAAATTGAAATAACATTATACTCTATTTATCCATTGTACACAATGGGATTAAATTGTGCATCAGCAACCAAGAAAAGGTACAGAGCATACGCAACTTCATGGAGACTAAACAATACACTGAAGAATGGGTCACTGAAGAAATCAAAAGGAAAATCAATAACATATGAAAACCTTTGGGATACAATGATGGCAGTCCTGTGAGGGAAATTCATAGTTCTGTGTACCTATTAAGAACCTGGAGAGTTCACAAGTAAACAACATAACACTGAACTTCAAGACCTTGCAAAAAAAGATCAAGGCAAATCAATACCAGTAGATAAGAAAAGATAATAAAGATTAGGACAGAAACTAATGAATAGAACCCCCACAAATTCAAGAAATCAATGAAACAAAGAGATTGGTCAACTCTTACCAAATCTGACCAAAAGAGAGAAAAAACAAAAATTAATAAAATTAGAGAAGAAAATGGCATCATGACCCACAACACTGGAGAGGGTATGATGAAGACTGACCTTAATCTTCTACAGCTCCTACCTCTCTCGCTCTCTCTTTTTTCCTTTTGAATTCTTCTCTCTCTTTCCTCTCTAACTCTTTTATATTAGTTATCTTTTTCTTCTTTTTTTAGTGCACACTGACCTGTAACTCCCAGTATCAGCATTTGGCTATCATCCACAATGAGCTTTTGATCAGAGAGACCTACAAGGTTTCGTAAAAGAAATACAGATTTCTGTCCAAGTACTTGATGACCCACCAAAGGTTAGTGGTAAGACCCTGCTGAAGACACCTTATGTGGTTGACATGTAAAATGGAATGGCGTGGCTGGAAGCTGGAAGAGTCAATCTAAAGACAGTCAGCAGGTCTAGCACCAGAAGATGATACATGGGCAACTGGGGTAAAATGACCAATATCTGTCCAAGCAACTCATGGACTAATGTACTTATCAGCAAATAACCGGTTGTTGTTGGGGACCACCCTTAAGAAATACTTCGTCTTTCCCTTACCCCCTCCTCCACCCCTGCTGCATTCTGGCTAAAGAACAAACATTCTGCTCTGTGCCTGCAGTATCAAGGCCCCTGAGTTATGACTTCCCAGAACAACCACAATGTCTCTGGCCTGAGGCCAAGAAGAGTTTGTAACCTTCCACCACCTAGGTCACCCTGACCCCCTTCCATATGACCCATGCCTTGTGCAAGAAGATTCTGTACTGTCTCACCCTCTACTCCCCTTACCCCTCCCCTACCTAAAACTGACTTTAAAAGATGAGCCTTTTGGCTGAATAAACAACTCTCAACAAGCATTGGTTTGCCTGAGTCCATTCCCCTCTCTCGCCCATTTTCTTCATAGGCTAAGGTCCTCCTGGTGCCCTCATGAATAACTAGGTCCCGCGGGTTGGGGCAAGTGGCGCCCAAACGTGGGGCTCAGGCATGGACCTAGTCAGATGAAGACCCCTTATTGACGATCCTCCGGAGGAGTTCTCTTGTGATCACCGCTTCTTTGCCTGAGGAGACGGCTAGATCTGGTAAGTTCACTCATTCTGTCCCATAAAATGGGCCATTCTTTGTCTAAGCATCCTTTATTAAGGACTTAAAGTTTTATCTCAGAGAAAGGGGAGTTAAGGTAAAGAAAAAGGACTTAAACTTTGATTATGCAGAAATAAGATATGTAGACATAACTGTACAAGCTTGGCACATGCCCTTGTGAAACCCCCTCTGCTTTCCCTTCCTTGCTTTAAAACCCTATAAAAAGAAACACCCAATAGGACAAAGGTCGACTCCTCTGTCTCCTGCATGAGATACATGTCAACCCCAGAGCTCTGGTTTCCCGAATAAAGCCTCATGCTTTTGCAGCAAGTTTGGTCTCCCATGTGTCTTTGGGTGCGTGCTATCTCGGGACTTGAGTAAAGGTCTCCTAGTCTGGGGGTCTTTCAATTTGGGGCTTGTCCAGGGATTTGCACATCTACCCAGGACTCCGGAGACCCCCTTGGAGGTAAACAATGTAAATGTCTGCGGCGCCGCTTGTATGACTAAGTGTTTGTCTGAGTGATTTCTATTGCTCTGATCTTTAATTTCAGTTTGGGCAGCTATTGTTCAGGACCATGAGGACCTGACAATGGTGGTTGGCAGGACCACAGGCTGCAATCCTGGGGGACGCCCCGGGATCTGAGGAGAGTCAGGGTGGCTGGCAGTCTCCTATCTGGTAAAGGAAGATTGTGTATTTCTCCTTTAGGAGAAACCACGGAGGCATCTTCCATCTGAAACTGCATTTGGTTTTCTGTTCTGGACACATCGGAGGCATCACGGTGTTTGGTTTCTTTTTGTCAGTATCTATTTTGTATTTGTTTGTGGCCTCTTGTTTCTAATTATGGGACAGACTGTGACGACCCCCCTGACTCTGACAGTATCTCATTTCTCTGAAGTTAGAAATAGGGCTCATGTCTCTGATTCTTCAAACCTCCCTCAATTATATCCTCCTTTGCCCCCCCTCGATCCCTCTAAGCCTCCCCCATATAAGCCTTCATCAGCCTTAATTAATCCTGTTCTGAAGAAACAGCCATACATCTTGGTCTGCGAGAGCCGAATGACGTATCCCCTGGCATGGGTCAAGCCCTGGATCCACCCCCGCCACGGTCAGGCTCCCGAGTCCTGGCAGTGGCCCAACAAGCGACGAGAAAACTAAGCCGAATGGCCCTGGACCCCTAGGCTCAGCCCAAAATATATCCTAAAATAGAGGACCCTCCCGAGTGGCTCTCTGCCCTGATTCCATCTCCCCCACCTTACCCCCCTGCTCTCCCCGCTCCAGGTTTGGCTGAGGGAGGAGGAGATGGACCCGCTGCAGGGACTAGAAGCCAAAGTCCCAAAGGACCTGATTCCACCGTGGCCCTGCCCCTACGAGCCTTTGGTCCTCCCCCTGACCCTAGCATGTCCCTGGCCCAAATGAGCAGCCTACCCAGCTCCCAAATGAGATTGATGCAGGATTCCCTCTCACCCGACCTGAATGGAATTACAACTTGGCAGAAGGTAGGGAGCGATTGACAGTCTACCTCCGGGCTCTGATGGCAGGTCTCCGGGGGGCTGCCCACCGTCCCACGAATCTGGCTAAGATAAGAGAGGTCCTCCACCTCCCTCTGTGTTTTTAGAAAGCTTGATGGAGGCTTACCGGAGATATACTCCTTTTGACCCTACTTCTCCAGGTCAACAGGCAATGATAACAATGACATAGATAAGGCAGTCCGCTCCAGACATTAAAAAAAAAAAAAAAAAATTGTAACATCTGGAGGGTTTACAAGATCTAGCTTTGACAGACATAATTAAGAAAACTGAAAAGGTTTATCATAAGAGAGAGAGAAAAAAAGAAAAGAAAGACAAAAAAAAAGGAAGCAAAAGAGAAAAAAAAAAATGGGAAAGGAGACAAAAAAGGAACTTAAGTAGGATATTGGCTGCAGTGATAAAAAAAAAATTTCAGGCTGAAGTATGTTGGGATAGTTTGCTTAAGTTTTATCAAATTTAAGTCATGGGTAAAACATAAAATTGTTTTAAGTTAATAAAAATTTCTGTGGTACATGAAATCAATAGCTATCAAGTAAGCCAAAATCATTGGTTGTCAAATAATGTTTTTTCTTTCAAGAAGATTTATCAAGGGTTATATTAATATTTAGCTAGCTGTTTGGGTTCAGAAAAGACCAGATTCTACTTTGTTGTATATAAAGTAACTGTCTCAATTTTGACATCTTAAGTCCAGTGCTTATAACAAAATTAACCCTTAAGACATATTCCCTACTTTAGGGCACAGCCTCATGATCAAACAATGGTCCTCATCTGAGAAAAAAAAAAACAATTCAAGCTCCATGGTTCTGTTTCCAATGTTTTCTGGGTAATTTGTACCCACACAGGTATCTTAACTAATCAAAGATGTTTTCACACAGGTGCTAAGACCTTATACTGCCTTACTTGTTTTCTAAGTTAAATGAGTTAAGTTTGTAAATCAACTGGTACTGTTTTTAAGACTGGTAACAGGTTCTGCCTATATTTATAAATGTTGGATATTTAAAATGGGAATGTGCCTACTTTCTATACCTCAGATATATGGCTTATGCTACCACAGTACAACAAAAAATTTAAAGATAGGACAAAATGACTTTAAAAGCCCTGTGCCATTCTTTAATTCAGTCTATTTCATTAATTAAATGTGCTCTATATGTGCTACATCCAGGCTGGTGTAACTTCCTTTCTAAGTGTGTTAATCACCTATGTAGAAGCCAAAGCCAATTGGAATCATCGGAGTAAAAAGTGTCAATATTTTGGCCTGTGCTCCCATGTCATGAGGCCACTGGAGATGATGGGACACTTCTACACTGGCCCCCTGGTAAGTCACCTGTCTTCCTGAGAAGGGAGGATATGGAGACCCAAACAAAAGTGGTGTACAATGTGAAACAGGAGAGTCACAATTGAGGAGCAATCAGTCCTCCTGACTTCCCAAAGAAGGGAAAACTATTTGGCCAGCATGTCCCTGACTCATCCTAACAGGTAAAAGACACCAGTAAGCTACGGGGCTACTCCTGTGTCCCTAAAGTCTCTTTGGAGAGCCATTGATGACCTCCAAAATTAATCCTTAATGAACTTTTGGCTATCTGCATGGTCTTAAACACTCAGAGAGAAATATATAAACAAAGATAAAAAATAGCTTAAATATATAAATGGCCTAATAAGTAATACAAGAGGTATTCAAGAGGGGAAACAAACAAACATTAAAAAGTTCTAAGACCAATATATATATATATATATGGCCTTTAATGACACCCAATAGCTCTTTATTATTAAGATTAAATGTTATGTATATGTTTCTGATAACTCTGCTAACATCTCACCTGTTTTACAAGCCATGTTAAATACTACTGTGTCATTTAATGGACAGTTCTGAAAGAAAATCTCAGCCAACTCATCCTCAGATGGTCCTGAGACAATCCAAGCCTGTCTACCTGGATTCCCTCAACCTACAAAAAGACCAGTTTACTGTGTGCTCACTTCTCAGTAACTCCTTACTTTTATTCTTTCTTTCCAAAGTTCTCTTTCAAGATTATCTTCCTACACTCTGTACATTAAAATAGTTCCCCTCTCTAGGAGAGATTCTCTAACTGCAACAAGTCTCCACTTCGTGTCCCATTCAGCAGGAAGTAGTAAATGATCTGATGTCTTTGACCCAGTCCCCTAAAGCAGTTGGAGGGTCTTCTCATGAGAGGAAAAAATAAAAGGGGAATAGACTGTCTACACATACCTTGTTTCGTCCCACCATTCCTAAAGGACCCCCAAGCTCTGCTGATCTTATTGTTTCCTTGGTCAATGCCTCCTTAGAGGCTATCCATAATACTAGTAATCCTGCCTACCAGAAATGTTGGATTTGTTTCTCTCCAATGCCTCCCTTTTATGAGGGAATTGCCATCCTTACATCTCCTGTGTCTACTAACAGTGCAGAGGAATTATTCTGGCACTCTGCCCCAGAGGGGGGTATTACTCTTACATCCATTTTCAGCCTTGGACTGTGTCTATTAGGCCCTGATATGCTCCCTCCTCTGACTCCTGAACCAAACTACTATTATCAATGACTCCTTTATATATACTAAAGCCCCTAGTAACTCCTATCTTGCTTGTTCCATGGGGCTGACTCCCTTTATTGTCAACAAGGACTTTTTACAGACTAAGGACTATTGTGTTGTAGTTATAGTTTTGCCACAATTTTTCATTCATGATTCTGAAAGTTTTACAACTACTATAGATCAAGGCATTACCATTAGACCAAAAAGAGAGCCTTTAACTGCCCTCACCCTGACTGTGCTCCTGGGACTTGGTGTTGTGGGAGCAGGAACAGGCATTGCCTCACTGGTAACCTCCCAATAGCATTTTACACAACTCAGTGCCTTAGTGGACAGAGATCTTAACCTCATACATGAGGGGATATAAGATCTCAAAGACTCTTTGGCCTTGCTCTCTGAGGTTGTACTCCAAAACCGGAGGGGGCTAGATTTGGTGTTCCTAAAGGAAGGTGGACTTTGTGTGGTTCTAAAGGAGGAATGTTGTTTCTACTCTGATAAGACTGGCTTGGTACAAAACAGTCTTAACAAAATAAAAAGAAATCTAGAGGACAGAAAGAGAGCCCGAGAACAACAAGAGTCATGGTACAAAAGTTGGTTCTCTACATCTCCCTGGCTAACTACTTTGCTTCCTAGTCTTTTAGGCCCCCTTTTTGGATTCCTTTTGCTTATCTCCTTTGGCCCCTGGGCCTTCAGATGACTAGCCAGTTTCATTAAGAATCAGGTGGACGCCACCATCAAGCCGGTGGAAGTCCACTACCATCGCCTGGCAACTGAAGAAGTCTCCACCACATATGCAGCCAAAGAACCTGCCGGCCCTCCCCCTCAACCTTTAGACTTTACCACCCTACAAAAACCCTCCTTTCAGTGGAAATTCTGGTCCTGTCCCTCTATGTGATGGTTCAAGTCTCTGCGATCCCCCTCCAACTATTGGCTACAAAAAGAACTTCCAATGCTTAAGGTCATCTTTTTAACATACAAGATCCATCCTTTGGGATCCTGGGAGGACCCTATTGGCTTGTTCTGTGGGAGAGGTGCGTTGCGCTGCCACAAAGTGAGTGACCTGGTAAGTCAGTGACGGAACAGGTGACTAAGTCTTGGCTCACCTAAGACAGGGCGACTTTGCTGAGGGGAGGCTGACCCAATGACGGGTAAGGGCCTAGCATTGCCTTTCTAACAGGCTCAGGTCCCGTTTGTGCCCCTACTGTCAGGAACACTCTAGACACTCTGGCCACAGAAACATCCTGCCAAAATGATATAATGGCTTTGCCCGATCCCTGGGGACACTTGCCTCCCTGTTTAACATCCTCAAGGCTACCCTGGGACCCACTGAACGTGACAAACAATTGGCACTAAAACCTAAATGTTGATAACATGTGACCAAGGGGATCGCAATGACTGCCTCACTTGCCTCATTTTTTACATAAGAGAGGGGGAGATGTTGGGGACCACCCTTAAGAAATGCTTCATCTTTCCCTTACCCCCTCCTCCACCCCCGCTGCATTCTGGCTAAAGAACAAACATTCTGCTCTGTGCCTGCAGTATCAAGGCCCCTGAGTTATGACTTCCCAGAACAACCACAATGTCTCTGGCCTGAGGCCAAGAAGAGTTTGTAACCTTCCACCACCTAGGTCACCCTGACCCCCTTCCATATGATCCATGCCTTGTGCAAGAAGATTCTGTACTGTCTCACCCTCTACTCCCCTTACCCCTCCCCTACCTAAAACTGACTTTAAAAGATGAGCCTTTTGGCTGAATAAACAACTCTCGACAAGCATTGGTTTTTTAGTCCATTCCCCTCTCTCGCCCATTTTCTTCACAGGCTAAGGTCCTCCTGGTGCCCTCACGAATAACTAGGTCCCGCAGGTTGGGGCAGGTTGTGATGCTCACACAAGTGCAATAGTAACACACAGTCATGGTGGGAAACCAAATGTCCTTGATTAGGCTAACTGATCCACTCAATGTCAGGAGACCCATAGCTGGAGCTGAGAAACAAGTCAGAACCATATCCAAATATAAGCCCACTGTCCATTATCAAGCTATCACAACTGTGGGCTACAAGAGAGCCTACACCTATTAAATTCTCTATAAAAATGTAAGGGTTATCTCATTTGTCTGGTGATAACTTACTCTACCTTGGAGAATCTGCATCTCTTTTTCAGAAAGAAGTAGATCCTAAGGAGAGAGCCACCCCATCATACCTCAGAAGGGCCCTGGGTTAAACTAAGAACAACTGGTGAAACAAGCAAGGGTTCTGTTTTCTCAGTGAACTTGGTACCAGCACAAGCGTTGAGGAGATCAACACAGAGAAAAATCAACTCCTACCAAATCAGAGATCCAGAGACCCAGAGGTCCCCATCCCTTCATCACTGAAGCAGACCAAAAATGAACTCAGCATGTCTCAGGGAAATTTTATGGAACAGGGGTCAGAAAGAATCTCAGAGTCATATGTTGGGTCATGATATGCAGAGACATTTATCCTACCCATAAGAGTGGGCTAACTCCAGATTGCGTGACCCATATACCTCAACAAGGAGTGGCCAAGGTGAGGGAGGAGGTAATGGATGAGCCTAATAATGCTACCAACTTGATTGTATTCACTGAGTACAAAAATAATTAATTTTAAAAAGTTACTTTCAAATAAAAAACAGATTCCAAGGAAATTCAGAACATAATAGGGACATACTTTAAGACTACATTTGCCTCTAAGTTTGAAATTCCAAAAGAAATGGATGATATCCTTAATTCATGTAACTTAGCAAAAGTAAATAAAGAAGAGGTAAACCATATAACTAGAGCTCTAATATGTATGGAGATTGGAGCAGTTATAAAAAGTCTCCCAACTAAAATAAAAAGTCCAAGCCCACATGGATTCACTGGTGAATTTTACCAGACCTTCATGGAAGAACTAACACCATTACTTCTCAAACTTTTCCATAAAATAGAAAAGGAAGGAATCCTACCAAACTCCTCTATAAAACCAGCATCAACCTGATGCTAAAACCAGACAAAGACAGAACAACAACAAAAAAAGTAAATTACAGACCATTCTCCTTCATGAACATAGATGCAAAAATTCTCAACAAAATATTGTTGTTGTTGAAACAGAATGCAAGTATATATCAGAAAGATTATTCATCTTGATCAAGTAGGCTTTTTCCCAGAGATGCAGTGATTGTTCAATGTACACAAGTCAATAAATGTAATGCATCTATAAATTTTCTGAAAGACAAAAATCACATGACAATCTCAATAGATGGAGAAAAGGGATTTGACAAATTCCAACATCCCTTCATGGTAAGACTAGGAATGGAAGGGACAGATGTCAACATAATAAAAGCTATTTATGAAAAATATAAACCCAACATAAAACTACATGGGTAACAACCTGAAGCTTTTTCACTAAATTCAAGAATAAGGCAAGGTGTTTACTGTCCTCCCTTTAGGAAGTCTTAGCTATAGCAATAAGGCGAAAGACACTCAGAAAGGGATACAAATTGGAAAGAAGAAATCAAATTATCATTATTTTCAGATGAGATGGTTCTATACATAAAGAACCCTAGACTCTACCATCCAACTTTTAGAGCTATAAATACTTAGCAGTGTATCAAGATATAAAATAAACATGCAGAAATCAGTAGTTTTCCCATGTACTAACAGCAAACATATGGAGGATGAAATCAGGGAATCTCTCCCTTTCACAAACCCTGGAATAAACTTAACCAAGGACGTGAAGGGTCTCTACAATGAGAACATTGAAATACTCAAGTGAGAAATTTAAGAAGACAAGAGGAAACAAAAAGACACCCCATGTTCTTGGATTCGAAGAATCAACAATTTTAAAATGTCACTCTCACCAAAAACAATGTACACATTTCTATCCCCATTAAAATGCCAATGACAATTTCACAGAAGAAGAAAAAACAATCCTCAAATTCATTTGGAAGCACACAAAAATATGGACTAGCCAAAACAATTTTAAGTAACAAAAATAAGGCTGGTGCATTGTTTCTCAGCCTTTTGGCTAAGATCAAGTGTAAAAATAATGCTGGTGGTATCATTATACTCGATTTTAAGCTATAGTACAAAGCTATAGTACCAAATTCAGCATGATACTGACACAAAGACAGACATGTAGGTCAATGGAACAGAATTCAGGACTCAGATGTTAATTCAGGCAACTAGAGGCCTGTGAGTTTGGACAAAACTGCCAGAAATATTCATTGGACAAAACAGCCTCTTCAACAAGTGGTGCTGAGTCAACTGGATATGTATATGTAGAAGGTTGAGAATAGATTCTTTTTTTTTCTCCATTCACAAGAATCGAGTTCAAGTGGGTCATAAACTTTAATATCATACCTGAAACTATGATATTGCTAGAGGAAAAGGTAAGGGAAACCCTTCAACATACTGGCATAGGCAATTACTTTCTGAATATAACCCCTGTTTCTCAGTAAATAAAACCAGTAATCAACCAGTGGGACCTCATGAAATTGCAAAGCTTTTGTACAGCAAAGGACACTGAATACATCAGTCAACCTTCCGAATGGGAGAAAACATTTGGCAGGTACACATTTGACTGAGGATTATTAAGCAGAATATACAAATACTCAAAACAAAAAAAGAAAGAAAGAAAGAAAAGTCAGACAACCCAGTTAAAAAATGAGCTATGGAACTAAATAGAAAGTTCTCATCAGAAGAAATATTGATAGGATATAAACATCTAAAAAAGTGTTCTACATCCTTAGCCATCAGGAAAATGCAAATTAAAACTACTTTGAGTGTCCTTATCACTACTATTAAAATGGATCTTGTTGTGCATGTGGAAAATGGACAACATTTCTATGTTTGTGGGAATGTAATCTGGTACAGCCATTGTCAGAATCCGTGTGCAGGTTCTTGAGACAGCTGCAAGTAGATTTACCATATGATCCAGCTATAGAATTCCTAGACATATATCCTAATAACGCTTCTCACTACCATAGAGATACCTGTGCAACTTTATTTATTTATTTATTTATTTTAAAATGTTATTTATTTATTTATTTGAGAGTGACAGACACAGAGAGAAAGAGAGATAGAGGCAGAGAGAGAGAGAATGGGCACGCCAGGGCTTCCAGCCTCTGCAAACGAACTCCAGACGCATGCGCCCCCTTGTGCATCTGGCTAACGTGGGACCTGGGGAACCAAGCCTCAAACCGGGGTCCTTAGGCTTCACAGGCAAGCGCTTAACTGCTAAGCCATCTCTTCAGCCCATATTTATTTATCCTGTATTCACAACAGCTAGGAAGTGGAACCAGCCAAATGTCCCTCTACATATTAATGGAGAAGAAAGATATGGTACATTTACACAATGTAGTTCTTCTCAGCCATGAAGAAATGTGAAATTTGTGGGGAAATTGATGGTTTTGGAAAGGATTATAGCAAGTGAGGCAACCCAGGCCCAGAAAGTCAATGCCACATGATGTCTCTCATATGCAGATCCTAGCTACAAATATATAGAACTTTGTATGAGCTGGAACCAAAAATCAGTAGTAGAAGCCAGTAAGCTGGAAAAAGGATATAAGAGAGGGAAAGATTTAAGGCATAGTATTGTATATATGTAAGTAGAAGAACAGATTACAGGGAGGTAAAAGGCCTAATGAGGCCAGGGGAAGAGGTTGTGTAAAAGAAGTCTGGGAGGTTGGGTCAAACAATATTCAAGATATTCTGAATAAGACATATGAAAACTTGTCTTTTTGAATAATGGCACATCCAAAAGCCATAGATTGTTACTAGAAAATTTTCAGTGGCAGTAATGGGTTACCTTCCAGTGAGTTGTTGGCCAGGGAGGTCCCTGTTGTCTCCCATATATTACAGACTATTGCCAAAGCCCCTGATTTCTCTCCAGAAACAGGTGGTAAAACCCTATTGCAGAAGACTTAACATGCCTAAGCAGCAAAGTCACTGAGGAACACACCAGTGCTGGGTAGAAAACTTCCTCCCTGCAGAGTAGCCAACTGAAAGCTACAGAAAGCTGTACTTCATGCAGCTCCCATGGAGACAGAAGACATCAGTGGTGAAAACAGTGGATGCTGGAAGCCTCAGGTTTGGCCACACAGGTCAAATGACCAAATAAGCGCAATAGTGGCATGTCTGCTCTGGAGAAAACCAACTGCTGTCTAATTGGACTGCATCCCCACTATATGGGAGGTAATGATGGCCTGGTCTTGAAAACCTAATTAAAAGCCTGTGGCAGGGGAGGTCATGAGTTTTAGGGCAATGAAGCCTGCTCTTGCCTGGCTAAGTGTATATACTATTCTTATAAAACTGCCCAGAAAGCACTACATCTCATGTTCATATTCGTATATTAATTCTATTCTCAATGGCTAGGAAAGCCTCTCTTTTCAGATGGTGATAACAAATGGCATGACCCAAAAGTTAGCACAGTGCTGAGAAGAAGGGTTTCAGGAGTATCCAGCACTGAAACACCTCTATCACACCCTCCAAAGCTCAGGGTCCATTGCAGAAGAGGTGGTGGGAAGAATGTAAGAGTTAAAGAAGGGTACTACACCTTACAATGCAACTGTCCAGGAAGAAATTGGCCTCAGAATCCATGACTTCACAGTGCCTAGCAGTACCCGCACAACGTCCTCATAATAGGAGAAAAAGATGCTGACATCAAATTAGAAGAGAGACCAATGGAGAGAGGGAGGAAATATGGAGATTAGAATTTTGAAAGAGAAAGTAGCAGAGGGTAGGGAAATATCCTGGTTTATTGTCTGTAAGTATAGAAATTATTAATTTAAAAGAAGAAGCTACTTTTGTGGAAGGGAGATGTTTCCTCCTCTGCACTTTTAAGGCTTACGCTCATGAAGCTAGCTTTTTTCCTTATCTATGTCATGACTATGAGTACACAGACACCATTAGATGGAGAGGATGAGTTTTTGTGGTCATACAGAAGAGTTAAGGTATTGTCTCATGTATTTCAAGTGAGGTACTAGAGAATTGTGAATATCCTTACTCCAAAGAAATGTAAATGTTATGAACAAAATACAAAAGCTAAATAATGCCACTATAATCATGATACACTGCACACATAAATGAAAACAGCACCATGACCCCACAGATATATACACATATCATGTGTCAGCTAAACATCACAATGTCCCCTTAGGTATACACCCTCACTCACAATGTGTCAGCTATACATCACAATGACCACTTACATATATACTTTTACCATGGGTCAGTTAAATATCACCCTGTGTCCCTAGGGATATACACTCATCACATGTGAGGTAAACATGACAATTACCTTTAGGTATTTACACTCATGTATAAGTTAAACATGACCATGAACCCTTATGTATATATACTCATCATGTGTCAGTTAAACATCACCATGTCTCAGTAAGGATACACATTACATGTCAGGTAAACATCACAATTATCCCTAAGCATTTATACTCATCATGTGTCAGTAAACATTTCGAACTGTAAGTAGAGGTATAATCTCTCTCTCTCTCTCTCTCTCTCTCTCTCTCTCTCTCTCTCTCTCTCTCTCTTTCTCTTCTTGGACCATATGCTTTAGAAACATTATGTGTACTTTGAAATGTAAGTCCCTTTGAAATATATATCAGGCATTTTTTTTGAAAGCAAAGAAACTTCTTTTTAAACCAGATTGGGGGTAAAAGATGTCTTCCTAAGTCCCAAGACTTTGAAATTTGAACTTCAATTGAGATAGAATACAAAGTGCCCAGACTGTACTGGAGGTTGATATCAGTGGAGAGGGGCTCCATTTTCAGAACTACCTGTGTGATAGAGAACAGAACAGTAGTTTTTCCTATGTATAAAGTGAATTAAGAAACACAGATGATCACTTTCATTGCCATATGAGTTTGAGTGTCTCTCATGAATGAATTGGTTATTGATCACTGTGAGAACATGATTGGAATGACTTGGATGTGCTTTGGTTGTATTACAGTCTTTGCCTTAATGGGCTACTTGAATTGAATATCCAAGTTTCATTAAATGTGTATGCACTCAGGGAATTTATTTTCCCTCCACTTGCTTTGGGAAGCTTTCTGAGGTAGAAGAAAAAAAAATAATTAAATATCCCCCACTCAAATCACTTTTGTTATCCATCCACCTGTATTCATGTGTGTACATGTAGATGCATGGGACAGCCAGAGCATTCAGGTGCTCTTCCACAGAGACATGGTCCACTTCTTTTTGGGCCTCAATGGATCACCCAATAGGTTATACTGGCTGGCTCCTCCTGTCTCCACCTCCCAGGCATGAGGAGTTCAGGTATGTCTTACCATGCCCCACATCTCTACATAGTTACTATTGATCAACCTCAGCTCCATGCTTTCAGAAAGGCACATTATCCACTGAACCATGTGAACTCTCAACAACACCCATGACAAACTGTACCACTCTCCTCTGTGGAGTTTTCTTCAGGGGGTTCATGCTCAACATAGAACGCTCCAAAGACCACATGGTGGATCATCTGTAACTGTAAATATCTACCAATATAATTACAAGAATCAATGGGGATTTTCTTAACAATCACCTGCTCCCCTACTACTTGCCTCTTAATTCTATTTTGGGAAAATCAAAAGAGAAAGAAAATTATGTTACCCCGAACTAATCTCAGATGCTGGCCTGTTTGTTGATAGAAGCTTGCAGCTTTCTGCTTTCCAGGTCCAATCCCTCCACACAGGAGACACTTGAAGCCTTCCCCTTCCTCTGCCTCACTGTGATTCTGCAACATGGAGAATTTACCTAGAACATTCTTTGTTCTAGAACTGGAAGTAATATTTGTATTACCATCCAGCTTGAATTATTTCCACCTCAATTTTCTCTCTAGGAAAAAAAAAAATAGGGAATTGTAAGAAATGGTCAAGGTCGTTTTTCATATACAACAGTGACATGTTCTCAGATTTGTCTAAGTGTGCATGAATGTCTGTAACAATGTGGTGAATGGAACTCTCTGGGAAAAAAGCTCATCTATGTTCAGCATTCTGTATGCTGATTGACTAACCAGAACCCCTGTGATAATAGTGAAATATTGGATGTCTCAGGCTGTCTCAACTTCATTTTATTTCTAGGTTGGAGTTCATGGTGTATGAATTTACTCTGTAGTTCTAGACTTCCCTTAAACTCACTCTGAGCCTCTTAACTCATCTTCATGACAGCTGGGATTAAAGGCATGAGCCATCAGGTCCAGTAGCTAAGCCTCTTAAGTAGTCAGTGATTGCCAGCCTCAGAAAATATTAGCTAAATTATCTTGCAATGTATAAATGTACCTCCTAGCTTCCTCAAACCCAGTGGTTAACAATGTCATCATATAGTACTTGAAGTCTACAGCAGAGACTTTCCCACAATGCTGGAACCCCCCTAGCTGGTGTTCCTAAAGATGTATTGGAAAACTGCCTTGGTTTATGACTCTCTTTTTATGTTATTAATAAAAACTTTATGAATCTGTTACCCCAAATATTTTATTTTTTTAATTTGATTTATTGAGGAGAGAGAGGTGGAGAGAGAGATGCATCTGGTTTATGTGGGTGCTGGGGATCAGGATCCTTAGGCTTTGTAGGCAAGTGTCTCAACCACCAAGCCATCTCAACAACCCTGTTGCCACTTTTGAACACTCAATATGGGGTAACCTAATTCCATGTTGCTGAGCTGTGGTCACTCCCAGAGAGAATGGACACACAGAGAAAAATGGGTATGCCAAGTCCTTCAGCCTTTGCCAACAAATTCAAGATGCATGTACAACTGTGAAGCTGGCCATATATGTGTACTGGGGAATAAAACCTTGGTTGTTTAGTCTTTGCAAGCAAGTGTCTTACCCAGTGAACCACTTCTCCAGGCCAATATTTATTCTTTTACTGTCCTATCTTTAAAATTGCACACCACTGTATTCCATTACCAATTACCATAATTTGGGACTCCAGGTAGTTTAGTTGAGTTCACTAACTTGCAAGTCTTAGACTTTTGTTTATTTTCATATATACATATATGAAATATGTATGTATATATTTGTGAGTGTATGTGCAAACATAGACCATGTGTGTGTCTGTAAACATGCAGGCATGCATAGATGTGTTTATGTATATATGTCTGTGGAGGCCAAGGGACATCCTAAGTTGTCATTCATCAGAAAGCCCATCCACTTTCTTTGTAACATTGTCTTTCATTGGCCTGGAGCTCACCTTTAGTCTAGGTTGCCTGGCCAATGCTCCCCAGAAATCCACTTGCTTCTTCCTCCCTAGTGATTGTATTATAGATAGATGCCACCACATCTGTACCCCCACCCCTTTGGATTCTAGGAATTGAAATCAAGTCTTTATGGTCCTAAGGCAAACATTGCATAAGTTAATCTATCTCCATAAGTCCCACAATTTTTTAATCATCTTGTTAACCAAGAATGAATCTCAGGTGAAATTATGTGCTTCACCCTTATGTTACTAAATGTCATTCTCTTCTGGATTGTAATATGCATGGAGGAGAAGTCCCCTCAGGGGGACTTCAAGTCAACTATTTGGATTAAGTATGTCCCATTTCTATTCAAAGGATATCAATGTTGAACATCAACAGTCCCCTGACCTTTGCAGCCACACTCAAGTTCACACTGCCTTGGTTGGCTACTCTTCCTCAGTCAGCAGAAATAGTACTTGCTAATCATCCCTGCTGAAAGGCAAAGAAACCCACAAAGCTGAGTGGCACCTATAGTCAAGCTGTCAATGTCAGCTTCAGATTAAGAGCCTAGCTCCATTGCTAGACTTCAGGTGTTTGTACTGAATTCTTGAGTTGTTCTTTCATGCCTTACACAGTCCTGGGATTTGTTAGTTCCAGATTTCACATCAAATAGAATTGTTGTAGTCAGGTTCGCATTGCTGTTAGAAATCACCCAACCAAGAAGCTTCTTGGGAAAAAAAGGGGGTTTGTATGCATTTAAAGGCTGGAGGAGAAGCTCCACGAAGGCAGGGGGAAACAATGGCATGAGCATAGGGTGGACATCATCCCCTGGCCAACATAAAGTGGACAATAGCAAAAGGAGAGTGTGCCAAACACTGGCAAGGAGAAACTGGATAGAATACCCATAAACCTGCACCAACAATACACTGCCTCCAGGAGACATTAATTTCAAAATCTCCATTAGCTCAGAATCTGGCAGTCAGAATGAATAAGTTTAAGGGGGTCACCTGAATCAAACCACCACATGAATAAAGGGGAAATTGTGTTTAAAAAAGCACAAGACATTAAAAAGTCTATGTTCCCTGAGTTATACTTAGAGGAGGATGTATTAGGTGGGATTCTCTAAAGGTACACGTTCAACAGAATACATATATACATTGCAAATTAATATATTAATATAATATATATTACATTATAAAATGCATATTATATGTGCATAGACACATGTATACATATGTACACTTATATGAAATAAAATGGGATTTATTAGATTGATTTATATGATACCATTTAGATAGCTCTATAATTCCTGCCTGGATGGTGGAGAGAAATCCAAGAAGTCATATGTCTGATGTGGTAGCTTTTAGATTGTAAACTTTAAATGTTTATTTATTTTTTTGCAAGAAGGGAGAGAAAGAGAGAATGGGCATGCTAAGTCCTCCCACCACTGAAAACAAAATTTAGATGCATTTGCCACTTTGTGCATCTGGCTATAAGTGGGTGGTGGGGAATCAAACCAAGGTCATTAGACTTTGTAGGCAAACATCTCAACTGAGGAGCCACCTCTCCAGCCCTTCATGTGGTATGTTTGATGTGAAATATTCCCTATAGCTTCATGTGGTTGTGATACTGACCTCTGGATAGTAGAACATTCAGGATATGGAGGCTTGCTCTGGGAGGAATGTCTCTGGGGTGGGCATTGCTAAGTGGACAGTGGCCCAGGTCCGTGGTAGATCTAAGATGAGATCAATGTGGAAAGGAAAGGACAACTGAATTCCTGTCACATTGAGTACCCTCAATGCATTGGGAAAGGCAATGACCAGAAAAGTGTTCTGAATAGATTACAGAGAATAATCTGCATCTGAATGGAGTCCTCAGTTTGGACAGTTTAGTGAATAATCACCTAAGATTGTTTCAGAAATACTATGGAAAGCACAGACACTTCTTAGTGTACTAAGAAATAATGCCAGGTTCTAGGGTACCAGAGCCTGACAGATTTTTTTTCAGACACCTGACACCCAATATATTCAATTTTCTTCCATGAAAAACTACTTATTTATTTAGTTTTTAATTTTACATTTAGTTCCCTAGAAACATTTTTGTGTAAATTATGTATTTTTTTCAGTTATGCATTTAGTGTGTATACACCCATGATTGTAACATAATTAGCCTTCTCTATCATCCCCCCATGGCAACTGTGGGTCTTGCATTGTGGCAGTGGCCATCAGTTATGAGGGAGAGGCAAAGTCTATGTGTATAATAACCAAGCTTATGGCTGTAACTATCTTTCTCCCCCTCTTCCATGAATTTTACAAGGTTATGGCTGTAACTATCTTTCTCCCCCTCTTCCATGAATTTTAAAAGGTTATATGATAAAAGCTGAACCTGGTAGTATAAGTCTGTAACCATAGCTACTTAGGAAGCTGGGTGGGGTAATTTAAATGTGAAATGCCCTCTATGGCCTCATGAGCTTGTGCTTACTCCTCCTACTCATCCCCAATTGGTGTCACTTTGGGACACAGAACCTTGCTGGAGGAGGTGTGTCATTGAGGGTGAGCTTAGAGGATTATTTATTAGCCTAATTTGCTGGTTTTAGTTTGCTCACTCTTGCTGTTACCTCCCAGCAGATATAAAAGATGGGATACTCAGACTCTGCTCCCCTGTGCTTTTCAACCATGATAAAACTTGAATCCTTGCAGGAGGAGGTGGGTCACAGGGAGCCAACTGTGGGGTTTGTCAGCTCAACTGCAAGCCAAATACTCACTATTTCCACCCAGTTATGTGACAGCTTCCTCCTTGTCATATGCTCTCTCCACCATGTTGTAACTTCCTCTTCAAACTGTCAGCCTGAAATCACCCACAGGCTACTTTTGGTTTTGTGTTTTGTGTTTTGTCCCAGAAATAATAATCCAACTACTGCAAAAGGCAAGATGATCACAGGTTCAAACCCTCTTAGGTTAAAGAGGGAATTCAAAGTCAGCCTGGAAAACTAAGCAAGACTTTATTTCCAAGGTAAAAGGTGAACACAAATCTGAGGGAATAGATCAGTGCTTGCCTAATATAGATCAGACTCTTGATCCATTTCACAGCATCATAACAAAACAAAACAAAAAGATAATATGGTAAGGGGCTGGGAAGATATGTCAGGGGGAACCTCTTGCCACACAAACACAAGCACCTGGGTCCAGATCCCTAGGACTCATATGCAGGAGCTAGTACCTATAACCTAACAGAGAATGCAGAGACAAAAGAATCCCAAGAATCTCACATGCTAGCTAGTGTGGTGTACACAGTGAAACAGAGAAAGAATAAAGAAAGAATAAAAATAAGGAGTTAATGAGAAGTGAGCACACAGCAAACTGGTCTTTTTGGAGGTCGAAGGAATCTAGGTAGACAGGCTTGGATTGTCTCAGGACCATCTGAGGATGAGCTGGCTGGGATGTTCTTTAAAAACTGTTCATTAAATGGCATAGTGGTATTCAATATGGCTTGTAAAATAGATGCGATGTTAGCAGAGTTATCAGAAACATATACACAATGCACATTCTTGATAACAAAGAGCTATTGGTGTCATTAAAGGCTGTACAAATATATTTTTTGGTCTCAGAACTTATTTATATATTTTATATTTGAAAATAACCTTTTGAACATTTATAGTTGTTTTTTTATTATAGAATTAGAACTAAAAGATGGCTTAATGTTTGTTTGTTTCCCCTCTTGAAAAGCTCTTGTGTTACTTAATAGGCCATTCATATATTTAAGGTATTTTTTTTTTATCTTTGGTTATACATTTCTCTCTGAGTGTTTAAGACCATTCAGATAGCAACATTTTAATTAAGGATTAATTTTGGAGGTCTATCCAAAGAGACTTTAGGGATACAGGAGTAGCCCAATAGCTTTCTGGTGTCTTTTGCCTGTTAGGAGTCAGGGCCATGATGGCCAAATAGTTTTCCCTTCTTTGGGAATTCAGGAGGACTGATTGCTCCTCAATTGTGACTCTTCTGTTTCACATTGTACACCAATTTTGTTTGGGTCTCCATATCATCCCTGCTCAGGAAGACAGGCAACTTACTAGGATGCCAGTGTAGAAGTGTCCCATCATCTCTAGTGGCCTCACGACCTGGGAGCACAGGCCAAAATATTGACACTTTTTACTCCGATCATTCCAATTGGCTTTGGCTTATACATAGGTGATTAATACACTTAGAAAGGAAGTTACACCAGCCTGGATGTATGTACATATACAGCACATTTAATTACTGAATAGACATAGTTAAAGAATGACACAAGCGCTTCTAAAATCATTTTGTTTTATCTTTAAAATGTTTTGTTGTACTGTGGCAGCATAAGCCATATATCTGAGGTATAGAAAGTAGGCACATTTCACATTTTAAATATCTAACTTTTATAAATATAGGCAGAACCTGTTACCAATCTTGAAAACAGTACCAGTTAATTTACAAACTTAATGAATTTAACTAGAAATTCTCAGAAAAGGACAAGAAAGACAGTATAAGGTCTTAGTACCTGTGTGAAAACATCTTTGATTACTTCAGATACCTGTGTGGGTACAAATTACCCAGAGAACATTGGAAACAGAACCATGGAGCTTGACTGTTTTTTTTTTTTTTTTTCTCAGATGATGACCATTGTTTGAGCATGAGGCTATACCCTAAAGTAGGGAATATGTCTTAAGGGTTAATTTTGTTATAAGCACTGGACTTAAGATGCCAAAATTGAGACAGTTACTTTACATACAATAGAGTAGAATCTGGTGTTTTCTGAGCCAAAACAGCTAGCTAAATATTAATATAACCCTTGATAAATCTTTTTGAAAGAAAAAAAAAAACATTATTTGACAACCAAAGATTTTGGCTTAAACTTGATAGCTACTGATTACATGTACCACAGACATTTTTAATAACATAAAACAATTTTATGGTTTATCCATGACTTAAATTTGACAAAGCTTAAGCAAGCTGCTATCCCTACATATTTTAGCCTGAAAATTAGTTTTATTTTTTTCTTAAGAGTTTGTAAACAGTCTTAAAACCTCTAACTTTAGGATGGTGTTTAGGTTTAGCCTGAATTTTTCTTTTTTTTTTACATCCGCACACCTTTATTTACATGCTTTAACACTCTGATCTGACTACCACTTGAAAGTCATTTTTATCAAGCCCTCTATGTCCCAACATTGAAAAATTCCTTCGCAGTTCCTTCAATCAATTCATTTCACCCCATAATTAAACATCTTCCTTATAAGGCTATTAAAAATTACACCAAATTGATTAATCCTACTACTGAAAAGAAAGTAGTCTTAATACAATTTTATGTTATTCGTACCAATAACAGACTGGGAAATGATTTTATTAGGAGCAATTAAGGCAAATTGTGTTGTTATCTTGAGGCAGGCTGGCTTAGAAGTCAAGTCAGTTGCCTCCTCCTTTTAAGAAACAGGACATCACAATCTTTTAAAAAATATCTGACAAATTATGTTACCTCTTCAGAGGGAGTTCTGTTGTTTGTAATGATCATCTATGTAAGGTGAAGCTGATGTAGAACAAATATCTGGTGAATTCACTCCTGCAAAAGACATTTAACTTTTCCTTTTTCTTTCTATGCTCAGGTCTTTGATTTCCTTGAAATGGTTCTCTAGAAGAGAAAAGGTTGTTACCTGCGTCCATCTCATCTCTTTAGTTATAAACAGTCATAAATGTGACATAACTAGCAAGCACAATGAACACACATACACAGAAAGAACAAATCCTCTGATAAATAAGATTTGCCTAGAGATTTCCAGCCATCTGTTATTAGAATTTTCCCTGTCCTGCTTTATAAACCAAGGGCTCATTTGATTAACAAAAATCAAAAAAATTGCTTAAAGAATTTGCAATCCCAATTCCTTGTGCTTTTAAAATATCTTTTACTACAGAAATTAGTTCCATTTTACTCTTTGCTTGTCCCATAATTGTGGCAACTTACCTTATTCCAGAAGACTGAGCGGGCAACTACAGTCCTCCTTTTAGTTTCACTTTCTTCCGCAGATCCTGGGTGATGTTGGCATTCCTCACTGAAGCCCCTCATATTCATGGCCCTGTTCAGGCACCACACTGTGCTGACCTGCTGCATGAGAGTCAAGCAGACCCCGAAGGAGGGAGTGGGAATGGATCTGAGACAAGAACACAAGGAATGGAGCCAAGATAAGTTCTGATCAAGGCTCATGTTTATTCAGGCAGATACAAGCATATATATATATAACTTTCTCAACAATGCCTATGTGCCTACAGTCAACTTCACCAAGGCTGTACAATAATGCCTAAGTGTCTAAAGTCTCAAGAAAAGAGGTCAAGTAACAGCTACAGCTCCCAACAGGCCAGGCAATTGTAGAGATCAAGCAAGAAGCAATGTTATGAAAGAGTTCAGGAAAAGAAGATGAAGGTAAGTAAAGTCAGTATTGCAGGGAAAGCATGAGAGTAGATAGCCAAGAGGTCATGCAAGCAAAGGGGCAAGGAAAGTATCCAGGCCAGGCAAAAGGAGAGACAAGACAAGAGATAATGCAAGGCAAGAGGCAAGGTAAGGCACCAGAGAAAACAAGACTCAGGAAAGGCAAGAGGTCAGTCAAGAGGCAAGATGAAATGGCAGGCATGGCAAGAGATAAGGCAGGGAAATCACAGCAAGGAAAGACAATGCAGTCAATGCAAAAGGGAAAAGCAAGGCAAAGGCAATGCAATGCTCCAGGGAAAGCAATGGGTGAAGTAAGACAAAAGGCAAGTAGGGTAAGGCAAGCCATGCCAAGGACACTGGAAGGCTAGCGAAGAGGCAAAGCAAAGCAACATGCAAGGCAGGGAAAGGGTAGAGGTTAAGAAATTCAAAAGCACAGTAAGGCAAGAGACAAGGCAAGGAAAGAGCTTAGGCAAGAAAAGAGGCAATGCCAGGCAAGGGACAAGTCAGAGCAAGAGGCAAGTCAAGACACAAGTTAAGGGAAGGGGTAAGGCAAGGCAAGTCAAGGCATTTAGGGCATGATTAGGGAAGAGGAAAGTCAAGGCAAGGGGCAAGGCAAGGGGAAAGGTAATAAGCAACATCTGAGCAAGATTAAGAGACAATGTAATGCAAGAGGACAGGCAAGAAAGAGGCAAAACAACAAAGTGGCAATGCAACTCAAGAGGCAAGACAAAGTCCACCATCTTTCCTTGATTATGTAGCTTGATTGGTCACCTACTGCAGGCAATTATGGTGGTATTTTCCCTATGTATTCATTGATACAAGATCATGTTCTTGGTACTGATCAATGACAGCACAAAAATGTTGCTATATTGTCTTACAGGGGAGCAGTACTGTCAGGCATTCTTGGTTGTATTTTTTTTTTAATTGTTTACTTAATGGCAAAGAAAATAAGTGAGAATAGGAGCAGCAGGACTTCTTATAACTACAAACAATCTCCACATACATGTGCTACTTTGTACATCTGGATTTAACTTATCCTGGTACAGAGGAATGGAAACTGGGACAGCAGACTAAGCAACCAAAGGCCTTTAACTTAGAGCCAATCCCATACCTGTAGTGGGCATTCTTATGACATGATTGCTTGTCTTTTTTTTTTTTTTTTTGCCAGGGCCTCTATCTATTGCTAAAACTCTCCAAATGCATATATCACCTGTACATCTAGCTTATATGGGTACTGAGAAATCAAACCATAGTCCTTGGGCTTTGATGGCCAACACTTTAAACACTAAAGAAACTCTCTAGGACCTGGATATTTTGTTTTAATAGCAAATTGCTTCTTGTAAAGGCCTCCTGGGCAATTGAAAAGGATTTTCACAGGAATCTATATATCTCCTAAAATACACATAGTTCCCAACAATCAATTTTTCATTTCTTCTTTTAACAACCATCATAAAAGCCAATGACTTCATATGCTCCAATCCCCTCCATGTTTTATGAGATATGTACACACTGTATACACTATCATGTTGATATCATTATTACCCTCCTCCCTATCCTCCCCATCCTCAGAGACCCTCCTTGTTGGGCAATATAAGTCATGCATTGTGGGATTAGCCATCAGTTACGGGTAAGAGGCAATGTCTGTGCATAATGACTCAAGTTGTTTCTCAAACAATCTGCCCCATCTTCCACAGATTGCCCTGAGCCAGGTTGGGTTCAGTTTTGGCCTTTGGGGCCTCTTTGCCTCTGGATATCTGGTTTGGTAGGAGGTAAGGTTCTCTGTGTCTATCTCCTTTAACCTTGTGTTGTTATCAGGTTAATTAAGAAAGCAGTACTCTTCCTCATTTCCCCAATTACAGTTGGTTTCATCCAGAACCCTGTTGATGGGCTTATTCTCTTGTTGGGATCTGTGTCCATCTGAAAAAGAGGAGAAAATTGTCCAGATGGGAGTGAAGTCAGGCCTCTTATAGCCCACAGTTGGTGGGAACTTGATAGTGGAAAGTGAGCTCTTTTTTTTTTTTTTTTTTTTTTTTTTTTAATATGATTTTGACTTGTTTCCCAGCTGCAGCTATGGGTTATGTGCCAGTCAGTGGATCACTTCGCCAATTAAAGAGCAGTTGGTTACCCACAATGTATATGTGACACTATATCACCTGGGTGATCATCATGTCAGGTTGTTTATTGCTGGATAGCTTAGATATTGAGTTGCTTGGACAGATGTTGGTCAGTTTTGTTATTCACTCAGATAGCACATTCTGGCACCAGATGAACCAACACTCTGGTCCCTTCCAGATTGTAGCAAGGTCACTTCATGTTCCATGACAATGGCTTATGGTGTCTTCAGACTTAGAGACTTACCACTAACTTTTGGTGGGTCATCAAGTAGTTGGACAGAAATCTGCCTACTTTTGGGAAAACTTGGAAGTCTCTCTGATCAACAGCTCATTGTGGATGTTATCCTCATGCTGGTATAGGGAGCTACAGGCCAGCACCATGGAAAAGAATGAAGGAAAGAACAGGTAATATAAAGGAGATAGAGAGAAGAGGGAGGGAGAGAAAGAGAAATTGAGAAAGAGAGAGAGATGAGATTAATTGAATTCAGGTGATCCCTCTAAGGAGCTATTAAGGTTCAACCATTTACTCTGTCTTCCAGGATGTGAAATTCTATGGTACCATTACCATTTAGTTTCAGTTTTATGTACTCCACTCCCACACTTGCTCTCCCCCTCCCATTGTCAGGTCCTCAAGATGCTTATGAGGTATGTCAACATCTCGGGCTTATTGAGGTTAGGAATTACAGATGAGGGAGACCATGTGGCATTTATCTTTCTGTGATTGGATATGTTCACTGAGAATGATATGTTCTAGATTTAACCATTTTTCTTCAAATTTCATTGTGTCATTTTTTTTCTAACTGTTGTGTAGAATTCCATTGTGTAGACATTCCAGTTGTCCTTTACTTTTTTCTTTTTTTCATGTTTTTATTAACAACTTTTATGATTATAAAAAAAGTACATGGTAATACCCACTCTCCCCCCACTTTCCCCTTTGAAACACCATTCTCTATCATATCCCCTTGCCTTCTCAATCAGTCCCTCTTTTATTTTGATGTCATGATCTTTTCCTACTCTTATGATGATATTGTGTAGATAGTGCCAGGCACTGTGAGTTCATGGATATCCAGGCAATTTGTGTCTGCAGGGAACACGTGGTAAGGAGTCCTACCCTTCCTTTGGCTCTTACGTTCGTTCCACCACCTCTTCCACATTAGGCCCTGAGTCTTGGAAGGTGTGATAGAGATATTGCAGTGATCAGCATTCTGGTCACTTCTTTCCAGCTCCATGATGCCTTCTGAGTCATCCCAGGGTCACTGCCATCTGAAAAGAGAAGATTCTCTACCAAAAGTGAGAGTAGCCATTAATATAAGGGTGTAAATATTAAGAGAAGTGCTTACTGTGTGGTTTGATAACCATAGTATATAAATTTATCCAGACATCAGGAGACATTGCACCCCTAGGGCTCATGACTACCCCTGTTTTAAGTTTTCAGTATCAGGAATGTATTCCCTCCCATGGTGTGGGCCTCCAGTCCAATTAGAGGGCAGTTGGTTTCCACCATGACAGACATGACACTATTACATGCATTGGCTCATTTGGCCTGGGTGGCCAAATATCAGGCTTGAAGTGTCCACTGTTGAGCATCTTCACTGGTGATTTCTCTTTCTCCCATTGATCTGCATGCAGATTGCTTCTTCTACCTTCCTGTCAGCTGCTTTACATAGAAAAGATTATCAGCTCAGTTCCGGCAGGATTTCTCAGTGGTCTTGCAGCCCAAGTATGTGCAGTATTCAGCAATATTGTCTTACAAACTATTCCTGATGGGAAACTAAGGGCTGAGGCAATGACCTATAATGTTGTGGGGCCAGCAGTGACCTCAGTGGCCAACAACTCACCGGAAGGTATCCCATCCCTGGCACTGAAGATTTTCTAGCAACAACCTATGACACCTGAGTGCAGTCACAGACTGCTCACTGACAGTAACCCTCATAACATTCCCTTTCCAAGTTTTTGTGTTCAGCCTGCTTTTAAGGACTGAGTTTCATACCCTAGCCCAGGCTGAACTCAAACTCACTTTGTAGACTAAGCTGGCATTTAACTATTGGCAGTCCTCTTTATCTTAAGTCTCCTGATAGCTGGTATTAAAGGCATGAACCTGGCTTCAAAGGAACAAAAGGATATGCAGTAAGATGTTTGTGCCCTTTTTCTGTCTGCAGTCACTTACCTTCTCTTTCTAGAGTAGTAATTTTTAACATAGTATTTATCCAAGTATATTTCATGCATAGTCAAAGAAATATTCACAATTTCCTAATGGTTTCATATGAACATTGTAATTTGATACATGGACTACATTAAACCCCTGTAACCCTACCCACTGCTGCTGAACCAATGTTCTCCCCACATACTAGTGCATTAAGCATTGAAGATAATGAAACCTCTTCTTTCAGTCACCATTAACTATCAGTAGCACTTCAGGAAGTGGCAAGAACTCAGAAGTCCCTCCTTCAACCATGAAGGAATGATGTCTGGCCCTGTCTTATATTTTGTACAGTCACCACAGCTGCTGTGAATTCATGAGTGCAATGGCCATGTCATTTCCAGTGTTAGTATTTAAATGGAATGTCAGTTCACTGCATGTTTATACATAATCATGTTTGCACTTGGACTTATACTTGGCTTATAATACAGCCAGGATTTATTTATGTGTGTGTGTGTGTGTGTGTGTGTGTGTGTGTGTGTGTGTGTATTATGTATATATATGATGCATGCATACATATATGTATATATTATGTATATGTGTGTGTAAATATGTACACATATAAACATATAATTTATTTGTTTATGAGAGAAAGAGACAGATAGAGAGAGAGAATGGGTGCACTGGTGCATCTAGCCACTCCAAATGCATGAGCCACCTTGTGCATCAAGCTTACATGGGTACTAAGGAATCAAACCTGAGTCTTTAGGCTTTATAGGCAAGTGCCTTAGCTATCTCTCCTGCACAGAGCCAGTCTTTTAAGATGTATCCTCTGTTATTTATCCATTTAACATGAGTGCTATACATACACATACAAACTTGTAGGGAAGATATCCACATATGATGCAACTCATAGGCTTGTCAAAGAAAGAGGAACCTTAGACATTTTGGATGTTAATTAGCAAATGCTGTTTTGGAGTTATATTGATACTTAAGTCTTGTCACTGGAAGCCTACATGAGACCTGAACAGTTCTGACCATTATGGCAATTTTGGTATTGCATTTTATGACATATGTTAACTTAAGATAAAGTTTTCATTAATTATAGGTAATATTTGTTGGCTTGGTATTTTATATAATTTCCTCTTTCAAACTGACTTACACATATTGAAGTAATTTTACTATTTAGATTAAAGATATTTCAAATGAAGAAGTTAATCTGAGTCATATGGTACCCTGTGAGCCAATTTCAGAAGAAAAGGCTAAAGAATTACCTGAATGGAGTGCAAAAGTGGCTCACACCATTTTGTCAGGTATCATAGTAATGCTGAGTTTCCCCTACAGCTTTAAACTTCATAACCTAGGAAAAGCATTGTTTACAAGACAGAGCTAGAAAATCAATGCTTTGTATTTTCATTTTTAATTATTAATGTAGAAATAAATACCCAGAAGTAGAAAGAACTAGTTTTTAGAGTATCATCTATTGTCCTATAACTACACATTTTTCCTGGCATGGTCTTGTATGTTTTGCTCTTAGGAGAAGCGCCAATGAGAATCTTCAGGAATCCTTACACTACCAATTAGATATGAATATAAAATGATTTTCTTGTCTTTACAATTTCTGCCTTATCCTCTTCCCCTAGGTGCTGTGTTGTGAGGTTTGTGTCCTCTCAAAAATCTGAATTTTGAAGTGCCGACCCATCCCTAAAGTGCTAGTGTTAGAAGATGGGAACTTTGGCAATTGGGTCATGAGGGAGGAGCCTTCCTGAATAAGACTGATTGCTTTTAAAGAGACCCAAGAGCAATGTTCTGCATCTGCTGCTGCCCATGGGAAAAACAGAGGTGCTGTACAGTGAGCTAGGAAGCAGACTGGACTGCCCAGGCTCAAGACAGCAAAGAAGTAAATTTATATTGTTTCTAAGCCACAAATTTATAGTATTTTGTTATGTAGTACAAATAGTTTAAGATGCCTACCCCCAAAACAATGGAAATGCTTATCTGTCTTTCAAATTCTATTAGTCAGCTGTTCCTTCAGCAAAACACTGGAGGGCCTTATCTTGATAAAGTTAAAAAGGCTGTTTCATAGTGCTGGAGGCTCCAGTTCAAAATTGAGTGTTCTGTTCAGTTTTGACTTTTTACAATTGTGAGGAACATGGAAGCAGACTACTTACACCATGACCAGAAAGTGGAAAAAAGATGACTTGGGTGCCATAATCCCCCTTGATGGGACTTCTCTCCTAATGGTCCTCAGCATCTCCCAGTAGGACCGACTGAAGATGCTCAGCCTTTTCCAAAGGGATCTTTGGGGAATCTGCATTCAGAGCACACCAGGAAGCAAACCGCCCTTTAAGCACATACACGTGCACTGTGAAAATGAGAGGCTGTGGGGGTCCATGAAAGATGTCTGGGCAGTAAGAGACTACTCACAGGTTTTGCTGGTAGCAGCTTTAGAAAACACCAGAATGCTTGTCCTCACCAACATCCAACATCCAACATTTAACCTCACAGTCCATAGAGGCTTGCTGATGTATTCCTTTTATCCTATCTTTAAAATGTGCCAGTAATATTTCAATAAATCAAGCTCACGACACAATGAAAAGGTCTTTATTATTTAAAAAACTATGAACTTAGAGCTCCACCCATGCATTAAAGTAATTTCTTAAAGAAATAGTTGATCAGGCACTGACATGATAAGATACAATGAAGTGCTTGCTTCATAAGCATGAGGACCTGAGTTCTATCCACAGTACCTACATAAAATGCCAAAAGTGCCAATGCATGCCTGTAATCACAGTGCTGGGAAGGTGAAGATAGGAGGTTCCCTTGTCAGCCAATCTAGCCTGGTAGATGAGATCTAAGCCAGTGAGAGACCCTGCCTCAAATGTTGTTGGAACCTGAGGAACAACAGCCCAAGGTTGTTCTCTGGCCTTCACATGCACACACATGTGCATGCACATCCACACAGATGTGTGCCTACATACAGACACACATACCCCATATATGTATGTATGTATGTGTGTGTGTGTGTGTATATATGAATATATATATATATATATATATATATATATATATATATATATATATATATATTTATACACACACACACACACATATATATATATATATATATATATATGTGATATTTTAAGTGCATACACACACATACATATATATACATACACACACATATATGTGTGTATGTATGTATGTGTGTATATATATAGATATATATACACATACTTAAAATACTTTTGTATACACATTCACACACAAACACACACAGAAAAGTATTTTTAAAGCTGGTTAATTAGCTAAGAATAATGAAATGTTTTTCCCATTGCCAAAGTTCTGTGCTTGAGATGGGGGAAGAGATCAAGACAAAATTTCTAATATACTTGCAATAGGTGCCACTTCAAGAGATTTTCAAAGAAAATAAAATCCTTTTTTTTTTTAAATTATTTTTTCCATATACCTTTTTGTTTTTCTTGGTGTTTTTGTGATTTTGTTTTTTCTCTCAGGACTGAGAATTTAACCCAGGACCTTATCCTTTCTAGGCAAGTGTTAATCCAGTGAGCTAAATCCCCAATTCAATTTTTTTTCCTCTTGTTTTCTTGGCCTTTTCCTTACAGACTGCCAACCATTACTAGGTCAAAGTTTAGAAATCCAGCCTGTCATTCACATGTAAATGAATTGATTCAAAAATCATTTCCCCAGATTTTTTGAGCTTATACTGTCATGAGTTGTTCATTTACTACTGCTGGGCAACCTACCCAATCTCAAAGGCATATAAACAAGACAAAACAAAACAAAAAACAGAAGATGGTTTGCTTTGTTTAGAACTTATGATCAGAATGTTAACAGGAGGGATGGCTTATATCTGCTTTGTAATGTCTAAGACCCTGTTAGGAACACTCAGAGAGTGACTTGACAGTTGGGGCTCATTATCCTGTGCTCTCCCCTCTGGCCTCAGGGTTGGGAGAGCTTAAATCTAGAAGTGCTAAATTGCATGCCATGCCTAAGTGTAGTCTCTCACAGTAGCTTGGAAAGATATGCCTGTCCCAGCTTCTTCCTGTCTTTCTGTGCCTCCTTTAATAGCATGAAGTGAGCAGCTTTCCTCCAACATGACCTTCCACCATGATATTTGCCTACCTCACACCAAAGCCATGGTGACAGCTCACCGTGGACTAATACTTATTTTGAAATCGAGCCAAAATAAGCTTTCTTCCTTAAAGTTGTTTTTCTCAGGGATTTTCTTGCAAAAATACTAACACAGATTGACACAAAGTACAAGGTGACTTTCTGTCCACAAACTGCAATATTTCACCTTCAGCTGATATAGCAAACAAGAGCCAACCAGTCTACAAAATCATATATTTTAGGAAACCATTTTGTGCTGTTTGATTATGGCAAAAAATTTCTATTTGGGTTAATCTATGAAAAAGAGTATATATAACAAGGCCCCTGTATTTATTTTCCAGCTCAGTTTCACATTTTTATTTTATTTTATTAAATTTTATTTCAAATTTTTATTAATAAGTTCAATGATTATAAAAACTATCAGTAATTCCCGTCCCTCCCCTACTTTACCCTTGGAAACTCCACTGTTCATCATATACCCTTTTCAACCCAATAAGTCTCTCTTTTATTTTGAAGTCATGAACTTTGCATCATCTTATGGTGGTCTTGTGTAGGTAGTGTCAGGCACTGTGAGGTCATGATATCCAGAGCATTTTGTGTCTGGGGGAGCACATTGTAAGGAGTCCTACCCTTCTTTGGCTCTTACATTCTTTCCACCACCTCCACCACATTAAACCTTGAGCCTTGGAATGTGTGATAGAGGTGTTACAGTACTGAGCACTACGATCATTTCTTTCTAGCACCATAATGCCTTCTGAGTTATCCCAAGGTCACTGCCATCTGAAAGGAGAAGATTTTCTACCAAAAGTGAGAGTAGCATTAATGAACATCTTATAAGAGAAGTGCTTACTGGGCACTTTGATAAGCATATTATATACATTTAACCAGATATCAGCAGACATTACACCCCTAAGGGTCATGACTACACCTTTTTTAAGTTTTCAGTATCATGGATGTATTCCCTCCAGTCTAATTAGAGGGCAGTTGGTTTCCACCATGACAGACATGCCCCTATTGAGCCTGTTGGCTCATTTAGCATGGCTGGCCAATTATAAGGCTTGCAGGGTCCACTGTGAGTATCTTTGAAGGAACCCCAGGAGGCGGACCCCACTCTCTTCCCGGATATGGCGACACCCCCAAATCACTCACGAGAAGCGGTCTTGATGCAAACTGCAAGAGGATTTTATTCCAAGCATGCTGGGGCCCACAGTTGTACACCGCACGGGGTAGAGGACTGCAGAGCCCCAAATGCAGGAACGGGACAGTTTTTATAGGCTTTTTAACAAAGCCTGTGCATTAGACCAATCATTTTTCTAACATCAGGAGCCTGCGGGGTGCGAGCCAGTCAGTTTGTGCCACCCCATAGTTTCTAAGCCAATTAGTTTAATTTGTTCAAGCCCCTCGTGGACCAATCATTCTCTTATGACCTTGGTGGTCAGCATTTGCGCAGGTCCTTGGGTGGGAGTAGCAGATTGTGGTATCAGTCTCCTATGACCTTGGAGGTCAGCATTTGTGCAGGTCCTTAGGTGGGGGTAGCAGAGTGTGGTATCAGCCTCCTATGACCTTGGTGGTCTGAGGCAGGCTGCTACAGCTTATGGTGGGAGCTACTAAGGTTTACAGTGTGGGCTATTAAGGCTTATGGTGCAGGCTATTTGCAGAAACCAAATAAGTGGTTCACTTCGTTACTCATTTCCCATCCTTGAGGCCTATCTCATGCCCTTTTTACCTAGTTTTATATTAGGAGTGGGCTCTGATATAATGAGAAGAGGGATTCTTTACTTGCTTCCAACAGAGAGTAAAGCCTGGAGTTTGAGGTATGCAGGGGCCCACTTAAGCTCCCTTTGGAGTGTGATAGTATTCCTGGGCTTCTGAATTCTTGGGCCTTTCATCTTCACTCATAATTTCTCTTTCTCCCATTGAACTGCATGCAGATTGCTTCTTTCAACTTTCTGTCAGCTGCTCTATGTGGAGGAACTTATCAGGTGAGTTCCAGCAGGATTTCTCAGTGGCCTTCCAGCCCAAGTAGTGGAATCTTCAGCAATAGGGTCTTACCGTCTATTCCTGGTTGGAAACCAACAGCCTCGGCAATGGCCTATAATGTTTTGGGGGCATCAGTGACCTCCCTGGCCAACAACTCACTGGAAGGTATCCCATTCCTGGCACTGAAAATTTTATAGCAATGATTTCAGGCTCCTGAGTGTTCCATTGTTTGAAACCAGAGGATTCCATAAGATTTATTTATATCCTCTCAGATTTTGATTAGCCCTCCCTCCATCTTTCCTTTACTGAATCTCTTCCCCTGACCTCACTTTGGGCCTTTTCACCTGCATTAATCTATTCTTCTACTTACATATGTACAATGCCATTCTATAAAACAACCCTCTGCCTTCCTTTCTCTTCCCCTAATATCTCTTTTCTAGCTTACTGACCTATGCTACTGAGTTTCTTCCTACTCACACAGTAGCCCAATAATCTGACTAGGGATGTGTTGGACCTTGGGAGGCCTGGACATGAGGCCTAGTGGAACTTCCAGAGCCTAACTGCCTCTGCTAGGCTATGACTGAGCAGGGGGCCAAATGGCTTCTGGCCTGCTACTTCCACACAGGAAATTAGAATTCCTGCTCATGGGCACTTAGAACTCAGCAGGGGGCCAAATGGCCTCTGGCCTGCCACCTCCAGACAGGAAGTTAGAGTCCCCCACTCATGCGCACTTAGAACCAATCATCTCAAAGGTCATGCACTCTTAGAACCAATCATCTAAAAGGTCGCGGTATGCTATTGGCCCTTACATCTCACCCCACCCTAAAGTCTCCGCCTTCATTCTCAACATTATATAAACACGCGCCTGTGACAATAAGTGAGTTCCTGCTTCCAAAAGATTCCAGACTTAGTGTGGTTTGTGTGGTTTTTCTCTGGTGGCCAGGAGAGGTTTGTGGTTCAGCAGATAGATGCTCATCAACCTCCGTCAACCCCTAGGGAGGAACCAGCAAGCCTGGTTCTACCCTCAGCACTACCTGTGCTGGAAGGAGCCCAACAGGGATGTAGAACATTTTTTTTTAGATGTTTATATGCTCTCCATATTTCTTCTTTTGGGAACAGTATATTTAGTCCCTAAGCCCATTTATAATTGGTTTGTTTGATATCTTGTTTTGTGTTTTTTGTATAACTTAAATATTAATCCTCTATTGATGTATAGCTGGCAAAGACCTTTTTCTAAAAATACATATCCAGTTTTCCAAGCACCATTTTCTGAAGAGGCTGTATTTTCTCCAATGAGTATTTTTGACATTTTTATTGAATATCAGCTGACTTACATCTGGTTCCCCTATTCTGTTCCATTGATCTATCTACATGTTTGCTTTTGTGCCAGTACCAGCCTGTTTTTGTTACTATGGCTCTGTAGTATAGGTTAAAATCAGGTATGGTGATACCACCAGCCTTATTTTAGTTGCTCAGTATTATTTTAGATATTTGAGATTTTGTGCGATTCCAAATGAATTTTTGGATTGTTTTTTCTATTTGCATGAAGAATGCCTTTGGAAGTTTGATGGGGATTGCATTAAATGTGTAGATTGCTTTTGGTAGGATTGCCATTTTCACAATATTGATTCTTCCAATCCAGGAACAAGGAATGTTTTTCCACTTTCTAGTGTATTCTGCAATTTCTCACTTGAGTGTTTTATAGTTTTCACTGTAAAGATCCTTTACTTCCTTAGTGAGATTTATTCAAAGGTGTTATATTTTCTTTAATGCCATTGTGAAGGACAGTGATTCTCTGATTTCATCTTCTGTGTGTCTGTTGTTAGCACATAGAAAGGCTACTTATTTCTGTGTATTTATTTTGTATCCTGCTACACAGCTGTAGGTGTTTATCAGCTCTAACTGTTTGCTGATAGTGTCTTTTGGGTCCTTTATATATAGAATCATGTCATCTGCAAATAATGATGACCCATCAGTTGATGAGAGTGGGGTGTTAAAATTACCCACTACAACTGTTCTTGGTGTTATCTGTGACCCTAGTTGTATTAGCATTTGTTTGATGAGTTTGGGAACCCCCCGATTAGGTGCATATATGTCTAGGATTATAATGTCCTCCAGTTGGACTGTGCCCTTAATCAATATATAGTGACCTTTGTAGAAAAAAACCCCCTCAGGGGGACCCCACGCTCTGCCAGGATAAGGCGACACCCCAAATCACTCACGAGAAGCAGTCTTGATGCAAACTGCAAGAGGATTTTATTCCAAGCACGCTGGGGCCCATAGTCGTACACCACACAGGGGTAGAGGACTGCAGAGCCCCAAATGCAGGAATGGGGCAGTTTTTATAGGGTTTCTAACAAAGCCTGTGCATTAGACCAATCATTATTTAATATCAGGAGCCCCTCAGGGTGTTAGCCAGTCAGTTTGTGCCACCCCATAGTTTCTAAGCCAATTAGTTTACTTTGTTCAAGCCCCTCATGGACCAATCATTCTCTTGTGACCTTGGTGGTCAGCATTTGCGCAGGTCCTTGGGTGGGAGTAGCAGAGTGTGGTACCAGTCTCCTATGACCTTGGAGGTCAGCACTTGTGCAATTCCTTAGGTGGGGGTAACAGAGTATGGTATCAGCCTCCTATAACCTTGGTGGTCTGAGGCAGGCTGCTACAGCTTATGGTGCGAGCTACTAAGGCTTACAGAGTGGGCTATTAAGGCTACTAAGGCTTACAGTGTGGGCTATTAAGGCTTATGGTGCAGGCTATTTACAGAAACCAAGTAAGTGGTTCACTTCATTACTCATTTCCCATCCTTGAGGGCTATCTCATGCCCTTTTTACCTAGTTTTATATTAGGAGCAGGCTCTGATATAATGAGAAGAGGGATTCTTTACTTGCTTCTAACAGAGAGTAAAGCCTGGAGTTTGAGGTATGCAGGGGGCCCACTTAAGCTCCCTTTGGAGCGTGATAGTATTTCTGAGCTTCTGAATTCTTGGGCCTTTCATTTCCCACTTTTTCTCTTGTCAATAGTTCTAATCCTAGAACTTGGAAAGACTAAACATAATCTTCCTCTCTGCCCTGAAGGCCCTTATATTGTTGTCTAAGTACCATGATCTGGACCACACTCACTTGCTCTCTAACGAAAGTAAAAATCTTATTAAGTATGCAAGGCCAAACTGAAAGCATCAGGAGCAAAACCATTAGGGGTCCCATCAGGGTGGAAAGCAGAGTAGTCATCCAGGAGGACTTGTTAAACCATTCCTCAAACCATCCTTGGTCAGTTTCCCTCTCCCTTTGACGCTTTTCTAGTCTTTCCGTGAGTTTGCTCATGGAGTCTCTGATAGCTCCTGAGTGATCTACATAAAAGCAACATTCTTCCTTTAAGGCTGCACATAATCCGCCTTCTGTTAGGAACAGTAAGTCTAATCCCCTCTGGTTTTGTAAGACCACTTCAGATAAGGAGGTCAGGGACTCCTCTAGATTACTAACAGATTTCTCTAAGCTTGGAGATCCTCATTTATGACAGCATGTAGTTCACCAAGCCCTCTTTCTAATTGTTGTGGTCCCGTGACCAGGGCTGTGGTCCCCGTCCCCACACCGGCGGCTATCCCTAAGCCAAGTATGACTGCTAGGATAAGGGTTACAGGCTCCCTTTTGGATTGGGTGGGATGATAGTCATATTCATCGATGACTACTTCCTCAGGACGGTAGTAAACCCGGGCACAAGCTGGACCATAATACAGAAATTTTTGGATGGGTTAAAAACTGAAGTAGAAACACAGGGAGTCAGCCCAGTATCACTTGCCCACCACCTGTTATACCCTGGCACTAGATATTGGTTGTCTGAAGTCTGACTATAGGTCAGAGTAACATTACAAAGATGTTGGTGGGATGGGGGGGGGGGCTTTCCTATACATGCCCCCCTTCCTGAGACCTCAGGGATAGTCAACTTGTTTTTGGTCCCCCATGAACACCGACTATTATGTTCTTTAGTTATATTAAACTCTCCCATAGTTGCCATCCTCTCATAGTAGGGTGGTCCTGAGGATAAACAAAGCCAGCAGGCAGAGGTAATGTTGGGGTTGGTGGCGTTTATGGCGAGGAAGGCCCCTTGGATTAGGCTAAAGAGCCTCTGTCCTGTCCCGTGTGGGGCTTCCGAGAGTGGGCTAGTCAAAGGGGTTCTAGCAGTCGTTATGTGATGGGTCTTAGTTGCCACTGTGGGTGGGAGCTTGGGTAATGCCACTTTAGGGGGTCCCTGTTCTACTAGAACTTTATTAGGTCCTACTGGTCTTGGGGTGGGAGGCTCTATCTTAAGTCGTATAGTAAAGGTTAGGCCCTTATCCCATCCTGTCATAAAAAACCTGAGTCCCCAAGTTTTTCCTTTTATCCAGTCTCGGGACTCTCGACCTTGGGGGGTGAAAGAGATGCTGAGAGGAACTGCTTTCTTCCCATCTAATCCTTCCTGCACAGTAATCAGGTCCCAGGAGGAAGCTGGGTGCCAGTAGGTATTACCTGTAGTTTCACAACCCCAGTGTTTACAGTAGAACTCTTTTGTCCCTCCACAACTTCGTTTAGAAGTTCGGGGGCAGACATAAAATGGAGTATACTGCATCTTACGTTGGGCTGGCCCAGAGCTGCAACCCGGGTTGTCTGCCATATATTGACCTTGGGAGATGACCCCTTGTGTGAGTGCCTGTTTTGCCACATGAGAGTGGACTTCTCTAGAGACCTCCTCTGGGGTGAGCTCTGGGATATCCCAAAATTCTATCCCGGCTACCAGGGCACAGATGTCTGGGGTCAGGACAGGCCACCAAGTCCAGGGGGGTGCTTTCCTAGTTGCAGTCCATATTATATCCCCCGTTTGAGAAAGCACTTGCCAAGTCAACTTTTGGGGGACATGGGATTGGAGGCATCACATAGCTGGAGAAGCAGAAGCCATACGGTGAAGCCTGAGTTTAAGGGGATTGTCTGTCCTCTCGGCTTGCCATTCGGGGCCCGGTGGCGGAGCAGGCTTGACGTGAGATGCATGGATCCAGGCGGGTATTCCTTCAACTTTCACGGCCGTTGGAGTGGTCAGTAGGACGAGGTAGGGGCCCTTCTTCCGAGTGTCAAGGTTTCCTGCGCGGTGACGTCTGACATAGACCGAATCTCCCACCTGGAAGCAATGTGGGACCTGTAAGTCTCCTTCTCCTGAGTAAGCCTCCCGGAGTCGCTTCCATGCTCATTGTCTCACCCACTCGAGCACCTTGAGCCTAGAGAACAAAGGCTGGGAAAGTGGCACATCAATACTATGTATAGAGGTTATTTCTACCAGTGGAGGAGGCCCCTCATATAGCAATTCATAGGGGGTCAGTCCAAATTGCCCAGGTGAGTTTCTAACCCTAAAGAGCACAAAGGGTAGGAGAGCTATCCAATCATTAGCGCCAGTCTCTGCAGTCAATTTGGTGAGGGTCTTTTTAATGGTTCTATTTATACTTTTTATCTGTCCTGAGCTTTGGGGTCTGTATGCACAATGTAATTTCCAATCAATCCCCAATACTTTGGCCAGTCCCTGACTTACCTGGGCAACAAAGGTTGTCTGATCCTATTACCTTGGGTATCCCAAATCTTGGGAAAATTTCTTCCAGTATTTTCTTAGCCACCACGATTGAGGTTTCTTTCTTGGTAGGATAAGCCTCTACCCATCCTGAAAAAGTGTCTACAAAAACTAGTATATATTTATTACCATACTTAGCTGGTTTTACCTCAGTGAAGTCCACTTCCCAGTGAGCACCTGGGCTGTCTCCCCTTAGCCTCTTCCCAGGAGGCATTCTTGAGGGATTAGCATTGACCAGCTGGCAAGGTACACAATGCTTGACTACTAAGCCAGCTAAATCTGGCAACCTCAGAATATGGTAAGGAGACATCTGCAGCAGTTTTTGTAGATGTTTGGCTCCCAGATGAGTTAGGCAGTGTATTTGTTGAACGTACTCTAGTCCCTTTGCTTGAGGTAGAATCTCTTTTCCCTCTGAGGTAAAACAGGCCCCCTCTGGAGTTTCAGAGAACTGGCCTAACTTTCTAACTTCTTGCCAGTCACTTGGGGTATATCGTTGCTCACTTTTTTGGTTCTTTGGCTTCTCAATTATGGGCAGAAGGTTGACCCCCTGGGCAGCCTGCCTGGCCACTTGGTCAGCCATCTAGTTTCCTTTGAAGATAGAATCTTTGGCTTTTTGGTGGCCAAGGCAATGCATAATGGCCAGTCTTTTGGGTAGATGTAGGGCTTCTAGCAAACTTAGAATTTCTTCTTTGTTTTTAATTTCTTTCCCTGCTGAAGTAAGTAGCCCTCTCTGTTTGTAGATGGCCCTGTGTACATGTGCAGTAGCAAAAGCGTACCTGCTGTCCGTGTAGATATTCACAGACTTTCCTTCAGCTAGTCGTAAGGCCTGTGTGAGGGCTATGAGTTCAGCCTTTTGTGCTGAAGTTCCTTCTGGCAGACTGCTGGCCCAGACTGTTCGTGTTCCGTCTACTATCGCCACCCCAGCCATCCTCTTACCTTCTACAATGTAACTGCTTCGATCTGTGAACCAGGTTAATGTTCCTCCAGTCAGTGGGACATCTGTGAGATCCTTTCAGATCCCAGTTTCCTCAACCAGCAGCTGATGACAGTCATGAGTCACTGTCTCATCAGTTTCTTCAGGCAGAAGAGTAGCGGGGTTGAGGATGGCTGGAGGGGCAAACGTTATCCTGTTGGTGAGGAGCAGGCTCTGGTAGTGAGTCATACGGGTGTTAGTCATCCATCGGTCTGGGGGCTGCCGGATAATGCTCTCCAGGGCATGGGGGGCAATGACAGTTATCCTCTGCCCTAGAGTTAGTTTATCAGCATCTTTGATCAACGTGGACACTGCCGCTATGTCTTTTAGACATATAGGCCATCCACTAGCCACAGGGTCAAGTTTCTTTGATAGGTAGGCAACGGGTCTTCTCCATGGCTCTAAGGATTGGGTTAGGACTCCCCGGGTTATCCCCTTACGCTCATCTACGTAAAGGGTGAATGGTTTGGTCACATCAAGGAGGGCTAGGGCAGGCACACTTAATAGTGCCTTCTTGATGCCATTAAATGCCCCCTGGTGTTCAGAGGTCCAAATGAATTTTCCTTTCTCTTTAGTTAGTGGATAGAGGGGGGCATCTAGGGTTGCAAACCCTGGGATCCATAGTCTGCAGAACCCAGCTGTCCCCAGGAACTCTCTAACTTGTCTGGCTGTAGTTGGGACCGGTATTTGTACTACAGTCCTCTTTTGTGCCTCTATCAGCCATCTTTGTCCATCCCGCAAGGAGTACCCCAAATATGTTACCTCTCTTTTGCATATTTGGGCCTTCTTAGCCGAGGCTCGGTAACCAAGGTCAGTCAGCTCCAGCAGTAATGCTTTTGTACCTTTTAAACAGTCCTGTTGGGTAGCTCCTGCCAGGAGTAAGTCATCAACATATTGAAGGAGGGTTACCTGTGGGTGTTGAACTCTAAAATTGGCTAGGTCCCTGTGTAGGGCTTCATCAAAGATGGTTGGGGAGTTCTTGAATCCCTGACCGGGTCCAGGTGAGCTGCCCAGTCCTTCCTGTATCTGGGTCTCTCCATTCAAAGGCAAAAAGAGGTTTGCTGTCCAAATGTAATCTTAGGCAGAAGAAAGCATCTTTTAGATCCAACACTGTATACCAAATCTGCTCTGGTGGGAGGGCACTAAGGAGGTTGTAAGGGTTTGGGACAGTTGGATGTATGTCCTATACTCTCTTATTGACTTCTCTCAAATCCTGTACTGGGCAGCAATCATTGGTCCCGGGTTTTCTAACTGGCAGTAAGGGAGTGTTCCAGGGGGACTGAACCAATACCAGAATACCTTGTTGAATCAGTCTTAGGATATGGGGCCGAATTCCTTCTCGGGCCTCTCAGCTCATGGGATATTGTTTTACTGATACTGGTGTAGCACTGGCTTTTAGTTGAATGACCTGTGGGGGTACTCGTTTCGCCAAGCCCATGCCCGCAGTTTCTGCCCAGGCTTGGGGAAATTGTTCTAACCAGGGCTTTAGGTCTTGATCAGGCTCTACCGGGGAAGAGTATAATCGATACTCATCATCTAGCTGGAGGGTCAACACGGTGATGGGTCGACCTCCAGCAGACACTTCTGGTTTTTCTGATTTGAAGGAAATTTGAACACCCATCTTGGTTAATAGGTCCCTACCAAGGAGGAGCACTGGACATTCAGGAATGACTACGAGTTACCCATCCCACTCCCAGGTCAATGGTTCTTTGGGTAGTCCATGAATATTGCCATTGTCCGGTAGCACCCAGAACCCAGGATTTTTTTATCTTTTAGCCCTCCCATTGGTTCCAAGAGTACTGAATGTTCAGCGCCAGTGTCCACGAGAAATTCGACTGGCTTCCGCTCCACCTTCAGAGTTACCCTGGGCTAGGGGAGGGGCTCCGAGCCCCGTCCTCCCTAGTCTTCATCTTCTCCAAGGGTTAGGACCCTAGGTCTTTTGCTGTTCTTCTTAGGGCAGTCTCTTGCCCAGTGCCCTTTCTCCTTGCAACAGGCACATTGATCTCTATCAAGTTGGGTCCTGTTGCCCTGGTTCCCTATCTGCCTAGGGCCTGTCCTAAATTTTTGAAAATTTCTCTCCCTTTCTCCTTTTTTTTCTACCACTGTGGCCAGGATCCTGGTCAGATTTTTCTCTTGTCATCTATTGGGCCTATCCTCCCTTTCTTCCCTCTCTTTCTCATGTCTCTCTTCACATTCTTCTCTCTCTCTTTCTCTCCTCTGCTCCTTTTCCTCTTCTGTCTCCCTTTTGTAATATACCTTTTCTGCCTCTTTTACTAAATCACGCAGCTCAACTTCCTGTAATCCCTCCAATCTCTGAAATTTCCTTCTGATATCAGGAGCTGACTGTCCTATGAAAGCTAATGTTACTGAGCCTTTTTGAATCTCAGAGGTGGGTCAAAGGGGGTGAACCTCCTAAATGCTTCCATGAGCTTCTCAAGAAACACTGAGGGAGACTCCATTGGCCCCTGCATCACCTCTCTTACCTTGGCCAAATTGGTGGGCCTTCTGGAGGCACCTTGGAGACCCGCCACCAGAGCCTGGCAATAGATTTTTAAGCTCTCCCTACCTTCAGCTGTATTGTGGTCCCAAACAGGGCGAGTCAGAGGGAACCCCATGTCTATCTCATGCTGCAGCTGCGTGGGCCGCCCACGGCCCCAGGGACATTTTTTCTGGCCTCCATTAAAATTCTCTCTCGTTCCTCAGTTGTGAATAGTGTCTGCAACAGCTGTTGGCAATCATCCCAGGTGGGCTGATGAGAAAACATAAGAGATTCCATCAGCCTCGTGAGGCCTTGGGGTTCCTCTGAAGAAGGGGGATGGTTAGCTTTCCAGTTATAAAGATCTGCACAGGAAAAAGGCCAATATTGGAGGGGTTGTAGTTGGCCCCCCAGCATGGGAGGACCTGCCTCGCATAGCGGCAGTGTTACAATACCATTTGCTCCCTCCGGGGTAGCATCTCTCCAGCTCCGTGTCCTTGTGGCCGGCCCTCCCATTTCCAGGAGCTCAGGAGAGGCAGAGGAAGGAAGCCTGGGCAAGCCTGGAGGCGGAGGCTCAGGGAGGGAGTGGGGAGGAGGCTTGGGAAGAGTGGAGGGCGGAGTTTCGGGAGGGGCGAGGGATGGAGCGGTCATGGCAGAGCGCAGAGCTTCGGGAGGGGTGAAGGGCAGAGGCATGGGAAGGGCGGAGGGGGGAACTTCAGGAGAGGCGAGAGGCGGAGGTGTGGGAAGTGTGGAGGGCGGAACTTCGGGAGGGGCCAGAGGCCCTCCCTCAGCTCCCAGGACTAGGTAAGGGGGGAAAGGGCAGGCTGAGTCTCTGGCAAGCCGGAGGTTCCTCGATCTCAGGATAGATGCGACGGGGAGTAGAGGGTTTTTTTGCATTTTCAAGAGTCAGGACTCTGGAGCTTGAGTTCCTGTGTTTATTCAGCCACAGCCTGACCCATGGCGGGGGGATGTCCACCAAATCCTTCCAGGTGAGGATATAAGCCTCTTGGTTGGGACGGGAGCCTGGTCCATTCTGAAAAATAATATCTTTAATGGCCAGAATAGTCTCAGAATTAAAGGTTCCTTCTGATGGCCATCCGACCTCATAAGTTGGCCACTCAGAGGCACAAAACATTTGCCAGGGTCTCCTTCTAACCTCAACTGACAAATTATGGGCCCTAGACTTAACTTCACTCCAGTGGTCAAGAGTCAAGCTAAGGGGCGTCGTCAACATCTGTCCCATTTTAGAACTATAGGCAAAGACACAAAGAACAACAACAACACATACAACTGAGACTAACAAATCCAGACACCAGTGACCCGTCCGCGTCCTCCACAAGTAGGCAAAAGAATCGGATGGCCGCGAAGGAGGAAGCTTCCACTCTAACAGCAGTACTCGGTCTTCTGACTGTGAGTAGGAGACTACCAGGTGTCCCTGGCTCTCCTCACCTCCCAGGGCATCCCCCAGGGTGGCAGCCTGTGATCCTCCTAGCACGTCTGCTGATCACGGTCCCCTGGCCCTTTAAGGCCCTAGAGGACAGCTGCAAATCAAACCAAGCCAAAAGCGCACATCCCAGAAACCAGATACTCAAAACGAAAACACCTGCCAGCAAACATTCATTCCAAAGGGGCCCCCTTACCTCCAAGTCAGTTCTCAGGTGTGTGTGGGGGCCTTCTATCCTGGACGAGCCCCCAATGTAGGAAGAAACCCCTGCAGGGGGCCCCCACACTCTGCCAGGATAAGGTGACACCCCAAATCACTCACGAGAAGCGGTCTTGATGCAAACTGCAAGAGGATTTTATTCCAAGCACGCTGGGGCCCACAGTCATACACCACACAGGGGTAGAGGACTGCAGAGCCCCAAATGCAGGAATGGGGCAGTTTTTATAGGGTTTCTAACAAAGCCTGTGCATTAGACCAATCATTATTTAATATCAGGAGCCCCTCAGGGTGTTAGCCAGTCAGTTTGTGCCACCCCATAGTTTCTAAGCCAATTAGTTTACTTTGTTCAAGCCCCTCATGGACCAATCATTCTCTTGTGACCTTGGTGGTCAGCATTTGCGCAGGTCCTTGGGTGGGAGTAGCAGAGTGTGGTACCAGTCTCCTATGACCTTGGAGGTCAGCACTTGTGCAATTCCTTAGGTGGGGGTAACAGAGTATGGTATCAGCCTCCTATGACCTTGGTGGTCTGAGGCAGGCTGCTACAGCTTATGGTGCGAGCTACTAAGGCTTACAGAGTGGGCTATTAAGGCTACTAAGGCTTACAGTGTGGGCTATTAAGTCTTATGGTGCAGGCTATTTACAGAAACCAAATAAGTGGTTCACTTCATTACTCATTTCCCATCCTTGAGGGCTATCTCATGCCCTTTTTACCTAGTTTTATATTAGAGGCAGTCTCTGATATAATGAGAAGAGGGATTCTTTACTTGCTTCTAACAGAGAGTAAAGCCTGGAGTTTGAGGTATGCAGGGGGCCCACTTAAGCTCCCTTTGGAGCGTGATAGTGTTTCTCAGCTTCTGAATTCTTGGGCCTTTCATCTTCCTTATATTTCTTGACTAATGTTGAACTGAAGTCTACCTTGCCAGATATTAGGATAGCAAGCCCTGCTTGTTTTCTATGTCCATTTGTTTGAAACATCATTTTCCAACCTTTCACCCTGAAATAGTGTCCCATCCTTTGTGGAAAGGTGAGTTTCTTGGAGGCAACAAATTGAAGGATCCTGCTTTTTAACCCAGTCTGCAAACCTATGTCTTTTGGTTGGGGCATTGAGTCCATGGATATTAAAGATATTTAAAGGTGTGTATACATTTTTTTTTTTTTTTTTTTTTTTTTAGTTCTTCTGGTTTTAACTTTACTCTCTTTCATTAACCAGTATCTGAGTATTGTTTGTTTTCTCAGGTTCCTTATATGTGTTTTTCTTTCTCTTCAGCATGGAGGATTCTTTCAGGTATTTTCTGTAGACATGGTTTTGTCTTCAAATACTCCTTTAGCCTGCTTTTGTCATTGAATATCCTTATTTCTCCATCTATTTGAATGGATACCTTTGCAGTTTGTTTGACAGTTGATATCTTTCAGATCTTGAAATACATCACTCCATGCCCTTCTGGCTTTGAAAGTTTCTGTTCAGTAATCTGCTGTGTTCCTGATGGGCTTACATTTGTAGGTAACTTGATTTTTCTGTCTAACTGCTTTCAATATTTTTTCTTTGGTTTGTGTGTTTGATAATTTTGTTATAATTTGGCAAGAAGAGCTTCTTTCCAGGTTTTATCTGGTTGGTGTTCTGAAGGATTCCGGCAAGTGCATTGGCACCACTTTCCCAACTGTGGGGAAATTTTCTTTTATGATTTTGTTGAAGACACCTACTCTGCCTTTGGAGTGGAATTCTTCTCCTACTATATCCTGAATTGTTATGTTTGACCCTTTCATAGTACGCTGAATATCTTGAAATTCCCATTATTACTTTCTTACTAGTTTTCCTTTTTCTTTGTTGGACTGTATTAGATCTGCCACCTTGTCTTCTAGCTTAGATATTCTGTCCTCTCCTTCACCCATTCTACTGGTGAGATTTTTTGCAGAGTTTCTTATTTCTTTAATATTGCTAGTAATTCTGACTGTTTTTTTCTTTATAATTTCTACTTCCTTATTTATGTCTTGTATTAACCTCTTTATTTCATTAAATTGGTCTCCTCCGTCTTCTTTTATTCCTATGATTTCTTCTTTAACTTCTTTGAGCACGTTCATAATCTTTCATTTGAAATTTTTCTCAGGAATTTCCTCTAAGTCATTCTCACTGAAGGTCATTTCTGATCCATTAATACTTTTTGATGGATTTATATTGTCTTGATTTTTCGTGGTTCATGTGTTATAACGTATGTATTTTTGCATCTTGGATTATTTTAATGCTTGAATTTTCTAGTTAGGTGCAGTATTATTAGATGTATCAATCAGGCTGCTATTACATACCTTCAGGGTAGGATCTTAAAACACTAGGTGTGGCTCTCAAGACTCTCAGAATATCTACAAAAGTAACCCTAGCTGTTGGGTTTGCCTGCTATGAGAGTATCCAAGTAGGCTGTGTGGAACAAATTACAGGCAGAGTCTAAAATTTATATAAACAATGTATACATTCAATGGAAAACAACACAGAGTATTTATGGAACAATAGGTCTTTTGACAACCAGGTCCTCTAACAAAGTCACTGCCTCTTAGGATGTATGGTGGCCCACACCCTTAACACCAACTAAGAGGTTAAGATATCTGTTGTGTAGAGGGTTCCAAGTTAGCTTGTGACCAGGTGAGACACTTCCTTAATGAACAACAGAAGTGGAAACAAAGCGACTATAAATCATGAAGCAACAAATAACAAGCCCATAATATAGCTTATTTAAGAATGGTAAATATGACCATCCATCAGATTTAACATATAATTTATCCTGATATGGAAGGTAGAGTTAGCATTTCCACTTCAGGCCTATATACTAGGCTCACTTGGCAGGTACTGACCTGATGTAATCCCAGTTACCTTTTGGGATGATTTTGCATTCCATTATGCTGTGCTCCTGTTTGGGTCCCTCTTTGGTGCACTGCAGGCTCAGGAAGGCTGCTTGGGTCATTGGATCACTGCTATGGTCGCCAGTGCTGTGTTCTGTGATCTCCTGCTGGTCTCTGGTGCTTATGCTGGTGGGGGGGAGGGGAGGCTGTCAGTGGTTGTTGTAGGTCTCTCGCTGTTCTATGTATGCTCTACCTCTTGACCTACTCCTCTGTGTTCACTGCTATCTTCCCTTCATGTTTCTTGAGTCTGTGAAGAGTTGTGGCATGAGTGGAAAATCCTGTCGCCTGGCTTTTCTTGCAGCTCAAGCCAAGCATGGAAGCTGTGGCCCCAGGGACCTGGTGCACTGCTGCTGGAGCCACTTCTGTCTGCAAATGTGGGCTCTGGAACTCTCCTCTGATGCCATTGGTAATTTCTTACACACTTCACTTTTTAGCAGAAGAGTGTATTTTGCTGGTTTTTGTTTGTTTGTTTTGTGTGTTTTGGATTTTTCTCTGCTAAGCTGCTTTGGCATGGTTCCTGTGCCACCATATAACTGGAAGTCACCCTTGTATTTTTTATTAAATTCTCTGTAGGAACTCGTTACCTAGTGTGGTCTTTAGGCTCTCCCAAGGAGCACAGAGAATAAACTGAACATCTACAGACAATACTCCTATAAAACCACAACAGATCTGGTGACATAGCTGAAGGCTAAAATAAGTCACTTCCTGGTTTTTACAAGCCAAGTAAAATACAAGGAAAAATCTCTGTCATATGAGGAGTAGTCCTCATGTTGCAGTAGTCAGTATACCAATTTTCTACTCTATTAACCAGGTAAAGAATATCAGAAACCAAATATGGAACAATTAGTATTCACAAACTAACTTTATCATTATAAAGCTATTGAAATTTATCATTAATGTCAGATCTGTGTTACCTTGAATTTCAGCTGTGTCCAGCATAGAAAGCTGTGGTTTGTGTATTTTCTTCTTAAGAGCAAATACTGATAGTTGGTTTCTTTAATTCGTTGAAAGTAACCAGTGTGCCCGAAACTGTAGTAAGGTTCAACGTAGATATCTAAGTTACTGATCTACCTCATATTTTTTCAGCAAACATTCATTTTTGCTTTTTGTTATCATGTGTCAGCACTGCCCAGTACACAACATGGATGTAAGAATAAAGCTAGCCTATATTTGGTAACACACATCATTTAGAACACATAGGTACCAGTAAATGATATTATCTAAACAGTGTCTGCAGTTTTAATATATTTGCCAGTGTTACACTCTTATTCTATCACGTGGCAGTAATTATTCACTTCTAATATTTATCGTTATTAGTTCTGTGAGTTTTGATATTCTATATTCATACATTTTTCTCAGTTATCAAAAAGAAATCCTTTTCTGCTTCATAAAATCCTTGTTGTACTCTCAGTGTTTCATTGTCTCTTATTTTGTGATTTCTCAATCTTCTTTCCTCAACTTTATTTCCTTTGTTAAACCTTCTTAACCTATAAGCTAGGGACTCAGAAAGTTTTGTGATGCGGTGTCTTCATGAATTTTGTAGGTTTCTCTACTTATGGGAATCTGTGTTTGGCCCTGATTTTCCTACTGCTGTTTTCTGTGTAGGACTGTGAGTAAAAGTAGAGACAAAGATAGGTTATTGACAGAAACAAGAAGATAAACCACATTTTCCACATATATGCTGTTTTTCATTGTTAACATGTTCACATAAATTGGTATGCTTTTCATTTGGTCACTTCATAACTATGGACTGGAGAAATCACATCACAATGCCACAGGTCTTGGGAGAACATCCTTAAATGTTTTATATGAACACTTTATAAAACTTATTGTTTCAAGCTTATCCAAAGAGAAAAACATTTTAAGTCCTGGGCTCTAGAGAGGAAGGCAATGCCCTTATTCCCATCTTTGGAGAAACTGTGTTTCTCTATCCTCTTGTTGCTCTCTTTCTTCAACTTCTTTGTCTTCATTTCTACTGGTTTTGGACCTCTTGTCTCTATTGGAGAAGGCCCTGCCATCTGGTCTCTCTGACAATGACTTCTGGCATTTGAGTGGCACACAGCAGGAGAAAACAAAGGCCAACACACCTTGGCTGGTGACATGGCTGAGCCATCCAGACCTATCTCTTCCTCTCAGTGTTGTCATATTTTCCTTCCTCAGGCTGAGTAAACTAACGGGTGCAGTGTTCCAAGGACTTGGGCTTTTTGATAAGGAAGGAACTATGTGGGGCTCCTTCCTAGTCAGGTAGTGCTGAGGGAAGGACCAGGCCTGCTGGTTCCTCCATAGGGGTTGTAGGGATTATGAGTGTCAGAAGACTCAGAAACCTCTCCTGACCACCAGAGAAAAACCACACTGAGTCAGGAATCTTTTCAATGCAGGAACTTGCAGAAACAACTCGCTTTATTACTCTGATCAGTTGCCTATATCATGTTGGGGACAAAAGCGGGGATTTTAGCATGTGTGAAGAAGTAAGGGCTAATAGTAAACTTTAACTATTGAAATGGTAATTACAATTGCCATGTGGAGGTAGCAGGCTAGAAGCCATTAGTTGTTTTGCTGAGTCATAGCTGGCCAGAGACAGGTCGCCAAACTTTAGCTAGGCTCAGGAAGTTCCACTAGGCCTCACGCCTGGGCCTTTCAGGGCCCAACAAACTAGATTCTCTACCTACCTCCTTCAGTCCAAAGCAAATAGTTCACCCATGATCTTTGAAATACACATATTCAGGTTTCAAGTTTGTATTGTTTGTGTCTCTTTAAGGATATCTTGGAAAAATGGTGTCTGGACTAAGACAAAAGGACAAAAATGACTGGACCTCCTGTGGTGGTTTGATTCAGGTGTCCCCCATAAACTTAGGTGTTCTGAATGCTAGCTCCCCAGCTGATGGATATTTGGGAGTTAACGCCTCCTGGAGGGAGTGTATTTTTGGGGGCAGGCTTATGGTCTTTATAGCCAATTTCCCCATGCCAGTGTTTGGCACACCCTCCTGTTGCTGTAGTCCACCTTATGTTGGCCAGGGGGTGATGTCCACCCTCTGCTCATGCCATCATTTTTCCCTGCCATCGTGGAGCTTCCCCACAAGCCTGTAAGCCAAAATAAATCTCTTTTGCCCAGAAGCAGCTCTTGGTTGGGTGATTTCTACCAGCAATGCGAACCGGACTGCAACAATAAAGTGGTACCGAGGAGTGGGGTTGCTGCTAGACCCCTGACTGTGTGGCTTTGGCCTTTTGGAACTGATTTTCAAGAGGAATGTGGGAGGAGTTGAAACCTTGGCCTAAGAGATGCGTCGCAGTGCTGTAAGTACAGCTTAAAGGACGATTCTGGTCTGAGCTCCAAGATCTGAATGCAGTAAGAACTATGGACTGTGAGGTTTGGCTTATGAGGGTGAGAAAGAGCTGTGCCTGGACTGGGCTAGCAGTTTGTGTGAGAAGCTTGCTCTTGTGCCTGTGTCCTGAGAAGTTGGACAGGGTTGCTTTGCGTAGAAATGAACTGGTGTGTGCAGAGGGATATGGCACAGAAAGAAAAATCTTTGAGTGAACTGTTGCCTGTTCAGCTGCAACTAAGAGATTACAACCTTTGAGACTGGGCTAGCTGACCTGCGCTGGGGCAATAAGAAGAATGTCGACTTTTTTGAAGGGGCCTGAGTGCTCAGGGAATGTCCTGTTCTTCAAAGTCTGCTTTATTCCCCCCTGGATTAACAAATTGGCACCCTACCTGGTATCGTGGAGTATAAGAAATGCTGGAAAGAGGGTCATTGAGTTTGCAACATGGTCTTGTGTTTTGGAAATGGCCATGGGCAATGTGAAGCAGGTTTGCTGGTTGCCTGCATAGAGACCCCATGGGGCCATGAGGATGAACCGTGGCTTGCAGTGGAGACCCAGTGAAGATGCCGGGACCATGAGATGGCTGCAGAGGAGCTGCCGGCCCCGATGAAGTTTCCCAGGACTGTGAGTAGCCTAGCTGGAGGGGCGGAATTGGAATGCCAGAGACTTGTTGCTGGTTAGAATTATCGGACTTGAATATTTGTCACTGGTTAGAGTTGCTGGACTTGAAGCTACAGAGTTTGATGTTTGCCCTGGTTGTTTTAAATCTTGTATTGGTTGAATGTTTCTTTGCTATGCCCAATGCCATCTTTTGCAGTGTGAATATTTATTTTGTGTCATTATGGGTTTTTTGAGGTTATATTTTGGTATTATGGCTCAGTTAAAAGATCTTGAACTATGGGGATGTATGATCATCATTGAGATTGATTAAAAACTATGGGGACTTTTAAAGTCAAACTGAATGCATTGTATCTTACACCATGTATGGATATCAGTTTATGGGGGCCAGGGGCGGAATGTGGTGGTTTGATTCTGGTGTCCCCCAGAAACTTAGGTGTTCTGAATGCTAGCTCCCCAGCTGATGGATATTTGGGAATTAATGCCTCCTGGAGGGAGTGTATTTTTGGGGGCAGGCTTATGGTCTTTATAGCCAATTTCCCCATGCCAGTGTTTGGCACACCCTCCTGTTGCTGTAGTCCACCTTATGTTGGCCAGGGGGTGATGTCCACCCTCTGCTCATGCCATCATTTTTCCCTGCCATCGTGGAGCTTCCCCTCGAGCCTGTAAGCCAAAATAAATCTCTTTTTCCCAGAAGTAGCTCTTGGTTGGGTGATTTCTACCAGCAATGCGAACCGGACTGCAACACCTCCTGTCAAATGTTGTCTTTAAATGGTGCCAGAACTCATGCTTTGTCTGTAGCACCATGGTCAGTAACATACACAGAGTCTACAGGCAGTAGTGACCACAAAAACCAGTACAGATTTGTCACAGAGATGTAGGATCTAAGTATTAGACACTAAGATTAGTTGGCTTGAATGCTTATGGTATGGCATACTTGGGATCTAAATATTGAGCTTTTATCTTCTTCTTGGTGATGTTACTTATTAAAGAGCTTAAAATATAACTGGTTCTAATTTAAATTTTTCTTTAAAAAGGTGCTTCCTAGATGAGTTAGGGCTTAGTATAAGGAGCTGAATTCACTGGTAAAGCTATCCAAATAGGGGCTTCTAAACTCCAAGAAAAGATTCAACCAGAAAAAACACCAGTGGCAATCAGTCTAGCTATCACCAGGGGCCTTTATATTCGAAAGCAGGCTAACTGTACTCTCTGTTGGAGAATCTGCTTCTCTTTTTCAGATAGATGTAGATCCTAAGGAGAGAACCACCCCATCATAGCTCTAAAGGACTCCATCTGAAATTAAGGACAATTGCCAAAACAAGCAAGGGTGCTGTTTTCTTGGTGAACTCAGTACTAGCACAAGGGTGAAGGAGGATGACCAAGAGAACAACCAACTCCTACCAAATCAGATTCAGAGACCTAGAGGTCCCCAACAACTCACCACTAAAGCAGACCAAAAATGAACCCAACATGGCTCAGAGAAATTTTGCAAAGAGGGGTGGAAAGAATGTCAGAGTAACATGTTGAGTCATGATCTGAAGAGACATTTCTCCTACCCATAACTGTGGGCTAACTCCACACTGCATGACCAATATACCTCAACAATGAGGGACGAAGGGGAGGGGATAGGACTTGGACCAGCCTAACAAGAATACCAGCTTGACTGTATTCACTATGTACAAATCTAATTAATAAAAAAAAAATTAAAGTAAATGGAATTTAAATAAATAAACAGGGGCATAATTAGATCAAAGAGAATAAAAAACAAGTGAAAAGTATGCATTGTCATTATTGTAAAAAAAAAAAAAAAAAAGAATTCAAGCCAGGCTCATGCCTTTAATCCTTGCTATCAGGAGACCTAAGAGAGAGAGGCCTGCCAAGAGTTCAAAGCCAGCCGAGTCTACAAAGTGAGTTCGAGTTCAGCCTGGGCTAGAGTAAGAAACCCATTCCTTAAAAACAGGCTGAATACAAATATTTGAAAAGGGAATGTTACAGGGGGCCATGTGACTGCCAGTGATCAGTCTGTGACTACACAAGCTGATGTTCTTTGGAGAATATAATCATATATACACATTAGCCAGATCACACACCCTCCTTTTTAATATTTACCTTTCCCCCCATGTTTTCCTTTATGATGCACATCCTTGCGGCCTTGGCCTAAAGAAGGATCCAACTGCCTCACATCAGTTCCAGAAGATTCAGTCAGGGAGCCAGGGGGTGTTTTGTGTCTCCGGGGATTTGGAACTCATCTTCACCTTCTGCTCCATTGCAATTGGCCTAAGGAATAAGAAACTAAGCGTACCTCAAAGTGGACTATTCAGACAACTTTCCTCTAGGGACATCAAACCATGGTCTCATGACATACTTGCTGAAACATCAGTGTCTAATAGTCCACAAACAACTCACTTCTTTTCTCTAAACTTTGTGTATGTGTGCAAGCATATGCATGTGTTAACGTGGGCATGTGCCTATGCGCCACTGTGAGCATGTGAAAGTCAGAGAACAGGCGTGGGATCCTCGCCTTCCACATGGTTAGAGAAAGGGTTTCTCACTGGCCACTGTGAACACACAAACTAGCTGGCCTCCATGCTTTAGGATTCGCCTGACTTCTTGCAATGCATGTCTGGCTTTAAGAGGGTGCTGGGATCTGAACTCCAGTCGTCAGTGCAGCACAAGCATTAAACAACTATCCTTTCCCCAGGTCTCTTCTTTAAATGTCTATTTCACTTTTTACCAAACCTCAAACACACTGAGAGATTGTTACACAGCATTCAGCTTCAGATAAATTACAAAAGGGGAAGAATAAAGCACAACTAACAGCAGTTGTTGGAATCAGTTACCATCATTCTGTTACTTTTGGATTTAATGAATAATAAAATTAGGAAATATTTAGAATACTAAAATTAATTTAATGGCAAATTCACAACACTCACTTTTACTACCCTATTGTTGGAAGACTTAATTTTCTGCAGTTTTCATTTAATACTGTAGGTGTTTATTAGCAAACACTTAGCTGAATGAGTGCTTAGGAATAAAAATTATTGCAAATGTAATTTACAGTTGAACACAGAAAATATACATACAACACAGAAAATGAGGATATTGTAACCTCAAAGTCAGTCAGTCTCTTACCTGAAGGCCAGCACTAAAGGTCCAATGACTCTAGTGGTAAAGGAAATAGCAGTACTGCATTAGGTCTGTGAATACCGACATATTACTTCAGGGAGAAACCATGTCCCAAACTCTTCCCTCTGAACTTGCAAGGCCACATCATTCTGTATGAAAATTGTTTGGTTAACAGTGCTTAAATAACTGCTGGCTATTCTAATGTGTTGTCATATTAATAGTGACTATTTCATTTATACAGGTGTACATGTGTATGTGTATACATGTATGTGTGGGTGTGTAGGTAGATAGATTGACAGTCAGATCTCTTATATATGTATTTATCTATCTATAACTTTGTATTCTCCTATTCTTACTTGCTATCCTATGATATAACAATTGGTTAAAAACAGCCCAAATACATGCTAATTATATTATCATCTTTCTAGCCTCATTAAATCCCATATAACTGTCATTATGCATAAAAAGTATCCTTTTGCCAAACAGGACGAGCAAGAACACCTAAGGAAACCTCAATTTACTAATCCATCTTGGCTCCCTGGCAGACAAGTGTGTGCAAAGACAAGACAGGCTATTAAATAAGAAACGTTCATGGGATGATTGCTATGGCTTGGGTATGAAATGTCCCTCAAGGCTCAAGTGCTGAAGGCCAGGTCTTCTGCCACTTGATCCAGTAACTGACAGCTGACTAGATCTAGAGGGCAAGAACTTGATGGAATAATGTGGTGATAAGGATTATCAGTGTAGGAACTGCAAGGGGGACCTAATTTGAGAAAGGGGATCTTTATAGGGTGTATACTTGAAGAGTATATCTTGTCCTGAGCTCCTACCCCAGCTGTGAATTCTAACTGCCATGATGAGAGCAGCTATCCTCTACCAGGCTCTCTGACATGTTTCTACTTGTGGCATGTTAAACTCACAGTCAGCAGACCATGAGGCAAAGTACTTTCTTCTTTTCTCTACAACTAAAAAATAACACACACTACATTTTTGTCTATCCCAGAATGCCAATAGGACACCTAATATTTTCAAACTAATCCATTTGCTAAAATTACCTTCAGTACTTGCAATTTGGTTCAATCAAACAGTAAACTAGCTGTGGAAATACCTACCATTCACAGAGCATTACCCTCTCCCAGTACAGGAGAATCTCCACCACAGCTCAATGAGGATGCTAGTACTATTTCCCTCAGTTTATTATAATGAAAGTAAAGGACAGAGAAGTTCAATGATGGATGCATTTAACAGCTACTAACTGGAAGAATGTGAATCCAAACCCAGAAATGCTGATTCTGGAGCCAACAATCTCAACCAGTATTTGAATCAAGTTGTTGTCAAGAAGTTATAAAGAAGAAAATTATATACTACCAGTCTCCTAACCTTGGTAACATTGAAGATTATTATAAGGTTTCTAACTTTTTTTTTTAATTTAAGAAAGGGAAGTGAAGAAAGTTAGGCACATCAGGGCCTCCTTTTACTGCAAACTCCAGATGCATATGCCACTTGTGTATCTGGCTTTAGGTGAGAACTGGGAATTGAACACAGACCATCAGACTTTGTAAGCAAGAGCCTTTAACCACTGAGCTATGTCTTCAGCCCTCTTATATACAAAAGCAGCAGTGCTCACTTCATTCCAAACAACACAAATTACCTAGAGCTGAAGGTCAAACATTGTCTTAAAAGATCGCCAGAGAGTTCTCTGTCATCTTCTGGTAGCTCAGAGAATAAAACCCCTCCCACAAAGCAGCCTGCTGCTTGTAACTTAGTGCCAGGAAACATATAGGCTCCCACAGTGAACTTCAGAACTGGGGATCTGTCAGGAACTAGATGATACAAGCAGTCACACACCTGAAAAAAAATTTAAATAATATAAATAGAATACATTTTCATAAAAATTTTATACTAGAAAAGTCCACCACCATTAAAATTAATCTTTTGCTAGTCTTATCATCCTGTAATAAGACTACTAAATACTGTAATTCTACTAATAACAGTCTTGAAACTGATGGCCATAAGTAGTCCTGTGTTTAACTAAAGATGATGCTAGATTTAAACAAATTCTGATCAAGCAAATTAAAACTCTCTCTTATTCTATTTAGACATCCCTTTTTGTTAATAAGCAAACTCAGCTGACAAGATGGTTCATTGGTTAAGAAGCTTGCCTGCAAAGGCTAACTGCCTGGGTTCAATTCCCCAATACCCACATAAAGCAAGATACACGAAGTGGCACACGTATCTAAGTGGAACATGCATCTGGAGTCCATTTGCAGTGGCTGGAGACTCTGTATGTCTCTCTCTTTCCTCTATCTTTCTTTGCTTGAAATAAATAATTAAAATTTGTGACAAACAAGCAAATTTAAACTGTTTTCTAGTGTTACAAACATGTGTACTTATTTAGGGCTAGAGAAATGACTCAGCAGTTAAGGTGCTTGATTCTCCAGTACCCACGAAAGTCAGATGCACGAGATGGTGCATATGTCTAGAGTTCATTTGCAGTAACTAGAGGCCCTGGCACACCTATTCTTTCTATCTGTTTCTTGCCCTTTCCATAAAACTAAAAACAGTATTTTAAATACTTTCACATCCTCATAACATCCTCTAAAACTGGCTGACATTTTAAATTATTTTAACTAGTACATAAACCATAAAAATTGTTCATATTAATGGTGTGTACCAAAGCTTTGATGAATGTGTACACTTTATAAGTTAAGACAGGTGAACATAATTAACTCTTTGTTCATGATTTCTTTATGTTGAAGCCTTTCAAATCTATTCTCTGTGGATATTTGAAGTGTACTGTGCACTGTTATCTGTAATCACCCTATGTAACAGCATGCCTGAACTTGTTCCTACCTAATTATAATTTAGTATCCACTGATCAGGCTTTTTTATCTGACCCTCTGCCCCACTCCTCTTGGCTAATAACCATATTTCTATTCAACTGTATAAGAAAAGCTTTTAGATTCCACACATGAGTAACAGCATATGGTTCCTGGTCATGCTATGTTGGTTTACTTCACCTAACATCATAATGTCTTGTTCCATCCATAATGTATAGTATTCCACTGGGTATATGTAGCATAGTTTCTTTATCTATGCATCATTTGATGGGCATTTAGGTTGTTTCCATTTTAAAGTGGTGACGATTATTGTCCTTTGATTACCAGAATTCTGAAGCAAAGGCAGGTCAATTAAGTTGCTCAGATTGACAACTAAAAAGTGATGTTTGGACCTTCACACATGCAATTGAAAGCAAAGAAGTAGAGAAATTATTGTAAATACAAACACAAAACAGGTGTTTTGTTTTTTTTTTTATAGGGTTTGTATTATTTATTTTGTACTAATCCCAAGAAAACCTGACATCAAAGAGCTGAAACAGACATGTTTCTATGATCACTATGTACTGTGAAATTAAAACAAAATGACACAAAGCCCTCCTGTGATCCTGCAGTGTCACATGGGGAGGTTGGCTTGCCAAAATGGTCAGGCTTACACTCTATTTAAATTCAGAAGCTAGTAAGTTAGAATTCTGCAGTGCATTTATTTCTCGTGTGTTATTTTCTCTTAGTAACAAAAATGTAACTGTCAATTCCTAGAACACTGTCTTACTGTCAAGAAACATGGTTTGTCACACTAGTAAAATAACATGTGATGTGATGAACACAAGTTAAGAGTGTGAGATTTTATAAGGACAATGGAAAATTCAGACAGTATCATTAACTCTCACCAGCATGATGTACACCAGCAGTAATGCTAAAGACTTATTCTTGGAATATGCTTAACATGCATTTAAAATTCCTTTTCTTTTATGGATTCATTTTTCTATTCATGTCAAAAGCTATTATCAGTAAATAAAAAGTCAGAAGACATTATCTTTGGATATAGTAAAACATCAGGCAGGTCATAATGAAGCAAATTACTACGCTTTCTACAGCATGACAGGTAGATATGCCATGTGAAAGGATGCAAGGTAATTTGGAAACTTTAAGGAAACTGAGTATATACATGATGAAAATAAGAAGTCAGACAATACAATAAACTATTAGCTAATAGTATGGATATAGATTTGAAAAAATGCTAAAATAAATATACTTGGAAAACTTATTATTCTGTGACTTTTGCTCATCTTGATTTCCTGGGAATATTCCTAAATGTGATTGGTGAGCTTTTCCATTAGCTGACTTCTCCCAGTCTCACTCTCAGACGGAAATCATACATGTATGTTCTGTATGAGATAGAATGGGTTTTTCATCACACCAAAACTAAAATTGAAGGAAAAAGAATCTTTGAAGTTCTAAAACTCCAGGGGTGACTTCTTAAAATAATCTTGTTCTCATTTCATAAATAGAATAATGGTGATTTGCTATAGCATAGAATATTTTACCTAATGTCTAACACTTTGAGGGTTTGTTATTGTCTATATTTTAAGGTAAGCACACTGAGTAACATATGTTAACACCTTTTTACAATAGTCTGTTACAAATATCTGTGTACACATAAATGAGAGCTTATTAAAGAGACAGTAACTAAATGCTAGGTGCAAGTTTACTTTTTAGTTCAGACCGAAAATGGGAGCATGAAAAAGATTGAAAATCAAATTGAAAGGCAAGTGTAAAAATCATCTTAATAGTTGAGATCATATAACCAAGTACAAGGTGCCTGGGGTGAGCTTTGTTAATCTCCAGTTGCAAAAGACACAGTCCTTCCTTCCTTTCTTCCTTTTGCTTTCTTTGTTAAGCTTTATGCTACCAGTAGCACTCCTATCACGTCAGAAGAGATTGTCACTCTTATGAAAGCATCCCTCGCCCTAGTCAATAAGTTTCTCTTGAGCCAGACATGGTGGCACACCCCTTTAATCCCAGCACTCGGGAGGCAGAGGTAGGAGGATTGTCCTGAATTGGACACCACCCTGAGACTCCATAGTGAATTCCATGTCAGCCTGGGCTAAAATAAGACCCTACCTTGAAAAACAAACAAACAAAAAAGTTGCTCTTTATAATCAAGCTTCTTTCACAAAATAATCTAGGCATTATTCTACTTCAGCAATGATACTTTCAACAATGCCCCAAAGTGTCTCTTATACACAACTCTAATAAGCCTCCAACTATCTTTAAACAAGTTTCAAGTTGACTTCCATGTAAAAGCTGCATAAGTACTCAGAGCACACCATTCCATAGGGAAGAGTGAGTATAGATAACCACAGCCATGAGTAAACCACCTCATCTGGACTCAAGACAAAAGCAATGGCCCTGTTTACTTAGTGCTCTCCCTTCAAAGAAGCTCCTTTGTTATACTCAGAGTGGTTCCTGTTTCAAGACCCCAAGTTCCCCATGCCTGCAGACATCCTTTCAGAACCTGGTACCCCTAGATGACCACCTTCATAATACCTCAGGAAAATGCACAGCAATGTCCTGACATTAATCTTACTTAGGGCAAATCTCTCCTCTTGGACTGACTGCATTCTGCTCAAATTTTCTAGTTTGAGCTTCTAGACAGACATTTCTCAACCAATGCCTGACAAGGTTGGGGATGACTGCATCTGCTCAGTGGCTGTGAGACTGGTGAGAATGAAATACAGAATGAGCTACGAGTAAGAATGAATGAAGAGGAAGCCCTGCAGAAATACCACATTAGAAACGTACACGTGCTTACACCTCACACACACAACCACATAACACATACTACAGACATTAAAAATAATGAAACATAATCTAGCATGTATTTCAATTTATGCTTACCTGAAGCAACCCAGGAGGCTGGTTTAGAGCTGTATCCAGAGAACTATCCAAGAACCTCACAATTTGAAAGTACCCCACATATTAACCTCTCCTGCAGGATTTACAAAACAAACAAACAAACAAAAACCCTGTACTCTACTTGGTATTAAAATCAACTCATCTGCATCTAGCCCTGAGGTTTCAAGAGGGGGTGGAGGTGTGTGGTTCCTACAGAAGTCTTCTCCAAATGATGAAATATCCCCAGTCTGGTCCATAGCACACAGTGCAGCCTGTGGAGTGTAAGTGGGGGGAGCTTCTGCTGGATGGCTTGGTGATGGTGCTAAAAGAGAAGAGGGTCTTGTGGCAAGTGGCCCTGCACTCAACTGGAGTGTTCCCAGTCACCTCAGCATGCTGACTGGAGAACTGAAGGACTGAGGTTCACCTGACTTTTCACCATGTATTTAGGTGGGAATTCTGGATGGAACTTGGGCACCTCCTGAAGATCGTGCTGCAGGGAAGTGGCAAGGCCCTTCTCTAGAATCTCTAGCCTGGTGCGCACATGCCCTAGTGTTTCTTTCAGCTTCTGTTGCATCTGTCTAGCTGACTCCCACGCAGGACCTGTGTGCTCACGCTCTGGGGATACAATGCTAATTCCTCTGAGCAAGTGTCCTATTCCATGCTTGTAGTAGTTTTCTGCTTCTTCCTTCTGGCCGAATTCATTGGTGTTCAGTCCTTTATTTACAAACATAAACGCCTTCTTGGATGCTTCCTTGATGATTCTAATTTCAGCAGGTTCTCCATTTTGCAACTCTTGCTCCATCTCTATAAAACAGAAAATATTCCAGATGTAATTATCTCATCTGACTCTGTCTACTTACTGTTTGCCTTTCCTACCTGATCACACTTTAAGGACAGAAGTTTTACTTATCTCAACTCGTTCACTATTGCAAAACCAAAGCCTGCTCTTACCTATGACACAGAGAAAGCCCTAAGGAGCAGATCAGTGAATAAATAAAAGCTCTTGGTTTTAAGAGAATAAATCAAATATATCTTTAAAAATTTTCTCACTTCTTCTAATGTAGTTCCCAACCAAATATTCAAATATGTGAAACGTTAGAGTTGGAACTAGACTCTTACTGTACAATTCATTCTTCCTTTTTTTTTTTTTTTCTGTTTTGTTTTGTTTTATGAGGTAGGGTATCACAGTAGCCCAGGCTGACCTGTAATTCACTCTGTAGTCTCAGGGTGTCCTGGAACTCACTGCTTCAATTAAAGGTGTGAGCCACCACACCCAGCAAGAAACTTATTTTTATAAATCCAGATTTTTGTGTAGTTAATTAAAATTGAGTTGAGTCACAAAATGAGAAGAAGAAATGATGGAAGACTGGTAGAATCATTCATATTACCTTTTACTTAGAAATAGCACCTTACAGAAATAAAGGTTTTATGTCACTGAGTAATGTCATGCAATCTCATTCCATTCCATCTCAAATATGAATCATTTTTGTCCAGTGTGTCCATGCCATATATGCTACTCCTGTGTGTGTGTGTGTGTGTGTGTGTGTGTGTGTGTGCTTACTACACAGTAGGCACTGTCCTTTATCACAACTGCCAGATTCCAGTGTTTGTGTTCAAGCAGCCCTTATTTTACTAACCAGTGGCCTCAGAGCATAAGAACTTTGATGCCAGCAGCCTGAGCTGGGCAAAGAAAAGATGTAATATACTTCCTTATGAAAAAACTAAAACTTCTCAATTTAGGAAATTAAAACTTCAAAGGCTGAAGGTGTTAATTAAGATCTGCTTTAAAAAGGAATTTTCTACTTATGGAATTGTGAAGAACAAAGAAACTCATGCTTGTTTGCTGAGAAGGAAAAGAAGCTGGGTATGCTGGGTGGGTGTAATGGTTCATGCCTGAAATCCAACACTTGAGAGGGACCAATGTGAGGAGATTATGAGTTAGAATCCAACATATGTAGAGTGTTCTAGATTAGCTTGGAATCTTGTGTCAAAATAAAAGAATAAAATAAAATAGAAGAGGGTGGAGGGTAGGAAAGGATAAGGCAAAGGGACAAAAGAGAGGAAAGAGAAAGGGAGAAAAGAAATTAAAGTGTAGGAGAAATGAATAGAAAATGTGTCTAACAAAAGGCAGTGGGAGCCAGGCACATGCCTTTAGTCTCAGCACTCACAGCAGGAGACTGTAAGGAGCCTTGCAGATGCCATTACAAGATGGCACCGGTTTCTGGTTTCTTCTTTCACAGTTGAACTAAATAAGCACAGTGCGCATGTTCACTCACGCAAGCAACCTGGTGTGGGCAGGTGCTAATGAGGTATCCAGGGAGTAACCAATCACTGGTGGTCACATATCCTTTGGTAACCAATCATTAGTGGACATGCAGTCAAGAACCCTATATAACCTGTGGCCTTTCCCGGTTTGAGGTCTTCGCATCTAGCAGCTTGGCAGTCCCCAATAAAGTGTGTACAGAAGAATCCTGATTGTGGCGTCTTCCTTGCTGGTGAGGAGGGCGAACAAGTGGTGCTGAAACCCAGGAAACAAAGACATCTTGCACCAGTGAAGATCCCTGTTTTTAGGAGGATTCAGAACTGACACACGGGACGGACGGATCCGGACTTTTTTCTGATAGGTATGCTGTCTGGGGGGTTGATCCTATTGTTGTGATTTTCTTCTTGCCCTGTATGCTCAATAAAGTGAAACAGGGCCAGAGGACTTTAGCGGAACATCAGGACAGTATGTCAGAAACAGAAAAAGGGAACAAAAAGGAAAACAGAATAAAAAGAAAGAACAAAATGTAATGAAGGTTAGTGGTAAAAAGGAAACAAAGCTTAAAGATTTAGAAGGTAATAATTTATGTCCTTTATTAAGTGAATTCAAACATTTACATGTGGCAAGCTCATCAAGTTCTGAGACTGCTTCTGTAAGATCTTTTAAATCCTCAGACAGCGAAGGGGAGTTGGACTTGTATGATGAGGCTGTGTTAGAGGAGGAAGCTGCCAAGTATCAGGCTGAGAGATATCACCCTGACCTGCCTGTTGTGCCTTCTGCCCCACCCTTAACAAATAGGGAAGTGCCAAGATACATGGAGGGAACTTCTTTCTGTAAGCCAAAAGAAATAAGAAAAAATCAACAAATATTTCCAGTGTTTGACGATCCAGCTCAGGGCCGATATCATGAGCCCATAGGACATAAACAGTTAAAGGATCTTGCAGAGTCAGTTAGGACGTATGGGACCTATACAAAAAGGTCTGTCCTTATTTTCAGTTCTGCCAAAACATAGGGAACTTATTATAGTGGATATTAAAGACTGTTTTTTCTCCATCCCTTTGCATCAGAGTGATAGACAAACATTTGCCTTTACCATCTGTCAATCATGAGTGACCTGATGCTAGATATCAGTGGAAGGTCCTGCCACAAGGCATGGCCAGTAGCCCAACTATGTGTCAATTGTTTGTTTCTCATACCATTAAGCCAATAAGACAACAATTTCCAAAAATAAAAATTTGCCATTACATAGATGATATTTTATTATGTGGGCAATCTGGAGAGGACCTAAAAGTAGCTTATTCGAGATTAAATGAATCTTTAAACTTAAAAGGTTTAATAATTGCTCCTGAAAAGGTACAAGAAGGAGTAATAGGTAGTTTCTTAGGTACAAAAATATATCCTGATAAAATTATGCCTCAAAAGGTCACAATCCGTAGAGATCATTTAAAAACTTTAAATGATTTTCAAAAATTATTAGGAGACATTGATTGGCTTAGACCTTTTTTGAGGATTTCCACATCTGAGTTAAAACCTTTGCTTCAAATTTTAGAAGGAGAAGCTCATATTACTTCTCCTTGTAATCTTAATCCTGAAGCTATTAAGGTATTAGAAAAAATAGAAAAGGCTATACAAAGTTCTCAGTTAATTAGAATAACGGAAGATCAACCTTTTTCGCTGTGTATAATACAATCATCCTTGTTACCCACTGCTGTTTTGTGGCAGGATGGACCTCTGTTATGGGTCCATTCTCATTCCTCTCCAGGAAAAGTTATTGGACATTATCCTACGTTAGTTTCAGAGCTTGCTTTAAAAGGACTTCAACTAGCCATCACACATTTTGCCAAATTTCCTGAAACAATCATTGTTCCCTATACTACATTTCAAGTTCAAACTCTCTGTGCCACTATTGATATGTGGGCCATTTTAAGATGCACCTTTTCTGGAGAAATAGATAACCATTATTCTAAACATCCACTATTACAGTTTGCTCTCACTCAAGAAATAATTTTCCCTAGGATTACTAGTTCTCAACCTCTTTTAGGAGCTATAGACATTTATACTGATGGATCAAAGACAGGTCTGGGGAGCTATGTTATTGACCAAGTGCCAGTACAATTACAGTTTAATTTAACTTCTCCGCAATTGGTGGGATGTGCAGTACTTGCTTTGGTGTTGCGACACTTTTCAAGACCTATTAATATTATCTCAGACTCCCATTATGTTGTAAATGCTGTTAAACAATTAGAAGTTGCTGGACCTATTAATGCTAAAAGTAAAGTAGCACATATCTTTCATGATATTCAAAATTCTATCAGAAATAGGTGTCATCCCTTTTTTATACAACATATTCGAGCTCACACTCTGTTGCCTGGCCCTATGGCTAGAGCTAATGATTTGGCTGATGTTGCCACAACACACCATTTTTGGGTTGCAAACAGGTACGAAGCTGCTGTAGATTTTCATAAACTATATCATGTTCCTGCTCAAACCTTAAGATATAAATTTCAGCTAACTAGAGCTGAAGCTAGAAATATTGTACTCCATTGTCCTAATTGTGCAGAGTTCAGACATACTCCTTGTCTGGGCGTTAATCCTCGAGGCTTGCGCCCCTTACATTTGTGGCAAATGGATGTAACTCATATTCCTGCTTTTGTAAAAATGAAATATGTTCATGTCTCTGTGGATACTTACTCTGGTATTATACATGCCACGGCCCTTGCTGGGGAAAAGGTGTCCCATGTCATCACTCATTGCTTGGAGGCCTGGGCTGCTTGGGGAAAACCCTACAGTCTTAAAACAGACAATGATCCGGCCTATACTTCAAAGACTTTTCAGCAATTTTGTCAACGCTTAGGTATAGAACACAAGACAGAACTACCTTATAACCCACAAGCACAAGGAATTGTGGAACGTGCTCATGGTACACTTAAGACATATTTATCTAAACAAAAAGGGGGAATAGGCCCCACGACGTTGGGACCTAAAGGAACTATTTCCCTAGCTCTTTTTATACTTAATTTTTTAAATTTGGATGTGATGGGTAGGTCAGCAGCAGACAGGCATTGTCTGCCACCATCACCAGTTTCAGAAAAAATAAAATAGAAAGATGTTATATCTAATCAATGGAAGGGCCGGATCCAGTTTTAATAAGATCAAGGGGAGCTGTTCGAGTTTTTCCACAGGATCAAGATAATCCCATTTGGGTTCCTGCCAGACTGATGTGAGTGGTCAAAGAGAGTCCAGAAAAGGATGAAGATCGTGATTGCTGTGCTGATGATATTACCCCTGTTCAACCTGCTGGGGATATGGAGAGAAACCTGTTGGGGAATACTCTCAGTATTCCCAAAACCTCTACCTGTAATGCATGACTTCTATTAATGCACAATTAAGAGGAGGGTTAATGATTGTTAATCAAAGAATTGATTTAGTGCAAGAACAAGTTGATACTTTATGGCAATTGGCACAATTGGGATGTGAATGGAAAATGTCTGGATTGTGTATAACCTCTGTTCAATATCATAATTTAACTTATACTGCAAATCTGTCACGCCAAGTATCACATTATTTGCTTACTAACTGGACTACTGAATTTGATCAATCTGTACGAGAACTTTGACTTGCTATTACCCATGTGAATTCGACATGAGTGGACTTGTCTTTGGCTGCGGGATTATCGCACTGGATACAGAAAGCTACCCTCTATTTGAAGGAATGGGCTGGAATGGGTTCCATGATGCTGTTAATGATCGCTGCTACAGTCGGATGTCTTTGGTGTTTCTGTAAGATGCAAAGTCAAAGACTCAGAGACAATGCCATGCTAGTGCAAGCATTTGATGCACTGGAAACAGGACATTCACCTAATGCTTGGTTGATAACTCTGAAACAATAATGAGCTGAGGCCGAGGATTGGTGTTTACCCTGGGCTTCTTTGGTAATTGCCTGATGTGCCTGTGCGTAATTTTACAATTGCTTGACCTGTACATTTCTCTCCTCTTTTAAGCTGTCTTGTGGCCTTTGCACCCTGAGAGCTTGTTCTCATTGCACCAGGTTAGGCATAAGACTTCTAGTTTTATTTCACACTCAGCCTTTACACATCCCTGAGGAATAACTCATTGCATGGGATAAGGTGACTTGTGAGTTTTCCAAGGCCTTATAACCTTGATTGCCTGTTGCCAGAAGTGGGAAAGGCTAGATCGGTGATTTGGTCTCTTGGTGTCTAGAAAATGAAAAAGGGGGAGATGTAAGGAGCCGTGCAGACGCCATTACAAGATGGCACCAGTTTCTGGTTTCTTCTTGGTCACAGTTGAAATAAATAAGCACAGTGCACATGTTCACTTACGCAAGCGACCTGGTGTGGGCAGATGCTAATGAGGTATCCAGGGAGTAACCAATCACTGGCGGTCACATATCCTTTGGTAACCAATCATTAGTGGACATTCAGTCAAGAACCCTATATAACCCATGGCCTTTCCTGGTTTGAGGACTTCGCATCTAGCAGCTTGGCAATCCCCAATAAAGTGTGTACAGAAGAATCCTGATTGTGTCGTCTTCCTTGCTGGTGAGGTGGGCGTGACAGGAGACAGAGGTTGGAGGATCACCTTGAGGTCAAATCCACCCTGAGAATACAGAATGGATTATAGGTCAGGCTGAGCTAGAATGAGACCCTGCCTCAAACAACAACAACAACAACAACAACAACAATAACAACAAAAACCTGAGTCTATATGAAGATTTCAAGTGAGGGATTCACTCAAACAAGAATCACCAACCACTTACTACAAGTAAAGGGATGGTTACACAGATTTATCAGTTTGAGAAACACAAACTACCAGAGATGCATCTGCCAGTGAAGAACCAACTTTCTGTTACATTTCTGCCAGGTGAAGAAATTATGAAAAAAGGATAATTATGATAAACCCAGGTCCTCTGACAGAACCTACATTCACAAACATGCAAAGGAGGCACTTGAGCACAAAACATGGAAGAACAGAAACTTCTGATTTCAATGTCCTTCCAAAAGATCTATGCAAATATCTTTCAATGCAAAGGACTCACAACCATGAAAACAAGCTACTGCTGACATCCAACAATCAACATGTCCATAGTGTATATAATGAGCCTGGATCAACCAAACATCTGACACTACATCAGTTTCCCAGCAGCTTGACACCTATGTCATGCATTTCACACAGGCTTTGTTCCAGCTTACATCAATACCAGAGGAGCTCAATACAATAAGATACATTAGAGGGATACCAGACTTGTTGAACTTTTAGAAAAGTATATTGTGCTTGTCTTATTTATTGCTAGTTTATTGTTAATTTCTTACCATGAGAACTCATCAGAGTTTTAAGTTATCATAGGCATGTATACGAAAATAGTACCTAAGAGTTCAGTATTGTCCATGATTTGAAACATCCAGCAGGGTTTTGGACTGTAATTCCACTGGACTTATAAGAATGTGTGTGTGTGTGTGTGTGTGTGTGTGTGTGTGTGTGTACATGTACACATGCATATATGCAGACAATTATGGATTACAAAAAGATAAAGCAATGCAATTTGGTTGAAATGAACAACATGCAGCAAACAGCAAAGCATTTAAAAACCTTAACAATTACATCAGGAAAAAAAAAGGTATAATGGAGTTTGAGAGATGGCTTATTGGTTAAGGCACTCACCTGCAAAGCCTAAACACACATTTTGTACTCTCCAGATTCCATGTAAGCCAAACACACAAGGTGAGACAAGCACTAGGTCACACATGCCCACTCGCTGGTGCAAGAATCTGGAATTCAATTTCTGTGGCTGAGGCCCTGGGTGCCAATTTATTACACACATACCTCTCTCTATATAGACTGACAGACAGACTGACAGACAGATACATACCTACATACACACATACATAAAATAATAAAATAAAAAAGGACTAATGTGCTGGAGAGATGGCTCAGTGGCTAAAGCCTCTTGCTTTGCAAATCCTAGTGGCTGGGGTCAATTCCCCAATACTAATGTAAACGCCAATCCGCAAAATAGAGCATGCCCTTGGAGTTCCTTAGCAGCAACCCTGAAGTACCCCTTCTAATTCATTCACTCTCTTTCTTCTTCTTCTCTCTTTTCCCAACATCTCTCTAAAATAAACATTGAAAACAAAAAATACAATTGTCTATAAAGTAACATAAAGAGAACGATTGCATGGACAAAAGATATGCATACACCCTAAAAGGACACGCAAATATTAGCTTTCAGAAATTAAACACAAAATAGTTGGAAAGACAAGCTCAGTAGAGGGACAAGGTTATTAAAAAAAAAAAAAGGCCAGAAAGCAAAGCATAAAGAAAAGATGGACAACAAGAAAACAGAAACTAAGGATCTCTTTTATAAGGCCCAACATCCAAACAATAAAACAGAGAAAATGGGGAACACCAGCAACCCCACTGAGGAGGGCCCTAGAGGAATGGGGGCTGGGAGGAGGAAAAAGATGGTACTAACCCATGATGTTCCCATACAAAGCATGTTCTAAAAAAAAAAAAAAAAAAAATAAGTCGAGCAGTATCGAAATTTTGACAATTATTTAAAACCAAGGGCATTTTAATAATACCTTTATTCACTCATCTATTTGCTCAGATAAATTTGAAAGAAAAGTTGCTAAGCTCAACTATTTGAGGCCATTTTTACCGCGGCGATAAAAAGTTTTGAACACAAAGTCACGGAGCTAAAACAAACCAACCTTGGGGAATCCTTGAAAAACTAGTATCAATTCATGACAATCAGAGAGAGAAAAACCCAGCCAGCAACCATAGGCGCCTTAATGCCCTGTCACCCAGCAGCCCGCGGAGCAAGGGTAACTTTGTCCCAGATGTGGGCGGCGGGGTCTCTGGGACCCTGGGGTAGGAGGAGAGGGAAGGAGAGATTAATCTTAAACCAGCAGCAAGGAATGTGCTGGAAGAGGAACTCCTAGCTGCCCGCAGCCCCACCGCTCTGGGCCTCCCAGGACGCCGGAGCCCTAGGCAGGGAGGATGGCGGTGGAGCGTGCAAAAGATGCTTGGTCCAGAAGGACCACAGCCGGGGCGCTCCATGGCAACTGGATAAGGCAGGGCCCCCCAGGGGTCCAGATATCCGAGCTGAGACACACCCAAGAACAACTTCCAGAAACTTCCCTCCCGAACGTGGGGTGGGAAACAAAGGTTGGAGTCCCCCCACTCTGGAACCTAACCCCTACCTTTCTGTCTACTTTATCCAGAAGAAGGGGGGGAAAATATATTAGAGGAGAAGATGGGGTTCATTCTTCTAGTCTCCCAGCTGAACCTTTGCAAGATCTTCCTTTCTATGAAGAAGTGTTGAGGATTGCCGAAAGGAAGAGTTCTTTAGTTTAGTAGAGTTTATTAGAGAGAAACTGATTTGTGAGTTTGAACTCCAACAGATCCTGAGAATTTGAATTAACAATATGATCTGACAGCATTTTAGCAAGATGGAAGAAGGGCTAGGGCAATTAAACTAGCTCCAATCTCGACAATGAGCCACAGTTACAGATTAACTAGCTCCCTATAGCTTTATTAATTCGTCTCAGTGCCTTCTGACCCTGTGTGCACAACTCATTTACTATGGTTAACCTCTAAGCTAGCTGGATCCAATGTAGGTGCAAGATGCAAAATCTATGTCGCCACCCTAAGTTTTGCTTAATAGTATTGAACTAAAGAGGGGGCAGGTAAAGCTGAAAAGAAGTGACAGAGGAGTGTTCGGCACTGAAACATTTCTTATCACACACTCCAGGACTCCGGGTCCATTGTGGAAGACGTGGCAGACAGAATGTAAGAACCAAAGGAAGCATAGGACTTCTTACAGTACAACTCCCCAGACAGAAATTGTCCTCCATATCCTGGACTTCACAGTGCCTAGCAATACCTTCCCAAGACCCCATAATAGGAAAAAAAGATGATGACATAAAAACAAAAGAGACACTAACAAAAAGAGGGAAGGGATATGATGAAGAGCGGAGTTGGGAAGGGGAAATTGGGGAGGGAGGGCATAATCATGGTTTATTGTAAGTAGAGAAGTTGTCAAGGAAAAATTATACATTATGAAGGTGGTATGGGGACGAAGGAAAAAGTATTAAGGGTGAATCAATTATCAATCTAATGAAATAATTTTGTTATTTGTCTGGACTTTGCCATATTTATAGTATTTGTTTACTTGTTGACACTTTAAGAAATACTATTTTAATTATTTGACTGTGAAAAAGAGGGAGAGAGGTGGGGAGGGAAAAAAAAAAAAACAGGGAGAAAACGGGCTTTCCAGGGCCTTTACCACAGCAATGAACTCTGATGCATGTGCTAGCCTGTGCATTAGGCTTACGTGGGTACTGGAGAATCAAACCTGGATACTTAGGTTTTGCAGGCTAACACATATCCCCAGTCAAAATTTATAATTTTAAGATTTATTTTTTCTATATTTGTGTGTGTTTACAGGGTCACCCAAATTTGAGTTCATCATGCACCAAACACACCACACATTCTTTTTTATTTATTTATTTATTTATTTATTTATTTATTTATTTATTTATTTATTTATTTGAGAGCGACAGACACAGAGAGAAAGACAGATAGAGGGAGAGAGAGAGAATGGGCGCGACAGGTCTTCCAGCCTCTGCAAATGAACTCCAGACACGTGCGCCCCCTTGTGCATCTGGCTAACCTGGGACCTGGGGAACCGAGCCTCGAACCGGGGTCCTTAGGGTTCACAGGCAAGCGCTTAACCGCTAAGCCATCTCTCCAGCCCCTCACCACACATTCTTGAGCTGATGGTACTTGAGACTAGCAGAAAATAATCTTTGAAAACATGTGAGGTAACTTTTAATATTTAAATGATTAAATATTTAGATGCTTGAATCAGATAAAGAATTCTCATTTTTATCCAGACACACAGAAATACTAGACAGGCTTAAATTGACAACTTATCTCCTCAGACCTTTCTCTGCCTCTTCAGAACACCCTCCGGCCCCAGAACCAGCACATGAGGTCACTTGCTATGGAATGGCAGCCATCACACATGCAGAGCTATTTCAGTCATGGGTTTTCTCCCTCTTGTACCTACCAGAAGTAAATGGCTGATACTGATACTTTCCAGAGTGCTATCCTCTGCAAACCTGTAGAATCCAGCTTCATTTATCGAAAATCGTCTGAACATCTACAAGTGTCTTACTAAAAACATTCCACAGATGAGAATTCTGTTGTTTTGACCAGCATTTTCCTTGGTCTAGTCAGTGTGTTTGCAAAGGGATTTGACTTGGTCGTTTCCATCCCGGTATACCTGGATAGCAATATTTGATTACAGATAGATGGTAATACATCGTTTTTCTTCACCAGATTTTTCTAAAAACAAAAGCATTCCCGCTAGATGCAGTGACATGTGCCTTCATCCCCAGGTAGTTTCAGCTACTTCAGAGCAGGCTGAGGCAGGAGCAATCACTCCAAGTCAAGCTCAAGGCCAGTTTGGACATCACAGGAAGAACCTATCTCAAGAAGGAAAAATTTCTCTAATAACAATAAAATATTATAAAATGCAGGGAGTTTTTAAATAAAAAATACCATTATCCTTGCCCTCTCCACATTCCACAATGCATGTGTTTTAGTAACATGTCCACAAAATAGTCCTCTTTTCTATCTCCTGTGCAAATTAAAATGGATGTTTCCTCTAAAGCTTAAACTTTGATCTATTGAAGATGCCTTGTGAAAAATAAAACTAACTGAGCCCTTAGCATGATGAATGGTAGAGCTGTCCTAGTAAGTTCCTGGGAGTTGGAAACAGGGACAGAGGTGGAAAAGAAAGGTTTTAAGAGTGTCTTTTAGGGTTATGTTATACAAACTGAATATGACACAAGGTTTCCCCTGAGATGGGGAAGAAAATATTTGTGCATGTGGGAAAGGAAAAGAGAGCTAACATTATTTTGTATCTAGGTAATGTGTATATAACCACCTCATTTCAACCTCAGAATGAACCACCCTGTGGATTTTACTCTTTATGATGGTTCACAGGTCATGTGTTTTGTTGTCTGTAACATACATAGCAGTACACTCTCCAAATAAAAGTTTACTAAGTAACAATCATAAGAACATTTTTGTCCTGCCCCCTCATCCCTGCCAAGGTCTGAATCCCCATATCAATAGTTTGACACTATTCGTGTGTTGGAGGAGTCATGACTTTCAATGCAAAGTGACCTTCACCTGTTCTCAGTGTCTTTGGATTCCTCTGTAGACAAACAACCTTTGGAGGAGTCACCAGTGATGCGCAGGGAGTGCTACATTAATTTAGAGATCTCTAATGGCTACATAGCTCTTCCCAGAAATGTCATGGGGTTGTGGTGTTTCTCTAACATTTAACACAAGGACAGGTGCAATCATGGAGCTAAACTTCACAATGCAGCCACATTGGACATAGCACCAACAGCACTGTTATCCACCTCAGCGTCTACATTCACTAACAAAAATGGCCCTAGTTAGAAGCAAACCAAAGTAGAGCCATCTCCTCTTTTAAAATTTAATTTCATTGTTTTAGTTAGCCTGCAGAAATTTAGGCATCATCTGTCTTGGGATTTTTAAATGCAATTTGTTTTAGTTGATTCATGCTCTCCATTCTTCCTTAATGTCCCCCATCCTATTTATGTGTCACAGGTGACCTTTCACCTTTCCATCCCCCCTGGCTCCTATTCACCTCTTTATGCGCATTTTTAGTTATGTCATTCTATCTTTACAGGTTCTACTCAGATTGGTCTCCCATATAGACATACTAACAGATATTACAAGCTACCACCCTCCTGTCTGAGAGAACACGTGGCTTGCTCATCTGAGTTTGGATTACTTCACTTAATGTAACCTATGCCAATCCCGTCCTCTAAACGAACATGCCAGCTGCACTAACTCACCGTTTGGGGCATAAAACATCTGAATACAAGGAGAACAAAAACTAAGCAGAAGACTTTTTGTGTCTTTAACAGTGATTTCTGATCTGTTTACCAGAACATAAATTCTGAATCATCAGACATATAAAATTCATATAAACACAAAAGAAAACAACAACAGCAACATAAAGCACAGCACAAGAAGAAACAGCTGTTAATTTTCAGAAGGCACAGCCAGGTAAACACTCTGTGGAGCCATGTGAATGTGCAAGTGTCAGCATCTTCCTGTGGCTCTGCCTAATACAGTCATAGAATGTAATTCCTAAATCCTGGGGACAATAAACTGATAAATCGCTCTGAGCCCATCAACAAAACCCTCTTTCCACCTGATGGGAAAATGAAAGCTTTCTAAACTTTGCTGAGAACTGCTATTTGGAGTTGGGTGTGGTGGTGCATGCCTCTAATCCCTGCACTTGGGAAGCAGAGGTAGGAGGATCACTGTGAGTTGCAGGTCAGCATGTGCTAGAGTAAGATGCTACCTCAAAAAGCAAAAGAAAAACAACAAAAAGAATTGCTATGTGGGCTGGAGAGATGCCTCTACATTTAAATGCACATGCTTTCAAAGTCTGACAGCCTGGTCTCAATACCCCAGTGCCCAAGTAAAACCAGATATATAATGTACAAAGTGGCACATGCATCTGGAGTTTATTTGCAGTGACAAAAGACCCTGATATGCCCATTCTCCTTCACTTTCTCCCTCCTACTCTCTCTCTCTCCCCCCTCTGTGTTTGCCATCCATCTATATATATATATATGTATATATATGTATTTATATATATATGTGTGTGTGTGTGTGTATGTATATGTGTATACATATATATACACATATTTATACATTTTTATATACATACATACATTTATATATATGTATATATAATATACATATAATATATATAAATTATATATGTATATATAACATATATACATATATATAATATATATACATATATATAATATAGACACACACATACACACATAAACCTATCTATCTATCTATCACACACACATACATAATATATATGCTATATACATATATAATTAAAAAAGAATTACTACTTACTTTTGTTTGGGTTAGCTCATTATTTTTGTAGACAGTCTTGCTATTTACCCCAGGCTAGCTTGGTACTCACTGTATATAATCCAGACTGACCTTGAACTCACTGTCCTCCTCCACACCTCAAAAGTACTGGGACTACAGGCATTCACCACCCTATTTGGCTATTACAAAATCCTTATAGTAAATCTATTTTTAATAGTCTTTGTAAATCAAAATATTGATTGTAAATGCCAGTACTAAAAAAAAAAAAAAAATTATGTCTGTGTTACTCAACGTTAGCAGAACACTGTTCCAAAGTTGCCCTGTGCCATCCACTTTAGACAGGCATTATGATATTCCAGCCAGGCGCAGGACATGTGGCAGACATTATCCCAGTGTTGAACAGGCATTATCATATTCCAGCCAGGCTCTGGACATGTGGCAGATATTACCCCAGTGTTGAAGAAGAACGCTCAGGACTCACATCTGACTGCAAGGTTTTTACTGCATCTCTGTTAGATAAACTTACAACGTAGTAGCTCACTTATTGCAAGAATGTATTCCAACATCACATTCTCAAGTGGGACCTCACTGTCAGATAGGAGCTCCTCTCAGACCCCAACTTGCCCTCCCTGTTTGAGATCTCTGTATGCAACCCGTGAGGAAGTTCAAGGCTTAGCCAGGTAGAGGACACGGGGTGGGTTGGTATGTAAGAGCACCCACGCCACACTCTGCTGTCTGTCTCCTGGCTGTCAGCTTTGTCAGCAATAAGGAAACCAACAACTTGAGGAGAAAGCCTTTGTGTAGAGTGAGATTTCGTTCCTAGAGAATTGCAAAAAGTTACTTCACTGTTGCATTGCACACTAGCTATGTGAGACTGTTTCTGAAGTGATGGCAGTAATTGTCCTCTATATTAAGGTTCTGTTTTTAAGGTGAATAAGAAAGGGGGAAGGCAAACCTCTGTTCTTGAATGTATTTGTACATATATACACACATACACACACACAGACACACACACACACACACACACACACACACACACACAATATTTTATAATTTTCAGTTAGATTCACTCAGCAGGGGATGAGCTTGATTCATTATTTGGGGGATAGCCCCAGGGGCTGGATTTAAGAAGCACAGATCTAAATGACTTCCTGTGGATCTTTTGTTTGCCTGATGATCTGAAAGAATAGGATGATGACAAAATTTCTGTTTTTTTTTTTTTCTCTGAATATAAGACTAATTTAAAAGATTCTTAGTTGATCTTATCTCCTTCCCTGCAAGTTTTTGGTGTGTATCTGAATCCAGTTGAATTGTGTTTGTTAGGGTCTAGGAATCAATTATGTATTAGAGTGAACAGGACTCTCCCTCTGCCTCCTCCACCTCTCCCCCACCCACAATTGCCATGGCCCTTAGTCTCTCCTTCACCTTTTCCCTACAAGTCTTCTCTCCTTCTGCCTGATATGTCAAACACCACCCCTCAAAACATTAGGGCTTTTATTTAACACAGACAAGTTTTAGTATGAATGCCCAGTAGTGTTAGCTTGTGCAGTTGGTCAGATCTTTTGAAATTACTCTGAAATTAGATCACTGTTGAAAATTGACCAGCACGCAATAGCTTATTCCTTGTCATCCAGTAGATTTGAGGCTGTCCTGTTCCATCATGTCTGAGTGGACATGTCCCCCAGATCCACAGTCATAGTAACAGAGCCTGATGTTTGATTTTTTAATTTAAATAAAGACTAAAAGATACAAGGAATAGGTTGTGTCTTATTCACATGACTTTCTTCAAAGATAAAATACTACATATCCCTACATAGCCACACGGTGTTCTTAAACCCAGAACATTTGCATTAGGACAGTAGAGGCAGCTAAAATTTGAATTTTACATTTTCAAGTGTAGTGAACTTTTCTGGAGGGGGAGCTACACCACACTCTGACATTTACAGATCTCAGAATGTGTGTATATGTATACATACATACATACATACATACATACATACACACACACACACAGACACACACACACACACACACACACACACACACACACACACACACACATATACATACATACTCTGGTTTGTATCCTGAGACATGATCCGTTCTTCTTCTACAAACTTTCCCTGGATTTTTCTTTATCCAAACTGACTTCAACTGCCTTACCTATCTACAGAGGGCTAACACATAAAACTCTAACCTCCCCCTTGGACTCCATGGCTCACTTTCCCAATGCTAACTTCTAGGCATGTACCTGACAATTTATCTGTACCTTCAATTTTAATATCCAAAATTGAACTTGTATTCTTTGTCTTTAAATAGGCTCTATTTGGTGACAAACACCCTGGGACCCAGGCCAGAAACTCAAGCACCATACTTGATGAAATTGGATGTTAGTCCACTTCAACATAATGAAAATAGCAGACACAGAGCAGCCAGTATGAGCTGGTGGAAATGTCCTACCCACATCCTCCACTGATCAGCTCACTTCTTCCTGGTAGCCATTGTACACATTGTCAGGAATGAATCCAAGTTTCAGGAGGACTGAAACTTACATGGCTTATAAAGCCACATAAAGAAAAAGAACAACAACAACAAAAAAAATCAGTCATGGTAAAGTATTTGTACTGGGTCTGGAGAGAGGGGTTAGTGATTAAGGCCTGTGAAGCCTAAGGACTGAGGTTCAATTCCCCAGTATCCATGTAAGCCAGATGCACAAGGTGGTGCATACATCTGGAGTTTGTTTGCAGTGGCTAGAGGCCATGGTACACCCATTCTCTATGTGTTTTGTGTGTGTGTGCATGCATGTGTCTTTCTGTCTGTCTCTCTTCCTGTCAGATAAATAAATAAGTTTTATTGATTATTTATTTGCAAACATATATAGAGAAGACATTGTATGGGTGTGCCAGGCCCTCCTGCCACTGCAAACAAACTCCAGACATGTACACTATTTTGTGTATCTGGCTTTACATGGGTGCTAGGTAATTGAACCCAAGCCATCAAGTGTATAAGCGCCTTAACTGCTCAGCTATCTCTCCTGCTCAAGGTCACTTGCCTCCTGTTTTTTGTTGTTGTTTTTTTTTTCTTTTTCTACCCCAACTGTCAACATCTTGAGTAGTTAATTTTCTTCCTAATATTTTAAATTGCAAGGAGCCCAGGCAGAATAACAGGACTTAGCTTGTCTTAATTCATATAGTCCCATAAAACCCAAAGCAAAAGTTATAGTCAAAAATCAGTAAAATTATCAGTATTATCACAATTAATTTCTATGTGTCCCGAAGGGGGTTATGATTACTATCAGAAAAAACCTTTCTTAGCATTAGCAGGCACTTTTTTTCTGGATGTCATATTAGACTCCAAATCTTGCTGGTATTTCATCAATGCCTTTTGTTAGCTCTGGGTTTTCATTTTTAACTCAAACCATGGTGGCCTTATCCTAGCTGTTACTAATGCCTGGATTCTGGTGTGGAGCATCTTCAGCCCTAAGCACTTTCTTCCAAGAAAATCAGGAAAGATATATTTGCCCAGACATAGAAAGATAAAAATATTAGGCTTGTTATCCTTTGCTTCAGGGTGATTTTACAGAAATATGAGACATTTACCTCTAAAAGTAAAATAAAAACCAATGGGTCAATGTTCAGTTACCATTCCTATGGTCCCCAAAGTGAGAGCAATATCCATGTGTTTGCATTGCCATTGTCCCTCATTACTGTCTCATGTGCACTCTGGAAGCAGTGAAGACATGGATCTGGCCTGATGCTCTAGGCTTTCACCTTCTAATCCCCACTTCTTAAAGGAGATCTGAAAGGAGGAACAAAGAGCGCATATCAAACAGTGGCCATTAGTAATAACAGTAAGCTGGTCCCATCATTCACTCAAAACAGTCCTTCCTGCTTGAGCTGCTTATGATGGCCTTCCAGAATTGAGGTCTGTGTAACAGAGGGAAGGTGGAGGCTGGGGTGGTGTAGTGCCTGGCCCTGGGGAGGAAGGAAACACCAGGTGAAAGGCTTTTTACCTTGGCAAATGCTGCCTGGTGTCTGGTCCCTCAGCAGATTGGTGGCTTCCTGAGAGAGCAACATAAATGAGACAGTTCTCAAACTCACGCTCTGGGGGAAGATGGCATCAATGGATCTCACAGCTACATAATACAAGGTGTAAACAAAGATTTTATTCCTGCCTCTTGCCCTAACCCAGTCTAAACTTTTAACCTGAGATTTCACTCCTGAGACACACAATGATGAGCTTGTTTAACCTTGTGAATCAGTAAAATCTTACACCCTTCAGATTCCTCACCTGCAAATTATACCAAGGCAAGATGTGTCTAAGATTGCTTTCAAACATATGTACCTTTTTTTTAAGGTAGGGTCTTGCTCTAGCCCAGGCTGACCTGGAACTCACTATGTAATCTCAAGGTGGCCTCCAACTCACAGTGATCCTCCTACCTCTGCCTCCCATGTGCTGGGACTAAAGTAGTGCACCAGCACAATGGCAAAAATAGAAGTTTTGTAACATAATTTGAAAGAACTCACATTTGACAGTTAAGGGAAAAAAACTAATTGGTATATTGACTTTCTTACTAATCATTTTCTATCATTTTATATTATTTGTGATCACTTATAATGCCCCCACCCTTTTTTTTTTTTTTTTTTTTTTTTTGGTTTTTCAAGCTAGGGTCTCACCCTATCCCAGGCTGACCTAGAATTAACTATGGAGTCTTGGGGTGGTCTCGAACTCACAGCAATCCTCCTACCTCTGCCTCCCAAATGCTGTGATAAAAGGCGTGCACCACCATGCCCAGCTATAACCCTATTTGTGTTCATTTTTCCTCCCACGTAGTCGTGGGTGTAGATGAATTATGAAAATGGAAAGTTAGTGGAAACTTAGTTCTAGTTGATTTCAAATGTGAGAAGATATTAGAGCCACCTGGGTGCATGTTGTTGGACTTTACTCCAAACTTGTAATTGGGCTGGGAAAACAGAACCTACAAATTAATGTTTCTTTTAAAAAAAAAAACACATCTTTTTATTTAATTTAGAGAGGGGAGCAGAGAGAGGGAGGGAGGGAGGGAGAATTGGTGCACCAGGGTCTCTAGCCAGTGCAAGGAACTCCAAACACATGCAGTACCTTGTGCATCTGGCTTATGTGGGTACTGGGGAATTGAACCTGGGTCCTTTTCTTTGCAGGAAAGTTCCTTAACCACTAAGCCATATCTCCAGCCCAATAGTTAACATTTGTATGACTGCTGCTGTCAATGTTAACAAGAAAACCATCTCTATGAAAATGGTGGTAGACACAAAAGAGACTGAAACTCATCAAAGGAGGAACCTAGAGACTGTCCAGTGATAAAGGAGAATTCTACCATGTCCTCCAGGTGAACACTGGGGAAGAGGGAGCTGAAAGAATGTAAGAGACACAGGGTGCTTAGATGTACTTTGGGACTCTGTCTCTCCAACATGAACTGACAGGTGCATTTATGATCCCACAGTGGTTAGATACCCCACAAGACCTGCATGATTCTGAGCCCTTAACGTTTTGACATGGAGGACGGAGGAGGGCAAGAAGAGTAAAACAACAAAACACAGGAAGGACACCTTGAAAGAGGAGGGTCTTCAAGGAAGGGAGGGGGGCAAGGCGATAGGAGACCAGAAAGAATGAAAGGATGGGAATGCGATCAATTTAGTCCACATGCATATATTAAACCTCTCAGTGAAAAAGAAAAATAGGATTGGAGAGATGGCTCAGAGGTAAAGGGGCTTGCCTGTAAGGCCTAAGGACCCAGGTTCAATTCCCCAATAAAGGCAGAAGCACAAAATAGGTTATGCCTCTGGAGTATATTTGTAGTGGTTAGATGCCCTGGCACATCCATTCTCTCTCTCCTTTTCTCTTTCCTTCATTCTCAAACAAACAAACAAACAAACAAATAAATAAATAAATATTTTTTTCAAAAAAAGGAAAATAGCTGAGCATGGGGGCAGGGCAGATACCTTTGATCTTAGCACTTGGGAAGCTGAAATAGGAGAGGTGCTATGAGTTTGAGACTAGCCTGGAGATACAGGATGAATTCCAATTTAGCTGCCAGTAGGATGAGGTCCTGCCTCAAAAAAGTCAAAAAAAAAAAAAAAAAAAGAAAAGAAAAGAAATGTGTACAATTTTCCTACTTTCTAAAAAAGAAATGACATTTTTCCTTTAACCTCGAAGTGATCTCTCCATCCATGAATTCACACTTCTAGGCCATCCAACTGGTACCAATGCTGCAGTTCCATAATTACACCTGGCTTTTCTTGGGTCTTTCCTGAGGAAATGTGGTCTTCTAAGGCTACTTTTGGGAGCTATTTTGGCTGGACTTGTATCCATAGCCCTGGGCTTCTGGCTGCAGAACATTAGCAAAACTATAGCAGCCTTCCAGCAAGTAAGATTGTGTATCTTCAGTGTCTGGCAGCAAGACATTAGCATAACCATAACAGCCTACCTGTAAGCAAGATTAGGTATCTTCAGCCATTTTGCTGGTCCTGTGTACTGAGAAATGATTGAAATGCAAAAACTCTGTAATGGGAAGGTTTTTTGATAAGGAACTTGTAAAGCTCATAAAATCTTTGTCCATAGAAAAACTGTTTGTAAAAAGATATAAAAAGGAATGCTGTGAAATAAATCAGGTCTTCAGTCCTGGCTTGAGGCCTTGCTTCAGCCCTGGACTGGGGTCCATGCTTTCACTCTTTTCTTCTGTCTTTCCTTAATCCTCACTCCCCATCAGGCTCAAACCCTTTTAGCCGGCAGGCTCCGGCAGGCTGCACAGTGAACTATGCCTTAGAGAGTAGTTTCTCCCATCTATTGTTGCCTTTTCAGATAGTACTGAGAATGATCTGGAGTATAGCTAGAGGTAGAATAAGGCCCTAGACTCCATTGGCCAGAGCAATAAAAAAATGTTACAGTTCCACTGTAGTTCTCACCCACATGAGATAGTGCTAGATGCTGTAGAAGGACCCTAGTTTCTATCCCTGTGAAAGGGCAGAGACCTGAGCATGTTTTTGTTTATATTTATATGATGGATGCTGCAAATTAATAATGTTGTGTAAGCTTACATTTAGCCTATGTGCATGCATAAGGTGTAAATGGAACAATAACGAGCTTCATGCTTACCCTTAAGTTCTAGCCTCAGCTATCTCATTAAGTATACACAAACCTGCTCAGGTCAGAACACAGTTGTTATATTGGATTATTTAGGGGATTAAAATAAAAAAAAAATCTATGTACCTTCAGTATAAATGCAATTAGACAATTTCACCTGCTCTGTTGAATCTAGAGAAACAATGTGGAGAGGCAGGCAAGGAGTAAACAGAACGTAACAAAACCAAAAAGAATATTTGCTCTCCTGGCCTGCAGGGGCAGAGGAAGCTTGTTTAAACCCAGTGATGAATTGGTAGTCTCCGTGAGCCTCATGCCTCTACTTGCAGACACTTCCCTGCCTTATCCACGTCAGCATCCTGTTGAGAGACCAGAAAGAAATAACACGTAACTAATTAAACAATGACACTGCCATTGTAGGACAAACCATTGTGAACAAAGGAGGATCCCGGGCTCGGCTCAGATAAGGAACTAACTGATTAAAGTGCCGACCTTTGCTTCTGAAACTCATGCTCGCTTGCTCAACAGGACATTCCAGAAATACTTAGCTCTGGGGGCCTCCGGCCCCTTGCAAAAGATAGGATCTGCAAGCAGTCTGCTGACCAGAGATGAGCAACTAGAAATGTTCCCGCGCGCGCCTTCTTGGAACCAATCATTTTAAAAGATGCTATGTGATGTAACCCCTTTTCCCCCTTCCCATTCTTTTCCTTTATAAATCCCTACTTTTAGAAGGTCGAGGCTCTCTCCCACTCCCGCTGCGTCGGTCCGTGTGGATTGAGTCCCTGCTTAAGCTTGACATTAAAAGAAACCTGTTGCTTTTACATTTGAGTGTCTCGGCTTCTGTGGCGGTCCTCTAGGTGATTCCTGGGTGACCGGGGGTCTTGGCTCCTGGTCAGGGGTCGTGGCACAACATCTTGGGGGCTCGTCCGGGATCCCTAGAGACCCCCAACGAACCCAAGACCCCGAAGGTTTCTTCTCTGACTGGCCGGGTGAGTAACTGAGCACTCCTTTTCCTTTTCTTTTTTTTCCCTTTTACTTTCAGTTTGCTGGCAAGCCGCATTCATGGCATTTGTAGTCCTGTAATTTTGGACAGGTCTTATGTCCCTGGTGGACGCACCGTAAGGGCAGACCTGGAGGAGGCTTGAGACGTCTTGCCCCCTCATTTGAGTAGGGACCCTGTCCTGGAGGACAGAGCCAACCTACTGAGGAGACCAGCTCCCATTTGTACCGTGTTTGGTATTGTTGAGCCATCCCTTAAGGACACAGACTTGTTTGGCCATCACGGATTTGGGGAGACCAGCTCCCATTTGTATCGTGTTTGGTATTGTTGAGCTGTCTCTTAAGGACACAGACTCATTTGGCCATCACGGATTTGAATTTAGCTCTGAAGTGCACATAACTCTCTATTGGGCCCTCTGTGTTTGTGTTGTACTTGTATGTCTGTGTGTTACGTTCACCCTGATCCTACGGACGCTTTCCCCTGGACGTTTATAACATGGGACAGACACCTTATTCTCCTCTAGGACTCTGTCTGGCACACTGGAAGGATGTCAAAAGTGTCGCCCGAGAGAACGGAATAGCTGTTAAGAAAGGCAAATGGATCACGCTCTGTACCTCTGAGTGGCCCACCTTTAATGTAGGATGGCCACCAGAGGGAACTTTTCACCTGAATACCATATTAGAAGTTGAAAAAATTGTTTTTCGTCCTAGGAGTGGACACCCTGACCAAATTCCTTATATTGCAACCTGGAGAAATTTGATAGAAGAACCTCTTCCTTGGATAAAGCCCTTCCTTCCCCCCCTACCCCTTTCTTCACAGGTGCTGGCCGCCTCCCCTAAAAGAGATACCAAACCCACTGCAGAGGTGACGGCCCCCATCCTCACAGGAGGAAACAAGGAAATCGACATCTTCCCTCCCCCCTATGTACCTCCTCCCAACCCTAATCCTCCCCAACCTCCATTAGAGGCCCCAGCCCCAGACAGCCTGCCTCCAAATCCACAGGGACCAGCTCAGGCTACACGGAGCCGGAGGGCAGCTACCCCACAAGTCCCTGACCAGACAGTGGCTCTACCGCTCCGCCCTGCTGGACCCATTGATGCGGATAGGAATCAGCCCTTTCACTATTGGCCTTTTGCCACCAGTGACCTGTACAACTGGCGTTCTCAGAATGCTCCCTTCTCTGAGAATCCTAGGGGACTGACTAATCTGTTAGAAACTGTGCTCTTCACCCACCAGCCCACGTGGGATGATTGTCAGCAGCTCCTACAGGTTTTGTTCACCACTGAGGAGCGAGGCAGGATCATTGAAAGTGCCCGCAAACTCATTCCAGGGCCTACAGGAGATCCCACCACCGACCCTGCCATAATAAATGGCAGTTTCCCGACTACCTGCCCCACCTGGGACTACAATACGGCACAAGGTAGGGAGAGACTCCTGATCTATCGCCGGACTCTGTTAGCGGGTCTCAGGGCAGCAGCAAGAAAGCCTGCCAATATGTCCAAGGTATATGATGTCAGACAGGGACCAGATGAGAGTCCAGCCGCTTACCTAGAAAGACTCCAAGAAGCCTTCTGCAGATACACTCCATATGAGCCTGAGTCAGGGGAAGCGGCTACCACTGTCATGTTTGCTTTTATTAATCAGGCCGCCCCTGATATTAAGAAAAAGTTACAGTCATTAGAAAGGTTAGGAGAGAAAAATATTAGGGACTTAGTAGCAGTGGCGGAAAAGGTCTTTGATAAAAGAGAAAGCATAGAGGAAAAAGAAATTAAACAAGAAAGGAGACAGGAAAGAAATTTAACTAAGATCTTAGAACTACAACAGACCAAGCATCGTCAAGATCTTAAGGAAATTCTAGCTGCCACTGGAAATCTCACCACCCAGGACACCACTTGCATGAGGAGATCCCATTGGAAGGGAGACAATAAAGGAACAAAATCTAAGGTAAGAAAGAATCAATGTGCATACTGTAAGGAGGAAGGACATTGGGTCCGAGATTGTCCCAAAACTAAACAACAGACTAATATCCTGGCAGCCAGTAAAGAAGACAGTGACTGAGGGGGACAGGGCTCAGTTCCCCTCCTTGAGCCCAGGCTAACCCTTGATGTGGAGGGGAAGAAAATAACTTTTATGGTGGATACTGGGGCAGAAAATTCGGTACTATTACAAGCAGAGGGGCCCATGACAAAGAAAACTACCTGGGTCCAGGGAGCCACAGGCACCAAACCTTACCAATGGACAACTAGGAGGACTGTTAAGTTAGGCACCAACCAGGTGACCCACTCCTTCCTGGTCATACCTGAATGTCCATATCCGTTGTTGGGACGTGACTTGTTATCTAAAATGAAAGCCTAGATATCCTTTTCAGAACAGGGGGCACAAGTTTCTGCCATGGGTGGATCTTCACCCAAATTAAAGGCTACAATAGCCCAAATTCTTATAACTACCAATATAACAGAAGAATACAGGCTTTTCCAAAAACATGCAAAGGAGGGGGAACTTTTAGATTCTTCCTGGTTGATGGCATATCCGCAAGCTTGGGCAGAAACTGGTGGGATGGGATATGCACAACACAGGCCCCCCATACTGGTGGAACTAAAACCCGGAGCTACACCAGTTAGGGTACGACAATACCCAATGCCAATGGAGGCCAAACAGGGGATCACCCCCCACATCAGACGGCTCCTCCAGTTGGGGGTCCTAAAGCCAGTCCAGTCAGCTTGGAACACTCCCCTCCTACCAGTGAAAAAGCCTAACTCAAACACTACCGCCCAGTCCAGGATCTGAGGGAAGTAAATAAAAGAACAATGGATATCCACCCAACAGTTCCTAATCCTTATACTTTGTTGGGAAGCCTAACACCTCAGCTCATTTGGTATACTGTCCTGGACTTAAAAGATGCGTTCTTTAGCCTACCCTTAGCCCCACAGAGCCAACCATACTTTGCTTTTGAATGGCATGATCCGGACATTGGAATCAACGGCCAACTCACCTGGACTCGGCTGCCTCAAGGATTCAAAAACTCTCCTACAATCTTCGATGAGGCTTTACATGAAGATCTCTCAAACTTCCGGGTACGTAACCCAGGACTTACTCTGTTACAATATGTGGATGATCTTTTAATAGGAGCAGTCAGCCAAGAGATATGCCTGGCGGGAACCAGAGACCTCCTACAGGCGTTGGGCAATCTGGGATACCGGGCCTCTGCTAAAAAGGCCCAGATCTTCAAGCAGCGGGTGACATACCTAGGATACATCCTCCGGGATGGGCAACGCTGGCTGTCAGATGCCGGGAAAGAGACTGTTCTCCGGATGACCAACACCAACCTCACCCAGGCAAGTTAGAGAATTCCTTGGCACAGCAGGCTTCTGCCGTCTGTGGATCCCTGGATTCGCAGAACTGGCAAAACCTCTATATGAAGCCACCAAGGAAAACCAGCCTTTCCAATGGACAGATCATCACCAACAAGCTTTTGATGACTTAAAGGTACGCCTTCTAGAAGCCCTGGCCCTAAGCCTCCCTGATGTGACTAAGCCATTTATGCTCTTCATAGATGAACATAATGGGATAGCAAAGGGAGTCCTCGCCCAAAGCTTAGGACCCTGGCGGCGCCCTGTTGCCTACTTGTCAAGGAAACTGGACACTGTAGCAGCAGGGTGGCCCCCATGTCTGAGGATTATAGCTGCCACAGCCCTTCTAGTAAAGGATGCAGACAAGCTGACTTTGGGGCAAAACCTTACGGTTGCCACCCCTCACGCCATTGAGGGAGTGCTAAGGCAACCGCCGGACCGCTGGCTCAGCAACGCCCGCATGGTCCACTATCAGACTCTGCTCCTGAATCCAGCCAGAATAACTTTCCAGACACCCATTACTCTGAACCCTGCCACTCTGTTGCCTGATCCGGACTTGGAGATGCCTCTCCGTGACTGTGTGGAGATACAGGCTCACGTGTACAGCGTAAGGCCAGATCTCAAGGACACCCCCCTCAAAGACGCTGAAGTAACCTGGTTTACAGATGGCAGCAGCTTCATCCAGGATGGACACAGGTACGCGGGGGCCGCAGTCACATCGGGGACAGATGTCATTTGGGCAGAGTCTCTTCTAGCAGGCACATCAGCCCAAAAGGCAGAACTTATAGCCCTCACCAAAGCCTTACAACTAGGGGCTAATAAAAAAACTAAACATATATACGGACAGCCGTTACGCATTTGCTACGGCACATGTCCATGGAGCAATATACAGAGAGAGGGGGCTCTTGACAGCTGAAGGAAAAACCATTAAAAACAAGCAAGAGATCCTAGATCTGCTCCAAGCCCTCTGGGGCCCTACACAGGTGGCTATCATTCACTGTTCAGGACACCAAAAAGGGGACGGACTAATTCCCCAAGGAAACAACTTAGCTGACCAGACAGCCAAACGTGTGGCCCTGGCAACTAGGATAGCCCCTGTCCTGGTAGACCCCAGAGGCAGAAAACTTCCAGACGTTCCAAAATACACCTCAGAAGACTTAACATGGATTAAACAATTAAAAGGAGCCCAACAGTCTGATGACTGGTGGAAAACAGAGGATGGCCGCCTGATTCTACCTCAAAGATTGGGACAGAGAATTCTAAAAAAGATCCACCATTCTTCCCATCTAGGAATCAAGCGGATGCAGGAGTTACTGCGTAACTCCCACCTCAAAATAAAAAATGCCAGTCAGATCATTGAGCAAATTGTATCTAATTGCCAGCCTTGCTGTATGACTAATGCTACATCTCTTCCCTCCAATCCAGGAACCAGACTGAGAGGAACCAGACCAGGAGCCTATTGGGAATTAGACTTTACTGAAATTAGGACTTGAAAAACAGCATATAATTATCTCCTAGTGTTTATAGATACATTTTCAGGCTGGGTAGAAGCCTTCCCTACAAAAACAGAGACTGCGCAGGTGGTTGCTAAGAAGATACTAGAAGAGATATTGCCCAGGTATGGCTTCCCAATCTCTCTAGGTTCAGACAATGGACCAGCTTTCATATCTCAGGTAAGTCAGGGAATAGCCACTGCACTGGGGGCCAATTGGAAGTTGCACTGTGCTTATCGCCCTCAGAGTTCAGGACAGGTAGAAAGAATGAATAGAACTCTAAAAGAGACCTTGACTAAATTAGCTTTAGAGACCGGCGTTGACTGGGTGTCTCTCCTTCCCTTTGCTTTGTTCCGAGTTCGGAACTCCCCATATCATATGTGTCTGACCCCTTTTGAGATAATGTTTGGAGTGCCGCCTCCTATTATCCCAAGCCTCCAAATTGACCTTCTAGAACAAATGGATGACCAGGACCTAATTCGCTCTTTAAAGCGTTTACAGCTCACTCACAAAGAGATCTGGCCACATTTAAGGGCTGTATATGAGACTGTTGCTCCCCCAAAACCCCACAGGTTCCAACCAGGAGACAAAGTACTCATCAGAAGATACCAACGGAGGTCCTTAGAACACAGATGGAAAGGCCCCGACATCGTGCTGATGACCACTCCCACAGCCATAAAGGTAGATGGCATCACTTCATGGATCCATTGGACCCACGTAAAGCCGCTTCCCTGGCAAGCTGGAGACACATGGACGAGCCATCCCGACCCAGAGGACCCACTGAAGCTCCGCCTCCACCGGAAAGACCCAAATTAAAACAAGTACTGATACTGTTACTTACTGTTTGCTTAATTAATAGCCAGGTTTGCTGGGCTGCTAGAAACCCTCATCTCCCACATAACATTTTCTGGCAGATCATCACCCCTAGTTCCAAACAGGTGGTAATGCAAACTTGGGAAACACATCTCCCTGGAACTTGGTGGCCCAATCTGACTCTAGACTTATGTGCCCTTTTTAAACAGGACCCCCATCACCAAGGCAGGATAGGAATCCCAGGATGTGGAACTCATACTGCCATGCAAACCTTACAGGGCACCTGCTTTTATGTATGTCCAGTCCCCACAGATAGGAGGAAAATCTCAAAATGTGGGGGAGAAGCAGATTTTTATTGTAAAGCATGGGGATGTGAACAGACTGGGACTTGTTCTTGGGTAAAGCCATCCCCCTCAAGCCTCATTAAGATCCGAAGGAGCAAGGCCACTCAATGTACCCCGAGGCAACCTACATGTAATCCCATTGTCGTTTCCTTTACTGAAGCAGGAAAAAAGGAGACAAAATGGGATGCAGGGATTACTTGGGGATTGTGACTCTACCAGTCAGGATATAACAATGGAGTCCTGTTCACCATTCTCTTAAAAATTACACCCCTACAGCCACCCCAGGCTATAGGGCCCAATAAGGCTTTAACTCAAGCCGCACCAGTCAAACCTCTTGCCCCACATAATAACACCAGGACCCTACCTCCTTCAAAGCCCCATCCCCCCCCCATCACAAGCCTATAAAATGACAACACAAAAACCTCCAGGGAGGCCTGCAGAAGACACAGAAAGAAACCCTAGCAGGGATTTAATGCAAGAAGAAGAACACAACCCTCTTCTCTCACTCTTAGACTCTACCTATCATTTCCTTAACTCCTCTAGACCTGATCTCACCGAATCCTGTTGGTTATGCTATAATGCGAGGCCCCCATTTTATGAAGGAGTCGCAGTCTCTGATTCATATAATGTATCATCAGATATAAACAAATTCAAATGGCAACAGCCAAGAAATATAAAACTTACCCTCCAACAGGTATCCGGACAAAGACTATGTGTCACTGGTGCCCAATCTAACTCAATTCCCTCTCCTTTATGTGATCAGACCATTTTTCTCAATGCCTCTTCCTCCTCTTATTCCCTCTGAAGACTCTTGGTGGGTTTACAATACAGGGCTCACACCCTGCATTAATGCAGCTGTGCTAACCACTGCTGAGGATTCCTGTGTTCAGGTACGATTAATCCCTAAAATAACCTACTACTCAGCTGAAGAGATGAACCGCTATCTGGGTGTAGACTTAATCAGAACAAAGAGAGAGCCGATTACCACCCTAACTGTTAGTTTACTACTAGGTTTGGGACTTGCAGGAGCAGGAACGGGAATAGCTTCCATAGTGACTCAGAACCAACAGTACACTGACCTCAGAATAGCAATAGACTCAGACATCCAAGAATTAGAAAAGTCAATCTCCCATTTACAAGAGTCACTTACTTCCCTAGCGGAGGTAGTTCTTCAAAATAGAAGGGGTTTAGATTTACTCCTTCTACAACAAGGGGGACTATGTCAAGCTTTAGGAGAAGAATGTTGCTTCTATGTTGATCATTCTGGAGTAATTAAAAAATCAATGACTAAAATAAGGGAGGGATTACAGAAGCGGCAACGTGAACACATACTTCAAGAAGGATGGTTTGAATCATGGTTCAATCGCTCCCCCTGGTTCACTACCTTGATATCCACCCTCCTAGGACCCCTACTCATCCTACTTCTATTGCTTACTTTTGGCCCCTGTATTTTAAATAAGCTGGTACAGTTTATGAAACAACGGCTAGGCACCATCCAATTGATGGTACAAAGAAATTACTCCTACCAACCAGTGACAACCAACATAGATACAGGAAATATTTAAACACTCAAATAGGGACCCTAGATAGGCTCCCCAAGACACACAGAGAGGGGGAAATGAGAGACCAGAAAGAAATAACACGTAACTAATTAAACAATGACACTGCCATTGTAGGACAAACCATTGTGAACAAAGGAGGATCCCGGGCTCGGCTCAGATAAGGAACTAACTGATTAAAGTGCCGACCTTTGCTTCTGAAACTCATGCTCGCTTGCTCAACAGGACATTCCAGAAATACTTAGCTCTGGGGGCCTCCGGCCCCTTGCAAAAGATAGGATCTGCAAGCAGTCTGCTGACCAGAGATGAGCAACTAGAAATGTTCCCGCGCGTGCCTTCTTGGAACCAATCATTTTAAAAGATGCTATGTGATGTAACCCCTTTTCCCCCTTCCCACTCTTTTCCTTTATGAACCCCTACTTTTAGAAGGTCGAGGCTCTCTCCCACTCCCGCTGCATCGGTCTGTGTGGATTGAGTCCCTGCTTAAGCTTGACATTAAAAGAAACCTGTTGCTTTTACATTTGAGTGTCTCGGCTTCTGTGGCGGTCCTCTAGGTGATTCCTGGGTGACCGGGGGTCTTGGCTCCTGGTCAGGGGTCGTGGCACAACACCTGTGGCACTGCTTTAAGTCATCCCTGTTGTCATTGGAGGCTTCTGTTGGAAACATTTCTGCCAAATAGGTAAGCTTTGTTCCCTAAAGGGCATGGAGGCCTATAAGCTACTGAGAAACCATAGCTTTCTTAAATAGAAAGGGAAGAGATTCATAAATTCAGGTTCACTGTGACATTCTGAGCTAAAGTCTGGTGTAAAACTGCCTTCCCAAAGGTCTATACCCTTGGGGAAGTGATTTATTTATTTATTTATTTCTAAATAATTCTGGGGCTTCTGACATTCATGAGAATGGATTTGGTAAAGAAACATCCTAAGAGTATAGCCCCATAGCTCTCAGTGCTCATGTGTTGGGCCATGCCTCTTCTTTGAAGAATCTCCTTTCTTCTACATGCACATGGACCTTGCGAGGAAACTACTGTAAACATACAGTGTGCAGCAACTCCACTGCTCCTCTTGGCAGAGTGGTTTTAGGTTCTATTTGAGCCTTGTCGTTCATTGTAGGAGGCCTCGTTGGCTACCAATGATACGCTTTGTTGCAGACCCTGAGCTTCTAGATGCTCCTGTGTGCGTGGAATTCGTAAGTGTGTTGATGGTGGCACATTCAAGAAGCTGTTTCACAAGAGGTATAATTCCATCTCTCACTACTTGATGTGGATTCCTACCTCAATTTTATGGCTATGGCATTCAAAAGGATGCTCACAATGAAGAACCATTAATTCTACTAACTCCGATACTAACTACTTCTGCATTATTTCATGCAGCTAAGCTGCAAGTATTCTGTGACAGGGGTCCAGTGTCTTATATTGTGGGCCACATAAGAGCTTAGGGAAATTTTCTTGAAGCTACATATGTGGAACTTAAGTTAGGTCCTAACTAACTACTGTAAATCTAGAAATAATGTAAGTCATACTTTACTCTCTTTATTCTCCAGGAACATACAAAAAACATAAAAGCTTGGATGACAAGGAAGAGCTACTACTCGTGGGTCTTTTGTAGAGCACAGGTCCTTGTTTCCTGCAAGTTACTGAGTTCTACAAAGTTCTTTATAGGTTTCTGGAGAAATGGATTTGAACTCTACTTAGACTGCATTTGCTGCACTATGATTCTGAGTCATTCCCAGTTGCAGTGTAGTGATATGCATGGCTATGTTGCAACATGCTATAATGGTTAGAGGAGTAACATGCGTGAATGTCCTTTGCATGTTGTCAGCTACAATGTTCACTGATCCTCTACCCCCAAATTATGCAGGGCTTTTTGCTTTCATTCCATTTTTAGGGTCACATGCAGGGTAGGAATTCTCAGCATTTTGACTCCCTCTCATACCTACATCTGAATCCATAAAATTTATGTCCCGTTTTTCCTTCTGTAACCACCATTTTCATCTTACAGTCTTGCTTTCCACTATAACATCATTCAAACTTTTTTACAACCCATATTCTGGCAATCAAAAATGTCCCTGGTTAAGGAGGTGTACACCTGGAATCCCATCATTTACGAGGCTGAGGAACAGGTCTGTGAGTTTGTGGCCATCCATGGCTATGTAAAGAGACCTTGCCTTGAATAAACAAAACAACACTAAAAATGTTAAATTTTCTCATACTTGCCTGTGTTAATTTATAAACCAATGCTTCTACATTTCTAATTGCCCACACAGAGAACCTGTGCCTCCTTCTCCTTGTTTTGACAGTAGTCACCTTTCCAGTATGGAACCCTAGCCATGCCAGGTTTTTGCTTAAGAATCTTCTTGGAAGATTTTCTCTCTGAAGAGCAAGGCCTGCTCTCCTTCATGGAATACAAGAGCATTTCCAACCAAACTATGCTCAGCTGTCTTCATTCACTACATACCTATAATACATACATGAAACTACATCCATGCCACTCCACAGCTGCTCTCTTTCCACTCTTGCGCCTGCCTCCTCTATTTCCAGTCTAGAATTCCCGTAGGTCTCTTGTAGCCCAGATAGGCTCACCTTGCACTTTCCAGAACCAGTTCGAATGATCCCTCTTTCTGTGACATCTTACTGAGTTCTTGCAGACAGGCCACATCCCTTTCTTACCTCACATTCCATGGCTGACATTCATTAAACCCTTGCTGTGGTTCAACGTGCTGAGACTGGCATTACCAGGCCCCTTTGAGAGAACAGCTTGTCATGCTGCAAATGAGCAGCACCAGGACTGCATGCAGCTCTGTCTCAGTCACTGTCATCCTAAGTCCCCTTGAGCCAGCTGTTGTCATAATTTATCATGCTGAATTATAATGCCATTTGTCCTTGTTTTACTTCTCTACTGGGCCCTCTCATCTCACCCTCTTGGGCTGGTCTCTGGCAACTTGTAGACTCAGGAGTTGTTCACTGAAAGAAGGACTTAATGATGTTGGATATAGAATCTTCATACTCATGAGGGCCCTTATCAAATGGAATAGAGCCAGTTCTTTACCCTATCTTAACTTTATTCTTCTGCACAGCTAATGGATTTATCTCTCAAGGAGAGAGATTTCTGTTCCTTGACTTGTGAGATGTGAAATTGGCCTGACTTCCCTGCTCTCTCACTGGTCTGTTACTTTCTTGAGTGGCATTTTGTCTCTGCTTGATCTCTAAATACTGAAGTTCCAGGGATTATCCATTCTCTTCTACAGCAGCCATCTGTCTTAAGTAACCCCACTTAGATCTAAGGCATTAACTATCACTTGGGCAAATAAACACGAAATGTTGTACCTCCACAGGCTCCTACAGTCTTATATTGCACCACCTAGTTGAGGTGTCAGCATGGATGTCCAGTAGGCAACACCATCCCATGACATTATAGGGGTCTAGATAACTACTCCCAAACCCATTTAGCCTCCACCCATTCTCATCATGGTTAATGGCCCCATCCAGCTGCTCAGGTCAAAACCTAGGCTCATCCTCAACATAATGTCTTTCCTGTATGTCCCATGGATTCTGTTGCTTCTGCTACAAACTATCAAACCTCTCTTCCTGCTTTAATTCCCACTACATGCTAGACCAAGGTGTCATCATTTCTTTCCCAGATGCTCTTCACAGTGGCAGTACTGTGCATGCACTTGTCTCTGCCATTAACAAAGTGCTGAGGTCTATCAGATCAAGCCTCTGTCTCTTTTTCTGCTACAAGCCACCAACTAGCTTCCCATCACATTTAGAGTAACATCGGTACTCTTTCCCCTGAGAGCCTTCATGATGTGGCTTCTGGTGATGGCACTGACTTCCCAGTAAGCCTGTTTCCAGGTGGCTCTGAATGGTAGACAAGCACCAGCTGCTTGTCATTGTCCATCTATTTCTTGAACGTGACACATTATTTAGTCCTTTCACTAGCCAGGACTCAGAAGAAGTATCAGATGCTTCTAAGGACCTGGGTCCTGAGCACCAAGTCCAAATACTAACTTCAAGCTCTCTTGTCACAGTGCTTTGTATTTCTTTATATAAAGTTATCATCTCATTTATTTACCTTTTTAAAAACTGTCTATTTTCCCACTGAAGTATTAACTTTATGAAAGAAGAAACCTTGCCTATCTTTTTTTTTTTTCAAATTTTTATTTATTTATTTATTTGAGAGCGTCAGACACAGAGAGAAAGACAGATAGAGGGAGAGAGAGAGAATGGGCGCGCCAGGGCTTCCAGCCTCTGCAAACGAACTCCAGACGCGTGCGCCCCCTTGTGCATCTGGCTAAGGTGGGACCTGGGGAACCGAGCCTCGAACCGGGGTCCTTAGGCTTCACAGGCAAGCGTTTAACCTCTAAGCCATCTCTCCAGCCCGAAACCTTGCCTATCTTATCCCTGCTGTGTTCTTTATACCTCACACAGGTCTCACATCAGATAGACAGGTAGGTAGGTAGATAGAGGTAGAGAAAGAATTATTTCCAGAATGAACTGAATAATGCCTAGAAGGAACACTGAGCCTCTAATAAAAGCTACCTCTGAAAAAATTATAAATATGTTGCATTCTACACTATTTCATACCCACTAGGATAGCTATTTTTAAAAAAGAAAAGGAAAATGATAGGTTATAAAGGATGTGAGGGAATTAAATACCTGTATACTGGTGTTGAGGGATGTAAAATGCTGTGGAAAACACACAACTTTGTGTATGGGATGGCTCCTCAAAAGGCAAATACACAGTTGCTGTGTGATCTACTAATTTCCTCCTCTGAATTCACTTAAGAGAATGAAAACCAAGAATTTATGTACTTGCACTCTAATTTCAGAGCAGCATAATTCCCTATAGCCAAATATATATAAATAACCTAGGTTTATCATCAAAGGAATAAACAAAATGCAGTTTCTACATAAAGTAAGATATTATTCAGCCATAATCAGAAATTAAATTATAAAATACACACCATAACACCACCCCCAAATGATAAACAATGCTAGGCTGGGGAGATTGCTCAGTGGTCAAAGGTGAATGTTTACAAATATTGCCAGCCTGGGTTCACTCACCTATCCATTCACATTTGTTTGCAATGACAAGAGACCCTGGAATGCTAACACACACACACACACACACACATGTGCCAAGAACAGGGCTTAGCAGTTAAGGTATTTGTGAAGCCAAATGACCCAGGTGTGATTTTTCAGGACCCACATAAGTCAGATGCACAAGGGCACATGTGTCTGGAGTTCCTTTGCAGTGGCTATAGGCCCTGGTGTTCTCATTCTCTCTCCTTCCCCTTCTCCTTCCCTATCCCCTCCTTGCGAATAAATAAATTTTTAAAAAGATAGAAAAGCAGACCCTTTCCTTTCCATGTACCTGTGTGTTTCACAAACACTGTGTCAGGTTTGCCCCAGGTACGATGGTGCGTCCTACTGGAAAACAAATGAGGGTAACTCTTAGGTCCATTACCTTCATCTATTCTTGGAATTTATATTTGGTTTATATTTTAAGGCTATTTGACCTCAGGCCTTCCAAAAAGTTGAATAAAATTCTGAAGTTGTTTGAAAGTAGCTCCCAAGTCCAGACCTATTGAAAATATATCTCCCATCCTTGAAGACCCACTGTTCTGCCTTGCCTTTCTCAGTAATTTCTCCCTCTGATACAATGTTTCACATATACTCCAAGAAAATGTGCACAGATCAAAGGAAAAACTACCTACCTTCCTTCTTAAGTACAATACAATTTTTCTTTCCAAAACAGAATTGGCCACTGTTTTTTCTTTTTTTGAAATTATATGAGGAAACATGTAATCATTGGAATTAGGATATCTGAACACACGTGATGTGTTAACATTGGCATATATGAATCACACGTCATTAGGAAAATTAGTTTAATAATCTTTCTTACAGAAAACAAAATCAAGTTTCATTGGGTGTGGTGGCGCACGTCTTTAATCCCAGCAATCAGGAGGGAGAGGTAGGAGAATCACCATGAGTTCAAGGTCACCCTGAGACTACATATTGAATTCTAGGTGAGCCAGGACCAGAGTGAGACCCTATCTCGGAAAACAAAAAAAAAAAAAAAAAAAAAATCAATTTATTGTGTAAAGTGTATGGATTGTAAATTGGCTTTGGTAATTTTGGTAAAAGGCAAATATATGAATATCACTTTTGAATATATTGGGCAATGGTTGCAGGAGTGAAAAACAAAACATAGGTAATATTTTCATGTGAATACTTCAGTGTAGTTGTACAAAATCCTCACATAAAAGATTTTAGAATGAGCATAATTTCAGGACCTATTGGGTTTATTACACTTTAAGTCCCTTTTAGATTTTTTTTTTTTTTTTTTGAGGTAGGTTCTTGTTCTAGCCAAGGCTGACCAAGAATCCACTATGTAATCTCAGGCTGGTATTGAACTCACAGTGATTATCCTACCTCTGCCTCTAAACTGCTGGAGTGAAAAGTGAGTGCCACGATGCCCCGCTTGTACAAATAGTTATAATGAAATTCTTGTCTTCCTTCAAAAATAATGGGCTAGAGAGATGGCTTAGTGGTTAAGCGCTTGCCTGTGAAGCCTAAGGACCCCGGTTCGAGGCTCAGTTCCCCAGGTCCCAGGTTAGCCAGATGCACAAGGGGGCGCACGCGCCTGGAGTTCATTTGCAGAGGCTGGTAGCGCTTGCGCACCCATTCTCTCTCTCTTCCTCTATCTGTCTTTCTCTCTGTGTCTGTTGCTCTCAAATAAATAAATAAAAATTTTAAAAAATAATGTTAATTAATCAGCAAGTAAGGAACAATTTTCCAAGTCCAAGTTAGTTGCAATTTTGCACAGCTTAAAAAAGAAGTAGAAATTTCATTTTGCAGTTATGAATTTGAAAAACAATATAGTGAGGTAATATGGTTTTTGAACTGCTTTTGTCTCCTCTGGAAAAAAAAATATATATATATATATACCTAAAAGTTGTTGTAAGATCACCTATATGATGGGAACATTTTTTGAAATTTTTAGCAAGAAAATGACAGCTAAGACACTAAATGCTAAGTCTCTTGCCAATTCAGGATCTTTAACTGAGTTCCATCTCCAAGCGTACATGTACATTTGCTACAGGCTCCAAGGATGGGAGGGGTAGGTGTGGGTACCATTAGTCAATTACCATACTTGGTAGCCTCTGGCCAATCACTGTCTTCAAACTGCTCCAATGATGAAAACTAAGAAACAGAAAGAAAATTTGTAAACTCTATAAGGACTAGTCAAACATGAGGCTTCATGCACTCAACCATTTCCTTTTTTGTTATTATTTATTTATTTATTTGACAGAAAAAGAGGGAGAGACAGAGAGAGAGAGAGAGAGAGAGATAGGGTGAGAAAGAGAAAGAGAGAAAATGGGTGTGCCAGGGCTTCCAGCCAGTGAAAACGAACTCTAGATGCCTGGGTCCTCTTGTACATCTGGCTAATGTGGGTCCTGGGAAATCAAACCAGGGTCCTTTGGCTTTGCAGGCAAATACCTTAACCACTAAGCCATCCCTCCAGCCCTTGACCTCTTCATTTTTAAGAAAATCTCCCCAAACCAAAGGGGCTACATCATTCACTATACCAGTCTGGTCCCTCGTGGATGTAACGCTAAGGGAGTTCCCACCTTGTGCACATGATGCACACTGGTGATTATTTGTCAAATGAGTTTTATCAGAAAATGCAATTTCTGATAAATATTGTTGCATTCCTGACTCATTTCATAAATTACATTGTCAGTAATCTATTTCTGCTCTATTCTTTGGCAAAATGTTTCATCCTAGGTTCTTCCATATACAGGGCCATTATTTTTATACCAGAGTACTGGCATCTCCCTTTGTCCCAGATGAGACTCTCAGCCTGTCCATCCACCACAACCTACCCTTTTAGTTATATATTTTTTTAATATTTTTGTTTTCAAGAAGAAAGATAGAAAGAAAGTGAGTGAGAGTAAAAGAGACACAAAGTGAGAATGGGTGCGCCACAGCCTCTAGCCACTGCCAATAAACTCCAGACGTATGTGTCACTTCGTGCATCTGGATTTACATAGGTACTGTGGAGTGGAACATAAGCATAACAATTTGTGTTTGACTCTGAATTCTTCATTTGTTGTTTAGTCTACACCATGATCTCAACTGGTGTATGACTGTTTTAATTTTAAAACAAGCCTTTTATTATGTTGTTTACTCAGCTTGCTTTGGCTTTGGTATGCTTGTTTTTTTTCTAGTTCCTCAAAGTAGAAACAAAAGCTATAGATATGAAATCTTCTTTTGTAATCTAAGCATTTAAAGCTATACATATACTTGCATATATACCTAACCAACAAATATATTTTTATATTTTTACTTTAATTCAGTTAAAATACTTTGAACTTTCTTTGTGAATTCTTTGACTCAAGGATTATTTTAAAACTATGTTTCTTTTCTTATTTGGAAAAGGGCTTATTTATGAAAGAAGCCATCTGTGAGTTACTCTGGTTAAATTAGTACACTTGACTTTAAAAAAAAAAAAACTATGATTTTATTAAAGAATAGATGTGGTCACTTTAAGAGGACTCTGATGCCAAAGAACAAAGCTGAGAAAGCAAAAAAAAAAAAAAAAAAAAAAAAAAGTGGTTTTCTCCCCATTACCAGGGAAACTTCAAGCCACCTAGGTATGGCCTTGGGTTCTAAGAGCAGGGCTACAGTAGAACAGCCACTCTTCCTTAGACAATTTGAAAGATTAAAGACCTTCTTTAGGTCTCTGTTCCATTGATGCTGTGACCTCTAGATCTTGCCTTACTGTGTGTGTGTGTGTGTGTGTGTGTGTGTGTGTGTGCGTGCACGCAAGGTCTCATGTGTTAACATCTAGACCTCTCTGATCTATTCTGAACATATCTTAAGCCTCATGTATTTGTAGGTCCTATAAGATAACCAGGAATATATGAGAAATTCTCAGTCCCTGCTATGGTTTCTTTCCCTGGATTTCTGCATTACATTTCTCATAAATCCTCTGTCCAACCAGAATGGCAACCTCAGCCCAGATGAGACTTAGCCCTTCTACATTTTTCTGGAACACTTCCAACAAGTCCCAAGGACATGATATTCGCTTTGCTTTGCTTTGATCGAGTCAACCACCTCTGACAAACTTGTCTTCACAGCTCTGTCCACCCTACTGATGGCATATCGAGGTTCGGGACAAGACAGAGGGACTGGGAACAGTGTGACACAGAAATGCCCTACACTCCCACTGCTCAGCAGAATTTATAGGATAAATAATTTTCAAATTTTATGTAGTTTACTTACTTCTATGTGTTTTTAAATGGCTATTCTGAAACTGTTGTCTAGTTTTGCTGATCTTTGGAAAAAGGATCCACTGAGATCTTTTGGTCAATGTATAAAATGACATCTTAATTATCCCTAGTTTTGCCTGATAACTTAACCTTAACATTGACATACTGATGTGTAATATATAAAACGTTTCTCTCAAAGGTGAAACTGTTTCCCTGTTTGCCTAAAGCATTACATGTTATTAACTCTGATTTCTTAAAGGATATATTACCATTTGCTAGCAATATAGCACAGTGGTAGAGTGATTCACTTGCATGTTTAATTCGTGGTATAAACTTAGTCATAACAAGTATTTCACTGGAGAAAAGTAATGCATGGTTGTCTAATTAACACAAGTTGAGGGCTGGTGTAGCAGACAGCTTCAGGTTCGCTGAGATGAACTTTGAGACCAGGCACAGTTATGGAGGAAGGGATTTATTAAAGCTTACAGATCCAGGGGAAGTTCCATAATGGCAGAAGAAGCTGGCCTGCCTTCACAGGACCAAGCAGAGAGAGAGAAGCACAAGCCTATAAACCAAAAGCCACAGCACACTTCAGGAACTCCAGCTAGGCACACTTTGCATATCTTTATAGATTGAAATCAGAAACCCATCACCACAACTTAAGATCCACCCAGTGACATTGCCTCCAGATAGGTAGCCAGCAGATGCAAACTACAAACAAACAACTGAATATATTGAGGGGACACCTATTCTATTCAAACCACCACATTCCTCCACTGGCCCCCAGAACATTTATAATCATCATGCATTGTAAACTGTATGCAGTTCAAATTTTAAAGGTCCCCACAGTCTTGACCAATTTAAGATATTAAGACCTGTAAATAAAAACAGGTTAAACATTTCTAACATATAAAGATATAGAGTAAACATTTTCAACTGGTATAAGGCATAGCAAGGAGACTAAAACAATGCAAACTCAACAACCATGAAATAAATATCAAACTTCTGCAGTTCAAGTTCAACATAACCAGAGACTGGCAATATCCAGACTTTCAAATTCTGCCCCTCCAGCTGGGCAGAGTAGCCAGGAAACACTTCCATCTCAGGCCAACAGTGCACTCCATGGTAGCCCTTGCACAGTCCTGGTATATCCAAAACTTCTTGAGGTCTTCATGCAAACCATGGTCCATCTTCAAAAGGCTCTTTCAGCCTATGAGGTCATCATGCCCTACCTCATGCCACATTTCAGCGGCAGCTCCTGGAAGCATGTGCAATTCATGACCACTCCTCACATTTTTCATGCTTCTGAAGCCAATACCAGGTGTGTAGGACACAGCCATATTCTTAATTCAGGGACAAAACAAATCATAGCCCTGGAAAGCAGGTTCCTTCTCCAATCCACTCTTTCCAAAAGTGTTTGCATTTCTATGATAGTCTTTCCTCAGGCATCCTTTCCATGGTCCTTTAAGAGTACTAATGGGTTTGACAATAGCAGCTTTAGTAATCTAAAGCCAGTCTCTATGCCAGTAAATTTAACTTGCTTAAAGTTTTCCAGCTTAAAATCTTAAGTCTCTCAGTCCAATATCTCTAGGCAAGCACAACAGGCCATTACAAATTTAACCTTGATCAAACTCTCTGGGCCTGGGCAGGAGGATGCAGCCAGCCCTTATGCCAGTAGCCCAGTTCCAAAAAAGTCCTCTGCAGTCTTTCCTTCCCCTTAGAAAGCTCATAAGCCAAGCCTTGAAGTTCAATGCTGTCTGCACTTAGTATACTCAGACTCCCAGCAGAATAGTCCATAAAACTTGGCTTACAACTCCAGAAGACATCTTCAGTTGCAAGCACTAAATCCATGCCTATTCCTCCAAAACAAAGGTTCCAAAAGATCAACATCCACATGACCAGGTACATCTCAGCCACTCCTTGATACCAAGTTCTGTAGCAGACAGCTACAGGTTCACAGAAATGAACTTTCAGACCAGGCACAGTTATGGAGGAAGGGATTTATTGAAGCTTACAGATCCAGGGAGTTCCATAAATGACAGAAGAAGCTGGCCTGCCTTCTCAGGACCAAGCAGAGAGAGAGAAGCACAAGTCTAAAAGCCAAAAGCCACAGCACACTTCAGGAACTCCAGCTAGGCACACTTTGCATATCTTTAAATTGAAATCGGAAACCCTCACCACAACTTAAGATCCACCCAATGACATTGCCTCTAGTCAGGTAGCCAGCAGATGCAAACTATAAACAAACAACTGAATATATTAGGAGCCATCTATTCTATTCAAACCACCATAGCTGGATAGATGACTTTAGTGGTTAAAGTGCTTACCTGAAAAGCTAAAGAATCAAGGCTTGATCCCCTCAAACCTCATATAACCACATAAACAAGGTGGCACATGTGTTTGGAGTTTGTTTTTAAATGCTGAAGGCCCTGGCATATATACCCATTCTCTCTCTCTCTCTCTCTTCCTCCCTACCCCCTCAAACAAATAAAAATAAACATCATTTAAGTAGGCTCCTTTGCTGTAAGAATTAATTATCAAGTCATTCATAAAAGTTGAGCAGGCTTTTTTGTTGTAAGAAATATCAAGTTTATCTATAATTTGAGAATTAAAAAAAAAAGAAAAACTTGTACATTCTTGCATTGTACATTTTCTGATGAGTACTTAAACACATCTGGGCAACAGTGGACAATGAACACATTTTGGACACTAATCTCTGCTGTGCTCATGTGGTAAATTACTCCAGTTTAGACTTTTATTTCTCCATGGGACAGTAATGGCCTCTTTTGTAATTTTCCCTCCCTGTAGCTCCTTCCAATTCACCTTCTCTAAAACCCAGATATGACAGCATTTTTTCACCCCTTAAATGATTTTTATGGTCTCCTAAGAAATAATTCTGGCATTGTTTGCATAGCAATTCCTTCTCAGCTGGAGATTTTCCTTAAATTCTTAATACATGTAACCAAGGAAGCATGTAGTATTTGGCTTTTACAAGACAAGGTAAAGCTGGACAGATAGCTTATCCATTGAGTCACTTTCCTGTGAAGCCTAAGGACTGAGGTTCCCCTCCCCAGAAACAAGTAAGCCAGATGCACAAAGTGATACATGTGCACAAGATCACACATACACACAAGGTGTAATATGCATCAGGAGTTTGATTGCAGTGGATAGAGACCCTGACATGCCAATTCTGTCTCTCTCTGTCTCCCTTCCTCTCTCATAAATAAAATAAAAGACAGGCTAGCATCTCATTGCCCACACTGCCAGAACAAGCTGCTTAGAGCATAGGGCTCAAGACAGGTTTGGGAAGTGTGTATTGCTCACAGTGATATCTTCTTCTCTATAGCTCAATTGTGCTCCTTTGGAAGGGAGATGAGTCAGGGGGACAAGGAAGAAATAATTGATATTTCAATATGTTATCAGAGCAAGTAAAATATCATCTGGCTTCTATTTAAACCTCAGCATGGTTGAATAGCCCCTCAAGGTATTGTTCTCCTCATTGAAATAAGTTAGCAGCTTATACTCAGTGGTGTTTGAAACATTTTGGAAATATCAGCATGGCTGGATCAGCATGGAACACAGAGGCATAGAGGTAAGGGAGTGGGTGTTGAAAATGGTGTGTGGACCTTGGCATGGTAGAGCATGCCCTTAATCCCAGCACTCCAGAGGCAGAGGTAGGAGGCTCACTGTGGTTTCAAGGCCACCTTGAGACTACGCAGTGAATCCCAGGTCATCCTGAGTTAGAATGAGACCCCACCTCAAAAAAAAAAAAAAAAAAGGTGTGTGGCAACCCCTTGGGGAAATATCAACAACCCTAGTAAGGTAGGACCTCAGTGGACAGGGGACAGACAGGAGGGAAATGATAGTACCAGCACATGCCCATGATGTGTCCATATAAAGCATATTCTTAATTTGAAAAAAGAAAATTAAATAGTGTGGGTTGGAGGAAGACAGGGAGATAAACTCAGCAGGTGGTATTTGATAATTAGCAACATAGCTATGAGATAAGAAAGAAAAAAAATATTTTAGGAGGTATAACTTGTGAGTATAATTAAATTAGCTGGCTTAAGCACTGACTTTTTCAGAATATTATTAGCAAGGCAATAAAATTGCAAACTATATATACTCTCAGAGGTTGATAATTAATGGGTCCAGATAGATCATGTAATATAACTGAAAATAGTGTGAATGTTCATGTGTAATTATGCCTGAAGATTGCAGCTTCTTTAGGTTGTAAGTAAGGCTGGGGCAGTAGTTCGGAGTAAGAATACTTGTCTACCAGCATGAGGCCTTCACTGCAGTCATCCTCAGCAGCTTCCCATCTTCACACCCTTCTCTGTACACACATACATCTTTCTGCCTTGAATAACCTCAACTTGCTTAGTTGTGTTGGAAATAATGTTCATTTTCTAGGCCCTAATCTCTGTAAGCACTAATTTTTCTGTTTTGTTTTCCAAAGTGTTTGGAATATACTTACCATAGCAATCTTGTGCTGTTGTTTTCTGGTATATTTATATACGCCTAAGACTGTGAGCTGTTTGTATTTTGTGCTGAGCTTAATACCAGGCATACAGGAAGTCTTCAAAGAATATTTACTGAAATAATGAATACGAGTCCATAACATTAAGTCTGCAAGTGGAAGCTTGAGATGAGAAATGGGGAGAAAAGAGTGCTACATATTGGAACAATACTGTGTTCAATAAGGAACATGATTATCACAGTCTTCAGAACATATATTGGTGATTTTTTTTTCATTTTGGTAAGAATTGTTCAATTTTTATAAAAGACCACATTCTATATAGATTTAAATGGTAAGATCATAGGAAGAGAACTTTCAAGCCAATTCCAGTGGAGTCTGCGTGACCTGTTCACCAGGCCAAGGCAAAAGCTTCATGGAAGAAAGCCTCCTGGAAGGACATGCATTCTCCAGGCTTGTAGGGCCTTTTGCTGCTCTCTAATGCTGTTTTCTTCATCACTACTGTTCTGTTCCTGACACATGACAGCAGCATGATATTCTTTCACAATTTAGTAAAAATTAGATATAGAACAGTTTCCAAAAATTGAGTCACCTGATGGTGTGATGCTTCCTCTGTTCCATTGTTGTTTCAAGCCATAGTCAGAATTCCGAGGACCAGAAACAATCAATGAAACATTACCTTATACAAGAGTGTACAGGAAATGGGGATATGCTTGTAAACAATTGTGGGAAGCATGTTTCTTGGTATTCTTTAACTTTTGTGGACAGACTTGCTAGGTCAAGGCCATGTTGGTGCTTGCTTACTAAAGCACAAAGAGAAAGCATTAGGAAACAGCTGGGATCCAATTATGAAAAGACAGGCTTTGGCACACCTTCATTTTTATGGCATGGTTCAAGGAAGAAAATATATTAGAGTTATGACATCACCTGGTTAAAACTTTTGGTAAAAATACTTGGTGCTTAAAGCAGGCTATTTATAAAAATTGTACCGCATAAATAAATGAAGGCTAAGCCAGAATTGCACATAACCTGATGCTCTACTTCAGTAAAATACACTCAGATACATCAACCTTGTGTGTGTGTCTGTTTGTCACTTCGCTGACTCCTTGCCCACCTCCTAAGGCCCTATTTTCCCTCAGACTAGTGGTCCTGGCTTTGCCAGTCTGTGGCAGAGAACAATTCTTATTTTCCACTTAGATCATTTTTATAAGATCAAGTTGCAAATTGATCATATTCCCATTGTGTTATACTATTATATTCCCTCTTCCTCACCCCCATTCCACTGAGGGGCCTCCTTAGTGGGTTATGGGTTCTGAGGTTGGAAACCATTATGAACCTAAGCTGTCCTTCTCATGTATGTGCAAGTTTAGGGCTAATTAAAAACTGTCTCTGTAGGCTGGAGGGATGGATTTGCGGAGAAGGGACTCTCCTGCAAGGCCAAAGGACCCAGGTTCAAGTCCCCAGGACCCTTGTGCCTAGGGCATCCAGGCAGACTTTTCACAAGAAAAATGCCATGGTAACATCAAACAGTCAAAATGAGCTACTCATTACCCTATGAGGACTAACCGAGAGGGAAGTGGATTTCCTCTCAGTGCCAACATGATCACTTGATGTCCCGTGGCTATAGACTCTTGTCTCTTCCATAATAGAGACTTAACTTTTAACTCTTGCTGATAACTAAGTATTTTGGCAACAGCCTATATTGTTTTGGGCCACCTCTTATCCCCTATACAACAGCTCACAGTTAAGGGAAACCCAATTCTGACCCCAGGAATTACCAGACAGTTCCCAAAGAGCTAATTTTTAATAACTGTTAATTTACTATGTTTTAATTCCTTAATTCTAAGCAAAAACAAAAAACTAAAAGCAGTATATTTTTCCCCCTGGGAAGCGGAAGCTTGGCTGAAATGCCAAAGCAGTGACTTTCAATGATCTGAGCTCTCTAAGCACTCACAGCAGAAGAGGGCAAACAGGGTAAGAACCAACTGATGTTATGTCAACTTGAACTTCCTAGCCAGCAGATGGGGAGTCTGCAGTTGTAGCAGGAGGTGGCTCTGTGCTGTCTACTATGGGCAGAGGATGGTCCAGACCCACAGCATGGGACAAAGTGCTGACTTGCCTGTCCCTGAGGTATATGACCCTTGGAACACAGTGGCTGCCTCAGATGGCTCCATGGTGACCAGTGCTGGTTCGGCTGCTGCTGTCACAGGTGACTGTGTGTTCACAGGATGCAAGGGCTCTTCTTCTGGTGGCAGGTCTCCTGTGGGCACACCTAGAGAAGCTGCCTACCTGCAGAGCTTCAGGTGTTTCCAACTTCCTGTGCTGGGAGAGGCCAAACCTAAAGAGAGAAAGAGATTTGATAGTGGAGGAGGCAGCTCTAAGACAAGATGGGATGGGAGTGTTGGGTGAGTGCCTTTCCCTAAACCCTTTCCAAAGGCACAAAACATGGCTTTTCTCCTAGAGAATCCCGAGTCCCTGTTCCTTCAACCGGACCCTTCACCAGCCTACAATCCACTCTGAGTCCCAGGTAAACGCTAATATCTGGAGCCTACCTGGTGGCTCCAACACTGGGACCACCTCTCACTCCTCATGCACCTAGCACAGGCCTCTTCCTCCTTGCAATGGTCAGTCTTGCATTCATCCACATCCAGTGCTGACAGGAGATGCTGGACATGGTTGGCCAGGGGGAGGAAGACATGTTGACGCTCACGTAGGAGACCTTCAGTGGGTTCAGCATGACCAGAGAGTCTGGAGACTCATGAAAATCTTCTGGCAACCTCTCTGTCCACATGCTTAACACTATAGTTATGGCCCTGTGAGAAAGTTGTTGTAGAGCAGAGTCAGAAGGCAGCCCACTCCTTATCCAACAATGCCCACAGTCCTGCACACAGAGGGACTCCAGCCCATGTGTAGCAGGGCTTGGTGAGCAGAGGTACGAGACCCATGACTACAGGGGATCTGGACACATCTTTCTGATGGAGGACAGTGCTGGGCAAACAACTCTGGGACAGGCTGTGGTAGGCATGCATGTTTGCAGAGTTCTGCTTTCATTGGCATTCTTCCCTATGCTCCCAGGTCCAATGCCTCCACTTACACATGTTTTCCTCCATCTGCAGGGGAAGCCCAGGTATCAGTCCTCTAGTGAAAATCATCAGAAGAGGGTGATGGCCATTGCTCAGCCCTGCAGCAATAGCTCCCCAGATATTACACACTGCAGAAGGAAACTGAACTCCATCTGCTCCCCAAACCCACTCACATCTAGTTTTTATGGTCCTTCTTACAATCCAGGTGGAAATATGGGTACCTAGAGGAAGTCAGGAGGATATCAGTACTTGGGAAGTGATGGCTGAGTTTGGGATGGAAATAGCAGCCCATTGGAGGGGATGAGAATTTTGTGCGTTGTCTGTTCTGTGAGTTACCTGGTAATTGCCTGGAAAACTTTCTGTAGTCATGGGTACTTTGTATGTGTTTGTCCAATAGGCAAACCCTAGTGGCACCTTCTCAGGGATTGCCATAGGCATAGAGCTTCTTGGTATGCCCTTGTTGGGACACTGAGCAAGTGCTATTTATGCTAGGTATGCAAAATGTGATCTGGATTCTTTTTACAAATGAAAGGGAGGGGGTTGGGGCTTTGTCCCAGGGTTAAGAAAGGGTGGTGCTAGACAGAGAGCTTTTTAAAGGCAGGATAAATGAATGTCACTCACTGGAGTCCCCAAGGCCTTCCAGACTCAAACTCCACATGCCAAGCTGCAAACACATTTTGTCCTGACCACAACCTTACAGAACAAGCAGCTTCAGAGACAGCCATGCAACTGCCAAGACTGAAGCTGAAGGGGTGAGCTCCTCTCAGATTGTATGTGTGCTCACTTTTCCCATCATCAGGCCAAGCACCTCCCTGATGATGGAAAATGTTTTGGTGACCATCACCAAAGATGAAATAAAGTAGTAATCCTCATTTTTCAGTGCAGTTGGGAGGTAGTCCACAATGCTCCTCACAAAGTTCCAACTACAGTGGTTATCCGGGTGGGCAGACACCTTTTCTACATGAAGAGCAACAGGGAAGGCTGGTTCAAATGTAGGACATCAACAGACTGCTAACTTACTTGTGCTCATACATTGAAGAAGAAGGTGTCTGGCAAGATTTTCCTCTATGAACACCCACTACGCATGCACACATTCACACATGTGAGTGTACACACATACATACACACACACACACACACACACACACACACACACACACGTACTGGGGGTATTACCTGAGGATCATGGTCTGTGTGGGAATACTATTAAGTGTCACTTGTGTGTCCTGGCAGAAAGGATGGCTGAAGACATATTGGGCACTCCAGCATACCCAGCATCTCCAGAAATGGCAAGGGCCTCAGCATTACTGAGGCCTGAGCCTACAGTACTTGAGGAGAAACAGTGAGAGAACATCCCAATCCATTCAGTGTCCTCAGACAAGTCTGTTGAAGTCTGAGTCTGTTGAAGTTGCCGCTGGACTGTGGTTGTCTGTTCACGAAAGTTTCAAGTTCTGTTGGCCACTGTCAAGGAAATGAGGTCACTTCTTGGGGACCTCTTACTAGAGTTTCTTCCTCAGACAAGACCTTCCCATTGGCCCTTCAGCTTACTTACTTTCCTCAGGGACAACAGTGTCAGCAACATGCTCCACTCCATTATACAGCCTGGGAAGTCTGGCTTCCTCCAGCTCCTCAGCTTCAAAGTCAGAGCTGGTGCCAATCAACACCCTCCTTCATGTCAAAGTGTCACCCCAGACTAGTCCTTGTACCTCTCAGAGATGCTTCCATTGTCCACCTGCTCCCCCAGGGTCATTCTACCTTCTACTTCCTAGCATGTTATCAGCTATATATGACTCTACATACCTGTATGCTACAAGCCCAGAGCTGGTATCACCTGACACCCACAGCACAACATGGACACGTATTTTTATGCACATGCTCACACAGGCACACAGACTACCCATCCACTGGTCCCCATGAGCCAGAAATCATAAGGGTTCTTTCCCATCACAGTTGATTGTGTGTGGTTAAGTGGGGTGTCAGGTGTCAGCACACAGTATGATACCTTTTCATTTTCCCTTTCCCTTGGAGGAGTGACAGGGCTTTCCCCACTCTGTTCTGTGCATTTGAGTGCTTTTCCTCTTGAATTTCACATCCATGGCAGAATGATGGTCACCTCATCATGAAAGAACTGCAGTGTGTGCTTGGTATCACAGTGTGGATCACAAACGCTTTTACTACCCCCAGGAAAAATGTTTATTAGCTCAGACTTTGATAAATTTAAATTCATCAAGAAATTCAGGGCTGTAGGGACGGCACTTGCCTTCAAAGCCTTACAACCCGGGTTTGATTCCTCAGTACCCACTTAAATCCAGAGGCACAAAGTAGCATGTGCATCTGGAGTTCATTTGCAATGGCTAGAGGCCATAGCAGGTCCATTCTCTCTCTTTCTCTCTCTCTCTCTCTCTGCCTCTCTCTCTGCTTGCAAAGAAATAATACATACATGTTAAGAAAGAAACTTGTTGAAGTAAAAATCATACAGCACATGAATAGGGAATGAATCACAAACAATAAGAATAGGCATCTTGGTATGTGAAGCGAATACTGTGAGAACTGTTGAAGTGAAATGGTGGTTTGATTCAGGTGTCATCCATAAACTTATGTGCTGTGAATACTAGGTCCCCAGATGGTGGCAGTTTTGCAATTGGAGCATTCTGGAGACACTGTATTGTTGGGGGCCAGCTTAATGGTGTTATGTCCATGTTCCCCTTGACAGTGTTTGGCACACATTCCTACTGCTCCTGACTGTCTATGTTGGTCAGGAAGTGATGTCCATGATCTGCTCAGGTAATCATTTTCTCTTACCATCATGAAGCTTCTCCTCAGGTCTCTAACCCCAAACAAACAACAGTCCTGTGCCTCCCAGGTATTTTCTGCCATTGGTAAAAAACAGATTCTCTAATCAAAGAGCAGTATGGATGAAATTAGGTGAGGCCCAGGACTGGAGTCACAGAACTCAGGAGACAGAGGCAGGCAGATCACTGGTTGGAAACAGTGGTGGGGCCCAGGCCTGACGTGATAGAAGTCAGGAGACAGAGGGAAGAGAATCATGGGTTGGAATCAGGTGTGATGTCCAGTCCAGGAGTCACAGAACTCAGAAGACAAAGACAGGGAGATCATGGGTTCGAATCAGCCATGATGTCCAGGTCTGGAGTCTTAGCCCTCAAGAGACAGAGGCAGAGATCACCAATTTGAAATAGGGGTGATGCCTAGGCCTGGAGTCACATCACTCAGGAGACACAGGCAGAGGCACTACAAGTTTGAACAAGTCACAGAGATGACCAATCAGCCTTTGTGTGCCTTCTTTTGCCCTTCTCTATCTAGAATGTGGTCCTCTTCTGCTCAGCCTACTGGATGGCTAATTCTGTATCATAAAGAGTTGTCTGGCCACAGAAATGCAAATAGAGGCAGTAAGGGTCCGTGTAAACTGGCCGCAGTTTTGTCCTTCCCCAGACACCATCGACTTCTGCATTAGAGAGACAATTACCCAGAGGGGAGCTCACAGCAGAGAGGTGCTGTGCACAGAGGGTGATGGAAATGTGAGCTGAGAGCTGCAGACAAGTTAAAGCTGGAAGGGGAGCCTCTGTGAGAGACTGAGGAATGGCACCAGGCGGGACAACCCAGATCTCAAGGGATCTTAGGAAGAAAGAGCAAGTGGGCTGGCTGGCAGCTGTGGAAGGCCATGCTTGTACTTACAGCATTGGGGAAGCTGAGGCTGGAGGTTCTCAACTTCCAACCAAGCCTGGGCTCCATACTGAGCCCTTCACGAGAAAGAAACAGGAATAGAAGGGGAGAGAGGCCGGGGCAATATGGAACCCTGGGGGTTCTCTTCCCTCAGTGGATCCTAACTCATGTGTGACCCATCAGGCCACATCCAGCAGATGTTGGAAAGGGAAACAAATTTGGACATTGTGTACAAGTCTCTCATTCTAGTACTTGAGAGGCAAGAGCAAGAGGATACTGAGGGACGAGACAGCCTGGGCTCAAGAGTCAGCCATGTATCAAAAAAAAAAAAAAAAAAAAAAAGGAAATAAATAAAGGTGTCTATAGTGATGACTCAGCGGTTAAGGCACTTGCCTTCAAAGCCTAACAACACAAGTTCAGTTCCCCAGGATACACATAAACCAGATGCTCAGTGTGGTGCCTGTGTCTGGGATCTGTTTGCGGTGACTGGAGGTTTTGCCACGTTTATTCACTCCCTCTTGCTCTCAAATAAGTAAATAAAAGATTTAAAATAAAAATCAGAAGACAAAATCCCAAGTAAGAATGAGTTCTCTACCTGGAATTATCACAAGGGCAGCGATGTTTCCAGTCAGGTTCCTTGTGAACAGATTTACATGAATGTGTTGGGAGGCTCAAGAACCCCTGAGGGTCCTTAAAAAGCAGTTCCTGCCGGTGAACTCCATGCCCGGCTCTCTGCTTCACATTCTCCTGCCCCACAGCAATCACAAAACTGCTGCTCTCACTGCATTAAATGAAAATATAGTAAGGAGACATGCACAGTTCTACAAAGTACTAGAGGCGTACCCACACAGGCACACATGCTACAGACCCTTTCCTGATGGACCACTGTGGCCAGGCACTCACCTAGCTCAGTGATGACTTTTTTGCTTCAGGCACTAGAGGGAAAGGCACGGTGTGCTGTCACAGCCTGCATTACAATTCTCTACCTGTGGGTCCACGCCTAGCTCAGAGAACTGACAGGAAGGCTTCAAGTGAGAATGCTTTCCTCTCAAGGCCACATGTACACAACTGAAAAGGAATACTCATCTGCCACACAAAAATGAATTCAAGGACAATCCTAGTCAGTGTCCCAGAGCCGTAACAGGAAGGTGTGGTGGCACTAGGATTGGCAACCAGGATTTACCATAAAAACTCCTCCTCTGGGATGGAGAGATGGCTTAGTGGTTAAGCGTTTGCCTGTGAAGCCGAAGGACACAGGTTTGATTCCCTAGGACCCACGTAAGTCAGATGCATAAGAAGGCACATGCAATCTGGAGTTTGTTTTCAGTGGCTAGAGGACCTGGTGCACAAATTCTCTCCTTGTCTCCTCCACCTCTCTCTCTTTGCTTGCAAATAAATAAAGTTAGATTTTTAAAAACCTCCTCAATTTAGCCATTCTCTTACTCTTTTGGTGTACACACTGTGCTGTACAAGATGAGGAGCTTGAGTATCCACCTGGCTGTGAAGCATTATCTCCACTGAACACTTCCTGTGACAATGGCACCTTCTTGTTACAGGAGACAAAAGAGAGGTTCCATGGTACCAGAATCTCTCTTCTGACTCCTCAGCTCTCTTACTTCCTACCTTCTCCACTGCTATGTGTCCTGGGCACCTACCTGAAAAGGGCTGCAGCTGGTGGGAGGAAAGGCCTCTCAGGTCTTCCCTTATGAGAAGCCTGGGCAGAAGAGCAGCCACTGACTTCCTTATGCCTAGCATGTGAACAGCCCCATGTGGCCATGCTGCGGGCTTCCTGACTACCTTCCTGAGGAGAACAGCTCAGAACAAGAGGTGCTCAGGGCAGCACCCAATATCGTCCTTGACAGTCCATGTGCAAGTGCATGTAATAGTGGAGCAGCTGGGGTGTCTGCTCCAGGAGACTGTCTGCACTGAGGGGCATGCTGCCATGGACTCTATTTCACCAGCACTCAATGCACACCACAGTCTGATGATCTCTGGCAGAGGAATCCTGCAGGGTGTCAGGGCCCTGAGAGCAGCTAGTGGGTGAACTAGCCATGGGCATATCCTATGTAGTGCACGGAGACTGGTCCCCAGTCTTATGTTCCTCTCACAACCCCAGGATTCAGGAAATTCTTTCTGGGGATCACCTCGCCTGAGATGGACTGCGCTGCAGGCAATGGAAGGGGGATGCCTCTCCCGCAGCATAAAGGTGGAGATAGTCACAAACAAGATTTTTAGGGCTGGCTCTGTGGTTAAGCTGCTTTCATGTAAAGCCTAATGATGCAGTCCTCTATAAAGTGGGGTGCACAAAGTGGCACATACATCTGGAGATCCTTTCCATGGCTAGGAGACCCTGGCACACCATACTCTTTGTCTCTTGTCTTTATAGCTATCTATGCTTGCAAGTAACCAAATATATATATATATATATATTTTTTAAGTTGGGACTGGAGAGATGGCTTAATGGTTAAGGAATTTGCATGCAAAGCCAAAGGATCCAGGTCCCCAGAGCCCACATAAAGGCAGATCCACTAGGTGGTACATGCTTCTAGATTTTGTTTGCAGTGGCTAGATGTCCTGTCACAACTAACTCTCTCTCCCTCTCTCTCTCCCTCTCTCTACCTCTCCTTCTCTCTTTTTCTCCCCCTCTCTCTGTCTCCCTCTCTCTCTCTCATAAATTAAAAAGGGAAATAAATAAAAAGAAATCCACAAGCAGGGCACTGCAGAGCTGAGAGCTAAGACCTCCAGACTGCCAGCCTCCTTGACACTGTTTCCAAGGAGACCTACTAGAGGAACAAGAGACCGAGCTCCCAAAGCACAGTTACTGGGTCCTCATGTATTCTAGAATGCCCTCAGCTATAGATAACTATAAGTCTCTGATGCCTCTGCCTCCACCTCTCAAGTGCTAAGATTATAGGAATGCTTCACTTTAAATTGCCTTCTCCCCTCCACATACTTTTGCTGAGCAAGTTATTACTGCTTCCACTCTACAACCATTACAACAAACTGAAGACAGAGCAGTGCTGGGCATGGTGACTCATACTTGTAAACCAAACTTGTAAATTCACGAGTCTGAGGTAGAAGGATGTAGAATTCAAAGCCAGTGTTCAGTGTTCAGTGTTCTAGTCCAGCTTGAAATACATTTTGAAGCTCTGTATCCAAAAACCAACAAATAAATACACTAGTCAGCCAACCAACAAAGGAAAAGTCTAAACATTGGTCAATTTTTAGGATACACACAAATAACTCTTTCGGTTCTGTTAAACACCTTAAATTTGAAACCGTATAAATACCTTTTTATTACATTGTCACAGTGTTATGCTTATGCACCTTCTACTACTACATCCCCTTTATTTTCTGTTCCAAGGAATCTGGAAGATCTTGCTGATTTCTAATGACTACAAAAAACTTGTAAAAGATTCTTCACGTTGATACCTAAAAACACTATGAAGAAGTCAAAATGTTTGTACATTTCTGAAGTTTATCTATGTGAAGTTTGTGGTAAGTACATTTGTAGTATCATGACAGATTCTTCATCATCATACTATTAAATAGCTGTTACCTTTTACTTGTTTTATACAGGTGTCATTCTCTCTATATATATCAATATTTGTCTTTACCTTGATAAAAAGCATAAAAAGAGATGGATATCCACCTCACTTTCACAGAGGGCCAGGAAGGATATAATTTGGTTCCATTTAATATGTGTTGTATGATTTTCTGGTTCCATTCCCCTTTTCTGTTATGTGATTCTTGGACCCAACAACTTTTGTCTGTGGGCACTGAGTACCCATCTCTAAGGAGGGTAGGCACACAGGATGATTTGGGGCTCAATGGTCAGCCACCACCACCACCACCACCGCCACCGCCACCACCACCACCAATGAGCTCAAGTTAGTGAAATAGCCTATTTCAAGGAATAGGACAAGTGACCTTCTTAGGCTTTCATACACACACATATACATATATACAAGAATACATGTGACTGAAAAACATTCTAAACAACAGGATGACCTGTAATACACATAACAGCCTAATTTGAAACCCCGTTATATATATCTAATAGGATGTTGAGTTGGTATATTGATTTCTTCTGAAATATTTATTACATTTCCAATTAATTGACATGGACCAAAAGTTTGTCCTAAGTGATTTAGCTTTGATTTATGAACTCAAGATGCTTATGGTAAAAATTTTCAGTATGTAGTATTATCATTTGCCAAATAAATTCTATCCAATGTTTAAATTGAATATAGTTGGCATGTGAGAATTTCTTCTTTATTGTAGTATTCCAGTGAGAAAGTTCTTCAAACCAACTTAACAAGAGGTACAATTTTCCAAGGAAAACATCAATGTGATATGCATATATTTTTGTTCACTAAAAGTTCTTCTGAACCTGGTTCAAGGCAAGCTCAAGATATATGGTAAGATTTGGGTCAGCCTGGGATACAGCAAAACCTTGTTTCACCTGAAATAATATTAATAGGAACTTTTATCAAAGGCTTATAAATCTTTCTGCACAAAAAACTCTATTGAAATAATTACACAATTAGTAATTACAATTTTCTTTAAGAAAGTTTTCTTGTTATCAGAGCATAGTTAAATAGTTCAAAGAGATCATTTGGTCTGTAACTTATAAAACAGAGGACACATTACAAAATACTCTGGGATGTAATTTGGAAGTAAAGGTTGGAACTTCTGAGAAGAAAATATTTGGAGTTATCATTAATAATTGCAAAAAAAAATAAAACTCTCTAGCCGTTTCCCCTCAACGAGTGAAACCTCAAGAAGCATAACTCCACCCAGCCAATTAGCCAACCAAAAAGGAGATGAATATTCTCTATATTAAAATCGAGTAAAAGATAATATAGTCAAAGAAGTCTTACTATGCTTTTATAAATCACATTGTACAAAAGTTAAAAGTAATGCTGTATTCAGTGATATTTTGTCTCATTCAAGTGTGGCAAGGGTATTATGGTCATGCTATTTCTTTTGAGGTAGGGTCTCACTATAGCCCAGCCTCATCTGGAATTACCTATGTTGTGTTCAGATGGCCTGAAACTCACAGCAATCCTCCTACCTCTGCCCCTCAAGTATGAGGATTAAAGGGATGAGTCAACATTCCCATTTTCCCATTCCCAGTAATATTTTTTTGAGACATGATCTCTTGCAATATGGACCTCAATATACAGAGGAGGATGATATGGAACTTCATATCCTCCTGCTTTTATTTTATTGGATGAATCCCAAGCTTCTTGCATTATACAGAAACATTTGAAGCGAACTATTCGCCACTCCATAGTCATGATTATTAAAGTTATTGTGGTGGCACATGGTGATAATACCAGAGCTTGGAAGGTAACAGTATGAGGAGTTTAAAGGTAAACTCAGCCATAGTGTATTTAAGATCAGCCTCGGTGAGACAAGGTCTGTCAAAAAACTAAACCAAACACCAAAATCAAACCGACAACCAAAATAGCCACCATTATTAAACTCTGACATAGATAAATGATGAAAATGAATTTGATAGTTGCTTAAGCTTAGAATTTGGTGCACCAATGTCATAATACTTCAGAATTTTATTTCTGTATATATTTTTTACAAAAAACACTACAACTTAAGACATTAAAGATATTGTCAACTAATAATGTGACAATTCCTATTCTTAGATAACCAAGCATTATAAAGTAAATACCAAATGTCAAACATGAAATTTAAAATTTTCATTTCTATCTGGCTCATTTATGTGTTACTAATATGGTTAGCCACATTTATGTGAATTTAATTCAGTACTCTAGCAATAGCAACGGTTATAAAACTGGCACTTAACTACTGATAGATTTAGCCATATGGTAGTCTAAACAGTCCATAAAGAGAATCTAAAATGCAAATATATGCAAACACTAATACTTAGAGTAAGGTGAGTTAGTAGAGTTTTGGAAAAGAGAGGTGGGAATATAAGTCAGAAACTCTGATCATTAGAACATGCAATAATAAATATCTTCAACCACCCTGCCCAATTAGCAAACCAAACAAAAATGAGATAACCTATCTATGTTAAAAGAGTGTTAATGATACAATAGTCAACTACAGTCAATGGACTATTATATGAAAGCCTAATTCTTTCTTATTATACAAGAAACAAATTAATGGAAGAAAATATGAATACTAAAAGACTCATTACAACCAAATTACCTTTAACACATCACCCAAAACATGAGTAAATTAACTGTCCATAAGTAAGAGATAATTAAAAAACTTACCAAATTATCAACTTTTGTCTTCAGTTATCATATAATTAAATATTATAATAAGCCAAATGTAGCATTTAAGATAATCTAACAATGTCATCTATGTAGTTCAGGAGACTATAAAAGCACAATATTCTAAGAATGAACAAGAATATCTGGTATCAGAATCTTCAAATAAAAACAAATAATGATTAAAATTTCCCTCGCTGTCCACCTTCTCATCCTTGAACATATATTCACCTATATCACTACCTGTATCTTCAATTGTAATAATACCATTTCTGATGGTATGTATAGAAGGAATCATGTGTAGATGCTGAATCACAGAGGTCATATAACAAGTAGCATCAGCATATTTGGGTCCCACAAATATTTTTGCTGGCTGAGGTTCAAAAGGAGTAGATATTATCACTCAGAAAGTACTTCAGGAGCTTAAATAAAACAAAAAGTTTCCTGCAGAAAAATTATTCTGACCACTTATAGCTGTTAGGCTAATAAATTTATCACAAGAACAAATTTGAAAAACTAATTATTCTTTTAGCCATATGAGCCACTATATAAATCTGGAGTTCACATTTCCCTTGACATTGTTTCTACAACACTTAGATATGGTAGTATAATATAGCATAATGCTTTCTGTATGGAAACAGTAATATTCTCATCAAAAACTTAAAAACATTTTATCCTTTTCCTTTTGGCATGAGTGCATGTACAATATATTACACAGGTAGTGTGTTTCACAAATGCATGTGCCAAGGATGTACACAAGCTGAGCCCGGAGGAGAACACTGAGTGTCCACGTGGAGTCTCTCAATGAACTTAGACTTGCTGTGTTTTGGTCTGACTGACTGACCAGTGAGTGAGTGAATCCCAGTGATTCTCCATTCTCACCCTTCACTCACACCCCCACACCATAGCTAAGTATTCCATTTACAGAAATTAGTGACCATATCCACTTTTTGTGTGGGTATTGGAAACTGACTTTGGTCTTGTTATATAACTAGCACGCTTATGCATTGAGTAATTCCCTAGACCCATTTTTGAAATTTAAAAATAACTGCATTCAACCGATATTCAGAATTACACATAAATTTTAAAAAAGTACAGCTTTCTCAATTGTGGTCAGATTTAGTTCAAAATCATAGATTTGATTCACAACATCAAAACTCCTCCCTAGAATATTTATTTACTTCTAGAAAATGTTAATAAAGTTACAATTGTTTTATCTATTATGAGGATGGAAGGAGGCTGTATATTGGAAAGTACCATGAGGACTATGTCATTATTTATTTGCCCATACAAAACCAAAAGCAACTAAAACAACATTACTAACTTTTATGTGGATTATATAAATTAAGAATATATTAATGGGTTGAAGGAATGGGTCATCAGTTAAGGTGCTTGCTTGTAAGCCTAACAACCTGGGTTTGATTTCCTAGTACCTATGCAAGTCAGATGCACAGTGGTGAATGCATCTAGAGTTCACTTGCAGCAGCTAGTTGCCCTGGTGTGCCCAAACTCTCTCTCACTCCTCTCCCCTCCTTACTCATGGTACCAGTCTGCTTGCAAATAAATAAATGGTTAAATTTTTAAAATAATATATTAAACTTCAAGTTACATATCTGAGTCCAAATAATGGTAAATTGCTAAGTGAAAAACAAAATAAATTTTAAAAGGTTGTATTAGTATATTTCCATTTGTGTATGGTAAAATCAAGCTAAGCAGACGTCATTTATACATACATACATACATATATACATATTTCTTATAAAAACAGATCTCTGAATCATAGCCCTCTGTTTTCAAGCCTTTGAGGATACATTTAGGAATAAGCAACTTTAGTTACATGTAGCAATTTTATTTATATTGTTGAGCATGTACTAAGGTCTTATTCTTTATTCATTTTGCTTATTCCCATCAATTAATGTTTTTTTCTACTTTCTTAGCAATTTCTCTCAATTCACTCCTTTATTTACTATATATTTTTATTTTTTGATAATAGTCATCCAGATGGATAGAAGTTGTATGTCTCTTGCGGTTTTCATATGTATATGTTTTCACTCTTTAATGATATGATTTTGAGCATCTTATAAGCTGATTGTTTTTTTCTGCCTTTTGGGGAATTACATATTTAAGAATTTTGTCATTTTTAATTTGGTTATTTATTTTCTGATCTTGAATTTGAGGAGTTCAACTATAATTCTGTGTATTATTTCCTTGTGACATATATATTCTCAAGTACATTCTCCTTTCCTAGAAGTTGTATCTTTCATGTTGTCATTTAACACAAAAGCTTCTAAATCAAATGAAATCAAATGTCTTATCAAAAAGCATTTAACCAGGGATGGAGAGATGGCTTAGCGGTTAAGCACTTGCCTGTGAAGCCTAAGGACCCCAGTTCGAGGCTCAATTCCCCAGGACCCACGTTAGCCAGATGCACAAGGGGCGCACGTGTCTGGAGTTCGTTTGCAGTGGCTGGAAGCCCTGGCGCACCTATTCCCTCTCTGTCTCTTTCTCTCCCTCTCTTTCATTCTCAAATAAATAAATAAAAATGAACAAAATTTTTTTTTAAAAAAGCATTTAACCAAAGCTTTAAAGGCTTCTTTCTAGGCTTGATCTCTATCCTTTGGACTTTATGTCTACAGACAAGTGCCAAATCACTCTTATCCTACTAGCCATGTATTTAGTTATGACACTGAGGAATGAGTATATTTTCTAGACTAAAGATCAAGAACCTCATAGGTGATTAGTAGTGACATAGAAATAGATGCTGGGTGTCCATTCAGAACAGTTGTGGAACCATATATCAAAAAGATTCTGACATTAAGTCCAGTTCAAAGAGTGACCAGGAAACTAAAAATAATGTTGCCAAAATGTTGTCAACTAGAGCACATTTTAGTGTAATAAAGCTTTGTGAAGCTATTTCCAAAGGCTCTTCCTATTTTGACAAACAGAAGCTTAGGAAATTGAACTAAATCTCAGCAAACTTAAAAGTCATTTGTCACCAACTGAATCTTGAAGAACAAAACTGAATTTGGGAAAAGGTCCTTGGGCAGGCATACAACAAAGCCAAAAATATTACAAAATATGGTTTGTAGGGGAATGCAAATGTCAATTCCAAGCAGCTTACTGGACAATAGAAGAACTGGACCAGCAGTAGCAACCACCAGGACAAAGGCCTGCCTAGAAGTGTAGCTACCACCAAAAAGTTCACATGTAGGGCTGGACAGAGGGTTTAGCGGTTAAGGTCCTTGCTTGTGAAACCTAAGGATATGCATTTGATTCCCCAGTACCCAGGTTAGTCAGATGCACATGGTGGCACATGTGTCTGGAGTTTGTTTACAGTGGCCAGAGGCCCAGTTGCAACAACTCTCTTTCCCTCCCTCCCTCCCTCTCTCCCTCCCTCTCTCTCTCTCTCTCTCTCTGTTTCTCTCTTGTGCTCTTGCCCTCCTCTCTCCACTCTCTCTTTCAAATGAATAAATAAAATGTTTTAAAATTTGAATGTCCACATGTGAATACAATTGCAACCACCATCTCTTAAAGGAAGGAATGGAAGTGAAAATACATTTATCTAGCAGCAAGCCAGACATCTGAGGTCAGGCAACAAGCCAGCCTGATTGCTTTTATAATCTATAGCCTATTTCCTCCTCTCCATCCTTTTTCCATATTTCCCTGTTCTTCCTTCTTGCTCCCCTCCCCTTTCTTCCTCTTTCCTTTTTTCTCTCTTTCAAATAACTCAATGGCTAGGTTTGTGGGACCTGGGAATTGCATATAATCGTATAATTGCACATCTTTGCTTTTCTTTGCACTCTATCATCAACTAAGATCACATGAGTTTTTTGCTCCAATTAATCTCTCACCTAAATACATATTTTCCTCCATTCTTGCTTTATAACCTAAACCTAACTACTGGATTCATACTGTGTTTTTAATTTTTATTTTTGTTGTTATTGCTTTCTTTCAATTCATGTACAATGTTTATAAGCTTGTTCAAAGAATAAAAGGAAATGAACGCTCCTAAGCAAACCCAATGACAATACAAACAGATGAGATAAATAAGAAGGGTTTTATAACACATAAAAGATTAAGTCAATACAATAAAATACTAATGGAAAAACAAAGTGACACAGAAGTAAAAAAAAAAAAAATCAGTGAAACTCACACTAATAGCATAGATTAAGGAAAGGACAAAATAGCTGAGTTTTAAAGACAAAGTGGGAGAACTAGAATAGTCCAACACAGACAAAGGTGAATTCATGACAAAGAATAAGAAGAGCTTTCAAGACAAAAAGAAACTTTAAAAAGACCAACTATGAGATTCATGGGCATAGACGAAAAATGACATTCTAAAAGTGAAGAAAAATATATATATTTAATCTCATAGCTGAAACATTCCCAAAATTCAGGAAAGAAATGCCAACACAGATTCAGGAATTGTTTCCAATACCAAACAGAAAAGATCAGAATCTCCTATGTCATACATAAACCAATAAATATGCAGAACAAAAAACATACCAAGTCATGTGGTGGCAGGCCCATCAGAATAGCTGCAGATTTCCTGACAAAAATTTTAAAAGCTATGAGGGCTAGAAACCATGCATGGCAAGTAAGTTCTGAAACTGACAATTAGTTTTATATATTCAATGTGCCACTTACTATGTCAGCATTTGGATAAAATACATAACAAAAATAATAAAGGGCTTATTTTAGCTCATAGTTTCAGGATATATCTCATCATTTCACAGTAGGAAAAACATAGCTCCATATGTATATGTATATATATGTACACATACACACACACACACATATATATGTATACATATGTACAGTTATATATGTATGTATGTATGTATGTATGTATGTGTGTATGTGTACAGCCCAGGATCCAGCCCCATAGAATTGTACCACCCATATTACATATAAATCTTCTCACCTCAGCATAATCAAGATAATCCCTCATAGTCTTGATCAACAGCAAGCCTCACCTAAATACTCCCTTATAGGTGATTCTAGTTCCTGCTAAGTTGACAATCAATAAAAACCATGACATCCATCAACACTGTCCATTCTAAATGAAAGGAAAATTGTTCCTTATTTAATCAAACTATCATTGGGAATCTCATGAAACTGAGAAGTATTTTTTTTTTCCACAAACAAAAATAAGCAGAGCCAATAGACTACCCACAAAATGGGAGAAAATGTTTGCCAGCTGTACAATAAACAAATGCCTCATTTCTAGAATCCACAAAGAACTCAAAACCTAAAACAATAAAAAAATAAATAAAAATCAAACAACCCAATCACAAAATTGGGGAAAGAATTGAACAGGAAGTTTTCAGAGAAAGTAATTAAAATGGCAAACACACACTTAGGAAAATGTTCAACATTCCTAACCATCAGGGATATGAAAATTAAAACAACTATGAGATTATACCTCACCCCAGTAAGGACAGAAAATATTTTTTAAAAAATCAAATGAAAACAAATGTGGGCAAGGACGTGGATAAACTGGAACTCTCATTCACTACTGGTGGGAATGTATGGTGGTACAACCATTTTGTAAAGCAATATGGAGGTTCCTAAGAAGGTTGATTAAAGACAACAAACCCAGTTATTCCCTAACTAGGCATTTACCCCACATCTAAGTTCAGAGAAATTTGCTCAACTATGTTTATAGCTGTTCAATTCATAATAGCTAAGAAATGGAATCAACCCAGATATCCATCATTAGATGAATGGATAACCAAGATGTAATAAGTCTATGTGATGGATATCTATACAGCAGTAAGGAAAAGTGACACAAATTAAATTTGAAGAAACGTGGCCAATCTTGGAACAGATCATTTTCAGTGAAGTCACACGATCAAACAAAAAGACATTCTGGGTTGGAGAGATGGCTTAGTGGTTAAGTGCTTGCTGTGAAGCATAAGGACTCAGATTTGAGGCTTGATTCACTGTGTAAGGCAGATACACAAGCTGGTGCACCCATTCTCTCCCTCTCTCCCTCTTTTCTCTCTGTCTCTCTGTGTCTGTCTGTCTCTCTCTCTTTCTCTGCCTCTCTCTCTGTCTGCCTGTTGCTCTCAAATAAATAAATAAAAATAAGTAATTTTTTAAAAAGACATTCTTCTTATGGTCTCACTCATCTGTGGCTCCTAACATGGATCTCTATGAGATGCTGACATACTATTTGGCATCTTGAGAACTGGACAACAGGGAGGATGGGGTGGTAGGGGTGGGTTAGGAAGGTGGTGGGGGACATAAAACTGGACCCAAATGGAGGTGGCATGGCAAAATTATATATTCTGGAAGACAGAATAAAATGTTGAGCCTTCATCATGTCCTTAGAGGGAATACCTAAGTCAAAGGGCTGTGGAGAGGGTATGATGAAGAGTTACCTTAATTTTCTCCTGTTTCTCTTTCTCCCTCCCTCTCCCTCTTTCCTAACCATCTCCCTCACTCTCTTTTTCACTTCCATATTACCTTTTTCTTCCTTTTTTTTTTTTTCCCTTGGCACTGACCTGTAACTCCCAGTATCAGGATGTACTTAACATCCAAAATGAGCTATTCATCAGACAGACCTAAAAGTTTTACCAAAAGAAGACAGACTACTCTCAGAGCAATTGATTCCTCACTAGAAGAGTTCCATGTTTCAAAAGTTGTGAGGAATGTAATTAATTAGAGACTACCCTAAAAACTTGACTTTTCAATGCCTGATGCTAACCTGATTAGATATTTGTTAACCCAAAGGTGTTGCTACATTTCTAAGCATGTACTCTCATGAAGGATTAGGGATGATTGAGGGACACTTTGTAGCACCATAGCTTGATCATGAGTAAACTGATTAATCTGAAAATAAGTAAACTCAAAAAAGTTACTTAGATTTAAATTTCAAAAAATTGTATTTTAACAGGAAAATTGAAATAATTCCTTGCATTCTGTCTGACCACAATGGAACCAAACTACAAATCAATAGCAAGAAAGACTATAGAGCATACACAAAATCATGGAAATTAAACAACACACTACTAAATGATGAATGTGCCAATGAAGAAATCAAGAAGGAAACCAAAAAATTTATAGAGTCAAATGATAATGAGAACAAAACATACCAAAATCTTTGGAACACAATGAAGGCAGTCCTAAGAGGTAAATTTATAGCTTTAAGTGCCTATATTAAGAAATTATAAAACTCGCAAGTAAACAACCTAATGCTTAACCTTAAAGCCTTAGTAAAAGAAGAACAAGACAAACCAAAACCTAGTACATGGGAAGAAATAATAAAAATTAGGACCGAAAATAATGAAATAGAAACAAACAAACAAACAAATCCAAAGAATCAATAAAACAAAGAGTTGGTTCTTTTAAAGGATAAACAAAATTGACAAACTCTTAGCAAATCTGACCAAAAGAAAGAGAGAAGAGACACAAATAAATAAAATTAGAGATGAAAAAGGTAATATCACAACAGATGCCAGAGAAATTCAAAAAATCATAGGGACATATTATAAAAGCATATACTCCACAAAGTATGAAAATCTGAAAGAAATGTATGATTTCCTTGATTTATATGACCTACCTAAATTAAATCAAGATGAGATTAATCACTTAAATAGACCTATAACAAGCATGGAGATCCGAACAGTTAAAATAAATCTCCTAACTAAAAAAAGCCCAGACCCAGATGGATTCACTGCTGAATTATACCAGACCTTCAGGGAAGAACTAATGCCACTGCATCTAAAGCTTTTCCATAAAATAGAAAAAGAAGGAATCCCACCAAATTCCTCCTATGAAGCCAGCATCACCCTTATACAAAAAACAGGCAAAGATAAAACAAAAAAAAAAGAAAATTACAGACCAATTTTCCTTATTAACAGATATGCAAAATTCCCAACAAAATATTGGCAAACAGAATACAAAAATATATCAGAATGATCATTCACCCTGACCAAGTAGGCTTTATCCCAGAGATGCATGGATGGTTCAACATATGCAAATTGATAAAATGTAATACATTATATAAAAGGAAAGAAGCACAACAATCACATGATCATCTCATTAGACACAGAGAAAGCATTTTACAAAACCCAACATCCCTTCATGATAAAAGTCCTACAGAGACTGGGAATAGAAGGAACATATCTCAACATAATAAAAGCTATTTATGACAAGCCTACAGCCAACATATTACTACTCGGGAAAAACTGGAAGCTTTTCCACTAAAATCAGGAACAAGACAAGGGTGTCCACTGTCCCCACTTTTATTTAATATCGTACTGCAAGTCTTAGCCATAGCAATAAGGCAAGAAATGCACATAAAAGGGATACAAATTGGAAAGGAAGACATCAAGTTATCATTATTTGCAGATGTACCAGAGATGGCAAGAATGCCATTTCAGGATCATGAGGAATTGAGCACTGAAGAACTGATGTGGCCCCTCTATAGAAAAATCTTTGGTTCTCTATGCTACAGAAAGATGTGGTTTTCTGTATAATGTTTGTCTTTCTCTGTCTTTCACTTGGTGTCCCAATCTCTAAGTTTACTTTTCCAGTAAAAATTGGTGTTGGTGAAGTGTTGGTCAATGTATCTGAAAGAGGCTCTGGCATAGAATTGGAAAAACAAGAAAATGGGTCAGAGATAATTGTTTTCCTTAAAGGCCTTACAGAAAGTCAGGCATGGAGTACAGTACACTTAGGAGGAAACAATGAACCTCCTGGAACAATGTAAAAATTGTTCTATGGCAAATTTTTCTAAATGGTGGCAATTGCAATTGACTCTTTACCAGGAATCCTTACAGAAAAACAACCAAAGTCAGAAATTTTACAAATGGGTGGACCAAAGTCTAAGTATTGGAGGGATGTGAAAAGGAAAATTCAAAATAAATAACTAAAGGATAAATTGATATACTGGCTCAGTGATTAATGATGGGAAGCCCCATTTGTGGTTGTTTTACCTCTCACCTTTAATAGAGTAACTGAAACTAGAAGTACAGGAAATCACAAGTGATTGACCACATATACATGGGGAAAATGTGAAAACAATTTATCATTACAGGGGCCTGATGACTTTACTTGAGGTGAATAATTATGGGATTGTTTGATGATAAGAAATAACAAAAAGTTTCTACAAATTCTGTGAAGTTGTACCTTTCTTGAAGTTTGTTCTTGATCAAAAATAAAAGACTGAGGCTAAGACCTGTGGCAGCAGAGAAGCAGAGAAATATAGAAGCATGGAAGCACAGAAACAAGGAAAAACAGAAAAGAGAAAAAAAGACAAAAAAATAGAAAAAACAAGAAAGAAAAAAATTGAAATACAAAAGGAGGAAGAGAGAAAAAGAAAAACTCAGCTGCCTTCATCATTAGCCTGTCAGCTTGCACCAGAACTTAACTTGGAGTTGTTATTTCGCCACTCCCTTTCACACGTCTCTTCAGGGACCCTTCTTCAAGCCAGGGCTGGACCCTGGCACAGATGACATGATTCTATATATAAAGGACCCTAAAGATTCTACTAGCAAACTGTTAGAGCTGATAAACACCTACAGCCATGTAGCAGGATACAAAACAAATACCATTAATAGCATTCCTACATTCTAACAACAAACACATAGAGGATGAAATCAGAGAATCACTCCCATTCACAATTACATCAATATATATAAAGTACCTTGGAATAAACCTAACCAAGGAAGTAAAGTATCTCTACAATGAAAACTAAAAAATACTCAAGTGAGAAATTGCAGAAGACACTAGGAAATGGAAAACATCCCTTGTTCCTGAATTGGAAGAATCAATATTGTGAAAATGGCAACCTTTCGAAAAGCAATCTACACATTTAGTGCAATACCCATCAAAATTCCAAAGGCATTCTTCATGGAAATAGAGAAAACAATCCAAATATTCATTTGGAATCACAAAAAACCTCAAATATCTAAAATAATACTGAGCAACAAAAATAAGTTGGGAGGTATCACCATACCTGATTTTAACCTAAAGAGCCATAGTAACAAAAACAGCATGGTACTGGCACAAAAGCAGATATGTAGATCAATGGAATGGAAGGGAGGACCCAGATATAAGTCCAGGTAGATATAGCCACCTAATATTTGATTAAAATGCCAAAAATACTCACTGGAGAAAAGACAGCCTCTTCAGCAAATGGTGCTAGGAAAACTGGATATGGATCTGTAGAAGGATGAACATAGATTCTTCTCTCTCTCCATTCTCACATAAATTAAATCCAAATGGACTAAAGACATTAACATGAGACCTAAAACTCTGAAATTTCCAGAGGAAAAAGTAGGGGAAACCCTTCAACATATTAGTCTTGGCAAAGTCTTTCTAATATAACCCCAATTGCTCAGGCAATGAAACCACAGATTAACCACTGAGACCTTATGAAATTACAAAGACTTTTTACTGCAAAGTACATTGTAAATAAAGCAAAGAGGCAACCTAGAGAATGGGAAAAAAATCTTTGCCAGCTATATATCTGATAGAGGATTAATATCTAGGATATTCAAAGAACTCAACAAGTTAAATAATAAGAAGTCAAACATGCCAATTAAAAAATGGGCTATGGAGATAAATAGAAAGTTCTCTAAAGAAGAAATACGGATGGTGTATAAGCATCTAAAAAAATGTTCTACATCCGCAGTCATCAGGGAAATGCAGATTAAAACTACATTGACATTCCATCTCACTCCTATAAGATTGCCTACCATCATGTAAACAAATGATCATAAATACTGGTGGTGATGTAGAAAAAGAGAAACCCTTCTACACTGGTGGTGGGAATGCAGTCTGGTCCACTCATTGTGGAAATCAGTGTGGATGTTCCTAATACAGCTAAAACTTGATCTACCATATGACCCAGCTATAGCACTCCTAGGCTTATATCCTAAGGACTCATCCCATTTCCTTAGAAGTACATGCTCAACCATGTTTATTGCTGCTCAATTCATAACAGCTGGGAAATAGATCCAGCCTAGATGTCCCTCAACTTATGAGTGGATAATGAAGATATGGCACATTTATACAATGGAGTTCTACTCAGCGGTAAAGAAAAACAAAGTTATGAAATTTGTAGGAAAATGGATGGATCTGGAAAGTATTATACTAAGTGAGGTAACCCAGGCCCAGGAAGACAAGTGCTGCACGTTTGCCCTCATATGTGGATCCTAACTACAGATGATTGGACTTCTGTGTGAGAAGGAAAAACTCAGTAGCAGAGGCCAATAAGTTAAAAAAGAGACATAAAGGGATGAAAAGGAAGGGAGGAGGGTACTTAATAGGTTAGTATTGTATATATGTAAGTAGAAGAATAGATTAACGGGGGTGAAAAGGCCCAAAGTGAGGTCAAGGGAAGAGATCGAGTAAAGAAAAGGTGGATGGAGGACTAATCATAATCTAAAAGGATATAAATAAATCACATGGAATCCTCCAGTTTCGGACAATGGAACAACTCAGTAGCCATATAGATCATTGTCAGAAAATTTTTAGTGCTAGGGATGGGATACCTCCAGTGAGTTGTTGGCCAGAGAGGTCCCTGATGCCCCCAAAACATTATAGGCCATTGCTGAGGCCCTCAGTTTCCCACCAGGAATAGATGGTAAGACCCTATTGCTGAAGACTCCACATATTTGTGCTGCAAGGCCACTGAGAAATCCTGCTGGAACTGAGCTGATAACCTCCTCCATGAATACCAGCTGACAGAAAGCCAGAAGAAGCCATTCTACATGTAGTTCAATGGCAGAAAGAAATACCAACAGTGAAGATACTCAACACTGCAAGCCTTATAATTGGCCAGCCAGCCCAAGTGAGCCAACGGGTGCAATAGTGGAATGTCTGTCATGGTGGAAACCGACTGCCCTCTAATTGGAGTGGAGGCCCGCTCCATGGGGCAAAACACATCTCTGATACTGAAAACTTAAAACAGGCATAGTCATGAGCCCTAGAGCTGTAGCAACTGCTGATGTCTGGAAAAATGTATATACTATGCTTATCAAACTGCCCTGTAAGCACTTCTCTTAATGTTTATACCCCTTTATTAATGCTGCTCTTACTTTTGTTAGAGAATCTTCTCTTTCCAGATGGCAGTGACTTTGGGATGACTAAGAAGGAATCATAATACTGGAAAGAAATGACTGGAGTACTAAGTAACATCTCAATCACACCTTCCAAGGCTCAGGGAGCAATGTGGAAGAGTTGGCAGAAAGAATGTAAGAGCCAAAGGAAGGATAGGACTCTGTACAATGTGCTCCCTACATTTGGCCTGGATATCCATGACCTCATAGTGCCTGACACTACCTACACAAGACCATCATAAGAGGAGGAAAAGACTATTACATCAAAATAAAAGAGAGAGTAATTGAGATGGGGAGGGGATATGATGGAGAATGGAATTTCAAAGGGGAAAGTGGGGGGGGGGAGAGGGTGGGTATTACCATGGGATACTTTTTATAATCATGGAAAATGTTAATAAAAATTTTAAAAATACATTTGTATTTTAAAAATTTCCAAATCATTTGTTCTACAACTATTACCACTACTTCAGATGTAATCCTTTCTAGAATTTATGGTGGTTTTTAAAAATTGCATCTCAGACTGCCAATATTTAGGATATATTGTTTTAGTTATTTTTCACTGTGACAATGATTTCTACAGATCCCACCTTTAGATAATTTTAATGTCATTTTTAGATTTATGCTCACTTTTGCTATTAAGGTTTAAGTTGCACAACTCTGAACAAACACTCTTCTGATCTTTCTCTTTATTCCCATTCAGAACAGATTACCATGGTTGCCCTGGTATGATAAAACTGATGGCAATAAAATCTTTGTTTGCTACAATTCATATACCTAGAGATTTTCTTACTTTTCTTCTTGTGGCCTTGTAAATGTTCCTTGCTGTACAGCAGGTTAATCATAATAATAAGCATACGCATCCTAAGCTAAAAAATGCAGAAGTTTCTCACAGAATAACCTGTCCATTTTTTCTATACATATTGCTTTACCTGTAAAATTTTGTTACGAAAGTATGACTGTTGTTTTTGTTTTGTCTACTTGCTTTTGATTTTGAGACAGGATTTCACCACAAATGTGGACAAGCCTGTCTTTGAACTTTGTCTGGCTGCTTTTCAACTTGCAATTGTCCTGCCTAAATTTCCCAACATCATCATACCTGATAAGAAAATCTAAATACCTTAAAATATTCAGGAAATTGTGACATTTTAATTGCATTTGTCACATAGACAAATCAAAAAATTCCTCAAAAGTTCTAATACTTCCAGCTTTTCTCTCCAACCACAGAAACTTAAAAATTCACCTTTAATCCTTTAGTACCATCTTGAAGATGTACTTCACTTTAAAAAAACAAAAGCTGGCATAGGATAAGAATATAATTTCAGTATTAACATGATTCATAGCATTGTAAATCTCTATTCATGGCTAAAACTTGAATCAAATCCCTTAATTAGTTTGTCTTGATTTTCACTAATCAATTTGGAATAGGAACTACTGAATGTGGCTGTCTTAATGTCTAAATGAAATAAATATGGTGATTGACACAAAATTTAATATATTTTGGCTAACATTTCCCAAGACATTGACTTGCATGTAGCTATGAACTGTGTAAGCTTATTTGTAATGCATATTTCATAATACATAGCACAAATATATGTTAAATTTGTTGAATAAAAATTCACATATAGTGTTTTAAACCAATAACTGTTTTTTAATCCACAAATGCAACTAAACTATTGTTTTTACACTAACAAATTTTAAGCCACTTGCTTTTACACTGAAACTGTATTGCTAAAGTCTGCATTAACATTATATTCTCAAATTCAACTCCTGGGACCAGCTGCATTCCCTCCCCTCTCCCCCACCTAAAGGCACCCAGGCAACCATAGTGGCTGAACGCAAGAAACTAAAGTACTTTGGGGAGAATTTTTGGTGAACAGGTCTCTCCATTTATTATCAGTGAAATTGGTTCATAAGACTTTGATGGTGGGAAGAGGGTCCTAAGGGGACTATACTTTCAAGGTTCCTTGGGAACATTCATTCCAGCAAGTATGCAATGGCAAGAGGTTCAGGTGATCTAGGGTCTCAGGGGGATAGGCTGTGTGAAGGCTGATAAGGAGTTTCCTTGGCAACTGGCCAAAGGTTACAGGGCTATGGGCAAAGCCTACTTTCAAAGTAAAAGTAAAAGTAAAGCTAAAAAAGATAAAAAGCCTACTTTGTGCTGGGCTTGGAAAGGGAGTGGCCTGCTGCAGTCTGGGGGTCCTTAGCCATGCCCTTAAGCTTAGGACCCTCTCCCGAAAGCTCCATACTGTGCCTGGTAGTATGGACACAGTACCTAGGAAGTAAGAGTAGGAAGACCAAGAGTTCAAGGCCAGCCTCAGCTATATAGAGAGTTGGAGGCCACGGTGGGACTCATAAGTCTCTGTCTACAAATTAAGTACAAGCAAAATAAACAACAATGGGCAGTAATCTAAATTCAAATTTTAAAAAATTCTGAAAAGCAAGAAACCAAACTGACTATGCAGAGCTACTGGCAAAAGAAAACAGAAAATACTAATATAAATATTTCAGCTATCAAGATTCTTCAAAAATAAACCATGTGCTAGGAGAAAATAGTATACACCTTCAACTTGAAATAATCTAAAATAACTTTTTATGTTATTATTAATACCTGCAGCTGAGAATTGTAAATGTAAATAAATAAAGCAAATAACCAGAGATGGTGGAGGCAGCTCAGTCATTAAAAGGCTTGCCACACAAACATGAGCACCTGAGTTGGAATTCCCACCACCCACATGAAAACCTGAGAGCTGTGCATGTGTGATCCCAGCATCCCAGCTGGGAGGTAGAAAGAGGAAGATGTCTGGACTTGCTGGATGGCTACTGTAGCTGAGTAAGCAAGTGCCAGATTATATGAGAGATCCTTTCTCAAGAAGAAAGAAAGAAAGAAAGAAAGAAAGAAAGAAAGAAAGAAAGAAAGAAAGAAAGAAAGAAAGAAAGAGAGAGAGAGAGGGGGAGGGAGGGAGGAAGGAAGGAAGAAAGGAAGGAAGGAAGGAAGGAAGGAAGGAAGGAAGGAAGGAAGGAAGGAAGGAAAAAGAAAAGGAAAGGAAAGGAAAGGAAAGGAAAGGAAAGGAAAGGAAAGGAAAGGAAAGGAAAGAAAAGAAAAGAAAAGAAAAGAAAAGAAAAGAAAAGAAAAGAAAAGAAAAGAAAAGAAAAGAAAAGAAAGAATACAGAAAGTAAGTGTAAAACACACCCATCCTCTGGCCTCCACATGTACTCACACATATTCACATGCACACACACACAAACACACATGCACATCCTACACATACACATGCTAAAGATGAGAAAGACAAGAAGGAAATGACAAAAAAAAAAAAAAGCAATAAACTAAGACTAGGTTCAGAAATAAACTTAAGATTTAACTTTAAGGGACCAAGACAGAATGGAGTTAAAGAGAAATCTGATCATAGGCATTGAGGTTTAAGAAGCAGCAAAGAAATTGAAGATAAGAAAAATAGTACAAAGGGTCAGCAGAAAAAAAAATAGTAATGTGACCTATAGACAAAGAAAGGTCATGTAAAAAACACTATAAACATTATAAAAACAGTTTAAAACTGTAATGTAAGAAATACTTCTATGCAAAAGAGAAAAGTCATTTATCCTTACTGAATGCCATGGCTAGGAATTTGGAAAGATTAACTGTGATCCATATCTTAGAAGATACAGAAAACTCCTCAGGATCTCCAGGTCCTTCCCCCACCCTCATCTAAAGAAATGAGCACATTAGTTAGCATCATGTTTCTCAAGAACAGCATGCCAAGAATGCTATAGAGGAGTGACACTTCCAAGAAACTAAAAAATAAAGGATAATCCAAAAACACCAAATAAAGACAATAACCAAATAAACACTACATACAAAAGAAAAGGATTAAAATCAAAGGAATTGGTCATATTAATAAATGTGAGTGGGTTTAACTCATCTATTAAAGAAAAGTTATTATATGTAGTGTGTTTATTTGGTTATTGTCTTTATTTGGTGTATCTTGCTTTTTAAAAATAATATTGGTCAGGTTGGAGAGATGGCTTAGTAGATCTTGCCTGAGAAGCCTAAGGACCCTATTCCAGGCTCCTTTCCCCTGGACCCACCTTAGCCAGATGTACAAGTAGTCACATGAGTCTGGAATTCATTGGCTGTGGCTAGAGACCCTAGCTCGCCCATTCTCTTTCACTCTTTCTATTGTCCTCTTTCTCTGTCTTTTGCTGTCAAATAAATAAACAAAAATAAAAACAAAACCAAAAAAATTACAGTGGTGTTAGGAAGGTATGTGCTTTTTTGTTTAGTAGATGTTTCATATGTATGTCATTTATTGCTCCACTAATGTTTACTTCTTATTACTTTCACTCTTATTTAAATTTTTACCATTCTGTATGACAATCATTCCATTCTTTGTTATGGTGAAGTATACATATATACATATATTCATATATACATACATACATACATACATGCTTCACCATAACAATGAATGGAATTCTATTGTTTATTATTTGTAATAACATGAATATCACCGGTGGACATACTTTTAAGTGATATAAGCCAGAACAAATATACAACACGATATCCCATTTATATATTTTGTGCCAATTAAAACTAAGATAAAAATTAGAGGAAAAAAATGAATTAAAAGTGAGCTCTTATAACACAACCTAGCTCCATGCCGTGCAAAAGGAACATACCTGAGAGATCTTTGTTTCAGTCTAGACTGAACCTTACTGGGCAATGGAGAGCCACTCAGGCTGCTTCCCTGTAGAAGCTGAATTTCTATTGGTCAGTGCTGAAAGAGATTTTCAGAGTTCATTGCTGCATCCACTGAGAAGATTTAAGACTTTGTTTTCCCCACAGATTTCTTACTACAGAACCTCTTGGAAGAAATTTCTGGCTTGCTTTTATTTTAAGAACTATTTTAGGCTTCTAGGGCCATTTGTTCAGTTTTAGCCTATGCTTGAGGAGACTACTGGCTAGTATGGAGAAGCTGGAGGAATATGTTAACCTCATACTAACAACACAGGAAAGAGGATACACTAGTAAACAAGCTAAAAATCATAATGTCAGAGGAGCAGTGATAAGAAAGCTCCAGGGACTAATTTCAGGAAGTAATAAATCCTCTGTGGAATCAAGACCCATGGATGCTGTCATCCCGGTGGAGTGAAGGAGGGTATCTACCTATCTGTCTATCAAATTTATCTATCTATCTATCTATCTATCTATCTATCTATCTATCTATCTATCATCTACCTATCTCTCTATCATCTATCAATGTATTCATCTATGTATCTATTTATCATATGTATCTCAGACAAAGACAAGAAATTCATTTATCTTCTATTTTTGTAAGTGTAAACAATTATTCTTCTATTGAGGTACAATTCTACTAGGAATTGTACATAAGAACATAACTATCCTTACTTTTAAAAAATATTTTCATTTATTCATGTGCAAGCACAGAGAGACAGACAGAGAGAGAGGGAGAGAGAGAGAATAGGCATATAAGGACCTCTACCTGCTTCAAAGGAATTCTAGTCACATAGTGACACTTTGGTCATCTGGATTTATGTGGACACTGGGGAGTTGAACTTGGGTCAACAGGCTCTGCTCCACAGGCAAGCACCTTAACAGCTAAGCCATCTCTCCAGTCCCAAAACTATCCTTTAAATTGCACAATCAATTAAGTTTTGACAAATTTGAGATGCATGAGATTGTCATCAATATCCAAATAATGAACATTTCCATTACCCACAAATATTGCCTTCTCTTTCCTTGTTTGGGACCCTTATTCAGGGAAGCCTCTCTATTTTCTAGTTTCTTTCAATGCAATCATGAAGTAGTTATTTTATTTCCTACCCAGCCCTTTGGACTGATCATAATTATTCTGATATTTACCAGTGTTTTAAGCACTGTCATTTCATCCTTTTTATTTCTGAATATTAATCCACTGTAATGCCTTATGACAAATAGCAACCTTCCTGGATCAGTGTGACATGAAAGTTGTAAGATTACACAACTTTGTCTTTTTATTGGTGTTGGATCAAAGCATTCAATCTTACGATTGATGTCAGTTGTGGCTTTTCTAAGATGCCCTTATTCATATTAAGGACATTTTCATACACTTGATATGAATGCTAAGATACACACTTGGTATGAACATACGTTTTGATTTGTTAAGCCTTTTTCCTGAGTTATTAAGTGATCATATGGATAGAATAAATTAATTGTCTGATATCTAAATATTAAATTGACCTCATATTTTTGGCATGATTCCACAAGCTATGAGATGTGATCTCTTTTATTGTTATTATCTTTCATAAAAGTATGCTTAAAGATTTTTATCTGTGCCAGGCATGGGCACACACATTTAATTGTAGCAATTGAGAAGCAAAGATAAGATGAATATCTTAAGTTTGAGACCACCCTGAGACTAAGCAGTGGATTCCAGTTCAGTCTGGGATGGAGTGAAAGACTATCTTTCAAAAACAAACAAAAGAAGTATCTGTGACCATGATTCTTCCCTTCTCCTTATCTTTTCCCTCCCTTCCCTTTCCTTCCTCTCGCATTCTTTTTCTCTCTCTCTGTCATGTTCTCTCTCTTTTGTGATACAGAACAATTATTCCTACACTACCCTCCAAGTAATATTTCCTTCTACTTTACTTTTCTGAATGACTTTGTTTTAGTTTTTTTTTTAATTATTTATATAATTATTCAGTAAAGCAATCCAGATCTAGAGAGTTTTCTCTGTAAGATAGTGTTTTAAAGTATAAACTCAATATCCTTAGTAGATATAGGGCCACTTTAATAATTTATTTATTATGGGGTGAGCTTTTTGAAATTTGTTGTTGATATTCTCAAATCATTATTTTACCCATTATAAAGGATATATTGAATCTTTCACAAGCCTGATAGTCATAATTTGTGCCTTTAATCCTTTTTTGTAATGAGTCCCTGAGATGATGCATTTTATTGATCTCATCAGCACTTATTTCACTAATTTCTCTGTTATTTTTATGTTTTATAAAAATTTTTTGTTTCTTTTTATTTATTTATTTGAGAGCGATAAAGAGAGAGAGAGAGAGAGAGAGAGAGAGAGAGAGAGAGAGAGAGAGAGAGAGAATGGGCACTCCGGGGCCTCCAGTCACTGCAAACGAACTCCAGACACATGCGGCCCCCTGTGCATCTGGCTAATGTGGGTCCTGGGGAATCGAGCCTCGAACTGGAGTCCTTAGGCTTCAAAGGCAAGTGCTTAACCACTAAACCATCTCTCCAGCCCATTTTTATGTTTTTTTAATAAATAAATTATACCTTGGTCTTAATTACTTTTCTTTTGCTTATTTTGGGTATTTTATGATGGGGCTGTGGAACTTTTAATAATAATGCATTACATATTCATCTGTAGGTTTAGGAATAGCATTGAGTTTTTGCAATAAATAGTTATTTGCTAGTATATATGTAAAGGTTTTAAGGAAAAAAATGACAAGAAACAGACAAGGCATTGAAATTTATATAGTTTGTTATAGAGCAAAATGGTATGTAAGGGTGCTACAAGTTCTACAGATAACATTTTGATTTGCTAGTTCTATTTGCACTGCTGTGATTAATCATGTGATTTGACCAACATCCAACATTAAAAAGAAAGGAATTAAAGAGCAACCTGATTTTTAAATCAAGATGACATTTTTTTACAAATACAAAATTCATTGTGGTACACATTCCTGTTACAGGTTTCCTTAAGTTAGTTCTATTGCAAGTGTGAATTACATTGTGTTCTCCTACTCCCCAGAGTAGAGGAGAGAGGATTTTTCCCACCACCTCCTGTCTTTGTATTCACCTTTCCTGAATGGCAGTAAGCCTCACTATATTCTAGAAGGAAGTCTGAGTTCAGAGAAAGATTTGCTTGGGGATCCTTGCTCTGCCATATTGAAATTATGAGACTTTGGGCTGTTGTTTTAACTCAGTTTTCTTAGTGAGTGAAAATGGAGCTAAACATCCTGTGTCAAAGTTGTTATAAGGCTTAAATTAAAGAATATCCATATATTGGCTGTCACATAGTGGGCCCTTACAAATTCTTTCATCCCTTTATTTTTTTAAAGTATACCTATGTGTTTATTTACTATGTATTTATTTATGAGAGAGTGAGGGACAGAGAGAGAGATAGGGAGAAAAAGAATGGGCACACAAGGGCCTCTGGCCACTGCAAACTAACTACAGACATATGCATCACCACAGTCATCTGGTTTGCCTGAGTTCTGAGGAATCAAACCAGGTTCCTGAGGCTTTGCAGGCAAGTGCCTTAAGCACTAAGCCATCTTTCCTACCCCTTTTCCTTTTTATTACCTAACAATGTTTGTTACTTCTTTGATAATCAGCCACAAAAATAGTTTGACCCACCCGCTGTGGCTATACCTGATGGCCAGCAGCAGCCTAGGCTTCATAACAAATGGTGTTCTAGTTTACTAGTGTTTTTAAAAATCCTGTGGCTGGAGAGATGGCTTTGCACTTAAAGGCTTGTCAGAGAAGTCTTAGTTCAAGGCTGGATTCTCCAGGACCCACATAAGCACAACAGGGCACATGTGTCTTGAGTTAGTTTGTAGTGGCTCTAGGGCCTACGTGCCCATTTTCTCTCTATCTGCCTCTTTCTGTCTATGTCTGTTTGTATCAAATAAATAAATAAATAAATACGTAAGTCAATAAATAGGGTGTGGTGTGTGTATAGTGTAGTGTGTGTATGGTGTGGTATGTGTGAAGTGTAGTATGTGTATGTTGTAGACGTGTGTGTATGCTAAAGACATGTGTGGGGGGGTTGTGTGCAGATACATGTGCCCTGTGTATGTGCATGTGGAGAGCAGAGGACACTTTCTGTATCTCTAGCCTCAGACTTCCTTGAGACTGAATTTCTGAACCTGGAACAGGGGCTTTCCCTCAGACTGGCTGACCAGTCAGCTGTGGCATTTCTCTGACCCCTGCTCCCCACAGTCCTCAGGTTGCAGGCATGCCTGGCCACACAAGGCGCTTTACCAGCTCTACATGTGGGTCCTAGAGAATCAGCCCTGGCCCCATCAGACCCCCTGTGGGGTGCTTCCACTTGCACAGCAAATGCCCTCACCGGCTGAGCCAGGTCCCTAGCTCTCTGCTCTCACATATAAGTGTTTTTAAGAACAAACTTTTATTTGGATGTTTCCCTGATCTGATATTTGCCTATAACATTAAGGTGACCTTCCTTTCTTAATGCTGTGTGGCAGAAAACCATAATTGTGTTAAGGTTGAGTATAGGTTAGATAAAGCTTCTGCTCAGGGCTATGATTTTCATTTGAGGAATTAGATACTCTTCTCACTTCAGTGTGTTTATTTTTCCCCAGAATTTATCTCTTTATAGTTATAGAGCTGTGGAACTCTTTTACTTGCCAGCTGTTGGTTGGAGATAGCTAAATAAATAGTTCTTTTCTGTGTCGCTCTAATAAGCAATCTGTACCATGAGTATTTGCTCTGCTTAGGTCAGAAGAATACTGTGGCCCAAACTGAGTTTCTCAGGCTTCTGTTTCTGACCTAGAAACCCTCTCTGAAAGGACTCATCTAAATAGGTCAGATCCCCTTGTGCTCGGCAGGAGAAAATTGCACTGGTGTGTGTGCACAAGATGTGGAAGTCTGGAGTATTTCTTAGGAGGGCAAGAATATTAGGCAATAAATGTTGAGTATTATTCAGGATAAAAATTGGAAATCTTAAATTTGTCCTTTCATTTTCAGTGTTCTGAGGATCCTACGTAGTGTCTGCACTAGTTTACATTCTCACCAGCAGCATATAAGCTTTTCTCCTCATATGCTTACCAACATTTGTTGTCATTTGTTTTCTTAATATTATTGATTCTAGCAACTGGGACTGGGGAAATTGCTCAGTGGTTAAAGGCACTTGCTTGCAAAGCCTGCTGGTCCAGGTTCAATTTTGCAAGATCCAAGATAAAACTGCATGGACACTTCTCATTTGTAGTGGGAAGACTCTTCTGTGACTTCTGTCACATATACAAATAAATGAAAACTTATAAAACATATATATCCATTCTCACTGGTGTCATGTAAAATCTCAATGAAGTTTTACTTTGCATTTCCCTGATGGTTAAACCTATTGAACAATTTTACTATAATTATTGCTTTTTTTTTTTGAGATACGGTCTCATGCTAGCACAGAATGAACTGAATTCACTCTGTCTTCTAAGGTTGGCTTTGAACTCACAGCAAACTTTCTACCTGTGCCTCCCCGAGGGCTTAAATTAAAATGATGTGCCACCACACCCAGCTCTTTCTAGCCATATGCATTTCATTATTTGAGAACCTATCTTTCCAATTAGCTTGCCCACTTATTTATTGCATGCTCTGTTTTATCTCTGTTTAATTTTTTGACCTGTTTTCTTATAAAAAAAAAAAAATTCTACACAATCATTCGCCTCTCAGATACATAGTTGGCAAAGATTTTGAGACCAATTTCTAAAATTTTCTTTCTTGGATTTTAAAATTTTTGTTTATTTATTTGACAGAGAAAGAGAAGGGCGGGGATGTGTGTGCCAGGGCCTCCAGCCACTCAAATGAACTCCAGACACATGTGCTCCCTGTGCATTTGGCTAACTCGGATCCTGGGTACTCAAACCAGGGTCTTTGGGCTTTGCAGGCAAACACCTTAATAGCTAAGCCACCCCTTTTTGCCCTTTTTGAGAGTTTCTTTTTTCGAGATAGGGTCTCATTGTAGCCCAGGCTGACCTGGAATTCACTATGTAATCTCTGGGTGGCCTCGAAAATATTTTGATGCTCTTACCTATGCCTCCAGAGTCCTAGGATTAAAGGCATGCACCACCACAGCTGCTCCTTTATTAGTTTTTTTTTGATGTAGGGTCTCATTCTAGCCCAGGCTGACCTGGAACTTCCTCTATAGTCCCAGACTGGCCTCTAACTCACAGTGATCCTCTTCCCTCTGTCTCCCAAGTGCTGGGATTAAAGGGAATTACCACACAACATCCATTGAGACTTTTATTTTCTATAGGAATTTTTACTTTCATATGCTTATCGAAACTTGGTGAAGATGACATAAGTTTTCCATTCTTATATTTAAATTTTAGATATATCACATTTTAAATATTATTTAAATTATCATATACAATTTCCATAATATAAACTTGTATTTTAAAACAAAGTCTAGCAATTTTTCCTGTTAATTGGATATTTTTGCACAGATGTATTTTGTAATTACTGTAATGCTTGTGGTATTTCCAGAAACTTATTTTGGGATTTATGATTATCATACTTCTTTTTTTTATTTGTTTTTTTGAGATAGTGACTCACTCTAAGGTGACCTGGAACTTACTATGTAGAGTTATTTTGGCCTCACACTCACGATGATCTTCCTACCAGCCTCCTGAGTGCTAGGAGTTTCACTATGCCTGGCTTTTATAACCAATTATCTATGGACTGTTAATTTCTTTGCACATGTCACTTTATACTAACTTAAAAATATAATTCTGTTATTTTTCCTATTAAAATTACAGGTTTAGCCAGGAATTGTGGCACATGCCTTTAACCCCAGCACTCAGGAGGCAGAGGTATGAGTATCGCTGTGAGTTCAAGGCCACCCTGAGACTATGTAGTGAATTCCAGATCAGCCTGGGCTAGAGTGAAACCCTACCTCAAGAAAAAAAAGAAAGAAAGAAAGAAAGAAAGAAAGAAAGAAAGAAAGAAAGAAAGTGAGTAAGTAAGTTAAGTGTGAATGCTAAATATCTGTGGAAATCTTTTCAGGATTAATATGCGTGTGTAATTTGAAAATAATCTAATTCTTCCAAAGTAGAATATTTAAGTTCTAAGCCACATTATTTTTTCATTATTTTTGCACACTTAATTTTATCATGCTTCTTGATTTTCATTTCTTTTGTTATCAACATAAAAATTTAATGGGGTGGAGAGATGTCTCAGAAGTTAAGGCACTTGTATACAAAGCCCAATAACCTAGTTTGGATTCCCCAGTACCCATGTAAAGCCAGACACAAAAAATGGTGCATCCACCTGGGGTTTGTTTGCAGAGGCTGGATTCCCTGACAGCCCCAATTTCTGTTTGTCTCTCTTCTCACTATCTACCTTTCTGCTTGCAATTAAGTAAATAAATATTCAAAAGTTAAATGTACTTATATTAAAGCTGGAGAGATGGATTAGCATAAAATATTTTGCCTGCAAATGCTAGGGACCCAGGCTGAATTTCCCAGTGTGGCACATGCACCTAGAAATTATTTGCTGTGGCTACAGATCCTGGCATTTCAGTTCATTCTTTCTCTCTCTCTCTCTCTCTCTCTCTCTCTCTCTCTCTCTGTGTCTCTCTTTCTGTTTCTGCTCTTTTGCTTTGTATATCACACATAACAAAATGAATAAATAACAACAGAAATACAAACAATATAACAGAAAATTAAAACTGAATTCTTAAAAAAATAAATTTACTTATTGTAGAAATGATTTGTTTTAGAATTTTCCGTAGTGGAAACTCTCCCTTATTTCTCTAAGAATCTACTTAGATGTATTCTGGAACCTTTTACTTCATCACTTATAACTCTTACTATTATTTAGTGGCCGTCTCTTTGTTTCTCTATTTATATTAGAGTTTAACTCCTGGTATCTGATATCCAGCATGTGGTCTTTAGCTATGTCAAATTTGTTGATGTGGCCATTGTTGTTACTTTAGTTAGCCATTTTGTATGTTTATAAATTCTTGTGGACTTTTTTCAAATATACTAGTCCTTTTAAATAATCTCCTTTTAATTTATTTTTCGTATTATCAGTGCTTGTGATAGGAGAGGCAGACGGAGAACGGGCATGCCAGGGCCCCTAGCCACTGAAAGGACTTCCAGATGCACGTGCCACCTTGAGAATCACACCTGCGTCCGTAGGCTTCACAAGCAAGTACTGGGATTACTGGCGCCTGCCGTCACAAGCAGCTGTACCTTTTTATAAAGATTTTATATGGCTCACCATTACGAGCCCGTCTTAACTGTGCCTGAGACTTTGGAGTTTTGGTCAGTGTTAAAATTAGTAAATGGTTTGGGACACGTTAAAGTTGGGCTGAGTGCACAGGACACTGTGTGACGGTCTCGAGACTAGGGGCCAGGGGGCAAATGTGCAGGTCTGACGGTGGCGAAGACCTGGGTTACCATGGCTCAGAACACTCACCGGCCTTCACTAGGTGGGGTTGTAGGGAAGCCACCTTGACAGTGTGAACTTGCCCTAATGACACTGGGGCGGACTGTGCGCGGGATGCGTGCCGGGGTGGGCATCCGAGGTGTCCCCGCGGGTGGCAGGAACCAGGCTCCCGAGCTCCTGTTTCTCGGGGGCCATTGTGCTCACGTGCCACGCACGTTGGGGAAAGGGGCGTGGCCGGAAGCGCGGCCCCATTCCCTCAACGGACGCGGCGGGAGCCGGTTCTTCAGCGAGGCTCCGTGAGGAAGGCCGCAGCAGCCATGCAGGAGCCCCGAGGTGGCCCAGGCGGTGCCGCGGGAGGAGGAGGAGGGGAAGGGGAAGGGGAAGGAGAGCCGAGTGGGCAGAGCGGTCCCCAAGCTGCGGAAGAACGGCGCGGCTCCGGCCCTTCTTCAGCGGGTGAAGGCCGTGGTGAAGGCGCCCGTGAGCCGCGCGGCCCTCAGGGTCCGGGTATGGCGGCAGCTGCGGGCAACCCCGACGAGGGGCGACCTGACCAGCAAAGGCTGGGAGGCGGGCCGCAGCAGCTGCAGCCCACGCTGGGCAGGCTCCGCCTGTCCCTGCACCCGGGGCGGAAGCTGCTGGAAGTCCTCCCATGGAGTTGTATCCTTTCTGTGGAGCCCCTTAGCCCATGTAGGGGAGTAGAGGGCGCAGAGGGACTAGAACGTTGGTGATGGGCTGGGGGCGATTTTAGAGCTGAGGGCAAAAGTGAGGGGCTTCGAAGAGCCACTGTTGGGAGGGATTGGGGTAGGGGAAGATCCAAATTACCACAAGGTGTTTGGGACTCCTCAGTGCCTCAGAGGCTACAGGGCTTGGGGTAGCTAAATGTCCGAATCATCGCCAAGTGGTCTGAGCTGAGCTATAGTTGGTAGGAGTAGATTCTGACATGTTCCTCCTAGGTGTAGTGAAGCAAATGACAGGGAGAAACTCACTCTGGGTTGTTGCTTTAACCATACCTTTTCTCAGCTCTATAATAGTGTATTTCCACAATCGTCGGGAGGCAGACATAGCAGACAGCTACTTAATTTCACTGGCCCGGCGCAGTCAGGAACCAGCAACTGAGCAGAATTACACAGTGGTTGATAATGCTCTGTCTGCGTAAGTTCTCCACTACTGTGGAGTGGGAGGGGTGGCCCATGCGTGAGGACATAGTCTCCAGGGAGAGTGCTACAAGGCAGGCTGGTTGGTTGACTTTTAGCACTAGGTTTTGTGCATGGACCTTCACAGAAATCTTATCTTTTCTAATGGTACCTATTGCCCCCTTTTAGTACATGGGTGACTGAAAACCCTGCTCTGGTGATAAGGCCCATCAACAACTTCCTTGACATGCTGCACGTGGTGATGGGGCTCATTGAGCGCTTGGATTTGGAGGCAGGAGCACAACCAGGATGAGGAGTGGGGAACCTGAATCGTAGCAAGACATGACAGAGGCATTTCATGTGTCACTTTATCATCAAAGTTTATTGTTTTCCACATTCACTCTGTTGGCCGGGAGTCCCTTGTTCATGTCTTGTGTGCTTAATTGTTTGGTGTTTGAGAAAATAAACACTTGTTGTAGTTCCATTTCCTTGTTTGCTGTCACTGAAACACCCAAGTTATTTATCTTAATCTTTACCCTGGAGTAGAATTTTAGGAAATCAGATGGTTGCATAATACAAGTTGCATGAAAGAAACCTTAGGTAATGGTAGAAATGTAAAATAATTCCAATCTTTCAGCCCTAAGTACAGCCAATAATGTTATATTTTAGAATTTTATTTTACATATACTTTCATATTATACCATTTGATACCCTGCCCCCACTTCTGCTATTTTCGGGAGGGGCCATGATCCTTAGTCACATTATGGTATTCACTGTGGGGTCATGAGGACCTCAGTCTGGTCAGGTGGGATAGTGGCAGAACTGTGTTTCAGTGTATTCCCACCTTGTATGTGACCTGCAATTCTTTTGTGCTGTTTCCCATAATGTTCCCTTAGGCAATGCAGGCCTGATGCCAGTCTGATTTGGTGTTTAGTACTCTGTCACATCTGGATTTCTGCTTTCATGGATTTTGATTGATCACTGTGTATGTCACCATCACTCTGTACAGAGTTGTTAGGCTGTCAGAAAGAGCAGTATTCATGTAACTGCTTTCTTTGATATTGTTCCTGGTTCGAGGTGGCATGTGGAGGTGGAGAGTTGGCTGTCTTCTTGTTTCTCTTTTTTTTTTTTTTCATGCCATTTCTATTAAAAAACATTAAACATTGAAACATTAAAAACATGAAGGCATTATAAAACCTTCACAGGGTGTGTTCAGAGGACAAGCTTGGTTGTCATTCCTCATGAACTCTGTCTACTTATTTTGGAAAAGGGCTTTCATTGTCCTGGAGCTCATTATTTAGGCTACACTGGCTGGCCAGTGACAAATACACTTAAAATTTTTTCATGGGCTCTGGGGATGAAACTCAGGTCCTCAGGCTTACAAGGCAGGCGCCTTACTGATTAGGCTGTATTTCTAGCCCAACTGCACAATTTCAAAGCATAGCATATCAGATGCAAGCTATAGGAAGCAGGTACAAGGACACAGTATAAGGTGAATCCCAGAGTTATAGACCACATAGGGTGCTAGTTAAAATAACATAGGTACACTAGTGTAGACAGAGAAGAAAGAAAAGAAAAGAGAGACTGCAACAACAACAACAAAATACCTTGTCTCTCTCCTCTGAAGCTCAAGCAAACCAACAGAAGCAAGGAACTGACATATGTGTATGTGTGTGGTGGGGCTGGGAATAGTGTGCTAGATGCCAGATAAGAGGAAATCAACATGCAGAGGCTGTAGCTAGTGATGAGGAAATCTGGATAAAGCGAGGGCTGCAGAACTGATTTGAAGCTACTGCTCATCACATGGTTGGTCCCTTGGTATATGAAAAGGTTGTGAAAGTAGTACACAACTAAAGAATATTTTAAACATTGAAATAGCTTCCTTAATTAGACGATAGGGCAGATTGCAGATTGTCATTCTCACATGTGACTGTTTTTAGATCTGTTTGAGTCTGAATGGTTAGAATCTCATTGAAATGGTAATGCTGCTGTGCTTAAAAGGACCAGTTTCTAGTTTAGTGAAGACTCACTGTGGAACTAAAAAGGGCCACAATGTGTGCCTCAGGCTTGAACTCCCTTAGGATGCTTTGTTTATTTTCAATGGATGACTGGAGTTCATTTATTATATCATGTTTACCCCCTTCTGCCTCACAAATCCCCTACTGCTTTTCCTATGTAAAAATTCTTTCACTACCCCCCGCTAGCAAATCCAGTAGCTCTTGTAAAAAGACATAGATCTACATTGACATTGAATCCACAGAGTGAGAATCTATGGCTGAAGTCCAAACCACAGTGATTCTGCAGACTCCCTTCCACCACTATGACTCTTCCCAATTCCAGCACATGATGGGATTAAATATATTTAGAAACTGAAGTCAATCCCTCATATCAGGCCATTCACCTCTAAACTGAAAGCCGTTGTGGTTCAGAAGACAAAGTGGAAATGTCTGAATCAGTTCTCTGTCACCCCCACCAAGTCAAAATAGATGGCAGAAACATTTTTTTACCCTGGAGGAAGCCACAGCAATTAAAGGCCTAAAAAGTCTCAAAGAACCTGGTGGCTATTGTAGCTCTGTGCAGAAACTGGAGGCATCTTGAAGGATTCTCACCAACTTAACCAGTGTCAACTGTCTAGCAAGATGTGGGCTCACTGCAAGACCTCATTTTCAAGATTTCAGCTACCGAATCCCAGTTAACTGATCTAGGGGGTATATTCACTCTATCCCAGTTAAACAAACAAACAAACAAAACAAAAAAATAGGATAAAAGCAGTTTGTGAATCAGTCCTGGTCATACAGGTGGGTAATCTCAGAAATGGGAAACTAAGGAAGGGGTACCACAAGTTGAAGGCCTGCCTGCCTGTGTTAACAATGAGTTCAAGACTAATCCAAGCAGTTAGTGAGACTGTCTCAAAATAAAAATAATCAATTAAAAGCATGGGGAATGTAGCTCAGCTGTAACATATCTGCCTAGAATGCATAAGGTCCTGAGTTCAATGCCCAGTACCTTAAAAACAACATAATAATGAAAACCAGTTTGTGACTTTCATTTTAAATTAAAGTACATAAGAATTTGGAAGCCTTTACTCTTGACAGCACAACAGGAAAAAGTGAACAGACAGAAATTAGAGACTTTTCTTGGGCCAATTGGAGAATTAAGCTTCAAGACAAGCTTGGGTATTAAATCTAGACAAATATAGGCAACTATTCACCACTGAGAGCTGTTTTCTTGTACAGAAGCTGCTGGGGAGCATAAACAGCTGTGTTTTTAAATTAGTTCTGATTTAAGTCTATATTCAACAAAACACTCCTTTCCACACTGTCTTTTTGTCCATACAAATATTTTGATGAACCTTCATGCACATTAATTGGGCTCTTTACAAATCTTGTGATGCATTTATGACCTATGCTTAAAACTTGACATTCAATTGTACATTATCATACATTTAACTTTATTTTGCTTCTGTATATTTGCTATGAGCTCTTACCAGGTCATCTCTAAGGTCATTAGGTTATATTTAACTGAACTCTCACAAGTTAGAATGCAGAGAGAGACAGATGGAGAATGGGCGCACCAGGGCCTCTAGCCACTGCAAATGAATTCCAGATGTGTGTGCATCTTGCACATCCAAACTATGACACTCCTGGAGAGTCAAACTGGGATCCTTTTGGCTTTGCAGGTAAACATCTTGACTGCTGAGCCATCTTTCCTGCCCAGGGGTTTAATTTCTACAATCTAATTTTATGTTACATAGGTTTTCCTAGAAGACATGCAAGATGCTAGTGCATAAGTGTTTTCATGCCTGCCTGATAACTCTCACCCTGTTATGTTTCAATAAGGATATCAATCACATTCATACAGTGAATCATTACTTCAAAGAGATTCATCACTACTATTATTTTGAGAGACTAGAATTTGCCATGTTTTTGCTGACCCAATACATTCTTACTATGATTAGAATTTTAATAATTAGATTTTTAAAAATAATTACCATCAGTAATCTGAGAAAGGATAAATAAATTGGTGAACTAGCTGTTTTTCACAAACGTGTAACTTTTTAAAAGTTTTTACACTTTTCTTTATGTAGATTTTTACTTAGCTGCTTCCATTTTTCTTTGAATGTTTCCTTGATATGCTTAGGACCCAGATCATGGGCAGGGAGGATTGAGAGAACATGACTTGATATTTTACTTTTCCTCTTCAGCAAATGCCCACTTGTGGTAAGTTTTTATCATGTGGTGATGTAGCTCATCACAAGTGGCTCTCCTGAAATGAGTGCCATATGAAAATTATTTCTTTCATAACTTAAGCCGTTTTGTTTGTTTTCTTTTCTGAGGTAATGTCTCACTGTACCTTAGGCTGATCTGAAATTCACTATGTAGTTTCAGGGTGGCCTCAAACTCATGGCAATCCTCCTACCTGTAACAAATGAATATGGACAAAGACCATAGAGAAGCCTTGAATGTCATTAAAGTTACCTTTTTCCATGGTAAAAATGCACTTAATATTTTTTTATATTGCAATGATTTTTTTAAAATTCTATAAGTATTCTTATTTATTTAGTAACAAAGAGAAAGACAGAGAAGAGTGACAGACAGAATGGGTACGCCGGGGCCAGTGCAAACAGACTCCAGATGCATGTGCCACATTGTGCATCTGGTTTTATGTGGATTCTGGGGAATTGAACCAGGAGTTGACAGGTTTTGGAGGCAAGCACTGCTGTATCATCTCTGCATCTTTCAACTTTTTTAAGCTATTTATTGACAACTTCTGTAATCATAGACAATACACCATGATCATCTTCCCCTCACAACACCCTTCCCTTTTCCTCTCCTAACCCCTTCTTTACTGAATTCTTTCTTTTTTCTAGCAAGTCTCTCTTCTATTTTCATGTCGTCATTTTTTCCCTCCTGCTTTGCAAAGGAACTGCTACTGTGAGATCATGACTATCAAAGTCCTGTTGTGTCTAAAATACAGTATTTTAAGCATTCCTTCTCCACCTATGGCTCTTTTATTCTTTCTGCCACCTATTCTGCAATGGTCCTGAGCCATGGAGGGGGTAATAAAGATGTCTCACTTACTCACCTAAATTTTCTCTTGAGATAACTCATTAAGTAGTTCTGGCTGGCTACAAACTCAAGATCCTCCAGTTTCCATCTGCTGAGACTGGGATTATAGGCATATTCCAATATGCCCACCCCAGCATCATTTTAGGTGAAAGATTTTAGTTGGCTATGTCCAAGGCAGGAAATAGTTATTCCTCAAAATAGACTTTCTAGGAAATTTTCTTGACTCCAGAAGTCTTCCAGTGAGGTTACCTATTAAAGGTTATTCCAGAGTGTAGGGCAGAGCAAAAAAGAAGCGGTTAAATAATTCTAGGCCTTTTGCAAGCTTTTTGCAGATTGGTGCCTATACCAAGGTGATGGACTTACTAAAGCCTCAGTGAGAGCATGGAAAATTCCAATAGCAAGCCCCCAGTGCCAGGCTCAAGTGCCCAGTTTTGTAATCATGGAGAAGACTGTGGAGACAAGTCTAGCCATAACCAACCCAGCTTTCCCACACGCTGGGCACTTGTATTCTAGTGGATTCTAGTGGAGGTGTTGGCTTCTGGTAGCATAAAGGTTCAGCTGTACAAATAGACATCCCACATGTAAATCACATTATTGAGTCTCACATTAGGTAAGGTTGCTAGCCTTTGATATCAGCCAACTCAATACTTCTCTCCCACAATATGGAGATAAATTGGCTCTTTTGCTCTTAGTAGATTTGGAGGTAACATGTAACCCTTGTCTCTCAAGCTTGATATTTTTACTTTCCTAGGCTTGCTATTTATTTTTATTTTTTAAAAAAATATTTTTGGGTAGAAAACCAGAAGTTAGGATTATAAAGAATGAGCCTTTTTTGTTCTTTTTAAATTTTTTGTTTGTTTGTTTCTTCAAGGTAGGCTGTCACTGTAGCCCATTCTGACCTGCAATTCACAATGGAGTACTCACAGCGATCCTCCTACCTCGGTCTCCCAAGTGCTGGGACTAAAGAGTGCACCACCACCATCCTGCAGCATTGGGTATTTAAGGAGATGTTAGAAGTATAAAAGAAAAGGCATTGGGTTTTTAAGCCATGGAGGGCGGGAAGGAAAATATGAAACTTTTACAAAGAGCTAAAAAGGAGATAAAATTGTATCCCTAATTGAGAATGTTTTATATGGCTGATTCCCTACTTATTCTTTTAGATTAATCTATAAATAACTGTAATTCAAACACCACTGTCATAAAGTTCTAGACACTTATAATTATGTATGTTAAAATAGGTCTGATCTAGGTAGAACAGTATTCTTATGAATAGCCTGTGTGTTTATAATTACAGACCATTCTGTTGCATGAATTTTCCACAATTTTTAATTAATTGGCCTTTCAGTGTTCTTTAAAATATTGTTGTTGCTACAGAGCAATTTTTACATTGCCAGGGCTATTATTTATGGTTTCTGATGCCTTGGTATAAAAGACCATATTCATCTCAGCACTTTATAGCATTCTTCATATCTGGCCGTATTATATATATAATATAATATATAATATATATATATAATATAATATATATATAATATAATATAATATATATATAATATAAATTATTATATAATTTAATATTGACATAAACATTGTTTGATGTTAAATAACTAACCTGTATTGACCTTATTTTGGTATGTTTTAAGCTTAGGGCAGGAGTTCAGTTTCCAGTGTATGTTATTGAAACTAAAATTTGAAAGGGTAGCTGAATATATGCATCAGTAGAAATGCTAAAAGACTAGGGTGATAGGTATAGAAAATTTAGTAGATGGATAAATGTATATTATGCAGAAAGAGCTTCATCACTGTTAGAAATAGAATTCAGAGAAAGGACTGGAGTCCTCAGGTGTACCTAGGGAGACAAGGATGTGGAGGACATAAGGGGTAGGCTCTACATAAAGAGTAATTAATGATAGAGAGTAGCTACAGAGATCAGTCAAAATTTTCAGAGTAGGAGCTATATTTGTGGATAAGGAGATGTGTAGAAACGAAACTGAGGAATAAATTTACGATAATAGCCAGGTCTGTTGGCACACACCTTTAATCCCAGCACTTGGGAGGCAGAGGTAGGAGGATGGCTATCAGTCCAAGACCAGCTGGAGACTAAAGAGAAGTAAGCTTCAGGTCAGCCTAGGCTAGAATGAGACCCTACCTCAAAAGAAAAAAAGAAAGAGAGAAAGAAAGAGGGAGGGAGGGAGGAAGGAATGAAGGAAGGGAAAAAGAAAGAAAGAAAGAAAGAAAGAAAGAAAGAAAGAAAGAAAGAAAGAAAGAAAGAAAGAAAGAAAGAAGAAAGAAAGAAGAAAAAATGCAGTGGGCAAAGGAACAGTTGAGCTCAAATATTGACAAATGTCAGCATGCAATGGAGAGAAGACAGGATCAATCCTTGTACAAAACTTGTCCAGCAATGAACAGTGACGTCTACCTTCACAGACCTGGCCACTGGAGTGGAAGCAAGACACCCCTTGAAGTACAGGTTCCCTGTTGCCCTCCCTCCAACTGTATACTTTGCTACAAGTGTGCTCCTTTCCATAAAAGCAAATTCCACTTCTTCTCGAGGTGTGGTGGCAACACTACCTTCTCTATGAGGACTTGACATGATAAAAAGACCTGACATGGAACCACTCAAAAGTTGTCTTTAAAACCAGATTTTTTTTTTTTTTCCTGTGTGAAGTTAATGGACCTTAATTTCTGTCTTCATCAGAAAGAAGGAAGTATCTAATTATAATGCCAGTTGCAGTCTTGGCATTCTAAGAGTGTGGTTACAGGCCCACTATAAGCAAAGTCCAGACTGCAATGCATGCATGTGGTTCTCAACCATAGTAATTGATGAATGTTATCTTACTGTTTTCCTTTCCTGCTCTCTCAATGATAACTCCCACTCTTTCTTTCTGTCTCTCTCTGTCTGTATTCTCTCTGACCTCTGCTTTTCACATGGAATTTCTATGACTTTCTGTTTCCAATAGCTAATGTTGTTGTTGGTTTCCTTCAACTCTATGTCATTCCCTCATTCCTCCCTTACATTTACCACTTAGTACAAAATATGTCAAATTGCCAATGTTCAAAACGATTTTGGGGACTGGGAAAATGGCTTAGTGGATCTGGATCAATTTCCCAAGAGGGACAGAAGCCAGATGCACAAGGGGGCACATACATCTGGAGTTCTTTTGCTGAAGCTGGAGGCTCTTGTGCGCCCATACTCTCTATCTCTTTGTCTCTTCCTCTGTCTCTCTTTTTCAAATAAAGGAGTAAAATATCTAAAAAAAAAAAAAAAGTTTTGAACTGAACAAACATAAGAATAATTATAGGCAATGAGAAGCTCATCAATAGCAAAAATTGTTACAAAACACTGATAAAATTTTTTTAGGGTTAAAAGTAAAGATTTATCCTTGAAACATTATTGACCTTTGTTTTCCAGGGAAAATTATTAAGGTGGGATAATCCTTCACTTCCTTTCCAGGATCATTGAATGTATCATCAAAGCCTATTTTAGCAGCTTTCCAGGAAGATGTTTATCCTATCCCCAGTATAAACGTTAGTAAGGATTTCTTTCTAGAGTGAATTGCTATTCTCTGAATTCAAAGAGTGTTCCTGCCATGAGGAAACTATGGTGACTGGAAAGGCTAATGAATGATTTGAAGTTCCTTCCATGCCAAATATGCAAATAGATGCCCTTTGGGAGGTCACTATAGCTATTTGCTGAGTCTGGTGTTTACACTTCTACTTCTCTCCTTGGCTTTATCGTAGTCTCCATCTACTGGTTGTATCAGCTGGACCTTCATCTGGAATCCCCTAAACTCCATAATCCTTGTGAAAAACATATGAGTGTCATGCAACAGATAGGCAGAGTGTAATAGTAAAATAAAATACACTCACTAGAGAGGACATTGGGCAGAGACCAGCTGCCTGATCTACATTCAGACAGAGGTTATACAGTTTGTAAATTTTAGAAACAAGCAGCAGCTTTTTCACAGAGACCTTCCCTTTCCAGTTGATTGGCAGGCCTTTCTGGTTGTAGATGACAGGTGTAAGTGTTATGCTTTTTTTTTTTTCTTTATCAAATGCATCCTACTAACCAATAATAAGGTTAAGGACTCCAGTAAAGAGGTTTAGAGACTTATCCATTAATGGTCTTCCAAGCAACTTGAGATTTTGTGTTTTACACACCAAAAGTATGACTCAGGTCCCACTCTCGCAGCCAGAAAATAAAGTCCCATTAGGCTAGTCCTCAGTTTTACAGGCCTTTGTCTATGAAGGAGGAGTCCAGCCCCCTTGTATCCCATGCTTGCTCACATCTAACACTAGGACATGCCCATGACATCTTGTAGGACCCTGGTTTCTCATGTGTGTACAGCTGAGATACTACCTCTGAAGGACTCACAGACATGTTGCATGATTAAGTCAGCTAGAAAAACTGACTAGAGGTTATTCTAATACCTACCAAATTTAAGTTTAATTTCTGTTCACAAAAGCAGAATTTTATCAATGGATCTAAGAGATTCTTGAAAATAAATGCTTTTTGTTTACAGAGAAAGTACCCAAGGTCATTCTGTTGCATTGTAGGCAATTACAGATTCTGATTTCATTTAATTGTATGAGGTGATGTCTGTGTTATCCAATTTGCCTGAAGCTCTTGGACTCAAGTGAAGGTGCTGCCTCAGTCTTCTCTGTAGCTGGAAAAACAGGCAATGCACCACTGCACAGGGCTTTGTCAGACTGTTCTCCTTGCTAAGATTGGTAATTCATTGATTATTCTCTTTCCTAAAACTTTTTTATTGCTCTGATGAACACAGAAATATTACTACTTCTCCATGGCAGGGTTTGAAAGATCTAGGAAAATATTTCAGTCTTCTCATGCATTTTAGTTGAATTTATTGGTTTTGTAGCTGAGATAAACATTAACCCATTAGTCAACACTCATGACATGGATTCTGGACTGTCCAAACATTTCTGTTACCTCTTCAGAGAATTCTATTCTCTCATTATTTATTTAAACAGTTTCCTTCCCAGTTTTAATCTAGTAGTCAAAACATATTTGTAACATCATATTTAGTAAAATTTTGGCTCCAGTATTTCCACTTTCTTATAGGTTTTCTTATTTAATCATTGTGAAATTTATATGTCATGGTATACTTTCCTATTTAAAACCAAGAACGTGCATTTTCCAAAAGATCACTGACTAGCACTTTGCTGTGGTCCATGACTGTGTCTGTCTGTGGGGCCTCATGCCTTCCAACATCCTGCAGTGTAGCAGTCCCTTCTTGTTGATAATTTTTGTGCATGTACATCCATATATGTTGGTCACAGTACCCTCTGAGTACTTCCTCTTGTTTCTCCTGCTGATTGCCGTCCTATGGACCTTTTCTCCTTCCTAACTAGCCACTCTTTTACATCATTGACTTTATTTTGCGCTCACCCACTGCCCATGATGGAATGTTGAGGGACCTATATTGCATAGGTCTTGCACAGGTACTACCTCCACTGCTGCCCTGTGAGGTCATGAGGTCATGAGTGCAATGGCCACACGTCTGGAAGTCAACATTCCAAAGGGGCCCTTCCTCTTCTCATGCTTTTGTTTTCCTACTCTCCTTGGCTTCGTGTTCCATGAACTTTGGAGGGCACAGCAGAGATGCACAATTGAGCACTAAGCACTCACCAGTAACTTGTTCTCAGCACTTTTAGAAGACTTGAGTCTCCCCAACAATCACCAACTGCAGAAGGAATTTTACTAACCAGTGGTGAGAGCTGCACTTATTGATAGGCCTAAACATAAAAAAATTACAGGACAATTTGATGCATACATCATATCCATTTAGCTAAACAACATTATTCCCTTCCCTCCTAGGGTCTATGCTTTCCTCAGCCATAACATTTTAGTAGCAAACATGGATATATTCCCATGGAGTTGGCCTTAAATCCAATCAGAGAGCCTTTGATTATCCCCCATAATGGTCATGCTACTATGGCAACAATAAAAGGAGCTTGCTTGGCTAGTTGTACAATGCCCCCATAGACTTGGTGTATTTGAGTACTCAATACTTTTAAAAAAAATTCTTTTGTTCATTTTTTATTTATTTATTTTTGAGTGACAGACACAGAGAGAAAGACAGGTAGAGGGAGAGAGAGAATGGGCGAGCCAGGGCTTCCAGCCTCTGCAAACAAACTCCAGATGTGTGTGCCCCCTTGTGCATCTGGCTAACGTGGGACCTGGGGAACTGAGAGCCTCGATCCGGGGTTCTTAGGCTTCACAGGCAAGCGCTTAACTGTTAAGCCATCTCTCCAGCCCAGGCCTTGAGGTTTTATAGACCAGTCCCACTCCCTGTTCTCTACTACTTCCTGCCTGCCTGTGGCCAGTTTTCCACTCTGGCCTACCGTGCTTTCCTTGTTGAAGATGGAAGTTCCTTTCAAAACCATAAGCTGAATTGAGCACTTTTCCTTCAATAATCTACTTCTGGCTGGGTATTTAGTCCCCACAATGAGAAAAGAAAGTACGTGATAATATTTATATGTATGTGTGTATATGTGTGTGTGTTTGTGTGTATATATATATATGTATATACATATATATTTATTTATTATATAGGACTGATCCTGTATTGGCGTGTGTGTGTGTGTCAAGGCAGTCCAAAGCATTCCAGGTGGTATGTGGTGGAGCAAACCTGGCACACATGGGCCAGGGAGAAAAGAATGAAAACCGAAAGACAAGGTGTCACTGTTGCCTTCAAAACTGCACCCCCTAACGCTTAAGAACTTTACAGTAGACCAAGCTCCTGTAGAGTCCGTGACCTCAGGATCTTCAGGTCCAACTTTAACAAATGTCCTTTTGGGTGATAGTTACCAAATTTATAGAAGTGCTAATTTTAAAATTTTGATTTAGGTTGTTTGCCTAAAATTCAGAAGAAATTAGGGCATTAGTGAATCCCAAGTAAGCTCAAATCAGTGATTTTTTTTTTTGTTCATTTTATTTTATATTTAGTTATTTACTTATGGGTCTTCAAGGTAGGGTCTCACCATAGCTCAGGCTACCTTGGAATTCAATATGTAGTCTCAGGGTGGCCTCAAATTCATGACACTCCTCCCCTGAAAGTCCATACTAAACATCTAGCGGTAATTTTGTTGACAGTCAGCTATTGTAGTCCTATTCTGTGATGTCATAGCTATAAATCTATTAGATGCCTATACTTTATTGAACGATTCCTTCTAGAGATTCTCACAAATACTGATGTGAAGAAATAAAGGATTACTAAGATAGTCAGGGGGAAATTCTCTTTAGAATGAGGTTTGGAAGTTGCCAAAAATAGATAATTTTAGACTGAAATTACAGCATGAACTCATAGTAAAGTTAATTCAGTGTGACCCATGGAGTGCATGGGCCACAAAAGTCATGTTTGTGCAAGTCAGTAACTCCACTCTGAAGGTGGCAGTGGACATCTGTCACTTGTTCTTCCTCTTAGATGGAAAGTTTTAAGTCATACATTCAGTATGATATTGGCATGAATGATTTTGAATCAGATAGTAATATGTAAATTCAGTTAAAATGTATATATTAGAATTTTTATTTTTTTCAGAGCAAACAAAACAAATCTAAGCAAGCAGAAACAAGAACATAAGAGTAATATGTGCTTCAGAATAAATTGTGGAGCATGTCCTTTATAAGTTGTTTTTAAGAGTTGGTGAAGCTGGGTGTGGTGGCACACCTTTAATCCCAGCACTTGGGAGGCAGAGGTAGGAGGATTGCCATGAGTTCGAGGTGACCCTGAGACTACATAGTGAATTCCAGGTCAGCCTGCGTTAGAGTGAGACCCTACCTCAAAAAACAAAAGAAAAAAAGAGTTGGTGAGAGATTGGTTTTATATATATGTAATAGAATTCACATGTGTTCATATGTGAAGATATCTGGTTGATGACTTGGCATATTCCTTGTTGATTATAATTAACATCTTAATGTAGAACAATCTACTTTCAATTAAATCCAGTTTAATTTTAATAGTTTAACAAAATTTTCCTATTCTCTAGCTCTTCCTTATTATGCTACTATGTTATTGCATAGATTATTTGTACACATTTCATTTTCAGTAATAGACATAATTTCTACTAAATGAAATTATTTTTTGAATATACTTTTTGAGGTAAGCCCAACAGACTGGGCTTTTTTTTATGCAAGAGAGTGAGAACAGAGAGAGGGCAAAAATGAAACAGAGAGATAGAGAGTTGGCATGCCAGGGCCTCAGCAATTGTAATCAAACACCAGACATGTGTGCCACATCGTACACATGTACAACCTTGCATGCCTGTGTCACTTTGTGTGTCTGGCTTACATAGGATCTACAGATTCAAACATGGGTCCTTAGGTTTTGCAGGCAAGCACCTTAACTGCTAAGCCAATAGCTGTAATAGTTGTTTTTAATCACCTGTTTAATCTCTCATTCAATGCTTCTAATGAATGTATTAAAAAATATTTCTATTTGTTTATATGAAAGAGAGAGAGGGGAAAGTGAGACAGAGAGAGAGAGAGCGAGAATGGGTATATTAGGGCCTCCAGCCATTGCATGTTTAGTCTAGATACACGTGGCAACTTATACACCTGGATTACATGGGTTCTAGGAAATTGACCCTGGGTCTTTTGACTTTGCAGAAAAGTTTCTTTAACCACTAAACAATCTATAGTGCTGTTTTAATTAATTTTTTTTCTCAATGCCAGAATGTCTATTTTATTCTTTAAAAATAATTGCCATCTCCTAACATACATATGCACATAACTACACATGAGCATGGTTTTCAAGAGTCTCAGAAATGTGTTGGGATTGAATAACACATACTTGCTGTATTTTTCTTATGAATGTATGTTGTTTTAATATTTTATTTTTATTTTTTTGAGAGAAAGCGGGAGAGCAAGACAGAGGGGAGAATGGAAATGTCAGGGCTTCCAGCCACTGCAAATGAACTCTAGACTTATGCACCACCTTGTGCATCTGGCATAAGTGGGTTCTGGGAAATCAAAGTGAGGCCCTTTGGCTTTGCAGGCAAGTGCCCTAATCACAAAGCCTTCTCTCTGGCTCAGTATTTTTCTTTTACTTTTTCTGCTTAACCTATATTTTTTTCCCTGAAATGCTATTTGTGGGCTCAGGCAGCTATGAAATGAAATCTTGACTTCTAATTGTTTTATTAAGGTCCCACGGAATACTTTCCACCGGATCATTTCCAAGGAAGGTCATACAAGAGTACTTTGTAAGTGAGTTTCATAGCTGAGCATCAAGCTGCTTAAGTAGTGAAAATTCCATGGGAATGAATGAAGCTTTAAAAGAATTCCAGTACCATCTTCTCCTGTAGTGTCTACTAGGTTACTGCTTTTCCCTGTAGCTATGGGCTATATATTGGTTTCCATGGTGACCACAGAGCTATGGAAGAAGGTAAGGGAAGACTGTAAGAATTGGGCTAATTAAATTCTAATAAATCAGTTTTCCTAGCAAGTCCCAATGTTTCCTTTAATCTGTGTGTATTGTATATAATTTTTAAAGATTGCTATAAAATTTAATTTCCAGAATTCCAAAAACTCAGTTTTAGTCTATCTGCCAATGTCTTTTTGCTATTATGGCAGAAAGAATTTTCTGCTTCACAAGGAAAAAAAAAAGGCAGGTACTTCCTTGGCCATTTTTACTGAGATAAATCTGAAAGTATTTTTTAAAAGCATATTGCAGGGAACTGAAGTAGCCTCTGGGTACTTAAATTACCCAAATAAAGAAGATTGCCTTCATAAAATACATAAATAGGTGAACAAAAGGATTCCATGAAAATCTAAGAACAAAAATTTATGGAATCTTTTTTTTTTAGTTGCTTTAGAAATTTTCAATCATAAAAGCTATGTGGCCCTATATTAGTTTCTACTATTATAGTTCTTTTTTATGTATGTATGCATACACACACACACACACACACACACACATATTTGCTACTTCTCCAACCTCAATGCCTATGATCAGATTTGTATTTAACTCCGTTCTCTCTTGATCTCTTCAAGTTATATCTTAAGTTTGTTTTTGAACCTAGTCATAGTATACTATTTTTTTTCTCATCTTAAGCATGTGTATGTGTAGGATGCTCATGTGTGTTTCTGTGTGTGCATATAAATATATGTGAGCATATGTGAAGGCCAGAGGTTGGGTGTGTTTAACACTTACTTTCTACATTACCTTTTTATAAAATTTTTCTTTTTTTATTAGTTAGCTTTGTAATGAGTGAATACAATCAATTAGGTACCATGATTACACTCATCATGACATACCCCCTCCACATTGCCCCTCCTTGATGAAGTATGTGGGTCATCCATTCTGGAGTCAGCCCATAGTTATGGGTAGGACAAATTCTCCATATCATGACCCAAGAGGTAGCTCTTACATTCTTTCCACTCCCTCTTCCACAAAATTACCTTGAGCCTTGTTGGGTTCATTATTGGTCTGCTTCAGTGATGAGGTGTTGGGGGCCTGTTGGTCTCTGGATGTCTGATTTTGTAGGAATTGATTTTTCTTTATATTGTTCTCCTTCATCCTTGTGCTGGTAATAGGTTCACCAAGAAAACAGCACCCTTGCTTGTTTTGCCAATTTTTCTTAGTTTCAGCCAGTGCCCTTTTGAGATATGATGGGGTGGCTCTCTCCTCAGGATCTACATCTATCTGAAAAAGAGAAGCAGATTCTCCACCAGAGAGTAAGTTAGCACAAGACAAACAAGATAACCCTTACTTTTTTTATAGGGAATTTAATAGGTGTAGGCCGTCTTGTAGCCCACAATTGGAAATTGGAAATTGAAAGTAGGCTTATGTTTGGATATGGTTCTCATTTGTTTCCCAGCTCCAGCTATGGGTCCCATACCACTGAGAGGATCAGTTAGCTGAATCAAGAGTACTTGGTATCCCACCATGGCTGTGTGCCACTATTGCATTGTGTGAGCATCACAACAGGTTATTTGCTGCTAAGTAGGTTAGACCATGAGTTGCTTGGACAGATATTGGTCATTCTCCTGAAGTCACCCATGTAGCACCTTCTGGCACTAGATGCGCTGACTGTCTGGGGACTGACTCTCTTCCAGCCATGCCATTCCATTTTACGAGTCAACCACATAAGGTGTCTTCAGCAGTAGGGTCTTATGACTAACCTTTTGTGGGTCATCAAGTACTCTGACAGAAATCTGTCATTCTTTTAGGAAACCTTGTAGGTTTCTCTGATCAAAGGCTCATTATAGATGATTGCCACATACTGGTACTGGGATTTACAGGACAGTGCCCACTAAAAAAAGGATGAAAAAGATAATAAAAATAAAAGAGTTAGATGGAGGAGAGAGTGAGATGGGGGGGAGTAAAGAGAGAGAGAGAGAAGCTGTTGAAGATTAAGGTCAGTATTCATCATACACTCTCCAGTGTCTTGTGGCTCAGGTGTTCCCTCTAATGGCCTCGTGAAGGATCAGCCATTTGGCCTGACTGTTAGGATTTAGAATTTTATGGTACCATTGCCATTGCCATTGGGCTCTAGATTTGTGTTTCCCTACCCCTCCGTTGCCATCCCTTTCCTCCCCACCCATCCTGTTATCTAGTTTACAAGATGGTCTTGGGTATGTAAGGCATCTTGGTACATTCAGGGTAGGTGCTGTATTTAAGGTAGTTTATGTGGGGAGTTTTTGCTGTGATTGGGTAAGTTCACAGAGAATGATCTATTCCAGGTTCAACCATTTTTCCTCAAATTTCATTGTGTCATTTTTTATTACTGCTGTATAGAATTCCATTGTGTAGGTATACTACATCTTAGTTATCCATTCTTCTAGTGATGGATATCTGGGTTGATTCCAGCTCTTAACTATTATGAATTGAACCATTAAAAACATGGTTGAACCAATCTCTCTGGCCTGTGGTTTATTATTTGCTGGTTATCCAATTGACAGAGGCCTAATCTCTAGAATCTATAAAGAACTCAAAAATCTGGAAGTCCTAACTCAAGCAATAAGACAGGAGAAGGAAATAAAAGGGATACAATTTGGAAAGGAAGAAGTTAAGTTAGCTCTATTCGCTGATGACATGATTGTATATGTAAGAGACCTGAGATACTCCATCCCAAAACTCCTGAAGTGATTAACTCTATAGCAAAGTAGCAGGATACAAAATCAATGCACAACAATAAGTAGCCTTTCTATATGAAAATGACAAAGGTATAGACAGAATTAAGGGACATGGTCCCATTTTCAATAACAACAACAATGACAACAACAAAAACAAAACACAAACAAAAACAAAAACTTGGAATAATGTTAACAAAGGAATGAAAACATAAAAGCACTCAAAAACGAAATTGAGGAGGCCTTGAGAAAATGGAAAGACTTCCCATGCTCCTGGATAGGCCGAATTAACATTGTGAAAATGGCAATCCTACCAAAGGCAATATATAGTTTTAATGCAATTCCAATTGAAATCCCAATAGTGTTCTTCACAGAAATAGAAAAAATGATCTCAAGTTATTATTTTTTGGGGAAAGAGTCTTTCACTGAATCTGGAACTTGCTGACTCAGCTAGAGTAGCCATCCATGAAGCTCAGGGTTCGTCCTATTTCCACCTCTCAACTGGGATCACACATGCACAGCTCTCATAGCTGTTGGTACTGGGAAATCCAACTCAGGTGTTCATGTTCGTGTGGCAAGCACATTACTAACTGAGGTGCCTCCACCATCTCTGGTTATTGGCTTTATTTATTTACATTTACATTTCTCAGCTACAGTTATTAATAATAACTTCAAAGGCTATTTTAGATAATTTCAAGTTGAAGGTGTAAACTATTTTCTTCTAGCACATTTTTGATTTTTAAAGCATCTTGATAGCTGAAATATTTACATTAGTATTTTCTGTTATCTTTTGCCAGTAGCTCTGCATAGAGTCAGTTTGGTTTCTTGGTTTTAGAAGAATCAGAGAGAAGAGAGAGACTGACAGTAAATGATAATTGGCCCACCAGGGCCTTTAGCCACAGCAAACAATCTCCAGATGTACATGTCAAATTGTGCATCTCGTTAAAGTGGATACCAGGGAATAAAACCTGGATGGTTAGGCTTTGCAGCCCCTGTAAGTTATTTTTTAAGCAACTGTGAACTATTTGAAGAACAATTTAAGTATATGGATTTAGGAGGAAATCTTTCTGTTGCTAAGAAAATATTTTTCTTAGAAATAACAAGAGGGGCTAATTACTCTGCATCAATACCTATGTTTCTACATTACCACAACATTCTGTTTCCAAAGTGTTTATCAGTTTAAGTTACTGCTTCATAAGATGCATTAAATGCATACATTTAAAAATAGAGTTTGGGATATGTCTCTGTGGCTAAAGACACTAGCTTGCAAATCTTGCCAGCAGTGGTTCAGTTCTCACATAAAATACCCACATGAAGCCAACTACACAAAACAGTTCATTTGCAGTGGCATGAAGCCTTGGAGTACCCATGACTGCTACCACCTCTCTTTTCTGCTTACAAGTAAGTACATATTTTTTTTTTACATTTAAAACAAATTTAACTGTACACTTAAGAGATTCTCATCCTTGAGTAGAGAGTGGGCCTTTGTGGGTGAGTCCGTTGCACTCAACGCTGTGTATATTGGTCTAGCTGATGAGGACAAAAGGCCAAAGACCTGCTGTCTGTATGACAGATTATCAAATGTGCTGACAAATTGGAGTTCGTGTGATTGAAAAATGCACAGGGGGAGGGGAGGATGGCTCAGGGGTTACAGTGCTTCCTGTGTAAAAACATGAGGACCCGAGTTCAGATTCCCCTCAACCATGTAAAATAATGGGCATGGTAGTGAGTACCTGTAATGCCAGTTATAACAAGACAAAAACGGGCTCTTGGCTTGCTGGCTAGTTCGTCTAGCCAAAGTTTTAATTCTAGGTTTAGTTCAAGACTCTGTCTCAAAACAAGAAAAGAAAAAAAGAGATGAAGAGAGATGGGTGTCAACCTTTGGACTCCAAACACACACACAACTCATATATGTATCCATATACATATATGAACATATATACACACGCATGCAATGATAAACATATGTAAAAAAACATAGATCATAAGATGTAAATGTATGAAAGTTTAAATCTAGGTGATGGTGTACTACTTTGTCGCCAATATCCCATGGGAACTGCTTCTAGAATGGAAATACTGAAATGAGAACACATGAGTAACATGTGTATGATTGTGACTTAGGTCAGGTTTCCTAACCCACTTACATCTCTACTAGGCAGGCAGTGCAGAGGACCTGAATGTTGCTCAACACTCACCATGTCTGTGTGCTACAAACCCCTATTCCTTTCCAAACCAAATCCTTTGGATGTGTGGTGCTATGCTTCTCCCACAGTCCCCTTCCTGCTCTAAAATCTCCTTTGTCCTGTACATTCTACGTGTGGCAATCTTATTAGAAATACACCAGGGGTATTTTCATTCTTATGAATCTAACAGAGTGTCTCACCAGTTTAAAAGTAATCTAAATCTGCTTTGATTATTAGACAAAGAATTTTGTAATAATTCAGGAAATTTGTGAATATGCTGCCTATAATGTGTTATGTTGGATGGGACTTCACTTGGAAAGGAACAGCTTTCCTCTTTGTCTTATATTGCTGGGACAGTTAAGAGGTAAGAAGGCCATCCCAAAGTGCAAGCAAGGAATTTTATTGAGGCTATAGGGGAGAACCTGTTTTTTCTCCTTTGCACCTATAACCTCACCTGTGGATGTGAATGGGTGCCTCTGGTCTTCTTTCTTTCTTTCTTAGAAGAGAAAGGAATGTAACAGGATTGATCCCTTTCTCAGACAACCTTATCTCCTTCTTGGAAACTTGGTGTCTATGCTGAAGCACTCAGAAAGGTCTCTTAAAAGACCCCAGTCATCAAAATAAAAGACAGACCAGTTGAGAGGGGAGGAAATATGATGGAGATTGGATTGGTGAAGTGGAAAGTTGCAGAGGGGAGAGAATTATAATAGCTTACTTATTATAATGATGGAATTGATCAATCAAATATAGCTTAAAAGATCCCACTGTTGGTATGCAGGAGAGGCTTTTCCATTTGAGGAAGCCCTTCCTGCTTTATAGGAACTATGTATCATTTTCTTCTCTTATGGTCTGTAAACCTATTTCTCCATATTTTCTATATCAAAACTGGAAGGTCACTAATTCAGGGAAAGTTTTGTGTGACCTTTGGTGTCCTGCACCCTAGCTCCTCAGTTCTTGCCCACACAAGAGCCTAAAAATGCTTTGCTTGACATTTAATTTCCATATTGTAGCCATCTATGAACAGCTGACATATCATCATACTGTCTCGGTACCAAACCTCTGTGTAAGCACTCAGTTACTGAACTGTATTGGATTAATTTACCTAACCAGACTTCTTGTGCCTCAACTCCTTGTCCTGTAGGATAACATGAATCACTGTCTATTCTCCACCAAGGAAAGGATGAATAAGGGCTGGAGAGATGACTCAGCAATGAAGTGTGCTTCCTGTGCAAGCATGAAGGACTAAGTCAGGACTGAGAGTGCTCAGGTTTGGATCTCCTGGACCAAAGTAAACACTGGAGTGTGGCCATGTGCACGAAGGAAAATCACACAATGGGGGGGGCGGAGAGACCAACAAATCATCTAGGTTTATTACAAACAGCAATCCCCATTATCAGTAACAGACTCAGGCTCAAAATAGGATGGGCAGAACTGATGGAGTGAAGCATTTTTCTCCTGCCATTACCACAACAAGCAGCCCTCTCACTAATCACTGTATTGGATACCTCAATGATTTCATATCTCTATCTATCTATCTATCTATCTATCTATCTATCTATCTATCTATTGTGTATTTACTTAAAACATTTATGCATATTTTATAATTCTGTGTTAATGGTATTTTTCTGCAAATGTAAACAGTAAGAAGTAAATAAATGCTTCTAACAGGAAGAGATATATTGAAGTAGAATATAACCCTAATTATTTTCCATTGAGCACATATCTTCTTGCCATGGGATGACCATAGATTCTGAAGGAATTGGCTTTATGTACACAAAGCAAATAGCCAGTTTTAGGTGTGTACGTAGTCTACTGAGTTGAGAACAGAAACTTCCAAGTATGTGCTTTTTAGACAAAAATTCTGATACATATACAAGCCATGTTTAGGAACACAGATATATGAAAGAGACTAATCAGTATTGACAATGTTTAAAATTGTGTCCTGTCTAAATAGAAGCATATCCACATTCAAAATCATCATGAATTAAAAAATTTTAATTGAGGTGCTCAGACAGAGAAGAAAATATAATCTTCAGAGCATCTAAAACAGTCTCAACCATCCATGGGAGCTTGGCTTATGGTTGAACTGTTACCAGTTATCAGCAAAAGATGATACAATCATCAGAAATTGGACTGGGTGCTGGATAGATGGCTTAGTTTAACATTTTTGCCTGTGAAGAAATGGTTACTCCCAGCTCCATCCTCAGTCACACAATTTGTGCATTCTCTCATCAAGAGATACAGTCTTTTACCCAGGCTGACATTTCATTTCTGTTGTGCATAAGTACAGCAGGTCTGACATGTCTAAGAGTGTTTGGGCTGTTTCTCTGTCTTGATCCCAGTGGCTGCCTTCAGAAGACTTCTTTTAATTGCAGGAGATCACGAAGAGCAGAGGCCTGCCCAGATCAGCCCAACCCTAGCCAGGTGAGCAGCTGGCTCTGGGTGATATGAGCAAAAGTTACTACAGAAAGTTCTCTAGCACAGAGGCAAATGTTTCTGGTTGAGATCTCATTGACCTCAGAAGGACCACTTGTAGACTCACAGACCATACCATGGCAATATCATCTCCAGCTGCCATCCTTCTCAACTCTCACGGAGTCTGCTGAGCAACCTTGATGAGTATACCTTATTATGAAGCCTTTTGTTATGTTGAGAGGTTCTAAATTAGTTTCATTCATTTAGGTTTTTCTTTCAGTATACATACACTAGGTTCATTATGTGCACATGAAGAAACAATTCTCATGGAATATCAGTTTAGAGCATTAATTCTTCCATGATTATTCTAGGAAATTGATTCTTGGTTCAATTCAAGAATAGTGGCCAGATGGAATAATATCCATGACTGAGATGAGAAGTACTTACCTCAGATATTTGTCCATCTTCAAACTTTTGAAAAGTAAGTATTCTGTATGCTGGAACTAAGATGGACAATACTTTTCTTCACAAAAGTAGAAAATTCCAATGTATACAGCAAATGGAGGGAGATGAAAATTTTCACTCTTCAGAATAATAAGCTGAAGTCCAGTAATGTTTTCTACCAATGGCAAAACTGACCTTCATACCCAAATTTGGAACCACTATTCATTATCACATCAAGAATTGTCCTAAGTGCTTAACATCTATTATCCCAGGTGATGTTTAGGCAACTGTAAAACACAAATATTGTTCTTTCCATCTCATACATGATAATGCTGTGTGGGAGCAAAAAAAAAAAAAATTAAAGTGACTAATCCGTGTTCACAGAGCTTGTAGGTAAAGAAACCTAACCTTAAACAGAAGTATGACTCCCTAAATCACATAACTGCCACACTGCCTTCGAACACACAAACAGAATAGTAAAAGCTAAAGAATTCTTTGACATATCTAACCCTATTCCCATGACACTCCCACAATGTCCACCTATTACAGGAGCATACCAAGGATCTTACCAGGAGCATCTGTCCCCACGGGGGCCACCTCTGTGTCTGAAGGAGCTGGCACTCAAAGTCAAGTATGTAGTTCTCCAACTCCATACCTTTTCCATTAGGTCAAGCATTCTTGATGGAGAGTGAAGAGATGCTGTGAGATATGCTAAATTATGAAACAGAGGACTCCCAAGGCCAGACATTGGGTACAGAGATTCTCCCTGGACTCTGGACTCATACACAGTTGCAAGACCCACTTCATTGGAACTGCTAAGAAGGAGCACAGATCACCTGTCTGATGGAAGAGGATGCTAAAACTGTAAATGAACTAAAGAGGGAAGTAGAAGAAGTAGTGCAGGCCATGCTAACAAGTAAATGGGAATGTGAACTATTTGACCATGCCTGTAAGCACTCTTCCCTGTGGCTGCTGCTGGGTGACTGTCAAGGTTAGAAAATGTGACTGTGACAGGAAGTGAGCACAGGAGCCGCTTCCAAGGTGACTGTAGCTTCCTCCTCAGCCCCAGCTGGTCTCACATACAGTGCTATAATCCAATACCTAATCAAGATGACAGGAAGGTTAACAGAACCACACGTGGAAATCTGATCAGAATTTATTTTCCCTTACACAAAACAGGCCATGACCATGTGAAAATAGCCGATGGACTTGCTACTAAAAACTAGCATTAATAAGGTACTTAAACTTCTGCAGTCTCATACTTGTTCAGAAGACAACTTACAGGCTTATCTTGGGCTGCAGAGATGGCTCAGTTCTTAAAAGAGTCTTCTTGCAAAAGCTGTTGACCCAGGCCTGGCTCAATTTCCCAGTTTTGAAGAGGTGGTACATTTTGAAGGGTGTGTGTATCACAGATCCCCAAGTTATTAGGTTTATTAGCATTTTTCATACCTCATCAACACAATTTGTTTGGTTGTATGCCTGTGTGGGCAGTTTTCTGTAATGAAGGGTCTCTGGGACTAAGGGCAAACAAGATACAACTGGTGTCAGTGAGCAAAGCAATAGTTACAAAGACAAATGCCAGTGTCAAACAAAGGAATTAAATGCCCAAACTCTGCCAGAGACCAGCTCATTATAATTAAGAGGGGCTTTAAAGGCAAACCAGCCATGTGCTGAGGAGAGTGAACAACAACAACAAAATCTGACCTTAGCAAATGTCTGAGACAAGCTTTCTCATTTGTGCTCATGACTCCCTTGAGCACCATTCAGAATAAAACTTTAGCCAGGGGCTGGAGAGATGGCTCAGTGATTGATTAAGCACACTTTCTGGTTAAGTCAGTGCCCTCAGCCAACACGAGGGCCTGAGGACCCCTCAGAGACAGAGTTGAAATCCACATAAAGAGATGGCTGTAGTCAGAAGTCTCTACCCAACAACCAGAAGGGTAACCGAGATTAGGGAATTTCTATGATCATGAGAAAGAAATAGGCAACATCTTGAATTAAAATGACCTTTGGCTTAAAAAAAAAAAAGGTCAGAAGAATGATGGAGCTGGACAGGCCAATGTTCCACTACAGTTGTCATCTCCAATCGGTTAAGGCAGAAGGCACGAAAGGGACATGTCTGGGCATGTCTAAGAACTGACTGAGCCCCTGCGTGGCTGTCTTCCCTGCTACATGTCAAGGCAGGCCCTTTCCAGATGTCCTGCCTGACTCTCTGGGGAATAGAAACAGTGGCCTACTTAGAGTGGCGCTTTCCTCTAGCCTGTCATGGTATGAGTTTGGTCCCTTCAACTGTCACCATAGACACTCCAGGGCAGATGAGTGTATGGGGCGCCACAAAGGCACACTTATCACAACATGTGCACTCCACATTACACACACAAGCGAGTAAAAGAGAAAAGGAGGGGCAGTGTTAAAGCCTAGAAAAGTGCAAATGTAAGTGGCCTTAGTTTGTAAAGCAGCCTTATGGAACACTCAGCATGAGGCAAAGAGTTGCTGGAAATGATATTAGGTAGGCTGCAAGGATCAGGATCATAAAATATCTCGTTTTGGCATTTCATAGTAAACATATTGATTTTCTGGGAAAGAGAGGCCACTACAGGTTTGCAAAGACATGATACAATTAGTTGCTATAAATGCAGCTCAGTTGGAAGAGTGTTTACCTACCAAGTGAAAGGACCTGAGTGCAATCCAAAATCAGAGTCTGGTGGTGCAAGCCCTCATTCCTAGCATTTGAAGGTGGGAACAGCAAGATCAGAAGTTGAAGGTCATTCATAGCCATATGGATGGCTATGTAGCCAGTTACAGGAGAGCTTTAGCTAGAAACTCTGTCACAAGGAAAAAGGAAAAAGAAGTAACATAATCGGACTTAAACATGAATAGGATCTTCTGGCTAGTGTGAGAACAAAAGCACACTGGGAAAGGAAAAGTTGTATCAGGAAAAGTAGTCAAGGAAATTGAAAAATGCAGGTGGCTTGTCCATGGCAAGGTTGGGGCAGGGAACGACTGGGTTTTGAAAACATTTTGTAATGAGAGGGAAGGAGTTGCTGATCAATCACATGGATACTGTGAGAAGAAAAAAATATAGTTAAGCACAATGCAACATATTCTGGTTTGGAAACATGAAACTGCCATGTACTAGGAGGTCTGGAGAGGAATGGTGGAAATAATGAAGAGGTCAGCTCTTGTCTTATTTCATCCCACAGCTTTCCCAAACCCAGTGACTTTCCACTCAGTACTTTAATTGGACCTAAGACTCATGGCCACCTTTCCAAAGCTCCCCTTTCATATTATTCCGTATCTGGTTCATATTCCCATTAAGGAGGGGAAAAATGTCAATCATTAGTTTCAGAATTTGAGATCCTTTTTGTTTCTCCATCTTGTATGCCAAACATTGAGAATGACTGAATTTGCTTGAGTAATTCAGTCTTTAGTTCTATGAGGACGTGGCCTGCCACCAAAAAAGCTTTACAAGTCCCTTTCTGCAAAAACTTTCATTCTTACAAGAGGGTCAAACTAAAAACAGAGGCCCATAATCCCTGCTGAGGAACACAATACACATCCTGACACAGTCCTCCTCTCATATCCTGGCATCACACATCCAGGAATGTACCATGGAAACAATCAGGGTGAATTGGTTCAAGCTAAAATGTGTATTATGAGGCTAGAGATATGGGTCAGTGAAAGACAGCTTGCTTAGCACCTCAAGGTGCCTAGGCCCAGACCCACATATTGACAGACAGAGACAAAAATAGAGGGAGAGAGAAAGAAAGAGCGGGATGGAGAGAGAGAGAAAACAGGAGATATAAATGGGGAGAGGGGATTGAAAAGATGGCTTACCAGATAAGGCATTTGCCTGTGGAGTCTAAGGACCCAGTTTATATTCCGCACTATACATGCAAGCCAGATGCACAAGGTGTGTAAGATTCCCGGGGGAGGGGGAATCTTCCGTGGTGGGAGACCCACGCCCAAGAACCAAGACCGAGCCACTGGATGCAAAGGCAAGAGGCAGCTTTATTGTTCATGCGGGCACTCCAGTCCTTCGAGAGGCTGAGCACGCCGGGCAAGGGGAAGGGTCCCTTTTTATAGGGTTAGGGAGAGCAGAAGCAGGTTTACAGAGGCAGAAGCATGATTTCAGTCCCAGCACTGGTTACTTATTAATAGACTTGGGGTCGGTGGGGATCCTTTTTTTGTTTTCTTCTTGGAAACATCCTGACAGGGTTATCTATAGTACATTAGGCGGGGTCAATGGTCATGCTATAGTCACAAGGTTGTTTGCCTGTCTGCATCTGGGGGCTGTTTGTGGCTCCTGGTATTTTTCCATGGGTTTTACATTCCCCCATTTCTCTTGGAACTGAGTAAAATCTTTTACTTATTATCCTATGTCATTTTGGCTTAATGACTAATACTGACTAGTGAGGACGAACGCCTGGATAACTGAGAGCCTGTCTCATATAAACTGTACCAGCCTTTTGAGAATACATGGACCAAAGGTTAATAGGAGCACAAGAATGAGCAAAGGACCCAGGAGAGTGGATAGGAGGGTGGTGAACCAAGGGGATTTATGAAACCAACCTTCGAACCAGCCCTGTCGTGACTCTAGCAATCTCTGCCTTTGGGCTAGTCTTTCCCTGAGCATTTCCATAGATTCCCGGACTATGCCCGTGTGATCAGCATAAAAACAGCATTCTTCCTTAAGGGCAGCACAGAGGCCCCCTTCTTTTAGAAACAACAAGTCTAGGCCTCTTCTATTTTGTAATACTACCTCTGAAAGGGAAGTAAGGGAAGTTCCTAGGGCAGAAATAGATTTTTATATGGCCTGTAGGTCTGTGGTTATTGCTTCTTGTAGGGCTCGGGTCTGCTCAGAGTGTACCAGGGCAGTTGTTCCAGTTTCTATTCCCGCTAAGATTCCTCCTGCTCCCAAAAGGAGGGCCATTGTAAGGGATATGGGCTCCCGCCTAGTTCTGTTTTCAAATACCTGAAGAATGAATTCTGATCTATGGTAGGTAATGCATGGCCATAACTGGACTAGGACACAGTAATCAGCAGTAGAATTAAGGACAGTAGCAGAAACGCAAGGAGTCAGTCCTGTATTACAGGTCCAATAGGTTCCATTTGAAGATTCTAAGTAGTAAACTCCAGGGGACACAGGAGTAGTTTTGTTACATAAATGTTGAAGAGTAGTGGGTATGGTCCCTATACAGGAGCCCTGGCCAGTTACTTCTGCAAGAGTTAATTTATGAGACGCAACAGCAAGACATCGAGTAGGAACGTTAGTGGAATTGGTAAAATTTCCTGGTAAGGCTATACCTTCATAGTAAGGAGGGTTAGCAGTTAAACAGAGCCAGCAGTCTTGGGCATAATTACAGTTAGAGGCATTTAGGGAGAGACAAGCCCCCTGTATTAGACTAAAAAGTCGATCACCTGTTCCCTGGGGTTTATAGGGTTGAGTGGTTGGTCTTTTAGCAGGGGGAATTATAACATTGGTAGGTTTAGAAGGCAGGGCCAAGGAAAGTGGGAGTCGGGGGATAGGTTTTTGATCTGGTAGAACTGGGTTGGGGCCTATTGGACTTATGTCAGTCGATAATTGGAGCTTAATGGTAAGGAGGAAACCTGGGTCTGGCCCATCTATGTAAAAACAGACCCCTTGAGTGTGGCCTTTGAGCCATGTCCTATCTACCTTGCCGGGAGAGGTGAAAGTAATGTTTAGAAGCATCTTGTTACCCTGATTTAGGCGAGTTACAGTAATAAAATCCCAGGAGGATTTGGGTTGCCAGTATACATTTCCAGTGGTTTCACATCCCCAGTTTTTACAATAATAGTCCAATCTAGTCCCACAGTCTGATGCCTGGGCATGTTGGGGGCAAACATATAGAGTGGAGTTTAACAACTGCCTGGCAGGTTTGGGGTAACATCCTGGGGTAACAGGAGGGTTGTGTCTACTCCGATGGGTCCTTTTTAGAGTCTCTTTAAAAGGTTTTCTATGGGCGGTCAAGGCGCACAGATTGGGGGTTAAGGAGGGCCACCATGTCCATAACGGGGCAGGGGAGGTATTAGACCAAATAATTTGTCCTCCCTCAGAAATGACTAGCCAAGTCAAGGATAAGGGAAGGTGAGGACTAGCAGAGATGTTACTCACAAAACTGAAAGTTAAGAAGAGGCATATTAAGATCAAGAGAGTCTTATCTTTAGGGGATTTGGAGTGCAATGTGCTTTCCATGATGCGGGGTTTGGTGGTGTGCTGTCTGGGTGTTCTGTCACAGCAGCTTTGATGTGGGAGATGTGGATCCAAGTGGCGATCCCGTCTACTTTTAAGGCCATGGGAGTTGTCAGGAGCACGGTGTAAGGTCCTTTCCAGCGAGATTCCAGATTCTTGGTCTGATGTCGACGGACCCAAACCGAGTCCCCTATCTGGAATAAATGGGGGATTAGCGGTTTATTAGTCGCCTCTTTATAGGGAGCTGCTAGAGGTTTCCAAACTTCCTGGTGTACCAACTGTAGGGCCTTCAAGTGAGCCTATAAGGTGGGGGTATCAGTAAAATTAGAAATTTCTGTAAGCATGAAAGTGACAGCTGGCGGGGGACTGCCATAGAGGATTTCAAAGGGAGTTAGGCTATGAGGGCCTGGGGTGTTTCGGGCCTTGTAGAGGGCCAGGGGTAGGAGTTGTACCCAATCCTTTGAGCCAGTTGCAAGCGTTAATTTAGATAAAGCCTCCTTAACTGTTCTAGTCATCCTTTCTACCTGACCTGAACTTTGGGGTTCTGTATGCACAATGTAACTTCCAATTGATCCCCAGTGCCTTGGCCACTGACTGACTTACCTGGGAGACAAAGGCAGGCCCATTGTCTGACCCGAGTGCCTGTGGCATTCCATACTGAGGAAAGATATCATCTAGCAATTTCTTGGTTACCATTCTGGCGGTTTCATGCTTGGTGGGAAATGCTTCTACCCATCCTGAAAAAGTGTCTACCAAAACTAGGAGATATTTGTAACCATACATACCCAGTTTTACCTCAGTGAAGTCGAGCTCCCAACAAGCCCCGGGTTGGTGTCCCCTCAGGCGGGACCATCTGGGCTCGTCCAGCATTTACCTGAGCACACACTTTGCAAGTGTTTGCAACTTCTTTTAGGATTGAACCTTTGTTTTGAAAAAGATGTCCTGTTTCCTTTTGTTCTAGTAGAGTATTCATCTTCTGAGCACTCATGTGGGTTAGCTTGTGAAGTTGCTTAATGAGGAGGGCTGTAATCTTTTGAGGTACAATAGTCTTTTCTAGGTAAGTCCATTTGTCGTGGGCAGCATCATATGATGCCCCCAGTTTCTGAATTAAGTCCAAGTCCTCATTTGTGTATTCCCATCCCGGAGATGCTGTTTTAGGAGTCCCCTCCTCAGTGACCATCAAAATCAAGAGTTGGGGTCCCAGAGCTGCCTCACAGGCGGCTTTATCAGTGAACCTGTTCCCTATGGCCTCGGGGCTGTTTCCTTTCTGGTGGCCTGGACAGTGTATAATGCTGAGCTTCTGGGGTAGGTACAGAGCCTTGAGGAGGGCCAATATCTGTCTTATTTTTGATTTCTTTTCCCTGTGAAGTCAGCAGGCCCCTTCTTTTGTAAATTTCCCCATGTATGTGGGCGGTGGCAAATGCATACCGGCTATCAGTGTACACATTGAGTCTTTTACCTTTAGCCTGCTGGAGGGCTTGAGTCAAGGCAATGACTTCCGCTTTTTGTACCGAGGTCCCTCCAGGCAGGGCGCTAGCCCAGACTACTTGGTCTCTGGTGGTCACTGCGGCCCCAGCTCGCCTCTCACCATTCAGTAGGAAGCTGCTACCCTCGTGTACCAGGTGAAATCTGCATCCTGCAGTGGCTGGTCAGTGAGATCCTTCCTGGTTCCGTGTACCTCTGCAAGAATCTGCTGGCAGTTATGAGTCTCTGGCAACAGGGTGGCCAGGTTTAGGGTCACTACTGGACCAAATTGCACACGGTCTTTGTCGAGAAGCAAGGATTGATAATGAGTCATACGTGTATTAGACAGCCAGCGATCTGGGGGCTGTCGCATGATAGACTCAATGGCATGTGGCGTTAGCACAGTCAGAGGTTGCCCCAGGGATAGTTTACTTGCATCCTTGGTTAAGACTGCAACTGCAGCGATCATTCTTAGGCATGGTGGCCAGCCTGAGGCCACTGGGTCTAACTTTTGTGAGAGATATGCAACCGGGCGCCTCCATGGTCCAAGCCTCTGAGTTAGCACTCCCTTTGCAAACCCCTTTCTTTCATCTATGAATAGCTCGAGGGCTTGGTGATGTCAGGCAAGCCCAAAGCCGGAGGAGAGAGGAGAGAGTGTTTAATTTTGTCAAAAGCCTCTTGTTGTGGCTCAGTCCAGTTGAAGGGGGTTCCTTGTTTAGTTAAGGCTAAAGGGGGGCTGCCATTTCAGCAAACCCTGGTATCCATAGGCGACAGAACCCGGCGGTCCCCAAGAACTCTCTGAGTTGTCTATGGTTCTGGGGGACAGGAATGCAAGCTACAGTGTCTATGTGGGCCGGTGTTAACCAGCGTTGGCCATTTCTTAATTTGTACCCCAAGTAGGTGACCTCTTGTTGACAGATTTGGGCCTTCTTAGCAGAAGCTCTATAGCCCAAGCGTCCCAGAGTCTCAAGCAGGGCCCCAGTACCTGTATGACAGTCCTGATGTGAAGAGCAGGAGGTCATCCACATATTGGAGCAGAATTAAAGACGGGTGCTGGACTGGAAAGTCAGCCAGGTCCCGGTGTAAGGCTTCATCAAAGAGGGTGGGACTGATTTTAAATCTCTGGGGAAGTCTTGTCCATGTTAATTGCCCTGAGATTCCACAGTCAGGGTCCTTGCATTTGAATGCAAACAGTGGCTGACTCTGGGGAGCCAGTCTCAGGCAGAAAAAGGCATCCTTTAAATCCAAGATTGAATACCACTGATGAGAGGGAGGTAAAGAACTCAGCAGGTTATAAGGATTAGGCACAGTGGGGTGGATATCTTCCACCCTTTTGTTAACTTCCCTAAGGTCTTGGACAGGGCGGTAGTCCCCAGTACCAGGCTTCTTGACAGGTAATAGTGGAGTGTTCCACAGGGATCTACAGGTGGTCAGAATTCCCTGGTCCAAGAGCCTTCTTATGTGAGGCCTAATTCCCAGGTATGCCTCATTAGACATTGGATATTGTTTAACTGACATTGGGGATGCCGATGTCCTTAAGGTTATAATAAGGGGAGCCTGTTGTCTTGCCACTCCCATCCCTCCAGTTTCTGCCCAGGCCAGCGGGTAGGCCTTTAGCCAATAATCTATATCTTTAGATTCACTTGGGGAGTTGTCATGGAGCCAATATTCATCTTCCAGATTAAGAGTCAGTACATGTAGGGGAACTCCCTTAGGACCAGATACTTTGGCCCCAGTTCCTTCAAAATGAATTTGGGCTTTTAATTTTGTTAAAAGATCCCTCCCTAATAATGGGTAGGGGCAATCCGGTACGTATAGAAAAGAATGTGTGACCTTACCGGTGGCTAAACGTACCTTCCGTTCGGTGGTCCAGTGGTATTGTTTTCCTCCTGTGCCACCTTGTACCCAGGTAGTCTGGCCGCTCAGGGGTCCAGGGCATTGGGTGAGGACTGAATGTTGGGTGCCAGTGTCCACTAGGAATGTGACAGGATGCCCCCCGACAGTAAGAGTTAACCTAGGCTCAGTGGGGGGCTCCTGGCCCTGACTGCCCTAGTCTTCATCTAGGGCAAGGTTGGATTTTGGTGTGGAATCCATTGGTTTCCTGGGCCTTTTAGGGCAGTCCTTTACCCAGTGTCCTTTTTCTTTGCAGTATGCACATTGGTCCCAGTCCACTCTGGGTCCGGGTCTCCCTTGGTCTCCCAACCTATTAGTCCTATCATTGTTCTATACTACAGTGGCCAAGAGGCGGCACAATTCTTTGCTCCTTTTGCATTCTCTTGCATTTTCCCTGTCCTCTGATTCTTTCCTAAGTTTGTCCTCCCTGTCCTCTGCCTCCCTACGTAAGCGGTCTTCTCTCTTCTGGTGTCTCTCGCTTATTAAAAATCTTTTCTGCTTCCTTTAATAAATCTTGGAGAGACTGTCCTTGTAAATTGTCTAATCTTTGAAGTTTATTTCTAATATCTGGGTCAGACTGCCAGATAAAAGTCATGGACACATTTACCCCCTGATTAGGATCCTCCGGATCATAGGGAGTGTACATGCGATAGGCTTCCTTAATTCTCTCTAGAAAGGCAGCAGGGGATTCATCTGGTTTTTGTATTACTTCCTTTGCCTTGGCCAAATTAGTAGGGTGACGCCCTGCACCACAGAGGCCCGCTTTGAGCAACTGGCGATAAAGGCGTAGGTGTCCCCTACCGTCTGCTGAGGTGTGATCCCAGTAGGGGCGGGTCAAAGGAAAAGCATCGTTAATCTCATCTAGTATCTGGTAGGTCTCCCGTTATCTCCTGGAACATTTTTTTCGGGCTTCCAGAAAAACTCTCTGCTTTTCTTCTGACGTAAGAAGAGCCTGTAAGAGTTGTTGGCAATCATCCCAAGTGGGTTGATGGGAACTAAGATAGATTCAATCAGGTTAGTTAAGGCAGTAGGGAAAGGTGGATTGTGGGTCCGCCAGTTATATAAGTCTGAGGCAGAGAAGGGCCAATATTGAACCTGTTCCCCTGGCCCCTGCCTCAAAGGAAAGGCTTGTGAAGTCTCCTTCTTAGGAGGCTGCCCTCGGTGGCTCCTCAGATGTCCAGCCACTGGGGAACGGAGCTCGGGTGGGGCCGAAGGGGCCGGTGGCTGGTGACTAGGGGTATCTTGGGTCTGAGATCTATAGGGAGGGGGCTCCTCCAAGAGGAGATCTATAAGGGGGGTGTTGGGGTCCGGGGGAAGTACTGGTTTTAGGGGCTTCTTGGTATCAACTGGACAACAAGAGGAGGAGGAGGTAGGGGCAGGGATAGGCAGCAGTGGGGTAGGTTGAGGAGGAATGAAAGGAATGACCCAGGGTGGCGGGTCGACTGTCAGACTTTCCCAGGTAACTATATAGGGGACCTGATCTGGATGTCCGTGTGGGCCACGATCAAACACTTTAGTTTTCACCTGTAAAATAGTAGGGAGGTTTAAAGTTCTATCCCTTGGCCAGCTCACATTGAAAGTGGGCCATTCTGCGGAGCAGAAAGTTTGCCATTTTTCCTTTTTGATGTCTACTGATTGGTTGGAAGCGATCTTCCAAACGTCTTTCCAATGATCTAGGGTTAAACTCAGGGGGTCACCATTTTTTGACCCATTTTGTCAAGAGACAACACTAAACAAACACCAAGGACTAAGACAACAGAAAGACAGCTGGCACAGAGACGTGCAGCGCAGCTTCGGTAACAAACTGAAAATGCAGATTCAGACAAGAAGACTGTTCGTCCACCCAACAGACTAACGTATCCCTCGGATACTTGTTGAGCTCTGAAAAATCAGGCTCCCAAATTCCCTGGAGCATCCTCCAGGGTGGCGGGGGAGAAGTCCATGCCCATCAGCTCCTTCTCAGGCCGCCCAAATACAAAACGAAATCGGATCCTAGCCGATTTTCTAACGCAGCGCAAACAGTCAAAAACGAAACCAGACGTAGACAGACAGAATGGTGCACCAAATCAAACGCTTACCTTCCGGTGGGCAGTAGTTGGGTTGGGCGGGGGGTCCCTAAATCCCTGACAAGCCCCCATCTGTAGGATTCCCAGGGGAGGGGGAATCTTCCGTGGTGGGAGATCCACGCCCAAGAACCAAGACTGAGCCACTGGATGCAAAGGCAAGAGGCAGCTTTATTGTTCACGCAGGCACCTGCGGGCACTCCATTCCTTCGAGAGGCTGTGCACTCCGGGCAAGGGGAAGGGTCTCTTTTTATAGGGTTAGGGAGAGCAGGAGCAGGTTTACAGAAGCAGAAGCATGATTTCAGTCCCAGCACTGGTTACTTATTAATAGACTTGGGGTCGGTGGGGATCCTTTTTTTGTTTTCTTCTTGGAAACATCCTGACAGGGTTATCTATAGTACATTAGGCGGGGTCAATGGTCATGCTATGGTCACAAGGTTGTTTGCCTGTCTGCATCTGGGGACTGTTTTTGGCTCCTGTTATTTTTCCATGTGTTTTACAGGTGGTTCTTATATCTGGAGTTCATTTGCATGAGCTAGAATTCCAGATGTGCACATTTTCTCTCGATTTTATCTGACTATTTATCTCTCTATCTAACAACTAAAATATGTTTTAAAAAAAAAAGTAACATGTAGTGGGGGCTGGATAGATGGCTCAGCAATTAAGACACTTGAGTGTGAAGCCTAAGGACCCAAGCTCTGTTTGCCATATCCCACGTAAACCAGACACACTAAGATGAGGCAAATGCAGGAACACACATGGCCAGTAGTTGGCACAAGCTTTTGGAGTTTTATTCCATTGACTGAGACATTGGGATGTGAATTTTCTCCCTCTCCCTCTGTCTCTTGCTTGCTCAAGCTGTGTAACAAAGAAGAAATGGGGAGAGAGGGAATCATTTGCATTGTTTGTGGAAATAGAAACATGGCTTTCCCAGTCATACAACAAATCTGATGAATGGCACCAGGTTTTTTTGTTTTGTTTTCCTTTTAATGAGCTGATGGAAAAATACTGATGGCTTCTGGCTTAGCTATGTAAATCCTGCAATGCAATCAGGCTTGGAAGAAATATCCAGCTTCCTCTTTGGCTTTGCAAAAGTTATAGTCTAGAATTCCAGATGTAAAGAGACAAAGGTCATTTTAATATTAGCATTAATACTAGCATTTCCTTCCCCTGACTTGCTGACCGTAAGATTCTGACATTACTTTATTCCTCTGGTAACCCTACTTTCTTTTTGTTCTCATGTTCCTACCTTAACCCACTCCAAAAGCAATGACTACCACCAAAATATTAACTTCTGCAGGAAGCAGGCAGGAAGCTAAACAAAGGAAGAAAAGGCTCAGGAAGAGGCCCAGCAGCTCTTCACCCAGGATTCCTGGGGAGGAACCTATTGGTACAAAACTTCTTCACTCACATTAGCCTAAGAAGGGAACAACAATGATACTATCATAAGCAATGTTCCTCTTTCCTTATCCCTTATTCCCTAAACGACTTCCCATTTCCCTAGCAGAGATAATCACTCCCTTTACTGGAAATGTAAATGGATTTACTCTCTTTCTTGAAATCCTGATCCTGCCTAGACCCTTGAGACGGGGCTGGACTGACCAATTCAGTTCCTACACAGTAATCCCCCACACAAGACCACAATCACGGTTGCTAAATAGGTTTTCCTATTTCCAGGAACCCCCTCCTGCCTCCTCACTTGTGCACTCTCTTCTTCCCTTCTCTTCAGCTCTACAGGCTCTACCTCTATAAGCTCTATAATAAAATATTTATAAACTTAAGTCCCATGTCTGTGAATATTAGTCAACAAATTTATAAGACCAGATCCCACAGGCCACTGACCTTGTGGAAATTTCGTGAGGCCTTGAGCTTCAGGCACCTTAACCTCTTAGTTATGGCCCACCCAAATTCATAGAAATGTTCTGTTGCTCTCAGCCCCAATTGAATTCCTGTATCACAAGGCCACCCAAGAACTACAGAGTGAGTCCAAGACAGGACAGCCTCAGATAGGATGACACTCTACATCCAAAAAAAAAAAAAAAATTACAAACAGGTCTGGAGAGATGTCTTAGCAGTTAAGATGCTTGCCATCAAAGCCTAAGGACCCAGTTTCAATTCCTTAGTACCCACATAAGCCAGATGCACAAGGAGACACATGTGTCTGCAGTTCATTTGCAGTGGCCAGAAGCTCTATAATGCCCATTCTATCTTCTCTCTCTCTCCCTCATTCTCTCCTCTCTCTTAAATAAGTAAATAAATAAAATCTTTTTTAGTAAAATATTTTTTTAAAACTACAAAAAACAAGTTTGCTCCAACAGGGAACATTTTTTTCAGAAGTTGTATGAGTTGATGACAAGACACTAAGGCACAGGCATTAGCAACATATCTTTACGTGACAAGGAAGTGACATCACATTTGAGAGTGTAGTGGATCTCTGTCCTCTGGGGATGACTGACCACTGTCATCTTGAATCAGAGCATCTGTGATCATGTGAGCCAGAATCTTCACGAGAACAGGCCTATCAACATTCCCTCTTAGAGGGGAGGGTGCTCATCAGACCCTCACCTGAGATTCCAGCCTCCCCTCCCATCTGGCCACAGCTTAAGGTGGTCCTGAGGGTCATGAAAACTGACAGGAGACAGAAGCTTGACTAGGGCTTGGAACTCCAGATATGCAGCTTCACAGAGTCATCACCCATGTGGGCCAGAGCTACGCAGTGACAGTGACAGCTGCTTCCAAGTCACATGTGCTTCTTCTCTAAGTAACTTCAGTAAATGCATTAGTTCACAAAGCTGGACATGGATGGAAACATCTTTGCTTTCTCCATTTCCTGTCTGTGGTTGAAAGATATTTCTTATGTTGCCCAGACAAAATTAAGTTGATGGATATTAATCTCTATTGTAATGTATTCACTTTCATATTCATTTTATTTTAGACAGAGAGGGAAAGAGAGAGAAAGAGAATGGGTGCACCAGGGCCTTCAGCCACCACTACCAAAGTCCAAATTCATGTACCTCCTTGCATATCTGGCTTACTTGGGCACTGGGGAATTCAACATGTTTCCTTTGGCTTCACAGGCAAATGGCTTAACTGCTAAGCCATTGATCCAGCCCCCAAATACAACTTGTTAAAAAATAAAAAGCAAAACAAAAAATTATTATTGTATCTACTTTATATTTTATTATTCATAATAATTAGAAAGCACACAGAAAGAGAGAGAGAGAACGGGTGTGCTAGGTCCTCTTTCTCTTGCAAACCAATGCCAACTGCTTCTACCACTTTGTGCATCTGGCTTTATGTGGGTACTTGAGAGTCAAAACCAGGCCATGAGTCTTTCAAGTGAGCATTTTTACCTGCAGAGCAATATCTCTGGTCCTGAAATTAATCTGTTGATACTGACAGCATATGAGAGAGTCAGGCTTCCCCACAAAGACACTATTTGTTCCCACTCTTCTAGACAGGTTACAAATTTGGATTAAACCTGGTCTGGCATTATTTGCCATGCTACTAGGGTTGAAATGTATCAACATATAACCCCATTTGGGACTCCTGGCTCCTGTGAAGAAACACTGATTCAAATATATCAATCTAAATAATCATGTTACAACTTCCAGTTTGAAAACAGAATTCTCAGCACAGAGAAAAAATAAATGTGCAGTCCTAATTGAAAAGTAGACTTTGTTTTTTCCAAGACAATAAAACAGTGATTAGTTGCCCCTGCCAGCGGGGAGTAAAACAAGGACCTGAGGGGAAATTAACCTGGATGAGAGACGAGACACAAAGAAGGAGACCAAGTCTATGTTCTGATCAAGGTCTTCAGATGTTTTTTTTTTACACAATGGTTATATAGGGAAAGAAAGCAGGGATTTAGGCTGGCTGATGTGATTTAGGGGCCAAGGGATTGTTAGGGATCCTAGAGGAGATGTAACAAGGTGTTTATCTAATCTTAGGGAGCCTAGAAGAGATATAACTGAGTGTGTGTGTAACTTTGCCTCAATAGCTTAACAGCCTGACCTCAATGGCTTAAGATCCTGACTGAGTCAGGCTTCACAGCCTGACCATAAATTGGCCTTTTGCAAAAGAAAGGATTCTGCAGTCTGCTGACCAACATTCCTAATTACAAGCTGGATGGACCAGCTGTCTAATAAATGAGTCAACTTAAGAACAGGCCCAGGCAAAATGGAGAGGCTTTTGCTCTATGGCTCCTGACAATTAGTTAACATGCAAATGTTTATGCAGTGTCAAGTGTTAAGAACAGCAAGGACAGAAGGGCATAGTGAGCATGCCTCTACACCCAGCACTCAGGAGGCAGAGGTGGAAGGATCATTGTGAGTTTAAGGACAAGTTGTGACTACAGAGTGAGACTTAAGTCAACCTGCACTATGTTTGAGACCATACATTGGAAAAAGAAATCGTTCTTTAGCCAGGCAAGATGGTGTCCACCTTTAATCCCACCACTAAGCAGGTAGTGGTAGGAGGATCACCATGAGTTTGAGGCCACTTTGAGACTGCATAGTGAATTCCAGGTCAGCCTGAGCTAGAGTGACACCCTATCCTGTAAAACAAAAATTATAATAATATTAACAAAAACCAACAAGGACAGATATAAGCCATCATGTGAAGTCTCATAGCAGCATTGCTTTATTGCATTTCCAATCTTTTATCTTCAAGCCATCGATGGTTCTCAATGTGATTATCTGCTTTGGCCCAGTCATTACTGACCTGTCTGTGCTGTTACAATTGAAATGTTTGTGGACTTCTGGTCTTGACTAGGCTTTCTGTGTTTGATAACGTATTTATTTTAAGATCCATAGTTCCAGAACTATGAACCTTCTAGTTCTTTCCAGCCCTAAATGATCCCATTTTAAATTTGAAGGTTTGCAGTTGTCTTCGAAGTCTATTTTTGTTGTGATTATGTTAATTACTTTCTGGGCCTAAATTGTGATAGCTGACCTAATTATTGTAGGTCCAACCCTGAGTTTGGCTTATTTTTGCCACTGAGGGAATGACCTAAAATACCTTTTCTTTTTAAAGCTAGAGAAGTTAATGTTAGGATTGCTCTGCTGCAAAAATTCTCTGGGCTTTCATTTCTACCTTGCCCTCCAACCCCATCTGTTCTCATGGTGGCAACTGGGGAAATGGGTTTCTGGGATGTGAACAGTGTTCCATTTTTCGGTCTGAGTGTTGGTATACACTGTATTCACTTGCTGACAGTTCTGTGGAGTCCTATACATTAGATGTGGGCAATTCCCAGCAGGTTAATTACATTTCAGCACAAATGCTCGGGAAGAATTGGAGATTAGAAAGCAAAGAAAACCAACCTAAAGCAGATTTTTCAAAGTGTCCACATGTTGCTCAAGGAAAGCATAGTACCTGAAAGGAAGCTAGGTAGAATCAAAGGATTTATGTTTCATATTTTTTTCATTTTTCTTTAATTATTTACTTGATACAGAAAGAGTGAAAGAATGAGTGTGCCAAGGCCTCCAGGCATTGCAAATGAACTAAATGTGTGTCCCCTTGCGCATGTGGCTAACATGGGTTCTAGGGAAATGAGCCTGGGTGGTTTGGCCTTGCACGGAAACTCCTTAATCACTAAGCCATCCCTCCAGACCCAAAGGATTTTTTGTTTGCTTGTTTTTGTTTTTAACTTAATTGGGAGAGTGTAAGCATGTGTATTTATCTAATATTTTTAAATTGCATACTGTAAGCATGATAATAGGTATTGTGGTATGGATTTCATCCTGTATCAAGAAGTACCGCATCCCCAAGAATTGGAAAAGGGGAATTTGCTGGAGGAATGTGCTTGTACTCTAGAGGGAGAGAGGAATGGAGAGTGGGTCTGGAGCAGAGCAAGATATAAGGGGTTTATTTTATAGACACCTGATATATTGAGGATGCCGTTGGATCTGTTGTATCTGGGGAGGTGGAAGACTGCATCCAAATAGGAGATTGCAAGAGCTGTAGTGGTGGGAGAGTGATTTGAAAAACCTTAGCTTCCAGTGAAGAGCAAGTAAACAGGAAGGAGGAGAAAGAGATGCCAGTTCCTCTGGCCTTTGAGGTTATTTCTGTTCGCAGCCCCCTTGGGGATTGCTTTCAGCTGTCACTGATGGGGCAGATTGTATTTTGATAAGCAAAAAAATCCACTGGCTACCTTTTGGGTCCTTCTGTCATCTCTGTAGCAAGAGGAGGAAGTTGTGAACTCATAATGAATTTCCCAGATATGAAAATGAGGAATTAAGGGTACATGAATTATTTAAAAGCTTGATGGATATTGCCAGTTATGTGATGCACATTCAAATTCCTATTTACACATAGTAGTCTCTCACCACAAGAACACTGTTAGTTTACCATCTTTGTCAAAGAGGTGAACAATGGCTCATTGTTTTCTTTCATGGAAATATCACTGCTAACGTCTTTTCTTTATAGATTTAATTTTCTTTCGCTGATCCTTCATAACATGATGTTTGCCCATTTTTCTCTCCGATTGCTTCTCCTTTCCTTATGGATTTGAAAAGTTCTTCGCATGTTAAGGAAACAGCTGCTTGCCAGTCATATTTATCGAAAATATTCGTGTACCTGGGAGTGTATTTAATCATATGGACGTATGTTTCATTGTTATCCTTTAAAAGACGCTTCCACTTTTTACTTAAGAAATATTCACCTGTTTTAACGACTTCAATTTGTTTAGTCTCTAAATCTATGTAGTTGAATTAGGTAAGGTTCAAATGCAACAGTATTGCTGTTGGTTTTTCCAAGTGATTATCCAGTGTCCTTCAGCCATTTCTGGATTGTTCTGCTTTCCCCTGGCAGATGGAATGCTACCTTTATCACCACCAGCTTAAAAAGTGCTTATGATACAACTCAAGAAGAGGGCTCATCTGGATCCAGTCACACTCCATCAACCAAGGGGATGTCCTATTTTCCTTCTCAATGCTTCACGTATTTCACACTTAACCAGAGTTCTGAACTCTGTATGTGAGGGTACATTAATCTAAGTCTCTTTCTATTTTTCTTGGTCTTTAAAACACTAAAAGTCCAACCTGGGCAATTGACTGTAGGCACATCTATTACCAGCAAATAATTAATTAGGGTCCCCTTCTACTTCTGTTGTAAAAATGGAGATGTATTTTGTTGGAAAGATGAAGCAAATGGCTTATTTTGTAAATATTGACTGCTGTTATATCCTTCCTTAAAGTGCTCACACATTCTCTCCCTCTCTTGCATCCTTTCTACCTGTGCACAATTTATACTCCAATCTAATCTCTTTTGGTCATGTGGCTTAGCAAGATGCTTCCAGTTAACTAAGTATTGTAGAGAATTCTATTAAAATCACTAAAATAAAGTCCAGTCCTTGAGTATTTGTCATCTGGAATATTCACATAAGTGGGAATTTCAATTGCCTTGGTCTTCCAGTTTATAAGTTCGCTCCCTAATTTTCCATAATACACTTACCTTTCCCACAGGAGCAAGACCACTCCCACAGGCACAGTGATAACAGTAGCCCTGACTCACCCACCATCACAAGTTGGCTTCCCCTTGAAGCACTGCTTCTGCATTTCCCCATCTTGTCCTCCCAGGTCATAAAGCTATCTACTTGATGTCAACCATTTCCAAGCACAAGGGGCAGAGCTCTCCATCGGTTTCATGTCTGCTTTCCAGCTCCATCAACCCTCCTCCTAGGGTTCATCCTGTTTGTGGCTTCCCTCTGCTCTGTGAAGCCTGCTTTCCAGTTCTTTGTGATCATGGTTCTCTTTCCCTTCCCCTTTACTTCCTAGGTGCTGTCTGCCCACTCTGTCAAAAGTGCTTGGTGAGGGGGTTTGCACATATGGCTCAGTGATTAAGGTATTTGACTGCAAAGCCAAAGGAATTCCGTTCCATTCCCCAGGACCCATGTAAGTCAGGTAGCACATGCATCTGGAGTTCTTTTTGGAGTGAATGGAGGCCATGGTGTACCCATTTTCTCCTCTCTCTCTCTCTCTCTCTTTCTTTCTCTCTCTCTCTTTGTTGTCTGTCTCTTTCCCTATCTCATTCTCTCAAATAAATAAATATGATTAAAAAAAAATACTTGAGAGCTGGAGAGATGGCTTAGCTGTTATGGTGCTGGCCTGCAAAGCCCAAGGACCCAGGCTTGATTCTCCAGGAACCACATAAGCCAGATACACAAGGGGGCACATTCATCTGGAGTATGTTTTCAGTGGCTAGAGGCCCTGGAGCACCCATTTCCCCCCTCACTCCCTCACACACACATACCCTTCCTACTTCTATATCTTTCTTACAAATAAATAAACATATGTCTCTCTGTATTTTTTTTTTTCAAAAATGATTTCTGAGTGGCTGGACAGATGACTCAGTTGTTAAGGCACTTGCCTGGAAAGCCTAACAGACCAGGTTACATCCCCCATTATACCTATGTAAAGCCATATTCACAAAGTGGCACAGTTGTCTACTGTTGAAGTCCCTGGAAAGCTAATTCTCTCTGTCTGTCTCGCTTTTCTCTTTGTTTCACTGCTTGCAATTAAACAAATAAAAATGTTGGGGGGAAAAAAACTGTTTGGAGGACTTCTGGCTAAGGTGGTGGCAAAGGAACCATGCCAAAGCAGCCTAGGGGGGAAGAGCCAAATATATATATGTATATATATGTGTGAGTGTGTGTGTGTGTGTGTGTGTGTGTGTGTGTCTGTGTGTAGAGAAGAGAGAGAGAGAGAGAGAGAGAGAGAGAGAGAGAGAGACGGGAAGAGAAGAGACAAAAATTAATAAAATTAGAGATGAAAAAGGTAGCATCACAGGAAATACCAGAGAAATTTAAAAAATCATAGGGACATACTATAAGAACATAGACTCCACTTAGTTTGAAAAACTGAAAGAAATGGATGGTTTTCTTTATTTATATGGCTTAGCTAAATCAAATCCAAATGACATTAATCACTTAAATAGACCTGTAACAAGTATGGAGATCCAAGATGTTATCAAAGATTTCCCTACTAAAAAGAGCCAATGCCCAAATGGATTCACTGAGGAATTTTACCAGACCTACAGGGAAGAACTAACACCAATGGTAGTTAAACTTTTCCATAAAGTAGAAAAAGAAGAAATCCTACCAAACTCCTTCTACAACACCACCATTACCATGATACAAAACCCGACAAAGAATGAACAAAGAAGGAAGATTACAGACCAATCTCCTTCATGAACATAGATGCAAAAATTCTCAACCAAACACTGGCAAACAGAATTCAAGAATATATCAGAAAGATCATTCAACCTGACCAAGTAAGCTTTATCTCAGAGATGCAGCAATAGTTCAACATATGCAAATCAATAAATGTAATACAGTATATAAATGGACTGAAGGACAAAAATCACATGATCAACTCATTAGATGCAGAAAAAGCATTTGACAAAATCCAACATCCCTTTATGATAAAAGTCTGACAGAGACTGGCAGTAGAAGGTACATAACTCAATAAAATAAAGGCTATTTATGACAAGCCTACAGCCAACATATTACTAAATGGGAGAAACCCTGATGCTTTTCCACTAAAATCAGGAACAAGACAAGGGTGTCCACTGTCCCCAATTTTATTTAATATAGTATTGGAAGTCTTAGAGCAATAAGGCAAGAGACACACATAAAAGGGACACAAATTGGAAAGGAAGAGGTCAAGTTATCATCATCATTCTATAATAAAGCACCTTAAAGACTCTACCACCAAAGTGTTAGAGATGATAAACACCTATAGCCATGTAGCAGGATGCAAAATAAAGTCACAGAAATCAGAAGTCTTCCTATAAGCCAACAACAAACCCATACAGGATGAAGTCAGAGGAGCACTCCCATTCACAATACATCAAAAAAAAAAAAAGTACCTTAGAATAAAGCTAACTAAGGCAGTGAAGTATCTCTACAATGAAAAATTTAAAACACTCACAAGAAATTGCAAAAGACACTAGAAAATGGAAAAACATCCCTGTTCTTGGATCAGAAGAATCAATATTGTGGAAATGGCAGTCTTACCAAAAGCAACCTACACATTTAATGCAACCCTCATCAAAATCCCAATGGCATTCTTCATGGAAATAGAAAAAAAAAATCCAAAAATTCATTGGGAAGGGCAAAAAATACCGAATAACTGACACAATACTGAGCAACAACAATAAGGGTGATGGCATCACCATACCTGATTTTAACCTATACTGAAAAGTCATAGTAACAAAAACAGCATGGTACTGGCACAAAAGCAGACATGTACACTAATGGAAGAGAATAGAGTAACCTGATGTAAGTCTGGGTAGCTACAACCACCTGATATTCAACAAAAATACCAAAAGTATTGATTGAAGAAAATCCAACATCCCTTCATGATAGAAAAAGTATAAATAAGTGGGTGTGAAAAGGCCTAGGTGAGGTCAGGGGAAGTCATTGAGTAAAGAAAACATGGAGGGAGGACTAATGTAAATGTAAAATGATATAAGTAAATCATATGAAAACTTACTTATTTGGACAATGGAACACTCAGGGGCCATAGATTGTTACTAGAAAATTGTCAATGTCAGGGATGGGATAACTTTCAGTGAGTTCTTGGCCAGGGAGGTCCCACATGCCCCCAAAACATTATGGTCCATTGCCAAGGCTCTTCGTTTTCCACCAGGAATAGATGGTAAGACCATATTGCTGAGGACTCCACATACTTGGGCTGCAAGGGCACTGAGAAATCCTACTGGAACTGAGTGGATAACCTCCTCCATGGAGACCAGCTGGCAGAAATCTGAAAGAAGCCATTTCACTTCAATGGGGGAAGAGAGAAATCACCAGTGAAGATATTCAACAGTGGACACTGGAAGCCTTCTGTTTTGCCATCCAGCCCACATGCACCAACTGGTGTGTATCAGACAGATTCAGGTTCACTGAGGTTGACTTTCAGACCAGGCACAGTTATGGAGGAAGGGATTTATTGAAGCTTACAGATCCAGGGGAAGTTCCACAATGGCAGAAGAAGCTGGCCTGCCTTCACAGGCCCAAACAGAGAGAAGCACAAGCCTAAAGGTCAAAAGCCACAGCACACTTCAGGAACTCCAGCTAGGCCCAGTTTGCAGATCTTTAGATTGAAATTGGAAACCCACCACCACACCTTAAGACCCAGTGACATTGCCTCCAGCCAGGTAGCCACCAGATGCAAACTACAAACAATAAAGAACTGCATATATTGGGGGCCATCTATTCTATCCAAACAAACACAGGGTGCAACAGTGCATGCCTTTCCTGGTGGAAACCATCTGCCCTATAGTGGGACTGGAGGCCTGCTCCATGGGAGGCAATATACCCCTCATGCGGAAAACCTACAACAGGGATAGTCATGAGCCCTAGGGGTTTAACATCTGCTGCTGTCTCGCTAAAAGTACATACTATGCTCATCAAACTGTGCAGTAAGCATGTGTCATAATGTTCATAACCATATATTAATTCTCACTGTTGGTAGAAAACCTCTTTTCAGATGGCAGTGACTTTATGGTGACTCCGAAGGCATTTTGGTGCTGTGAAGAAGTAACAGAGGTGTGTTCAGCACTGCAGTATCTTGTCATAACTTCCAAGGCTCAGGGCTCATTGTGGAATAGGCGTCAAATATAATGTAAGTGCCAAAGGAATGGTAGGACTCTTTACAATGTGCTCCTCCAGACACAAAATGGCTGGTATATCCATGACCCCACATTGCCTTACACTATGTACAAAAGACCATCATTATCAAATGGAAAAGAACATGTCATCTAAATAAAAGAGAGACTGATTGAGAGGGGAGGAGAAATGATGGAGAATGGCATTTCAAAGCAGAAAATGGGGGGGAGATAATGCAATGGGGTATTGTTTACAATCATGGAGGTTGTTAATCCTAAAAATAAAGTACTTTAACAAACTAAATTAAAAAAAAAACAAACAAACCTGCGTGTGGTGGTGCACTCCTTTAATCCCAGCACTTGGGAGGCAAAGGTAGGATGATCGTGAGTTCAAGGCCACCCTGAGACTACATAGTGAATTCCAGGCTAGCTTGAGTTAGAGTGAGACCCTACCTTGGCAGTGGGGCTGTTGGGGGTGGGGGTAACATGGTGGTGAAACCACACTGACATTTATGTCTCACAACTCCATGGGTCAGACAGCCAAATCACTATGGGGAATACACACAAATGCTCTTCTGTTCTCACTTTAGACTCACACCTGGAACTTGGAGAACTCTCATGCTGGTCAGACACAGTATAGTCCCATCATTGATTCACTGTCTTCTGGTCCTAGAAAATAAGTTCTGATATTCTTTTCTCTCCCACAGCCTTTCTCAGCTCCCACCATCCCCTATGTCATAAGTCTTGCATCTGAACCCAAGTTTTCTTGCCCCTTCTTCTGTCCCTATGGGGCAGACTCTTGTGGAGCTCAGCTCTCCACAGCCTCTAGCTGAGTGCTAGAACACTACTCCATCAATTAACCCCTACATCCTAGTATTTCCTTTTTCACAAGAAAATTCCCCAACAATTGTTAGGTATGCTGAAATTTCTCATATCTTAAAAAGATCCTATTCAAACTGGGCACAGTGGCATATACCTTTAATCCTAGCACTTGGGAGGAAGACTTAGGACAATGATTGATCACTCTACGTTCAAGGTCAGCCTGAGACAACATGTTGGATTCCAGGACAGTCTGGACTAGAACAAGACACTACTTCATAAAAAACAAACAAAGTAAACAATAAAACCCATGTTATTCTAAGTTTGCATGCTCTTTCCAGCAAATGTTGCCTTTCTTAACACCCTACCCTCTTTGTAACACACTTCAAATAAAAATTCTCTATTTTGTAATTTCTATATCTTCTCTGCTCATTCTCTCTTCAAGGGCTACAATCAGGCTTATACATTCTCCAGCCCATCACATTGTTTTCACCAACATCTTTTCACTACCCATGACCCAGACACCAAGTAAGTTGTTTTGACTCCCTATGGTCTATATTAGGAAAAAATCAGATCCTTCCAAGATACACATCACATCACATGCTTCCTCTGCTTCACCTTGCACTGGCTTCCACCTGACAGGAAGCCAAAGTTGTGATGAAGGTCTCTAGAGGGGTTGACATCATCTGGCTCCCCATGTCTCTTCCATTGTTCTCCTTGTCCCACAAAGCCCCCCTGTGTCTCCCTAAATACCCAGGGTTACCACCACCCACACAGCCCTTGCAATCCTTGATCCTTTATCTGGAAAGCTCCTTTCCCTGGTCACTGTGTGACTTTATCCTTTTAGTTTATTCCAAAGGTCCACATCTTCAAAACAAAATTCTCTCTCATGACTTCCCTGGATCTTAAATAGTATCAGGGAGGTGGCTCATTCAAGCCTTTAAAACTCCCAGTTGGGTGAGGGGGTAGAATCATATTAGCTTATTAGAACCTGAACACCCACCCTCACTGTTTAGAATCCTGGAGCTGAGAGAGGCATGAAATGATGTCAAGAATCATGATTCTGTCTCCTACTGTGAAGACAGTGTCTCAGTGAGTGGACAGGAAGGGACTGTGGCATGATAATGGGTACTGTATGTTGTTTATCAGCTGGATGACAGGAACTTTATGAACAGTAGCCTTAACCCTCAGAAACTGAATGAGTAAATGTATATGGTTAGAACCCTTAATAGAAGAGGAAACTGATGAAAAAGGGCAAATATGTTACACAAATGTGTGTGTGTGTATGTGTGTGTGTGTGTGTGTGTGTGTGTATAGATAGAGAGAGAGTGAGTTAGACCACAGCTATGATGACTCCATTGTGACTCAATCTCATGCTCTTTCCAAGGCACGTAGCTCTTATGCATACTTGTCTACATGCTAAGGTTCTAGGCCCATAGATGGACAGTGGTCAACTGACACTTGGACAAGCATCAGTTATTAGACATAGAGCAAAAAACTTGCTCAACACAAAGATAAGGCCTTGGGAGGTCAGAAACAAGAGTATTTAGGGACATATTGAGATATTTGGAGCTTCAGTCTAAGGATAAGCAATTGCCAGTGGCTCTGCCTTGCTTTTGTTTAAAGTGAGAGAAAAAAGTACAGATAGCAAGAAAAAATTTTCAGCTGGAAGGCTGCAATGACATTTGCCAATATGATCTGATTAGTTTTCTTTTTTCTTTTTACTTTTGGTTTTTATGTTTTTATTTTATAATTATTATCATTATTATCTTCTTCCAAATTTTTATTAACATCTTCCATAATTATAAAAATACCCCATGGTAATACCCTCCCTCCCCCCACTTTCCCCTTTGAAACTCCATTCTCCATCATACTCCCTCCCCATCTCATTCAGTCTCTCTTTTAATTTTGATTTCATGATCTTTTCCTCCTCTTATGATGGTCTTGTGCAGGTAGTGTCAGGCACTGTGAGGCCATGGATACTCAGGCCATTTTGTGTCTGGAGGGAGCACATTGTATGGAGTCTTACCCTTCCTTTGGCTCTTACATTCTTTCTGCCACCTCTTCCACATTAGACCTTGAGCCTTGGAAGGTGTGATACAGACATTGCAGTACTTAACACTGCAGTCATTTCTTTCCATCACTGTGATACCTTCTGAGTTGTTTCCAAGTCTCTGACATCTGAAAAGAGAAGATTCTTTACCAAAAGTGAGAGTAGCATTAATATAAGAGTATGAGCATTAAGAGAAGTGCTTACTGGGCAGTTTAATAAGCATAGTATATACATTTAGCCAGACAACAGCAGACATTGCACCTTTGGGGCTCATGACTACCCCTGTTTTAAGTGTTCAGTATCAGGGATATATTCCCTCCCATGGAGCAGGCCTCCAGTACAATTAGCAGGCAGTTGGTTTCCCCATAACAGTCATGCCACTATTGCTCATTACTATAACTCACCTTTGGCTCATTTGGCCTGGCTAGCCAAATATAAGACTTGCAGTGTCCACTGTTGAGTATCTTCACTGGTGATTTCTTTCTCCCACTGAACTGCATGCAGAATGGCTTCTTCCAGCTTTCTGTCAGCTGGTCTCCATGTAGGAGGAAATCAGCTCAGTTCCAACAGGACTTTTTAGTGGCCTTGCAGCCCAAGTATGTGGCGTCTTCAGCAATAGGGTCTTACCATCTATTCCTGGTGGGAAACCAAGCACCTCAGCAATGGCCTGTAATGTTTTGGGGGCATCAGGGACCTTTCTGACCAACAATTCACTGGCACTGAAAATTTTCTAGCAAGAATCTATGGCTCCTGAGTGTTCCATGTTCAAAAAAGTAGGATTCCATATGATTTCTTTATATCCTCTTAGATTTTGATTAGTCATCCCTCCACCTTTCCTTTACTGATTAGTATGCTTGAGTAACTCATTAGTGTTTGTAGGAAATACCCAAATGGCTCAAAGCCAATTCTAGGGGCTGAAATTTAACATTTTAACCCAATTTCTCTAATGTAGATTTACCTGACAAAATGCCATCAAGACATCTGCTTTTCATAATCTACTTTAGTGTTCAACAAGCAAACATTTACACAAGCACCTTAGCATTCACCTCGGCCAAATGAGGCCAGTGGATGGCTGTGCCTCCTTATACCATGAATCATGAGTGGTGGGGGTGGGGTGGGGGGCAGAGGTGATAGAGTTTTCCCAGCCATGGCTGGACTAAAGCCACGCCTGTAAATACAATCTCTTAACATGATCTTCCTCTAACTGACCTTTGCTTACACAATCCCAGCCTGGGGAACATTGTACACCTTTTGTTGTAGGTTTTCCATATAGGAAGGACTGATAGTAATATTAAGTATAAACACAGTCTCTGCCAGTCAAATTCTGTGGCTGCTTATCTTAAGATGAGCTGGGAGGTCGTGTAGCTGGACATAATATTTATATTGAAACTTAGGACTCTTGCTTCACAGAGGACAGTGGTGGTAAAATCCCTTTCCCCTATTTAATTCCTAAGACATCTTATGCCAGACAGTATTTTCAGCTCAATCCTGTAGTGGTCTCCCAGTGTCACAAGATGGGATTAACAATCTAAAAGGCCCGTTCTTTGCCAAGTCCATCTGTTCATTTATATTTTTTCCTCAATACTAGTATATATATATATATATTGCACTTCCCTCCTCTTTCCTTGACTCTATCAAAAGTTTAGGGACACTTTTGTCTAGCTCATGACTCACTGATCCTATGAAAGAATACTTTTTCCAGCACTGAAAAGGCAGCATTCCCAAATCTGTTTTTGCAAGGTATTTAAAACCATTATTTTACTAAATGTTAGTTACAAAGGGCAGTTTGGGTATAGTGCTCCATTAGGAGATAAAATCAGTACTTCACATTAGACTCTTTGACTGGGCAAACAAAATCTAAATTATAGTTAAAAAATAAACAACCAATCCCTCTAATTTTTCAGAAGATCAAATTTGCTTTAGTTTACAACTAGGCCTAAGTTTCAGTTTCCCTCAGAGGCAGGCAAGACTTCTTGGAAAAACACAAAGGACAACTCTGGGGGCTGAGTCTGTTTCTAGAGACATGTCCCTTTCTCTATCCTGTGTTACTTCTGCCCCAGCCATTCACAGATTTACAACTATAATTGCTACTTGCCTAGCCACTTATTTTAAAAGATACCTAACCAGCTTATAATCCCCCAATTTGTGCTTAAAAGTGGACTGCGTGCTCCTCATGGGTTCACTGTTTTGTAAGAATGGTTGCCACCTCATGCTGGCCAATTCTACAAAATAAACGCTCTTTGTTTTAAGTCTGGGGTCTTTCTTCAGTGAGTCTCTGACACATTTGGGGGCTTGTTCTGGATCACTGGGGACCCCCAGATTCAATAGTGGAGCATTTCCAGAGAAGCATTTGGTTCTCCGCCAATCGGTGATAAGTCAGGGCACCCCTCTGTACTGTGTGTCTTTGGTCGGCTATGTTCTTCATCTCATTTCCCATATATCTGGCATCAGGGTGCAATCTGGAGGCCCATGGTGGAAAAGCTGAGGAGCCAGAAATTACCTAGGGGCTGGGGAGGGGAGGGGAAGGAGATTTGGGGATGCACCAGGCTCCTTCTGGTAGAGCTGAAGAGCCCCAATTTGGTACAGCCTGAGTGCTTCAGTCTGACTCTGGTCCTGGTAAAAGCTGACAGCTGTGCGCATCTGGTGGATCCCATTTATAGGATAGGCTGCTGTCTGCAGTGTTTTGCTGTTTTTCACTTCCCAGTAAGTTTGTTTTGTGTCTCTATGTTTGTGTCTTGTTCATCCCTTTTTTTTCTTTCTTGTGAGACACCATGAGACAAATAGCAGGTCCCAACACACTGGACCTAGTCCACTCAAACTTCAAGGATTTCCAACACCTGGGGACAATCTGGGTTTAACAGTGCAGCCAGGAAAACCAACCATCTTTTCCAGGAATGAATGGCAAACTTTTAATGTGGGATGGCCAGAAGGAGGCTTCTTCCACCTTCCCACCATTTACCAATTTAAAGCTTTTGCAGGTGTTCTTCACATCTAAGGAAAGAGAACGGATGCTAGCTACAGCCTGAAAGTCAGTTCTTAGGCCAAATGGCCAGCTCACAGTGGTCCAGTCTGACATTGCTGTGCCTTTTCCCTTGATTCACCTGAACAGGGACCCTAATATGCTGCAGGTAAGGAGAGAGCTGTTCACCAAGACTCCTCCCTAAATTCTTTTACTTTGGTGTGCTCACCCACCCATCTGCCTGGATATCTTTGGGGAACTGTGGTTGTCCCCAGAGCAAGAACCCAGCAACCCACAGGTGGCACCTGTACGTGGACCTTATGAGATAGACAGGGTAAATGAGTACTCTGCCAGAGGAACTGGGAGATACCAGCTCATGGTGCCTTGCCTCCACATTACTAAGGGTTGGCAAGTTTCTCTTTTTCCGCTTTTATTTTTGTTTTATGCCATTGCGTGGGACCACACACGACAAGCTGGCAACTGAACTCTCTTGGTCAAGGCCACTTTTCAGCATTCACTGAAGGGCAGCTGTCCTCTGCCTGGACCCTGACAGCTCATTGGGTGTTGGCAAAAACCCTCTATTTTTCTCTGACACAAAAAAAATGGTAACACATCACTCTCTTAAAAGCCTGTAGCAGGTTACCAGCCCCTTAAACTTGTGGATGGCTCACACCATGATCGTTGGAGAATCCCCCTTGTGCTTATCAGCCCTTGGGAATGTTGCCCTGTGGTCTTGGATGTTCTAATATCACAGGTAACACTGCCTCTCTCCCAAACAAATCTCAGATTCATAGAATAAGAACTCTTCTGAAAGTTAAGGGAATTAAGCTCTTCCAGAGGGAGTAAGGCTGTTTTGGGGAAGAAGTCCTACAGGTCATTCCCTGGATTTCTGGGCATCCATGTGGACCCATATAGCTTATCTGGCTAAGAAGCTAACAGTTCAGGAAGGAAATTCTCTCTCATTCCCTTTAAGCAATGAAACTGTAAGCTGGCTTTGCAAGCACCACAAAGTGGCTAAAGTCAGAGTCAACTGGCAGACTCACATGTGCCTGGAAAATGATGCCTCAGCTCCTGTAGGCACCATGTCGTTGCCCCCTCTTTTCCCAACAGTCCCGGGGGCCCCCTTGCCCTTCTTTCTCCTTTCAGATAGCTGGCCAATCTTGGTCATTATTTTCCACGTGTTCTAGACTTGACCCCAGGTGAGTGTCTGGGAGCTGAACAGGACTGATCTAAGGTGTATGCAAGCTCTGCCCACCTGGCACAGCACCTACATCAGGAAGGGGAAAAAAAATCACATTTAACTATGTGGTGATGAACTAAAGTTTTATGTAAACAATGTCATTCTTTATTACATGATACCATAAACATAATTACTGAGTTCTGGGTTAACTTAAACTTTTATAGAGGATTATTAAAGAAAATTCTCTCTGAAGTGGTAACTTATAATTTCTCAGGTATTTAAAAATAAAAGATTGAAATGTCCTGTTATTTAAAAGGAGGAGGCAAGTGACCTGACTTCTAAGACAGCCTGCCTCAAGAGAGCAACAAAATTAGCCTTAGCAACTCCTAACAAAATCATTTCCAAGTGTATTATTAGTATTAATGACATAAAATTGTCATTAACCTACTTGCTTATTAGTGAATAATAGGATTAATCAATTTAGGGTAGCTTTTCTTAATAGCCTTATAAGAAAGATGTTTAATAATGGGGGTGAGATGAGTTGATTGAAGGAACTGGGAAGGAACTTTTCTTTGTTGGGACATGGAATGCTTGTTAAAAATGCTTTTTGAGTGGCACATAGATCAAAATGTTAAAGTATGTATATAAATAAGTGTGTGTGTAGGAAAGTGTTTTCAAGCTAAACCTAAATATCAAGCCTAAAGATAGAGATTTTTCAACTGTTTACAAACTCTTAAAAAACAAAAAACCAATTGTCAGGCTAAAATATGTTGTTATAGCTTGCTTAAGCTTATCAAATTTTAGTCATGAGGGGACTTCTGGTCAAGATGGCGACCGCCTAGCTGCACTACAAACAAGGGGAAAAAAAGGTAAGTATTCAAGGGAAATTAGGAACTTTTTGAAGAGGGAGGGCACAGATCGGGGTAAAAGAGGGAAGCACACACCCCGCGACCCATGCCCCACCATCCCGCCTGCCGCGAATCGCAGCATCGGGCGCGGCCTAGCGCCCCAGCGGCCCGGCGCCCCATGCGCACCAAGCCCCACGAGCCCCGGCGGCCCCGCGCACCTACAACCCCTGCGCCCAACGCCTGCGCACCAACCCGCCCCCCAGAGCGCCCCTCACCCCAGCGCGCCCCACGCTCCCTATCCACACACAGAGGCGCAGCCCGAGCAAACCGAAGCTTCCCACACTCCCGCGCGCCCCAGACACCCACGCCCCACCCCCAAGCGCCTCGAGACCCCCCCCCCGCCCACCCCAACCCCGGCACGCCCCACCCCCGACGTGCCCCACCCCCAGTGAGCCCAATGCTCCCTATACACACTCGGCAGGTGCGACCCGCACCCCTGCGCCCCCCCGCGCGCCCCGAGACCACGTGTCGCACCCCCAAGTGCCTCGAGCCACCCCCGCGCGCGCCACACCCCCACCATGACCCCCGCGTGCCCAACGCTCCCTACACTCACGTGGCAGGCACGCTCCAAGCGCCCCACAGTGTCCCGTGCCCCCCACGTGCCGAGACCCCCGCGCCCCACCCCGTGCTCCTCGAGCCCCCCCATGCGCCCCACCCCCGCCATGCATCCAGAGTGACCCGTGGCATCCTGCAGCATCCCCCAGCGTCCCGCGCTCCAGCTTACCTCAGCATGCTCCACACCCACTTGACCCCTCCACCACGTGACCCACCCCCCCCAGTCCAGAGCACCCCGCGGCTTCCCACAGCGTCCTGCGCCACCGCCCCCGCGCCCACCAGAGCGCCGCGCGCCCTGCGCCGCCACCCCCATGCGCCCAGGAGCATCCGTGCCCTGAGCCCCGAGTGCCTGAAGCACTCCCTGCCTCCCCCCCCCCCCGCAACCCGTCCCGGCGCCTCCCGCCCCACACCCCGCACGCCCCTCGTCCCCTCGCAGCATGCAACCCGGGCACCCCTGCGCGTCCCGAACACGCCACTGCGTGCCCAGGTGTGCCCTGCGCCCCCTGTGCCCCACCCCCACGCGTCCTGCGCCCGGGCATGCCTCAGCATACCCCGACCCCCTCCACACCCGCGCCCACGCCCGACCCCCTCAACCCTCCCGCAAGACCCGCCCCCCCCGCGCGTCCAGAGCACCCTGCAGCATCCCTTGGCATCCCGCACCCCGGTGTGCCCCGCGGCCACTCCCCCCCACGCACCCTGTGCCCCCCCCGCGCACCCCGTGCACCCCCCACGTGCCCTGTGCCCCTAGGCCCCCGCGCCTCCCTCACGCTCCCCCACACCTCCCTGCGCACCCCGGACCCCCCGTGCGCAACGCGCTTCTCCCCGTGCCCCCGGGTGCCCTGCATGTCCCCCACGCCCCGCATGCCCCCCGTGCCCTGCACACCCCCCCTGCATGCGCACCCCCCCGCACCAACAGCGCGCCCCTCGCCCCCTAACTGATCAGAGTGCCCCACGCACCCCCACCCCTCCAGGGCACCCTACCCTGCGCCCCCTGAGCCCTGCCACCTCCCACACACCCCACCCAGATTGCCCGGTGCTCCGGAGCACCCCGACCCCAGCCCGCTGCATGCCCCACTCGCTCCATACACACCATCGCACCCCGCGCCGCCTTCCGCCCACCTGCACTCGCGCACCCTCTGCACATCCCGCATGGCTGTGCTCTGATCGGGCAACAACCAGTCACGCCTGCCAGCCTGCTGCACTGAAGCTGAGACCTCCTACCTCGCCCTTGTTCTCTGATCCTGCGAGTAGACCAGCCACGTGGTGCTCGGTTTGCAGGCCTGTGGGGGCCAGTCCTGCCATGAATAGGTGGCTGCCAGATCCCCTGCTGCTGTGCTCACATCACTTGCCACCGGTCAGCTTCTGCTGTGTCCTAATTCTGTACCCACATCATCTACCTCTGCACTACAATTGCACGTGCAGCGGACCCACCCCACAGCAAGAGCCACATAAGTCCACACTGAGTCACTAGCGCCAGCGCAGCTGTCATCCCCTACCTGTACATTGCCACACATCCCCCACTCACCTGAGGTGGAAGAGCACAGACTGTTTACAGACCCCAGTGTACCCAGCCAGAATCTAGGCACCTTTAGGGCTTGCTACCTCAGTCCCCTTTCAAGCTCAAAGTAGGCAGCTTAGGTGGATTACTGGGTGAGAATTCAGGCAAATTTGGTGCCCCTGCCAGGCTATAGGTAGGCAGCTTTAGCAAGACTGAGCAAAACCCAGGCTGCTTACAACTGCCCCAGGCTGCCTTGGATTCGCATTAAGCTAGATCCCAGGCTGCTCCACCCACCTACCTGCCCATACACTGACATAGGTAGACCACAGCGCAAAAGAAATAACACAAAAAATAAAATGGAAGAAAATCCAGACAGATCACCCAGTCCAACAAGGATCACAACTAACCAAAACATAGAAGAGTGTTTAGGATCAGAACATCAAGTGGAAGCAATGAACAATGCAACCCTGACCAAACTACTGCTAGAACTGACAGGAAAGCTACAAAGGATAGATAATCGTATGGATGCTACCATCACTAAGCTAGAGCAATATGATAAGACACTGGAAGGAATTCAAAGACAGCTAAGAGAGTTGAGGGAGAGTGAAAAAAAAGAGGACCTTAAAAATCAGCTGGCCACACTAAATGAAAACATAAAGAAATGCAAGGATGATTTCCAAGAATCAGCAAGAAAATCAGAAAATGAGACAAAAAGGGAGCTGGACAAAGAGATGGAAGTGATACATAAGAAAGTAGTAGAAAATGAAAACTTAATTGAACAAGTCCAAAACTCACTAGAGGCGCTCAAGAATAGAGTCAGCGAAGTGGAAGATAGAAATTCTGATCTGGAAGACAGGATGGAAGAAACAGTTTGAGAGTCCAAAAATTTCAGTAAGTTCAAAAGTTCCTATGAACAGATCATGAGAGATTTGTGGGATACACTTAAACGTCCCAATATCAGAATCATTGGAATATCAGAAGGAGAAGAATTTCAGAACACGGCATGGAGAACTTATTTAACACAATAATTGAAGAAAACCTCCCCTGTCTCTTAAAAGAAAGGCCCATCAAGATTCAAGAAGCAAACAGAACTCCTAACCGACTAGACCAAAGGAGAAACTCCCCAAGGCATATTATCATTAAGACTCTAAACATTGACACCAAGGAAAAAATCCTAAAAGCAGCTAGGGAAAAACAGCACACCACTTTCAAAGGAAACCCCATCAGAATTACTTCAGACCTCTCAATGGAAACCCTGAAAGCTAGAAGGGCCTGGAATGAAACTCTCCAAACTCTAAGAAACTATGGTTTCCAAACCAAACTACTCTACCAGGCAAAAGTCTCCCTTATAATAGATGGTGAAAGGAAAACTTTCCATGACAAAACTCTGCTTTACAATTATATGAACACAAAACCAAACCTCCAGAAAGTACTCCAGGAAATTCTCCACAGAGAAGAAACAAATAACCAAACACAAATGCCTACAAGAAGCAGATCACAGCAACCAAACCCAGAGTAGATAGAAAAAAAAAATTAAATTCCATGAAAACGCCAACACACCTCTACCACCACAACATGACAGGGATCAAATCAAATCTCGCAGTCATCACCCTAAACATTAATGGCCTTAATTCACCCATCAAGAGACACAGGCTAACAGGGTGGATCAAAAAATTAGACCCCTCAATCTGCTGCCTTCAAGAAACCCACCTTACCACTAAAGACAGAAACCTCCTGAGGGTGAAAGGGTGGAAAACAATGTTCCAAGCAAATGGGAATAAGAAACAAACAGGTGTAGCTATATTAATATCAGATAAAGTTGACTTCAAACCAAAAACAATCAAAAAAGACAAAGAAGGCTACTTCCTACTTGTAAAGGGAACAATCCATCAAGAGGATATTACAATCTTAAATCTGTATTCACCAAACACAGGGGCACCGCAGTTCATAAAACAAAACCTACTTGACAATAAAACAGAAATAACCACCAACACTATCATAGCTGGGGATTTTAACACACCATTATCAGTAATAGACAGATCATCCAAACAGAAGCTCAACAGGGAAGTAAGAGAGCTCAACAAAACCATAGAGCACTTAGACATAACAGACATCTACAGAACTTTCCATCCAAAATCCACAGACTACACATTCTTCTCAGCAGCCCATGGAACATTCTCTAAAATAGACCACATACTGAGTCACAAAGATAGCCTCCACATATTTAGGAAAATCGACATAATTCCCTGCATGATATCAGATCTTAATACCATAGTCCTAGAAATCAACAACAAAAAAACCAACAAGAGCCCCAAGGCAACTGGAAACTGATAGCACACTCTTAAACAATAAATGGATAGTGGATGAAATAAAAAATGAAATTGCAAAATTCCTGGAATTGAATGACAATGAGAACACATCATACCAAAACTGTGGGACACAATGAAGGCAGTCCTCAGGGCAAAATTCATAGCACTCAATGCCTTCATAAAAAAGACAGAAGACCCCAAATCAATAGCCTAACCATCCACCTAAAGGCATTGGAAAAACAAGAAAAATCTAACCCAAAGAGCTCCAGAAGGAAAGAAATAATTAAAATCAGAGCAGAAATTAATGAATTGGAAACCAAGGAAACAATTAAGGCAATTGACAAAACAAAGAGCTGGTTCTTTGAAAAAATAAACAAGATTGGCAAACCTCTGGCCAATTTGATCAAGCAAAAAAAAGGAGACACTCCAAATTAACAAAATTCAAAATGAAAAAGGAGAGATCACAACAGACATTAGTGAAATCAGCAGAATCATCAGGACTTATTTCAAAAACCTCTACTCCACAAAACTGGAAAATATGTAGGAGATGGATAAATTCCTGGATGCATCTCATCTACCAAAGCTAAACCCAGAGCAGATCAATCACCTCAATGAATCCATAACGCTCATGGAGATTGAAAAAGTAATAAAAAACCTCCCAAAAAGAAGAGTCCAGGACCAGATGGATTCCCAGCCGAATTTTATCAAACCTTCATGGAAGAACTCAAACCAATCTTCCTAAAACTGTGCCACACAATTGAAGAACAGGGAAAACTACTCAACTCCTTCTATGAAGCTAGTATCACCCTAATCCCAAAACAGGCAGAGATGCCACAAGAAAAGAAAACTATCGGCCTATTTCCCTAATGAACATAGATGCAAAGATCCTCAACAAAATACTCGCAAACCGAATCCAACAACACATCAAAAGCATTATCCACCTTGACCATGTGGGATTTATCCCAGGAACACAAGGGTGGTTCAACATACGAAAATCTGTCGATGTAATACACCACATAAACAAGCTTAAACATAAAAATCACATGATCATTTCGATAGATGCAGAAAAGGCCTTCGACTAGATACAACATCACTTCATGATCAAAACATTGGAGAGAATCGGCATGGCTGGTTCACATCTTAATATAATAAAGGCAATATACAAAGCTCAAAAGGCCCAAATAATACTTAATTGAGAGAGACTGGAGGAATTACCATTGAGATCAGGAACAAGACAGGGATGTCCTCTCTCACCTCTGCTTTTCAATATCGTTCTGGAAGTCCTAGCCCAAGCAATAAGGCAGGAGAAGGAAATAAAAGGGATACAATTTGGAAAGGAAGAAGTTAAGTTAGCGCTATTCGCCGATGACATGATTGTATATGTAAGAGACCTGAGAGACTCTATCCCAAAACTCCTGAAGGTGATTAACTCCTATAGCAAAGTAGCAGGATACAAAATCAATGCACAAAAATCGGAAGCATTTCTGTATGCAAATGACAAAGACACAGAAAAAGAAATAAAGGACATAGTCCCATTTTCAATAGCAACAAAAAAAATAAAATACCTTGGAATAACGTTAACCAAGGAAGTAAAAGATCTATACAACGAAAATATAAAAACTCTCAAAAAAGAAATTGAGGAGGACTTGCAAAGATGGAAGAACTGCCATGCTCCTGGATAGGCAGAATTAACATTGTGAAGATGACAATCCTATCAAAGGTAATATATACATTTAACGCAATTCCAATTAAAATCCCTACAGTGTTTTCACAGACATAGAAAAAGTGATTTCAAATTTCATATAGAAAGGCAGAGGGCTCACATATCCAAACATATCCTCAGCAAAAGAAATACCTCTGGTGACATCACCATACCCGATATAAAGTTATACTACAAAGCCATAGTAATAAAAACAGCATGGTACTGGCATAAAAACAGGAGTATAGACCAATGGAATAGACTTGAGGACCCGTATTTTGGGCCAAGAAACTATAGCTTCTTGATATTCGACAAAGGCCCAAATAATATAGACTGGAAAAAAGATAGCATCTTCAACAAATGGTGCTGGACAAACTGGATAACCACATGGAGGAAACTAAAACTTGATCCACACATTTCTCCATGCACAACACTCAAATCCAAATGGATCAAAGACCTCAACATAAGACCAGAAACTCGAAAACTACTGGAAGAAAATTTAGTAAGTACCTTCCATGATATAGGAATGGAAAAAGACTTCCTGAATAAAACCCCAGTGGCTCAAGTTCTTAAACAGTCACTCAATCATTGGGATCATATGAAGCTGAAGAGTTTCTTTACAGACAAGCCTATAATAAGCAAAGCCAATAGAATACCCACAGAATGGGAGAAAATATTTGTAGGTTATCCAACTGATATAGGCCTTATCTCTAGAATTTACAAAGAACTCAAAAGTCTAAACAATAAGAAGACAAATACCCCACTCACAAAATGGGGCATAGAGTTAAACAGGCAATTCACAGAGGAAGAGATACAAATGGCAAACACACACCTAACAAAATGTTCATCATCCCTAATCATCAGAGAAATGCAAATTAAAACAACGATGAGATTCCACCTTACCACAATAAGGATGGCCAACATCAAAAGGTCAAATGAAAATAAATGCTGGCGAGGATGTGGAGAAGCAGGGACACTCATTCACTGTTGGTGGGAATGCAGGATGGTACAACCACTTTGGAAAGCAATATGGAGACTCCTGAAAAAGCTGACTATAGAAATACCAACAGACCCAGTTATACCATTACTGGGCATGTACCCTAAAACCTTCAAACCAAAAGCCAGAGAGATTTGCTCAACCATGTTTGTAGCAGCTCAATTCGTAATAGCTAAAAGGTGGAATCAACCCAGATGTCCATCATTAGAAGAATGGATAACAAAGATGTGGTGTATCTACACAATGGAATTCTATACAGCAGTAAGAAAAAACGACATAAAGAAACTTGAGGAAAAATGATTGAACCTGGTACAGATCATTCTCAGCGAACTTACCCAATCACAGAAAAAAATTCGACACATAGTCTCACTCATCTGCCACACCTAAACTGAATCTGCCCAAGATGCCTTACATACCCAGCAAGCACCTCATGGACTAGACAATAAGATGGATGGGAGGGCGGGGAGGGAATCAAAGGGTGGAAAACAGTAATCTGGACACAAACGGCAATGGTACCATAAAATTCTACTTCCTAAAAGACAGACCAAATGGCTGAACCTTCACTAGACCCTTACAGGAAACACCTGAACCACAAGACACTGGAGAGGGTAGGATCAAGACTGACCTAAATCTCCTACATCTTCCCTCCCTCCCTCTCCCCCTGTCCCCTCTCTCTCCTCTCTAACTCTTGTATATTAGTTATGTTTTTCCTCAATTTCTTAGTGGACACTACCTGTAACCCCCACTTCCAGCTTGGGCCTACCATCCACAATGAGCTTTTGATCAGAGAAACCTACAAGGTTTCCCAAAACAATGACAGACTTCTGTCAGAATACTTGATGACCCACCAAAGGCCAGTGGTAAGACCCTATTGCTGAAGACTCCATACGCAGCTGACGCAAAAATGGAATGACATGGCTGGAAGCCAGGAGAGAGTCAGTCCCCAGACAGTCAGCGTGTCTAGTGCCAGAAGGCGCTACATAGGCGACCTGGGGAAATGACCAAGATCTGTCCAAGCAACACATTGTTTATCTTAATTAGCAACAAATAACTGGATGTGATGCCCACACAAGTGCAATAGTGGTACACAGCCATGGTGAGGAATCAATTGCTCTTGATTTGGCTAACTGATCCACTCAGTGGTACTAGACCCTTAGCTGGAGCTGGGAAACAAGTCAGAACCATACCCAAACACAAGCCCACTCTACAATATCAAGCTACCATCAGTCACGGGGTATAAGAGGGCCTACACCTATCAAACTGTCTATCAAAAAAGTAAGTGTTATCTCAATTTTCCGGGTGCTAACTTACTCTCCATTGGAGAATCTGCTTCTCTTTTCCAGATAGATGCAGATCCTAAGAAGAGAGCTGCCCCAACATACCTCAAAAGGGGCCCAACTGAAACTAAGGACAACTGGCGCAATAAGCAAGGATGATGTTTTCCTTTGAACCGGATACCAGCACAAAGGGGAAGGAGATCGACGCACAGAAAAATCAACTCCTACCAAATCAGAAAGCCAATGCCTCTGAGGTCCCCAACACCTCAGCACTGAAGCAGACCAAAAATGAACCCAACATGGCTCAGGGAAATCTTGCAGAAGAGGGGGCAGAAGGAATGTCAGAGTTACTTACATGTTGGGTCATGACTTGCAGAGACATTTATCATACTAATAACTGGGGGCTAACTCCGCAATGCACGACCCATTTTCATTAACATAGAGGGTCTAATGGGAGGGGGTAGATCACAGATGACCCTAAATAATGGTACCAAACTGCCTGTATTCACTGAAAAGAAAACTAATAAATTAAAAAAAAAATTAGTCATGAGTAAAACATAAAATTCTTTCATGTTAATAAATTTCTACGATACATAAAATCAATAGCTATCAAGATTAAGCCAAAATTATTGGTTGTCAAAATGGTATCTTTTCTTTCAAAAAAAAATTATCAAAGGTTATACTAAAATTTGTCTGCTGTTTTGGCTCAGAAAAGACAAGATTCTGTTCTATTGTATGTAAAGTACCTGTCTCATTTCTGATATTTTAAGTCCAGTGCTTATAACAAAATGAACTCTTAAAAAAATATTCCCTACTTTAGGGTACAGCCTTATGCTAACACAGTGGTCCTCTTCTGAGTAAAATAATATTCAATCTCTATGGTTCTGATTCCAATGTTCTCTGGGTAATTGGTTCCAACACAGGTATCTGAACTAATCAAAGATGTTTTCAAACACAGGTACTAAAAGTTTATACTGTATTACATGTCCTTTTCTAACAATTTCTTGGTTAAATGAGTTTGTTTGTAAATTAGTTGGTGCTATTTTCAAGACTGATAATAGATTTATAAGGCATGCCTACTTTCTATACCACATATATATGGCTTATGCTGCCACAGTACAACAAAAAAAAATTTAAAGATAAGACAAAAAGGTTTTAGAAGCCCTTGTACCATTCTTTAACTAAATCTATTTCAGTAATCAAATGTGCTGTATATGTACATACATCCAGGCTGGTGTAACTTCCTTTCTAAGTGTGTTAATTACCTACTTAGAAGCCAAAGCCAATTGAAATCATCAGAGCAAAACACACCAATATTTTGGCTTGTGCTCCCAGGTCATGAGGTCACTAGAGATGATGGGACATTTCTATACTGGCCCACTGGTAAGTCACCTGTCTTCCTGAGCAGGGAGGATACGGAGACCCCAACAAAATTGGTGTACAGTCTACAGCCTGAAACAGGAGAATCACAACTGAGCAGCAATCAGTTCTCCTGAATTCCCAAAGAAGGGAAAACTACTGGCCAACACAACTCTGACTCATCCTAATAGACAAAAAACAAAAGTAAGCTATAGGGCTACTCCTGTGTCCCTAAAATCTCTTTGGAGAGCCATTAATGGCCTCCAAAATTAATTCTTAATTAAATTTTGCCTATCTGCATGGACTTAAACACTCAGAGAGAAATTTATAACCAAAGATTTAAAAATACCTTAAATATATGAATTAAGTATTAAGTACTATTAAGTAACACAACAAGAGTTTTCCAAGAGGAAAAACAAACATGAAAAAATCTTTTCCCCATAGTTACAATTTTATAATAATAGAAAAAAATTAAGAAAAGATTATTTTCAAATCTAGAATATATAAATAAATTCTGAGGACAAAAATATGTAAATATGTTCAGCCTTTAATGACACCTAATTGCTCTCTATTTTCAAGCTTAAATATTGTGTTTATGTTTCTGGTAACTCTGTTAATATCTCATCTGTTTTACAAGCCATGTCAAATACTACTGTGCCATTTTATGAACAGTGTGGGAAATAAAAAATCTAAGCCAGCTTATCCTCAGATGGTCCTGAGACTATCCAAGCCTTTCTACCTGGATTTCCTCAACCTCAAAAAGGATCAGTTTGCTCTATGCTGTCTTCTCATTAGCTCCTTACTGTTATTCGTTCTCCTCAATGTTCTCTTCCAAGAGTATCTTCCTAACTCTGGGGTCCATTCGAATATTTTCCCTCTCTAGAGACTCTCTAAGTACAACAAGTTCCCACTTCATGTCCCATTCAGCAGGAAACAGTAAACAATCTATGTCTCCATCCCAGGCCCCTAAAAGTCATTGGATTGTCTTCTCATTAGAGGGATAAATAGAGGCAGATAAAATTAGGGTGACTGGATTCCTGAAGGTAAAAAAAAAAAAAGAAAAGACAATTTTTTTTTTTTAATCTCTTGCCCAGTTCCAAAGAATTGTTTTTCCATGTGAACACTGAGTCCCTGGCTCTGCAAAGGACAGGCCTCATCCTCTTTGATGCAGGTCAAGTTATGTCTCTCTGCCTGTCCTGCTCCAAGCTGACCACAGCTGAATAGCTGGTCTATATTTCCATGATCAGGAAGAGTTGTGTCAAGACACCTGTTCTCCTTTGGTACAAAATTATTAATCATCCCATGCATAAGTATTTCCTATCCCACTAATTTTTGCCCAGTCTTCATTGCTTTATAGGTGTATCTCTATAAGAAAAAAAATCTACAAACTGCCTGTACCAACTGATCTCTGTTATGTGTTTGGCCCTTACTGAAACTAACCCTCATGAACACTGCTACAGGGAAGATTGCTATTACCTGTCCCACTCAGTCTCTATTAAAACTGGGAGCAGGGTACTTAATAGGATTGTATTGTATATATGCAAGTAGAAGAATAGATTAATGGGGGTGAAAAGACCAAAAGTGAGGTCATGAGAAGAGATTGAGTAAAGGAAAGATAGAGGGAGGACTAATCAAAATCTAAGAGGACATAAATAAATCATATTGAATCCTACTTTTTTGGAATAGAACTCTCAGGAGCTGTAGATTGTTGCTAGAAAATTTTCAGTCCCAGACATGGGATACCTTCCAGTGAGTTTGTGGCCAGGGAGGTCACTGATGTCACCAAAACATTATAGGCCATTGCCAAGACCCTTGGTTTCCCACCAGGAATAGATGGTAAGACCCTGAAGATTCCATATACTTGGGCTGCAAGGTCACTGAGAAATCCTGTTGGAACTGAGCTGATAACCTCCTACATGGAGACCAGCTGACAGAAAGCTGGAAGAAGCCATTCTGCATGCAGTTCAGTGGGAGAAAAGAGAAATCACCAGTGAAGATTCTCAACAGTGGACACTGCAAGCCTTGTATTTGGCCAGCCAGGCCAAATGAGCCAATAGGTGCAATAAAGGCATGTCTGTGATGGTGAAAACCAACTGCCCTCTAATTGGACTGTAGGCCCACTGCATGGGAAGGAGTACTTCCGTGATATTGAAAACTTAAAGCAGGGGTAGTCATGAGTCCTAGGGGCGTAACATCTTCTCTTTTCTGGCTAAATGTATATGCTATACTTATCAAATTGCCCAGTAACACTTCTCTTAATGATGATACCCTTATATTAATGCTCCTCTCACTTTTGGTACAGAGTCTTCTTTTTTTAGATGGCAGTGACCTTGGGATGACTCAGAAGGTATCATGGTGCTGGAAAGAAGTGACCAGAGCATTCACTACTGTAATATCTCTATCACACCTTCCAAGGCTTAGGGTCTAATTCAGAAGAGGTGGTGGAAAGAGTGTAAGAGCCAAAAGAAGGGTAGGACTCCTTACAATGGGCTCCCTCCAGACATAAAATGGCTGGATATCCATGACCTCACAGTGCCTGACACTACCTACACAAGACCACCATAAGAGGAGAAAAGGATCATGACATCAAAATAAAAAAGAGGCTGATCGAGATGGGGTGGGGATATGATAGAAAATGGAGTTTCAAAGGGGAAAGTGGAGGAGAAGGGCATTACCATAAGATATTTTTTATAGTCATTGAAGTTACTAAAAATTTGGAAAAAAAAAAACAAAGAAGAAACTTGATTCCCTTTGACTCACTACCTTCCATTCAGCAGTGACAGGGCTCCTGATGCTATTGCCCTCATCCTTATATCCTATATCCTTAACACTCATAATGTTTGTCAGAAAAGCACATATCTCATGATATTAAAGTCCCAGTATCTACCCCTAGACCCCTCCCAAGGATTTGAGATGGAACCTATCTGAAGGGGGAATGAGAAGTTCAGATTTGCTCCAGTTTACAGCTAGGCCTAAATTTCAGTTTCCTGGAGACACAGGCAAGACTTCTGGGAAAAACCACAAAGGACATTTCTCGGGACTGAATCAGTTTCTACAGACATGTCCCTTAAGCAACCCTTAGGGTCTTCTGCCTGAACCCATCAGAGATGTACAACTGTAAGTGCTGATTACCTAGCAAAGCATTTTTTTTTTTTTTTTTTTTTTTTTATTTTATTTTATTTTATTTTATTTATTTTTTTTTTTTTAATTTTTATTAACATTTTCCATGATTATAAAATATATCCCATGGTAATTCCCTCCCTCCCCACCCCCACACTTTCCCGTTTGAAATTCCATTCTCAATCATATTACCTCCCCATTACAATCATTGTAATTACATATATACAATATCAACCTATTAAGTATCCTCCTCCCTTCCTTTCTCCACCCTTTATGTCTCCTTTTCAACTTACTGGCCTCTGCTACTAAGTATTTTCATAAAAGATAACCTAACTGGCCTACAATTCCACTAGTTGTGCTTACAAGGGGCCTGGGTGCTCCTCTCTGGATCACCATTTTGTATGAATGGTTGACCCCACATGCTGGCTGATTCTGCAGAATAAACGCTCTTCATTTTTACATAGCATTTGAGTCTGAACCATAGAGTTTACCCACCTTAGTTGTTATACACAAATAGAATGCCATAGCTTGACTGTGAGTCCCACGCTTTCTCTCAGACAAAGAAATCATCAAGTTTGCTCTTGTTTCTGGGTAACTAACCTAATATACACATGACTATGAGATTTACTACCTGTCAGTAGTTTCTGGTTCAAAATTGAGTTCTATTTTGGGTCTATGGGGAAAATATAAAGTGCATGTTATACTGAATTGTGCTTTGGCATTTACAATGGCACAGTTTCCTCAGTCCTAAGACATAGAATTAATTTTTTTAATTAGCTATTATTTTGAGGGACATGGGAATCATTCTAAATCAGGTGAAAGGGGGCTGGAGAGATGGCTTAGCGGTTAAGCGCTTGCCTGTGAAGCCTAAAGACCCCAGTTTGAGGCTTGATTCCCCAGGTCCCACGTTAGCCAGATGCACAAGGGGCGCAAGCGTCTGGAATTCGTTTGCAGAGGCTGGAAGCCCTGGCGCGCCCATTCTCTCTCTCTTCCTCTATCTGTCTTTCTCTCTGTGTGTCTGTTACTCTCAAATAAATTAAAAAATAAAAAATAAAAATAAATAAATCAGGTGAAAGGAAGAAGTGAATGTTTTATAAAAAGCCACCACTCCCAATCCCCTCACACAGCCTTACAGCTATTTGACAAAGGAATATTTCTTTATAAAGATTCCTTGAAATGAGGAGGTTAGCTGTCTACTTTACAAACAAGTTGATCTATACACCTTACAAATATATATTATTCTGAAGTTTTACTCAGTAGCTCTCAAGTAAATCCATTTCTAGCAAACTCTGTGTTGAGAAAAAATAATTATGTGCTTTACTGGATTCTGAGGAGTGAAATTTGGTTTATATAATTAAGGTAATCATATATGTGTTTTCCTGTTGCTTTATTTTTTCCCCAAGGAGGAACAATATTCTGAGGGCTGTCATGTTTCCATGGTGACCAGCTCTTGAAACCTGATTCACCAAGGTGATCTAGGGCTTCCTGCTCCCTCACAGGTAGCCTCACAGGAGGACAAAGGAGAGCCAGTGGTCAGAGGTGGGCTGCCAGAAAACTGCCAAGAGGCTCAGTGTCTGACTTTGAGATTTTGTCAATGCCATCCGCTCATTATTTTGCCTGAATGTCACTGAACTTTGAACAATACATTTCACATAGTTTAACTGAAGTTTAAAAGTGAGGGAGGAACAGGAGAAAGATAGCTTTTTACAGACAGCAGGGATAATGGCTCAAGGAGAACAGGGACACCACCTGCCTGCCCCGAAAAGTCTAGAGGCTGCATCTGATCCAGATTCCTCCAAGAAGGCTGCAGGCAACACTTCCCAGCAACAGCTTCCTGCTTCTTCCTCAGCTTAGCCCACCTGAGCCTGCATGTTGAACCCACCAACCAATCAGGTCTCTCCTTTACACACCTGAGCCTGATGATGTCTCATCCACAGATGGGTCTGGCACTCTTGACTGTTCATTCTCCTGGTGCCTAACTCTCCCAGTCCGTGCTTTGGTAAGCTCTCAGCCTGGGAAGGGAGGAGAACTGCCTTCAGCTCTGACTCCTTCCCCATCCTAATTCTGTCTTTTCTGGCCCCCCGTGTGAGTGTGAGTACAAGGTCATCTTTTGGCTTGGGCTCTCATGCTTTGCTTCCCACGTGTTACTGAGCCTTCTCCAGAGGCTTTTCCAGGGAGAGCTCTCAGTGAAGGAGATCCTCTCATTCTCCGGGCCCCCTTACCCAGCCCTGTTGAGTCTGTCAACTAGCCTTTCCCTGGATCTTAGTTCTCCCTAAAAGAGACCTCAGAGCCCATAATTTGCTCTTCTTAGAGTCCATGTTTTTCAGTTGCATGCTAATGCAGGTAAGACTCCAAAATCTGGGGTATAAAAGCCTGGAATCCCCTGCATCTTCAAAGAATGTAATCCCTCTCTGGGCCCCAAATCCTGCATTAATGAGACAGTTAGGATGACTAGGCCCCAGAAGTAAAGGCAGGAATGTCTTTGAGCCTTCTGGTGTAACCTCCACTTTGCTAGAGAACAAACAATTATCTTACTTCCTATCTGTTGCCTAACAGGAGTTCCCTAGGCCTGTTTTCCCATAAGCAACCTGAGCCCCTTCCTGGGAAGGAGTAGTCTGGAAGGTTTAAATCTGATCCTGACTCAGTTGTTGGTCCATGGTGGGTATGTCCATTTCCATGCCCTTGCTTTTATATTTCCCTCAGTAAATGTAGCAATAACTATCTTTCTTAGTCTTGTTTTATCCAATTCTTTGGTTAACAACATATGTGATCTTAGTGTCTACAGTTCAAAGACTTCCCCTCAAATCAAAAGCACTTTCCTTCATCCACTTTCCACTCCATCTAGATAAAGGGGGCAGGCCCGGGTGGCACAGCTAAATCACTCCTGGCTCTTGCTCTCCTACACACTTCCTGTGACCACTCCCAACTTTGCATTTCCTTGCAACTATACTTCTGAGGCAGCGACAAACTGGATCAAAGCCATTTCACTTTACTACACGTGAGTAATGTCACAATGGTGAATCTGGTTGTTTTCTTTTCTCTCCAGAGTAGGTGACCAAATAAGTTGTGCCAATGAAATATACAATGTCATCAAATCACAGGGTTACAATGGTTCTGGACTATTATTTAATGTTGGAATTCTCTTCCCACTACTGCTGATATCACTAACACCCAGGCTTTTGGTCTGTTGTACACACCCGAACGTTTGCTACCTGCACGAGCATATTCTTAACTATAACTTACACACATGCTGCCAGGAAGAACTGTGACCAGGTAGGGCCATTCCTTTAAGTTGTTGCTCAGTGAACTTCAATCCAGCCAATGAAACCAGAAAGATGAATGGTTGCCTTCATCCTTTCCTTTCCTCATACCACACATTGAATGTCTGCCAAGCCTTGACAATTCTGCCACCACCAGTGAGACCTATGAGTCACCCCTTACTCTAGGCAATACTCCAATGTATTTTTCATTATGAAAATAATGGCTGTGTTTCCTAGCCTGCTGCCTTGTTGTTCAAAGAGAATCTTCTCCCATCTACAGGCTGAGACCTGCTTGCTAACCTTTCCTTCTTTGCGGAGAGCTGAGCTTCCTGAGGCAAATATAATTTATGTAAAAGGAAACTGTTATCTTACAAAAGATTTTGGACATTTGCATGAAGTTCAAGATGACCTAATTGGCCTTAAAACAAACAAAAGAGTGTTAGCAGCAGACCTGGCAGATTACTGCTCATTAAAGGAGACTAAGAGAACGGCAAGCAGACACACACACTGTGGGATCACGCCCTATGCCTTGTGTCTACAGCCTCTCTGGTGGTCAGAGGGTGGCTCTAGAGAAACCTCTTCAAAGCAACAGCTCCAGTAGCAACCAATCCCAGCAGGGGGCAGGACCAGTGTTCCCAGGACCCAAGGCACAGCAGGCTGTCTTCTAGAATCAAAGCAATTGTAAAGGAATCAACACCTGCATGAAATAATAAGCACTGAACCTTAGTTGGCAACATCTACATTCTTCACACAATGTCAGAAACCCACATATTCCATCATTTTTGTTATCCTTAAACAAAGGTGCACAATGTAACATGAAAATATACTGAAAGTAATTGTTAAGCTTCTCAAATAAAAATTTCATAAAATCAAGTTTCCCACAAAATACCCTCAAAATAGGAACACATTTATTAAACAAAACAATGGATTTTTAAGGTTAAACTGGGTAATTTATAAAACTAATGCATAAGAATATTTCAGTGAAATATAAAAGAAACATCTTTCTCTTATTTAAAGTGTTTTTCTAATGCTCACTTAAAAGATGTATTTGTTTTAGAAGTGATGATGTGCTAGTCTGTAACTGAAGATTCAGAAAAAAAAAAAAATCCTCTCAGCCTTCCTTTCCCTGAGAGGACTGTGATACGAAACAGCAAACACATCACTTTACTGGTGAAGCGTCTGTCTTTTCACAAAGACTTCTAGGGTGTTTTCCTTTGTGTGATGAATAAAGGTGGAAACCCTTTAAAATACCAAATCTAGAGAAGACATCACATCGGAGTAAGTGGCAGGACACCTAAAGTAAGACAAACAGGCTCATCTCCATCTTCTCCACTCAAGTCCACAGGGGTCTTCTGGCTAGTGCCATTTTTCCTAAAGGAGATGATTTTCTACTAGAAAAGAGAGTACGTCCCCAAGGACACTGGTTCTTGAATCTCTCTCGTGGGGGGGCAATGGAGCTTGTATGAGGTGAGTGAGCATAGTTAGCAAGCAAGTTCACTGCTCGGTCTGTAGCAGGGTTAGCATAGTCTTCAGAAGACAGATAACATCAGCTCTGTTGACACTAGGACTCTGGATAGAGCTTTCACAATCAGTCCTTCTTCCATCCACTCTTTAAAGTTGTATTTTCCAACTCTGCCCCGCAGGTGGACTAGTGTGAATTTTCCACATGGGCTGTTAATATGCCCAAAATTGGGGCTGCAAAGGAGACAAAACATGTATTAATTGAATGTTTTGTGCTGCCTTGTTGTTACTCATGATTAAGAGCTTTATACACATATGGTTGTGTATTCTATAACTCACTCAACACAGTTCCAGGGAAGCAGCCTACAGAAAATCATAAAACACAAAAAGCTCTGTGTGTGTGTGTCTGTGGGGGGGGGGGGTGTTATTTCATTTTACATGATACAGAAAACTTCCCAAACTTGAAATACTACACATAGCACCTAGAAGGTGACTGAGGTAATTATTTGGTCATTTGAATAATGAACAATGTAAACCACAAAAATGGTGATGACGGCTATGCATCAATGAAATATATATGACACAGAGTTATGTAAAAAAATTCAGGAAACAAAATGGGACATGAGTATGACTGTAGAAAAATAAATCCAGGGAACTGTATAAAAGTAAAATAAACAGTAACAAGCTGTGTTAGTTACTTTTTCTTCTCTGTGACCAAATATCTGAGCAGAAGCAAGGGTTAGTACACCCTTAAGGAAGGGTTTATTTTAGCCAGCAGGGAAGGCGTGGCATCAGGAGATTGAATCAGCTGGATATACTGCATCCATGTGAGGAAGCAGGGAGCAAAGAATGTTTAAGCTCAGTCACCATTCTCCTTTCTATACGTCTATAACCCTAGCCATGGAATGGCCTCACCATTAAAGTAGTTCATCCCATTACAATTCATCAAATCTAGAAAATCCCTCACATATATTCCCAGAGATTTCTTTCCGTGGTGACTCTAACTCTTGTAAATTTGACCCTGATTAAGTATCATATGAACTTTACCAATCAGGAAAGGATTCATACTGCTTTTCAGATGAAAGAAAGATTAAATTGGGATTTTGATTATTGATCCTTGAAATCTTTTTAGGATTGAATATTCCATGATCCTATGGTCCTAAGATATTTGTGTGATCCCCCAGATGGTCTCTTTCAATGATATGATACTGTGGGGGGGGGGAGGAAGAGGGCTGTGTACCCAAAAACACGTAAACACATACTGAGGCACAAGTAGGCTTGCACTTACTGCTATGAAAAGTGCTTTTACAGAATAAAAACACTATTGTATGTAGAAGACATAGTACTGACAGGCATATGCCTTGGCCTGGTGTCATATTATGATTCAATCAGGAACAATTTCTTCATCCCACATGTGGTGGTTTGATTCAGGTGTCCCCCATAATCTCTAGGTGTTCTGAATGCTAGGTTCCCAGCTGGTGGGGATTTGGAAAATAATGCCTCCAGGAGGGAGTGTACTGTTGGGATGGGTGTTAAAGCCAGTTTTCCCTTGCCAATTTTTGGCACATACTCCTGTTGCAATGGTCAGCCTTATGCTGGCCAAGGGTGATGCCCACCCTCTGCTCATGTCATTGTTTTCTCTGCATCCTGGAGCTTCCCCTTCTGCCTGTAAGCCAAAATAAACCTCTTTCTTTCCCCCCACATGTTCTCGGTTGGGGTGATTTCTACCAGCAATGTAGACCTGACTGCAACAGTAAAGTAGGACTGAGGAATGGGATGGCTGTTAGACACCTGACTATGTGGCTTTGGCCGTTTGAAGCTCATTTTCAAGAGGAATGTGGAAGAATTTGAAACCTTGGCCTCAGAGACACCTTGCAGTACTGTAAGTACCACTTAATTGACTATAGTGGTCAGAGCTGCAAGACCTGAATACAGTAAGAACTATGGACTATGAGGTTTGGCTTTTGAGGGTGAGAAAGAGCTTTGCTTGGACTGAGCTACAGGCAAATTGTGTTCAAAACATGCTGTTATGCCCATGTCTGGAGAAGTTGTCCAGGGTTGCTTTGAGTAGAAATGAACTGGTGTGAGCAGAGGGATGTGGCACAGATCTTTGGGTGAACTGCTGCCGGCAGAGCTGCAATTGAGGGATTACAACCTTTGGGATTGGGCCAGCTGATTGTACTGGGGCAAGAAAATAATGTAGACTTTTCTAAAGGGGCCTGAATATTCAAGGAGTGTCCTCTTCTTCAAAGTCTGCTTTATTCCCCCTTCGATTAACAAACTGGTATCCCACCTGGTATTGTGGAGTGTAAAATATGCTGGAAAGAGGGTCATTGAGTTTGCAACATGCTCTGTGTTACGGAAATAGCCATGGGCAGTGTGAAGCAGGCTTGCTAGATGACTGCATGGAGACTCCATGGGGCCATGAAGATGAACCTTGAATTGCAGTGGAGACCCAGTGGAGGTGCCGAGAACACGAGATGGATGCTAAAGAAATGTGCTGAACCCGATGAAGTTTTCCAGGACTGTGAGTAGCCTAGCTAGAGGGGCAGAATTGGATTTCCAGAGACTTAGTGCTAGTTAGAGTTATTGGACTTGGAGATTTGTCACTAAGTAGAGATCTTAGAGCTACAGAGTTTTGTATTTGCCCAGCTTAAATATTTCTTTGCTGTGCCTAATGCCATCTTTTGCAGTGTGAATGTTTTGGGGGATTTTTTTTTTTTTTTTGTATTATGGCTAAGTTAAAAGACCTTGGACTATGGGCATATTTTAACATCACTGGGATTGATACAAACTGTGGGGACTTTTATAGTTAGTCTGAATTTCCTGCATTTTATATCATGGAAGTTTAGAAGTTTATAGGGGCCAGGGGCAGAACGTGGTGGTTTAATTCAGTTGTCACCCAAACACTTAAGTGTTCTGAATGCTAGGCTCCTGCTGATGGAGATTTGGGAATTATCACTTCCTGGAGGGAGTGTATTATTGGGGGCAAGTTTATGGGTATTACAGCCACTTTCCCTTGCCAGTGTTTGGCACACTCTCCTGTTGCAATGGTCCACTTGTGTTGCCCAGAGGTTGATGTCCACCCTCTGCTCATGCCATCCTTTTCCCTGCCATCGTGGAGCTTTCCATTGAGCCAAAATAAACCTCATTTTCCCACAAGCTGCTCTTGGTTGTGTCATTTCTACCAACAATGTGAATCTGACTGCAACACTATGTTATACTGACTCACCAATTATGGCTACTGGCGAAATCTTCCAAGCCTCCCTTCTTTCTGCTAGAGCAGGAGAAAAGTCCAAATGGGAAAAGAAATATTCTCCAAGGTTTACTTCAATGCAGGACTATAAATGACTAGGTTCTCCTCTTGGCCTCTTCTCTTCTGACTTCAGACACCAACTCTAAGAACCTCATATCATCTTCTGCCTTGTTTGCACCCCATAGTTACTGTTGGTACCTCTTTAGTGCCTTTCCCATGCTAGGTGAACCACAGGTTGTTTTGTTGCCCTCTCTGCCCCTGAGCTGAAAACTGTGAGCAGATCAGGAACTGGTGGAGTGGAAGGCAAGGCCAGCCCATGCACTGTATAGGGGATGTGTGGGATAGGAGCCCATTTCCTAGAGGAAGTCAGCAGAAGGGCTACCTGAGAGTGGGATGTGAGGAGAAGGAACTGGTGGGGTGGAGGGCAAGTCCAGCCCATGCACTCTACAGGGAGGTGTGCGGTAGAAGCCCAGTTCCTAGAGGAAGTCAGCAGGACTACCTGAGAGTGGGATGTGAGGAGAAGGTAGTCCTGCCACCCATTACTTGACACTCAGACTAGAAGATCCACACCCTGCTGGGGCTGCTTTCTCAGTGAAGGGAAACCTGCACCAATACCAAAAGTCACAAGCTGGGGGCTGGTTCTTTTTCTCTGCTCTATTCTTTCCACCTTCGAATTTCTACAAGTATGTGGACATGCCGAACTTAGTCTAATAATATGACAGGTAAGCATGTGCCACAGATGAATGTTTATAAACAAGTGTTCCTTGACCATCTGCTGCATGTCAGCCATTACTACAACAACTAGAAATACGGGCATGGGTAATCCAAGAGGAGAAAAGAAATCCCTACTTTTGTGGAGTGGACGTTAAGGTGGGTGCAGACAGGCAATACACCAAGCATTCAAGCAGAGCGCTGGCTGGGAAGTGCTGTGAAGACAAACCTGGCAGAGGAGGTGAGCTAAGGCTCTCCTGCACTGTGTGTGGTGGGAGGAAGTGTACAGCTTTAACTGGGTAATGAAGAAGGGCTCTCTGAGAAGGGAACATTTAGACAAGACGTGAAAGAGGGCAATATGCTGAATGCTCAGCACTCAGTAGGGCAAGTACAGTCAGCCCTCTGTATCTTTGGGATTCTCATTTGAGTATTCAACCAGCCATGGATGTAAACTATTAAACACCCTTGTTTGACCCAAGCATGCACGCATGCCGTTTTCCTTGTCATCCCTTAGACAATACAATGTAATAACTCTTTGTATAAATTAAGAGAAATTTTTTTTTTAATTTACTTAGATGAGGGAGAAAGAGAAGAGAGGCAGATAGAGAGGGAGAAAATGGGCATGCCAGGGCCTCTAGCCACTATAAGCAAACTAATGACACTTGTGCCACCATGTGCATCTGGCTTATGTGGGTACTGGGGAATTAAACCAGGGTCCTTAGGCTTTTCAGGCAAGTGCATTAACTACTAAGGCAATTCTCCAGTGCTCTTTGTATACATTTATATTATACAGGCTATAGAGTTGGCTTAGTAGTTAAGGCATTTGCCTTTGAAGCCTACGGACTCTGGTTTGATCCTTCAGATGTCCCATATAAGCTAGATGCACATGGTGGCACATGAGTCTGGAATTGGTTTGCAGTGGCTGGAGGCCCTGTTGAACCCATTCTTATTCTCTCTCTCCCTCTCTTTGTCTCAAATAAATAAAAAAAATAGATAAATTAGATTTTTTTTTTTTGTGTGTGTGGTAGGGTCTCACTCTGGCTCAGGCTGACCTGGAATTCACTATGTAGTAGTCTCAGGGTGGCCTCGACCTCTCAGCGATCCTCCTACCTCTGCCTCCCGAGTGCTGGGATTAAAGGCGTGTGCCACCACGCCCGGCTTGATAAATTAGATTTTTAAAACTATATGTTGAAAAAAATGATGGTTGGAGGATTGGCTTTGCAGTTAGTGCACTTGCCTCCGAATTAAGGGGACTAGGTTTGATTCCCCAGGACTCAAATAGGGCAAGTGCACAAAGTGGCCCATTCATCTATAGGTTGCTTACAGCAGCTGGTAGCCCTGGTGGGACCATTTTCTTCCTCTCTCTGAACCTCTCTTCCTTTTAATAAATAAAATAAATTAAAAAAAAAAACAAGAAAATTTACATTACACTAGATGTTAAAAGTAATTTGTACATGATTTAAGAACACAGGAGGATGTGCTCACATTATATGTAAATGATATTCCACTTCACTAAGGGACTTGAACATCCACAGATTTAGCTTCTCCAGCAGGGCTGGAGCCAAATCCCTGTGGTGTCACCTCCATGCAGGATGACTGTGCTTCTCTTCTCTTTATTTATATATAAAAACAAACCTACCAGTGTATTTATTGTCTATTAGCAAGATATTCCTTCTGCAGAGTATGGCCTATTTTGAGTTCGTTTCTAAGATAACTGCTGTTTGGTTTCAGTCTGAAATGTCTTTCACTGGCTCACTCTGATCGCTTGTCCCCTGGTTGGTGGCACTACTGTGGGAGGCTGTGGGAACATCAGGGGTTGGAGCACAGCTGGCTGAGGCAGGACACTGTGGCAGGCCTCTGCCCCCTGGTTTGCACCGTGCTTCCATGACTACTAGCCTGCTGCTTCGTGGGAGGTCATGACCACGTGCTGCCACTGCATGAATGCTGCTGTGACAGGATGCACTGACATTAGGAGCCAAAACAGTTATCTCTTCCCCTCGCTTCGTATGTCCCAGTGACAAGAAAGGATAAAAGAGAACACTGTTCATACACTTGCTGACACCTTATGTACTTCAAGCTGATGACACATGGAAAACTTCCCATGGCCACAGCAGCACAGGGCCCAAGTGGGTCCAGGGCATCCATGCAGGCCTGCGTGCTCATGAAAGGCACAGGTGTTGGACAAGGCTCACCTGCTATGGCATCTTCCAAGGACACTCTAGCAATTGGTGTTGGACACGTTCAAGAACTGATTGTCCAGGAGCTGGATCCCTATCACTGTTGAGTAAGTGACTGCCGACACACCATTTTCCCTTGAAAGGAGGAGCAAAGAAAATAAACCAACTAACAAACACACAAAGAACAACAACAACAAAAAAAAAACCACCACCAACAACAAAAAACATTTTACACATTTCACTTAGACACGGCATGAGCCATGCTGAGTTCATATCTCTTTGATTTAAGATCTGAAAACCTTTGAGAATGCCAACTGAATTATTTAACTAGGAAACCAAAATGGGAAACAGGACACTTGATGATTCCTTAAGAATCACTGCATCCAGGCATGGTGGCACATGCCTTTAATCCCAACACTTGGAAGCAGACTTACGACGATCACTGTGAATTCAAGGCTACCCTGAGACTATAGAGTGAATCCAAGGCCAGCCAAGGATAGGGGGTGACCCTACCTCAAAAAACAGATAAACAAACAAACATAAAATTGGTATTTCTTCCATAAATTCTCTTTTTCATAAGTGTAATATATACGAATAAGTAAACAATCATTGGATATTTGCCATGCTTTGTACAAGTGCCTTTCTACAAGAAGTACCACTGAAATATGTGTGGATGCTCAGGGCCTCCAGCCTACCCTGCAGAACCCCAGAGTTCACCATGCCTCTGCTGATTGCCCGTGTCATTACAGCCAGAACCACATGGCTGTATTCTAAGATCCCCAGGAGTAACAGGTAAACCATGAGTCAAATGTGAAAGGTGCAAGGGCCTAAGAATGTTACACGTTTGTCTATGAATATCAGCAATGGGAATATCAACAACCTTTAACACACACCTGAGCTTTCAATAGATACAGGGTCAGTATCCATGTTTAGCATAAGCAGGGAAGGGAATTAACATGAGAATTCACACTCACAGAGCCTTGCTTATACCTTTGTGCCATGGCTGTTGCTGGGAAGCCCAGTTCAATGGGTGCTTGTTCCTTACAAAATCTCCTATTGTCCTGAATTTTTCTTACAATCTAAAACATACAAAGATGAATGACTAAAGACACCTTTACACTCAAACATATCAAAATGTAAAAGTAAAAAGAGGGCCAGAGATGTAGCTCAGCTGATAGAGTGCCTGCCTAGCATAGCATAAAACTTGGAGTGGTGGCACAAGCCTATAATCCCAGCACTTACTCATAGGTGGAGGCAGAAGGACCAAAAGTGCAAGCTCATCCTCCGCTCCAGCCTGGGATACATAAGATCCTGTGTCAAGGTTCAATTGTAGGTATGAAAACAAAGTGCAGCATGAATGCACTGTCAATAAGGGAAATCTCAAAGAGTTGGGAGTTGAGTACCTGGTCCCAAGTGGATGGAGAGATTTGTTCCCGGACGTCCTTCACATAATCAACTGTGGCCTCAAGAACTGAGGCCATGCCGGGCGTGGTGGCGCACGCCTTTAATCCCAGCACTCGGTAGGCAGAGGTAGGAGGATCGCCATGAGTTCGAGGCCACCCTGAGACTACAGAGTTAATTCAAGGTCAGCCTGGACCAGAGGGAGACCCTACCTCGCAAAACCAAAAAAAAAAAAAAAAAAGAACTGAGGCCATATCATTCTTCCTCCCCTTTACATTTGGCAAGAGACCACGCAGCTGCTCACAGGAGTACTTGATTCTTTCTCTGATTAAAGAATTGTAACAAATAAGGAACAATTAGTCTCAGTGTTTTCTTTGTGCACAAGGTAGGAAAATCCTTCTTCTAGGTTTTGTGTGTAATGAAGTCTGCCCATCTTAATCCCCATCTACTTCAGAGAAAATTCATGCCCACAGATCAGCAGCCCTTCCAAGTCCCTAGATCATCATCACCAGGCCCAGCCACTATCAAGAAACACTTCTCAAGGAACAGCTGCCAAAGTACAGTGTGTGTGCCCACAATTCACTTGCCCCTGGCCCATCACAGTGGTGGGATACACAGATACTGGAGCAAATGTGCAACATCACTGCCCCTGGAGACCTCTTGCCCTCCCAGGAGAGAATTGCACAGTATATATATAAATCCTGTTACAATTCACATTAGACACCAGGCAAGTGAGAAACTGTCAGGATCTGTGTCTGACAACATTTCCAACAATATACCCTTTAGCATCTTGCAATTCAAGGGCTTTACATAGAATTCTGAGTTCTGAGCAAACAGAAAATGAAAAATTATTGCTTCCTTTCCATGATGTAGATATAAAATAAACAAAAATACAAACAAGAATAAAACCCATGCTTCCATCCCAAGGAAACCATGGTCAGAAAATAAATATACAGGAAATATAGATCTAACTGATTTAAACTCCTAGAGTCTCCATTCTAAAACATGCTCACTTAAGAAACTTTATGAGAGCTGGAGAGATGGCTTAGCAGTTCAGGTGCTTCATGCAAAGTGAAGGACCCAGGTCTGATAATCAGGGCCCACATAAGCCAGATGCACAAGGTGGTGCATGCATCTGGAGTTCATCTGCAGTGGTTAGAGGTTCTGGCATGCCCATTCTCTCTCTCTCTGTCTCTCCCCTACCTCTCCCTCTCTGTCTCTCTCTCAAAATAAAATTGTTTACAAAAAACAGTATTAAGTATTTATTTAATACATAGTTAATGGTTAATATGACCTTGACATATGCAGGTGACTGTGATACTTAGTAGCTTGTGACCTTAGGCAAATTAGTATACCTCTCTGGACCCTGGGATAGGAGAGAAATTAACATTTAAAAATCTAGTTGTCTATAGAGGTAATGAATAAACATTGACCTAGTGGTATCTCTATTGAGCTTTGGAGATTCTCTGTGGTCATCTCAGGATCTATTCTGGCAAGAAAAGGGTCAACACCCTGGCATTGTGTATGACCAGCCTTCAAGCCTTCCCATCTTCCAAAAGGCCCTTCTACTTACAGCATCTACCCCTCTGGAGCTAATGTGAAACACATCTGAAACACGGAGGAAAGTTGTTCTGTACAATGACACCAGTTACTGCATACTTAGGAAAGTATGAACAATGGTTTAGGCACATAATGCAGGAGGCTGCCTTTAGCAGATTAGGGCATATTAGACCAGCAGAGCCTTACCTGGGCAGGGAAATAATGTGCTACAACTATCACAGGTGGAAACAGGATGCAAGACAATATGTAAAATGTCCTATCCACTAAGCAAAGCAAGAATGAAATGAAGAGAAAAACTGGGAGCAAAGATACTAAACAATCATTATCCACGGATAACTACACCATGAGCAACATTTCTCCCTGTTACTTTCTATGCTTTTGCAAGACATGCTACTTTTATAATGAAAAGTGGTTTTAAACATTTTCTAACACACATTAAAGAAATGTTTGAGCACACAGGAAATGCAAGGAATCACATAGTGGACACCTGCATCCCTTCACTTACAAGCTCAGATTAACATTTGCGTATAACTTTATCACTTATGTACCATCCACAGTTAGTACAGCAATCGATTTTGCAATAAACTACTTCAAAGTAAGTCATAAAACTTAGTATATTATGCTCTTCATGCAACATCAAGTAAAGCTCAAGTTATTTTTAGGTGGAAGTTACAGAAGATATAATGCTTAAATATTTTTATATTTATTTATTTATTTGAAAGAGAAAGAGAGAGGGAGCATATATATAGAGAGAGGTAGATTAGGCACACCATAGCATCCAGGGACTGCAACCTTGTGCATCTCACTTACGTGGGTCTGGGCTATTGCTTTATCCCTTTAAGCTTTAATGCTAAGTACTTTAGCCACTAAGCCATCTCTCCAGCCCTGTTTCTAGGTTTTTGAGGCAGAGTTGCATCCTATCCCAGGCTATCTGGGAAGTAAGCGTGGGCATGAGACCATTATCTATCTTTCTATCTATCTAATGACTTATTTCTATGTCTCTCATGTGCTTGGGTCTAAACTCATATTTGACAAATACTTGACCACTGAGCTACAACCCATTCCAAGTAGTTTTTATGATTCTGCTAATAATATGGCTTTTTTGGTATTTGTTATCCTGAAAATATAATACGTTATATTGGATAAATTTGTAAAATTTTCTTTATACATGGGTGTGTGAGTGTGTCAGAGACAGAGACAGAGAAGGAGAGACTTAGAGATAATATGAATGGGCATACTAGAACCTCTTACCACACAGACTCCAGATGCATGTGCTACTTTTTATTTGTACATCTGGTTTTACACAGGTGCTAGTGAACTGAATCTAGGTTGGCAGGCTTTGTGAGCAAGTACCTTTAACTGCAGTGCCATGTCCTCAGCCCAGTATTTTTTTAGTGTTAATTACCCTGGCTTTTCTTAGATAAATCTGGCTATGATATTATTCATGTAATTAAATTTGCTCAATTGCTAGTCTGTACTTTCACTCTTTTGTCTATAACGTCTTTCATGCTGGCCTCATGAAGGAAGCTCAGAAGTGTGCCCTCTTCCATTGGCTTCATGAACTTGTTCCACATTGGAGTCACTTCCTCAAACCCTGGAAGAAACGTACTAGTAAGTCCACCTAAGCAGACAGCTTTGTCTTTGGAAACACAATTGAGAGCAACTTCAACATCCTTAATATATAAAGCTGTTCTAACTTGCAATTTAATTTAAATTTTATTCTTTTTTATCAAAAATTTTTCCTAAGCTAGGCATGGTAGTGCATGGCTTTAATCCCAGCACTTAGGACACAGAGGTAGGAGGATTGTCACAAGATCAAGGCCATCCCGAGACTGTGAATTCCAGGTCAGCCTGTGCTACAGTGAGACCTTAACTCAAAAAAAAAAAAAAAAACAAACAAACAAACAAAAAACAAGCAAACAAACAAAAAAACAGCCAAGTAACAACAACAAAAAAATAATAATGTCCTTTGAGGGGGTGAGGCTGGATAGATGACTCTGCAGTTAAGGTGCTTGCCTAAAAACCCTAAGGACACAGGCTTGATTCCCCAGGACCCACATAACCCAGATGTACAAGGTGACGCAAGGGTCTGGAGTTCATTTTTAGTGGCTCCATGTTCTGTTGTGCACATTTCTCCCTCAAATAAAATTAAGAACTTTTTTTTTAAAGTTTTCCTTTTCGTCTAAGGTACTGAATATACTAGGTATAAGAGTGTTAAAATAACTTTAAAACATTTGTGGGATCTTGTTCATTCTCTCTTTAACCTCCCCATCCCCACTTGAGGTTTACTTTATTTTTCACATGTCACTGAATTTCCCACATGCCTGGAAAAGAAGTATTCCACTTCCTATCTTCCAATTTGCTGGTGACTGGTTGTATAAACTTGAGAAGTATTTTAATCTTCAACATTATCTATTTGTCCCTTATTTCTATATTTTGATGACACAGACATTTTGAAAGTCAATTATAAACTTATAACACCTGATTTTTTGGTTTCATTTTGATAAACTGACATTTTTACCACTATAAGAAGCCTGCTTTCCTCAACTGATACTATTTTTCAATGAGTCTAGTGATTTGGTATTAGCAGATCCTCCAGCCTTACGCTGTATCCACAGCAGAAATCTTTATCTTAACTTACTCTAATTTGCCTTTATATTTGAAATGTGTATCTTAGAGATAACTGCGAGATATTGTGTTTCACTGATTTTTATCTACCACGATATTGCTGTCTGTAAACTGTATACGGTTAAATAACAGTCTTCCATATTATTATTTATTTTCACTGTGCTCTTTTTATATTTTTTACTTTTTCTTCCCTTCTTGCCTTATGTTCAAATATATTTTTGTATTATTTATTTATTTACTTGTGTGCATGTGTTCCAGGCCCTCTTGCACTGCAAAAGTACTCCAGACAAATGTAGGACTTTTGTGCCAGGATTTATGTGGGTGACAGGGAATTGAAAACTCTGGCTGGAAGCATTTTTAAGCAAGCCCTTAGAAGTACTGAGCCATCTACACATTCTTGTTCAAATATTTTTAAACTTGCAGTTTTCATCTGTTTTTGTCTTCCTGGCTATGTTTCCTGCATATCTTATCAGGGTTCCAGTCTATTTTGAGTGTTTTATGACATAACACAAAATATATCATGACACAGTCATGCAGGAAATTTTATTTAACTCAGTTTTGATGAATAGTTGTCACTGTACTAAACCTACACAGTACAAACCCTACAATATAATAGTATAATTTTTGCTTATAGCAGTCTTAAGCATGCCAAATCAATAAAAAGGAAAATGTTGTGTTTAAATGTACTCACAATATTTATCATTTTAGGCATCCTTCCTTGATATTTGATTTTCAAGGTCATATTAGTTCCTTTCAACCCAAAAAATTCCCTTAACTTTCCTATCCAGTAGATCTGCTTGTGTCAATTTTTTTTTTTTTCTTGGCGTAAAATTGTGCTTACTTCACTCTTTGCTACTGAGAAATAATATGTGATGGGGTAGTATGTACACAGATAGGCAGTGTAGAGCATATGATAAATGTAATGGCATACACAGAAGGCTAGTTTTCTTTATGACCATTTTTAAAACATCATGCATGAACTTGATAGGCTAAATCAGTTCTATCAGCTGCTGACACTTCCAGGCCCTTTGGAGCTTCTGTCTCTGCATCCCGGCAGCAGATGAAATGTGGGAAGAAGAGAAGCATAAAATTGTAAAGTCAGCAGTACCCTTGTCACCAGTGAGGAACATGCTTTATTAAAAACAGAACACTGGAGCCTAATCTTTGAGTTAAAGGATAATAGCTTCAGATAAATATTCTTAAAAATTATTTACCATTTCCCCAAAGAAAACTTGAAGTCTATTTTTCCTCATCCTCCTGACACTCTTTTATGCTGACTTCATCCGAGAATGCACAGAGAAGTAATGTAACAATTCAAAGACCAGCATTTCAGAAACTGAGGCCTCCACATTGGCCTCACAGAACCCTGAGCTTTCCATATAAGATCTAACTTGTTGGAGAGCCTACATGGAGACATGCAGCTACCACAGGGAAAGAGGGCCCACTGAGGCTGGCCATCAGCATTAAAACAAGTAGACCATGCACACAGGGAACTGGGGTCAAATCTTTAGATAGGTTCTGGAGTGCCTGCAGTTAATATCATGAGGCAAAGCATCATGGGCCTGGCTCTGCTCAATCGGAAGTCCCATATATCACGAGACATGAAAACAACTGGTGTTTTAGGCTGCTAAGTTTTGAGGTAAACTGTTGCATGGTAGTAGAGAACCAGAACAATGACTAACTATTGAAAAGAGAGCTCATAACAACATGGGGCTGACAGTGTATGTAAGGGTCAGGTGTGTGATAGTAGTAACCCAACCGTGACAGCAGCTAGGACACCGGCGCCTCTGAGCTGGACAGCCAGAGGAGGAAGAGGCAAGCAGTGGTTTAAAATGCAGTTTTAGCGACTTCAGTATGAGGAGGCTGGCAGACAAGATGACTACCCATGAAAGGTGAGTGTATTGAGTGAGTTCCGAAGAGGAAGTGGCTCCCCAGATCACACAGGGCCCAGGTTAGGCCAGGGGGCAGATGTGAGCAGGAGGCTGCATCATGGTTTTCCCTGGAAGGAACAGGCAAGTCACAGCTTGAGCACTTTCAGCAGGATCTGAGTTTCCCAAGCTGATACAGGCATGTATACAGATCCCAGTTAGGCCCTGGGTTTGCTAATTTGCATATGAAAGACAGGTCTGGGATGGCTTACTCTTTATGGTCAGTAAGGTCCCAGGTGTTTGGTGTCTAAGAAGGCATCCTAGCACCATGGGAAAGTAGAGTTAGGAGGGCACATGCACTTGTCCACCTCCTGCAGAGCCTCTGGATCCCCATGTGGCCTGCCATGCTGTGTGATGCCACCTCTGCCTGGAAATTGTACCATGCCATCTTTTCAAAGCTCATCAAACCACACACTTGAATTTTTATTATATGTTAATTTCACTGCATGTTACACTGTCATATTTTTCAAAGTAAAAAAAAAAAAGAAGAATGAGAAAAATTGGTAGAACAAATTTAATGAAACTTATCTCTCCTTAGCTTAAAGAAAAGTATGCTCTAAGAACTCCATGTGTCCTAGTAGTTTACTTCTTCCCTTTTAGTATGCAAGTAGCGATAGCTAATTATGATGAAAGATATGTCTTGTCATAAAAGGGAACAAACTTGATTCAGACCATTTGGAAAAAGGACCAATCTGATTTAATCTTCCCAAGTTAAATTGCTTCTGAAAGCCATAAGAGCCTGTGGGCTTGAAGGTCTTACCCCTGGGCCTCTTTTCATACAAAATTATCTCAAGCAAACAAGAGCTCACTGGAAGAAGTCTCACATCAAAGACCAAGAACTCCCTGTTCCATCTGGCTGGAAATGTCCAAAACCAAACAATCCAAGCAAACCCTGCCTTTCTCTTGATTTCAAGGAGCAGACATTCTGAAAGTCACTAAATTACAACTTGTCAGGAGCCCTGTATTTTCCTTACTGTGACCTGTACCAGATCATACAGGCCAGTTTATACAGAACATGCTTAACTTCCTATTCTGTCTGATCCCATCAAAATGCTGGCCTGAAGAAACACTGATTCTTTATCTCCTTTCTCTGTCTTCAGTGGGAGAGGGTCTAACTGGATTCCATATCCACCTGCCTCATCAGAAATGCTAAATCCATCACTAATGGACCTCCCTCCTTACCAACAATGGAGTTTAGGCATCTTTGATGAATTATTCTTACCACTGGGGACTGGGATTCTTGCCCTCCTCCGTTGGTCTTGAGTGGACTCTGACTATTTGGTGGATTGAAAATGGTAGAAATAGCATTGGGCCAGCTTATGGTTCCAGAGCAGGAGGCAACTTCCACTTCCTGTGTCTTGGGACATTCCAGAAGCCTGTGACCACCAGGAATGAGCATGCTGGGGAGGCTGGCATTTAAAAAATGTCTCGGTGAGTTCAACATACCAAGCAACCCAAAAAGGCTCCAGAGAAAGACATCTTGGAGCACTAACAGCCAAATTCACGAAGGTAATTGCTCCCTACGAAGAGTAGTGTAAAAACAGAGGGTTGTGTCAGTACTCACCTTCTGAGCTTCTCTTGGCTCAAATGATGGTAAGTCATGCATTTGTGCTTCCCATTATCTATCTGGTGATGGCACCTTTAACTGAAGTACAGTGTTACTTCCCAGAGATGCAGAGCTACAAACAAATGAAAATTTGCCACACATTAAAGCAGAAAATTATTAGGCAATGTCTATCCATGTGCACCAATTCACCAATCAAACACAGCTTCTCTAAGCCAGTACATATCAAGTTACTTTACCTTACATATTGGGTAGGGAATCTTTTCTGTCAAATTTCATTAAAGGTGCTATAATCCTCATAAATTGAATGAGAGAGAACAAAATTCTAAAATAAATGCAGTATACACTATAGAGTATTACAGATAAAATTAGGGTTGAAACTTTCTGAGCTCATTGATTATAACTACTACAAATTCCAGGCAGCCCAATGACAGGAGTCTGACTTGTACAATTATGGCTTCATGACACTGACAAAGCACACCCAAACAGCCACTCTATTACTCCTTTCAGTGTAGCATGTAATAAAGCATATGACACATTCAACAATTAGAAAACCCACTATAAAATAGGTTTTGTGATAGGTGATTTCTGCCCAAGTGTAAGGTAATGCTAGAGACAGCCTATGCTAAGCTAGGTAGATATGTGGATTGAATGCACCTTTTATTTTCACTTTTCAACTTATTGTGGATTTTATAGTGCCACTATAAGTCACAGAGAAAACCTCTATCTTTCCTACATAAGGAAAGTTGCATTACAGGAAAAAGAACAAAGGGTCTTGGCACACCCTGTTCTAAGTGGATCAGCAAAAGGTGTTTTTGCCCCCTTTTACTTGATATGTTAATGGATATTTGCTGGCTCTATTGGTTTTTTTAGAACCCTCTTAGGTTTGCTTTGATTTTTATTTTTAAAAACGTGCAAACATCCTATTTTCTTTATCCCAAAGTACAGCAATTTGAATTGAAACTTTATTTTTATTTATAGTAGTAATATTCTGAGAAAAGATAAAGATAGATTCTAAACTATTAGTAGACTGAAAAATAGAACAGAGGAAATTCCCTTCCTTGTTCAAAATCGTAGAGATTAAACTGTACAAACTCCACAAGTGACTGACCCAAAATTCTTCCAAACACCAGCACCCACAGCCACTATGTCCATTCCAGGTAGCACTAGAATCTATTTAAAGCCTCCTGGAAATTAGCTTAAAATGTGGGTGGAATTCACAAAAATTCTGCAATTATGCAATGCTAGCATGGGAAGGGTCTGACCCCTAGCCTCGTTGTTCTGTGAGGCAGGTCTGAATGACAGTTATTAACACCCCTGAGGAAGAAAGACATACAGAGTAAAAGATGCCCTGTATGCTAAGCAGCTTAACTCATTTTAAAAATATATTTTATTTATTTATGACAGAGAGATAAGAGAGAGAAAAGGGCAGATAGAAGGAAAGATACAGTGGGTGTCCCAGGGCCTGCAGCCTCTGCAACCTAACTCTAAACGCATATACTACCTTGTACATCTGGTATCATGTGGGTCCCCAGGAATGGAACACAGATTCTTAGGCTTTTCAGGCAGTCACCTTAACCACTGAGCTACCTCTCTGGCACTTAACTTATCTTAAAGGGTGGTTTTAGGTTATCAGAGATGACCTTATGTATCCTAAATGACAACAGGGAGAGTTTTGTGGCAAGTGTATTATAACTAAGGTTGGTCTTGTCTATTCAAATACTGGAGGTGTAAAGTTTTTATCTGTGTTTTCTGTTTTTGTGTTTTTAACACTTGACTACCAAGGCTATTATTAAAATTTATTAGTGATAACCCAGGCTATATTAACAAGACAACTGGATCTGCTTCCCTGCTGTCAAGCATAATTCTTTCTAAGGTGCTCTCTGAATACATCTGTGATGAGCATGCATGTCCCAGCTCTGGACTTTGAAACACAGAAAATGCCACATCCATCTTCCACTACAGTCCCGTTCTATTGACACTCACACTGAACTAGAGCCAGTATACTATCATCAGCAAGTCCTCTATATGTTGCTAATGAAAAGTGCACATTAAATACTGGTAATACAAAAATAAATCAAAAAACTAACCAAGTCAATAGACCAGTGGAGAAATACCCCGGGTGTTCTCCATGTGGACTCTGCAGGAACAATCCACGTTCTTCATGCCACCCTGGATTGAAAATTATGAAATAGTAACATCACTCTTGATAGTTTTTACAAAAGCAATATTTCATAAATGGAAAGCAGTTGATAGGCTTCTTTCAAAGAACATAAAACTACCTGATTTCAAAAGCATAATTAAAAGACTACATAAATTTTGCCCCAGGATATCGTCTTTTCAATCAGATTTTAGTAACTTAGTGTGCTGAAAACAACTTCAACTGAGCTTATGGATTTCTATTTCTAGATAAGTCTCAAGAGACAGAAAATAGGTATAAGACTTCAATCAGCAGATGCATTGTCCAATATGGCATCAGGGAAAAAAAAAAAAAAAAAAAAAAAAAAAAAGAACCTGCAGCTGCTCATGGCTGTAGAAAAGATAAGAGAACTGGAGATGTGGTTGTGCTGACCAGCAGAAGATGCTAGACAACAGGTTACCAGCTGCCAGATTTCCACTGAGGATCAGACACGAACAGATGACAAAAGAGGCCTTTGCCCATGCTTGGCCCCATCTCCGACAAACTAAAACTGCAAGGACCAGGAGACAGGGTGCGATTATAAGCCGACTCATTCTGAATGCAAATACCACTGTAAAAAGGCAGTTGTACTTAGTTTTATGTCATCATAAATAGGGACAGGTATGTGATATACTAGCAGTATTAGGTATATTTCAAGAAAAATTTCTTCTCAACTTTAAAGAAAAGCATGACAGTTGTTGACTGGGGACTGTGATGTTTAGTAATCAGAGCCAGCCACACTGAACTCAGCAACAGTGCCTACAGCCCACCCCAAGCTTAAAGGCCTGGAAGTCCTCTCCAGCCAGGTGACTAAGGCCATTAAGGTATTACCACATGGACTGTGCCCAAATGTGCCTGAAGGAGAAGGAAGTTGAAGGTGAGTGACCCTACAGGAGAAACTCAAGGAGGAGGTAGTTAGGTTCCATATCTTCAATGTTGGCAAGGTATGGGGCATGTTCTGTGACAAAAGCATGGGGAAAGAACCTTCCAGATATTCAGGAATGCAAAGCTGGACCTCTGCCTGATTCATGAGCCTAGGGTCTCAAGCATGGACTATTTCCCATAGGATGTACCTTAGAGTTTGGTTCCTTGGGTCACCAGTTTTGTGGACACGTGAGTGACCATGAAAACCCTGGTGAGTGAAGGTCTGGTGAAGCTGGCAGTTCCAACTCCAGCTCCATCCAGACTAGAGAATCTGCAGCAAAGCTGACTTAAACATAAGCCAGCAGCTAAGCATGCCGTGTGGTACCTGAGCCCAGGGAAACTGGTCTAGTGCTGCAGGCGTTGTGGCAACTAGAGGCCAGTACAAAAAATAAATGCTGCCCAAATGCTGACCTACAGTTAAAATAGTGCAATCAATAATTAATGTTTACCTGCTCTGAATTGTGATTCTTTGAAAGACTTCTCTTTGCCTCAGATAATAAGTTCTCTGTGTTAAAGACACATTTGCCAATTTCAGTAAAGTATAATTGACTATTCAAATTATATATACATTGGATACACAACTGAAGTTTATATACATATGCATTATAAGAACAATTACCACAACCATAATGAGAACACTTAAGATGTGTCTTTTAGGCAAATATCCATTATGCTACACAGTACTGCTAGATAAACATTAGGTCACCAGGCAGTATTCATCCAACACAGCTAAATCTCTATACCCTTAACCATCTGCTCTCCTTCTGATGTCACCTTAATTCTGAGAAACTTCACAGCTAGTATTCCAAGCTGACTAAATAACTAAAACATTGAACATTAATTCCAGTAGAATTTAATTTTAAAACTTCTATTATGCTATCTTTTCATAAGACTAGCTAATTTTTAATATATTTATTTATATGAAAGAGAAAAGGAGGGAGAGAAAGAGAGACAGTCAGACAGAAAGACACAGAGAGAGTGGGCACACCAGGTCTCCAACCACTGCCAATGAACTCCAGATATGAGCATCACCTTGTGCATCTGGCTTACATGGGTTCTGGGGAATAGAACTTAGTCCTTAGGCTTCACAAGGAAATGCCTCAACCATTAAGCAATCTCTGCAGTCCCAGGAGATGATAATTTAATTATTGCTTAGGTGTTGATAACAGGTAGAAATCAGAAACATTGGTGTGTGTGTGTGTGTGTGTGTGTGTGTGTGTGTTGACATTAATTCTTTACATCTGAAAACATCCAAGAGCAAACAGATACTGCATTATTAATTTGATAAGATAAAATATACACAAATATTTGCAAAGAAGAGGAAAGTACACAATGGAAGAGCAGAAACTCTAGATCTTAGATGTTCATATAGCTACAAATTCATTAATTCCTTTCTAATAACTAACATAGGGAATTCTGGCCAAAATGGTGACTGCCTAGCTTCACCGCAGATCCTGGAGAAGGAAAGGCAGGATGTTAAGGGTTCACTGGGTCTTTTAGGAGACAGGAATCTCCAGAGATTGCTAGTGGGAGGCACAGAGGGGAAGAAAAAGGGAATCCCTGATTCCCTTGTGGGCGGGTAGCCCAACCCTCCTCCCAAGTAGCCTCAGTATCCATGGTGCTGCTGCACAGATCAATCCCTGCATATGGAACTTTAGCCTGCTCTGAGCACATGCTTACTTACTGCTCCTCATGCCACACAGTCAGCAAGCCCAGTCCCACAGCAACTGCCAGGCAAGCTCAGACTGTGTCTGTCGCTTGCGCCAGGTCAGTTGCCATGCCATGCCATGCCTGTCATCACCATTGTCCTGTTGTGGGAGAGAGCAGATTGCTCCTGAGTCCCAATGTTCCCTCACCAATGTTGGGCTGCTTCAGTGCTTGGTGCCTCAGTGTCCCTCCTAGTGCACGAGCAGGCAGCTTTCGCACATTACCACGTGAGAGTTCAGGCATCATTAGTGCACAGGCCAGGCAGTAGATCAGGTGGCTTTGGCAAATGGGAGCCAAAGCCCAGGCTGCTTGGCAACTGCCTCAGGCTGCCTCACATTGACGCTGTTCTTGAGCCCAGGATGATCCACCCAGCTATGTGCCCATACACTGTGATGGTCAGGCCACAGAGCAAAAGAAATAACATGAAAAATCAAATACAAGACAATCCAGCTAGATCAACCAGTCCTACAATGAACATCTCTAATAAAAAAAACAGAAGAGTCATTAGGATCAGAACACCAAAATGAAGCTATGAGCAATGCAACCCTGACCAACCTACTGTTAGAACTTGCAGAAAAGCAACAAAGGACCAATAATTGTGTGGATGCTGCCATCACAAAAATAGACCTAATAGATAAGAAAAATAGGAGGAGTTCAAAGACAATTAGGAGATTTGAGGGAGAGTGAAAAAAAGAAGACCTAAAAAGTCAGCTGGCCATGCCAAATGAAGACATAAAGAAATGCAAGGATGAACTCCAGATAGCATCATGAAAATCAGAAAATGGTATGAAAAGGGAGCTTGACAAAGGGATGAAAATTATACAAAGAAAGTGGAAACCTACTGAACAAGTCAAAAATTCTCTAGAAGCTATCAAGAATAGAATCAGTCATGTGGAGAATAGAAACTCTGATCTGGAAGAAAAGATGTAAGAAACAGTCGCAAGTTCAAAAATTTCACTAAGTTCAAAAGTTCCTGTGAACAGAACATGAGGGAATTGTGGGACACACCTAAACATCCTAATATAAGGATCACTGGAATACCAGAAAGAGAAGAAATTCAGACCAAAGGCATGGAGAAATTATTTAACAAAATAATTCAAGAAAACCTCCCCTGTATCTTAAAGGAAGGCCTATCAAGATACAAGAAGCCAACAGAACACCAAACAGACTGGACCAAAGGAGAATCTCTGCAGGACATTGTCATTAAGACTCTAAACACTGACACCAAAGAGAAAATCCTAAGAGCAGTTAGGGAAAAACAGCACACTATTTTCAAAGGTAACCCTATCAGAATTACTTCAGACTTTTCAAAGGAAACCCTGAAAATTAGAAGGGCCTGAAAAGAAACACTGCAAAGTCTAGGAACCTATGGCTTCCAACCCAAACTAATCTACCCAACAAAAGTCTCCCTCATAATAGATGGTGAAAGAAAAACTTTCCATGACAAAACTCAGCTTTACAACTATATGAACACAAAACCAAACCTACAGAAAGTATTTCAGGAAATTCTCCACAGAGAAGAAACAAATAATCAAACTCAAATGCCTACAAGAAGCAGATCACAATAACCAAACTCAGAGTAGGCACACAAAACTTCAAAGTCTATGAAAGCACCACCCCACATACACCATCACAATATGGCAGGGATCAAATAAAATCTCACAGTCATTATCCTAAATGTTAATGGCCTTAATTCACCTTTTAAGAGACAGAAGTTAAAAGAATGGATCAAAAAATTAGACCTATCAATCTATTGTCATCAAGAAACACACCTTACCACTAAAGACAGACACCTCCTCAGGGTGAAAGGGTAGAAAACAATATTCCAAGCAAATGGGAATAAGAAACAAGCAGGCATAGCTATATTAATATCAGATAAAATATGTTTCAAACCACAAATAATAAAAAAAGACAAAGAAGGCCACTTCCTTCTTATCAAGAGTATGATCCATCAAGAAGATATTACAACCATAAATCTGTATGCAACAAATACAGGGGCACCACAGTTCATAAAACAAAACCTACTTGGCAATAAAATAGGAATAAGAACCAACACCATCAAAGTTGGAGGTCTTCAAAACACCATTGTCAGACAGACAGATTAACAGACAGATCATCCAAACAGAAACTCAACAAGGAAGTAAGAGAGCTCATCAAAACCATAGATCATTTAGCCCTAACGGACATCTACAGAACTTTCCATCACAAATAGACAGACTACACATTCTTCTCAGCAGCCCATGGAACATTCTCTAAAATAGACCATACGCTGGGTCACAAAAATGGTCCCACATATTTAGAAAGATTGACATAATTCCGTGCATGATAGCAGATTACAATGCTATATTGCTAGAAATCAACAGCAAAAGACCCACCAAGAATCCCAACAACACCTGGGTACTGAACAGCACACTTTTAAACAATAAATGGATAGGGGATGAAATTCAAAAATGAAATTACAAAATTTGTGGAATTGAATGACAATGAGAACCCATCATACCTAAACTTATGGGAACAATGAAGGTTGTCCTCAGGGGAAAACTCATAGCACTCAATGCCTTCATAAAAAAGACAGAGAAATGCCAAATCAATCACCTAACCATCCACCTAAAGAAACTGCAAAACCATGAAAAATCCAACCCAAATAGCTCCAGATGGAAAGTTGTAATTGAAATCAGAGCAGAAATTAATCAATTGGAAATAAAGGAGACAATTAAGACAATTGACAAAACTAAGAACTGGTTCTTTGGAAAAATAAATAAGACTGACAAACCTCTGGCCAATTTGATCAAGCAAAAATAAATAAATAAATAAATAAAATAGAGATGCTTCAAATTAACAAAATTCAAAGTGAAAAAGGAGAGATCAAAACAGACATAAATGAAATTGGGAGAGTCATCAGGACTTATTTCAATAACCTCTACTCCACAAAACTGGATAATGTGGATGAGATGGATAAATTCCTGGACACATACCATCTATCAAAGCTAAACTCAGAGCAGATTAATCTCCTCAATGAATCCATCACACTCATGGAGATTGAAAAAGTAATAAAAAACCTCCCCAGAAAGAAGAGTCCAGGACCAGATGGCATCTCAGCTGAATTCTATCAAACCTTCATGGAAGAACTCAAACCAATCTTCCTGAAACTGCACCACACAGTTGAAGAACAGGGAAAGCCACCCAACTCCTTTTATGAAGCTAGTATCACCCTAATTCCAAAACCAGGTAGAGATGCCACAAGAAAAGGAAACTACCGGTCTATACCCCTAATGAACTTAGATACAAAGACCCTTGCAAACTGAATCCAACAACACATCACCTTGACCAAGTGGGATTCATCCAGGAACACGGGGTGGTTCAACATTTAGAAATGTGGCAATGTAATACACCACATAAACAAGGTTAAACATAAAAACCAGATGATCATTTCAATAGATGCAGAAAATGCCTTTGACAAGAAACAACATAACTTCATGATCAAAATATTGGAGAGAATTGGCATTGATGGCTCATGTCTTAACATAACAAAGGCACTATACAAAGCTCCTAAGAACCAGATAATACTTAATGGAGAGAGACTGGAGGAATTCCCATTAAGATCAGGAACAAGACAGGGATGTCCTCTCTAACCTCTGCTTTTCAATATAGTTCTGGAAGTCCTAGCTCAAGCAATAAGTCAGGAGAGGGAAATAAAATTGATACAATTTGGAAAGGAAGAAGTTAAGTTAGCACTACTCACTGATGACATGATTGTATATGTAAGAGACCTTACAGACTCCATCTAAAAACACCTGAAGATGACTAACTCCTATAGCACAGCAGCAGGATACAAAATCAATGCACAAAAATCAGGAGCCTTTCCATATGTAAATGACAAAGATACAGAGAAAGAAATAAGGCTATGGTCCCATTTTCAATAGCAACAAAACAATAAAATCCCTTGGAATGATGTTAACCAAGGAAGTGAAAGATCTATACAACAAAAACACTCCAAAAAGAAATTGAAGAGGACTTGAGAAAATGGAAAGACCTCCCATTCTCCTGGAGAATTAACATCGTGAAGATGGCAATCCTACCAAAGGCAATATACAGATTTAATGCAATTCCAATTAAAACCCCTAAAGTGCTTTTCACAGAGATAGAAAAAAATGACCTTAAATTTCATATGGAAAGGCAGAAGGCCTCACGTATCCAAACATATTCTAAGTAAAAGAAATACTTTTGGAGGCATCACAGTATGTCATGTAAGGCTATATTATAAAGCCATAGTAATAATAATAATAATAACAATAATAATAATAATAATAATAATAATAATAATAATAAAAACCAGTTGGTACTGGCATAAAAACAGGAGTATAGATCAATGGAATAGACTTGAGGACCTCGACTTTCGGTCAAGCAACTATTGCTACTTGATATTCAACAAAGGCCCTAACAATATATGATGGAAAAAGGACAGTATCTTCAACAAATGGTACTGGACAAACTGGATAACCATATGCAGGAAACTGAAACTTGATCCACACATTTCACCATGCACTACACTCAAGTCCAAATGGATCAAAGACCTCAATATAAGAACAGAAACTCGAATATTACTGGAAGAAATTTTAGGAAGTACTTTCCATGATATAGGAATGGAAAAAGTCTTCCTGAACAAAACCCCAGTGGCTCAAGTTCTTAAACAGTCACTCAACCATTGGGATCATATGAAGCTGAAGAGTTTCTTTACAGACAAGCATACAATAAGCAAAGCTAATAGATTACCCACAGAATGGGAGAAAATATTTGTGGGTTATCCAATTGACAGAGGTCTAATCTCTAGAATCTACAAAAAACCTCAAAAATCTAAACAATATAAAGACACAGAATGGGGCAAAGAGCTGAATAGGCAGTTCACAGAGCAAGAAATACATGCACTTAAGACAATGCTCATCATCCGTAATCATCAGAAAAATGCAAATTAAAACAACTATGAGATCCCACCTTGCCCTGGTAAGGATATCAAACATCAAAAATCAAATGAAAATAAATGCTGGCGAGGTTGTGGAAAATAGGAACACTCATCCACTACTGGTGTGAATGCAGGATGTTACAACCACTGTGGAAAGCATATGGAGAGTCCTGAGAAAGATAACTACAGAGACACCAACAGACCCAGATATTCCCAGACTGGGCATCTACCCTAAAACCTTCAACACAGGCCACAGAGATTTGCTCAACCATGTTTGTAGGGGCTCAATTTGTAATAGCTAAAAACCAGAATCAACCCAGATGTCCATCACTAGAAGAATGGATAACTAATATGTGGTATATCTACACAATGAAATTCTATAACACAATGAAATTTTAGGAAAAATGGATGAACGTGGCACAGATCATTCTCAGTGAACGTACCCAATCACAGAAAACAACAACAACAACAACAAAATCACCACATAGTCTCACTCATTACAGTACCAAGCCTGAATCTACCCAAGATGCCTCACATACCAAACATCTCAGGGATGGGTGGGGAGGGAGGGGAGGGCAACAGATGAGTTGGGAAACACAAATCTAGACCCAAACGGCAAGGGTACCATAAAATTCTACTTCCTAAAAGGCAGACCAAATGGCTGAACCTTCATCAGGCCCTTAGATGGAACACCTGAACCACAAGACAAGAGAGGGTATGATGAAGACTGACCTTAATCTTCAACAGCTTCCCTACTTTGCTGTTCGGCCCTCCCTCTCCCTCTCCCTTTCTCTCTCTCTCTCTCTGTTCTAACTCTTGTATATTATCTTTTTCTTCCTTTTCTTAGTGGGCACTGACCTGTAACTCCCAGTACCAGCATGGGGCTATCATCCACAATGAGCTTTTGGTCAGAGAGACCTACAAGATTTCCTAAAAGACAGATTTCTGTCTGAGTACTTGATGACCCACCAAAGGTTAGTGGTAAGACCCTACTGCTGAAGACACTTTATGTGGTCAACAGGTAAAATGGAATGGCATGGCTGGAAGCTGGAAGAGAGTCAGTCCCCAGACAGCGCATCTAGTGCCAGAAGGTGCTACATGGGCGACTAGGGGAAAATGACCAATATCTCTCCAAGCAACTCATGGTCTAAATTCCTTAGCTGGAAATACCCTGATGTGATGACCACACAAGTGCAATAGTGGCACACAGCCATGGTGGGGAACCAAATACTCTTGATTCTGCTAATTGATCCCCTCAGTGGTACAAGATCCATAGGTGGAGCTGGAAAACAAGTCAGAATCATATCCAAACATAAGCTTGCTCTCCATTATCAAGCTACCATCAATTGTGGTCTAAAAGAGGGCCTATACCTCTTAAATTCTCCATAAAAAAAAGTTAGGTTTGTCTCCTTCTTCCTGGTGTGAACTTACTTTCCATTGGAGAATCTGCTTCTCTTTTTCAGATAGATGTACATCCTAAGGAGAGAGCCACCCCATCATACCTCAAAAGGGCCCTGGCTGAAACTAAGAAAAATTGGCAAAACAAGCCAGGGTGTCTGGTATTTTACTTGCAGCACCAGCAAGATGTCCTGAGGTATACAAACATATGCACGTGCACACACACACACACATACACACACACAATAATTTATTGAAGAATAAATAAAAGGTAGGGCTGAATAGATTTAGCAGTTAAGGAGCTTAGCTACAAAGCCTAAGGACCCAGGTTTAACTAGCCAGTACCCACATAAGCCAGATACACAGGATGGTGCATGCATCTGGAGTGCATTCACAATGGCTAGAGGCTCTGGTGTGCTTATAGTATCTGCCTTTCCACTTCTGCTCTCTGTCTCTGTCTCCTCTTTCTGCTTTTCCCCTCTCCTGCCTCACTCCCTTCCCTTTCCTAAATAAATATTTTAAAAATATTTTTAAAAGAACAAAAATTAAAACCATTAAAAATTAAAAGAGGGCTGGGGACTTGGCTCAGCACTTGAGGGTGACTGCTTGCAAATCCTAACAGATCCAAGTATGACTGCCCAGTACCTATGTAAAGCCAGGAGTACAAACTGGAGCACGTGTCTGCAGTTTGTTTGTAGGGTACACCTATACTCACTCTTTCTGTTTCTGCCTCTTTCTCTTTGCCTTTATCTTTCTTTTAAAGAAATAAAATATTTTTTAAAAAGAATGGAACCTAGACTTTACCATATGTGACTTACTGTTCACTTTATTCAAAGTTTGAAAAAAGGAGAAACATTATCAAGAACACCACAGGGCTGATATCAGTTAAATCCAGATTTGGAGAGGGGGTTTGGAGGGATGGGTTAGCAGGTAAGGCATTAGCCTGCAAAGCCAAAGGGCCCATGTTTAATTCCCTGGACCCACATTAGCCAGATGTACAAGGGGGTGCATGTGTCTGGAGTTTGTTTGCAGTGGCTGGAGGACCTGGCATGCCTGTTCTCTCTATCCCTCCCTCCTTCTGTCAAATAAATAAAAAAATATATTTAAATCCAGATTGGGGAGCTGGGCGTTATGGCATACACCTTTAATCCCAGCAGGTGGGAAGCAGAGGCAGGATGATTTCCATGAGTTTGAAGGTATCTTGACACTACATAACGAATTCCAGATCAACATGAGCTACAGCAAAGACCCTACCAGGCAAAGACAAAAGCAAAATAAAACAAAAAAAATCAAATCCAATTTATGGGAAACTTAAGAAAGTTTAATAACCCTTTTAAATACACAGATATATATCTTTGAAAAAATAGAGAGAGAAAGACAGAAAGCGAAGGAGCATGACAAAAAGAATAAAACACTAAAGGGAAATTAAATCTGGATTTTATAAACAGTGTTTATTAACAAGCAACAAAATTGAATACTGGTTAATATTTTAATAACATTCAAGAATTAATAGTTCGCAAATATTACTGGCATTATGGCTTTTGTTGAATTCCTATCTTAGAAAATATTACTAAATAAACTACAGAGCAGAAGAAAAAAAGAGTCAAATTTGAGCTGAACCAAAGCAGTAGGCTTTGCAGCCTTTAACTGCTGCACCATCTCTACAGCCTGTCTCTTTACTGTTATGTTTGATATAAAATGATCTTTCATAGATAGTATTACTGTGAACCAAACTTTAAAGAGAATACTCATAAGTGCCTTCAAAACCATACTATTAAGTACTTAAAAATATGAGTTTAGTGGCTGCAAAGATAGTTTAGTGGTTAAGACTTTTGCCTGCAAAGCCAAAGGATCCCAGTTCAACTCTCCAGGTCCCATGTAAGCCAGATGCACAAGATGGCACATGCATCTGGACTTCATTTGCAGTGGCTAGAAGCCCTGGAACATCCATTCTCTATCTCTCAAACAAGTAAATAAAATATATTTTCAAACTATCAGTTTAGTATGTAATTATACATGGTTATTATTTATTACATCAAGAACTGGAAGGATTCTCATTGTGTGACATTGTAAGTCTATCTAAACCTGAATATGCACATTCTTCTATATTCAAAAATTAATTATATAATCATACCTAAGTACCCATAGGTACTTGGTTTCAGAATAACTCTCAGTGATACCAAAATTGGTGGCTCCACAAGTCCTCCACTGCAAATGATGCTGTATTTGCACAAAACCTATATCATCCTCCTGTAGACTTCAAATCCTTTTTAAGTTGCCTATGAACTTTTTTTGGAATATCACAATGTTAGTATGAAAATTGTTATTTTCCTACATTACTAGGTTAAAAAAAACAAGAAAAGTCTATACATGTACAGTAAAGATGGAATTTTGGGGCTGGAGATTTGGCTTAGTAGTTAAGATGCTTGCCTACAAAGCAAAAGGGACCCAGATTTGATTGCCTAGGACCCACATAAGCCAAACAGATGAGGTGGCGCATGCATCTGGAGTTGATTTGAAGTGGCTGGGGGCCCTGGTGCACCCATTCTCTCTCTCTCTCTTTTTTTTTTTATCTCCACCCACCACTTCATTCTCTCTTTCAAATAACGAATAATTCATTTTTAAATGATGTAATTTTGTTTAAATACTTTTCAATTTGCAATTGGTTGAATCTGGGAAGCAAAACTTGCAGAAGGTAGAGTTCACCTATATAATTAGTATGAGGTGTGTATGTTAAGAACCTCCCACAGGCTGGACTTTTGGTTTGACACTGGGGACACAGTGGCAAGCAGATTGCTAGGGTCCCCATTCTCTTGAAGCTAACAGTTTCTTGGGAGGACAGACATTCAACAGGTCACTGGAGATAATTAAGTGGCTGAAAATGTGTGCAGAGCCATAAGTGAAGGCCATAGGGCACATGGGAGCACACACAGGGGCTGACCTTTTCTGCAGCCTCAGCAGAGACTACCCAGCAGACAGGCCTCCCCACCTGGCTGGGACCCAGTCACAGACAAGGTGGTGTAATGGGGAGGGTGGGAGCGGACAAGAATATATTCAGGCGCAAGCAGCAGCTCCTGAAATAGACTTCTACCTGAGCATCAGATATCAGGGTAACTTGAACAACCAAGACCAGTCCAGGGTGATCCAGCTGTAGCAGGTGGCCTGTGAGCCTTTTAGGCCAAAATTTGGGGCTTTAAAGGGTATGGGCACGAGGGGATGAGCATGGTGACACACACCCATACTCCCAGATGGAAAACAGGCACAGAAAACCCAAGCGTTTCAGGACAGTCTACAGTACATCACAAAAGTGTGAGTGTGTGTGTGTGTGTGGGTGTGTGGGTGTGTGTGTTTCAGGGAGGGGGAGTGGCAAAGGGATGCTATATTAAGCTTGAGAGTGACAAGGTTCTATTTTCGTTTTAGAAAAACCACCCTGCCTCTGCTTCTGCCTCTAATGGGGTGGTTTGATAAGCAGGATTTTTACTAAATGTGCCATTCATCTAATTGAGTTCAATCTTTGACTTCTAAGGGACTGGATTAGAAGAAACACAGGAAGGAATATATGGTTTCTGTGAGGAAGTATCCATGTGTGGGAGACAGGCCACAACTGAACAGCCTGTCTGCATATGAAATAAGAAAGTCACATCAGTTCACAGCACTGCTGTAGTGGGCATGGTGACTGGACAAACTGGGAATTCAAGGACCCACCAAGACAGAAGCTTCAATATGTGTGAATGTATGCATACATATGCACATTTATGGTAAGTGATGAGAAAGTTTAGACTGTAAAGGAAGATGGACAAGAGCATGAAGAGAAAGGAGAAATGGACCAAACAGACACTATCATGAGAAAAAAAAAGAAATTCTTGGGTAGGCTAGTTGAAATAAAAATACTTGACAGTCATAAAATAAATTTGGATGTCAAAATAGGATTAGAAAAGTTTTTAAAAAATCCTTACGTTTAGAAGTTATATTATGCTCATTTTAAGAAAATGATAAAAGTTTACTCAAGTTGTATCAATGATACATTAATATTCAAATAGGTTAGATGTGGATATATGGATATGTGGGGACCCGTTCTCATATAGCCCTACCTGCCAGAGGCTCCAACACAGCCTCCCTGGCGCAAGGAAGGACCAAAAAAAATTATATAGGCGTTTAGGAAGGTAGGTGCTTTCTTGTTTAGTGGTTATTCCATATATTTGTCATTTATAGTTCCTCTAATCTTTACTAATTATTATTTTCATTCTTATTTAAATTTTTACCATTCTCTATGTCAATCATTCCATTCTTTGTGATGGTGAAGGATACATATATATGTACATACATACATAGAAAAAGAAATATAATAGTACAAACTAACATAGGGCTACATAGCTTTATCAATAAACATTTTAAAGCATCTAAAAAAAAATCCAAGAATCCAAAAATTTTTGTTATTAGGTTTTGATGGAATACTTTTGTGCCTTACTTATGTATTTTATGAAGGCAATCTTCTTTATTTGGATAATTGAAGTACCCAGAGGCCAGTTCAGTTCCCTGCAATATGCTTTTAAAGAGTACTTTCGGATTTATCTAAGTAAAATTGGCCAAGGAAGTACCTGCCATTTTTTTTTTTTTTTTTGCCTCGTTGAAGCAGAAAATTCTTTCTGCCATAAAAGCAAAAAGACCATTGGCAGATAGAATAGAACTCATTTTTTGGAATTATGGAACTTAAATTTTATAGTAATCTTAAAATTTTATTAAAAATACACACAAATTAAAGAAAACATTGGGACAGGCTAGGGAACTGATTTATTAGAATTTAATTAGCCTAATTCTTACTCACAGTCTTCCCTTACCTTCTTCCATAGCTCTGTGGTCACCATGGAAACCAATACATAGCCCATAGCTACAGGGAAAAGCAGTAACCTTGTAGGCACTACAAGAGAAGATGGTACTGGAATTCCTTTAAAGCTTCATTCATTTCCATGGAATTTTCACTACTTAAGCAGTCTGATGATCAACTATGAAACTCACTTACAAAGTACCCTTGTATAACCTTATTTGGAAATGATCCAGTTGAAAGTATTCCTTGGGGGCTGGAGAGATGGCTTAGCGGTTAAGCGCTTGCCTGTGAAGCCTAAGGACCCTGGTTCAAGGCTCGATTCCCCAGGGCCCACGTTAGCCAGATGCACAAGGGGGCACACACATCTGGAATTTGTCTGCAGTGGCTGGAAGCCCTGGTGCGTCCATTCTCTCTCTCTCTGCCTCTTTCTCTGTCTGTCACTCTCAAATAAATAAATAAAAATAAACAAAAAAAAATTAAAAAAGAAAGTATTCCTTGGGCCCATTAATGAAAACAATTAGAAGCCAACATTTGATTTCATAGCTTCCTGAGTCAGTAAATAACATTTCATAGAAAAAATATAGGTCAAGCAGAAAAAGTAACAGAAAAATACTGAGCTGGAGAGAAGGCTTAGTGGATAGGGCACTTGCCTGCAAAGCCAAAGGGCCAGAGTTCTATTTCCCAGGACCCACTTATGCCAGATGCACCAGGTGGTGCATAAGTCTAGAGTTCATTGGCAGTGGCTGGAAGCCCCGGCATTTCCATTCTCCCCTCTGTCTTGCTCTCCCTCTTTCTCTCAAATAAATAAAAATAAAATATTAAAACAACATAGATTCAGAAGAAAAATATAGCAAGTATGTGTTATTCAATCCCAACACATTTCTGACACTCTTGAAAGCCATGTTCATGTGTAGTTATGTGCATGCATAGATCTGTATGCCACCTCAGCAAAGACTTGAGAAGGACTTAAACTCTTGACCAGCTAAATTTGAGCTTCTTCAAGAACAGGAAGTAAGGACTAAGGTAGAGCTATATTTTTCCTGTCGGAGTATTGAATGTGTACCCAAATACACCCACCAAGATCCTAAGAAAAGGTGGAGATGTTTATTGATTACATGCATTGTAAAACTGTTTGTTCAGTAATTAGATGATGACTTACCAGTAGCAAGTCATGACAAGAATATGGACTTTACTGGATACCTCTATTGGAATTACCAAATAACACATTGTTTAAATTTTCTAGTTGTTGATACCAACAGAAAATTACAATGTGTGCAAAATAGGTAATTTGAGCCTTGCACAAGAATGAAAGAAATATCAGTAAACCTTTCTCGAATAAAATTTAGATGTTGAACTTCATAGTCAAAGACTTTATTCATCATTTAAACATACTCCCAGAGCAAAGCTGACTATAGATAAACAACTAGATGAAAAAACAAGACTAATATTTCCCCAAACAAAAATATGTATGTTAGGAGATGGCAATTATTTTTAAAGTATAAAATAGACATTTTGGCATTGAGAAAAATAATACTTAATTAAAACATTCAAGGGCTGGATAGATTGGTTAGTGGTTAAAGAAACTTGTCTGCAAAGTCAAAAGACCTAGAACCATGTAACCCATGAAATCCAGATATATAAGTTGCCACGTGTATCTAGACTTTACATGCAGTGTCTGGAGGCCCTGATATACCCATTCTCTCTCTCTCTCTGTGTCTCACTCCCTTCTCTCTTTCTTTAATATAAACAAATAGAAATATTTTCTAAAATAATTATTAGAAGGATTAAATAATAAATTAATGCAGGTGATTAAAATCAACTGTATTACAGCTATAGAGATTGCTTAGCAGTTAGGGTGCTTCCTGCAAAACCTAAACAGCCATGTTTGAATCTGTAGGTCCTATGTAAGCAAGACACACAAAGAGACACAGGCATGCAAGGTTGCACATGTGCACGATGTGGCACACATGTCTGGTATTTGATTACAATTGCTGAGGCCCTGGCATGCCAATTCTGTATCTGTCTCTCTGTTTCATTTTTGCCCTCTCTCTGTTCTCACTCTCACTCTCTTGCACTAAAAAAAGCCACTCTGTTGGGCTTACCTCAAAAAATAAATTCAAAACATAATTTCCTTTAGTAGAAATTATAAGTCAGTTAATGAAAATGAAATGTGTACAGACAATCTATGCACTAATATAACATACTATCATAATAAGAAAGCGCTAGAGAATAGGAAAGTTTTGGTAAACTATTGAAATTAAACTGGATTTAATTGAAAGTAGATTGTTCTAGATTAAGATGTTAATTATATTCAACAAGGAATATGCCAAGACATCAACCAGATGTGTTCACATGTGAAATCTAACACACACACACACACACACACACACACACACACAAATATAAAACCAATCTGTCACCAAGTCTTAAAAACAACTAATAAAGGACATGCTCCATAATTTATTCTGAGGCACATATTACTCTTATGTTCTTGTTTCTGCTTGCTTAGATTTGTTTTGTTTGCTCTGAAAAAAATAAAAATTCTAATATATACATTTTAACTAAATTTACATATTACTATCTGATTCAAAATCATTTATGCCAATATCATACTGAATGTATGACTTAAAACTTTCCATCTAAGAGGAAGAACAAGTGACAGATGTCCACTGCCACCTTCAGAGTGGAGTTACTGACTTGCACAAACATGACTTTTGTGGCCCATGCACTCCATGGGTCACACTGAATTAACTTTACTTTGAGCTCAAGTGGTAAGCCTCATTCTAAAGTTACCTATTTTTGGCAAGTTCCAAACCTCATTCTAAAAGGAAAATTCCCCCTGACTATCTTAGTAATCCTTCATTTCTTCACATCAGTATTTGTCAGAAACTCTAGAATGAATTGTTCAATAAAGTATAGCCATCTAATACATTTATGGCCATCACATCACATAGCTGACATTCAACAAAATTGCTGTTAGACGTTTAATGTAGAATTTCAGAGGAGGAGTGTCATGAATTTGAGGCCACCTCGAAACTACATATTGATTTCCAAGTCAACCTGAGCTACAGTGAGACCCTACCTTGAAAAACCAAAAATATATAAGTAAATATAAAATAAAGTGAATGGTAAACAAAGTGCAATACAGTTTCAGGGAAAAATCTTTACTTTTAATCCTAAAACAATTTCATCATTGTTGTTGCTTTTTTTTTTTTTTTTTTTTACAATTTTTTTGCTGTTGATGAGCATCTTATTGCCTGTAATTAATTTTCTGTTTGTTCAGTTCAATAAATGTTTTGAACATTGCCAATTTGACATTTTTTGTAGTAAGTGGTAGATGTAAGGTAGGAATGAGGGAAAGACATAAGGTTGAATGAAACCAACACAAATATTAGCTATTGGAAATAGAAGAGACATATAAATTCCATGCAAAAAAGCAGAGAGAGAGGGAGGGAGAAAGAGAGAGATAGATAAAGAAATAGGGAATTATCATGGAGAAACCAGGAAAAACAAAACAGTAAGATTACATTCACCATTTACTAGGGTTGAGAACCACTTGTGTGCATTTCACTCTGGACTTTAGTTATAGTGGGCTTGTAACCATACTTTTAGAATGCCAGGACTGCTACTGGCATTAAATTAGGTAATTCCTTCTTCCAGGGGAAGAGAAAAATTAAGGTCCATGAACTTCACACAGCACACAGGAAGAAAAAAAAAAAATGCAGATCTGGCTTCAAATACAACTTTTGAGTGGTTCCAGGTCTGATCTTTTTATCATGTCCAGGCCTCAGAAAGATGCCACCACACTTGGAGAGGAAGTGGAATTGGCTTGTATGGAAAGAAGCACACTTGTAGCAAATATAGAGCAGGAGGAAGAGCAAGAGGGAACCTGTACTTCAAGGGGAGGCTTGCTTCCGCCAGGGGCAAGGTACAGGAAAGTGGATCTGACTGTTCATTGTAGGACAAGTTTTGTACAAGGATTGATCCTGTCTTGTCTCCATTGCATACTGACCTTTGTCAATACTTGAGGCTCAACTGTTCCTTTGCCCACTGTAGGCCTATCTTTTCTTTCTTTCTTTCTTTCTTTCTTTTTTTTTTTTTTGAGGTAAGTTCTCATTCTCATCTAGACTGACCTGAATGCAATCTAAGCAAGGGTTAGCCATACTTACAAAACAACTGCTAAGGTATGTTTTATATCTGTTCTGTTTTTAATATTGCATGAAATCATTTTTTTAGAATTGGGTGAAAAATAAATGATAGATTTATAGACAGCACTAGAAATTAATATCAGCTTCAAAAGAATTGGTCAGCATGGGGTAAAAACAAACCTTTGATTCTTGCTCTAATTTAAGTTCATACTCTTTTACTTGATTTTGAATGATCCTCTTTTCTTTTTCTAGCTGTTTAAGTAATCTGTTCAAGGATTTCTGAGGGTATAAGAAATAAATTTTATATGTATTCATGTACTAGGCAATGATAAGATATTATCATCAAATTCTTCACCCATACCTAACATTCTGAGATTTCATGATTCTGTAGCATATATGTACTTTTTAAGTAGTAGTAATAATATGTATAATATTTATTTAACTCTAATTATTCCTTGTATTATAGCAAAGATTTCTACATATTGGTTGATTTGATTGTAATTACAGTTTTTAAGATGGCTAAGATACCTATTTAGTGTTGAGAAAATAGTAACCTACAGAGGTTACATAACTGGCCCAAAGACCACAGGTGCTGATTCTCCAAGACCCACATAAGCTGGATGTGATGTGCAAGGGGACACACACATCTGGAGTTCATTTGCAGAAGCTAGTGACCGTGGTGCACCCATTATTCCCCACTTCCCTCCCTCTCTCTCTCTCTCTCTCTCTCTCTCTCTCTCTCTCTCTCTCTTTTAAGCAAAATAACACCTAAATGTATGGTAATGTATAATTGACTGTCAAATGTTAAGCACAGGTCATAAATGCATCACAAGTTTTCGAAAGAGCACAATTAATATGCATGAAGTTTCCTCAAAATGTTTTGATGGACTGTGGGAAAAAACCCCCCAGGGGGTCCCCACGCTCTGCCCGAATAAGGCGACACCCCAAATCACTCACTCACGAGAAGCGGTCTTGATGCAAACTGCAAGAGGATTTTATTCCAAGCGCGCTGGGGCCCACAGTCGTACACCGCACAGGGGTAGAGGACTGCAGAGCCCCGAATGCAGGAATGGGGTAGTTTTTATAGGGTTTCTAACAAAGCCTGTGTATTAGACCAATCATTATTTAATATCAGGAGCCCCTGCAGGGTGTTAGCCAGTCAGTTTGTGCCACCCCACAGTTTCTAAGCCAATTAGTTTACTTTGCTCAAGCCCCTCATGGACCAATCACTCTCTTATGACTATGACCTTGGTGGTCAGCGTTTGCGCAGGTCCTTGGGTGGGAGTAGCAGAGTGTGGTATCAGTCTCCTGTGACCTTGGAGGTCAGCACTTGTGCAATTCCTTAGGTGGGGGTAACAGAGTATGGTATCAGCCTCCTATGACCTTGGTGGTCTGAGGCAGGCTGCTACAGCCTATGGTGCGAGTTACTAAGGCTTACAGTGTAGGCTACCAAGGCTTACAGTGTGGGCTATTAAGGCTTATGGTGCAGGCTATTTACAGAAACTAAATAAGTGGTTTACTTTATTATTTATTTCCCATCCCTGAGGGCTATCTCATGCCCTTTTTACCTAGTTTTATATTAGGAGTGGGCTCTGATACAATGAGAAGAGGGATTCTTTACTTGCTTCTGACAGAGAGTAAAACCTGGAGTTTGAGGTATGCAGGTGGCCCGCTTAAGCTCCCTTTGGAGCGTGATAGTATTTCTGAGCTTCTGAATTCTTGGGCCTTTCATTGATGGACAAAAAGACTCAAACAGATCTGAAAACAGATCACATGTAAGAATGACACCCTGTCCTATTGTCTGACTTTAGAAGCTATTTCAATGTTTAAAAAATACTTTAGTTGTGTACTACTGGAACAAGCTTTTGAGATACAAAGTGACCAATTATGTTGTGCTAAACAGTAGCTTCAAATCAGTTCTGGAGCCCTTGCCTTATCCAGATTTCCTCATCACTGTTGGGCTCCTTCCCGCTCAGGTAGTGCCCAGGGAAGAACCAGGCCTGCTGGTTCCTTCCTAGGATTTGAGGAAATGATGAGCATCTGATGACCCGGAAACCTCTCCTGGCCACAGGAGAAAAAACCACACTGAGTCAGGAGTGCTTTAGAAGCAGGAGCTCAACTTTACTGCTACAGGCGGGTGTTTATATAATGTTGAGAAAGAAGGCGAAGTCTTTAGGGTGGGGTGAGATATAAGGGCACACTGTAACCTTTGAGATGATTGGTTGTAAGCATGCATGAGCGGGAGACTCTAACTTCCTGTGCAGAAGTGGCAGGCCAGAGGTCATTTGGCCCCCTGCTGAGTTCTAAGTGCCCACAAGCAGGAATTCTAATTTCCTGTGTGGAAATGGCAGGCCAGGGGCCAAGCCCCTGCTGAGTCATAGCTGGGCAGAGGCAGTTAGGCTCAGGAAGTTCCACTAGGCCTCACATCTGGGCCCCTCATGGCCCAACACATTACCACCTCCAGCCTCTGCATCTTGATTCACCTGGCATCTAGCACACTATTTCCAGCCCCACCACACACATACATATGTAAATTATTTGCATCTTCTTGGTTTGAGGTTCAGAAGAGAGAAACAAGTTTTTCACTGGTTTCGTCTTCTTGTCTACATTATTTTACCTGCATTATTTTAGATAGCACACTATGTGGTCCGTAACTCTGGGGTTCATCTTATTCTATGTCCTCCTACCTGCTTTCTATAAGTTGCATCTGATATTTGATGCTTTTAAATTAAGCCATAGGGCTTGAGACACAGCCTAATCAGTAAGATGCCTGTATTGTAGGCATGATGACCTGAGTTTGATTCCCAGAGCCCAGGAAATAAATTAGATGAATTTGTCACTGGCCAGACAGTCTAGGCTAATTAATGGGCTCCAGGACATTGAAGCCCTTTCCCAAAAATAGTAGTCAGGGACACCAAAAAGGTAGGAATACCCTGAAACATAGTTCTACCACTGGTCCACATGACCAGACAGAGGCCCTCATGACCCCACAGTGAATACCATAATGTGACTAAGGAAACTGCACCCTCCCCAAAATAGCAGGAGAGGTGGCAAGGATATCAAATGTTATAACATAAAACTATATGTACAATAAAATTCTAAAATATAAAATTATTGCCTGTACTTAGTGCTGAATGACTGGAATTATTTCACATTTCTACCATTACCTAAGGTTTCTTTCATGTAACTTGTATTATGCAACCATCTGATTTCCTGAAATTCTACTCCAGGGTAAAGAATAAGATAAATAACTTGGGTGTTTCAGTCACAGCAGAAAAGGAAATGGAACTACAACAAGTGTTTGTTTTATTTTCTCAAATACCAAACAATTAAGCACACAAGATAAAGGACACCCGGCCAACAGAGTGAATGATACATGGCAAACAATAAACTTTGATGATAAAGCAACACATGAAATGCCTCTGTCATGTCTTGCTACGATTCAGGTTCCCAACTCCTCATCCTGGTTGTGCTCCTGCCTCCAAATCCAAGCGCTCAATGAGCCCCATCACCACGTGCAGCATGTCAAGGAAGTTGTTGATGGGCCTTATCACCAGAGCAGGGTTTTCAGTCACCCATGTACTAAAAGGGAATAATAGGGACCATTAGAAAAGATAAGAGATCTGTGAAGGTCCATGCACAAAGCCTGGTGCTAAAAGTCAACCAACCTGCCTTGTAGCACTCTCCCTGGAGACTATGTCCTCACGCACGGGCCACCCCTCCCACTCCACAGTCGTGGAGAACTTACGCAGACAGAGCATTATCAACCACTGTGTAATTCTGCTCAGTTGCTGGTTCCTGACGGCCCCGGGCCAGTGAAATTAAGTAGCTCCGCGCTATGTCTGCCTCCTGACGGTTGTGGAAATACACTGTTATAGAGCTGAGAAAAGGTATGGTTAAGGAAACAAACTGGAATGAGTTTCTCCATGTCATTTGTTTCACTACACCTAGGAGGCACATCTCAGAATCTACTCCTGCCAACGATAGCTCAGCTCAGAACACTTGGTGATGATTCGGATCCTTCGCTACCCTAAGCCCTGTAGCCTCTGAGGCACTGAGGAGTCCCAAACACCTTGTGATAATTAGGATCTTCCCCTACCCCAATCCCGACAGTCTTCTGAGGCATTGGGGAGTCCCAACTGTGCCAGTAAACTCACACAGGTGGTCATGCCCTGGCCACGTGGCTCTTCGAAGCCCCTCACTTTTGCCCTCAGCTCTGAAATCGCCCCCAGCCCCTCACCAACGTTCTAGTCCCTCTGCGCCCTCTACTCCCCTACATGGGCTAAGGGGCTCCACAGAAAGGATACAACTCCATGGGAGGACTTCCAGCAGCTTCCGCCCCGGGTGCAGGGACAGACGGAGCCTGCCCAGCGTGGGCAGCAGCTGCTGCGGGCCCGCCTCCCAGCCCTTGCTGGTCAGGTCGCCCCTCGTCGGGGTTGCCCGCAGCTGCCGCCATACCCGGACCCTGAGGGCCGCGCGGCTCACGGGCGCCTTCACCGCGGCCTTCACCCGCTGAAGAAGGGCCGGAGCCGCGCCGTTCTTCCGCAGCTCCGGGACCGCTCTGCCCACTCGGCTCTCCTTCCCCTTCCCCTTCCCCTCCCCCTCCTCCTCCTCCCGCGGCACCGCCTGGGCCACCTCGGGGCTCCTGCATGGCTGCTGCGGCCTTCCTCACGGAGCCTCGCTGAAGAACCGGCTCCCGCCGCGTCCGTTGAGGGAATGGGGCCGCGCTTCCGGCCACGCCCCTTTCCCCAACGTGCGTGGCACGTGAGCACAATGGCCCCCGAGAAACAGGAGCTCGGGAGCCTGGTTCCTGCCACCCGCGGGGACACCTCGGATGCCCACCCCGGCACGCATCCCGCGCACAGTCCGCCCCAGTGTCATTAGGGCAAGTTCACACTGTCAAGGTGGCTTCCCTACAACCCCACCTAGTGAAGGCCGGTGAGTGTTCTGAGCCATGGTAACCCAGGTCTTCGCCACCGTCAGACCTGCACATTTGCCCCCTGGCCCCTAGTCTCGAGACCGTCACACAGTGTCCTGTGCACTCAGCCCAACTTTAACGTGTCCCAAACCATTTACTAATTTTAACACTGACCAAAACTCCAAAGTCTCAGGCACAGTTAAGACGGGCTCGTAATGGTGAGCCATATAAAATCTTTATAAAAAGGTACAGCTGCTTGTGACGGCAGGCGCCAGTAATCCCAGTACTTGCTTGTGAAGCCTACAGACGCAGGTGTCTTTTAAGGGTGAGCCATATAAAATAAAATTTAAAAACAATACAGCTGGTTGTGATGGCTAACACCATTAATCCCAGTACTTGAGAGGCATATCGTGTCGCTGTCAGTTTGAGGACAGTCTGGGAATGGCTACAGAATAAATTCCAGCTCAGTCAGGCTAGAATGAGACCCTACCTCAGAAAATAACAACAAACAAACAATCAAAAACAAATACGTTACATACTTCAAATATACAATGGTGCACAGAGTGAATGTCTTTCCAAGGAGAAGGCAAAACAAGGAGAGGATGGACAAATGCAAAAGTCAGAAACTACCAGTCAAATATCAGCAGTTCCATATTTCATCTGAGACCTGTGATGAATAAAGTCCAATAAACGTATCATTGCAGAAAACTCGCTTTTAAAGCAATTAAAGGCATGTGCCACCACACCCAGCTATTTCCCCCTATACCTTTTCTATTAATATTTGATGGGCATTCATTGAATTTGGAAATTACTTTTATTATTATTTTCAACCGATTCATTCCATCTCCAATGTCTTGTTCAATTTCTCCCTTGAGTGTTTTAATGTCTCCATTGAAGAAGTCTGTCACTTGCTTGGTTAGGCATACTCCAAAGTTTTATATCTTTCTCCTCATACCTGTGGCTGCACTGAATACGATTGTTTCTTGATTTCTTGTTTTATATTGCTTTATATTGTTCTCATTCTTATATAGTAAGGATACTGTTTTTTACATGTGTGTTTGTGAGTGTGCCTGTTTACATATTTGTGTATATAGTGGGCAGTCATCAGCATCTCGTGTTTTACCTAGTTACTCTCCACATTCTTGAGACAGTATCTCACTGATTAGAAAAGCTACCAATAAGCTTCAGGGACCTTTATGTCTATCTAAACCTCTTTGTATTCATTGGATTATAGGCACATGCCACATATGGATGCTGGAAATAGGAATTCAGGTCCTTATGTTTTCTTAGCAAGCACTTTACCCACTTAGCCATCTCATTAGCTTTGCCACTATATTGTTTTGTAATCAAGTTTAAATGCAGCCACACATTTGAACGAGTTTATTCAAAGGGTTTTCTGCATAGGTCTTTTTAAACTCATACATATAGACTCACTTGATTGTCCTGCCCTTGTTTCAGTAACAAGATTTTGTGTTACTGCATCAGTCTCAGAAATCTACTACAAGTCCATTTGATTTATGATATCAATTAATTCAGAAGTTTGTTTATTTATTTAATTTGCCATGATGATATGTTAGTGAAAGAGGGGCATTAAAACAGCACACTTACTGTGCTTAGTTTAGACTGGCTTTACATCTAGTAATATTAGTTTTATAAAATGGTTTGCATCTGTGGTCAGGTCAGTATATTATTACTGTAATGTCCTCTGGGTGGACCTTAATTAGCATGAAATGATGTTTATCTCTTCAGACTTGTTTTGTGTACAAATCCATTGTAGCACATAACTATGACACCTGCTTATTACCTAAGATCTTTTGCTTAGAATACTTCTCCTTACTCTGTCACCATAAACTAACATCATTCTTGGATGCAAATGTAGTTATTACATTTTTTAAAACTTTTTTTTTAAAAAGGTAGGGTCTTGCAGTAGTTCAGGCTGACCTGGAATTGACTATGTAGTCTCATGCTGGCCCTAAATTCACATTTACAGATATACTCCTACCTCAACTCCCATTAAATAAATAAATAAATGAAATTTTATTATCTACTTATTTATGAGAGACAGATGGGAACACATCACTGTCTCTAGCCACTGCAAGCAAACTCCAGGAGCAGAAGCCACCATGTATGTCTGGCTTACATGGTTTTTGGGGAATCAAACCTGGGTTCTTAGGCTTCTCTGGCAAGAGCCTTAACCACTAAGCCATCTCTTCAGCCTCATGAGTCTCCCAATTTTTAATGTAATCTGTTAGTCTATATGTTTAGATTAGTGAAATTAATGTTCAGTAATCATTTAAAGTGTCTTTATGATCCCTATGTTAATTTTGTAGTGTTGCAGTTTCACTATTTTTTTTTTTTTTTTTTTTTTTTTTGCTTGATCTAGTTTCCACTCGTTCCTGTTACTCATGGAGGGCTTGTCTTTCTTTTTAGTTTTCAGACATCCTCAGGAGTGGTGGCTTCATGGTCATGAATTCCATTAAGCTGCTTTTGTTTTTAACAGGATGGGGGGTTCCTTCTTTTTTTAAACCTTTTTTCTTTATCAGTTATGTACATACTCAGTGTGCAAAGAGCACATGTTGGTACCATCCTTACCCTCATCTTTGTCCTCCCACCTCTGAAGGGATACTCTTCATTGGGGATGCCAGTTATCTCCATGGGAAATGTAGGTGTTGTATTGTGGGGATAACCATCAGTTATGGGAAATAGGCAATGTGTCTGTGTGTAATGTCCCAACTTGTGTCTCTAACAACATTTCTCTCCCTTGTTCTAAAAATTTCCCTGAGCCATGTTAGGTTCCTTTTAGGTCTACTTCAGTGATGAGTTTTTGGGAGTCAATGTGTCTCTGGATGTATTATTTCATATGAGTTAAGTGTGATCTATGTCTGTCTCCTTCCCTGTTGTGCTGGTACAAGCTGCACCAAGAAATCAGCACTCTTCCTCATTTCCCCAATTACTCTATAGTTTCAGCTTGGTCCCAGGTGAGGTGCAAAGGGCTGATTCTCTCCTCATGTACTACATCCATCTGAAAAAGATAAGCAGATTATACAATGAGTAGTGAAGTCTGCATCTGATAAATGAGATAACCATTATTAGTTCAGACAGAATTTAATAGGTGTAGGCCCACTTGTAGCCCATGATTGGTGGGAAGGTGATATGGGAGAAGAAACTAACTTTTTGGATGTGATTGTGGCTTGTTTACCAGTTTCAGCTATGGGTTCTATTCCACTGACAGCTGTTAGCCAATCCAAGAGAAGTTGGTTACCCACCATGTGTGTGCCACCATTGCACCTGGGTGAGTATCATATCAGGTTGTTTGCTGATGAGTGGCTTAGACCATGAATTACTTAGATGCTGGCCATTTCACCCCCAGTAGTTCATGTAGCACCTTCTGGCAGTAGACAAGCTAACTGTCTGGGAAATGGGTTTCTTGAAGATCCCCACCAGGTCTCTACATGTTCCATAGGGATACCAAATGGTGTGTTCAGCAGTAGGGTCTTACCATTAAACTCCAGTGGGTAATCAATTGCTCAGAGAGAAATATGTCTTCTTTTGGTAAAACTTGTAGGTTTCTCTGATCATTGGTCATTGTGGATGTTAAGCACCTCCTGATACTGGGAGTTACAGTTCAGTGCCAAGGGAAAAGAAGGAAGAAAAAGGTAATGTGGAAGAGAAAAATAGAAGATGGAGGGAGAGGGATATGGAGAGACAGAGGGATAGGGAGAGAGAAAACAGGAGAAAATTAAGGTTACTTTTCATCATACCTCTCCACAGCCCTTTGATTTAGGTATTTCCTCTAAAGACCTGATGAAAGTCAACATTTTAGTCTGTCTTCCAGGATATAGAATTTTATCATCCAACTTTCATTTTTTATCATACCACCTCCATTTGGGTCCAGTTTTGTGTTCCCTACTACCTTCCTTACCCTCCCCTCCCCTCACCCTCTCTGTTCTCCAGATGCCTAATAGTATGCTGGTATCTCTGAGAGATCCAGGTTAGGAGCCACAGATGAGTGAGACCATGAGGAGAATGTCTTTTAAAAAATATATTACTTATTTATTTGAGAGAGAGAGAGAGAGAGAAGAGAGAACAGAGAAGAGAGAATGGGCACACCAGGATCTCCAGCAATGGCTAACAAACTCCAGATGCATCTTGTGCATCTGGCTTATTTGGTGAATCAAGCCTCAAATTGGGGTCCTTATGCTTCACAGGCAAACGCTTAACTGTTAAACCAACTTTCCAACCTGGAATGTCTTTTTTGATTGTGTGATTTAACTGAAAATGATGTGTTCCAAGATAGGCCACTTTTTCCTTACTGCTGTGCAGATATCCATCATTTAGACTTACCATATCTTGGTTATCCATTCTTCTAATGATGGAAATCTGTGTTGACTCCATTTCTTAGCTATTATGAGTTGATCAGCTATAAACACAGTTGAGCAAACTTCTCAGAACTTAGATGTGGAGCTTTTAGGGTAAATGCCCAGTAAGGGAATAACTGGGTTTGTTGCTAATCAACCCTCTTAGGAACCTCCATATTGCTTTCCAAAGTGGTTGTACCATCATAAATTCCCACCAGCAGTGAATGAGGGTTCCAGTTTATCCACAGCCTTGCCCACATTTGTTTTTATCTGAGTTTTTTTTGTTTTTGTTTTTGAGGTAGGGTCTCACTCTAGTCCAGGCTGAACTGGAATTCACTATGGAGTCTCAGAGTGGCCTCAAACTCATGGCGATCCTCCTACCTCTGCCTCGTGAGTGCTGGGATTAATGGTGTGTGCCAACACTCCAGGCTCATTGATTTTTAAAAAATGTTTTCTATCCTTACTGTGGTAAGGTGTAATTTCCTAGTTGTTTTAATTTTCATTTCCCTGATGATTAGGGATGTTAAGTGTGTATTTGCCATTTTAATTACTTTTCTCTGAGAACTCCCTGTTCAGTTCTATCCCCCACTTTGTGAGTGGGTTGTCTGATTTTTCTTTATTTTTTTTCTTTTTTAGGTTTTGAGTTCTTTGTGGGTTCTAGAAATGAAGCATTTGTCTATTGTATAGCTGGCAAACGTTTTCTCCCATTCTGTGGGTAATCTATTGGCTCTGCTTCTTTCTTTGTCTATGAAAAAAAAATTCCTCATCTTCATGAGATTCCCAGTGATTGGTTGCTTAAATATGGAACAATTTTCCTATCTTTCAGTTAGAATGGACAGGGTTGATGGGTGATTTTTATTGGTTGTCAACTTGACAGGAACTAGAATCACCTATAAGGTAGTATTTAGAAAAGGTTAGCTGCTGGTCAAGACTATAGTGAGTTATCTTGATTATGCTAAAGTGAGAAGATTCATATGAAATATCAGTGGTACAATTCCATGGGCCTGGATCCTGGAAAAAAAAAATATATATATATATATATATATACACACATACATATACGTGAAAGAGCTAGTTAAGTGCTGACATTTAAAAGCTCTCTGCTTCCTCACTGTGGGTAATGATGGCTGCCTCAAACTCCTGCCACCATGTTTTCCCTGCCCTGATGCGATATATCCTGAAACTATGAGCTAAAATAAGCCCTTCACAATTTTTGTTATGTATTTTATCCAAATAACGACATGGTAACTGGCACAATGAATATATTAAACTAGTTGTCAGTTTCAGAACTTAACTACTATGCATGGTTCCAAGCCCTCATGGCTTTTAAAATTTTTATCAGGAAATCTGCTGCTGTTCTGATGGGTCTGTCACCATGTGACTTGGTATGTTTTTGCTCTGCATATTTATTGGTTTATATGTATGAAATAGGAGATTCTTTCTGATCTTTTCTGTTTGGTATTGGAAACAATTACTGAATCTATAATGGCATTTCTTTCCTGAATTTTGAGCATTTTTCAACTATGAGTTTAAGTATATGTATTTCTTCTTCACTTTTAGACTGGCATTTTTCTTCTACGCCCATGAATCTTATAGTTGACCTTTTCAAACTTGCTTTTTGTCTTGAAAGCCCTTCTTATTCTTTGTCATAAATTCACCTTTGTCTGTGTTGGAGTATTCTAGTTCTCCCACTTTGTCTTCAAATTTCAGCTATTTTGTCCTTTCTTTAATCTACGTTATTAGTGTGGGTTTCACTGAATTTTTTTTTATTATTATTTCTTGTATCACTTTGTTTTTCCCTTAGTATGTTATTGGATTGACTTCATCTTTCATGTGTTATAAAACCATTCTTATATATCTCAGCTGTTTGTGTTCTCATTGGATTTGTTTAGGAGTGTTTGTTTCCTTTTTCTTCTTTGAACATATTTATAATCATTGGATGTGAATTAAGAGAAAGAAAACCAAGAAAAATAAAAAACACAACATGAATCCAGTGTTTAGATTTAGGTTATAAAGCAAGAATGGAGAAAAAAAAATATTTAGGTGAGAGATTAATGGGGCAAAAAAGGCATGTGAACTTATTTGATGATCAAGTGCAAAGAAAAGCAAAGATGTGCAATTATATGACATATGCAATTCCCAAGGCCCACAAACTTAGCCACTGAGTTATTTCAGAAAGGAAAAATAAAAAGGAAAGAGGAAGAAACGGGAGGGGAGGAGGGGAAGAAGAACAGGGAAATATGGATAAAGGTAAGAGAGGAGGAAATAGGATAAGGGCTATAAATAATAAAAGCATACAGGCTGGCTTGTTGCCTGACTTCAGAAGTCTGACTTGCAGCTGGATAAATCTATTCTCACTTCTACTCCTTCCTTTAAGAGATTGGGGTTACAATTGTATTCTTTCCTGTAAATGGTGCTTCACATGTGGACACTCATTTAGTAATTTAAAATATACATTTTATTTATTCATTTGAAAAGTGAGAGAGGAGGGCAAGACACACACACACACACACAGAGAGAGAGAGAGACAGAAAGAGAGAGAGAGAGAGACAGAGAGAGAGATTTTCAATTTTTTTCATGTGGTTAACTAATTGTGATAAATTTATTAGCCTAACAGCTATAAGAGATCAGAATCACTTTTCTGCAGGAAACATTTTGTTTGCTTTAAGCTCCTAGAGCACTTTCTGAGTGGCAATATCTGTTCCTTTTGGACCTCAGCCAGCAAAAAGATTTGTAGAACACAAATATACTGGTGTTACTTGTTTCATGACCTCTGTGATTCAACATCTATACATGATACCATCAGAAATGATATTCTTAACAATTGAAGATACAAGTAGTGATATAGATGAATATATGTTCAAGGATGAGAAGCAGGACAGTGAGGGAAGTTTTAATCATTAAGTATTTGTTTTTCTTTAAAGATTCTGATACCAGTTATTCATTTTCATCCTTAGAATATTGGGCTTTCATGGTCTCCTGAGCTACATAAATGACACTGTTAGATTATCATAAGTGCTACCTTTGGTTGAATATACTACTTAATTATATAACAGACTGAAGACAACAGTTGATACTTGGTAAGTTTTTAAATTATCTCTTAACTGTGGACAGTTAATTTACTAATGTTTTGAGTGATGTGTTAAAGGTAATTTGGTTGTAAAATAATAAGTCTTTTAGTATTTATATTCTTCCATTAATCAGTTTCTTATTAATTAAGAAAGTGTTCAGCTTTAAGATAATAGTCCATTGACTGTAGATAACTATTGTATCATTGACTCTCTTTTAACATAGATCAGTTCTCTCATTTTTGGTTGGTTTATTAATTGGGCAGGGTGGTTGAATTTATTTATTTATTTAGTTAGTTATTTATTACATGTTCTAGTGATGAAAGTTTCTGATTTATATTTCCACCTCTTTTTTCCAAAACTCTGCTAAATTACCTTTCCCTAAGGATTAGTGTTTGCATATATTTGTGTCTCTATGTGGACTATTTAGACTAACATATAGCTAAGGCTATTGGTAATTAAATGCTAGTTTTATAACCCTTGATGCTGCTAGACCACTGAAATAAATTCATATAAGCATATGTTAATAAAAAATAAATGAGCCAGACAGAAATGCAATATTTTAAATTTGGTGTTTGATATTTGGCATTTGCTTTCTTTTGCTTAGTTATCTGAGAATCAGAATTGTTACATTATTAGTTGACAATATCTTTAATGTCTTAAGTTGTAGTGTTTTATAAGGCATATACAACATAAAATTCTGAAGTATGTTGGTGCATCAAATTCCAAGCTTAAGAAATATGAAATTCATTTTCATCATTTATCTATGTCAGAGTTTAATGGAGGTGGCTTTTTTGGATGTTATTTTGGTGTTTTGTTTGTTTGTTTGTTTGTTTATTTATTTATTTTGAGAGACCTCATGTAGCCCAGGCTAATTTTTTTTAAGTCCATGTAAATTATATTTATTACCAGACACTCTTATATGCAACCTCATTTAATCATCACAATGTAGGAGAAATAGGAAGAAGATAGCTTCTTTTACATAGTTTCAGTTATAAACTACAGCCCAGAGAGAACTAATGCCACCTAGCTTGGGTATGAATGGAATACTTGGCAGGAATGGAACTCATGTCTGATTGCTATTCATCTACAACAGTTACAGTGCCCCTTCTGTCCACAGTCTAGCACACTACCTAACTGGAATGCCTTCTGAGATCTGCCCTTCAAGTCTACAAAGCCTCTGGTCTTCACCATGCATACCTGAATCTGACAAATGAACCCATTTCAATGGATTATAATGGCCTATCTTTGCTGTTTTCTTTTTTTTTCAGTATATATATATATTTTTATTAATTGGTTTTGTATTCAGAAAATACAGTAAGTTTGGTACCATTATTAGGATCATCCATGATGTACCCCCTCCCCATTTGCCCCTCCTTGTTGAGGTATAAGGGTCATGCATTGTGGACTTGCCCATAGTTATTGGTACGATAAATGTCTCTGCATATCCTGACCCAACATGTGTCTCTGACATTCTTTCCAACCATCTTCCACAAAATTTCCCTGAGCCATGTTGGGTTCATTTTTGCTCTGCTTCAGTGATGAGGTGTTGGGGGCCTCTGAGGCTCTGGCTCTCTGGTTTGGTAGGAGTTGATGTTTACTCTGTGTTGATCTCCTTCCCCTCTGTGTTGGTCTGCATTTCATCAGGAAAACAGAACTCATGCTTGTTTTGCCAATTTTTCTTAGTTTCAGCGGGGCCCTTTTGAAGTGTGATGGGGTGGCTCTCTCCTTAGGATCTACATCTATCTGTCTTTCCCCAGGTTTTGCAGCACTGCTAAGGGGTGGTCATCTTGGTCGGAAGTCCCAAGCTAATCTTAAAGACAGTATGGCTGAGTTTACCTTTAAACTCCTCATACTGTTACCTTCCAAGCTCTGGTATCACCGTGTTCCACTACATTAACTTTAATAATCATGACTATGCGCTGGTGAATATTTCACTTCAACTGTTTCTGTATAATGCAAGAAGCTTGGGATTCATCCAATAAAATAAAAGCAGGAGAATCTGAAGTTCAATATCATCCCATCTACATATTGAGGTCCACATTGCAGGAGACCATGTCTCAAAAAAAAAAAAAAAAAAAAAGAATAGTGCCAGGAATGGGAATTATGGCTCACCCCTTTAATCCCAGTACTTGGGTAGCAGAGGTAGGAGGATTGATGTGTTTCAGGCCACCCTAAGGCAACATGTGAAATCTAGGTGTGTTTGGGCTATAGTGAGTCCCTACCTGTAAAAAAAATTAGCATAACCATAGTGCTCTTGCCACACTGGAATGAAACAAAATACCACTGAATATAGCATTACCCAGTTTTTAACTTTTGTACAATGTGATTTATAAAAGCATAATAAGACTCCTTTGACTATATTATCTTTTAATCTTTTTCAATATAGAGATTCTTCCTCTCCCTTTTGGTTGGCTGATTGGTTGGGTGAGGTTATATTTCTTGAGGTTTCGCTCATTGAGGGGAGAGGGCTAGAGAGTCTTATTTTTTGCAATTATTAATGATATGTCCAAATAATTTGTTCTCAGAATTTCCAACCTTTATTTCCAAATTGCATCCCAGAGTATTTTGTAATGTTTCCTATGTTTTATTAGTTACAGACTGTATTAGTCAGTGCTCTCTAGAGGAACAGAATTGCTAGAATGAATTATTTTAAAAAGGGAATTTGTTGGATTAGCTTACAGTAGTCCAATAGCAGTTGCAGGCTCGAGAACCACCGAACCTGGTAGCTGCTCAGTCTACATGGCCAGATGCCTCAGTAGTCCCGACCAGGCACTGCAGATAGTGCCGGAAAGCCTGGAGGCTTCCTGAGGAGCCGCTGGGTTTCGATCCACGCGGGTCTTCAGTTGATGCTGGTCTTTAGTCCGCACTGGTCTTCAATCCACACTAGAAGGTAGGGAGCAGCTCCAGCAGCCAAGTGGAAGAAAGGAAGGAAAAAGGGAACTCTTCTACCCAGAGCTTCCTTATATCAAGTCCCCCTCTGAGCAGGGCCGTCCACTCTGGGGGGAGGGCTCACCCTGGGGGAAAGACCTCCTCCTTTAGTTGATCCTTCCTAGAAGCAGCCTGTGGATTACTAACAGATCAAGTTGACTACACCTTAACTATCACAAGTACACCCCTTGTCAACTTGGCATCAAATCATGTCTCCTTACATCATACTTCATTTCCAAATGAAAACAGTAACAAGCTCATAATTCCGCCTAACATCGCATAACTATCCCACGTACAAACTGGAACTGCAAAACAACCCTGCACAACTTTTCAGGACATGGGCATAAGAGCAAGCTTCTTACACAAACTGCTAGCCCAGTTCAAGCAAAACTATTTCTCACCCTCATAAGTCAAACCTCACAGTCCCTAGTGTTTATTGCATTCAGGTCTTGCAGCTCAGACCAGAATAGTCCACCAAGCTGTACTTACAGCACTGCAAGGCATCTCTTAGGCCAAGGTTTCAAATCCTTCCACATTCCTCTTGAAAATCAGCTCCAAAAGGCCAAAGCCTCACAGTCAGGTATTTAGCAGTAATCCCACTCCTTGGTACCACTTTACTGTTACAGTCAGGTTTGCCTTTCTGGTAGAAATCACCCAACCAAGATCAGCTTCTGGGAAAAATAGTTTTATTTTGGCTTACAGGTTCAAGGGGAAGCTCCCCGATGGCAGGAGAAAATGATGGCATGAGCAGAGGGTGGACATCACCCCTGGCCAACATAAGGTGGACCACAGCAACAGGAGGGTGTGCCTAACACTGACATGGGGAAACTAGCTATAACAATACACTCCCTACAGGAGGCATTAATTCCCAAATATCCATCAGCTGGGGAGCTAGCATTCAAACATGTAAGTTTATGGGAGAAACCAGAATCAAACCACCACATTCTGTCCCTGGCCCCCATAAACTGATAACCATACATGATGTAACTTTAAAAGTCCCCATAGTTTTTATCAATCCCAATGATGTCCATACATCCCCATAGTTCAAGATCTTTTAACTGAGCCATAATACCAAAAAATAACCTCAAAAAACCATAATGGCACAGAATTAATATTCACACTGCAGTAGATGGCATTGGGCATAGCAAAGAAACATTCAACCAATACAAGATTTAAAACAACCAGGGCAAATATCAAATTCTGTAGCTACAAGTCCAGCAACTCTAGCCAGTGACAAATCTTCAAGTCTGATAATTCTAACCAGCAACAAGTCTCTGGCATTCCAATTCCACCCCTCCAGCTAGGCTACTCACAGTCCTGGAAAACTTCATTGGGACCAACAGCTCCTCGGCATCCATCTCATGGTCCCGGCATCTCCACTGGGTCTCCACTTTAAGCCATGGTTCATCTTTGAACCACTTAACTATGTTTTGATAACAAGAAAACTTTCTTTAAAGAAATTGCCTGTAACTATTTCAATAACAGTTTTTATATACAGTGTTTATATACAGTGTTTCTGTATAATGCAAAAAGCTTGGGATTCATCCAATAAAATAAAAGCAGGAGGAACTGAATTTCAATATCATCCTCATCTATATATTGAGGTCCACATTGCAAGAGATCATGTATCAAAAAAAAAAAGAATAGTGCCAGGAATGGGAAAATGGGAATGGTGGCTCACTGCTTTAATCCCAGCACTTGAGGGGCAGAGGAGGGAAGACTGCTGTGAGTTTCAGGCCACCTGAACACAACATAGGTAATTCCAGGTGAGCTTGTGCTATAGTGAGACCATACCTGAAAAGAAATAGCATGATGAAACAAAATACCACTGAATATAGCATTACTCAGTTTTTAACTTTTGTACAATGTGATTTTTTAAAAGAGCATAGTAAGACTCCTTTGATGATAGTGTCTTTTACTCATTTTTAATATAGAGATTCCTCCTCTCCTTTGGTTGGCTAATTGGTTGGGTGGAGTTGTTTCCTTAGGTTTCACTCATTGAGGGGAGAGGGCTAGAGAGTCTTGTTTTTTGCAATTATTATTGATAAGTCCAAATGATTTGTTCTCAGAAGTTCCAAACTTTTTACTTCCAAATTACATCCCAGAGTATTTAGTAATGTATCTTCTGTTTTCTAAGTTACAGGCCAAATGATCTCTTTGAACTACTTAACTATGTTTTGATAACAAGAAAACTTTCTTAAAGAAATTGGGTTTAACTATTTCAATAACCCTTTTTATACAGAAAGATTTCTTAGCCACTGAGCCTTCTTCTCAGCTCACATTAATATTTATTCAGGTGGAACAAGGTTTTCATATATCCCAGGCTGACCCAAATCTTACTGTATACCTTGAGCTTGCTTTGAATTCACAATAAACCTCCTACCTAAGCCTGGATTACAGTGTGAGGCACTTACAGCAGGTTCAGAAAATCTTTAATGAACAAAAGTATATGCATATTACATGGATATTTTCCTTGTAAAATTGTATGTCTTGTTAAGCTGAAGAACTTTCTCACAGGAGTACTACAATGAAGAAGAATTTTTCACATGCCAACTATATTAAATTTAAACATTGGGTAGAATTTATTTGGCAAATGATAATACTACATACTGAAAATTTTTACCATAAGCATCTTGAGTTCATAAATCAAAGCTAACTCACTTAGGACAAACTTTTGGTCCATGTCAATTAATTGGAAATGTAATAAATATTTCAGAAGAAATAAATATACCAACTCAACATCCTATTAGATACATATAACAGGGTCTCAAATTAGGCTGTTATGTGTATTACAGGTCATCCTGTTGTTTAGAATGTTTTTCAGTCACATGTATTCTTGTATATGTGTATATGTGTGTGTATGAAAGCCTAAGAAGGTCACTTGTCCTATTCCTTGAAATAGGCTATTTCACTAACTTGAGCTCATTGGTGGTGGTGGTGGCGGCGGCGGTGGTGGTGGTGGTGGTGGCAGACCATTGAGCCCCAGGATCATCCTGTGTGCCTACCCTCCTTAGAGATGGGTACTCAGTGCCCACAGACAAAAGTTGTTGGGTCCAAGAATCACATAACAGAAAAGGGGAATGGAACCAGAAAATCATACAACACATATTAAATGGAACCAAATTATATCCTTCCTGACCCTCTGTGAAAGTGAGGTGGATATCCATCTCTTTTTATGCTTTTTATCAAGGTAAAGACAAATATTGATATATATAGAGAGAATGACACCTGTATAAAACAACTAAAAGGTAACAGCTATTTAATAGTATGATGATGAAGAATGTGTCATGATACTACAAGTGTACTTATCACAAACTTCTCATAGATAAACTTCAGAAATGTACAAATATTTTGACTTCTTCATAGTGTTTGTAGGTATCAATGTGAAGAATCTTGTACAAGTTTTTTGTAGTCATTAGAAATCAGCAAGATCTTCCAAATTCCTTGGAACAGAAAGTAAAAGGGGATGTAGTAGTAGAAGGGGCATAAGCATAACACTGTGAAAATGTAATAAAAAGGTATTTATACGGTTTCAAACTTAAGGTGTTTAACAGAATCGAAAGAGTTATTTATGTGTATCCTAAAAATTGACCAATGTTTAGACTTTTCCTTTGTTGGTTGGCTGACTAGTGTATTTATTTGTTGGTTTTTGGATACAGAGCTTCAAAATGTATTTCAAGCTGGACTAGAACACTGAACACTGAACACTGGCTTTGAATTCTACATCCTTCTACCTCAGACTCGTGAATTTACAAGTTTGGTTTACAAGTATGAGTCACCATGCCCAGCACTGCTCTGTCTTCAGTTTGTTGTAATGGTTGTAGAGTGGAAGCAGTAATAACTTGCTCAGCAAAAGTATGTGGAGGGGAGAAGGCAATTTAAAGTGAAGCATTCCTATAATCTCAGCACTTGAGAGGTGGAGGCAGAGGCATCAGAGACTTATAGTTATCTATAGCTGAGGGCATTCTAGAATACATGAGGACCCAGTAACTGTGCTTTGGGAGCTTGGTCTCCTGCTCCTCTAGTAGGTCTCCTTGGAAACAGCATCAAGGAGGCTGGCAGTCTGGAGGTCTTAGCTCTCAGCTCTGCAGTGCCCTGCTTGTGAATTTCTTTTTATTTATTTCCCTTTTTAATTTATGAGAGAGAGAGAGGGAGACAGAAAGAAGGGGAGAAAAAGTGAGGAGGGAGAGAGAGAGAGAGAGAGAGAGAGAGAGAAAGAGAGAGAGATAGAGAGTGAGAGAGAAAGAAAGAGAGTTAGTTGTGACAGGACATCTAGCCACTGCAAACAAAATCTAGAAGCATGTACCACCTAGTGGATCTGCCTTTATGTGGGCTCTGGGGACCTGGATCCTTTGGCTTTGCATGCAAATTCCTTAACCATTAAGCCATCTCTCCAGTCCCAACTTAAAAAATATATATATATTGGGTTAGTTGCAAGCATAGAGAGCTATAAAGACAAGAGACAAAGAGTATGGTGTGCCAGGGTCTCTAGCCATGGAAAGGAACTCCAGATGTATGTGCCACTTTGTGCACCCTGCTTTATAGAGGACTGCATCATTAGGCTTTACATGAAAGCAGCTTAACCACAGAGCCAGCCCTAAACATCTTGTATGTGACTATCTCCACCTTTATGCTGCAGGAGAGGCATCCCCCTTCCATTGCCTGCAGCGCAGTCCATCTCAGGCGAGGTGATCCCCAGAAAGAATTTCCTGAATCCTGGGGTTGTGAGAGGAACATAAGACTGGAGACCAGTCTCCATGTACTACATAGGATATGCCCATGGCTAGTTCACCCACTAGCTGCTCTCAGGGCCCTGACACCCTGCAGGATTCCTCTGCCAGAGATCATCAGACTGTGGTGTGCATTGAGTGCTGGTGAAATAGAGTCTTTGGCAGCATGCCCCTCAGTGCAGACAGTCTCCTGGAGCAGACTCCCCAGCTGCTCCACTATTACATGCACTTGCACATGGACTGTCAAGGACGATATTGGGTGCTGCCCTGAGCACCTCTTGTTCTGAGCTGTTCTCCTCAGGAAGGTAGTCAGGAAGCCCGCAGCATGGCCACATGGGGCTGTTCACATGCTAGGCATAAGGAAGTCAGTGGCTGCTCTTCTGCCCAGGCTTCTCATAAGGGAAGACCTGTGAGGCCTTTCCTCCCACCAGCTGCAGCCCTTTTCAGGTAGGTGCCCAGGACACATAGCAGTGGAGAAGGTAGGAAGTAAGAGAGCTGAGGAGTCAGAAGAGAGATTCTGGTACCATGGAACCTCTCTTTTGTCTCCTGTAACAAGAAGGTGCCATTGTCACAGGAAGTGTTCAGTGGAGATAATGCTTCACAGCCAGGTGGATACTCAAGCTCCTCATCTTGTACAGCACAGTGTGTACACCAAAAGAGTAAGAGAATGGCTAAATTGAGGAGGTTTTTAAAAATCTAACTTTATTTATTTGCAAGCAAAGAGAGAGAGAGAGAGACAGAAAAAGAGAGAGAGAGAGAGAGGGAGAAGACAGACACACAGAGAATGGGTGTACCAGGGCCTCCAGCTACTGCAAACAAACTCCAGATTGCATGCGCTCTCTTGTGCATCTGACTTATGTAGGTCCTGGGGAATCGAACCCGTGTCCTTCGGCTTCACAGGCAAACACTTAACCACTAAGACATCTCTCCATCCCAGAGGAGGAGTTTTTATGGTAAATCCTGGTTGCCAATCCTAGTGCCACCACACCTTCCTGTTACGGCTCTGGGACACTGACTAGGATTGTCCTTGAATTCATTTTTGTGTTGCAGATGAGTATTCCTTTTCAGTTGTGTACATGTGGCCTTGAGAGGAAAGCATTCTCACTTGAAGCCTTCCTGTCAGTTCTCTGAGCTAGGCGTGGACCCACAGGTAGAGAATTGTAATGCAGGCTGTGACAGCACACTGTGCCTTTCCCTCTAGTGCCTGAAGCAAAAAAGTCATCACTGAGCTAGGTGAGTGCCTGGCCACAGTGGTCCATCAGGAAAGGGTCTGTAGCATGTGTGCCTGTGTGGGTACGCCTCTAGTACTTTGTAGAACTGTGCATGTCTCCTTACTATATTTTCATTTAATGCAGCGAGAGCAGCAGTTTTGTGATTGCTGTGGGGCAGGAGAATGTGAAGCAGAGAGCCGGGCATGGAGTTCACCGGCAGGAACTGCTTTTTAAGGACCCTCAGGGGTTCTTGAGCCTCCCAACACATTCATGTAAATCTGTTCACAAGGAACCTGACTGGAAACATCGCTGCCCTTGTGATAATTCCAGGTAAAGAGCTCATTCTTACTTGGGATTTTGTCTGTGATTTTTATTTTAAATCTTTTATTTACTTATTTGAGAACAAGAGGGAGTGAATAAACATGGCAAAACCTCCAGTCACTGCAAACAGATCCCAGACACATGCACCACACTGAGCATCTGGTTTATGTGTATCCAGGGGAACTGACCTTGGGTTGTTAGGCTTTGAAGGCAAGTGCCTTAACCGCTGAGTCATCACTACAGACACCTTTATTTATTTCCTTTTTTTTTTTTTTTTTGATATGTGACTGACTCTTGAGCCAGGCTGTCTTGTCCCTCCCAAGTACTAGAATGAGAGACTTGTACACGATGTCCAAATTTGTTTCCCTTTCCAACATCTGCTGGATGTGGCCTGACGGGTCACACATGAGTTAGGATCCACTGAGGGAAGAGAACCCCCAGGGTTCCATATTGCCCCGGCCTCTCTCCCCTTCTATTCCTGTTTCTTTCTCGTGAAGGGCTCAGTATGGAGCCCAGGCTTGGTTGGAAGTTGAGAACCTCCAGCCTCAAGTTTCCCCAACGCTGTAAGTACAAGCATGGCCTTCCACAGCTGCCAGCCAGCCCACTTGCTCTTTCTTCCTAAGATCCCTTGAGATCTGGGTTGTCCCGCCTGGCGCCATTCCTCAGTCTCTCACGGAGGCTCCCCTTCCAGCTTTAACTTGTCTGCTGCTCTCAGCTCACATTTCCATCACCCTCTGTGCACAGCACCTCTCTGCTGTGAGCTCCCCTCTGGGTAATTGTCTCTCTAATGCAGAAGTCGATGGTGTCTGAGGAAGGACAAAACTGCGGCCAGTTTACACGGACCCTTACTGCCTCTATTTGCATTTCTGTGGCCAGACAACTTTTTATGATACAGAATTAGCCATCCAGTAGGCTGAGCAGAAGAGGACCACATTCTAGACAGAGAAGGGCAAAAGAAGGCACACAAAGGCTGATTGGTCATCTCTGTGACTTGTTCAAACTTGTAGTGCCTCTGCCTGTGTCTCCTGAGTGATGTGACTCCAGGCCTAGGCGTCACCCCTAGTTCAAATTGGTGATCTCCCTGCCTCTGTCTCCTGAGGGCTAAGACTCCTGGACTGGACATCATGGCTGATTCGAACCCATGATTCTCTTCCCTCTGTCTCCTGACTGCTATCACGTCAGGCCTGGGCCTCACCACTGTTTCAAACCAGTGATCCGCCTGCCTCTGTCTCCTGAGTTCTGTGACTCCAGTCCTGGGCCTCACACCTGATTTCATCCATATTGCTCTTTGATTAGAGAATCTGCTTTTTACCAATGGCAGAAAATACCTGGGAGGCACAGGACTGTTGTTTGTTTGGGGTTAGAGACCTGAGGAGAAGCTTCATGATGGTAAGAGAAAATGATTACCTGAGCAGATCATGGACATCACTTCCTGACCAACAAAGACAGTCAGGAGCAGTAGGAATGTGTGCCAAACACTGTCAAGGGGAACATGGACATAACACCATTAAGCTGGCCCCCAACAATACAGTGTCTCCAGAATGCTCCAATTGCCAAACTGCCACCAGCTGGGGACCTAGAATTCACAGCACATAAGTTTATGGATGACACCTGAATCAAACCACCATTTCACTTCAACAGTTCTCACAGTATTCGCTTCACATACCAAGATGCCTATTCTTATTGTTTGTGATTCATTCCCTATTCATGTGCTGTATGATTTTTACCTCAACAGGTTCCTTTCTAAACATGTATGTATTATTTCCTTGCAAGCAGACACACACACACACACACACACACAGAGACAGAGAGGGAGAGAGAAAGAAAGAGAGAGAATGGACATGCTAGGGCCTCTAGCCATTTCAAATGAACTCCAGTTGCACATGCTACTTTGTGCCTCTGGATTTAGGTGGGTACTGAGGAATCAAGCTCGGCTTATAAGGCTTTGAAGGTAAGTAAGTGCCTTACTCACTGAGCCATCTCTACAGCCCTGAATTTCTTGATGAATTAAAATTATTCAAAGGTCAGCACACAGCACTTGGCTTATCAGACAAAAAAGTGAAGGCTTTAGGTCACAAACAAGGAATATTTACATTCTTTAAACTTGGAAATGACATGGCTTGTGTTTTCCTTGTGTCATATAGTATTAATGATGTGGCAGAAGAGCTGTAAAATTCAACTAAAAATTAAAATATCTAGCCAATAACATTGAAAAGTGGAAGAAAACATCTCAAGATGTAGGGTTAAGAAAATAGGACATCTCATAAAAAGGAAAATAGGACATCTAACATGGAAGATACATGGAATCAGCAAGATATCTTAATAAAGAGACTTAATACATATATTTGAAGGATACCAGTACAGGTCCTTGGTAAAGTATATCTGAGGTAACACAGGTTAATAATGAGCCTGTATTTGGACCAGTGTGTTTCTAGAGTTGTGTAGAACAATGTTAGCTCCTTGTTCCTACCTTTAGGGTAGCCTCAGATACAGTCTTGTGGATGGCTTCCAGGGCAGAGCACCCAGAGTATTCCAGTTCCTATTGCCCATATCAGTTGACAGTGGTTCTCAGTTTTACTAAATAGTGCCTCTGTTGGTTTGATCAAATCAGCTCCCCCAGAATCTCATTGACTTCAAATTAATTAGTAATAATTTTTGCCCTGAGCCTAACAAAACAGTAGAGCAAATCTCTGCCATCTGGTAGCAAGTTTCACTGTGGCATCTTTATTATTATCCCGGTGTCCTAAGAGGGGACCAGCCTCCATTCTGCTCCATTAGCCTCTGAGCTATCTTCAGCTCCATGTTGTAAAAACAACACCTGGTATTTCTCTGAGCATCTACTCCAATAGTGCTGCCTCAAATTGGCCTGGCTGAACAGCCAGTGGGCCTATTCTCAATCAACTGATGAATATATTATGTAACTCAATGGAAAGTTTTTACAGGTCCATGTTTTTGACTTATGTGCTTTGGGTCTGATGACTTAAAATAAAAATCATATTTTGGGGGCTGAAGTGGTGTCTAGCAATTATAGTACTTGCATGAAAAGCCTATGTACTCCGGCTTGATTCCTCAGCACCCGCATAAGCCAGATATACAAAGTAGTCCATGTGTTTGGATTTCACTTGCAATGGCTAGAGGTCCTAGTGTGCCCATCCTCTCTCTCTTTCTCCTTCTCTCTCTGTCCCTCCCTCTCTTTCTCTCAAATAAATACATACATAAATAAATAAACAAGTAAATAATTTTTAAAATGTCAAAACATGTCTTCCCTCATTTTTTTTCTTTTCTCCCCCTTCTTATCTCTTCTTCTCTTTTCCCTTCTCTCTCTCTCTCTCTCTTTCTTACTTCCTCATCTGTCTCTCTTATAACTCCTTGATTCAAGCAATCCTTCTAGAGCTTCCTGAGAGGCTGAGTTTCCTGGCTTAAGAAGCAGTTATTAGAAATCCATTGAACAGGTCTGGAGAGAGGGCTTGGTGATTATGGCAATTGCCTCTAAAGCTTAAGGACCTAGGTTTCATTACCTACATAAGCCAGATGCAAGGTTATGTATGTGTCTGGAGTTTGCTTTCAGTGGCTGGAGTCCATGGTGTTCCCATTCTGTAGCTGCCTCTTTCTCTCTGTCTCTCCCCCTCACTTTCTCTCTTTCTTTTCCAATAAATAAGTAAAATGTTATTAAAATGGGGCCTGGAGATGTGGCTTATCAGTTAAGGCAGTTGCCAGTGAAGCTTATGGATCCAGGTCTGATTCCCCAGTACCTACATAAGCTGGAGGCACAAAGTGATGCATGCATCTGGAGTTTGTTTGCAGTGACTAGAGTTCCTGGTGCACCCATTCTCTCTCTCCCTCTCTCTCTCTCTCTTTCTCTCTCTCTCTCTCTCTCTCTCTCTCTCTCTCTCTCTCTCTCCTCCCCCCACCCCTCTTTCTCTGCCTCACTTTCTAAAATAAATAAAAATATTTTTAAAAGGTCTATTGAACACTGAAGATATGTCTAAGTATTGAAAATTTGTTCTCTGGCTTCCCGAGCATGCTTCAGTGACTCGAGGACCTCATGCTGGTAGACATCATTCTTACACTGAACTACTGCCCAGCCTTACTTATAACCTAAAGAAGTCACATAATTGCATATGGAAATTCACACCACTTTCAGTTATATTACATGATCTATATGGACCCATTAATTATCAGCGTCTGAGAGTACATATATCTTGTTATTTTATTAACTTGCTAATAATATTCTGAAAAAGTCAGAGCTTAAGCCAGCTAATTTAATTACATTCACAAGTTATGCCTCCTAAAATAATCAGTAATTTTTTTCTTTCTTATCTCACAACTATGGTGTGAGTTATCAAGTACCACATGCTCAGTTGGTCTCTACCTCCCTGTCTTCTTCCAACCCCACACTATTTAATTTTCTTTCTTTAAATTAAGAATATGCTTTGTATGGGCACAGCATGTTCATATGTTGGTACCATCATTTCCCTCCTATCCATCTCCAATTCACTGAGGTTCTACCTTAGTAGGGTTGCTGATATTTCCCTATATGGTTGCCACACACCATTTTTTAAATTTTGGTAAATTATCAGATTATAGACAAACTTAATATTGCTTATAGCAAAAAAGCCTAGTCAACTTTTATGAATGACTTGATAATTCTTACAGCAAAGAAGCCTACTTAATTGATGTTTATTTTTATTTGTTTGAGAGAGAGAGAGAGAGAGAGAAAGAATGGGTATGCCAGGGCCTTCAGCCTCTGAAACTCCAGACACATGTGTCACCTTGTATATCTGGTTATATGAGGTTTTGGGGGATCAAACCTTAGTTCTTTAGCTTGTAGGGAAGCACCGTAAACCAGTAAACTCATATCTCCAGCCCTCAACTTGTGTTAATTACACAACCATGAATTACTTTTCTTCAGTGAAATACTTATTATTACTGAATTTTCCATGTCGTATCCATTGTTTTTACAATACCATGGATAAAGCATGCAAATGAATCACTCAACCACTGAGCTATATTGCTAGCACACGGTAGGATATCCTTTAAGAAATCAGAATTATTACATGTAATGCTTTAGGGAAACAGTTTCACCTTTGAGAGAAATGTTTATATATTACACATCACTATGTCAATGTTAAGGTTGAATTATCAGACAAAACTAGACATAATGAAGATGTCGAATTATAGCCTGACCAAAAAAGATCAGTGCATCCTTTTTCCAAAGATCAGCAAAACTAGAAAACAGTTTCAAAATAGCCAGTTCAAAACACTTAGAAGTAACCAAAACTACATAAAATTTGATAATTCTATAAATTCTGCTGAGCAGTGGGAGTGTAGAGCATTTCTGTGTAGTACTGTTCCCAGTCCCTCTGTCCTGTCCCGAAGCTCCATATGCCCTCAGTAGGGTGGACAAAGCTGTGAAGCCAAGTTTGTCAGAGGTGGCTGACTCGATCAAAGCAAAGCAAAAAGAATATCATGTCCCTGGAAACTGCTGGAAGCATTCCAGAAAAATGGAGAAGGGCTATGTCTCACCTGGCCTGAGATTGCCATTCTGACTGGACAAACGGTGGATTTATGAGAAATGTAATGCAGAAATCCAGGGAAAGCGACCACAGCAGGGACTGAGAATTTCTCATATATTCCTGGTTATCTGATAGGATCTACAAATACATGAGGCTTCAGATATGCTCAGAATGGCTCAGAGAGGTCTAGATGTTAACACATAAGAACTTGCAGATGTAACACACACACACACACACACACACACACACACACACACACACGCAGTAAGGCAAGATCTAGAGGTCACAGCATCAATGGAACAGAGACCTAAAGAAGGTCTTTAATCTTTCAAATTGTCAAAGAAGTGCGGCTGTTCTACTGTAGCCCTGCTCTTAGAACCCAAGGCCATACCTAGGTGGCTTGAAGTTTCCATGGTAATGGGGAGAGAATGATTTTGTTTTCTTTCTTGGCCTAGGTCTTTGGCAGCAGGGTCCTTTTATAGTAACCACATCAATTTTCTAATAAAATCAGTTTTAAAAAAATGCCAAGTATGATAATTTAACTAGAGTGACTTACAGATGACTTCTTTCATAAATAATCCCTTTTCCTATTAAAAAAAGTTTAAAAATAATGTTTGAGTCAAAGAATACACAAAGAAAGTAAGAAAGTATTTTAACTAAATTAATGTAAAAATATAAAAATGTATTTGTTGGTTAGGGTGATGTGTAAAAGTACATGTATAACTTTAAACAGTTAGATTACAAACGATTTCATATCAACAGCTTTTGCTTCCACTTTAAGGAACTAGAAAAAGACAAGCAACCAACACAATAAGTAAACAACATAATAAAAATATTGTTTTAAAATTAAAACAGACCGACAAAAAACAACAAATGCAGAATTCAGAGTCAAACACAAATTGTTATGTTTATGTTCCACTCCCCAGTACCCATGTAAAGCCAGATGCACAAAGTGACACATACGTCTGGAGTTCGTTGGCCCTGGTGCGCCTTTTCTCATTCTGTGTCTCTTTTGCACTCACTCACTTTCTTCCTATCTTTCTTCTTGAAAATAAATAAAAATATTTTTTAAAAATACAAGGACAATGGTAGGTTTATGGTGGATGGACAGCCTGAGATTCTCATCTACCTGTGGAGTCAACTGAGGATTGAAATATTTGTCAGGGAACAAAGCCATGCAGCAAAGCCTCAGTGGCAATAACAGGCTCTACACACATCTGTGAGGGTTTCTGGTTTCTTGAAAAAAGTGAGATGCCAGGAAATTGATGAAAAAATATATGATGGCCCTATATGTGGAAGAAAATAAGATGGACCATTTTGCCAAAGAATAGAGCAGAAATAGATTACTGACAATGTAATTTATGAAATGAGATAGGAATGCAACAATATTTAGCAGAAGTTGCTTTTTCTGATAAAACTCACTTGACAAATAATCACCAGTGTGCCTCATGTGCACAGGGTAGGAGCTGTCTTAGCGTTACATCCATGAGGGACCAAACTGGTATACTGAAAGATGTAGCCTCTTCTGTTTGGGGAGATTTTCTTATATATGAAGAGATAAAGAGCTGGAGGGATTGCTTAGTGGTTAAGGCATTTGCCTGGTTTGATTCCCCAGGACCCACGTTGGCCAGATGTACAAGAGGGCCCACATGTCTAGAGTTCGTTTTCAGTGACTGGAAGCCTGGAGTGCCCATTTTCTCCCCACCTCTCATATTTGTCTAGTCCTTATAGAGTTTACAATTTTTCTTTGTTTCTTAGTTTCATCATTGGAGCAGTTTGAAGACAGTGATTGGCCAGAGGCTATCAAGTATGGTAACTGACTAATGGTACCCACACCTACCCCTCCCATCCTTAGAGCCTGTAGCAAATGTACACTTTGGAGATGGAACTCAGTTAAAGATCTTGAATTGGCAAGAGGACTTAGTATTTAATGTCTTAGTTGTCATTTTCTTGTTAAAAAAAACATTCAAAATATGTTCCCATCATCTAGGTGATCTTAGAACAAGTTTTAATGTTTATTTTCTTCCTAGAGGAGACAAAAACAGTACAAAAAGTATATTACTTCACTACTATTTCCCAAATTCATGCCTACAAAATGAAATTTCTACTTCTTTTTAAGCTGTCCAAAATCGCACGTACCTTGGGCTTGGAAAATTGTTCATTACTTGCTAATTAATTTAACATTATATCTGAAGGAAGACAAGAATTTCATTAAAACTATTTGTACAAGCTGGGTATGGTGGCATTCACCTTTAATTCCAGAACTTTGGAGACACAGGTAGGATAATCACTGGGCATTCAATACCAGCCTGAGACTACATAGTGCATTCCTGGTCAGCCTTGTCTAGAGCAAGAACTTACCTCAAAAAAAAAAAAAAAAAAAAAAAAAATCTACAAGAGACATAAAAGGTAATAAACTCAAAATGTCCTGAAATTGTACTAATTCTAAAATCTTTTATGTGAGGATTTTGTGCAAGTGCCCTGAAGTATTCACCATGAAATTACGACCTATATTGGGTTTTTCACTCCTGTACCCATTCCCCAATAAAAAAAAAGCAATATTTATATATTTGTCTCTTACCAAAATCCCCAAGCCAATTTGCAATCCATACAGTTTACACAAAGAAAATTGAATTTTCTTCTGTAAGAAATATTATTAAGATAATTTCCTTAATGCTGTGTGATTCATTTAAGCTAATGTTAACACATCACTGCGTGCTCAAATATCATAATTCCAATGATTATTTGTTTCCTGACATAATTTCAGAAAGAGAAAAAAACAGTGGTCAATTCTGTTTTGGAAAGAAAAATTGTAATGGTACTCTAAGGAGGAAGGTAGACAGTTTTTCCTTTGGCTTATGCACATTTTCTTGGAGGATATGTGAGACATTGTATCAGAGGGAGAAATTACTGAGGAAAGAAAGGCAGAACAGTGGGTCCTCAAAGATGGGAGTGAGATTCTCAACGTTTGGCCTTGCTAGCTAATTTCAAACAACTTCAGAATTTTATTCAACTCTTTGGAAGGCCTAAGATCAAATAGCCTTAAAATATAAACCCAATAAAAACTCCAAGAATTGATGAAGGTAATGGACCTAAGAGTTACCCTCGTTTGTTTTCCTCTAGGACCCACCATCGTACCTGGGGCAAACCTGACACAGTGTTTGTGGAACACACAGGTACATGGAAAGGAAAGGGTCTGCTTCTCTATCCTTATTTGTTTGTTTGTTTGTTTGTTTGTTTGTTTTATTTATTTATTTATTTGAGAGTGACAGACAGAGAGAGAAAGAGGCAGATAGACAGAGGGAGAGAATGAGCGTGCCAGGGCCTCCAGCCACTGCAGATGGACTCCAGATGCGTGTGCCCCCTTCTGCATCTGGCTGACGTGTGTCCTGGGGAATTGAGCCTCGAACCAGGGTCCTTAGAGTTCACAGGCAAGCGCTTAACCGGTAATCCTTTTCTCCAGCCCTCTCTATGTTTTAAAATTTATTTATTTGCCAGGAGACAGAGACAGAGGGAGAGAGGGAGGGAGGAAGAGAGGGAGAGAGAGAGAATGTGCACACCAGCGTCTGTAGCCACTGTAAACGAACTGCAGATACATGTGCCCTTGTGCATCTGGCTTACATGGGTTCTGAAGAACTGCATCTGGGTCCTTTGGCATCACAGGCAAATATCTTAACTGCTAAGCCCTGTTCCCAGGGCCTGTGTGTGTGTGTGTGTGTGTGTGTGTGTGTGTGTGTGTGTTAAGATTCCAGGGTCTCTTGTCATTGCAAATGTCCTTCCAGCTTTATTTGAATGGATAGCTAAGTGAACCCAGGCTGGCAGGATTTGTAAACAAGCACCTTTGACCACTGAGCCATCTCCCAAGCCCAACATTGCTTATCATTTGGGGGTGGTGTGGTGGTGTGTATTTTACAATTTAATTCCTGGTTAAGGCTAAATAATATCTTACTTTATGTAGAGACTACATTTTGAATATTCCTTTGATGATAAACCTAGGTTGTTTATACATTTTGGCCATAGGGAATTATGCTGCTATGAAATTAGAGTGCAAGTACATAAATTCTTGGTTTTCATTCTCTTAAGTGAATTCAGAGGAGGAATTTAGTGGATCACACAGCAACTGTGTATTTACCTTTTGAGGAGCCATCCCATACACAAAGTTGTGTGTTTTCCACAGCATATCCTCAACACCAGTGTACAGGTATGCCAATTCCTTCACATCCTCTCTAACCTATCATTTTCCTTTTTATTTTTTAAAGATATTTGTCCTGGGGGATATGAAATAGTGTATAATACAACAGATTTATAATTTTTCAGAGACAGCTTTTATTGGAGGTTCGCTGAACCTTCTAAGGCATTATTCAGTTTATCCTTGAAACAATTCTGTCTCTATCTCTACCTATCTACCTATCTGTCTATCTGATGTGAGACCTATCTGAGGTACAAAGAATATAGCAGTAGATAAGGTTTCTTCCTTCATAAAGTGAATACGTCAGCGGGAAAATAGAAAGTTTTAAAAAAGGTAAATAAATGAGATGATAAATTTATATAAAGAAATACCAAGCAGTGTGACAAGACAGGTTAGTATTTGGACTTGGTGCTCAGGGCCCAGATCCTTAGAAGCATCTGATACTTCCTCTGAGTCCTGGCTAGCAAAAGGACTAAATAATGTGTCACATTCAAGAAATAGATGGACAATGACAAGCAGCTGGTGCTTGTCTACCATTCAGAGCCACCTGGAAACAGGCTTACTGGGAAGTCAGTGCCATCACCAGAAGCCACCTCATGAAGGCTCTGTGAACTCAAGGGAAAGTGTATTGATGTTACCCTGAATGTGATGGGAAGCTAGTTGGCAGCTTATAGCAGAAAAAGAGACAGACTTGATGTGATAGACCTCAGCAGAGGCACCTTGCTAACGGCAGAGACAAGAGTGGGCACAGTACTGCCACTGTGAAGAGCATCTGGGAAAGAAATGATGACACCTTGGTCTAGCATGCAGTGGGAATTAAAGTGGGAAGAGAGGTCTGATAGTTTGTAGTAGACACAACAGAACCGATGGGACGCACAGGAAAGACATTATGTTGAGGGTGGGCCTACGTTTTGACTTGAGCAGCTGGATGGGGCCATTAACCATGATGAAAATGGGTGGAGGCCAATTGGTTTGGGAGTAGTTATCTAGACCCCTATAATGTCATGGGATGGTGTTGCCTACTGGACATCCATGCTGACACCTCAACTAGGTGGTGCAATATAAGATTGCAGGGGCCTGTGAACATACAACTTTTCATGTTTATTTGCCCAAGTGATAGTTAAAGCCTTAGGTCTAAGTGGATTTGGGTAAGACAGATGGCTGCTGTAGAAGAGAATGGATGATCCCGGGAGCTTCAGTATTTAGAGATCAAGCAGGGACAAAAACATCACTCAAGAAACCCAGCATCCACTGAGAGCAGGGAGGTGGGACCAGTCTCGGTTCACACAAATCAAGGAAATGAAATCGCTCATGGGGCGAGATAAGTCCACCAGCTGTGCAGAAGAAAAAAGTTAAGATAGGGTAAAGAACTGGCTCTGTTCCATTTGATAAGGGCCCTCATGAGTATGAAGATTCTATATCCAACATCATTAAGTCCTTCTTTCAGTGAACAACTCCTGAGTCTACAAGTTGCCAGAGACCAGCCCAAGAAGGTGAGATGAGAGGGCCCAGTAGAGAAGTAAAACAAGGACAAATGGCATTATAATTCAGCATGATAAATTATGACAACAGCTGGCTCAAGGGGACTTAGGATGACAGTGACTGAGACAGAGCTGCATGCAGTCCTGGTGCTGCTCATTTGCAGCATGACAAGCTGTTCTCTCAAAGGGGCCTGGTAATGCCAGTCTCAGCACGTTGAACCACAGCAAGGGTTTAATGAATGTCAGCCATGGAATGTGAGGTAAGAAAGGGATGTGGCCTGTCTGCAAGAACTCAGTAAGATGTCACAGAAAGAGGGATCATTCGAACTGGTTCTGGAAAGTGCAAGGTGAGCCTATCTGGGCTACAAGAGACCTATGGGAATTCTAGACTGGAAATAGAGGAGGCAGGCGCAAGAGTGGAAAGAGAGCAGCTGTGGAGTGGCATGGATGTAGTTTCATGTATGTATTACAGGTATGTAGTGAATGAGGACAGCTGAGCATAGTTTGGTTGGAAATGCTCTTGTATTCCATGAAGGAGAGCAGGCCTTGCTCTTCAGAGAGAAAATCTTGCCTTGCAGGCAAGCCCCTTTACCTCTGAGCCATCTCTCCAATCCTATTTTTCTTTTTCACTGAGAGGTTTAATATATGCATGTGGAGTAATTTGATCGCATTCCCATCCTTTCATTCTTTCTGGTCTCCTATCGCCTTGCCCCCCTCCCTTCCTTGAAGGCCCTCCTCTTTCAAGGTGTCCTTCCTGTGTTTTGTTGTTTTACTCTTCCTGCCCTCCTCCGTCCTCCATGTCAAAACGTTAAGGGCTCAGAATCATGCCAGTCTTGTGGGGTATCTAACCACTGTGGGATCATAAATGCACCTGTCAGTTCATGTTGGAGAGACAGAGTCCCAAAGTACATCTAAGCACCCTGTGTCTCTTACATTCTTTCAGCTCCCTCTTCCGCAGTGTTCACCTGGAGGACATGGTAGAATTCTCCTTTATCCCTGGACAGCCTCTAGGTTCCTCCTTTGATGAGTTTTGAGTCTCTTCTGTGTCTACCACCATTTCCATAGAGATGGCTTTCTGGTTAACATTGAGAGCAGCAGTCATACAAATGTTAACTATTGGGCAGGAGAGATGGCTTAGTGGTTAAGGCACTTTCCTGAAAAGAAAAAGACCCAGGTTCATTTCCCCAGTATGCACGTAAGGCCAAATGCACAAGGTACCTCATGTGTCTGGAATTCATTCCAGTGGCTAGAGATCCTGGTGCACCCATTCTCTCTCTCTTTCTGCTCCCCTCTCTAAAATTAAAAAAAAAAAAAGATTTTTTAAAAGAAACATTAATTCTTAGGGTCTATTTTCACAACCAAATTACGAAGTTTGGGGTAAGGTCAAACAGCATGCTTCCAGGTAGCCCTAATATCTTCTCAAGTTTGAAATCAACTAGGTTTCAGCTAACATTCCATTTTCATAATTCATCTACATCCATGTGTATGTGGGAGGAAAAATGAACACAAAAAGGGTTATAAATGAAATGATTAGCAGGAAAGTCAACATACCACTTAATTTTTTCCCTTAACTGTCAAGTCTGAGTTCTTTCAAGTTATGTTGTTACAAAACTTCTATTTTTGCCAGGTGTGCTGGTGCACTACTTTAGTCCTAGCACATGGGAGGCAGAGGTAGGAGGATCACTGTGAGTTGGAGGCCATCTTGAGATTACAGAGTGAATTCCAGGGCAGCCTGGGCTAGAGCAAGACCCTACCTTAAAAAACAAAACAAATATATACACATATAAAATTTGAAAGCAATCTTGGGCACATCTTCCCTTGGTTTAATTTGCAGTTGAGGAATCTGAAGGGTGTAGGAGTTTACTGATTTGCAAGGTTAGGCAAGCTCATCATTGTGGGTCTCGGGAGAGCAATCTCAGATTAAAAGTTTAGACTGGGTTAGGGCAAGAGGCAGGACTAAGATCTTTGTTTACACCTTGTATTATGTAGCTGTGACATCCATTGATGCCATCTTCCCCCAGAGCCTGAGAACTGTCTCATTGATGTTGCTCTCTCAGGAAGCCACCAGTCTACTGAGGGATCAACATGGGGCCAGCCACGGGGCAGCCTTTAGGGAAAAAGCCTTTCACCTGGTGTTTCCTTCCTCCCCAGGGCCAGGCACTACACCGCCCTAACCTCCACCTTCCCTCTGTGACACAGACCTCAATTTTGGAAGGCCGTCATAAGCAGCTCAAGCAAGAAGCACGGTTTTGAATGAGTGATGGGACCCGCTTACTGTTACTTCTAGTGCCCACTGATTTGTGCTCTCTGTCCGTCCTTTCAGATATCTTTTAAGAAGTAGGGATTAGAAGGTGAAAACATAGAGCATCAGGCCGGATCCATGTCTTCACTGTTTCCAGAGTGCACATGAGACAGTAATGAGGGATACTGGCAATGCAAACACAGTGATACTTCTCCCACTTTGGGGACCATAGGAATGGTAACTGACCATCGACCCACTGGTTTTTCTTTTAGAGGTAAATGTAATAGAAGAGTCTCACAGTTCAGTAAAGTCACCCAGAAGCAAAGGGTAACAATCCTAATATTTATGTCTTCCTACTTCTGGGTAAAGATATCTTTCCTGATTTTCTTCGAAGAAAGTGCGATTGTGGTACAATATATTAGGATTGTTGAACTGAAGCTTTGTTAATGACTAATAAAAATGTAAAAAAAAAAACTGGAGTTGGAGGGATGGCTTAGTGGTTAAAGTGTCTGCCTGCAGTGTCTAAGGACCACATTTGATTCTCCAGGGCCTACATAAGCCAGTTGACAAAATGCACATGCAATTGGAGTTTGTTTGCAGTGGGTGGATGTCCCGACATGCCTATTCTCTCTATCTGCCTCTCTCCCTCTCAAAATGGATACATAAGATTTTTATAATTACATTTGTGCCAGGTATGGTGGCACATGACTCAAATCCTAGCACAAAGGAGGCAGAGGTAGGACTATTGCTAAGAGATCGAGGCTACACTGAAACTACATAATGAATTCCAGGTTAGCCGGGGACTGAGTGAGACCCTACCTCAAAAACAAAAACAAACAAACAAACAAAAATCCTCCTTCCTCGGCTTCCTGAATGCTGGAATTACAGGCATGCAACACCACGCCAGGCTTCATTTCTTGTCTTTTTCTTGTTTTTCATTAAAAAAAAAATATTTATTTATTAGAGACAGAGAGAGAAAGTAGAGAAAATGTACGCTTCAGAGCCTCCAGTCCCTGCAAGTAAACTCCAGATGCATGTGCAACCATGTGCATCTGGCTTGTGTGGGACTTGGAGAATCGAACCTGGGTCCTTAGGCTTTGTAGGCATGTACCTTAAGTGCTAAGCCATCTCTCCAGCCCCCCCCTTTTATTATTTTTATTTATATATTTACTAGAGAGGGAGGGAGGGAGATTATCTTTTCTGTAATGGCTGTTCTTTATTCATCTATTCAGGTTGGTCAGCCTGGTCAGAGTAGGAATGTGCTTCCTCTGGTGTTCACTCTTCCATCCTCAGCAGCTCAGACAGTCACTAATATGCATGCAAAATGGAAGAAAGAACAAAGCTAAGCATCTGTTTTGCTGACATTAGTAAAAATATTCCTGGGCTGGAGAGATAGCTTAGCGATTTAGGTGCTTCCCTGTGAAGACTAAGGATCCATGTTTAACTCTCCAGATTCCACCTAAGCCAGACCACAGGGGTGAGGCAAACTTAAGGTCTCACATGCCCACTAGGTGGCACAAGCATCTGGAGTTCAATTGTAGTGGCTGAGACCATGGTATGCCAGTTCTCTCTATTGCTATCTCTGAAAATAAATAAAAAAATGTATCTGACAGTTTTCTCCAGGGAGGTGCTATAAACCTGTGTTTGAGCACAGTGATCATATCACTTGTGGGCTAAGGTTTATGAATATTTATGCTCTGGAGCTCATCTTCAGTGGCTAGAGGCCCTGGCATGTTCATCCTCTCTTATTCTATTCTATCTGCTCCTTTCTCTCTCTCAAATAAATAAATTAAGTACTTAACAAGGAATCTCTTCCCCCTCAAAAGCAGATCACAAAGACAAAGAGCAAAGATCACTTTTCAGGCGGCCTCACTTGTAGCAGCCCAAGTGTTCACTTTTACCTACTAACTTTCGGGTTCAGGAGATAGCTTGGTCAGTAAAGTGTTTGCCTTTGATCCTCACAACACACAGAAAAATGCCAGTCATTGGCTGGGCATGGACCTATAATCCCAGCATTCACAAGGCAAAGTTAGGAGGATGTCTGGGAGTTTGAGGCCACCCTGAGACTCCGTAGTGCCTGGGCTAGACTGAAACCCTACCTCAAAAAACAAACAAAAATGCCAGTCATATGGCACCTGCTTTTAATACCAGAGGAAGAGACAGAGGGACCATTGAGGCTTGCTATCCAGTCAGTCTAGCTACTTTGTAAACTGCAGGGCACTGGAAGACCTTGCCTCAGACAAACAAACAAGCAAACAAGTAGGGAGTATTCCTGTGGAATGACATTCAAGTTTGTTCTTCAGCATCCACATTCACAGGCACACATGCACATGTGCACCCACACACATACATGCACACACACATGTACCTCACACAAAAATCTACATATAAAAATACATGGACATGGGCTGGAGAGATGGCTCAGTAGTTGAAGGCACTTGCTTACAAAGCCTGACAGGCTGGGTTCAATTCCCCAGCACCCATGTAAAGGCAGATGCACAAAGCGGTATATGTATCTGGAGTTTGCAGTGGCAGGCGGCCCTGACACTCCCATACTATTTCGTTCTCAATATATGCTTGCAAATAAATAATCAATAAAACCTTGCTTATTTATTTACTTGAGAGGGAGAGACAGAGACAGACAGAAAGACACACACACACACACACACACACACAGAATGGGTGTCACTGCAAAGAAACTCCAGATGCATGTGCCACCTTGTGCATCTGGCTTATGTGGGTACTGGGGAATTGAACCTGGGTGCTTAGGCTTCACAGGCCAGTGCCTTAACCACTAAGCTATTTCTCCAGCCCCAACACAAATACTTTGCTATGACTGAGTTTTTGTTCTTTTTCTTTATGTGGCTTTCTAAGCTGTGTAAGTTTCAGTCCTCCTGAAGCTGGATTTATTCCTGACAATGTGTACAGTGGCTACCAGGAAGAAATGAGCTGATCAGTGAAGGATGTGTGTAGGGCATTTCTACCAGCTCATGCTGGCTGGTCTGTGTCTGCTATTTTCATTATGTAGAATTGGACTAACATCCAGTTTCATCAAGTATGGTCCTTGACTTTCTGGCCTGGGCCACAGAGTGCTGGTCCCCAAATAGAGCCTATTTAAACACAAAGGAATACAAGTGCAATTTTTGATATTTAAGTTTAATATACTGATAAATTGTCAGGTAGGCCCCTAGAAGTTAGCATTGGGAAAGTGAGCCATGGAGTCCAAGGGGGAGGTTAGAGTTATATGTGTTAGCCCTCTGTAGATAGGTAAGGCAGTTGAAGTCAGTGTGGATAAAGAAAACTCCAGGGAAAGATTGTAGAAGAAGAACAGATCATGTCTCAGGATACAAACCAACCTTTAATAACCAAGCAGAGTGGATTGGTGGTCGTGTGTGTGTGTGTGTGTGTGTGTGTGTGTGTGTGTATGTACAGGAATTTTGTCATCATCCTATTCTTTCAGATCATCAGGCAAACAAAAGATCCACAGGAAGTCATTTAGATCTGTGCTTCTTAAATCTAGCCCCTAGGGCTATCCCCCAAACACTGAATCAGACTCCCCTGCTTGAGTGAATCTGGCTGAAATTTTTAAAATTTTGTCTGTGTGTGTGTATGTGTGTGTGTGTATGAATACATTCAAGAACAGAGGATTGCTTCTCCCACTCATGTCCACCCTTAAAAACAAAATTTTAATATAGAGGACAATTACTGCCATCACTTCAGAAACAGTCTCACATAGCTAGTGTGCAATGCAACAGTGAAGTAACTTTTTGCAATTCTCTAGGAACGAAATCTCACTCTACACAAAGGCTTTCTCCTCAAGTTGTTGGTTTCCTTATTGCTGACAAAGCTGACAGCCTGGAGACAGACAGCAGAGTGTGGCGTGGGTGCTCTTACACACCAACCCACCCCGTGTCCTCTACCTGGCTAAGCCTTGAACTTCCTCACGGGTTGCATACAGAGATCTCAAACAGGGAGGGCAAGTTGGGGTCTGAGAGGAGCTCCTATCTGACAGTGAGGTCCCACTTGAGAATGTGATGTTGGAATACATTCCTGCAATAAGTGAGCTACTACGTTGTAAGTTTATCTAGCAGAGATGCAGTAAAAACCTTGCAGTCAGATGTGAGTCCTGAACGTTCTTCTTCAACACTGGGGTAATATCTGCCACATGTCCAGAGCCTAGCTGGAATATCATAATGCCTGTTCAACACTGGGATAATGTCTGCCACATGTCCTGCGCCTGGCTGGAATATCATAATGCCTGTCTAAAGTGGATGGCACAGGGCAACTTTGGAACAGTGTTCTGCTAATGTTGAGTAACACAGACGTAATTTTTTTGTTTTAGTATTGGCATTTACAATCAATATTTTGATTTATAAAGACTATTCTAATAAGAATAGATTTAATATAAGGATTTTGTAATAGCCAAATAGGGTGGTGAATGCCTGTAATCCCAGTACTTTTGAGGTGTGGAGGAGGACAGTGAGTTCAAGGTCAGTCTGGATTATATACAGTGAGTACCAAGCTAGCCTGGGGTACATAGCAAGACTGTCTACAAAAATAAGGAGCTAACCCAAACAAAAGTAAGTAGTAATTCTTTTTTCAATTGTATATGTATATATAATTTTAATTATATATGTATATACATAATTAAATATATATTATATATATATAACATATATAATATATATATGTTATATATATATGTTATATATATAATATATATATTAAATATATATATTATATATATATAACATATATAATATATATAAATTATATATGTGTATATATATATTATGTGTGTGTGATAGATAGATAGATAGATAGATAGGTTTATGTGTGTATGTGTGTGTCTATATTATATAAATGTATATATATATATATGTTATATGTATATACATATATATAATTTATATATATATTATATATACATAGATATATATATTATATGTACATATATATAACTTATATATTATGTGTATATTATATATACATATACATATATGTATGTATATATATATATAAATGTATAAATATGTGTGTATCTATATGTATACACATATACATATATGTATGTATATATATAAATGTATAAATATGTGTGTATCTATATGTATACACATATACATATATGTATGTATATATATATAAATGTATAAATATGTGTGTATCTATATGTATACACATACACATATATGTATGTATATATATAAATGTATAAATATGTGTGTATCTATATGTATACACATATACATATATGTATGTATATATATATAAATGTATAAATATGTGTGTATCTATATGTATACACATATACATACACACGCACACACACACACACACACACACACATATATATATATATATATGGATGGATGGTTGGCAAACACAGAGGGGGGGAGAGAGAGAGAGTAGGAGGGAGAAAGTGAAGGAGAATGGGCATATCAGGGTCTTTTGTCACTGCAAATAAACTCCAGATGCATGTGCCACTTTGTACATTATATATCTGGTTTTACTTGGGCACTAGGGAATTGAGACCAGGCTGTCAGACTTTGAAAGCATGTGCGTTTAAATGTAGAGGCATCTCTCCAGCCCAAATAGCAATTCTTTTGGTTGTTTTTCTTTTGCTTTTTGAGGTAGCATCTTACTCTAGCACATGCTGACCTGCAACTCACAGTGATCCTCCTAGCTCTGCTTCCCAAGTGCAGGGACTAGAGGCATGCACCACCGCACCCAACTCCAAATAGCAGTTCTCAGCAAAGTTTAGAAAGCTTTCATTTTCCAATCAGGTGGAAAGAGGGTTTTGTTGATGGGCTCAGAGGGATTTACCAGTTTATTGTCCCCAGGATTTAGGAATTACATTCTATGACTGTATTAGGCAGAGCCACAGGAAGATGCTGACACTTGCCCATTCACATGGCTCCACAGAGTGTTTACCTGGCTGTGCCTTCTGAAAATTAACAGCTGTTTCTTCTTGTGCTGTGCTTTATGTTGCTGTTGTTGTTTTCTTTTGTGTTTATATGAATTTTATATGTCTGATGATTCAGAATTTATGTTCTGGTAAGCAGATCAGAAATCATTGTTAAAGATCCAAAAAGTCTTCTGCTTGTATTTAGATGTTTTATGCCCCAAACGGTGAGCTAGTGCAGCTGGCATGTTCATTTAGAGGACGGGATTGGCATAGGTTACATTAAGTGAAGTAATCCAAACTCAGATGAGCAAGCCACGTGTTCTCTCAGACAGGAGGGTGGTCGCTTGTAATATCTGTAAGTGTGTCTATATGGGAGACCAATCTGAGTAGAACCTGTAAAGATAGAATGACATAAGTAAAAATGCGCATAAAGAGGTGAATAGGAGCCAGGGGGGATGGAAAGGTGAAAGGTCACCTGTGACATATAAATAGGATGGGGGACATTAAGGAAGAATGGAGAGCATGAATCAACTAAAACAAATTGCATTTAAAAATCCCAAGACAGATGATGCCTAAATTTCTGCAGGCTAACTAAAACAATGAAATTAAATTTTAAAAGAGGAGATGGCTCTACTTTGGTTTGCTTCTAACTAGGGCCATTTTTGTTAGTGAATGTAGACGCTGAGGTGGATAACAGTGCTGTTGGTGCTATGTCCAATGTGGCTGCATTGTGAAGTTTAGCTCCATGATTGCACCCCTCCTTGCGTTAAATGTTAGAGAAACACCACAACCCCCATGACATTTCTGGGAAGAGCTGTGTAGCCATTAGAGATCTCTAAATTAATGTAGCACTCCCTGCGCATCACTGGTGACTCCTCCAAAGGTTGTTTGTCTACAGAGGAATCCAAAGACACTGAGAACAGGTGAAGGTCACTTTGCATTGAAAGTCATGACTCCTCCAACACACGAATAGTGTCAAACTATTGATATGGGGATTCAGAACTTGGCAGGGATGAGGGGGCAGGACAAAAATGTTCTTATGATTGTTACTTAGTAAACTTTTATTTGGAGAGTGTACTGCTATATATGTTACAGACAACAAAACACGTGACCTGTGAACCATCATAAAGAGTAAAATCCACAGGGTGGTTCATTCTGAGGTTGAAATGAGGTGGTTATATACACATTACCTAGATACAAAATAATGTTAGCTCTCTTTTCCTTTCCCACATGCACAAATATTTTCTTCCCCATCTCAGGAGAAACCTTGTGTCATATTCAGTTTGTATAACATAACCCTAAAAGACACTCTTAACACCTTTCTTTTCCACCTCTGTCCCTGTTTCCAACTCCCAGGAACTTATTAGGACAGCTCTACCATTCATCATGCTAAGGGCTCACTTAGTTTTATTTTTCACAAGGCATCTTCAAAAGATCAAAGTTTAAGCTTTAGAGGAAACATCCATTTTAATTTGCACAGGAGATAGAAAAGAGGACTATTTTGTGGACATGTTACTAAAACACATGCATTGTGGAATGTGGAGAGGGCAAGGATAATGGTATTTTTTATTTAAAAACTCCCTGCATTTTATAATATTTTATTGTTATTAGAGAAATTTTTCCTTCTTGAGATAGGTTCTTCCTGTGATGTCCAAACTGGCCTTGAGCTTGACTTGGAGTGATTGCTCCTGCCTCAGCCTGCTCCGAAGTAGCCGAAACTACCTGGGGATGAAGGCGCATGTCACTGCATCTAGCGGGAATGCTTTAGTTTTTAGAAAAATCTGGTGAAGTAAAACGATGTATTAGCATCTATCTGTAATCAAAGATTGCTATGCAGGCATACCGGGATGGAAACGACCAAGTCAAGTCCCCTTGCAAACACACTGACTGGACCAAGGAAAATGCTGGTCAAAACATAACAGAATTCTCATCTGTGGAACGTTTTTAGTAAGATACTTGTGGATGTTCCAGACGATTTTTGGTAAATGAAGCTGGATTCTACAGGTTTGCAGAGGATAGCACTCTGGAAAGTATCAGTATCAGCCATTTACTTCTGGTAGGTACAAGAGGGAGAAAACCCATGACTGAAATAGCTCTGCATGTGTGATGGCTGCCATTCCATAGCAAGTGACCTCATGTGCTGGTTCTGGGGCCGGAGGGTGTTCTGAAGAGGCAGAGGAAGGTCTGAGGAGATAAGTTGTCAGTTTTAAGCCTCTCTAGTATTTCTGCGTGTCTGGGCAAAATGAGAATTCTTTATCTGATTCAAGCATCTACATATTTAATCATTTAAATATTAAAAGTTACCTCACATGTTTTCAAAGATTATTTTCTGCTAGTCTCAAGTACCATCAGCTCAAGAATGTGTGGTGTGTTTGGTGCATGATGAACTCAAATTTGGGTGACCCTGTAAACACACACAAATATAGAAAAAATAAATCTTAAAAGTATAAATTTTGACTGGGGATATGTGTTAGCCTGCAAAACCTAAGTATCCAGGTTTGATTCTCCAGTACCCACGTAAGCCTAATGCACAGGCTAGCACATGCATCAGAGTTCATTGCTGTGGTAAAGGCCCTGGCAAGCCCGTTTTCTCCCTGTTTTTTTTTTTCCCTCCACACCTCTCTCCCTCTTTTTCACACTCAAATAATTAAAATAAGTATTTCTTAAAGTGTCAACAAGTAAACAAATACTATAAATATGGCAAAGTCCAGACAAATAAAAAAAAATATTTCATTAGATTGATAATTGATTCACCCTTAATACTTTTTCCTTCGCCCCCCTCACCACCTTCATAATGTATAATTTTTCCTTGACAACTTCTCTACTTTCAATAAACCATGATTATGCCCTCCCTCCCCAATTTCCCCTTCCCAAATCCGCTCTTCATCATATCCCTACCCTCTTTTTGTTAGTGTCTCTTTTGTTTTTATGTCATCATCTTTTTTTTCCTATTATGGGGTCTTGGGAAGGTATTGCTAGGCACTGTGAAGTCCTGGATATGGAGGACAATTTCTGTCTGGGGAGTTGTACTGTAAGAAGTCCTATGCTTCCTTTGGTTCTTACATTCTGTCTGCCACGTCTTCCACAATGGACCCTGAGTCCTGGAGTGTGTGATAAGAAATGTTTCAGTGCCGAACACTCCTCTGTCACTTCTTTTCAGCTTTACCAGCCCCCCTTTTTAGTTCAATACTATTAAGCAAAACTTAGGGTGGCGACATAGATTTTGCATCTTGCACCTACGTTGGATCCAGCTATCTTAGAGGTTAACCATAGTAAATGAGTTGTGCACACAGGGTCAGAAGGCTCTGAGACGAATTAATAAAGCTATAGGGAGCTAGTTAATCTGTAACTGTGGCTGATTGACGAGATTGGAGCTACTTTAATTGCCCTAGCCCTTCTTCCATCTTGCTAAAATGCTGCCAGATCATATTGTTAATTCAAATTCTCAGGATCTGTTGGAGTTCAAACTCGCAAATCAGGTTCTCTCTAATAAACTCTACTAAACTAAACTAAAGAACTCTTCCTTTCGGCAATCCTCAACACTTCTTCATAGAAAGGAAGATCTTGCAAAGGTTCACCCGGGAGACTAGAAGAACGAACCCCATCTTCTCCTCTAATATATTTGCCCCCCTTCTTCTGGATAAAGTAGACAGAAAGATAGGGGTTAGGTTCCAGAGTGGGGGGACTCCAACCTTTGTTTCCCACCCCACGTTCGGGAGGGAAGTTTCTGGAAGTTGTTCTTGGGTGTGTCTCAGCTCGGATTTCTGGACCCCTGGGGGGCCCTGCCTTATCCAGTTGCCATGGAGCGCCCCGGCCGTGGTCCTTCTGGACCAAGCATCTTTTGCACGCTCCGCCACCATCCTCCCTGCCTAGGGCTCCGGCGTCCCGGGAGGCCCAGAGCGGTGGGGCTGCGGGAAGCTAGGAGTTCCTCTTCCAGCACATTCCTTGCTGCTGGTTTAAGATTAATCTCTCCTTCCCTCTCCTCCTCCCCCAGGGTCCCGGAGACCCCGCTGCCCACATCTGGGACAAAGTTACCCTTGCTCCGCGGGCTGCTGGGTGACAGGGCATTAAGGCGCCTCTGGTTGCTGGCTGGGTTTTTCTCTCTCTCTGATTGTCATGAATTGATACTAGTTTTTCAAGGATTCCCCAAGGTTTGTTTGTTTTAGCTCCGTGACTTTGTGTTCAAAACTTTATATCACCACGGAAAAATGGCCTCAAATAGTTGAGCTTAGCAACTTTTCTTTCAAATTTATCTGAGCAAATAGATGAGTGAATAAAGGTATTATTAAAATGCCCCTGGTTTTAAATAATTGTCAAAATTTCGATACTGCTCGACTTAATTTTTTTTTTTTTTTTAGAACATGCTTTGTATGGGAACATCATGGGTTAATACCATCTTTTCCCTCCCCCCAGCCCCCATTCCGCTAGGGCCCTCCTCAGTGGGGTTGCTGGTGTTCCCCATTTCCTCTGTTTTATTGTTTGGATGTTGGGCCTTATAAAAGAGATCCTTAGTTTCTGTTTTCTTGTTGTCCATCTTTTCTTTATGCTTTGCTTTCTGGCCTTTTTTTTTTTTTTTTTTTTTTTTTTTTTTAAATAAGCTTGTCCCTCTACTGAGCTTGTCTTTCCAACTATTTTGTGTTTAATTTCTGAAAGCTAATCTTTGAGTGTCCTTTTGGGGTGTATGCATATCTTTTGTCCATGCAATCGTTCTCTTTATGTTACTTTATAGACAATTGTATTTTTGTTTTCAACGTTTATTTTAGAGAGATGTTGGGAAAAGAGAGAAGAAGAAGAAAGAGAGTGAATGAATTAGAAGGGGTACTTCAGGGTTGCTGCTAAGGAACTCCAAGGGCATGCTCTATTTTGCGGATTGGCGTTTACATTAGTATTGGGGAATTGACCCCAGCCACTAGGATTTGCAAAGCAAGAGGCTTTAGCCGCTGAGCCATCTCTCCAGCCCATTATTCCTTTTTTATTTCATTATTTTATGTATGTGTGTATGTAGGTATGTATCTGTGTGTCGGTCTGTCGGTCTGTCTGTCTGTCTATATAGAGAGAGGAGTGTGTGTAATAAATTGGCACCCAGGGCCTCAGCCACAGAAATTGAATTCCAGATTCTTGCACCAGCGAGTGGGCATGTGTGACCTAGTGCTTGTCTCACCTTGTGTGTTTGGCTTACATGGAATCTGGAGAGTACAAAATGTGTGTTTAGGCTTTGCAGGCGAGTGCCTTAACCAATAAGCCATCTCTCAAACTCCATTATACCTTTTTTTTTCCTGATGTAATTGTTAAGGTTTTTAAATGCTTTGCTGTTTGCTGCATGTTGTTCATTTCAACCAAATTGCATTGCTTTATCTTTTTGTAATCCATAATTGTCTGCATATATGCATGTGTACATGTATACACACACACACACACACACACACACACACACACATTCTTATAAGTCCAGTGGAATTACAGTCCAAAACCCTGCTGGATGTTTCAAATCATGGACAATACTGAACTCTTAGGTACTATTTTCGTATACATGCCTATGATAACTTAAAACTCTGATGAGTTCTCATGGTAAGAAATTAACAATAAACTAGCAATAAATAAGACAAGCACAATATACTTTTCTAAAAGTTCAACAAGTCTGGTATCCCTCTAATGTATCTTATTGTATTGAGCTCCTCTGGTATTGATGTAAGCTGGAACAAAGCCTGTGTGAAATGCATGACATAGGTGTCAAGCTGCTGGGAAACTGATGTAGTGTCAGATGTTTGGTTGATCCAGGCTCATTATATACACTATGGACATGTTGATTGTTGGATGTCAGCAGTAGCTTGTTTCCATGGCTGTGAGTCCTTTGCATTGAAAGATATTTGCATAGATCTTTTGGAAGGACATTGAAATCAGAAGTTTCTGTTCTTCCATGTTTTGTGCTCAAGTGCTTCCTTTGCATGTTTGTGAATGCAGGTTCTGTCAGAGGACCTGGGTTTATCATAATTATCCTTTTTTCATAATTTCTTCACCTGGCAGAAATGTAACAGAAAGTTGGTTCTTCACTGGCAGATGCATCTCCAGTAGTTTGTGTTTCTCAAACTGATAGATCTGTGTAACCATCCCTTTACTTGTAGTAAGTGGTTGGTGATACTTGTTTGAGTGAATCCCTCACTTGAAATCTTCATATAGACTCAGGTTTTTGTTGTTGTTGTTGTTGTTGTTTGAGGCAGGGTCTCATTCTAGCTCAGCCTGACCTATAATCCATTCTGTATTCTCAGGCTGGCCTTGACCTCAAGGTGATCCTCCAACCTCTGTCTCCTGCTGTGAGTGCTGAGACTAAAGGCATGTGCCTGGCTCCCGCTGCCTTTTGTTAGACACATTTTCTATTCATTTCTCCTACACTTTAATTTCTTTTCTCCCTTTCTCTTTCCTCTCTTTTGTCCCTTTTGCCTTATCCTTTCCTACCCTTCACCCTCTTTCATTTTATTTCACTTTTTTAATTTTGATGCAAGATTCCAAGCTAATCTAGAACACTCTACATATGTTGGATTCCAACTCATAATCTCCTCACATTGGTCCCTCTCAAGTGCTGGATTTCAGGCATGAACCATTACACCCACCCAGCATACCCAGCTTCTTTTCCTCCTCAGCAAACAAGCATGAGTTTCTTTGTTCTTCACAATTCCATAAGTAGAAAATTCCTTTTTAAAGCAGATCTTAATTAACACCTTCAGCCTTTGAAGTTTTAATTTCCTAAATTGAGAAGTTTTAGTTTTTTCATAAGGAAGTATATTACATCTTTTCTTTGCCCAGCTCAGGCTGCTGGCATCAAAGTTCTTATGCTCTGAGGCCACTGGTTAGTAAAATAAGGGCTGCTTGAACACAAACACTGGAGTCTGGCAGTTGTGATAAAGGACAGTGCCTACTGTGTAGTAAGCACACACACACACACACACACACACACACACACACACAGGAGTAGCATATATGGCATGGACACACTGGACAAAAATGATTCATATTTGAGATGGAATGGAATGAGATTGCATCACATTACTCAGTGACATAAAACCTTTATTTCTGTAAGGTGCTATTTCTAAGTAAAAGGTAATATGAATGATTCTACCAGTCTTCCATCATATCTTCTTCTCATTTTGTGACTCAACTCAATTTTAATTAGCTACACAAAAATCTGGATTTATAAAAATAAGTTTCTTGCTGGGTGTGGTGGCTCACACCTTTAATTGAAGCAGTGAGTTCCAGGACACCCTGAGACTACAGAGTGAATTACAGGTCAGCCTGGGCTACTGTGATACCCTACCTCATAAAACAAAACAAAACAGAAAAAAAAAAAGGAAGAATGAATTGTACAATAAGAGTCTAGTTCCAACTCTAACATTTCACATATTTGAATATTTGGTGGGGAACTAAATTATAAGAACTGAGAAAAATTTTAAAGATATATTTGATTTATTCTCTTAAAACCAAGAGCTTTTATTTATTCACTGATCTGCTCCTTAGGGCTTTCTCTGTGTCATAGGTAAGAGCAGGCTTGGGTTTTGCAATAGTGAACAGTTGAGATAAGTAAAACTTCTGTCCTTAAAGTGTGATCAGGTAGGAAAGGCAAATAGTAAGTAGACAGAGAGTCAGATGAGATAATTACATCTGGAATATTTTCTGTTTTATAGAGATGGAGCAAGAGTTGCAAAATGGAGAACCTGCTGAAATTAGAATCATCAAGGAAGCATCCAAGAAGGCATTTATGTTTGTTAATAAAGGACTGAACACCAGTGAATTGGGCCAGAAGGAAGAAGCAGAAAACTACTACAAGCAAGGAATAGGACACTTGCTCAGAGGAATTAGCATTGTATCCCCAGAGCCTGAGCACACAGGTCCTGCGTGGGAGTCAGCTAGACAGATGCAACAGAAGCTGAAAGAAACACTAGGGCATGTGCGCACCAGGCTAGAGATTCTAGAGAAGGGCCTTGCCACTTCCCTGCAGCACGATCTTCAGGACGTGCCCAAGTTCCATCCAGAATTCCCACCTAAATACATGGTGAAAAGTCAGGTGAACCTCAGTCCTTCAGTTCTCCAGTCAGCATGCTGAGGTGACTGGAAACACTCCAGTTGAGTGCAGGGCCACTTGCCACAAGACCCTCTTCTCTTTTAGCACCATCACCAAGCCATCCAGCAGAAGCTCCCCCCACTTACACTCCACAGGCTGCACTGTGTGCTATGGACCAGACTGGGGAGATTTCGTCATTTGGAGAAGACTTCTGTAGGAACCACACACCTCCACCCCCTCTTGAAACCTCAGGGCTAGATGCAGATGAGTTGATTTTAATACCAAGTAGAGTACAGGGTTTTTGTTTGTTTGTTTGTTTTGTAAATCCTGCAGGAGAGGTTAATATGTGGGGTACTTTCAAATTGTGAGGTTCTTGGATAGTTCTCTGGATACAGCTCTAAACCAGCCTCCTGGGTTGCTTCAGGTAAGCATAAATTGAAATACATGCTAGATTATGTTTCATTAGTTTTAATGTCTGTAGTATGTGTTATGTGGTTGTGTCTGTGAGGTGTAAGCACGTGTATTTTTCTGATCGGGTGCCCTTAGACTCGCCTGTGGTGGCAGAACAACAGCGGACATCATCTCCGATACTCACCCACCTGTTTTTTCCTTATAACGGAGGATTTAGACCTTGCCTTTCATAAATCCCAGAGATTTTCTGGTCTCTGATGTCCAAAGGACTGGGTTACAGATATGCATGGCCATACCCCGCTGTTTCTTAGGTACTAGAAATTAGAATTCAGGAACTCTCAGATCCCCTCAGGACCTCAAGCTTACACAGGACGTGCATGTAGCTACTGAAACACCTCTCCAGCCTGCAGAAGATATTATTTGTATTTGTTAATGTGCATAATGTGTCCAGGATAGGAAGCAAAGAACACATTCCACTTTCTTTTTGTATATTTTTCCTGAGACTTAATAAATAAGCACAACCATTCATGCTTCCTAATTTTTTTTGTTTATTTTTGTTTATTTATTTGGGAGCTATGGAGGGGTTTGAGGAGGGGGAGGGAGAGAAAGAGAAGTCTCAGGTTAAATCAAGACACAAGCACACACTTGCCAAACTAAAATATTCATAAATTTTATCCAGATCAAACTGAGGGCCAGAATTGGCCTAGAACCAGCCAACCAAGGGCACTTGTGTCCCACAAGGATTCAGTGTCTGGAGACATTTTTGGTCTAAAGGATCCAAAGGATGGTGGTTGTTTGCAGACTAGATTGATCCTGGCATTGCTGTGCACAGCTCCATGGTACAGCTGCTCAACGAGGGCAGTGTCCTGTAGTTATAGAAACTGACTCTTGGACTCCCTTGCCCAAGAGCAGGCTTAGCTGCTTCTTAAAGCAGAGCCTGAAATGAATAAACCTAACCCTTAGATTTGTTTAAACCAAGACTGAACCCAGTACTTCCACTGCTGCCAGTGCTTTTGATGTCCCTGCACCTCTATTACTGATGACAAAAAAACATGAGTGTGTTTCTTGAGCAGTAAAAAACATCAGTTCATAAGGGATCAGCATGATGTGAGTGAAGAACAAGGAACCTTGACTCTAAGAATTGTTTAAACATTTTGCTCAAATAAAGGATTAGGGGCAGGACTGGTGAACTTTGCTGACCCAGAATACACAGGTGTGCACACACCGTTCTATGATGCTATCACTCTGAGCCCACCTGTTTCTTTCAGCATTCCTGTGGGGCAGTTTGTTACTCTTCATATCGGTGGCTTTCAGTTGTAATTAATTCATCTCACACCTGCACAGCGTGATGGGAAAAGCCCCACCTAAACTCAGTCAGCATGTGTTAACATCCCTTGTCAATACTGGTCATCAGTGCTGCTCAGGGCAAAGATGAATGACAGCAGAGGAAACATGATTACATTATGTTAAATGAGGTAAGTCTTAGTTGTATGATTAACTTCAGGGCAAGTTAAAAGACAGCAACTTACGGAAAAAAGCATCTCACAGAAATATGCTCAGGAAGCCAGACATGGTGGTGCATGTCTTTAACTCCAGCACTCACGAGGCAGAGGTAGGTTGATGGCTGTGAGTTCAAGGCCTCCCTGAGACTACATAATAAATTCTAGGTCAGCCTGGGCTAGAGCAAGACCCTATTTCAAAAAACCTTACAGTAAAAGAAAACAAACAAACAACAACAACAAAAAAAAACAATACAAAACAAACAAACAAAAAATGCTCAGGAAAATCATTTGTAAAGTCAGTAAGTATTCCTGCAGGTCTTTCTCTTCATTCATTCTTACTCGTAGCTCATTCCATTCTGTATTTCATTCTCACCAGTCTCACAGCCACTGAGCAGATGCATTGTCATCCCCAACCTTGACAGGCATTGGTTGAGAAATGTCTGTCTAGAAGCTCAAACTGTAGAAAATTTGACCAGAATGCAGTCAGTCCAAGAGGAGAGATTTGCCCTAAGTAAGATTAATGTCAGGACATTGCTGTGCATTTTTCTGAGGTATTATGAAGGTGGTCATCTAGGGGTACCAGGTTCTGAAAGGATGTCTGCAGGCATGGGGAACTTGGGGTCTTGAAACAGGAACCACTCTGAGTATAACAAAGGAGCTTCTTTGAAGGGAGGGCACTAAGTAAACAGGGCCATTGCTTTTGTCTTGAGTCCAGATGAGGTGGTTTACTCATGGCTGTGGTTATCTATACTCACTCTTCCCTATGGAATGGTGTGCTCTGAGTACTTATGCAGCTTTTACATGGAAGTCAACTTGAAACTTGTTTAAAGATAGTTGGATGGGCTAGAGAGATGGCTTAGCGGTTAAGCGCTTGCCTGTGAAGCCTAAGGACCCCGGTTCGAGGCTCGGTTCCCCAGGTCCCACGTTAGCCAGATGCACAAGGGGGAGCATGCATCTGGAGTTCATCTGCAGTGGCTGGAAGCCCTGGTGCGCCCATTCTCTCTCTCTCCCTCTATCTGTCTTTCTCTCTGTGTCTGTTGCTCTCAAATAAATAAATAAATAAATAAAAATTTAAAGATAGTTGGAGGCTTATTAGAGTTGTGTATAAGAGACACTTTGGGGCATTGTTGAAAGTATCATTGCTGAACTAGAATAATACCTAGATTATTTTGTGAAAGAAGCTGGAAGATTAAAAAGAGTAGCTTATTGACTAGGGCCTGGGAAGGGCTCACAAGAGTGACAATCTCTGCTGATGTGGCATAAGTGCTTCTGGTAGCACAAAGCTTAACAAAATAAAAATAAAAATAAAAATAAACTGTATCTTTTGCAACTGGAGATGTAGGAAGCTAACCCCAGACACCTTGTACTTGGTTACGTGATCTGAACTATTAAGATGATATTTCCACCTGTCTTTCAATTTGATTTTCAATATTTTTCATGTGCCATTTTTTGTCTTAAATAAAAAGTAAAATTGCACCTAGCATTTACGTAGTGTCTCTTTAATAAGCTCTCACTGGCATGTATACAGATGTTTGTAACAGTGTTGTAAAAGGGTGTTAACATATGTTACTCAGTGTGTTTACCTTAAAATATAGACAATAACAAACCCTCAAAGTGTTAGACGTTAGGTAAAATTTTCTGTGATATAACAAACCACCATTATTCTACTTATGAAATTCTTGAGAACAAGATTATTTTAAGAAGACAGTCTTGGAGTTTCATTACTTCAAAGACTGTTTTTCTTTCAGTTTTAGTTTTAGTGTGATTAAAAACCCTTGTACCTCATACAGAACATACATGTATGATTTCCTCTGAAAGTGAACTGGGAGAAGTCTGCTTATGGAAAAGCTCACCAATCAGATTTAGGGATATCATCAAATGATGCATAGATAAAGAAAATATGCTACATATACCCAGTAGAATACTATTCATTATGGATGGAACAAGACATTATGATGTTGGGTGAAGGAGACCAACATAGCATGACCAGGAACCACATGCTGTCACTCATGTGTGGAATCTAAAAGCTTTTCTTATACAGTTGAATAGAATTATGGTTATTAGCCAAGAGGAGTGGGGCAGAGAGGTCAGATAAAAAAAGCCTGATCAGTGGATACTAAGTTACAATTAGGAAGGAACAAGTTCAGGTATGCTGTTACGTAGAGTGACTACAGATAACAATGTACAGTACACTTCAAATACCCACAAAGAGTAGATTTGAAAGGCTTCAACATAAAGAAATCATGAACAGAGTTAATTATGTTCAGCTTGTCTTAACTGTTATAAAGTGTACACATTCATCAAAGTTTTGCTTGGTACACACCATTAATATGAACTATATTTATGGTTTATGTACCAGTTAAAATAATTTAAAATGTCAGCCAGTTTTAGAGGATGTTGTGAGGATTAGAAAGTATTTAAAATATTGATTTTAGTTTTATTGCGGGTGGGGGAAGCAGATAGAGAGAATGAGTGTGCCAAGCACCTTAACCGCTGAGTCATTTCTCTAACCCTAAATAAATATGCGTGATTGTAAAACTAGAAAGCAGTTTAAATTTGTTTGTTTGTCACAAATTTTAATTATTTATTTTCAAGCAAAGAAAGATAGAGAGAGGAGAGACAGACATACAGAGAGTCTCCAGCCACTGCAAATGGACTCCAGCCGCATGTTCCACTTAGACACGTGTGCCACTTCGTGTATCTTGCTTTATGTGGGTATTGGGGAATTGAACCCAGGTAGTTAGCCTTTGCAGGCAAGCTTCTTAACCAATGAACCATCTTGTCAGCTGAGTTTGCTTATTAACAAAAAGGATGTCTAAATAGAATAAGGGAGAGTTTTAATTTGCTTGATCAGAATTTGTTTAAAGCTAGCATCATCTTTAGTTAAACACAGGACTACTTATGGCCATCAGTTTCAAGACTGTTATTAGTAGAATTACAGTATTTTTAGCAGTCTTATTACAGGATGATAAGACTAGCAAAATATTAATTTTAATGGTGGTGGACCTTTCTAGTATAAAATTTTTATGAAAATGTGTTCTATTCATATTATTTTAATTTTTTTTCAGGTGTGTGACTGCTTGTATCATCTAGTTCCTGACAGATCCCCAGTTCTGAAGTTCACTGTGGGAGACTATATGTTTCCTGGCACTAAGTTACAAGCAGCAGGCTGCTTTGTGGGAGGGGTTTTATTCTCTGAGCTATCAGAAGATGACAGAGAACTCCCTGGTGATCTTTTAAGACAATGTTTGACCTTCAGCTCTAGGTAACTTGTGTTATTTGGAATGAAGTGAGCACTTCTGGTTTTATATATAAGAGGGCTAAAGACATAGCTCAGCAGTTAAAGGCTCTTGCTTGCAAAGTCCGATGGTCTGTGTTCAATTCCCCAGTTCTCACCGAAAGCCAGATACACAAGTGGCACATGCATCTGGAGTTTGCAGTGAAAGGAGGCCCTGATGTGCCTAACTTTTTTCCCTTCCCTTTCTTAAATTAAAAAAAAAAAATTGAAACCTTATAATAACCTTCAGTGTTATCAAGGTTAGGAGACTGGTAGTATATAATTTTCTTCTTTATAACTTCTTGACAACAACTTGATTCAAATACTGGTTGGAGATTGTTGGCTCCAGAATCAGCATTTCTGGGTTTGGATTCACATTCTTCCAGTTAGTAGCTGTTAAACGCATCCATCATTGAACTTCTCTGTCCTTTACTTTCATTATAATAAACTGAGGGAAATAGTACTAGCATCCTCATTGAGCTGTGGTGGAGATTCTCCTGTACTGGGACATGGTAATGCTCTGTGAATGGTAGGTATTTCCACAGCTAGTTTACTGTTTGATTGAACCAAATTGCAAGTACTGAAGATAAGTTTAGCTTTAGCAAATACATTATTTTAAAATTATTAGGTGTCCTATTGGCATTCTGGGCTAGACAAAAATGTAGTGTGTGTTATTTTTTAGTTGTAGAGAAAAGAAGAAAGTACTTTACCTCATGGTCTGCTGACTGTGAGTTTAACATGCCACAAGTAGAAACATGGCAGAGAGCCTGGCACAGGATAGCTGCTCTCATCATGGCAGTCAGAATTCAGGGCTGGGGTAGGAGCTCAGGACAAGATATACCCTGAAAGTGAAACAGACATTTCCTTGTGTTTTCTTGCTCATCCTGTTTGGCAAAAGGATACTTTTTATGAATAATGACAGTTACATGGCATTTAATGAGGCTAGAAAGATGATAATAGAACTAGCAGGTATTTGGGCTGTTTTAACCAATTATTATATTGTAGGGTAGCAAGTGAGAATAGGAGAATACAAAGTTATAGATAGATAAATACAATTATAAGAGATCTGTCTGTCTGTCAATCTATCTACCTACACACCAACACATACATACATACACATATACATGTACATCTGTATAAATGAAACAGTCACTATTAATATTATGACACATTAGAATAGCCAGCAGTTATTTAAGCACTGTTAACCAAACAATTTCCATACAGAATGATGTGGTCTTGCAAGTTCAGAGGGAAGAGTTTGGGACAGAGTTTCTCCCTGAAGTAATATGTTGGCAGTCACAGACCTAATGCAGTACTGCTGTTTCCTTTACCACTAGAGTCATTGGAGCTATAGTGCTGGCCTTCAGGTAAGAGACTGACTGACTTTGAAGTTACAATATGCTCATTTTCTGTGTTGTTCAGAAGTTCAACTGTAAATTACATTTGCAATGATTTTTATTTCTAAGCATTCATTCAGCTAAGTGTTTGCTAATAAACACCTACAGTATCAAATGAAAACTGCACAAAATGAAGCCTTCCAACAATAGGGTAGTAAAAGTGAGTGTTGTGAATTTGCCATTAAATTAATTTTGGTCTTCCAAATATTTCCTAATTTTATTATTCATTAAATTCAAAAGTAACAGAATGATGATCACTGATTCCAACAACTGCTGTTAGTTGTGCTTTATTCTTCCCCGTTTGTAATTTTTGAGGGAATGACTGGCCCTGTCTTATATCTTGTACAGTCACCACAGCTGCTGTGAGTTCGTGAGTGCAATGGGCATGTCATGTCCAGTGCTGGTATTTAAATAGTATTTGAATGTCAGTTCAATGTGTGTAATTTGTAATTTTGTAACAATCTCTCAGTGTGTTTGAGGTTTGGTAAAAAGTGAAATAGACATTTAAAGAAGAGACCTGGGAAAAGGATAGTTGTTTAATGCTTGTGCTGCACTGACGACTGGAGTTCAGATCCCAGCACCCTCTTAAAGCCAGACATGCATTGCAAGAAGTCAGGCGAATCCTAAAGCGTGCAGGCCAGCTAGTCTGTGTGTTCACAGTGGCCAGTGAGAAACCCTGTCTCTAACCATGTGGAAGGCGAGGACTGACACCCCACGCCTGTTCTCTGACTTTCACATGCTCACAGTGGCGCATAGGCACATGCCCACGTTAACACATGCATATGCTTGCACACATACACAAAGTTTAGAGAAAAGAAGTGAGTTGTTTGTGCACTGTCAGACACTGATATTTCAGCAAGTATATCATGAGAGCACAGTATGATGTCCCTAGAGGAAAGTTGTCTGAAATGTCCACATCGAGCTACGCTTAGAATTTTATTCCTTAGGCCATTTGGAACAGGACAGAAGGTGTAGATGAGTTCCAAATCCCTGGAGGCACAAAACACCCCTCTGGCTCCCTGAAGAAAGCTTCTGGAACTGATGTGAGGCAGCTGGGTCCTTCTTTAGACCAAGGGCACAAGGATGCACATCGTAACGAAAATGTGGGGGAAAAGGTAACTAACAAAAAGGAGAGTGTGTGATCCGGCTAATGTGTGTATATGATTATATTCTCCAAAGGACATCAGCTTGTGTAGTCACAGATTGGTCACTGGCAGTAACATGGCCCCCTGTAACATTCCCTTTCCAAGTATTTGTATTCAGCCTGTTTTTATGGAATGAGTTTCTCACTCTAGCCCAGGCTGAACTTGAACTCACTTTGTGGAATAGGCTGGTCTTGAACTCTGGCCAGTCTTCTCTATCAGAAGTCTCCTGATAGCTGAGATTAAAGGCATGAGCCTGACTAACTTTTTTTTTTTTTTTTTTACAATAATGACAATGCATTCTTTTCTCTTGTTTTGTTTGTATTCTCTAGATATGCTCCTCTCTGTTTTCTTACACAGCCATTTTTATTCAAACCTTTACTCTTTTCTTGAATGAGTAGTAGAACTGACATCAGTTGCCCAATATATCTTTTATTTTCTTTCATTCCTTAAAATCTGAACAAGATACCTATTCTAAATGGTTTATTTGAATGAGAGTTCAGTAAATATTGAGTGCTAGAATGGTGGGTATGCATGTTATAGAAACTTAAAGTTCCTAATCTCAAGAAAGTTTCTGCCTAGGAGATAGGAAATTAGCAGAGATACTTTCTGTTGATGTTTAGGCTAGAGATACACCGTTTACTAATAGGTAAGCTTAGCACAATGGTATGAGGGACATTATGACCAAGATGGGTCTTGAAAGGTCAGTGAGAGCTGGCCATACAAACAGCAAAGGAAGCAGTCACATAGCCAACATATGAATGAAAGAACATTTCCAAGTCATTGTGCTACAGGCATTTTGGCATTGTTCATTGCTGCAGTCTATATTAGCTTTTATTTTTATTTTTTTTTTGGAATTAATGAATATGAATGAGTATTTTACATTTACTTGCAAAGTTTAATGTAGTTTATATTGTTAAATATCTTAGAACAGCTTTATGAAAACTTGAGCAGTCAAAACTGGTTCAAAGAAGTGGTTTATTCTTAAAGATGTTTTTAAAAGTTAATTGCACGAAACCAAATACAAAAGGAATAAAAGGATATGTAGTAAAATGTTTGTGTCCTTTTTCTGTCTGCCAGTCACTTACCTCCTCTTTCTAGACTAGTAATTACTAACATAGTATTTTTCCAAGTATATTTCATGTATAGTCAAATAAATATTCACAATTGCCTGATAGTTTCATATGAACATTGTAATTTGATATATAAACCACATTACACTCCTGTAACCCTACCCACTGCTGCTGAACCTATTTTCTCCCCACATACTAGTGGATTAATCATTGAAGAGAATGACACCTCTTCTTTCAGCCACCATTAATTATCAGTAGGACCTCAGGGAGTGGCAAGAACTCAGAAGTCCCTCCTTCAACCATGAGGGAATGACTGGCCCTGTCTTATATCTTGTACAGTCACCACAGCTGCTGTGAATTCATGAGTGCAATGGGCATGTCATGTCCAGTGCTGGTATTTAAATAGTATTTGAATGTCAGTTCAATGTGTGTTTATACATAATCATGTGTGCATTTGGACATTTACTTGGCTTATGATAGAGCAAGTATTTATCTTTATCTGTATCTATAACTATATCTATATCTATCATTTATCTATCCATATCCATATATATATATGTGTGTGTATATATATATAATGTTCATTGCTGTAGTCTATATTAGCTTTCTTTGGGATTAAGGAATATGAATGAGTATTTTACATTTACTTGCAATGTTTAATGTAATTTATGTTGTCAAATATCTTAGGACAGTTTTATGAAAACTTTAGCAGTCAAAACTGCTTCAAAGAAATATTTTATTCTCATATATATATGTATATATGATGTAGTTAGATTTTAAAAATTTATAATAATTTAATTTATACACACACATGTATACACACACACATATATATACATATTATATAATTTTATATATTTTATATAATTTCCTCTTTTATAGTGACTTTTATAGATTTTGAAGTATTTTTACTATTTAGACTAAAGATATTTCAAATGAGGAAGTTAATCTGAGTCATATGGTACCCTGTGAGCCAATTTCAGAAGAAAAAGCTAAAGAATTACCTGAATGGAGTGCAAAAGTGGCTCACACCATTTTGTCAGGTATCATAGTAATGCTGAGTTTCCCCTACAGCTTTAAACTTAATAACCTAGGAAAAGCATTGTTTACAAGACAGAGCTAGAAAATCAATGCTTTGTATTTTCATTTTTAATTAATAATGTAGAAATAAATACCCAGAAGTAGAAAGAACTAGTTTTTAGAGTATCATCTATTGTCCTATAAGTACACATTTTTCCTGGCATAGTCTTATATGTTTTGCTCTTAGGAGAAGCGCCAATGAGAATCTTCAGGAATCCTTACACTACCAATTAGATATGAATATAAAATGATTTTCTTGTCTTTACAATTTCTGCCTTATCCTCTTCCCCAAGTGCTGTGTTGTGAGGTTTGTGTCCTCTCAAAAATCTGAATTTTGAAGTGCCAACCCATCACTAAAGTGCTAGTGTTAGAAGATGGGAACTTTGGAGATTGGGGCATGAAGGAGGAGCATTCCTGAATAAGACCCATTATTTTTAAAGAGACCCCTGAGAGCTGTCTTGTGTCTGCTGCTGTGCCTGGGGAAAACAGAGGTGCTGTGCAGGAAGCTAGGAAGCAGACCCCATGAGTACCACATATGCTAGTACCCTGATCTTGGAGTGCCCAGGCTCAAGAGTGCAAAGAAGTAAATTTACATTGTTTCTAAGTCACAAATTTATAGCATTTTGTTATGTAGTACAAAGAGTTTAAGATGCCTACCCCCAAAACAATGGAAATGCTTATCTGTCTTTGAAATTCTATTAGTCAGCTGTTACTGCAGAAAACACTGGATGGCCTTATCTTGATAGTTAAAAAGGTTGTTTCACAGTGCTGGAGGCTCCAGTCCAAAATTGAGTGTTCTGTTCAGTTTTGACTTTTTACAACAATTGTGAGGAACATGGAAGCAGACTACTTACACCATGACCAGAAAGTGGAAAAAAGATGACTTGGGTGCCATAATCCCCCTTGATGGGACTTCTCTCCTAATGGTCCTCAGCATCTCCCAGTAGGACCGACTGAAGATGCTCAGCCTTTTCCACAGGGATCTTTAGGGAATCTGCATTCAGAACACACCAGGAAGCAAACCGCCCTTTAAGCACATACACGTGCACTGTGAAAATGAGAGGCTGTGGGGGTCCATGAAAGATGTCTGGGCAGTAAGAGACTACTCACAGGTTTTGCTGGTAGCAGCTTTAGAAAACACCAGAATGCTTGTCCTCACCAACATCCAACATCCAACATTTAACCTCACAGTCCATAGAGGCTTGCTGATGTATTCCTTTTATCTTATCTTTAAAATGTGCCAGTAATATTTCAATAAACCAAGCTCATGACACAATGAAAAGGTCTTTATTATTTAAAAAACTATGAACTTAGAGCTCCACCCATGCATTAAAGTAATTTCTTAAAGAAATAGTTGATCAGGCACTGACATGATAAGATACAATGAAGTGCTTGCTTCATAAGCATGAGGACCTGAGTTCTATCCACAGTACCTACATAAAATGCCAAAAGTGCCAATGCATGCCTGTAATCACAGTGCTGGGAAGGTGAAGATAGGAGGTTCCCTTGTCAGCCAATCTAGCCTGGTAGATGAGATCTAAGCCAGTGAGAGACCCTGCCTCAAATGTTGTTGGAACCTGAGGAACAACAGCCCAAGGTTGTTCTCTGGCCTTCACATGCACACACATGTGCATGCACATCCACACAGATGTGTGCCTACATACAGACACACACCACCCATAGACATACATATTTTTTAAAGTATTTTAAGTACATTTATATACATATACATACATATATATACATACATATATATATATATTTGTGTATACATACATACATATATACACATACACACACATACATACATACATATATACAGATATACACACACATATATATACATACACATAAATGTATACATATATATGCATATGCATATATATATATATATATATATATATATACATACATACACACATACATACTTAAAATCCTTTTGTATACACATTCATACACGAACATACACATAAAAGTATTTTTAAAGTTGGTTGATTAGCTAAGAGCTGATGAAATTTTTTTCTGACTGCCAAAGATAATTGCTTGAGATGGGGGAAGAGATCAAGAGAAAATTTCAAATAAACTTGTACTAGCTGCCCCTTAGAGAGCTTTTCAAAGAAAAATAATAAAGAACTTTTTTTATTCTTGTTTCCCCACATATCGTTTTGCTTTTCTTGGTGTTTTTGTGACTTTGTTTTCCCCCCAAGACTGAGAATTTAACCCAGGACCTTGTGCTTTCTAGACAAGCATTAATCCACTGAGCTAACTCCCCAACTCAATTTTTTTTTCCTCTTGTTTTCTTGGCTTTTTCCTTACAGATGGACAAGCATTACTAGGTCAAAGTTCAGAAAATTAGCCTATCATTCACATGTAAATGAATTGATCCAAAAATTATTTCCCCAGATTTTTTGAGCTTATACTGTCATGAGTTGTTCATTTACTACTGCTGGGCAACCAACCCAAACTCAAAGGCTTAAAAACTAGACAAAACAAAACAAAAAAGCACAAGTATGTTTGTTTTGTTTAGGATTTCTGTGGAGAATGGTGACAGGAGGGATGGCTTATGTCTGCTTTGTAATGTCTAAGACCCTGTTAGGAACACTCAGAGGCTCACTAGTGACTTCACAGTTGGGGCTCATTATCCTGTGTCTCCCCTCTGACTTCTAGGTTGGGAGAGCTTAAATCTAGAAGTGCTAAATTGCATGCCATGCCTAAGTGTAGTCTCTCACAGTTAGCTTGGGAGGTATGCCTGCCCCAGCTTCTTCCTGTCTTGCTGTGCCTCCGTTAATGCCATGAGGTGAGCAGCTTCCCTCTAACATGCCCTTCCACCACTATATTTGCCTTACCTTACACCAAAGCCATGGTGACAGCTAACCACAGACTAATACTTATTCTGAAATTGAACCAAAATAAGATCTCTTCCTTCAAGTTGTTTTTCTCGGGGTTTTTCTTAAGCAGCAAAAACACTAACAAAGAATGATACAGTACAAGGTGACTTTCTGTCCACACACTGCAATATTTCACCTTGAGTTGATACAGCAAGGAAGAGCCAGCCAATCTCTACAAAATCACATATTTTAGGCAATCATTGTGTGCCATTTGATTACAGCAAGAAACTTTCCACTTGGGCTAATCTATTTTTCAAAAGCACCCATAACAAAGCCCTTGTATTCTTGATTTAGTTCTCTCTAGGACCCCTTACCTAGTGCAGTCTTGAGGCTGTCACTCCCACAGAGGTCATCATTCTACTATGGAGCATAGAGAATAAACAGAGCATCCCCAAACAACAATGCTATATTCAAACAACTGTAGATCTGGTGACATAACTGAAGGCTAAAACAAGTCACTTACAGGTTTTTCAGAGCTAAGTAAAACATAAGGAAAGATCTCTGTCATATGAGTGGGAATTCTGTAGTCCTCATGTTGCAATAGGCGGTATACCAATTTCCTACTCTGTTATCCAGATAAAGAATATCAGAAACCAAATATGGAGCAATCAGTATTCTAAAACTAACTTTATCATTATAAAACTGTTGTGCCAAGACCCCTGACCAGGAGCCAAGACCCCCAGTCACCCAGGAGTCACCCAGAGGATCGCCACAGAAGCTGAGATACTCGAATGTAAAAGCAGCAGGTTTCTTTTAATGTCAAGGTTAAGCAGGGTCTCTATCCACACAGACCGACGCAGCGGGAGTGGGAGAGAGCCCCGACCTTCTAAAAGTAGGGCTTTATAAAGGAAAAAGAGCGGGAAGGGGGCAAAGGGGTTACATCACATTGCATCTTTTTAAATGATTGCTTCCAAGAAGGGGCGCGTGGGAACATTTCTAGTTGCTTATCTCTGGTCTGCAGACTGCTTGCAGAACCTATCTATTGCAAGAGGCCAGAGGCCCCCACAGTTAAGTATTTCTGGAATGTCCTGTTGAGCAAGCGAGCGTGAGTTACAGAAGCAAAGGTCAGCATGTTAGTCAGCTAGTTCCTTATCTGAGCCAAGCCTGGGCTCCTCTTTTGGTTCACAAGGATTTGTCAAACAATGGCAGTGCCCTTTAATTATTTATGTGTTATTTCTTTTGGGTCTCTCAAAAACTATTTAAATTTATCATTAAAGTCAGGTCTGTGTCGTCTTTGATTCAGTTGTGCCCAGGGTAGAAAGCTGTGGTTTGGGTTTTTTGTTTTTAATAACAAATACAGAGAGTAGATTTCTTTAATTCATTGAAAGTAATCAGTGTTCCAGAAACTGTAGTAGTTTGGTTTAACGTAGATATCTAAGTTACTGACCTACCATGTATTTATTCAGCACACATTAATTTTTTCTGCTTGTCTCCGTATGGCAGCACTGCCAAGTATACAACATGGATCTATGAACAAAGCCAGCCTATATTTGGTAATATATTTAAAACACATAGGTACCAGTAAATGCTGTTATCCAAACAGTGTCTGAAGTTTTATTATATTTGCCAGTACTACACTCTTATTCCATGACATGGTAGTAATTATTCACTGCTCATATTTCTCTATTCTGTGGCTTTTTATGTCTCATTTCCATACATTTTTCTCAGTCATCAAAGGAATCCTTCTTTTCTGTTTCATATAATCCTAGCTGTACTCTCAGTGTTTGTTTCCTCAACTTTATTTCCTTTCTAACCTTCTTAGCCTATAAGCTAGGGACTCAGAAAGTTTAGTGATGGGGTGTCTTCATGCATTTTGTAGGTTTCTGTACTTAATGGGAATCTGCTTGCCTGTGTTTGGCTCCTGATTTTCCTACTGCTGTTTTCTGTGTAGGACTGTGAGTAAAAGTAGAGACGAAGATAGGTTATTGACAGAAACAAGAGGATAAACCACATTTTCCACATATATGCTGTTTTTCATTGTTAACATGTTCACATAAATTGGCATGCTTTTCATTTGGTCACTTCATAACTATGGACTGGAGAAATCACATAACAATGCCACAGGTCTTGGGAGAACATTCTTAAATGTTTTATATGAACACTTTATAAAACTTATTGTTTCAAGCTTATCCAAAGAGAAAAACATTTTAAGTCCTGGGCTCTAGAGAGGAAGGCAATGCCCTTATTCCCATCTTTGGAGAAACTGTGTTTCTGTATCCTCTTGTTGCTCTCTTTCTTCAACTTCTTTGTCTTCATTTCTACTGGTTTTGGACCTCTTGTCTCTATGGGAGAAGGCCCTGCCATCTGGTCTCTCTGACAACGACTTCTGGCATTTGAGCGGCATACAGCAGGAGAAAACAAAGGCCAACACACCTTGGCTGGTGACATGGCTGAGCCATCCAGACCTATCTCTTCCTCTCAGTGTTGTCATATTTTCCTTCCTCAGGCTGAGTAAACTAAAGGGTGCAGTGTTCTAGGGATTTGGGTTTAGGATTCTCTACATACATTCTTCAGTCTAAAGCAAAAAGTTCACTCATGATCTTTGAAATACACATATTCAGGTTTCAAGTTTGTATTGTTTGTGTGTTTTTCAGAATGCCTTAGAAAAATGGTGCCTAGACTAAGACAAAGGACAAAAATGTCTGGACAACCTGTCAAATATTGACTTTAAATGGCGCCAGAACTCATACTTTGTCTGTAACACCCATGGTCAGTAACATACACAGAGTCCACAGGCAGTAGTGACCACACAAACCAGCACAGATTTGTCACAGAGATGTAGGATCTAAGTATTGGATGCCAAACACAGATTCCCATAAGTACAGAAGATTAGTTGGCTTGAAAGCCTATGGTATGGCATATTGGGGATCTTTTTGAGCTTTTATTCAAAGATATAATTGGCTGTAACTGAAATTTTTGATTAAAATGGTGCTTTCTGGATGGGCTGGGGTTCAGAAAAATGAGTTGAATTCACTTGCAAAGCTATCCAGAAAGGGGCTTCTAAATTCCAAGAATGGATTCAATCAGAAGAAAGACCAGTACAAGTCAGTCCAGCTATCACCAGGGGACTTTATTTTATATTGCAAAGTAGGCTACAGGACGAACAGTGAAAGTTGGTCAGTTCTTGGCTAAGGAACCTGTTTCTTTTCAGATAGAGTTTACTAGGACTGGGGACTAGGTTAGTGGGCAAGCATGAGGAGCTGAGTTCAGATCCCCTACACCATATACAAATGCTGCATGTGGCAGAATGCACCTGTAATTCCAGTGCTAAGGAGGCAGAAACAGGCAGATACCTAGGGTTTACTGGCTAGCTAGTCTAGCTGAATCAGTGAGCTCTAGGCTCAAGAAGAAACCCTGTCTCAAAATACGCCATACCATAAAGTGGTGAGTGAATGAGGAAAACACATGACATTGACCTATGTCCTACATACACACACGTGCACATACACCTGCACACACACGTGTGTGCTCATATGAACATGCACATACCATGTACAAACATAAAAAAGGAATTTAATAATCTGTGGTTAATATTCATTTAAATGGTTTATTATCACAAACAAAGAAGCAGGATAAAGCAGTTTTACCTTGCTTTCCCCAGGGGGGACCTCTGAGCCAGTGTCATCAGCTTATCTGGGAGTCTTAGAAATATAGAATTTCAGGTTCCTGGCATATCTGATCAATTTATAAGAACCCTCCACAGTTCCTTGTTGTACACTCAAGTTTGAGAACGTGGTTACAGGGTTGTATGATGTGTTGGAAAGGTTGAGAGTTGAGTCCATTTAAAAGTGAGGTACATTCTTCAGAGGACCCCAGCTCTTTTATAGTTGTTACAGGGTTGAGAAAGAAGCCTGCATTAAAGCTGACTCAGTGGTTCTGGTGCCAGCCTTCCCAAGATGCATCTCTTTTTGTCATTTTATATTCCCAACATTAAAATTTGATGTTTAGTGGGTAAGGTGCTTGCTTGCAAATCCAAAAGATCCAGGTATATTTCCTCAGGACCCACATAAGCCATGTGTACAAGATGGCACATGCATATGGTATTTGTTTGCAGTAGCTGAAGGTGCTGGTGCACCCATTCATTCTCTCTCTCTAACAAAATTTAAAAAAATGATTTTAATATGCAGATATAGGTCCTTAATTGTGTTAGAGATAAAACATGGGGTTTTTTGCATGGTAGGTAGCTGCTTGCTTTGAGCTGGATTTACTTCCTTTAAATTATATTTACAGGATTTTCAACTGTCTGGTAGGCAGAAACTGTGCACGTTGTTACTGTCAGATACAAGTAAGTTAAATTCTGTTTTAAAGTCTGAATCTCTTGAATCATTTATTAAAATCTGTAATGGTAAAGGTGATTATGTAATTTTTTTAACCCAAGTATCTTTCAAAAAAAAAACTTTTTCACTCAAGTTTTCTAAATACGAAAAATTACTAGAATGGCAGTAGAATCACTGTGTCTTTACTTTGTGATACTAATAGCTATAAATATACATTTGTATAAAAAGAATAGGTTTAATTAATTTTTAGAAGCATAGATTAATGTAGTTATTATTAATAATGTGACTTTTTTTGATAATGATGCTTGCCTGAAAACCAATTTGTATTATAATTCCCTTTACTAACCTCCCATTCTGTGTACCATGACTACTAAAATTAGGACACACTTTGATGCTAATTACCACTGTATCTCTTTCTCTATCTCTGTCTAATCGAATTGAATCTACCAATCTATCTATCATCTGTCTGTCTGTCTGTCTGCCTATCTATCTATCTATCTATCTATCTATCTATCTATCTATCTATCGGAATAGAAAGATGGTTGCTTTTTTTTTTAAGGGGAAAACAGAAATGAATGATTTGTACAAGCTAATCTGCTAATGGATGGAATGATTTGTTGTTCATTTTGCTTTGAGGTCTCTGGAAAATAGTTACAAATTACATTCCAGCACTGTTGAAGTGCCAGAGAAGGTGGTCTTGGATGTTTACAATTCAGCTTGCAGAGTTCTTTATCCTTTCAGATAGTGCAGTGCCAAGGTGTCTGTCTCATGAGCATGTGTTCCTGTCAAAGCAAACTTGTTTATACTGGCTCTGTATCCAGTTCCTTAATAAACCTCTGTTCCTACTAAGATAATCACTCTAAGTGCATGCTGACTGCATGGAAATACAGCTTTGATGGCTGAGACTCACAGCAGAGACAGTACAGCAAAGGTAGGAGATAGTAAGGTGATTTTATCCTAGCTCCACTAGAGAAGCGCTCCATACACAGGGCTGGCAGAAAGTCTGTAGTACAGTCAATAGATGAGGATAGAGACAGACATAATAGACATGCATGCAAAAAGAACAAGCAAAGACAGGAAAGGGAAGAGCTGTGGCATTCACTAGGGTTCATGTGTGAGTTGTGGTTGTGGATTAACTGCTTGAGAGAAACATGGGAAAGGAGAGCTTATTCACATGACTGGGCTTGGCCACCAGTACTGTGGAATGTTTGAGTTTTGAGCAAATGCAAAGAGGAACAAGTGGGCTATCCCACAACTATACAAGGAGGGGGAGTTTTATGTACTCCTTGTTTGATATCATTGATTTTCAAACACTTACATCAGGTCTTTTATAAAATGCACACCATGACATGACAAGTTATATCAAAGAAGAAATTTAAAGTACTATCTTTTATTTTCTTCTCTTTTTCATCTTATTTTGTGTATTAATTATTTACATTATATCCTGTTTTTATTCTTTCTATTTGCTTACTACATATATATGTGATATATATATATATATACATATATAATATATAATAATATATGCATATATTATATATTATACATATACATGTACTACATATACATATATGTACTATATATATACACACATATATATATATAATTATATATATGCATGCCTTATAAATTATATATATAGTATATATACATAATATATATTATATATATGTAGCATATATATATATATATATATATGTATGTATATTAAGTGCTAGAGGAGTCAGGTTTTTACACTGAATTTATTATGAAGGACTTGAGTTGCTTTCTTAACTGAGAGTACATTTGTATCTTTTTTTTTTTTTTTCTGAGATAGAGTCTCTCTGTAGCTCAGGCTGACCTGGAATTCACTAGGTAGTCTCATTCTCATGGTGACCTCAAACTCACAGTGATCCTACCTGTGCCTCCCGAATGCTGGCATTAAATGTGTGCACCACTATTCCTGGCAGGTATTTTTTAAATTTATTTATTTGAGAGAGAGAAAAAAAAAATGGGCATGGCAGGGCCTCTAGCAAGACAAACTCCAGATTCATGCGTCACTTTGCACATCTGGTTTACGTGGATACTGTGATATTGAACCTAGGTCCTTCATGCTTCACAATCAAGCATCTTAGCCATCTCCCCAGCCATCTTAACTACTTGTTTCAAATCTACCTAAATTCTATACATTACTTCCTGGGAAAAGAGTATATTTCAGAAGATCTACAGAAACAATGAAAAGCAATGAGTAACATTAAATTTGCTATATTTAATTGCAATATGATACTTAAATAACTCATCACTCTTCAACTTGGCTTCTAGATTTTACCATTAAGTTTTTTGTTCCACTTTAAATTGTTAAAGGAGAATAATATAATTCAAAATAATTTGAGCAATTTACTTCCCCTAGTAATACTTTATCTTTGAACATATATTTATGTTATGTAAGTCTAAATAATACTTTCTTGTAAGAAATTGACTAATATAAGGCACAGTGTTTTATGTTAGAAAAAGCTCGGAAGTACATCCAATATTTAATGCCCTAGTCTCTGAAACCAGATCTATGTAACATCTACTCAGGAAATAACTAAAATCAGTCTTCTCTTCCCCATACAGTAACTATAGAACGACATAATTACCAGCACTATTCCCATTGTTTTTCCATATGAAGTATGACTTCCAAATCCTTCTTTGCCATTATATTTGCTTTTCATTGTGCTAGTGACAAGTTTTCAGAATTAATTCTGATATTCCAGATCTTTGGTGAAAGATTAAGCTTTCTCCTTGTGATTATATATTGTGCTTGACAAATACGTCTCAGAAGACCAAAGGTATATATTTTGGTAGCCATTATTTTTTACTTATACAAATTTAGTACTTAAAGAAATATACCTTTAATATCTTTAGTTTTTTTCTTTCTTTTTTCAGTGTTCAGAATAGAACTGAGGGCCTTTTCATAATAGGCACTAGTCTTCCACTGAGTTATAGCTCCATTGAATAATTGCTAGTTTTAGTTACAGTTATGACTGTTCCCTTATGCTGCCTTCATTTCATCTTAGTTTTTGGTAATTTAGTTGATTTATTTATTAATTTTTATTGACTACTTCTATACTTTCAGATAATACACCAAGATTTTTCCCTCCCCTCCCTCATTTTCCCCTTCACAACTACATTGTCCATTATATCCTCTCCCTCTCTCCATTACCCTCTTTTATTAACTTTGGCTTTTGCTGTGTGTTATATGTTAGCCAGTGTCCTACCTAGTTTGAGTCATCAGTACAATTGAAAGACATGTTTTGTTTTGTTTTTTAATTTAAAGAATTTTTTTCCCAGAAATGTGAATATGGTCTAATCATATGCTTGCTTACTGCTGCTCTTGACTTAGTTTCAGTACTGGATACTTATTAAGATTACTGGGCTCACAGTGTATAAATTACCTAAAAGTTTCAGTTTGCTCACCTGGATCTTAGGACTGCTGTCTTTCATACATGTTCTTACAGGCTGCTTTTTTCTGTAGTTGGATTGTGTTCTGAGCCATTTTTAATTTCCTGGACACTCATGTGTACCCACAGATATAATTTTGACCTGTGTGCCAACAACTGTTAAATCCTTTTGTTAACTTTTATCTCCCTCTTCAGATTCAGACATCTCAGTCACATACCACTATAAAGTTTTGACCATGTCCATTTGACTTTATGTTAATCTCTTGCTGTCAATCCTCACTGTACCATAGACCCACACTTCTCTTCCTCTTCACAGCTTGTTTCCTATTGGCTTCCTCTGCCATTGCTCTCGTGCTGTTCAGATCATGATGCTACCAGAGTTACAGGGAATTTGCTGAAGCATAAATTTGATTGTGCCATTCCTTTGCTTATTTTTTTTAAATTTTGCACTGTTTTCAAAATAAAATTAATCTCCTTGGACTCACCTACACAGTCCTTTGCAAACTACTCACAGCCAGTTTACCTTTGATGATTACATGAATGAATATCTATTCTACTTTATTTCAGGCTGATATCTCAAAGAATAGTTAAAAAGGGCATGTGCAAGTTGGTTTATAGGTAATTTACAGAACAATGTTATGCTGAAATATAATTAGTAAGATCTCGAATCAACTTGGAATGTTCTACCTGTATATATCTGTGAATACACTGGGCATGTCTGAAAATCCTGAGTCAACCAATGAACTAGAGTACATACATTTAGGACATACATTTGTTTTCATTGTACCTAAATGTGTAATGTTTTATGTAAAATTTTAACTTAAGCTCTAGCTGATTAATAAGTAAAAAGTAAAAAATAAGTAATATATTCTTGCCTAGATACTTATTTTCTAGGAGTTCCTAACAATGCATCTTATGTCCAAAAGACAGCAAGAATGGAGCAATTATCTGGAAAGAGAAGAATCAATGTCTACTAGGATAACAAGTTCTAAGGATCATAGGGAAGCAAAGTTGATAGTTCAGGACATATTTAAATAAAGCTAACAAAAACCCACCATGCGCGCACGCACACACACACACACACACACACACACACATATGCACATATATGTGTTATAAGTTTGAAGCAAGCACAACAGACTTGCCATTTTTTCTTAAGTGAGGGAGAAAAAAAAAAAAATCAGCATACCAGAGTCTCCAGTCACTGCATTCAAACTCCAGATACATGCACCCCCTTATGTGCATGTGCAACATTGCATGTTTACATTGCTTTGTCTGGCTTAGGTGGGACCTGCAGAGTTGAACATGAGTTCTTAGGCTTCTCAGGCAAGCTCCTTAACTGCTGAGACATTTCTCCAGACCTAACATTGAGTTTTAGTGCTTTAGCTTTTTCAAAGTACAAGGGCTAGAGAGATGGCTTGCAGTTAAAGTACTTACTTGTAAAGCCTAAGAACTCAAGTTTGAGTCTTCAGTATCCACATCATCTAGATGCACAAAGAACTCTCAGGTATACATGTTTTTATGAGATAAAAACTGGGCATGTATTACCTACCGCTTGAGAGCTCAGGTAACATTGGTGCACCAGCCAGGTAGATCATGAAGCTTGGCCAAGTGAGAGCCAAAGCCCAAATGAGAGCTCAAGCCCATTGTGCTTGAGCCCAGACTGATCCACTCACCAACATGCCCATACACTGTCATGGGCAGACCACAGTGCAAAAGAAACAACATGAAAAATCAAATACAAGAAAATCCAGTTTGACCACCCACACCTACAATGAACATCTTTAATCAAAATGTAGAAGAATCATTAGGATCAGAACACCAAAATGAAGCTATGAGCAATGCAATATTGACCAAGCTACCAGTAGAACTTGCTGAAAAGCAACAAAGGACCAATAATTGTGTGGATGCTGCTATCACTAAACTAGACCTAATAGATAAGAAAATGGAAGGGGTTCAAAGACAGTTAAAAGATTTGAGGGAGAGTGACATAAAAGAAGACCTAAAAAATCATCTGGCCTTGATAAATGAGGACATAAAGAAATACAAAGATGAATTCCAAGAAGCATCAAGAAAATGAGAAAATGATTTGAAAAGGGAGCTTGACAGAGGGATGAAAATTGTACATAGAAAAGTATTAGGAAATGCAAACCTAATTGAGCAAGTCCAGAATTCTCTAGAAGCTCTCAAGAATAGAGGCAGCCATGTGGAGGATAGAAACACTGATCTGGAAGACAAGCTGGAAGAAACAGTTAATGAGTTCAAAATTTTCAGTAAGTTCAAAAGTTTCTGTGAATAGAACATGAAAGAATTATGGGATACACTTAAATGTCCTAATATCACTGGAATACCAGAAGGAGAAGAAAGTCAGACCAAAGGCATGGAGAACTTATTGAACAAAATAATTAAGAAAACTTTTCCAGTCTCTTAAAAGAAAGGCCCATCAAGGTACAAGAAGCCAACAGAACTCTAAACAGACTGGACCAAAGGAGAAACTCTCCAAGACATACCATCATTAAGACTCTAAATATTAATACCAAAGAGAAAATCCTAAAAGCAGCTAGGGAAAAACAGCACACCACTTTCAAAGGTAACCCCATCAGAAGTACTCCAGACTTCACAATGGAAATCCTGAGGGCTAGAAGGGCCTGGAATGAAACACTGCAAAGTCTAAGAAGCTATGGCTTCCAACCCAAATACTCAACCCAGCAAAATGATCCCTTACAATAGATGGTAAAGTAAAAATTTTCCATGACAAAACTCAGCTTTACAATGATATGAACACAAAACCAAACCTACAGATAGTATTTCAGGAAATTCTCCACAGAGAAGAAACAAGTAATCAAATTCAAATGCCTACACAAAGAAGATCACAATAGCCAAACACAGAGTAGGCAGAAAAAACTTCAAAGTCCATGAATACACCAACCCATATATACCATCACAATATGGCAGGGCTCAAATTAAATCTCACAGTCATTACCCTAAATATCAATGGCCTTAGTTACCCCATCAAGAGACACAAGCTAGCAGGATGTATCAGAAAATTAGACCCCTCAATCTCTTCTCTTCAAGAAACCCACCTCACCCCTAAAGACAGACACCTACTCAGGGTGAAAGGGTGTAAAACAATATTCTAAGCAAACGGGAATAAGAAACAAGCAGGCATAGCTATATTAATATCAGATAAAATAGACTCAAACCAAAAATAAACAAAAAAGACAAACAAGGCCACTTCCTACTTATCATGAGAAAGATCCATCAGGAGGATATTACAATCATAAATCTGTATGTACCAAATGCAGGGGCACCACAGTTCATAAAACAAAACCTATTGATAATAAAACAGAAATAACCACTAACACAATCATAGCTGGGGTTTTCAATATACCATTATCAGTAATAGACAGATCATCCAAAGAGAAACTCAACAGGAAGGTAGGAGAGCTCAACAAAACCATAGATCACTTAGATCTAATGGACATCTACAGAACTTTCCATCCCAAATCTATAGACTACACATTCTTCTCAACATCCCATTGAACATTCTCTAAAATAGATGATATAATAGGTTGCAAAGACTGCCTCCACATATTTAGGAAGATTGACATAATTCCTTGCATGATATCAAATCACAATGCTACATTGCTAGAAATCAACAACAAAAGACCCATCAAACATCCCAATGGCACCTGAAAACTGAATAGCACACTTTTAAACAAAAAAATGGATAGTGGATGAAATAAAAAATGAAATTGCAAAATTTCTAGAATTGGATGACAATGAGAACGCATCATGCCCAAACTTATGGGACACAATGAAGGCAGTCCTCGGGGGAAAATTCATAGCACTCAATGCCTTCATTAAAAAGACACAGAAACCCAAATCAATAACCTAACCATCCACCGAAAGCCACTGGAAAAATAAGAAAAATCCAACCCAAAGAACTCCAAATGGAAAGAAATAATTAAAATCAGAGCAAAAGTTAATGAATTGTAAACCAAGGAAACAATTAAGACAATTGACAAAACAAAGAGCTGGTTCTTTAAAAAAAAAAAAAAACAAGATTGACAAACCCCTGACCTATTCAATCAAGCAAAGAGAGAGAGAGAGAGAGAGAGAGAGAGAGAGAGAGAGAGAGAAGCTTCAAATTAACAAATTCAAAAGGAAAAAGGAAAGAGCACAATAGACATAAGTAAAATTGGGATAATCATCAGGACTTATTTCAATAACCTTTACTCCACAAAACTGGATATTGTAGAGGAGATGGATAAATTTCTGGATGCATACCATCTAAACTCAGAGCAGATCAACAGATCAATCTCCTCAATGAACCCATCACACTCATGGAGACTGAAAAAGTGATTAAAAAAAACAAAACAAAAACAAAAAAAACCTCCCCCAAAGAAGAGTCCAGGTCCAGATGGCTTTTCAGCTGAATTCTACCAAACATTAATGGAAGAACTCAAACCAATCTTTCTCAAACTGTGCCACACAATTGGAGAACAGGGAAAGCTACCCATCTCCTTTTATGAAACTAGTATCATTCTAATTCCAAAACCAGGCAGAATGCCACAAGAAAAGTACCAGCCTATTTTCCTGAAGAAGTTAGATGCAAAGATCCTGAACAAAATCCTCGCAAACCAAATCCAACAACACATCAAAAGCATTATCCACTTTGACCATGTAGGATTCATCCCAGTGACACGGGGGTGGTTCAACATACAGAAATCTGTCAATGTAATACACCACATAAGCAAGCTGAAACATAAAAACCACATGATCATTTCGATAGATGCAGAAAAGACCTTTGACAAGATACAACTTCACTTCATGAACAAAACAATGGAGAGAATTAACATGACAGGTTCATATCTTAACATAATAAAGGCAATGTACAAAGCTCCTAAGGCCCAAATAACACTTAATGGAGAGAGACTGGAGGAATTCCCATTAAGATCAGGAACAAGACAGGGTTGTCCTCTCTCACCTTTGCTTTTCAATATAGTACTGGAAGTCCTAGCTCAAGCAATAAGACAGGAGAAGGAAATGAAAGGGATACAATTTGGAAAGGAAGAAGTTAAGTTAGCTCTATTCGCTGATGACATGATTGTATATGTAGGAGACCCGAGAGACTCCATCCCAAAACTCCTGAAGGTGATTAAGTCCTATATCAAAGTAGCTGGATACAAAAATCAGTAGCCTTTCTATATGCAAATGGCAAAGATTCAGAGAAAGAAATAAGGGACATTGTCCCATTTTCAATAGCAACAACAACAACAAAATATCTTGGAATAACATTAACCAGGGAAGTGAAAAATCTATACAATGAATATATGTATATGTAAGAGACCCAAAACTCCTGAGGGTGATTAACTCTTATAGCAAAGTAGCAGGATACAAAATCAATGCACAAAAATCAGTAGCATTTGTATATGCAAATAACAAAGATACAGAGAAAGAAATAAGAGACATAGTCCCATTTTCAGTAGCAACAACAACAACAACAAAAATACCTTGGAATACTGTTAACCAAGGAAGTGAAAGGTCTATACAATGAAAACATAAAAACACTCAAAAAAGAAACTGAGGAGGACTTGAGAAAATGGAAAGATATCCCATGCTTCTGGATAGGCAGAATTAACATTGTGAAGATAGCAATACTACCAAAGGCAACATATGGATTTAATGCAAATCCAATTAAAATCCCTACACTGTTCTTCAAAGAGATAGAAAAAATGATCTCAAATTTCATACAAAAAGGAAGAAGGCCTCAAATACTCAAACATATCCCCCATAAAGGAAATACCTCTGGAAGCATCACAATAACTGATCTAAAGCTATATTTCAAGGCCATAGTAGTAAAAAACAGTAATGGTACTGGCCTAAAAACAGGAGTATAGACCAATGGAATACACTTGAAGACTCACACTTTGGGTCAAGCAACTATAGCTACTTGATATTCGACAAAGGCTCTAACAATATAGGCTGAAAAAAAAGACAGCATCTTCTACAAATGGTGCTGGACAAACTGAATTACCATATGCAGGAAATTGGATCTTGATTTACACATTTCGCCATGCACTACACTCAAGTCCAAATGGATCAAAGACCTCAATATAAGACCAGAAACTTGACTACTACTGGAAGAAAATTTAGGAAGTACTTTCCATGATATAGGAATGGAAAAAGACTTCCTGAACAAAACACCAGTAGCTCACAATCTTAAATAGTCACTCAACCAATGAGATCACATGAAGCTTAAAATTTCTTTACAGACAAGCATACAATATGCAAAGCCTATAGATTACCCACAGAATGACAGAACATATTTGCTGATTATCCAACTGACAGAAGTTCTACAAAGAACTAAAATCCTAAACAATAAAAAGTCAAACAACCCACTCACAAAATGGGGCAAAGAGCTGGACAGGCAGTTCACAGGAAGAAATACAAATGGCAAACACACACTTAAGAAAATGTTCATCATCCCTAATCTTCAGGGAAATGCAAATAAAAACAACTATGAGATTCTACCTTATCCAAAAAAGGAGAACAAAAATCAAAAAATCAAATGAAAATAAATGCTGGCAAGGATGTGGAGAAATAAGGACACTCATCCACTGTTGGTGTGAATTTAAGATGGTACAAGCACTTTGGAAAGCAATATGGAGAATCCTGAAAAAGCCAATTATAGAGATACCAAAAAACCCAGTTATTCCCTTACTGGGCATCTACCCTAAAACCTTCAAACCATAGGTCAGACAGATTTGGTTAACCATGTTTGTAGCATCTCAATTTGTAATAGCTAAGAGTTGGAATCAACCCAAATGTTCAACACTAGAAGAATGTATAAATAAGATGTGGTATATCTACACAATGGAATTCTATACAGTAGTAAGAAAAAATGACATAATGAAATTTGAGGGAAAAATGGTTGAACCTGGAATGGATCATTCTCAGTGAACTTACCCAATCACAGAAAAATAAGTGCCACATTGTCTGACTCATCTACAGCACTGAACCTGAATGTACCCAAGATGCCTACATGCCCTGAAAGCATCTTATGAACTACACACTATGATGGGTGGGTATGGAAGGGAATGGAGGGGTGGGAAATACAAACCTAGACCCAAACTACAAAGGTACCATAAAATTCTGCTTCTTAAAATAGAGAACAAGTGGCCGAACCTTTACCAGGCCCTATAAGGGAACACCTGAACCACAAGACACTGGAGAGGGTAAGGACTAACCTTAATCTTCTACAGCTTCCCTCCTCCCGCTCCCTCTCCATCTCCTTCTCTCTCTCTCCCTCCATCTCTCTCTTTTCTCTCTAATGCTTGTATATTTGTTATCCAACAAAGAGAAAGAAATAAGAGACATAGTCCCATTTTTAGTAACAACAACAACAACAACAAAATACCTTGGAATAGTGTTAACCAATGAAGTTAAAAATCTATACAACGAAAACATAAAAACACTCAAAAAAGAAACTTTCCTCCTTTTCTTAGTGGGCACTGACCTGTAACTCCCAGTACCAGCATGTGGCTATCATCCACAATGAGCTTATGATCAGAGAGACCTACAAGGTTTCCTAAAAGAAAGATTCCTGTCAGAGTACTTCATGACCCAACAAAGGTTAGTGGTAAGAGCCTACTGCTGAGGACACCTTATGTGGTCAACAGGTAAAATGGAATGGCATGGCTGGAATCTGGAAGAGAGTCAGTCCCCAGACAGTCAGTGCTTCTAGTGCCAGAAGGTGCTACATGGGCAACTGGGGAAAAATGACCAGTATCTGTCCCAGCAACTCATGGTCTAATCTACTTAGCAGCAAACAACCTGTTGTGAAGCTCACACAAGTGCAATAGCGGCACACAGCCATGGTAGGGAACCAACTGCTCTTGATTTGGCTATCTGATCCCCTCAGTGTTATGGGGCCCATAGTTGGAGCTGGGAAACAAGTCAGAACCATATCCAAACATAAGCCCACCCTCCAATATCAAGCTACCATCAATCTTGGGCTAGAAGAGGCCCTACACCTATTAAATTCTCTATATAAAAAAGTAAGGATTATCTTATTTGTCCTGGTGCTAACTTACTCTCCGTTGGAGAATCTGCTTCTCTTTTTCAGTTTGATGTAGATCCTAGGGAGACAGCTACCCCATCATACCTCAAAAGGTCCCTGGCTGAAACTAAGGAAAATTGGCGAAACAAGCAAGGGTGCTGTTTTCCTGGTGAACCAGATACCAGCATGCAGGAAGGAGACCAACACAGAGGAAACTCAACTCCTACCAAATCAGAGAGCCAGAGACCCAGAGGCTCCGAACACCTCATCACTGAAGTAGACCAAACATGAACCCAACATGGCTCAGGGAAATTTTGTGGAAGAGGGGGCAGAAGAATGTCAGAGCCACATGTTGGATCATGATATGCAGAGACATTTATCTTACCAATAACTGTGGGCTAACTCCACAATGCATGACCCATATACCTCAACAAGGAGGGTCCAAGGGTAGGGGGCAGGTTACAGATGAGCCTAATAATGGTACCAAACTGACTGTATTTGCTGAATACATAACTAAGTAACAAAGTTTTAAAAATCAAATTAAAAAAATAAATAAATAAAAATTGTGATGGTTGGGCAGGAGAGATGGCTTAGTGGTTAAGTGCTTGCCTCAGGACCCCTGCCTCCTGGCTTAACTCCCAGGACCCATGTTTTCCAGATGCACAAGGGGGTGCCCATGTCTGGAGTTCATTTGCAGTGGCCAGAAACCCTCGTGTGCCCATACCCCCCTCAAATAAAGCAATAAAAAATGAACAAAATATGTAAAAAAAAATGAAAAAGTGGACATGCTAAGCGGCGGGGGGAATGCAGGAGAAGCAACCCACCATGCCATGCACTCTGACATCAATGTCGGTATAACCGCCTACAACATTGACAGTGTTGGCATCAAAGCCATGGTGAAGAAAACAGCAATGCAAGCAGGACACAGGATCCTTGAGGACTCTCAGATCATTGATGGCTTTCACAGAGAAAGTCAGGACCCTCAGCTGTGAGCATGAGCACAGAGAGGGATCAGCAGGCAGAGAAAGAAGAGAAGAAAGGAGCAAAGAAGAAAGATATGTAGGAGCAGTGCTGGTGAATATTGATACCAAAGCCTTACTTACCACATGGAAGAATCGTGTTAGATAGGCAAATATAGACACCTCCAGTATTTTTCCTAAGAGTTCATTCTGACAAACCGTCATAAAATGGGGCCATGTATTCCACTTACAAGAATCAGTATTCTTCCATCTGGCTTTTACAAACATGCAGTTACAATTTGAGTTTATTTTCCCCCTAAATGTGGTTAAAATAATTTTTTGCAGTAAAAACAAAGCTTGTAAAATATGTAAAATCTCAACGTCGTTTTAATCTACATTTCCCTGATGATGAGGGATGTAGAACATTTTTTTAGATGCTTATACAACATTCATATTTCTTCTTTTGAGAGCTTTCTATTTAGTTCCATAGCCCATTTTTTTAGGTGGCTTGATTGATTTAATATTATTTGATTTTTTGAGTTCTTTGTATACCCTAGATATTAATCCTCTATCAGATGTATAGCTGGCAAAGATTTTTTCCCATTCTGTAGGTTGCCTCTTTGCTTTATTCACATTTTGCTGTACAAAATCTTTATAAATTTCACAAGGTCCCAGCGATTAATCTGTAGCTTTATTGCCTGAGCAATTAGGGTTATATTCAGAAAGTCTTTGCCAAGACCTGCTAGGCTCCTTCCCAGGAAGGTGAGGTAGTGCTGTGGAAGGACCAGGACTGCTGGTTCCTCCCAAGGGGATGACAGAGGAAGATGAGCTTACAACCACTCAGAAACCTCTCCTGGCCACCAGAGAAAAGCCACACGAGTCAGGAGTCTTTTCTAAGCAGGAACTCACAGAAAAAAACTTGCTTTATTGCTATGAGCAATTGCTTATATCATGTTGGGGACAAAGGTGGGGATTTTAGGATAGGGAGAGGTAAGGGCCAATAGTAAACTGTAACTATTGAAATGGTAATTTCAATTCCTGCACAGATGTAGCAGGCCAGAAGCCATTAGGCATCTTGCTGAGTCCTAGCTGGCCAGAGACAGGTACCCAAACTTTAGCTAAGCACAGGAAGTTCCATTAGGCCTCACACCTGGGCCTTTCAGGGTCCAACATCTCCCCCTTCTGTTTTTGTAAGAGCATTAGTCACCATGGCCCCTGCCTTAGGTTGTCACCCTCTGGGGATCTTACCCATCATTGTGTACCATGTGTTTAACTAGAGGAGAACCCACTCCATGGTCTATCTTAGGTTGTCTCCCCCTGGGGATCTTACACATCATGGGTCACATGGAGGGCAGGCATGGTAGCAGTGGATCACCTGAGCAACTTCATTCCTAAGTTGCCAGCCTGTGGTAATGTATTTTGACCTGATGAAGTTTTATTGCCTCTAGCCACTGGTGAATAAAGTGTGTAATTTTGTTAATTATACAAGGTCCGACAGTGAGGATAAGGAGGAGGGGAAGGAAGGGGAGGCGTCCAGGTAGAGGGAGAAGGTAGGGTAAGAAGTCATGTAAGGCCGTCCACAGCGGGTTGTCCTGGGGGTCCTGCTGCCTCCTCTCCAAGTCCTCCTGGAGTCTCTTAATTTTGTCTTGGATGATTTCCGATTTATTGGCATAAAAGCAGCATTTTTCCTGTAAAAACAAACATATGCCTCCCTTTTCAGCCATTAGTAGGTCTAGTCCTCTCTTATTTTGTAGGACTACCTCAGCCAGGGAATCTAGCTTCCAGGACTGATATCTACATCTGGGATTAAGGTGGCTGAGGCACAAAGTCCAGTCCAATTGTGACCAGAAAGTCATAGACCATCCTGCCTCCACAAATATAAGCCATTCCAGAAGGTGGGCAGCATTGAGCAATGGGCTCAGTTGTGTTAAAAGTACAGATGAAAGGATGAATGTATCCCACATCTATATTGGACTTATTAGGGGAAGGCAGGGCCCAAATGCCCAGAAGAAACATTGGGAAAAGCTGGATGGGGATGGGGAAGGTGACTGAGCAATTTTTTAAGGTCATATGGAGAACTGCAATCAACCGGGGAGGCCCAAATTGGAGGCAAAGCCAGCAAAACTCCTCAAGGGAGTGAGTAATTTAGTTTAGCATGTTGAAGGACTATTTTAGGAACAGTCCTCAGGGGTGGGACAATCCCTGGAGAAGTGATTGTCAGTGTCCCCTTGTTGGGACAAATATTTTAGGTCACTTGCTGGTACCCAATTGGGTATTTTTTGTTTTTTGCAAAGTTTTCCCATGGACAAAAATTCCATGAGCTTCACACAAGTTTCTATCAAAAAACTCCTTTATGTTACAGAGTTTTTGCACTTGAATCACTTCTCAATACAAAATATTATCCCAAGGTTGGGAAACAAACAAACACTTTGATCTCAACAATATAAACATAAATATTAAGGAATGGCTAACTCTTATCAGTAACACTGAATGTGTATAATCTTGCTTACATGTAGGTGCTAAAGTCTTGCTGTCAAATGGCCCAGAGCTATGGATTCAAGGCCAGCCAAGTTGTTTTAGACAATTTTTTTATTCATTATTTTTTATGAACTGAGCCCCTTGGGGCTTCAGTGTAGAAAGACTGTATGTATCATAGGTTGTCTTCTATGATATTTAGGCCTTACCTATTATTGGTACATGAATTTTATCATCCATGCCCTGTCTTAGGTTGAACTAACTTGAGAGAATCTTACCTGTCTTTGAGTGCTAGTCTTTGTAGGGGCGTTAAGATAATGTCTCAGGAAGCAGGGGTCGGGTCCGTAGCTGTATCCCATATACTTCTGCTTGGATATCCATAAAGGATCTCAAAAGACATTTAATGAGTATAGGCACCAGACACAGAATGAGCAAAATGCAGACACCTGTAGTAGCAAAGCTTCCTAATTAAGAAGTGAGAGAATTTCATCCAGGCAAGGCAGACTTAAAAGTAGATATTAAGTCATCAACAGCTTTAGCTGCATCAAAAGTAAGATGATTATTTTGCAAGAATAGAATCTCTGAATGTAATGGAATTAGATAAATGTATATTCCCAATGCTGTTGACTATTAATTTTTTAGAAGCAACACAAATTCATTGAAAACCTACATGACACTCCAAATAAGTTTTAACTTGTAACCTTAGTATCTTTTCACCCAAATATGTAATCACATCATACAGTGCCTAACAGGTAAAACTCTATCTAGGGTAAGGATTAAGCCCTTTAAGAGGTACAGTTTTAATTTTCTTAGGAGCTACTTTAAAGCTGTGATTATGAAAGATAGTTAAACATTAAAAGTACAAGCCTAAAGCCAAATGTCACAGTACACTTTAGGAACTCCTGCCAGGAACACTTTGTCTATCTTTAGATTGAAATCTGAAATCCCACCATCACAACTTAAGATAAACAATTGAATATATTGGGGGCCAATTATTTAAATTATCATATTTTGCACCTGGCTCCCAATAGATTTATAACTATCATATATTATAAATTGTACTTAGTTTAATTTTAGTGGTCTCCACAATCTTGATCAATTTAAGATATTAAAACCTGCAAAATTAAACAAGTTAAACACTTCTCATCTAAAGCCAATTTTTGTGTCTGTAACTTTAACTTGTCTCAGCCAGGCATGGTGGTGTACACCTTTAATCCCAGCACTCGGGCGGCAGAGGTAGGAGGATTACCATGAGTCTTAGGCCACCCTGAGGCTCCATAGGGAATTCCAGGTCAGCCTGGGCTAGTATTATTTTAGATATTCAAGGGATTTTGTGATTCCAAATGAATTTTTGGATTGTTTGTTATTTTTCTGTAAAGAATGCTGTAGGCATTTTGATGGGGATTGCATTAAAAGTGTAGATTGCTTTTGGTAAGATTGTCATTTTCACAATATTGATCCTTCCAATCCAGTAACAAGGGAAGTTTTTCCATTTCCTAGGGTTTTCTGCAATTTCTTGCTTGAGTGTTTTATAGTTTTCATGGTAGAGATCCTTTACTTCCTTGGTTAGGTTTATTCCCAGGTACTTTATTTTCTTTGATGCAATTGTGAATGGAAGTGATTCTCTGATTTCATCCTCTGTGTATTTGTTGTTAGCATATAGGAATGCTACTGATTTCTGTTTATTTAATTTGTATGCTGCTATGTGGCTGTAGGTGTTCATCAGCTCTAACAGTTTGCTTGTAGAGTCTTGAGTGTCCTTTATATATAGAATCAAGTCATCTGCAAATATTGATAACTTGATCTCTTCCTTTCCAATTTGTACCCCTTTTACGTGCTTCTCTTGCCTTATTGCTATGGCTAAAACTTCCAATACCACATTAAGTAAAAGGGGGACAGTGGACACCCTTGTCTTTTTCCTGATTTTAGTGGAAAAGCTTCCACCTTTTCCCCATTTAGTAGTATGTTGGCTGTAGGCTTGTCATAAATAGCCTTTATTATATTCAGATATGATCCTTCTATTCCTAGTCTCTGTAGGACTTTTATCATGAATGGATGTTCGACTTTCTCAAATGCTTTTTTTCTGTGTCTAATTAGATGATCATGTGATTTTTGTCTTTCAGTCCATTTATATAATATATTAAATTTATTGATTTGCTTATGTTGAACCATCCCTGAATCTCTGGTACAAAGCATACTTGGTCCAAGTGGATGATCTTTCTGATATCTGACAAGATAGACTTTAGTCCAACACTAGGATAGCAACCCCTGCTTGTTTTCTAGGTTCATTTGCTTGAAACACTGTTTTCCAACCTTTCACCATAAGATAATGTCCATTCTTTTTAGAAAGGTAAGTTTCTTGGAGACAACAACTTGTAGGATCCTGCTTTTTAACCCAGTCTGCAAACCTTTGTCTTTTGGTTGGGGCATTGAGGCCATTGATATTTAGAGATATTTTTGAAAGATGTGTAGTTATGTTTGCCATTATTTTGTGGTTCCAGTTCTACCTTTTCTCTCTTGTGTTAAATAGTATTAGAGTGTTGTTTGTTTGTTATAGGTTCCTTATTTGTGTGCTTTTCCTTCTCATCAGAATGGAGGATTCTTTCAAGTATTTTCTGTAGAACTGGTTTTGCCTTCAAATACTCCTTTAGCCTGCTTTTGCTGTGGAGTGTCATTATTTCTCCATCTATTTGAATGGATAGCTTTGCAGTATAAAGTAGCCTTGGTTGGCAGTTGTTATCTTTCACTTGGAATACATCACTCCACACCCTTCTGGTTTTTAAAGTTTGTGTTGAGTAATCTGCTATAATTTTGATGTGCTTGCCTTTGTAGGTAATTTGATTTTTCTACCTGACTGCTTTCAATATTTTTTTTTCCTTTGGTTTGTGTGTTTTGTAGTTTGATTACAATATGACGAGGAGAGAATATTTCCAGGTTTTGTCTGGCTGGTGTTCTAAAGGCTTCCTGTATCTGCATTGGCATCTCTTTCCCAATTTGGGGAAAGTTTTATTCTATGATTTTTTTGAAGACACCTACTAGGTCTTTGGAGTGAAATTATTCTCCTACTATGCCCTGAATTCTTGTTTGATCTTATCATAGTGTCCTGAATATCTTGAAATTCCTACTTCTGCTTTTCTATTAGTTTGTCTTTCCCTTTGTTAGACTGTATTAGATCTGCCACCTGGTCTTCTAGCTTAGATATTCTGTCCTCTCCTTCATCCATTCTACTGGTGAGATTTTCTACAGAGTTTTTTATTTCATTAACTGTGTTCTTCATTGCTAGTAATTCTGACTGGTTTTTCTTTATTATTTATATTTTCTTATTTATGTCTTGTATTGACTTCTTTATTTCATTAAATTAGTGTCCTGTGTCTTCTTTTATATCTTTGGTTTCCTCTTTGATTCCTTTGATTTCTTCTTTGACTTCTTTGAACATACTTACAATCATTCTTTTGAAATCTTTCTCAGGCATTTCCTGTAACTTGTTCTCACTAGAGGTCATTTCTGATGCATTAATACTTTTTGGTGTAGTTATACTGTCTTGCTTTTTAGTGTTTCTTATGTTATAATATATACATTTTTACATTTTGGATCAAATTAATGCTTGGGTTTTCTATCCTAGCTGGGTATTCTTAGCTGTATAAATTGATCTGATGTTACATATCTTCAATGTGTGAGCTTAAGTAGTTAGGTATGCTCTTACAACTCTCAGACAATCTACAGTGGTGTTCCTTAGGGCTGGGTTTGCCTGCTGGGAATATTCAAGTAGGCTGAGTGGAACAAAATACAGATAGATTCTAAAATATTACTAAACAGTGTACACTTTCAATGAAAAACAGCACTGAGTATTTATGCAAGAGTAGGTATTATAACAACCAGATCCTCTATCAATAAAGAGGTTAAGATTTCTGCTTTGTTGAGGGTCCCAAGTCAGCTTGTGACCAAGTGAGACCCTTCCCTGGTGCAACCCCAGTTACCTTTTTGTATGATTTTGGTCTCAGTTATGGATCTCTCCTTGGTGCCCTGAAGGTTCAAGTTGGCTGGCTGGATCACTGGAACACTGTTGTGTTTTCTGGAGCCTGGTAGCTGTGGTCCCACAGACCTGTCACTGCAGCTGCTGTAGCCACCACTGCTGCTGCCGCTGCTGCTGTAGCTGTAGCTGCTGCTGCCACTGTTGGATCTGCTGGTGTCAGAGCCGCTGCTGCTGCTGCTCTGGAGCCACTGCTGTCAATTCTGGAGCCAGAGCCACCATTTCCACCACTGCTGCCACTGCCAGAGCATCCACACCTGGAGCCGAAGCCTCCGCTGCCGAGGCCACTTAGGGCTGCCTTGTGTGGGCTCTGGATGCCCTGGATCTCTCCTACTTCTCTCCTGCCATTTTAATTTCCTATACACCTCACTTTTTAGTAAAAGTGTGAATTTTCTGGGTATGCTTTGCCTTTTTCCCCTAGGCTACTTTTGTATGGTTCCTAAGCTGCCATCTTAACCGGAAGTCCCAAAATTTTTTTCTGTCTTAATTTTTAAAATATTTATTTGTAAGGATAGAGAGAAACTGAGATAGATGGATTCCTGTGCCACTGCAAAAGAACTCCAGACACATGTGCCACTTTGTGCATCTGGCTTTATGAATCAAACCCTAGCTATCAGGTTTGCAAGCAAATGACTTAACTGCTGAGCCATCTCTCTAGGTCATTTTAAAAAAAAAGCTGTTTTTGTTTTTTACTAAATTAAATCAGCTATTTATTTTCCAAGGTCATTTGCCTCCTGCTTTTTTTTTTCACCCCAACTGTCAACTGTTGCCTACTTAATTTTCTCATTAATATTTTAAATAGCAAGGAGCCCAGCAGAATAAAAGGATTTAACTTCTATAAATTAATAAAATCACATAAAACTCAAAGCAAAAGTTGGTAGTCAGAAATCAGCAGAATTATCAGTATTATCACCATTTATTTCTATGTGTCCCATAGGGGTACTTCATGATTATTATTATCAGAAACAACCTTTCTTAGCATTTGTGGGCACCTTTTCCCTGGATGTCATATCAGACTCCAAATCTTGCTGGCATTTTATCAATGCCTTTTGTTATCTCTGGGTTTTCAGTTATATCTGGAAACATGGTCGCCTTATCTTAGCTGTTGTTAATGCCTGCATTCTGGTGCAGAGTGTCATCAGTCCTCAGCACTTTCTTCCCAGAAAATCAGGAAAGATATCTTTGCCCAGAAATAGAAAGATGTAAATATTAGGCTTGTTATCCTTTGCTTCAGGTAATTTTACTGAAATATGAGACATTTACCTCTGAAAGTAAAATAAAAACCAATGGGTCAATGATCAGTTACCATTCCTATGGTCCCCAAAGTGAGAGCAATATCCATGTGTTTGCATTGCCATTATCCCTCATTACTGTCTCATGTGCACTCTGGAAACAGTGAAGACATGGATCCGGCATGACGTTCTATGCTTTAACCTTCTAATCCCCACTTCTTATAGGATAACTGAAAGGAGCAAAAAACAGCATATCAAACAGTGGGCACTAGTAGTAACAGTAAGCAGGTTTCACTCAAAACAGTCCTTCCTGCTTGAGTTGCTTATGACCACCTTCCAGAATTGAGGTGTGTGTAACAGAAGAAAGGTGGAGGCTGGGGTGGTGTAGTGCCTGGCCCTGAAGAGAAAGGAAACACCAGGTGAAAGGCTCTTCCCCTTGGCAAAGGCTGCCTGGTTGCCTTTATTTCATATATATATATATATATAATAACACATAATATATAATATGATATAATATAACATTTCATATATATTATATACATCATATAGTATATTATATATAATATATAATATATTATAATATGTATATATTATATATTATTATAATTATAATATATATTATTATAATTATAATATATTATTATAATTATAATATATATTATGGAATTATATATTGTATGTATATAATATATATTATGTTATATATATACATATATAATATAATATGTATATATATTATATATTATTATAATTATAATATATAATTATAATTATAATATATTTATATTATATAATTATAATACATATATTATTGTAATTCTAATATATATTATATATATAATATATAGATTTAGATATAACACAGTTATATCTATCTATATATATATGTTATTTTATATATAGATATATATAGAGATATAGAGAGAGAGATATAGATATATATATATATATTATTTTAGCTTGGCATGGTGTTGCATGCCTTGAATCCCAGCACTCAGGAGGCAGAGGTGGGAGGATCATTTTGTCATTTTAGTCAGTAGTTATTAAAAGCAGTTGGTAGTTGAAGGAACTGCATACTGTTATGTGAACTCCCAGGTGGTGACTACAGGAGGATAGGAACCAGAAATTGTCTGTGTCATACCTTCTTTGGTACATAAGGGCTGCATAGACTAGTCTGAGTCCCTTAATCTCTCTGGGTTGCAGTTTATCACCTGTTCAACCAGAGGCATGGTCCAAACCTTTGCAGGAACTCTTTCAAATCTACTGATCTGTGTCATTATGACTGGTCACAGCTCAGCACCCTGGTTTTGCCCATGAGTCCTAGGGACTCCTTAGATCAGACTAGCAGATCAGTCTCATGGGAACACCTAATAAACTTCCCTTTGCCCTCTATGAGGCACTGACTTTCTTGGTGGTGAAAATAGGAGAGGACCACATTCTACCACAGGGCTGAAACTTCCTGCCTGCAGTTGCAGAGCACCCTGGCTGAACCCCTCTGCATTTCCAAGTAGGAAGAGTCTGGTGTGGTGGCACACACCTTTAATCCCAGTACTCAGGATGCCAGGGTAGAATGATTGCCATGAGTTTGAGGCCATCCTGATACTAAATACTGAATTCCGGGTTAGCCTGCAGCACAGTAAGATACTAACTCAAAACAACAACAACAAACAAACTAAAACAAAACATGTAGGGAGCTGTATAAATGTCTTAGCACTTAAGCCATTTGTGTAAGAAGTCTCAGGACACAGATATGATTCCCTAGATATACATGGCGGTGAATACTTCTGGAGTTTGTTTGCAGTGACTAGAGGCCCTGAAATCCCCACTCTCTCTTTCCTTAAATAAATAAAAATAAAAATAATATAAAACAATACTATTAAAAAGTAAGAAGGTACTGGTAATATACCAGAGCAGTTAAGTCACTTGTCTATGAAGTCTAAGGACCCAGATTCTATTCCCTAGTATCCAAATAAGCCAGATATGCAAGGTGGTAACTGTGTCTGGAGTTCATTTGACTGGGTGCAACAATTCTATCAGCCTCTTTCTCTCTCTCAAATAAATAAATAAAAATATATTTTAAAAGTAAGAAGTGTGATTCCAATCCAATCCTCCCCAATGTGGAACATTTTCCTGACTTCCTTGTCATTTCTGCAGGCTTGGGGCTGTCCTCTAACCAACTGCTCTCTCTTTGGCAAAGAAAATCCAGGAGTCCGTGCAAAGTTGTAATGGAGATGTGTTGTGGTGTAATGGGAGAAAACCAAGGTGGGTGGTCTCTGTCAGAAAGAAGCAAAGTCCCTGCAAAAGTCGATGGTCATACACTACCATGGTCACATATACTTGAGCCACCTCTTATCCCATTGGAGATGGCCATTGTATTGAGGAACCCACAGAGCACCATGAGCCTGGCCACAATCTGCCCATGTGCATAGCTGAGGAGAGTCATAGTACTCCCAAGTGGCTAAGAATCAAGGAGAGGATGATTAAGCATTCCAACAACTCTGAGAAGCTCTGACTTAGGGACTTGGTGATGCACATGGAGGGTGCAAGCACTTAACTACTTGTGAGCTCCAGAACAGCTGAGAACTCTGGGAAGAGCTGTCTACAAGAACCCATCACTCACTCAGGACCACTCTGCCAATTCAGTGAGCAGGAGGAGCAGTCTTTGAAATGAGCACTGGTGGCCGGACAGATGACTCAGTGGTTAATGGTACTTTTTTGCAAAGCCTGAATAGTCTGCATTTGATTCCCCAATACCCATATAAAGCCATATCCCCAAAGTGGTGCAGGCATCTAGAATGCCTACATAAGCCAGATGCACAAGGTGACACATGCATCTGGAGTTGTTTGCAGTAGGTGAAGCCTGTATCATATCCATTCTTCCTCTTTATCTGCTTCTTTAAATCTCTCTCTCTGCTTCTTCCTCACTCTCAAATAAGTAAATAAAAGAAAGAAACAAAAGAAGGAAGGAAACAATGGAAGAAAGAAATTCACTGATGACCTTCTGACACAACAAAGAGAGAGAGACTGAGAAAATGGGTGCAACAGGGCTCTAGTCATGGCAAATAATCACATGCATGTACCCCCTTGTGCAGCTGACTTATATATGTCCTGGAGAATTGAACCTGAATCATTTGGCATTGCAGGCAAACACCTTATTCCCTAAGCAACCTCTCCAGCCCCCTGCTTCAGTTTCTTAAGAATATAGTGATCCACCATATTGACCTAGGCCTAGTACTCAGCCTAGTTTTTAGAGTCCCTATGACTATTTGATGTGTGCTGTGGATGTTGTTTTCTCTATGGGGACATGCACAAGTGTGTACAGGTCTGTTAGAGCATGCATGGATTGTAATGCAGGGCTGTGTGGGATTATGCACTGGCATGGGGTGGACTGAGTGTGTGGTTGTGTGAGAACCATACAGGGCTGTGTGCAAAGCTGTGTGAGGACTGTTGTTGATGTAATTGGATGTTATTTGTGTGTGTGTGTACATGGCTGTGCATGATGAGTATGCATAAATGTGGAGTGCACATGTGTAAATGACTATGTGCTATATACAGGTGTACATAGATTTGTGTCAGTATGTAAGGTCATTCTGTGACTATAGTGAATTCCAGGTCACACTGGGCTAGAGCAAGATACTAACTAGAAACAAACAACAACAACTACTACAGCTACAGCAACAAATAAAACAAGGGGGCTGGTGAGGTGGCTTAGCAGTTAAGGTGCTTTCCTGAGAAGCCCAAGGACATAGGTTTGATTCCCCAGATGTACAGCGTGTACATGCTTCTGAAATTTTTCTGCAGTAGCTACAGGGCCTACTACTAAAAAATAAAATAAAACAATACGTTTTTAAAGTAAGAAGGTATTGGTAAGATGCCCTAGCCATGAAGGCACCTGCCTGCAAAGCTTAAAGACCCAGGTTCTATTCCTAGTACCTAAATAAGCCAGACGCCCAAAGTGGTACATACATCTGGAGTTCATTTGGCCTGGTGCACACATTTTCTCTATCTGCCTCTTTCTCTCTCTCAAATACGTAAATAAAAATACTTTTTAAAACAGTACAAAGAATGAGGCCAATCCAATCCTCCCATGTGGACCATTTTCCTGCCTTTCTTATCATTTCTGCAAGCCCAGGGCTATTGTCTAACCAACTGCAGTCTCTTTAGCACAGAGAACCAGGAGTCAGCCCAAAGGTGTCACGGAGATGTGTTGGGATGCAATAGGGAAAAAGCACTTGATGTCCCTGTTCCAAGGTGAGTGTGCTCAGTTTGTCATTAAGGAGCACACAAGTCCCCACAAAAGTAGATTGTCAGATATTACCATGGTCACATGTACCTACCTCTCAGTCTATCATCCCATCAGAGATGGTCAGTGTAGTGAGGAAGCCATGGAGCACCTTGGTCTGCCCAGTATCTGCCGATGGACAGAGTTGGCAGAATCACATATGCTCACAAGTGGCAAAAAAAAAAGAGGATATTTAAGTGTTCCCAATTGTCTGAGAAGCTCTGACATAGGGACTTGGTGACATGCATAGTCTGCTAGCCCAAAACACATTGAGTGCTCCAGACCAGTTCAGAGCACCCAGGAGAGCTATCTACCAGAACCCATTGTTCACTCAGCACCACCTTAACAACTCAGTGAGAACGAGTCTTTGAAAGAAGCACTGGGGACTGGACAGATTATGACTCAGTGGTTAAAGATATTGCTTGCTATGCCTGAACAGTCTGAGGCTTATTCCCCAGTACCCATGTAAAGCCAGATGCACAAGGTAGTGCATGCATCTGGAGTTTGTTTGCAGCAGCTGAAGACCCTGGCATGCCATTTGTTCTGTTTATCTGCTCTTGTCTGCCTCTCCGTTTTCCTCTCTCAAATAAGTAAATAAAAGAAAGAAGGGAACAAGTAAAAGAAGGAAGAAGGAAAGGAGGAAAGAATGAAAGAAATTCACTCATGACCTGCTAACACATCCTCATGTACGAAACTGAAAACACTGGTCTGGAGAGATGCTTAGTGGTTAAGACTCTTATCTTCAAAAGCTATGGACCCAAGTCTGATTTCTCAGTACTCACACAAACTAGAGGCTCAAGGTGATGGACACATCAGCAGTTCATTTGGAGTTCCTACAGGTTCTGGCACACCCATTTCTCAATCCCTTCCTCTGTCCATATCTATCTATCTATCTATCTATCTATCTATCTATCTATCTATCTATCTACCTATCTACCTACCTACCTATCATCTATGTCTCTCTGTCTGTCTATCTATCTATCTATCTATCTATCTATCTATCTATCTATCTATCTATCTAATATCACTCTCTCTGGAAAATAAGTAAAATGAAATAATATAAAATAAACAGAAATCAAAAATTCCAGACCCAAACTGACCCCATCCTATGGAAAACCTAATATTTGCACTCTGATCTGTTGGATGCAGCTTCAGTTTGTTAAGAATGTAGAGATTCACTATATTGAGCTGGGCCTGCCACTCAGCTGAGACTTTTAGACTCCCTGTGATTATTTGATGCATGCTGAGATTGTTGTTTTCTCTGTGTGGACATGTATAAGAATGTGCAGGTATGTCAGAGTGTGCATGGATGTTCATGCAGGGCTGTGTGAAATTGTGCATAGGCATGGGGTGGACTGAGTGTGTGGGTGTGAATAAGAGGGCCTTGCATAGTTGGGCAGAGCTCTGTGAGGATTGGAAATGGTATAATTGGATGTTATTTGTATGTGTTTTGTAGGTGTGAAGGGCTATGCATGGGTTATGCATAAGTTATTGTTGTGACATGTGAGAGTGACTATGTGGAGATGTACATGTATGTGTGTAAGTGTGAGAGACTGGGAGGTGTGCACAGGTGTGGAGGTGGGGCCAGTATGCCTGGATGTTAGGAGTATGCAGGCATGCATGGATATCTATAAATACTTATGTGAAGTGAGTGTGTGGGTGTGCAAGGGTTTGCCGAGTTTTTGGGGCTATCCACAGGGCAAGTGTGAAGGCGTTTCCAAGGTGTGCTGGTATGTGTTCAAGTGTGTATATCATGGGTGTTTAGAGCTGTACAAGTATATGCATAGGTTTGTGGGGATATACATAGCTGAGTGTGTACAGTGGTTACATAGGAGTGTGCATAGCTGTTTTAGTGTGTGAAGGATATGTGAAAATGTGCACAGGTGGCAGGTGTGGTGTGTGTGTCCTATTGTGTATGTGTTATGGGTGCACAGTGCTGTATGCTTGTAGAAGTAGCAGAAGTGCATGCATTCTATGTATGGGTACATACATGGTTGTGTGAGGTGTTCAGAGATGTCTACTGGTTTGTTTCTGAGTGTACCAGAGTGGAGTGGTTAGGTATGTACAGGTGTGAGGGTATATGCATGGGTAAGAGTGGATGATCAAGGATGGGAGATTTTGCCTGGTGATTGTGGGTTGTGAGTTAAATAGCTGAGTAGTTTGTGAATGTAAAGGACTGTGTGGCAGTGTCTACAATAAGTAGTGTGTGTGTAGATGTGCATGGGTATTCCTTATTGGGTGAGATGGTCATTGATATTCATACACATGGTGTGTCCCAGTGTGTGTGTGTGTGTGTGTGTGTGTGTGTGGCTGTGTAATGGTGTGCAGGGCTGTCTCTCTGTGTGTGCAGGTTGATTGAACTGTGCTTGGTTGTGGTAGCAGGTGGTGGCATCAGTACTTTGTTCATGGGTGCTCACAGGTATAGGGCTATGTATGGTTGTGGTAGCTGATAATGGCATGAGTGTATTTCTGGGTCTTCACAGGCATTGAAGATGTGCAGATGTTGGCAGGTATGTGTCTATGTTTGGGTGATAATTGGGGTAGATGGCTTTTTGTATGCATCTTATTGGTGAACAGGGTAGGGTGGAAGGGAACAAGGTTGTGTGTGTCTGTGTGTACAGATGTGTGTGAGTATACACACAGATATAAGGGCTGTGTAGTGCTATGTTGGTGAGTTCAAGGCTGTGCAGGTGGGCAGGTGCCTGGTGCTGCCACAACTAAGATTGAAGGATAGCCAGCAGAGGTCATAGGCTCCCAGTACTCTTAGGAGATCACAGTCCATAGCCTGCAGCTCCCACACAAGCTCCCTCCCTTGATACAAAGTTGAGTCCTCTGAGAAACAGGTGCCTGTAAGCAAAGTTTAAGAGAAAAGCAAAAGAGAATACCATATTAGATATTTACAGACAGAATGGTCATTGAAAGAAACAGCAAGGGCAGCAACCTTCCCACAGGATGAAGAAGCACTGGAACATGTTGGGGGTGGGGGTCGGAGTGGGGGTTGTAGGGCAAGCTTATAAGGAGATCATAAGCAAAAGAGACCCTACCTGTTGCAGGTCCAATGGAACTAGATAAAGACCTGTAGTTATTTATGTCGTTGCTAAGAATAAACTTCTTAAAGGTGTTCTGAGTTAAGGGAAATTCATCAATCAGAAGAATTTGGGGGCCTGACAGGGATGAATGCTTCCACTGCTTCTTTATGACTTTCTAGCTTTAGAGATAGTTATTGACTCTTTAGTTTCCTTTGATTTTCAGGAAAGATTTTAACCTTTCAGTGCCAAGATGCCTGGAAAGGCTGGAGAGAAATGTGGGCTGGAGGAAACTGAACAGGGGCTGTGTTTGGCTGAGTCACTTCGTTATTTCATGCCTGACTGAAGGAGAGAGGGCTGACCACAGTGTGTCTGTCCATAGGCTAGGCAGGACTATGAAGAGAGGACCCAGGGCACCCCATAGCCCCATGGCCCAACCTCAGAGCCCATTAATGAACAATAGACTGATCCTGCTCTTCACCTGGAGGCTGGCCTATCCACCCACTCTACTCCTTCATTCAACAAGTTGGGGTTTATCCTAAACCAGAAGACATGTTGATCATCCAAAACACACTTTCCTTCAGGCCTCTTATTTTGTGGTGGGTTAATTAATGTCCAGGATCACAATCCAGCAGGTGATATAATGGCCAGCATGACAAATGGTCCCCACTGGAGGCCTTGACAGAATGTAGCAACACAGAGAAGGAACAGTGAAGGTGACCTTGAACTCAATGTTGATCTAAAATCTGAAGGACAGACAGAAGTAAACTAGATAGAGATAAACCAGCATGTTCCAAGTCCTCATGCTTTCTGTGACAGATGAAAATAAAAAGCACAATGTTGGTGGGGTGGGGAGAAACCAAGCTTCTTAGGAGTGAGTGGCTTTCCCTACATGTACTGAGGGTTTCAATGAGGAAAAGGAGTGTCAGATTTACATTTGGAGACACTGCTCTGCCTGTAGGAAGGAGGATGGGTTGAGGGCTCCAGAGGAAGAAGGATTTCCCAGCTGAGTCAGAGTGACAAGGGCTTACACATAAGTAGTAGTGATAGAAAAGGTGAAGAAAAGGGTCCAGTAGGAATCTAACAAGGCTTCATGGATAGGCCTAGACATGGAACATGAGGTGTGTATGAGGGCTACAACTGTACTGGGGAAGTGAAGGGAAGAGGAGTGAGGATAGAAGGGATAGAATTTGCTTGCACAGAAAGTTAAGGTACAGTTCATAATGTACAATTTTCTTTGAGCCAAACTTTGTCACTAAAGGACAGACTCAAGTTAGGTCAAATTTATGTCAGTTTAAGAAGTGAGTACAACCAGTGAAGTAATAAAACAAAGAGGTAAATTAAGCTAGTGAGTCTATAAAGGAACTGAAGCAAACTTAACTCAATTAATCTAACATAATTGACTTGAATGAAGATAGATGAGAAGAAGGCATAAAGAACAGATCGAACAATTAATAGGAAGAAGGATCTAAAATTAGTCATGACAGCTGAGCTATCTTCCCAGCACCCCCCCTTTTTTCCAAGGGTTTCACTGTAGCCTTAGGCTGGCCTTGAACTCCTCCTGCCTCAGCCTCACCACTGTTGTGATTAAAGGCGACAATTTGGCTGAAGAGATAGCATAGCAATTAAGGTGCTTGCCTGTGAAGCCTAAGGACCCAGGTTCAAACCCCAGTAATACGTAAAGACAGATGCACAAGGTGGTGCATGTGTCTGGAGTTTGCATTTGCTAGAGGCCCTTGTGCACCCATTATCTTTCTTTCTCTCAAATAAAAAAAATATAATTAATTAAATAAATAAAATTAGTTATGATACTGGAGGCCCAATCCATGGCATTGTAGTGGGCAGGAGGAGAGGAGGATGAGATTCATGCCTGGTACTGAAAATGAGATTAAAAACCTATGGCTTAGGAAGTCATAAGCCCTAGTGTAGGGATTAATGCTGTTCTACTGCTATTGTCTGGCTAAATGGTTATATTGTGCTCACCAAACATCCCTGTAAATACTAATATTTGTGGTCATTTGTTAATGCTACTCTCACTTTTTGTTATAGAATTTTTTTTTCTTTTCAGATGTTAGTAACCACTGGCATAATTCAAAACTCACCAAAGTGCTGAAAAGTGACAGTGGAATGTTCAACACTAAGTGAGACAGCTCTGTCAAACCCATCAAGGCTCAGGAACCACCGCAAAAGTTGTGGCAGAAAGAGACAAAGGAAGGAAAGGAGTGCTTACAGCACTTTCTTGCAGATACAAAGTGGCCTTGACATTCAAGATGTCACATAAGACTCTTTTGGTGAAAAGAATGTAAGAGCCAATGGTAGGGTAGGACTGCAGACAATGTAACCTTTCATGGTGTCACAGGGGCTCTATAAGACCTGTATAGAAGACAAGAAAAATAATGATATCAAAATAGGGGAGAGGGCTGGAGAGATGGCTCAGCAGTTAAGGGGCTTGTCTGCATAGCCTGGGGACCAAGAATCAATCCTAAGGACCCAGCACCATTTGCCTAGGACCCATAGAAGCCAGATATACAAGGTGATGCATACATCTGGAATTCATTTGCAGTGGCTAGAAGCCCTGAAACTCCTATTTAAGTTCTGTTTCTCTCATAAATATACATATACTTTTTAAAGATGAGAGGTTAGTTGTTGAGGAAGGGCAGTGGAGAGGGAATTTGAGATGGGAGAAGCGGAGTGGCAAAATATTATGATCTAGTTGTATTGCCTATATTTATGGGAATTGCCAAAAAAATGTTTAAAAGAGTTGCTGGGCTTCTTAACCTCATAGCACAATTGCTTTCCTGTTTGTGGATAGGCTAGTATACACAAAGAAACCGTATTACCAGCTTATAGAAGTATAATGCACACAATATGTACAATGTTTAATATATTATCTGATGGTGATACTAATAAATGACTATATTACTACCATGAAAAAAAAAGAGTTGCTGGGGAGGTGGCAGGTGCTTGCTAAGCCTAAGGACACAGGTTCAATTCCTACATACCCACTTAATCCAGATGTTTAAGATGGTATACATGCATCTGTAGTTAGTTTGCAGTGGCTAGAGCACCTGGTATGTCCTTGTCTTTCTCTCTCTCTTGTGCACAGATAATTAAATGAAAAAAATATTAAATAAATTGATAAAGATGTTATTGTATGTACATACAAATATTCATTTATATGTCCCCTGAAAGACTCATGAGATGAAGGCTTGATTCCCAGTGTAATGTTCAGAGGGGGATTATGGAAATGACTGGATAATCCATGGTCTGATCTTACATGTGGATTAACCATTGATGAGTTCATAGCTGGCTAGGCTCAGGTATGTAGTCAGTGTCTATGGTGGTCAGCCTCATAGCACTGGGATGGACCTCTAAACCAGAAATGGCTTATGGGAATAAGGAATTTATTTCAGGCTTACTTATGCAGGAGAAATTCCACAATGGTGGAAGAAGCTGGCCCATTTTCATGGATTCAGACCACAAGCAAGCACACTCTGGGAGTACCAAGTGCTCTGCATACCTTTAGGCTAGAATTCAGATAGGCTGCCAGTGACATGCTTATATCTGTAGCAGGAGTCTGCCTGATGGGGCCAGAAATTTCAAAATTAATTTTATTAATGGCCATGCCTATTAGGGATCATAGATTTCAACTACCACAGGCCTAGTTGGAGGAAGTGGGTCACAGGAGCTTTGAAGAGTATGATATTGGCTAGCACTGGGGTTCAGTTATCTCCTCTGGAGGGGTTCCAGGTTTTGTGTCCCTGAAGAATGAATTCAGGGTATGGCATGGTGGCACAAGCCTTTAATCCCAGCATTTAGGAGGCAAAGGTACAAGGGTTGACTAGAGTTGGTGGACACCCTGAGACTACATAGTGATTTCCAGGTCAGCCTGAGCTAGAGTGAAACCCTACCCCCAAAAAAACAGAAAAAAAAAAGAATTGTGGGTAAGGGGAGCAGACCGGAGTAAAGACAGGTGTTTATATATTACTTTGTAGTGGTTTCAATGCAGGGCCTCATAATTGGTTTGAATTTGAGTCTCCAGTGGGTGGAGACTTACCAAGAAAGAGCCATGTCACTGGGGGCAGGTTTGCAGCCCAGCCCTAAGGTATGTTCTGAGGAGTTGGAGGTCTGGCTGTTCACATTTGCTGGCTGTTTGGTGGTGTTTCTCTGCTATGACCTATGGAACTGAGCTAGCTTCTTCAGACATTGGTTGTTCCTGTGGAATTTCTAAGCCTGAAATAAATCCTTTCCTAGCTAAGCATGGTGGCACACATCTTTAATCCTAGGACATGTGAGACAAAGGTAGGAGAAACCTTGTAAGTTCAAGGCCACCCCTAGACTGCTTTGTGAATTTCAGGTCAGAGTGGACTAGAGTGAAATCCCAATGGGGAAAGGGGGGTGGGGAACAGCTTTCCTCCTATATTTTGCTTTTTGGTCAGGTATTGGTGCAGCAAGATGAAGCTGACTGCTACAGGGCTCTTGTGCATAGTCTGGGCTTTTCTACACAGGCTTTACCTGATGCCCAAGTGCTTCAAGCAACATCATGAATCCCATATCTGATCAACATCTTGATTCTCCACCCAGCACAAATAGTTTTAGTAACATAATGAGCCATAAGTTGCCCTGGGACGCTCTGGAGTGTCCACATTCCTGCAATGTGGCACTGGCCAGTTGTTGTCCTAAGCTGGGGGTCAAGGGTTGTGTTTCTAAGCATTCCTCTAGTTAATTTGCTTTTGTTATATGCTGATTTTTTTAAAGATTTGAATTAGGGGATCTGCACCTCATACTCTCCCCTATTCTCCTACCTCAGAGGTATCTTGTTTCTTCTCTCTCTTTTACCCTCTACCCCTCTCTCTCTTTTTCCCTCTCTTTGTGTACTTATTATTTCCCTCTCCCACTTGCTTTCTGACTCTTTTTATCCCTGCCTCTGTTCCCCACTTGCCTCTTGCACCCTCTTATCCTCCTCCCCTTTTCTCTCTCTCCCCTTTCCTCTTCTTAATTTATCCTCTCTATCTTCTCCCCTTCTCTCTTTCTCCCTCTCTCTCTTTCTTCCCTTCCTCTCCCTCTCCCTTTCTATTTCTCTTTCTCTCCCTCATTCCCTTCCTCTCTCTTCCTTCCTTCCCCTCTCTCCTTCTTTCCCTTCTCCCTCTTCCTTACTCTCCCCCTTCCTTTACTTTTCTCTTTCCCTCTCCCCTTCTCTCTCACCCACAGCACTCTCCTTTTCTTCCTTTCTCTCTTCCTCTCTTTCTTCCCTTCTCTCTTCCCTCAATTTCTCTTGTTTCTCCCCCTCCATCTTCTCTCTTCCTGCCTCTGTCTTCCCCCTTTGCCCTCCTCCCTCCCTCTGCCCTCTCTCCCTTCCTTTTTCTCCCTCCCTCTTGAAAGTGTGGTAATCATAATGACTTACCTAGCCATCGCTTAAAAGGATTGAAAGCAGCTAAAGTTTGACTGAGCCCTATGAGACAGTAAACATGACTAGATCTCTCTTATTTCTACTCTTCTCCAAGATATAAGTTTTAGTGGGGAAAAGCCCACTGATTATGACATAGTCTAAGCAGTCAGATGAAAATACAAATCACTCGAATAAAAATACAAAGTAAGGCTCAGTTTTCTGGTACCTTGAAAGAATGCATTATAAATACTAATATCCAACTAAGTTAAATATGAGAATTTTGATAAGGATATAGAAACTGAATGTTGCCCCACATGCAATTTTTTCTTGTTCACTTTAATGTCTTTAAAAACTGGAGGGTGCTAGGTGTGGTGGCACATGCCTTTAATCTCAGCACTTTCAAGGCAGAGGTAGGAGGATTACTGTGAGTATGAGGTCAGCCAGAAACTATACAGTGAATACCAGGTCAGCTTGGGCTAGAATCCTACCTCAACAAAACAAAACAAACAACAAAAAAGCTTTGGAGAGTTGGAGAGCTTGTTCAGTGCTAAATGCTTGCAAATCCTGATGGCCCAGCGTTTGATTCCCCAGTACCCATTAAAAGCCAGATGCATAAAATGGAGCATGAGTCTGGAGGTTGTTTGAAGTGGCACGTGGCCCTGGAATACCTATGTACTTTATCTTTCTCAAATTATTAATAGAAGAATATTAAAAATATTGTACTAAGGAATTGGGACGCCATTCTTGAGTTAAAAAAAAAAAAACACAGAAAACTAGAATGGGCTGGGAAAGTAGCTCAGTATGTAAGGTGCTTGCCTGCAAAGCCTAACTTCCTGAGTTCAGTTCCCTAGAACCCACATAAAGTTAGAGGCACAAATTGGAGCATGAGTATGTAGTTTGTTTGCAGTGGATAGAAGCCCTGGCATGCCCATTCTCATTCATTGATGACATAGTGGACACACACACACACACACACATACACACACACACACACACACACACACACACACAATTTGGCTTTAAAAATCCCTTAAATATTATATTTATTTATTTACTTGTTTTCAAGCAGTGAAAGAGAGACAGAATGAACAAGAATGGTCACACCAGGGCCCATAGCCACTGCAAACAAACTTTTGGATAAGATGATGGCTTGGGAACCACACCAAACCAGCCAAGAAATGTACTTAAGCAAAACCCCAGTAAAATACACTCTTCTTCAGAAAATTGAAGGAGTATAGGTCATGATAAGACACAGTGGAGAAGCCAGACAGAAAAAGACCCACCAGAAAGGAACAAAACAGCCAGAGACCCACTGAAGCAACCAAGTCTAGCAATCCACCCTGCAGAGCCATCCTACCAGGCAGGCCAGGCAGCACCAGCAGCAGCAGAGACCAGGAAACAGCTTTTCCAAGTCTATCAGCCTTCTTACAAAGTTTTGAAGTCTGAAGGAAAAACAGCTGAAATATGGGGAGCTACTGAAAGTGTGAGCAACTCCAGAAGTCTTAACTCTCCCATGCCCCACCATCAGAACCAGGAAATTCCAGCATTCAGCCCCCAGTAACAGCATGTCCAGCTGAGTTGATCAGAGGTACAGCTGCACAACACAACATGGAGGGATCAAGGCAGACATTCAGCATTCATAAGATTGGAATCCACAGCAAAAGGTATCAGGGCTGACTGACAAAAACCAACCAAACAAACAAAAACAGGTGCACAGTCCTGCAAGAGCTAATTTCTCTCTAATCACTCTTTCCTTGTCAGGGCAAGTTATGTGGTATATATTCTTGGTTGGCTTTACCATTTTCAAATAACCTGTATTTGGAGGTTGAATTTTATTGCCTTTGGTGCTTTCATATATATAGGGCCTTTGTTTTTTGATTCAGTCAATTTTGGGCACAGAGACTGATCCAGATCCAGGTTGACCTGGAATCCAATTCAGAACATAAATCTATACCTCCCAACTGACAAGATTAAGGGTGTAGAACAACACACACCCTTAAGGATTTTGGTTTTATATTATTATATTTTCATTTTAATTCACACAATTGCATATTATTTGCTGGTTTTTCTTATGTATGTTACTCAGCTGAAATTTAGAATTTCCCAGTAAATTATTCCACCAAGTCTACTTGCTTAGCAAGCAAACACAACACTTAGGATGACTTCTGTGGCTTGATTGGTGTACAAGAGCTACACCTGGCAACTTGAAATCATATCATAATGGTATATACAGGTGGCTTGCCATGTCTGGGAAAACTGCAGATAAGCAGGGAAATAAAGCATCAAGTCAATTCAGGATGAAAAAGTTGCTACAATATAATGCAAGAAACTCAAAGAATCAAGACAATACAGTCCCACCAACAAGCATAAATCCATCAAAAATGGTTGCCAAATGATTGATGTTTTAAACGAATGCCGGACAAATATTTCAAGAAAATGATGGTATCTATGCTCAAAGGAGTCAGAGAAGAAATGAAAGGAATCAAAGAAGAAAACAAAGGAATTAATGAAGAAAACAAAAATCTGTAAGAGAACACAAGAAACCAGCTTAAAGAAATAATGAGGTCATTATAAGACATGAGTAAGGAAATACAAATACAGAAGAAAAATCAGGCTGTAATCCTGACTCAGAAGACGACTGTCAATGAAATTAAAAAAAAAAAAAAAATTCTGTGGAAAGTCTCACCAGTAGAATGAATAAAGGAGAGAAAAAAATATCAAAGCTAGAAGACCATTTGATAGATCTAATACAACAAAGAGAAAGAGAACCTAATAGCAAGCTATAAATGGGAATTTCAAGATATCCAAGACACTATAAAAAGATCAAACATAAGAATTCAGGGTATAAAAGAAGGAGAATAATTTCCATCCAGAGGCATAGTAGGTGCTTTCAACAAAGTTTCAGAAGACATTTTTCCCCAAATTGGGAAATAAATGCGAATGTGAATATAAAAAGCTTTTAGAACATCAACCAGATAAAACCTGGAGAGAACCTCTTCTCACCATATTATAACTAAACTACTAAATACACAAACCAAAGAAAATGTATTGAAAGAAGTTAAAGAGAAAAAGCAAGTCACCTACAAAAGCAAGCCCATCAGAATAACTGCAGATTACTCAACATAAACTTTAAAAGCCAGAAGGGCTTGGAATCATGTATTACAAGTTCTGGAAGATAACAAGTGTCAATCAAGGTTACTTTATGAAAAGATGTATGTCCAAATTGCTGGAGAAATAAGGACATTCCACAACAAAAACAGGCTAAAGGAGTTTTTGACAACTAAACCAGCTCTACAGAAAATACTTGAAGGAATTCTTCAGGCTGAAGAGAAAGCAAAACACACATTGAAGGAAACAGTGGAAAAAAATAAACCACACTCATATAACAGTTAAAACAAGCAACAAAGTGAAAACAGAAAATACTACAAAATAAGAATAATAATGAGAATAAATGCATACCTTTCAATAAAATCTCTTAATATCAATAGCCTCAAAAGATACAGACTTGCAGACTGCAATAAAAGGCCAAATCCCACCATTTGTTGCCTCTAAGAAACTCACCTCTCAATTAAAGATACACACTGTCTTAGAGGGAAAGGATGGAAAGTGGTTTTTCAAGCAAATAGGCCTAGGGAACAAGCAGGGATTGCTATCCTAATATCTGACAGGATAGCCTTCAACAAACATTAGTGAAACATTATATAAAACAGACCATATATTAAGATACAAAGCAAATCTCCACAATCCCTTGTATTCTATCTGACCACAAAGGGATTAAACTGAAAATCAGCAACAAGAAAAGCTACAGAGCATACAGAAATTCATGGAGACTAAACAATACACTATTGAATAATTAGTGGATCATTGGAGAAATCAAAAAGGAAACCAATAAATTCATTAAATCAAATGATCATGATAATACAACATACCAAAACCTTTGGGACACAATGAAGGCAGTCCTCAGAAGGAAATTCCTATATTAAGAAATTAGTCATTCACAAATAAAAAAAAAATAAATGTTCCACCTTAAGGCCTTGGAAAAAGAATAAAATCCAATCCAAAAAGCAGTAGATGAGAAAAAAAATCATAAAAATTAGGACAGAAATTAATGAAGTATAAACAAAAAATAATAACAATAAATAAAACAACCCAAAGAATCAACAAACAACCAATTGGTTCTTTGAAAGGATAAACAAGAATGATAAACCCTTAGCAAATTTGACCAAAGAAAGAAAGAAGTGACAAAAATTAATAGAATTAGAGATGAAAAAGGAACCATTGCAACAGATACCAAAGAAATTAAGACAATTATAAGGACATACTGTAAGAAAATATATGCATCTAGGTTTGAAAACCTGAAATAAATGGATGATTTTCTTGATTCATATGACCTACTAAAATTAAATCAAGATGAGCTAAACCATTTAAATAGATCTATAACAAGTACAGAGATCCAAGCAGTTATTAAAATCTCCCAAGTAAAAAAAGCCCAGGCCCAGATAGATTCACTGGCAAATTTTACCAGACCTTCATAAAAGAACTAACACCAATGCTTCTCAAGCTTTTTCATAAAATAGAAAAGGAAAGATTCTACCAATCACCTTTTATGAAGCCAGCATTGCCCTCATACCAAAACTAGGCAAAGGCACAATAAAAAAGAAAATTACAGACTAATCTCCCTCATGAACATAGTTGCAAAAATTCTGAACAAAATATATTGGCAAACAGAATATAAGAATATATCAAAAAAATTATTCACCCAGACCAAGTTGGCTTTTATCCCAATGATACGGTGATGGTTCAACATATGCAAACCAATAAATGTAATACATCATATAAATGGTCTGAAGGACAAAAATCACATGATCATCTCAATAGATGCAGAAAAGTTATTTGACAAAATCCAACACCCTTTTGTGGTAAAAGTATTACAGCAACTGTAACTTGAAGGAACATATCTCAACATAATAAAAGCTGTTTATGACAAACCTACAGCCAACATAATACTAAATGATGAAAACCTCAAAGCTTTTCCACTAAATTCAGGAACAAAACAAGGGTGTCCACTGTCCCAACTTTTATTTAATATAGTACTTGAAGTGTTAGCTATAACAATTAGGCAAGAGACACTCAAAAAAGGGATAGGTATTGGAAAGGAAGAGATCAAATTATCACTATTTGCAGATGATATGATTGTATGCATAAAAGACCCTAAAAACTTTACCAGCAAACTGTTAGAACTGATAAACAGTTTTAGCAATGCAGCAGGATAGAAAATAAATACATAGAAATCAGTAGCTTTCCTATGTACTAACAACAAACATGCATAGAATGAAATCAGGGACTTTCTTCCATTCATAATTGCCTCAAAAAATAAGTAAATAAAGCACTTTGGAGTAACCTTAACTAAGGAAATGCAAGAGCTCTACAATGAGAACTTTAAAGCATTCAAGCAAGAAATTGCAGAAGACACAAGGAAATGGAATGATATTCCATGTTCTTAGATTGGAAGAATCAGTAGTGTTAAAATGTCAATTTAATCAAAATCAATCTACATGTTTAATGCAATCCCCATTAAAATTTCAATGGCATTCTTCACAGGAATAGAAAAAAAAATCCTCAATTTTATTTGGAAGCAGAAAAATACTCAAATAGCCAAAACAATTTTGAGTAACAAAATAAGTCTGATGATATCACCATACCCAATTTTAAGCTATATTACAAAGCCCTAGTAACAAAACCACAATGACATTGGCACAAAGATATACATGGTTATCAATGGAACAGAATTTAAGACCTAGATGTTAATCCAAGCATCTACAGCTAGTTGATTTTTGACAAAATGCCAAAAGTATTCATTAGAGAAAATACAGCCTCTTAAACAAATGATGCTGGTAAAACTGGATATCTATACGTAGAAACTTGAAAATAGGTACTTATCTTTCTCCATGCAAAAGAATCAAATCCAGTGGATCATGGACCTTAGTATCAGACCTCAAACTCTGAAATTGCTAGAGTAAAAGGTAGGGAAAACCCTTCAACATATTGGCATAGGTAATGACTTTCTGAATATAACCCTGAATATAATTGCTCAGCAAATAAAACCACTAATCAACCAGTGATATCTCATGAAACTAAAAAGATTTTGTATGGCAAAGGACAGTGTGAACAAAGCAAAGAGACAACCTACAGAATGGGAGAAAATCTTTGCCAATTACACTTCTGACAGATTTATATCCAGAATATACAAATAACACATAAAACAGAACAATTATAAATCAAACAACCCAATCAAAAAATGAGCAATGGAACTAAATATAGAGTTCTCACTGGAAGAAATACAGATGGTATATAAACATCTCAAAACGTGTTCTACATCCTTAGCCATCAGGAAAATGCAAATTAAAACTACCTTGAGGTTCCATCTCTCTCCAGTCAGAATGGGTACTATCAAGAAAACAAATGACAATACATGTTGGCTAGGATGTAGTGAAAGGGAAACCCTTTTGAACTGTTGGTGGGAATGTAATTTGGTACAGCCATTGTGGAAATCAGTGTGGAGGTTCTTGAGACAGCTAAAAATAGATTTGCCATAGGATCCATCTATAGCATTCTTATGCATATATCCTAATGACTCTTCTCACTACCTTAGAGATACTTGCACAACCTTGCAGCAATATTCACAATAGCTAGGAAATCGAATGAGCCTAGAAGTCCATCCACAGATGAATGGATAATAAAGATGTGGTACATCTACACAATGGAATTCTATTCAGCTGTAAAGAAAAATGAAATGTGCAGGGAAATGGGTGGAACTGCAAAGGATTATACTAAGTGAGGTAACCAGGGACAGAAAGCCAAACATTGCATGTTCTCTGTTATATGTGGGTCCTAGCTACAAATGTATAAACTTGTGTGTGATCTGGAACCAAAAATCCATACCAGTGACCCATAATCTAGAAAAAAAGGTTATAAGGGAGGGAGGGAGGAGAGGAAGGGCTAAAGAGGGTGGTAATGTATATACATAAGTAGAATAACAGGGAGGGGAAAGTCCTAATCAAGATCAGGGGAAAAGATTGTACAAAAGAAGGGCAGGGGAGGAGAGTCAATCAAAATTCAAGATATTCTGAATGAGACATAAATAATCTTAAATAATGGCACATCCAGAAGCCTTAGTTATTTGAAAATTTTCAGTGCATGGGATGGTATGCCTTCCAGTGAGTCATTGGCTGTGGATGTCCCTGTTGCCTCCAAAACTACAAGCTATTTCCAAGACCCTTGGTTCCCCATGATTAAGGCATGGTATGACCCTATTGCTGAAGACTTCAGATGCCTGAGAGGCAAAGTCACTGAGAAATCAAGTTGATGCTGACTAGAAAACCTTCTTCCTATAGCCCTGCCAACTGAAAGCTGGAAAAGGTGGGCAGTACTATGGGAGACAGACATCATCAAGAGTGAAAACAGTGGACACTGGAAACTTCAAGTTTGGCCAGACAAGCCAAATGACTGAATGATTGCAATAGTGGCATGTCTGCTCTGAAGAAAACCAGCTGCTCCCTAATTGGATTGAAGACCCACTCTATGGGAGGGAATATGTGCCTGGTACTGAAAACCTAATTAAAAGTCTATGGCAGGAGAGGTCATGAGCCATAGGTGTATAAAGCCTGCTCTTGTCTGCATAAGTGCATATATTATTTTCACCAAATTGCTCTGAAAACATTACACTTAATGTTCATACTCATATATTAATGCTACTCTCCCTTGCGGTTAGAGAAGCTTCTCTTTTTAGATGGTGATGACCACTGACATGACTCAAAAGGCAACATAGTACTGAGAATGAGGGTTGGAGGAGTGACCAACACTAAAACATTTCACACCCACCAAGGATCAGGGCTCATTGTGGAAGAAGTGACAGACAGAATGTAAGAACCAAAGGAAGGGTACCACTACTTAATTGTCAAGGCAGAATTTGACCTCAATACCTAAGACCTCACAGTGTCTAGCAATACCCACACAAAACCCTAATAATAGGAGAAAAAGATTATGGCATCAAATTAAAAGACAAACTAGTGGAGAGAGAGGGGATATGACCAAGAGCAGAATTATGAAGGAGAAAATGTGGGAGGGGAGGGAAATACCATGGTTTGTTGTTTATATGTATAGAAGTTGTCAATAAAAATATGTATATATTTTACAAACCTTTATATTATTTATTTACTTACTTATTTTCAAGGAGTGAAAGAAAAAAAAATGAACAAGATTACACAGGCCAGGGCCTGTAGACCCTGTAAAAAATCTCCAGATGCCATTGTCATGTTGTATATCTGGCTTTACATGGGTAATGTGGAATGAATTGAACTCTGGCCATCAGGATTTGCAGGCAAGCACCTTTAGCCACTGAACCATCTCTCAAGTCTCTAGCAGTCTACTTTAGATGCAGTATACATAGTGGCTTTTTAAATATGTATATCAAAACACATGATTTCTCTATTCAAAATAAATCCCACAACTGTGAGCTCAGATGGAAAGTGAAGGTCTTGGAACTGGAGACATGACTTAGCAGTTAAAATGCCTTAACTCACTCATTCAGAGACACAAGCTAACAGGATGGATCAAAAAATTAGACCACTCAATCAGTTGTCTTCAAGAAACCCATTTCACCACTAAAGACAGAAACCTCCTCAGGGTGAAAGGGTGGAAAAAACTATTCCAAGCAAATGGGAATAAGAAACAAGCAGATGTAGCTATATTAATATCAGATAAAATGGACTCAAACCAAAAATAAACAAAAAGACAAAGAAAGCCACTTCCTACTTGTCAAGGGAATGATCCACCAAGAGGATATTATAATCATAAATCTGTATGCACCAAACACAGGGGCACCACAGTTCATAAACCAAAACCTACTTGACGATAAAACAGAAATAACCACCAATACCATCATAGTTGGGGACTTCAATATACCATTATCAGTAATAGACAGATCATCCAAACAGAAACTCAACAGGGAAGTAAGAGACCTCAACAAAACCATAGATCACTTAGACCTAATGGACATCTACAGAACATTCCAACAGACTACACATTCTTCTCAGCAGCCCAAGGAACATTGTCTAAAATAGACTATATACTGGGTCACAAAGCCTGCCTCCATATATTTTGGAAAAATTGACATAATTCTCTGCATTATATCAGATCACAATGCTATATTGCTAGAGAGAGAGACAGAGAGAGAGGGAGAGAGAGACACACACATAGAGAGAGGAAAGAATGGGCACCTGAGGACCTCTAGCCATCACAAATGAACTCCAGAAGCATGTGCTGCCTTTTTCATCTGGATTTACATGGGTACTGGGGCATCAAACCTGATTTGTAAGCTGTATAAGAAAGTGCCTTTAACGCTGTACTCTCTCTCCAGTCCAGGGATTTCTATTTTATTTTCCTACCATAAGTATTCTGAAGCTGGGACCATGGGTAAGGCAGCTGCTTGAGTGATTCCCTTCTTGCCCTCCCCCTACCCCCCACCTCTGTGCCCTCCCACTGGCAATCTATTAGAGATTTCTCTTCCCTAAAAGACCCAGTAAACTCTTAATGCCTTGCCTTTTTTTCCCAGGGCTGTGTGGCGCAGTTAGGCAGTTGCCATCTTGGCCAGAAGTGGTATCTCTCTCGAGTAGATAAAACAACAAAAATAAATAAATAAAATAATATAGAAACTCCTGTGAGGTCCAGTAGGACACATTCATAATTCCATCACCTAGGAGAGCGGCCAGGAGTTCGAGGTCATCTTTAGCTTCATAGTGAGGTTGTGGCTGGCCTGGGCTGCAGGAGACACCTGAATGAACAAAAAAGTTCATTCTTCTCTATATTTTGATTCTGTCTTACCTTCATGCTAGGCTTTCATTTTTTTAAAATTTTTTATTTATTTATTTGAGAGCGACAGACACAGAGAGAAAGACAGATAGAGGGAGAGAGAGAGAATGGGCGTGCCAGGGCTTCCAGCCTCTGCAAACGAACTCCAGACGCGTGTGCCCCCTTGTGCATCTGGCTAACGTGGGACCTGGGGAACTGAGCCTTGAACCAGGGTCCTTAGGCTTCACAGGCAAGCGCTTAACCACTAAGCCATCTCTCCAGCCCTAGGCTTTCATTTTTAAGCATACCAGTATATGCTTCACTTGGTTTTGGATTTTAATGCAAACTTTATGAGGGCAGACATGTTGCTTTCTGATAGTTCCTCTGCACTAAGGCAATATCTGACCTAATCAGTATCAAATAAGTGTTGGTGGCATTAATTGGACAGAATGAAAAAGAGAGTGCTATATGGGAGGGCTGCCTTATGACAAAACACAAGGGAATCTTGGCTTTGGAGCCCACCTAAAGGAAGTGTCTTGGAACTCTGGAGCATGTGATCTGCATAATACCATGTGGTGACCCTACCAATTGTGGAATTATTTTATTTAAGTATATTTAATTCTGGGCTGGAGAGATGGATTAGTAGTTAAGGCACTTGCCTGTAAATCCTAAAGGCTGGACTTCAATTCCCCAGGACCCACAAAGAGACAGATGCACAAGATGGTGAAAGTGTCACATGCATCTGGAGTTTGTTTGCAGTGGCTAGCAGCTCTGGAATGTGCATTCTCTCTATCTGCCTCTTTTTTTCTCAAATAAATAAGTAAATAAATGAAGATGAGATAATTTAAAAAGTTAAAAATAATAATATAAAGAGACATAAAGAAAAATCATTGCAAATCTCTCTCCACTGCTATTTGTTGAACATCACTCTAGGGCCTTGTCTGTTGGTCTGCAAGGCCATGAACATTCATTTTCATATGTAGCCTCAAAGGACCCATAATATACTAAGAAGGGCCTTTCCCTCCAATAGTATATTACAATGAACTCAGCATGCCAATAAATATAAATACATATCTCTTTAAACCACTCTTCAAATTAAGGCCCCTAAATCCAATCTCAGCTGGTGGTCATTCATAAATGAGAATTTTGTTAGAGGTCAGCCTTATCCCTTCCCTTCCACATTTTCTTCAGCTGCTTTTATACTACTATATAATCCACAAATCTATATTTACTATTGGTCTTTCACAGAAAATTTTAGCTACTAACTGTTTAGGGATGAGAATTAAATAGTATGAAAAGTTCCTATTTGAATTATTCCTCTATCAGTACATATTTAGCTTAATAACAATTTCTGTTGACAAGTACTTCATCTACTGTTACTTTCTGGTCACATGACCAGTAGAAGTCGACTCCAAATCTGGCACCAAGCTCTACATCAGAACATACCTAAATTAAAGTGTCCATAGAAGGGAAGCATGGCTCTCTATTTCTTTCTTTCTTTTTAAATTTTTTATTAATTACTTTTGTATTCAGTGAATTGTCAGTTTGGTACTGTTATTAGGATCATCTGTGATCTATTCCCTTCCCTTAACCCCTCCTTGTTGAGGTATATGGGTCATGCATTCTGGAGTTAGTCCACAGTTATGGGTAGGATAAATGTCTCTGCATATCATGACCCAACATGTGGCTCTGATATTCTTTCCACCCATTCTTATGTGAAATTTCCCTGAGCCATGTTGAGTTTATTTGTGATCTCATTTAGTGATGAGGTGTTGGGGGCCTCTGGGTCTCTGGAGCTCTGACTTGGTAGGAGTAGATTTTTTTTTTTTTTTTCTGTGTTGATCTCCTTCACCCTTATGCTGGTACCAAGTTCACCGAGAAAACAGAATCCTTGCTTGTTTCACCAATTGTTCTTAGTTTAAGGTGGGCCCTTTTGAGGTATGATGGAGTAGCTCTTTCCTTAGGATCTACATTTATCTGAAAAAGAGAAGCAGATTCTCCAACGGAGAGTAAGTTAGCACCAGACAAATGAGAAAACCCTTACCTTTTTTTTTTTTTAAATATAGAGAATTTAATAGGTGTAGGCCCTCTTGTAGCTCACAATTGATGGTAGCTTGATAATGAATAGCAGGCTTATGTTTGGATATGGTTCTGACTTGTTTCCCCATTCCAGCTATGGGTCACTTACCACTGATGGGATAAGTAGGCTGAATCAGGAGGAGTTGGTTTCCCACCATGGCTGTGTGCCATTATTGCACTTGTGTGGGTATCACAACACGTTATTTGTTGCTAAGTAGGTTAGTCCATGAGTTGCTTGGACAGATATTGGTCAATTTCCCCCAGTCACCCATGTAGCACCTCCTGGAACTGGACACACTGACTGTCTGGGAACAGCTTCCAGCCATGCCATTCCATTTTAGCTGTCAACCATATAAGGTGTCTTCAGCAAGAGGAACTTACCACTAACCTTTGGTGGGTCATCAAGTACTCTGACAGAAATCTGTGTTTCTTTTAGGAAAGCTTGTAGTTCTCTCTGGTCAACAGGTCATTGTGGATGATAGCCACATGCTGGTACTGGGAGTCACAGGCCAGTACACACTCAGAAAAGGAAGAAAAAGATAACTAATATATAAGAGTTAGAAAGGAGAGTGAATGAGTGAGAGAGATGGGGTGGGTGAGGGAGGGAGAGAAGCTGTAGTAGATTAAGGTCATTATTCATCATGCCCTGTCCAATCTTTTGTGGCTCAGTTGTTCCCATTAAGGGCCTGGTGAAGGTTCAGCCATTTGGTCTGCCTTTTAGGATGTAGAATTTTATGGCATTGTTGTCATTTAGGTGTTCATTTGTGTTTCCCACAATGTCCCTTACCCTTTCCTCCAACCCTTCCCATCCTATTGTGTAGTCCACAAGAAGATTGCTGGGTATGTAAGGCATCTTGGGTAGTTTCAGGTTATGTGCTGTAGATGAGTGAGACTATGCAGTGATTTGTTTTCTGTGATTGGGTAAGTTCACTGAGAATGATCTGTTCCAGGTTCAACCATTTTCCCCCAAAGTTCATTGTGTCATTTTTTCTTACTGCTGTATAGATTTCCATTGTGTAGATATACCACATCTTAGTTATTCATTCTTCTAGTGATGGACACATGAGTTGATTCCAGCTCTTAACTATTATGAACTGAGCCACTACAAACATGGTTGAGTAAATCTCTCTGGCCTGTGGTTTGAAGAATTTAGGGTAGATGCCCAGGAAGGGGATAACTGAGCCTGTTGGTATCTCTATAGTCAGCTTTTTCAGGAGTCTCCATTTTGCATTCCAAATAGGTTGTACCATCAACAGTGGATGAGTGTTCCTACTTCTCCACAGCCTCGCCAGCATTTATTTTCATTTGATATGTTGATGTTTGGTATCCTTATTGGGGGTAAAGTGGAATCTCATAGTTGTTTTAATTTGCATTTCCCTGATGATTAGGGGTATTGAACATTTTCTTAAGTGTTTGTTTGTCATTTGTATTTCTATCTCTGAGAACTGCCTGTTCAGCTCTTTGCCCTATTTTGTGAGTGGGGTGTTTGACTTCTTACTGTTTAGATTTTTGAGTTCTTTGTAGATTCTAGAGATTAGGCATCTATCAGTTGGATATCCAGCAAGTATTTTCTCCCATTCTGTGAATAATCTATTGGCTTTGCTTATTGTATGCTTGTCTGCAAAGAAACTCTTCAGCTTCATGTGGTCCCATTGGTTGAGGACTGTTTAAGATTGGGAGCTACTGGGTGTTTTGTTCAGAAAATCTTTTTCCATTCCTACATCATAGAAAGTACTTCCTAAATTTTCTTCCAGTACTAGTCAAGTTTATTGTCTTACATTGAGGTCTCTGATCCATTTGGACTTGATTGTAGAACATGACAAAATATGTGGATCAAGATTCAATTTCCTGTATATGGTTATCCAGTTTGTCCAGCTCCATCTTTGAAGATGCTGCCTTTCTTCCAGCCTACATTCTTAGGGTCTTTGTCAAATATCAAGTAGCAATAGATGCTTGACCCAAAGTCTGGATCCTCAAGTGTATTACATTGGTTTATACTCGTGTTTTTATGCCAGTACGAAGCTGTTTTTATTACTATGGCTTTGTAATATAGCTTTAGATTAGGTATGATGCCACCAGAGGTTTTGCTTTTGCTGAGGATATGTTTGGATATGTGAGGCCTTCTGCCTTTCCATACATAATTTGAGATCATTTTTTCTGTTTCTCTGAAGAACACTGTAGGGATCTTGATTGGAATTGCATTAAATCTATGTATTGCCTTTGGTAGGATTACCATCTTTGCAATGTTAATTCTGCCTATCCAGGAGCATAGGAGGTCTTTTCATTTTCTCAAGTCCTCCTCAGTTTCTTTTTTGAATGTTTTTATGTTTTCATTGTAGAAAATTTTCACTTTCTTGGTTAACGTTATTGTATGGCATTTTATTTTATTTTATTTTATTGTTGCTATTGAAAATGGGACAATGTCCCTTATTTCTTTCTCTGTATCTTTGTCATTTGCATATAAAAAGGATGCTGATTTTTGTGTATTGATTTTTTTTTATCCAGCTACTTTGGTATTGGATTAATCACCTTCAAGAGTTTTAGGATGGAGTCTCTCAGATCACTTACATATATAATCATGTCCTCAGCAAATAGAGCTAACTTAACTTCTTCCTTTCCAAATTGTATCATTTTTATTTCCTTCTCCTTTCTTATTGCTTCAGCTAGGACTTACAGTACTATAGTGGCAACTCTGTCTTGTTCCTTAATGGGAATTCCTCCAGTCTCTCTATTAAGTATTATTTGGGCCTTAGGAGTTTTGTACATTGACTTTATTATGTTAAGGTAAGAACCTACCATGCCAATTCTCTCCAGTGTTTTGATCATGAAGCGAAGTTGTTTCTTGTCAAAGTTCTTTTCTGCATCTGTCAAAATGATCATGCAGTTTTTGTGTTTAGCCTTGTTTATGTATTTCCATATGTTGAACCACACCTGTGACCCTGGGATAAATCTCACTTGGTCAAGGTGGATAATACTTTTGATGTGCTGTTGGATTCAGTTTGTGAGGATTTTGTTCAGGATCTTTGCATCTAAGTTCATCAGGGAAATGGGCTGGTAGTTTTCTTTTCTTGTGGCATCTCTACCTGGTTTTGGAATTAGGGTGATACTAGCTTCTTAAAAGGAGTTGGGTAGCTTTCCCTGTTCTCCAATTGTATTGCACAGTTTGAGAAAGATCAGTTTGAGTTCTTCCATGAAGATTTGATAGAATTCAGCTGAGAAGACACCTGGTTCTGGACTCTTCTTTTCAGGGAAGTTTTTTTTTTTTTATTACTTTTTCAATCTCCATGAGTGTGATACATTCATTGAGGAGATTAAGCTGCCCTGAGTTTTGCATTGGCAGGTGGTATGCATCCAGCAATTTATCCATCTCCTCCACATTTCCCAGTTTTGTGGAGTAGAGTGTTTTAAAATAAGTCCTGATGATTCTCCCAATTTTACTTATGTGTGTTGTGATCTCTCCTTTTTCATTTTGAATTTTGTTAATTTGAAGCATCTCTGTCTTTTGCTTGATCAAATTGGCTAGGGTTTTTCAATTGGTTTATTTTTTCAAAGAACCAGCTCTTTGTTTTGTCAATTGTCTTAAGTGTTTTCTTAGTTTCCAATTCATTAATTTCTGCTCTGATTTTAATTATTTCTTTCCTCCTGGAGCTCTTTAGGTTATATTTTTCTTGTTTTTCCAGTGCCTTTAGGTGGATAATTAGGTTATTGATTTGGGATCTCTGTCTTTTTTATGAAGGCATTGAGTGCTATGAATTTTCCCCCTGAGGACTACCTTCATTGTGTGCCATAAGTTTTGGTACCATGTGTTCTCATTGTCATCCAATTCGAGAAATTTTAAATTTTCTTTTCTTAAAATATTTTGTTTTTATTTATTTACTTGAGAGGGAGAGGGAGAAGGAGAGAAACAGACAATAGGCATGCCAGGGCCTCCAGATGCTGGAAATGAACTCCAGACATGTGCAACACCTGATGCTTCTGAGTTACATGGTTCCTGAGGAACTGAACCTGGGTGCTTTGGCTTTCAGGCAAGTGCCTTAACTGCTAAGTCATCTCTTAAATCCAATAAAATATCTTTTAAAATTGTACATATGATGAGTTTGTTTGTAACTGCAAGAGGTCTTGGTCCATTCCACCTCCCTCTCATTTCCAGATAATGAAAAATATTTGTTAAATTTTTTTCTCAATTTTTATTAACATTTTCCATGATTAATGGAAATTAATGGTAATTAAAAATTAATGGTAATGCCCTTTGTCCCCTGACTTTCCCCTTTGAAATTCCATTCTCCATCATATCCACTCCCCATCTCAATCACCCTCTCTTTTATTTTGATGCCATGAACTTTTTATTTCATCCACTATTCAGTTATTGTTTAAAAGTGTGCTGTACAGTTTCCATGTGCCATTGGGTTTCTTGGTGGGTCTTTTGTTTTTAATTTCTAGCAATATAGCATTGTGATTTGATACAATGCAGGGAATTATGTTAATCTCCTTAAATATGTGGAGGCAGGTTTTGTGACCCAGTATATGATCTATTTTAGAGAATGTTCCATGGGCTGCTGAGAAGAATGTGAAGTCTGTGGATTTGGGATGGAATGTTCTGTAGATGTCCATTAGGTCTAGATGATCTATGGTTTTGTTGAGCGCTCTTACTTCCCTGTTGAGTTTCTGTTTGGATGATCTATTACTGATAATAGTGTATTGAAGTCCCCAGCGGTAATGGTGTTGGTGCTTATTTCTGTTTTACTGTCAAGTAGGTTTTGCTTTATGAACTGTGGTGCCCCTGTATTTGGTACATACAGATTTATGATTATAATATCCTCTTGATGGTTTGTTCCCTTGATAAGTAGGAAGTGGCTTTCTTTGTCATTTTTATTTTTGGTTTGAGGTCCATTTTATCCAATATTAATATAGCTACACCTGCTTATTTCTTATTTCTGTTTGCTTGGAGTATTGTTTTCCACCCTTTCACCATGAGGAGGTGTCTGTTTTTAGTGGTGAGATGGGTTTATTGAAGACAATAGATTGAGGCGTCTAACTTTTTTGATCCATCCTGTTAGCTTCTGTCTCTTGATGGGTGAATTAAAGCCATTAATATTTAGGGTAATGACTGAGATTTGATTTGATCCCTGCCATATTGTGATGGTATGTGTAGGTTGGTGTTTTAATGGCCTTTGAACATTTTTGCGCCTACTCTGAGTTTGGTTATTGTGATCTGCTTCATATAGGCATTTGAGTTTATTTGTTTCTTCTCTTTGGAGAATTTCCTAAAATATTCTCTGTAGTTTTGGTTTTGTGTTCATATAATTTTAAAGCTGAGTTTTGTCATGGAAAGTTTTTCTTTTTTCATATACTTTGAGGAATACTTCATCTGGGTTTAGTAATTGAGGTTGGAAGCCATATATTCTTAGACTTTGCAGTGTTTCATACCAGGCCCTTCTAGATTTCAGGGTTTCCATTGTGAAGTCTCAAGTAATTCTGATGGGGTTACCTTTGAAAGTAGTGTGGTGTTTTTCCCAAGTTGCTTTGCGGATTTACATTTTGGTGTCAATGTTTAGAGTCTTAATGATGATATGTCTTGGAGAGTTTCTCCTTTGGTCCAGTCTGTGTGGAGTTCTGTTGGCTTCTTGTATTTTGATGGTCCTTTCTTTTAAGGGACTGGGGAAATTTTCTTCAATTATTTTCTTAAATAAGTTCTCCATGCCTTTGGTCTGAATTTCTTCTCCTTCTGGTATTCCAGTGATCCTCATATTAGAAAGTTTAAGTGTATCCCACAATTCCCTCATTTCTGTTCACAGAAACGTCTGAAGTTACTAAAATTTTTGAACTCTTGAACTGTTTCTTCCATCTTGTCTTCCAGGCCAGAATTTCTATCTTCCACATGGCTGAATCTGTTCTTGAGAGTGTGTAGAGAGTTTTGGACTTGTTCAATTAGGTTTGCATTTTCTGCTACTTTTCTTTGTATAATTTCCATCCTTCTGTCAAGCTCCCTTTTCACATCATTTTATGATTTTCTTGATGCTTCTTGGAATTCATCCTTGAATATCTTTATGTCTTCATTTAGCATTGCCAGCTGATTTTTGAGGTCCTCTCTTTTTTCATTCTCCCTCATAGCGCTTAACTGTCTTTGAACCTTTTCCATTTTCTTTTCTATTAGGTCTACTCTAGTGATGGTATAATACACATGAATATCTGTTCTTTGTTTCTTTTCTGCAAGTTCTACCTGTAGCTTGGTAAGGGTTGCATTGCTCAAAGCTTCATTTTGGTGTTCTGATCCTAATGACTCTTCTTTGTTTTGATTAGAGGTGTTCCTAGTAGGTGATCTAAGTGGATTTGTAGGTGACTGGGTGATCTAACTGGATTTTCTTGAAATTGATTTTTCATATTTCTTTCACACTGTGGTCTGCACATCACTGTGTATGGTCATGTAGCTGGATGGATCAGCCTGCTCTCAAGCACAGTGGGAACCTGAAGAAGACCAAGGCAGTTGCCAAGCAGCCTGGGCTTTGTCTCTCACTTCCCAAAGCCTCAGGGCACAAAAGTCGCCTTATTTCTCACATGGTTATGTGCCAAATATGCCTATGTATGCACTAGGCGGGACACTGAGGCACCAAGCACTGAAGCAGCCCAAACTCTGGAGGGGGAATCCTAGCTCCAGAGTGGTCTGCCCTCCCCCACAACAGGACAATGCTGGACAGCAGCATGGCAGACAGGGACAATGGGATAGCACCTAAGGTGGCGCAAGCCGCAGACATAGTCTGACCTGGTGTGGAAGTTGTGATGGGCCTGGTCTCATGTGTGTATGTGCTACAGTTGGAGCAGTAAGTGATCAAGTGGTGGGCACAGCAGGCTAAGGTTCCACCAGCCAGGATCGATAGGCCAGAGATCTGCATGGCAGTGCCTCCTTTGGCATCCAAATTGGTCAAAGGAGACTGAGCTTCAATGGGCCAGCAGGCATAACTTGACCAAGGTCACTAATGGGCAGGGGTGGGCTACCCACCTGAGAGGGAATCAGCAATTCCCTGTTTTCCCCCCTCTGTGCCCTCCCACTGGCCATCTATTAGAGATTGCTTGTCCCTAAAAGACAAAGTGAACCCTTAATGTCTTGCCTTTCTTTCCTGGGGATCTGTGGATCTGGGGCACAGCTAGGTAGTCGCTATCTTGGTCCCTGACTATTTATTTCTATGATTTTGTATTTGTGTAGTATTTTCCTTGGTTGACTAAAGTAAAATGTCTTCCTCAAAATGTATGTATGTATGTATGAATGTGTATACATACATACATACATATATACATATATATGTACATGTATATACATACACACACACATATATATATTTACTTGGTAGGAGACAGAGAGAAAGGGGGATAGGTGGAGGGAGGGAGGGCAAAAGGGAGTCAAGGAGTCATGGAGAAAGACAAAGAATGGGCTAACCAGGGTCTCCATTCACTGCAAATGATCTACACATGTGTGAGTCACATTGTCCACCTGGATTTGCATAGGTTACCAGTAACTTGATCCTGGGTCTTTAGGTTTTGCAGGCAAGTACTTTAACATCTGAGCTCTCCAGAACCCAAATTACTTCCATTTTAAAGTTCAATTTCTCTCAGCCCAAGATCAGGTGTCATCTAGGCCAGTGTTCATGGCCTGCAGAGGGCCAGAATCTCAAGATTTAGTGGTGAGTGGAGACGAGTAGAGAAGAAAAACATATCTAAGTAGCTGGGAGCTGAAATTGGATGCTTCAGCCTTGTTCTTAGACATGCCCCCCAGGACTTGATATTTTTATTCTGGGCATGGAGAGCCAACAGTATACCACAAACATAGTTTTTCCTATTACCTATGCACCTATGCCTTTTGTCTCATCAAATCACCTGAAATGTTTAAGAGAGAATTTTACCCAATTTCTAAGCATCATTTTTTTCTTGGTGGAATGAATTCAAATTAAACTGACAACATATCAAATGATATGTGGCAATAACTGCTATCAAGTAAAAATGGAGAGTCTGGGAAGATTGCTCAGTGGTGAAAGGCACTTGCTGGCACTATCTTGAAAAGCCTGCTGGTTGGGTTCAATTCCCAAGCCATCCATGTTAGTGTAGTACAAAAAGGGATATTAATGTCTGGTGTTCCTTTGCAGTGGTAAGAGACCATGGCGCACGTGCGCATGCACACACACACACACACACACACACACACACACACACGCACACACGCACACACACAGAAATAAATATATTTTTAATTTCTTTCTTCTTCACATAGGGTGGGTCTCACTCTTGCCCATGCTGACCTGGAATTCACCATGTACTGACAGGGTGGCCTCCAACTCACAGTGATCCTTTTATGTCTGCCTCCCTATGCTGGGATTAAAGGTATGAGACAATATGACAAGTATGTAAGTAAATAGTTCAAAATAAATGGAGATGGAGATCAAATTTTCTTGACAAAATTTACATTTGTAAATTCTGACCTTGGAGAAGTTCATATTTGAAAAACAAAGAGAAATCACTATGGTGGAAACTAAGGGGACATTAAACATTGTGTCTGAGGAAATTTCCAGAGATATTCATTTTGTTTGTTTTGATTCCTTATGACTGCCTTTTAAAGATTATGTTCCTGAAGGTAAATACCAGGCTATGTAAGAAGGGAATTCATAAACAAAGGTATCTATAATTATTTCAATATTTGAAATATTTTCTAGTCTCCCTCAGTAGATTTCACTTTGACACATTAGCATGACTGGAAGAAGATTTGACCTTTATTGCTGAAGGCTGCTGGCTACAATTGTTTGAGCCAGACGGGGAGTGAGAATTAAAGAAAGGCAAGAGACAGGAGTACAAGCAAAGACTCCAGACAAAGGCTGAACCTCCATTTATTTCACAGAATTCCCTTTTTATAAGCTCTTGCAAATAATAAGACAATCTACAAAAATATTTCATGACCTTTACATAAGTTTCTATCAAAACAACTTCTACCTATTACAGAGTCACATCACTTCATAGTGTTAAAGATTGGAAGATAGACAAATTCTCTGTTCCCAGCAAGCACAAGAGCTAAAGGATCAGTCAGCTCTTACCAGAAATACTGAATTTACACAATCTTGTTTGCTTTCCAGTGAAAAATATCTTACTACCACACAGCCCAATGTACAGATTCAATGCCAGCCCAATGGCTTCCAACACATCTTTTTTTTAAGGTGGGTTTATTTATTTATTTATTATTTGTTTATTTATTGGCAAGAAGAGAGAGAGAGAGAGAGAATGGGTTCACCAGGGTCTACAGCTACTGCAAACAAACTCCATGCACATGGGCAATCTTGCACATCTGGCTTATGTTGGTACTGAAGAAGTGAACCTATGACCTTAGGCTTCTCAAGCAAATGCCTTAACCACTGAACCATTTCCCTAGTCCCTGCAGCTCTCATTGTAACTAGAAAAAAACATGATATCATGAACAGGCAGGTCAATTACAGAATGTGTTTCTGCATACAGTGAAGTACTACTTAAGTGTTGAAAACAAGAATAAGCTACTATTCACACAACAGCATGACTTAAAAAACCAATAGGCAGGTATGAGTCCAGACTGTTTGGTTTCACTTAGGTGACATTCTATAAAAAGTAGGTTTGCCTAGGATAAAAAAAAAAAAAAGAGTATTTTGAAATTCTGTATTTCATCAGAGTAGTGTTTGTAAAGGAGAATATACATTTAAAACAATAGATGGATTTTACTGTATGTAAATTACAATATTAAAAAGTTGGGAGGGGGCTGATGAGATGCTTCAGTGGTGAATGGCACTTGCTTGCAAAACCTAATGACCTGGGTTCAATTCCCCAGTATCCATGAAAAGCCAGATGTGCAAAGTGGCACATACATCTGGAGTCTGTTTGCAGCAGGAAGAAGTACAGGTATGCCCAATTCCTGGCCTGAAAAGCCAAAGAATCCCAAATCAACTCTCCAGGATCCAAGTAAGCCAGATGCACAAGTGGGCACATGCATCTGGAGTTAATTTGCAGTGCATGGAGGCCCTGGCATGTCCATTTTCTCTCTCTCCCTCCCTGGCTTTCTCTCTCTCTCTCTCTCTCTCTCTCTCTGCTTATTTCTCCCAAATAAGTAAATAAAATATATTTTAAATATTTTAATTTTATTTTATTTATTTGTTTGCAAGCAAAGAAGATTAGAAGTGAAACAGAAAGAATGGGTGTACAGGACTCACAGCCCCACTGCAAATGAACTCCAAATTCATGGACACCTTTATGCATCTAGATTTGTATGGGTATGAGGAATCAAATCCAGGCCTTTCACCTTTGCAGCAAGCTTCTTAACCTCTGAGTCTCTGAGACAGCCCTCTTTTTTTTTTTTTTTTTTTAACTTTCTTTCACAACAGGGTCTTACGGTAGTCTAGAATGAACTGGAATTCAGCAATTTTCCCATGTCAGCCTCAAGAATTTTGGGATTAAAGGCATGAGACACCATGTCTGGCTGGAGGACATGCTTTCTGAATAGCTAGTTCATAATATACAACACCAATCCTAAAAATTATTATTATTGTAAATGTATAGCCCAGACCTACTTCTATCACTTTTTTATTCACTTGATATAGAAATGTGAACCATACAGCCAAAGAGAAGAGTGCATGAATGTAAAACAGTCTTCCGAAAATACTCACTAGGAGCAGACTAGAAATGCCAGCTTTCTAGAGTTGCCATCTTTTAGCTAATTTGCAAATACTGTGTTGGAATTTAAGTGACTGAGATAAGACCAAACTTCACTAAACTTTGTAAGTATCATGCTCACATTTTTTCCTGAAAATGTCTAGATCAATGCAGCGATTTTTTTTTTCCATCTGTATTTGTGAATGAACACATTTTTTCCAGTGTTTGTATACCTAGAATCTACTTGGTTTGAAATCAAGTGGTTGGAAGAGTTCTGACATCAATGTTGTGCATGCTGTAGGTGGAAATTATTACTCAAGATCTTCTTAGCTTTATCAGTTAGCCTCTGTGGTGAGGCCAGTGCCTAACCTTTTGACTTGCTGTGTTGTGAGGAATTACACTTATGATGGATTTTGTTCTTAAATAGTTCCCTAGTAGATTTCATGACATTTATTGGCATGAGGTTTGATTCCCCCACTCCTGAGCATAGAATTAAGAATTCTGATGTTGAAAACTTGGACAAATTTATGTGGAAAAAAGTCTAAACATATGTCAAGTGTATATCAAACAGTAACCTAATTTTGGTGCCATAATCTCTCCCTTAAATGGTGTTGGACTTTAATCACTTGGAATGTATTTATGTACCACAATGTAAGCTTCAATAAAAGTTTAAGTTAAAGAAAACGATCTCTCTTCTCTCTAACTCTTGTATATTAGTTATCTTTTTCCTCATTTTCTAGTGGGCACTGACCTGTAACTCCCAGTATCAGTATGGGGCTATCATCCACAATGAGCTTTTGATCACGGAGACCTACAAGATTTCCTAAAAGAAAGACAGATTTCTGTCAAAGTACTTGATGACCCCACCAAAGGTTAGTGGCAAGACCCTACTGCTGAAGACACCATATGAAGTTGACACGTAAATGGAATGGCATGGCTGGAAGCTGGAAGCAAGTCAGTCCCAGACAGTAAGCACGTCTAGTGCCAGAAGGTGCTACATGGGTGACTGGGGGAAAATGACCTATATCTCTCCAAGCAACTCATGGTCTAACCTACTTAGCAGCAAATAACCTGTTGTGATGCCCACACAAGTGCAGTAGTGGCACACAGCCATGGTGGGGAGCCAACTGCTCTTGATTTGGCTAACTGATCACCTCAGTGGTATAGGGCCCATAGTTGGAACTGGGAAACAAGTCAGAACCATATCCAAGTATAAGTCCACTCTCCAATATCAAGCTACCATCAGTCTTGGGCTAGAAGAGGGCCTACACCTATTAAATTCTCTATATAAAAAAGTAAGGATTATCTTATTTGTCCTGGTGCTAACTTACTTTGCGTTGGAGAATCTGTTTCTATTTTTCAGATTGATGTAGATCCTAAGGAGACAGCTACACCATCATACCTCAAAAGGGCCCTGGCTGAAACTAAGAAAAATTGGCAAAAAAAAAGCAAGGGTGCTGTTTTCCTGGTGAACCAGATACCAGCACACGAGGGAAGGATACCAACACAGAGAAAAATCAACCCCTACCAAATCAGAGAGCCAGAGCCTCAGAGGCCCCCAACACCTCATCACTGAAGCAGACCAAAAGTGAACCCAACATGGCTCAGGGAAATTTTGCGGGAGAGGGGGCAGAAAGAAAGTCAGAGTCACAAGTTGGGTCATGATATGCAGAGACATTTATCTTAACCCATAACTGTGGGCTAACCCCACAATATACAACCCATACACCTCAACAAGGAGGGGCCAGTTGGGAGGGGGTAGGTCACAGATGAGCCTAATAATGGTACCAAACTGACTGTATTTGCTGAATACAAAACTAATTAATAAAAAAAAAGAAATGTAAGGATGAAACTCAGAAAATAGCCCAAACTATTGGTGATTTTTAACAATGAAGGAAAAGATAGAATTGATAGTTTTCTTCCACTTCAACCCTTGTCTTCATAGATACCACGTGAACACTGGAACCATTCCTATGGGACACAGATGAGATGATGAACATATAGTGACATAGAGGCCAAAAAGACACTCAGATACAGATGAGTATCCTTAACAATGACTCCTTCACCAACAAGGCAACAGAGGGAAAACAGTTTCTAAAGGCCAATGCAGGCCAGTCATTTTTCCTCCATCACAATGTGGTAGGTGCTACACCTACCCAATCCTTTGGGAAGTGTGCTAGGTACTAAGATCTATGAGTTTAGCTTCATCCCCCCTTCCCTGTCTGAGACAGTGGTTGATAGTGCTCTGTCTGTGTAAGTACGACATAGTCTCCAGGGATAGTGCTACAATGGAGACTGGTTGGTTGACTTCATTCAGTGCTTGGAGTTCATGGCTGTTGCACAAAGATGAGGAATTGGGGTCCTGAATCCTAACAAGACATAACAGTGGCATTTCATGTGTCACTTTTGCATCAATATTTATTTATCTATTTTATTCATTTATTTGTTTATTTTTGCTGTGTAGCATTTTCTTTTGGCCAGTTGTCCTTTGCCCATGTAATGTGTGCTTAATTGTTTGGTAGTATAGAAAATGAAACAAATACTGGATTTTGTTCAATTTTATTTTCAGCTGTGGCAGAAACACCCATTATTCATCTTATTTTTTATACTGGAGGAGAATTTCAGGAATGCAGATGGTTTCGTAGTATAAGGTAGTTGAAAGACACCTTAGGTAATGGTAGAAAAGCAAAATAATTTCAATCATTCAGCACTAAATGCAACTGATATTTTTACTTTTTAGAATTTTATTTTAAACATACTATCAGGTTATATGATTTATACCCTTGCCTCTGCTCCTGCAACTTTGGGTGGGGGTACTCAATTGTGTTATGGTATTTACTGTGTGGTCATGAGGGCCTCATTCTGGCCTTATAGAGTAGTGGGGAAATGGTATCTCACTACATTTCTACCTATTCTGTGACCTACAATCATTTTGACTTCTATTCCACAATGTTCCCTGAACCATGGCATGCTTGTTGTCAGTCTGATTTAGTGTTGAGTGCTCTGTAGCCTCTAGGTTTCTGTTTTCATGGGGTTTGATTGATCACTGTGTCTATCACCATCACCTTGGAGCTAGTTTCTCTTTCTGATCCAGAATCCTATTCCAATGTGCTGTGACTGTCATATGTGGTGCTGTCAGCAATAGGGTCTTATCCTTTCAACCCTGGCAAGTAATCCAGTGTTTTCAACAATACCTACAGTGTTTTGGGGACCCAATGGGTCTCCCTGGCCAACCAGCTGATATTTTTGATGTAAGAAAATTTTGACACTGCTATCTAACTCTGGTTTAGAGTGTTTACCTAGCACACAGGAGGCTGTGTTCAATGCCCACCACCAGAAAATGTTTTGCTTAATTAGTTGTGTTCATATATTTTGAGCAACAGCCAAATAAGTTTTTTAAGACTAGTATTACATTTTTTTTTCTGTGAAGGCTAGTTTTAACAAGCCCTGTCTAAATCTCTTCCAGGAAAGAGTATTTATACTAAAATTTCCATGTAAGAGGCAAATATTTATGGTTTTCAGCTTTACCTAGTATGGCAGTTAGCTCCTTGTTTCTTGGAAAAAGCACCTAGCCAGCAGCAGCTTAATGTAAGGAAATGGGTCTATTTCAGCTTACACTTAAGGGGACTTGTCATTCCTATAAGGGGAAAGCATAGCAGGAACATCAGAAGAGAGATTGGTGTCCCTTCAGAATACTCACTGGGGCTGGACTGATAATCTTCAGGTTTACTCCCAGTGTCCCAGTTCTCCAGCAAGGGATACCTTCCAACAGCTTCACCAGGTTGATGTTATGTGGGAGGCTTCATCACAAACATCAGACTATGGGGGAAGTCTTAATTCAGACTTTACAAGATGATAATTTTGTGCAGGAATGACCATTCTCCAGCTATATTTTTAGAGGCAGCATTAATAATAAGAGTAATGATGGTGATGATGGTGATAATAGTGAAGGGTTAATAACCTTACCTGAAAAGCAGAGGGAACTAAAGAGTTAATAACTATCCCTGAGATGAGCTAGCAATAAAGAAGCTTTAGAAGCATGGCCTTGACAGGCCTGTCTACTCCTGAATGATAAACTAAATTTCCTTTAGCTCAGAAAACCTTGAGGGAACAGAAAGTGTTTGGTGGGATAAACTTCATTGACAATTTTGGCTAAAAATGCTTATTCTGAGTAAAGACACAAATAACTATAGTTTCTATTTTACTTTCTTGGATGTACAACTAGTCCAGTCTGTTTTACTTAGGTTCTTCCTTTAAGCTTGCACCAAAGCCTGTCCCAGTGCTTCAACCTTCATTCTGCAAGAAGGTTGCTGCTCATCAGTGTTTCTGTCAATAAACAGTCTGTCTGTGGAGATCAAGTCTGGTGCTTTGTTTTGCTTTTCTCTTAAACTTTCCTTACAGATATTAATCCATCTTTTTAAACTTCTTATTATCAAGTACAAAGCTACTTTCAGTAATACCTTACCACCCTCATATTTGGCACTATCAAAAAGCAGCCCAGGAACTGTTGTCAACATTCCAGTGCTATGGAAGACAATTCAGCTTGTGCATTATGCATTATTAGTAAATTCATCATTATCTGTGGAGTAGGGAGAGACTGGGGTTGAGTCAGTCCTTAACTAGGCTAGTATAAAACTAAACATGTATCCCAGGGTGCAAATTCCCAGAAAAAGGCTGGCATGCTGGAGCACGCCTTTAATCCCAGCACTGAACTAAGATGTAAGAATTTCAAAGCCACCGTGGGTCTTGAGTCATACCAAAAAACTCTAGGAAGAAACTCAGTGGCTAATGGCACTTGTTTGCAAAGGCTGCTAATCCAGGCCCCATTCTCCAGCACCCACAAAAAGTCAGACACAGAAGTAGTGCACGCATCTGGCTTTCATTTGCAGTAACAGGAGATCCTGCAAAATATATGTTTGTAAATAAAATGAGTATGGCAGGGTCTACTGACACTGCAAACAACTCCAGATGCATGAACCACTCTGCATCTGGCTTTACATGGGTAGTGGGGAATTGAAACCAGGCCATTGGGCTTTGTAAGCAGATGCTTGCCTTTGGGCATGCCCTTGGGCTGGAATCTGATTTTCCAGTGACACCTGAGGGATTGGTACAGTTTCTGAACTCAGTGAAGCCTCCTCCAGCCAGGCAGCTGGAGATCCAAGTTACAAGTTTAATTTCAACACCTTAGGCAATTGGGGACACACATTAAACAACCACAGCTTGATGATTTCATACCCCTATAAAGCCAGATGCAAAATGTGGCACAAACATTCATTTGCAGTAGCAAGAGATTCTGGTGTACACACACACACACACACACATACACACACACACACAAGCACACACAAATGCCTTTTTTTTTTTCAAGGTTTTGTTCTAGCCCAAGCTGACCTAAAATTCACTAAGTAGTCTCAGGCTGGTCTCAAACTCACAGCAATCCTGCTACTTTTCTTTCCAGGTGCTGAAGTTAAAGGTTTGATCCACTGACCAGCACCAGCTTTAAAAAAGTGGTGGAGCTGTAAAGAGAGCAAAATGTTTTATTTCTCTACATTTCTTTATATCTGCTCTAGAGAAATACAGAAGTCAGGAGGCTCTGTTGATGGTAGACACACAGGAGACTCTGACAATGGCAGGTAAACAAAAGGATCTGCTGGGATGAACAGCATCTCCTGGGGCCTGCATTATTGAGCAAACTCCTTAAGATAAGTGGGATTCCTGGTCATAGGCCTACCTCACATCCTCTAAGTAGTGCTTCCTAAAGATAAGCTGGACTTCTGGTCACAAGCCTACCTCACAACCCCCCCCCCCCCCCAGATGGTGCTTCCTGTAACTGACCAACATATCTGTTTGCAAGTTTTGGTTCTTACTTTTATGGCTATAATTGTCACATGTAAATTGAGATTTAGGACTCCCATCCTGTTTTTGTTGTTGTTGTTGTTTCCTTTGTTTTGTTTTTCCCTAAAATTATGTGGTTATTTCCAATAAAAGCTGACACTCTGAACAGTTCATGGCTTCTACCCCTCAGATGTCTTCTGGGGCACAAACACTGTATAGCACACCATCTTATATTTTGTCTTCTTTTCTTTTTCTTTTTACCTAATAAAACTTTGCCTCTCATTCCTTGATTTGATGATCTTACTTGTATGACACCAGACCCCATAATATCTTGCGTACTCACCCTGGACCCAATTTTAAGACCTATCTCCCCAAATCTGGGGCAACTGTACTGGATAAGGACCCCTAGTCCAGAGAGACAGATCTCCATCTGTCTGCATGTTCCTGGGTTTGGAGTTGGTACTGAGCCATTGACTGGGAACTTTTGCCTAGCGCTGCCAGCCCTCTCCTTTATTGAGTAAGAAACTCCAGAGGTTCTTTTACCACACTTCTTTTTGTTTTCCTTTTTTTCTATTTTGCATGCTTATCTAAGAACTAAGCTGGACACAGCATTAATTCCCCTGGTTGAGGGACTGACCCTTGACCCTCTCTGACTCAATTCATAGATTACAAACAGAGGTCTGTTTCTGGTTCAGTTTTGGTTTGGCAGCCACATGGCAACATCATCTGGCTTACATGGGTCCTAGGGAATTGAACCTGGGTCCTTAGGCTTTGCAGGCAAGTTCTTTAAGTGTTAAGCTATATCTCCAGCCCCTGGCTACAATTAAAAAAAAATTATAACAGTCAGAAAGAGAAAGAGAGGTAGAGGGAGAGAGAGAGAGAGAGAGAACCAGCACCTTTAGCCACTGCAAATGAACTGCAGACACATAAAACATCATTTACATCAGTCTTACTCTGTGCAGTCAAACCTAGATCCTCAGGCTTTACAGGTAAGCAATTTAACTGCTAAGCCATATTTCCAGCCCCAGCTTCATTTTATTTTATTTTTAATATATATGTATATATTATATGCATATATATTATTTATGTATATAGACAACTTCTATACTTACAGGTATTTCCCTCCCCTCCATTCCCCCACTATCCCCTTCATCACTCTTCTCTCCCTCATATCCCCTCCCTCTCTCCATTAGTCTCTCTTTTAATTTGATGTCATCATATTTTTCTCCTATTATGAGGGTCTTGTGTGGGTAATGGTAGGGACTGTGAAGTCTTGGATATCAAGGCCAAATTATGGCCAGATAGTTGTATGTAAGGAGTGGTACCCTTCCTTTGGCTCTTACATTCTTTCTGCCATGTCTTCTGCAATGGCCACAGAGCCCTGTAGAGTATGACATGTTTCACTGATGGACACTCCTCTGTCTCTTCCTCTCAGCACTATGTTGCCTTTTGGGTCATCCAAGTGGTCATCACCATCTGAAAAGATAAGCTTCTTTAATCTCAAGTGAGAGTAGCATTAATGTATGATTATGAAAATTAAGTGTAGTGCTTTCAGGGAAATTTGGTGAAAGTAATATTATGCCTTTGTCCAGACAAGAGCAGGCTTCATATCCCTAAGACTCATGGCCTCCCCAGCCACAGGTGTTTGATTAGGTATTCAGTACCAGATGCATATTCTCTTCCACAGAGTGGTCTTTCAGCCCAATTACAGAGCAGTTGTGTTCCCCCAGAGCAGATAGGCCACTATTGCACTCATTCATTCATTTGGCCTGTGTGGCTAAAATTGAAGTTTCTAGTGTCCACTGTTGTCACAACTGATGACTTCTACCTCCCATAAGACTGCATACACTGCAGCTTTTCCCAGCTTTCAGTTGGCTGGGCTATATGGAGAAGGCTTTCTGCTCAGCACCAGCTTGATTTCTCAGTGACTTTGCCACTGAGGAATGTGAAGTCTTCAGCAAAAGGGTCTTACCAGCTCTTTCTCATGGGAAAACAGGGGCCTTAGCAATAGCCTAAAACATTTTGGAGGCAACAGGGAACTCCCTGTCCAACAACTCACTGAACGATCTCTGGCACTGAAAATTTTCTAGTAGCAACCTATGGCTTCTGGATGTGCAATTACTTAAGAGAGCAGATTTTTATATGTCTTATTCAGAATATCTTCAATTGTGACTGCCCCCACCCCCCGCGCCCAGCTGACACACACCACACCACACACACACACACACACACACACACACACACACACACATTTTTCTTTTATACAGTCTCTTCCCCTGATTTCACTTAGGTCTTTCCTCTCCCTGTAATCTGTTCTTCTACTTACAAGTATACAATATCATCCATTAAGACCTTTGGTAACTTTTTCCTAGCTTATGGGCCTCTGCTACTGATTTTTCATGGGGAAAGACAAGGATCAATTTTCATCTTTCTACATATAGATACCAAATTTTCCCAGCACCACTTTGTTGTAGTGGCTGTCTTTTCCTCAATGAATATTTTTGGCACTTTTGTCAAAAGTCAGATGGCTGAGCCAGGCATGGTGGTTCATGCCTTTAATCCCAGCACTCAGGAGGCAGAGGTAGGAGAATCGCCATGAGTTCAAGGCCACCCTGAGAATAAAGAGTTAATTCCAGGTCAGCCTGGACCAGAGTGAGACCCTACCTAGAAAAACCAAAAAAAAGAACCCCCCCCCAAAAAAAAAAATCAGATGGCTCTAGTTGCATGCATTAATACCTGGGTCCTCTATTCTGTTCCATTGATCTACATGTCTGTCTTTGTCCCAATACCATGCTGATTTTGTTACTGTGGATTTGTAATATAGATTAAAATTGGGTATGATGATACCAACAGCCTTATTTTTGTTGCTCAAAATTGTTTTGGCAATTGTTTGATTGTTTTGAGGTTTTTTGTGTTTCCAAATGAATTTTAGGGTTGTTTGTTCTATTCCTGCGAAGAATGCCATTGGAATTTAATGGGGATTGCATGAAATGTGTAGATTGCTTTTGGTAAGACTGACATTTTCATAGTACTAATTCTTCCAGTCCAAGAACATGGGATATCTTTCCATTTTCTTGTGTCTTCTGCAATTTCTCACTTGAGTTTTCTCATTATAGAGACCCTTCCCTTCCTTAGTCAAATTTATTCCAAGGTACTTTATATTTTTTGAGGCAATTGTAAATGGGAGAGATTGCCTGATTTTATTTTGTTGTTAGTGTGTATGAAAGCTACTGATTTCTTTGGGCTTATTTTATATCTTTCTATGTTGCTAAAAGTGTTTACCAGCTCTCACAGCTTTCTGGTAGAATTCTTATTGTCTTTTATGTATAGAATCATATTATCTGCAAATAGTGATAATCTGATCTCTTCCTTTCCAATTTGCACATCATTTATGAGAATCTCTTACCTTACTGCTGTAGCTAAGAGTTCCAGTATTATATTAAATAAAAATGCAGACAGTGGCCACCCTTTTTTTTTTGTTCATGAATTTATTGGAAAAGCCTTGAGTTTTTCACCATTTTGTATTCTGTTGGCTATAGGCTTATTCATAAATATCTCTTATTATGTTGATATGTGTTCCTTCCATTCCCAGCTTCTGTAATACTTTTACCATGAAAGGATGTTGGATTTCGTCAAATGCCTTTTCTGCATCTATTGAGATTATCATGTTAGTTTTGTCTTTCAGACCATTTATATGATGTACTACGTTTATTGATTTGCATAGGTTGAACCATTCCTGTATCCCTGAGATAAAGCCAACTTCATCAGGATGGATAATTTTTGATATATTCTTATACTCTGTATGTAATACTTTGTTCAGAATTTTTGCATCTATGTTCATGAGGGAGATCAGCATATAATTTTCTCTCTTTTTTTTTTGTTATGTCTTTACCTTGTTTCAGTATGAAGGTTATGCTGGCTTCATAGAAGGAGTTCAGTAGAATTCCTTCCTTTACTGTTTGATGGAAAAGTTTGAGAAGCAGTGGCATTAGTTATTCAATGAATGTCTGGTAAAATTCACCAGGGAATCCATCTGGACCTGGGATTTTTTTTTTTAGTTGAGAGACTTTTTAATAACTGCTTGGATCTCTGTGCTTGTTACAGGTCTACTTAAATGGTTTACCTCATCTTGATTTAATTTTGGCATGTCACATACATCAAGGAAATCATCAATTTCTTTCATATTTTCAAACTTAGAGGCATATATATTCTTAAAGTATGTTCTTGTAATTGTCTGAATTTCTTTGGTATCTGCTGTAATGGTAGCTTTTTTGTTGTTGTTATTTTTTATTTATTTATTTATTTTTTAATTTTTTTTAAATTTAATTTATTAGTTTTCCTTTCAGTGAATACAGGGAGTTTGGTACCATTATTTAGGCTCATCTGTGATCTACCCCCTCCCATTAGACCCTCCTTGTTAATGAAAATGGGTCGTGCATTGTGGAGTTAGTCCCCAGTTATTATTATGATAAATGTCTCTGCAAATCATGACCCTACATGTAACTCTGACATTCTTTCCGCCGCCTCTCCTGCAAGACTTCCCTGAGCCATGTTGGGTTCATTTTTGGTCTGCTTCGGTGATGAGGTGTTGGGGGCCTCGGAGGCTTTGGCTGTCTGATTTGGTAGGAGTTGATTTTTCTCTGCGTTGATCTCCTTCTCCTTTGTGCTGGTATCCAGTTCACAGGAAAACATCACCCTTACTTATTTCGCAAGTTGTCCTTAGTTTCAGTTGGGCCCCTTTTGAGGTATGTTGGGGCAGTTCTCTTCTTAGGATCTGCATCTATCTGGAAAAGAGAAGCAGATTCTCCAACGGAGAGTAAGTTAGCACCCGGAAAATTGAGATAACACTTACTTTTTTGATAGACAGTTTGATAGGTGTAGGCCCTCTTATACCCCATGATTGATGGTAGCTTGATGTTGTAGAGTGGGCTTGTGTTTGGGTATGGTTCTGACTTGTTTCCCAGCTCCAGCTAAGGGTCTAGTACCACTGAGTGGATCAGTTAGCCAAATCAAGAGCAATTGATTCCTCACCATGGCTGTGTACCACTATTGCACTTGTGTGGGCATCACATCCAGTTATTTGTTGCTAATTAGGATAAACAATGTGTTGCTTGGACAGATCTTGGTCATTTCCCCAGGTCGCCTATGTAGCGCCTTCTGGCACTAGACACGCTGACTGTCTGGGGACTGACTCTCTCCTGGCTTCCAGCCATGTCATTCCATTTTTGCGTCAGCTGCATATGGAGTCTTCAGCAATAGGGTCTTACCACTGGCCTTTGGTGGGTCATCAAGTATTCTGACAGAAGTCTGTCATTGTTTTGGGAAACCTTGTAGGTTTCTCTGATCAAAAGCTCATTGTGGATGGTAGGCCCAAGCTGGAAGTGGGGGTTACCGGTAGTGTCCACTAAGAAATTGAGGAAAAACATAACTAATATACAAGAGTTAGAGAGGAGAGAGAGGGGACAGGGGGAGAGGGAGGGAGGGAAGATGTAGGAGATTTAGGTCAGTCTTGATCCTACCCTCTCCAGTGTCTTGTGGTTCAGGTGTTTCCTGTAAGGGTCTAGTGAAGGTTCAGCCATTTGGTCTCTCTTTTAGGAAGTAGAATTTTATGGTACCATTGCTGTTTGGGTCCGGATTACTGTTTTCTACCCTTTGATTCCCTCTCCGCTCTCCCATCCATCTTATTGTCTAGTCCATGAGGTGCTTGCTGGGTATGTAAGCCATCTTGGGCAGATTCAGGATAGGTGTTGCAGATGAGTGAGACTATGTGTCGATTTTTTTTCTGTGACTGGGTAAGTTCACTGAGAATGATCTGTACCAGGTTCAATCATTTTTCCTCAAGTTTCTTTATGTCGTTTTTTCTTACTGCTGTATAGAATTCCATTGTGTAGATATACCACTTCTTTGTTATCCATTCTTCTAACGATGGACATCTGGGTTGATTCCAGCTTTTAGCTATTACGAATTGAGCTGCTACAAACATGGTTGAGCAAATCTCTCTGGCTTTTGGTTTGAAGGTTTTAGGGTACATGCCCAGTAATGGTATAACTGGGTCTGTTGGTATTTCTATAGTCAGCTTTTTCAGGAGTCTCCATATTGCTTTCCAAAGTGGTTGTACCATCCTGAATTCCCACCAACAGTGAATGAGTGTCGCTGCTTCTCCACATCCTCGCCAGCATTTATTTTCATTTGACCTTTTGATGTTGGCTATCTTTATTGGGGTAAAGTGGAATCTCATAGTTGTTTTAATTTGCATTTCTCTGATGATTAGGGATGATGAACATTTTCTTAGGTGTGTGTTTGCCATTTGTATCTCTTCCCCTGTGAATTGCCTGTTTAACTCTGTCACCCATTTTGTGAGTGGGGTACTTGTCTTCTTATTGTTTAGACTTTTGAGTTCTTTGTAAATTCTAGAGAGAAGGCCTATATCAGTTGGATAACCTGCAAATATTTTCTCCCTTTCTGTGGGTATTCTATTGGCTTTGCTTATTATATGCTTCTCTGTAAAGAAACTCTTCAGCTTCATATGATCCCAATGGTTGAGTGACTGTTTTAGAACTTGAGCCACTGGGGTTTTATTCAGGAAGTCTTTTTACATTCCTATATCATGGAAAGTACTTCCTAAATTTTCTTCCAGTAGTTCTCGAGTTTCTGGTCTTATGTTGAGGTCTTTGATCCATTTGGACTTGAGTGTTGTGCATGGTGAAATGTGTGGATCAAGTTTCAGTTTCCCGCATGTGGTTATCCAGTTTGTCCAGCACCAATTGTTGAAGATGCTATCTTTTTTCCAGTCTATATTGTTTGGGCCTTTGTCAAATATCAAGTAGCTGTAGTTGCTTGGCCCAAAATCCGAGTCCTCAAGTCTATTCCATTGGTCTATACTCCTGTTTTTATGCCAGTACCATGCTGTTTTTATTACTATGGCTTTGTAGTATAACTTTATATCGGGTATGGTGATGCCACCAGAGGTATTTCTTTTGCTGAGGATATGTTTGGATATGCGAGGCATTTTGCCTTTCCATATGAAGTTTGAGATCATTTTTTCAATCTCTGTGAAGAACACTAAGGGATTTTAATTGGAATTGCGTTAAATCTATATATTACCTTTGGCAGGATTGTCATCTTCACAATGTTAATTCTGCCTATCCAGGAGCATGGGAGGTCTTTCCATCGTTTCAAGTCCTCCTCAATTTCTTTTTTGAGAGTTTTTATATTTTCATTGTATAGATCTTTTACTTCCTTGGTTAACATTATTCCAAGGTATTTTTTTTGTTGTTGTTGCTATTGAAAATGGGACTAGGTCCTTTATTTCTTTTTCTGTGTCTTTGTCATTTGAATACAGAAATGCTTCCGATTTTTGTGCATTGATTTTGTATCCTGCTACTTTGCTGTAGAAGTTAATCACCTTCAGGAGTTTTGGGATGGAGTCTCTCGGGTCTCTTACATATACAATCATGACATCAGCGAATAGAGCTAACTTAACTTCTTCCTTTCAAAATCGTATCCCTTTTATTTCCTTCTCCTGCCTTATTGCTTGGGCTAGAACTTGCAGAACTATATTGAAAAGCAGAGGTGAAAGAGGACATCCCTGTCTTGTTCCTGATCTCAATGGGAATTCCTCCAGTCTCTCTCCATTGAGTATTATTTGGGCCTTTGGAGCTTTGTATATTGCCTTTATTATATTAAGATGTGAACCGGCCATGCCGATTCTCTCCAATGTTTTGATCATGAAGTGACGTTGTATCTTGTCAAAGGCCTTTTCTGCATCTATCAAAATGATCATGTGATTTTTATGTTTAAGCTTGTTTATGTGGTATATTACATTGACAGATTTTCATATGTTGAACCACCCTTGTGTTCCTGGGATAAATCCCACTTGGTCAAGGTGGATAATGCTTTTGATGTATTGTTGGATTTGGTTTGCGAGAATTTTGTTGAGGATCTTTGCGTCTATGTTCATTAGGGAAATAGGCCGATAGTTTTCTTTTCTTGTGGCATCTCTGCCTGGTTTTGGGATTAGGGTGATACTAGCTTCATAGAAGGAGTTGGGTAGTTTTCCCTGTTCTTCAATTGTGTGGCACAGTTTTAGGAAGATTGGTTTGAGTTCTTCCATGAAGGTTTGATAAAATTCCGCTGGGAATCCATCTGGTCCTGGACTCTTTTTTGGGGGGAGGTTTTTTTATACTTTTCAATCTCCATGAGCGTGATGGGTTCATTGAGGTGGTTGATCTGCTCTGAGTTTAGCTTTGGTAGATGATATGCATCCAGGAATTTATCCATCTCCTCCACATTTTCCAGTTTTTGAAATAAGTCCTGATGATTCTGTCGATTTCACTGATGTCTGTTGTAATCTCTCCTTTTTAATTTTGAATTTTGTTAATTTGGAGTCTCTCCTTTTTCTGCTTGATCAAATTGGCCAGAGGTTTGTCAATCTTGTTTATTTTTTCAAAGAACCAGCTCTTTGTTTTGTCAATTGCCTTAATTGTTTCCTTGGTTTCCAATTCATTAATTTCTGCTCCGATTTTAATTATTTCTTTCCTTCTGGAGCTCTTTGTGTTGGATTTTTCTTGTTTTTCCAATGCCTTTAGGTGGATGGTTAGGCTATTGATTTGGGATCTTTCTGTCTTTTTTATGAAGGCATTGAGTGCTATGAATTTTCCCCTGAGGCCTTTGACAAGATACAACGTCACTTCATGATCAAAACATTGGAGAGAATCGGCATGGCCGGTTCACATCTCAATATAATAAAGGCAATATACAAAGCTCCAAAGGCCCAAATAATACTTAATGGAGAGAGACTGGAGGAATTCCCATTGAGATCAGGAACAAGACAGGGATGTCCTCTTTCACCTCTGCTTTTCAATATAGTTCTGGAAGTTCTAGCCCAAGCAATAAGGCAGGAGAAGGAAATAAAAGGGATACGATTTTGAAAGGAAGAAGTCCCACAAGTTTTGGTATGATGTGTTCTCATTGTCATTCAATTCCAGGAATTTTGCAATTTCCTTTTTTATTTCATCCACTATCCATTTATTGTTTATATTGTGCTATTCAGTTTCCAGTTTCCGTTGGGGCTCTTGTTGGTTTTTTTGTTGTTGATTTCTAGGACTATAGCATTATGATCTGATATCATGCAGGGAATTATGTCAATTTTCCTAAATATGTGGAGGCTATCTTTGTGACTCAATATATGGTCTATTTTAGAGAATGTTCCATGGGCTGCTGAGAAGAATGTATAGTCTGTGGATTTGGGATGGAAAGTTCTGTAGATGTCTGTTAGGTCTAAGTGCTCTATGGTTTTGTTGAGCTCTTTTACTTCCCTGTTGAGCTTCTGTTTGGATGATCTGTCTATTACTGATAATGGTGTGTTAAAGTCCCCAGCTATGATGGTGTTGGTGGTTATTTCTGTTTTATTGTCAAGTAGGTTTTGTTTTATGAACTGCGGTGCCCCTGTGTTTGGTGCATACAGATTTATGATTGTAATATCCTCTTGATGGATTTTTCTGCAGGGTGCTCTGGACGCGTGGGTGGGCAGGGCTTGCGGAGGTGTTGAGGGGGTCGCGTGTGGGGTGCGGGGTGTGGAGGGGGGCGGGGTATGCTGAGGCACGCCGGAGCGCAGGATGCATGGGGGTGCACAGGGGGCGCAGGGCACGCCTGGGCACGCAGGGGCATGCTCGGGATGCGCGGGGGTGCCTGGGCCGTGTGCGGCGGGGGGACAAGGGGCGTGCGGGGTGTGGGGTGGGAATCGCCGGGACTGGGCGTGGGGGGGGCAGGGAGCACTTCAGGACACACGGGGCTCAGGGTGCGGATGCTCTCGGGCGTGTGGGGGTGGGGGCACAGGGCGTGCGGGGATGGGGGCTGCTAGGAGCGCGGGGCGCTGGGGTGGGCGCGGGGTGCTCGAGGCACGTGGGGGGGGCGCAGGTGTGCAGGGCACGCCTGGTCGCTTGGGGCGCGCCTGCTGAGTGTGGATAGGGAGCATGGGATGCATGGGGTGTGGGGCGCACGCGTTTTGTGGCGGGCTGGGGTTCTCGAAGTGCGTGGGGGTGGTGTGTGGGTGTCATGGATTCCTGGGGGTGCGGGGCAGGGCGCCCGGGGCACGGGCAGCTTCGGTTCGCTCAGGTGCCCCTCCACCTGTCGACAGGGAGCGTGGGGCGCGCTGGGGGGGAAGGGCGCGCGGGCGGGGGCTGGGGGTGCCAGGTCGTGGGGCGCAGTGGTTGTGGGGGCGCGGGGCTGCCGAGGCATGTGGGGCTTGGTGCGCATGGGGCGCCGGGCTGCTGGGGTGCCCGATGTGGCGATTCGCCGGTGGCGGGGCGGCGGGTCGTGGGTCGTGGGGGTGTGTGCTTCCCTCTTTTACCCCGATCTGTGCCCTCCCTCTTCAAAAATTTCCTAATTTCCCTGAATACTTACCTTTTTTTCCCCTTTTTGTTTGTAGTGCAGCTATGCGGTCACCATCTTGACTGGAAGCACCTTATTTTTTAATCTGTAATGGTAGCGTTTTCATCTCTAATTTTATTAATTTTTTTTTCCTCTTCTTTCTTTATTATGGTAAAATTTGCTAAGTGTTTATCAATCTTGATTATCCATTCAAAGAACCAACTACCTTTCATTGGTTTTTTTCTTCTTTCTTTTTTGTTTCTACTTCATTAATTCCTGTCCTAATCTTCAGGATTTCTTCTCGTCTGCTGGCTTGGGGTTTATCTTGCTCTTCTTTTTCCAAGGCATTAAGGTGAAACATTAAATTGTTTATTTGTGAAGTCTCTGATTTCTTATTACAGGCAATCAGAGTTATAAGTTTCCCTCTTAGGACTGCCTGCATTGTGTCCCAAAGGTTTTGGTATGTTGTATTATCATCATCTTTTCATTCCAAAAATTTATTGATATCCTTTTGATTCCTTCAATGACCCATTGATCATTCAATAATGTATTCTGTTTAGTCTCATGAATTTCTGTATGCTCTGTAGCTTATTTTTTTTGCTGATTTGCAGTTTAATTCCATTGTAGTCAGAATACAAGGGATTATTTCAATTTTCCTATATTTGTAGAGATTTGCTTTGTGTCCTAATATACGGTCTATTTTAGAGAATGTTCCATGTGGCAATGAGAAAAATGTGTATTTCCAGCATTTGGATAGCAAATTCTATAGATATCTGTTCCATTCGTTCCATGACATCATTGTTGTATGTTTTGTTATGTTATGTTGTGGTAGGGTTTCTAACTAACCCAAGCTGACCTGGAATTCACTATATAATTTCCAGCTGACCTCATACTCACAGCAATCCTCCTACCTCTGCTTCCCAAAGGCAGAGATCAAAGGCATGTGCCACCACATCTAGCACCCTCCAATGTTTAAAGACATTGAATTGAACAAGAAAAAATTCTGACTGTTGGGGTCCATTCATTTCTTTGTCCTTATCAAAATTCTCATAGTTAACTAAGCTGGATTTTTGTGTTTATAATGCATTTCTTCTAGGTACCAGAAAGCTGATCCTTACTTTGTTTTTGTTTTTGTTTTGTCAATTGAGCAATTTGTATTTTCATCAGACTGTTTAGAATACATGGTAATCAATGGTTTTTCCCCAATACAACCAATATCTGAGAGAAGAGTAGAAAGAAGATACATCTAGTCAGGCTCACAGTTTCCTAGGGCTCAGTCAACCATTGTTTGCTTTCCTTGATTTTAAGCAGTGGCTCGGTAAGTCACCATGATGATCCCAGTCTGCCAAGAGACAGCTTATCACATGTGGCCAGGAAAGAGGGACAGAGAGATGATGGGAGGGAGGGAGAAAAGAAAGGGACTGGGGGAAATGGAGGTAGAAGGGAAAAGGAGTAAGACAGAGGCATGAAGGGGGAAGAAGGAGGGAGAGAGAGGAGAAATAGAGGGGGGAGGAGAGGAGGAAAAGAAAGCCAGACAGCAAAAGGAAGAAAAGGAGATAAGAGAGAGCGAGAGAGAATGGGAGAGGGATACAGAAAAGGAAAGGAAGAGAGGGGAGAGGAAGGAAGAGGAAGAAGGGGAAGAGGAAGACAGAGAGAGAGAGGTAGAGAGAAGGACTGAATGAGGGAAAGGAATAAAGGGGAGAGGGAGAGAGGAAAGGAGAGATGGAAGGAAAAACAGAGGAGGGAGAAGAGAAGGAGGAAAAAGGAATAAGAGGGAAGGGAGAGAGAGAAAGTGGGAGGAAGAAGGGAGGGAGGGAGAGAGAGGCAAAGGGGGAAGAGAGGGAGCGAAGGAAAGAGGCAGAGAAAAAGAAAAAGTGGGAGAGGGAAAGAAGAGATACCCAGAGAGAGGGAAAGGGAGGGAAAGAGAGGGAGAGAGAGGGAGGAGACACAAGGTGTCTCTGAGGTAGAATAGTGCGAGGATGGGGTGCAGAGCTCCTTATTCAAAGGTTTACAAAATCACCATATGACAAAAGCAAGTTAGCCAGAGGAATGCTGGGAAACACATACCCTCCACCCCCAGCTGAGGTCAAGAACAACTGGGCAATGCCACAATGCAGGGGTGGAGACACTCCAGAATATCCCAGGGCAACTTATTATGTTTCTGAAACTGTGCAGTGCTGGGTGGAGAACAGATGTTGATCAGACATGGGATTCATGAAGTTGCTTGAAGAACTCAGGTACCAGGTACAGCCTGTGCAGAAAAGCCCACACTATGTACAAGAGCCCTGTGGCAGTCAGCTTTGCCTTGCTGCACCAATACCTGACCAAAAAGCAGCTTATAGAAGGAAAAGCATATTTTTGTTTGTCTTTTCCATATGGAGTTTTACTCTACTCCAGGCTGATCTGGAATTCAATAAGTAGTCTCAGGGTGGCCTTGAACTCACAGGGATCCTCCTACCTGTGCCTCCCATGTGTGGGATTAAAGGAATGGGCCACCATGCCCAGCTAGGAAAGGGTTTATTTCAGGCTTACAGAAATTCCACAGGAACAACCAATGTCTGAAGAAGCTAGCTCACCTCCACAGATCAAAGCAGAGAAACATCACCAAAGGCAGCAAACTCGAACAGCCTGACCTGCAACTCCTCTGAACACACCTTAGGGCTGGGCTGCAAACCTGCCCTCAGTGACATATCTTTTCCCTGGCAAGGCTCCACCCACTGGAGACTCAAGAGTCAAGCCAATTATGGGGCCCTGCATTCAAACCACTATAAGGTACCATTTAAACTCCTAACTCTGAACAGACATTGAGCTGACCTCTGTCTGCCTTTACTCTGGTCTGTTCCCCTTCCTCCCCCTCAATGCTTGTTTTTATAGTTGGTTTTCACTCTAGTTAAGACTGACCAGGAAATCACTATGTAGTCTCAGAGTAGCCTCCAACTCTAGTGGATTCTTCTACCTTTGCCTCCCAAGTGCTGGGATTAAAGGCCTCTGCCACCATTCCAGGGCCCTTCAATTCTTTGTTTTCAAACACAAAACCTGGAACCCTTCCAGAGGAGGTCTCTGAACCCCAGTATTAGCCAGTATCATACCCTTCAAAGCCCCAGTGACCCACATCCTCCAAGTAGGCCTGTGGTATGTCCCCATGGTTATTATTAAAATTGAGTTGGTAATTTCTGACCCTATCAGGCAGACTCCTGCTGAGGGGGAAGCATGTCACTGGGGGCCAATCAGAATTCCAGCCTAAAGGTATGCAGAATGCCAAAGTGTGCTTGCTTGTGGTCTGGTTGTTGGTGGTATTTCTCTCTTCATGGATCTGTGAAAGGGGGCCGGCTTCTTCTACCATTGTGGAACTTCTCGTGGATCTGTAAGCCTGAAATAAATTCCTTCCTCCCATAAACCGTGTCTGGTTTGTAGGTTCATCCCAGAGGTATGAGGCTGACCACCACAGGCCCTTCCTACCTGAGCCTAGCTAGCTATCAATAGTTAATCCACAGGTTAGGTCAGAGCATGAATTATCCAATCACTTTCCATAAACTCCCCTCTGAACATTACACTGGGAATCAAGCCCTCAACTCATGAGGGTGTCAGGGGATATATAAATCAATTACACAAGTACACACAATAACTAACTTTATCAATTTATTTAGTATTTCATTCATTTAGTTATTTGAGAAACAGTGAATGAAAATGGGTATACCTGGGCCTGTAACCACTGCAAATGAACTGCAGATGTGTGTACCATCTTACACATCTGGCTTTTGTGGGTACTGGGGAGTTGAATTTTGGTCCCTAGGTTTTGCAACCAAGCACCTGCCATCTCTCTAGCACTCCCTTTTTAATGTTTTCTTGGCAATGTCCATAAATATAAGCAATACAACATGATCATAATCTCCTCTTACTATTCCCCTTCCCCATCTCAAATTCTTGCTCCCAGTGAATGCTTTTTTTGCAAATAATCTCTCTTCTTTTCTTTAAATTTATTTATGAGAAGGTGGGGAGGGAGGGAAACAGAGAGACAGAGGGGGAAGTGAGAGAATGAGAATGAGAGTGCCAGGCCTTCTAGCCACTGCAAATGAATTCCACATGCATGAGTCACCTTATGCATCCTGCTTATGTGGGTCCTAGGCAATTGATCCTGGGTCCTCAGGCTTTGCAGACAAGCACCTTAACTGCTGAGGCATCTCTTCAGCCCTCTCCTCTATTTTGGGATTTTTTTTTTTTTCTCCTACTGTGCAGGTCTTGTGTAGGTATCATCAGCCACTGTGAGAACATGAAAGGTAACCTGGTCTACCCTACATTTGGCTCTCACATTCTTTCCACCAAAGAAGTCTTCTGTGAGGTCATGAATATCACAGCCACTCTGTGTCTGGAAGAAAGCATTGTAAGCACTCCTTCCCTTCCTTTGGCTCTTACATTTTTTTTTTTTCTGCCACCGCTTCTGCAATGGTCCCCGAGCCTTGGTGGGTGTGATAGAGCTGCCTCAATTAGTGTTGAACATCCACTGTCACTTTTCAGTATTATGGTGAGCTTTAGGATATATCAGTGATTACTACCATCTGCAAAGTAAAGTTTCTATAACCAAAAATGAGAGTAGAATTAACATATGGCCACAAATGTTAAGTATTTACAGGGAAGTTTTGTGGGCATAATATATCCATTTGGCCAGATAAGAGCAGTAGTTCCCACACCAGGGGATATAACTACCCAAGCCATAGTTTTTTGTTGTTGTTGTAGTTGTTGTTTTTTTTTTTGTTGTTTTTTTAATTAGTTTTGTACTCAGCGAATACAGTCAATTTGGTACCATTGTTAGGCTCCAGTACCAGGCATGAATCTCACCCTCCCCTCCTCCCTCTCCTCCTGCCCACTCCACTACTGCCATGTATTGGGCCTCCAGTCTCATGGCTAATTTTAGTTCCTTCTTCCTGATAATTGTTCAATCTGTTATGCCGCCTTCTCCTCTAACTTCTTTTGAATCAATTAGTTTAGATAATGGGATTAACTTTGCTTCACTTCCTTTATAGACTCACTAGCTTATTTAACTTTGTTTTTATTTACTTAACTGGTTGCGTTCACTTGTTAAGCTGACATAAATTTGGACAAACTTGAGTCTGTACTTGGGTTGTAAAGTTTGGTCCAAAGAAAATGGTACTCCCTGAACTGTACCTTAGCTTCTTGTACAAACAAATTCTAACCTAACCTAACATAACACAACCTTAAAGCTAAGGAACCTAGTCTCAGCCAATCACAGCAGCTAACTTCCAACTAATCCCAGGTTGTCAACTGATCAACAACCCCATAGAGATTCCAATTGCAGCCAATCAAGTTGTTTCTCTCCTGTGACTACATCTACAAACTGCACCTGTGGTGGGGCAGGCATTCCCAACCATCTTATGTCTGGAATACTGCCTGGTTCTAAGAACCTAGTTCTTTGTGCTGGAGAAATGGCTCAGGAGTGAAGACATTTGTCTGCAAAGCCTATTGACCTGAGTACTGCAGTTTGATTACCCAGTACTCATATAAAGCTAGATGCACAAAGTGGTGCATGCATCCAGAGTCCATTTGTAGCAGCTAGAGACCCTGGCATGCTCATTCTTTCTGTGTCTCTTCTATCTGTCTCTGCTTGCAAATAAGTAAAAAATATTTTTGAGGGAAGCCCAACAGAATGGCCTTTTATAATGTGGGAGAGTGAAAGTGAGAGATAGATAAGATAGATAGATACACAGACAGACAGACAGACACACACACACACAGAGAGAGAGAGAGAGAGAGAGAGACAGAGACAGAGAGAGAGAGGGAGGGAAGGAGGAAGGAAGGGAGGGAAGGAGGGAGGGAGGGAGGGAGAGAGAGAGAGAGGGATTTGGTTGGCGAAATGCATGTACCAACTATGTGTATGTGCAACCTTGTGCACTTGTGTCTCCTGGAGTCTGGCTTATGTGGGACCTGGAGAGTTGAACATGGGTCCTTGGGCAAGCACTTTACTGCTAATCCATCCCTCCAGCTCCAACATATTTTTTTAAAGGAACCTTGTTCTTACATTAGAAAACTTTTAATTTCACTGGTCTAAGATTTCCTTTCAGCACATTATTTATCTTACATCACAACAGATGTTCACATGACATGAAGCCACTTCACACACAGCATGAAATGTTTTCTTTACTATATTTATTTTTATTTTTATTTTTTTGGGGGGGAAATCTCACTGTGGCCCAGGCTGACCTGGAATTCACTATGTAGTCTCAGGGTGGTCTTGAACTCTTGGTGATCCTCCTAAATCTGCCTCCCAAATGCTGGGATTAAGGGCATGAACCACCACACCTGATTCATTAGTATATTTCTGTTTTTCTCTTTCAGGCTTTAAGTTCTTGACTCATGCTTTTTAATAAGAGATATTAATTTTATGCTAATTTAATTATTTATTTGAATGATAAGGGGGAAGTAAAAGAGTCAGATGTGACAGAGAGAATGGGAATGACAGGCCTGCTACCCTCTGTAAACGTACTCCAGATGCATGTGCCTTCTTGTGCAACTGGTTTATGTGGGTATTGGGGAATCAAACCTGAGTCTTTAGGTTTTGCAGGCAAGTGACAAGCAATCTCTCCAGCCCTAGGGGGAAAATTTTTTAAAAATTATGTTCTTATGTGCAAGCAGAGAGAGATACAGGCAAGAGAAGAGATACAGACACAGAGTACGTAGGGACCAGGGCCTCTAGCCCCTACAAGTGCACCCCCCCCAACATGCACCATCTTGTGCATCTGGCTTTACATGGGTCCTAGAGAGTCAAACCTGGGTCCTAAGGCATTGCAGGTAAGTACCTTAACTACTAAGTCATCTCTCCAGCCCTTAACGTCTATGTTGCCCAGTCTGACCTTGAACACACTCGGTAGGCAGGCCAGTAAGACTTTGAAGAGTCTCCAAGCAGCTGAGATAACAGGCACCAATCAGACCACACCACGCTTATCTTTCGTACTGCTGAGAAGTGCCGCGGACTGACTCTCAGGGAGATCAGGACCGAGGGAGAACAAGGGCGAAGGCTCAAGGAGAACTCAGGATTCGGCAAGGAAATGACAGACAGACACACTCTAAGTTGAATATGCTGCTGCGATTTACTAAAGTTTTCATCAAGGTTTTATACAGATTGAACAAGTGATCTTAAGAATTATTAATCTAAACAATCTTAAGTATTGTTCTACTCTAAGCATATGTGTAGTGTTTATCAGGCAGGAAATGTACCCATTTTCTGAGAAGCACGTCTCGCATCATTGACCACAACATTATATGAACAGAAACTAGGGTAAAAGGTGTAAGGTGAATAACAGGTTACTTATTTCTTATACCCCAAGGACTGTATAAACACCAAGGCTTATGCTTCCTTGCTAAGTGTTCCCATAAATGGAAGAGAATGCCATAGCCTCCTTTTTTCTTCATAATTCACCGAATTTATCATATCCTCCCTCATAGGGGAGTGGAACTAAGTAGATTCCAGCTCTAGGAGTCCACCATCTGCCCTTGATCAAGTACTGAACATATCCCCCAGGAAGTTTCCTGGTGGGAATGCCTAAGTTTTGTAACTCCTTTTCTGCAGAACTGTCATGCTTCTTATGAACACTACTGATCAACATTTCTACTTTCATATTCTCAGGCTCAGTATCGTTCTCAAACATCATAAGCTGTTTTTGATCTACACCATCAAAAAATTGTCCTAAAGTTAATTTTTTATTCTTAGTAGAGTTATACATTCCCTCCATTGCCCTAATCATAGGAGGGGCACATTCAATACTTAGATTGTTTCTTGTACTCTGATTGCGTGCATGATTACTAATAAGTGTTGAATTAGCTGTTCTTAGACAAACAGCTAGAAGGAAGCAGGAAAGAAACAGAGTGCAGAAAACAGCCCATTGGCGCCAGCAATCGGGTCTTTGTGACTTCTTATGGGCAGCAGGAACCATTACAGTAACTGACTGCCAAGGGGTCCATCTCCTAGGGAGAAAGAGTTCCTCACAGTTGACATCCATTATATTTTAAATGAGGTAAGGAAGTGAGGTAGAAGGTCACTCAAGAAACTGGGCGGATACCCCCTCCCATGCTCAAGCACTGCTGACAGCCCCTGTGGGCACAAATGCAGAGGTGGTTGTCTGGACCCCTCCAAGCAGGGAGCACTTCTGCTTGACATCAAGTGCATAGGCTGAGAACAGTCAGGAAGACCATGCTGACAGCTCTATTACCTACTGCACCCCAGGACTGAGTGAGACCAGGCCTCATCCTTGCCCCACCACATAGAGGTACATGCATCTGGAGTTGATTTGCAAAAGCTAGAGGCCTTGATATCCCCATTCTCTTCCTTTCTCTTTTCTTTGTGCCTCTTTCTTTCACAAATAAATAAAATAAAATAAATACTTTAAGGGCTGGAGAGCTGGCTTAGTGGTTAAGTGCTTGCCTGTGAAGCCTAAGGACCCAGGTTCAAGGCTCAATTCCGCAGGACCCACAATAGCCAGATGCACAAGGGGTCACATGTCTGGAGTTCATTTGCAGTGGCTGGAGGCCCTGGATGCCCATATTCTCTCCCTCCTTTCCTCCTTCCCTCCCCCACTCCCTCCCTCCCTCCCTCCCTCCCTCCATCCCTCCCTCCCTCTCTCTGTCTCTCTCTCTTCCTCTTTCTCAGTCACTTTCAAATAAATAAATAAAATTTTTTAAAAATTTAAAAAACACTTTTAAAATACACCCTTTACCTCTAAATAAGTAAGAATATCTCCCATATCAGTAAATGTATTTGCAAAGCATGATTTCAATAGGTTCCTAGCATTAGCATTGCATTCTGTTGTTATGTGATGGATTCTTTTCATTGTATGCTAAAATCATAAACATATCTCTCTTTCTTTTCTCCAGGTAAGTTTCCAAATGTGGAATTTTTTTTCCAGTGCATTGTTCCATAAGGATCTCTTCTACATACTGCCAAATTACCATCCAGGAAAGCACTACCAAATTAGAGTAAAAATTGCCCTTTCCATGAATTCTTGCTGAATTTTATAATGTTCATTTTCACATAAAGGGAGACAGAAGACACATATGGGTGGTGGAGAGGAGAGACAGAGAGAGAGAGAAAGCAAAAGAGAAATAGAATGAGAATGGGTGCACAAGTGCCTCTTGTCATTGCAAATCAACTCCAGATGCATGCACCACTTTGCCTACCTGGCTTTCCTGGGGAATTGAAACCAGGTTGTTAGGCTTTGAAGGCATGTGTTTTAACCACTAGGTAATCTCTGCATACCCAAAATATATATTTTTTCACACACACACACACACACACACACACACACACACACTCACACTCACACACGCATACATGGAGAAAGAAATAGTAAGGGATTGAGGAGATAGAGAATTGGTGTGCCAGGGCTTCAGCCAGTGCATTTGACTTCAGGCTTTTGAGCCATCTAGTGGGCATGTGTGACTTGCATTTGCCTCACCTTTATGAGCATGCTAACATGGAATATGGAGTTGAACATTGATCCTTAGGCCTCACAGGCAAGTGCTTTAACTGCTAATCCATATCACCAGCCCCCCAAATATTTTTAATTTGATGAAAACTCATACTGGTTGTGACTTAGGCTTTAATTACTAGTAAAGTTATTGTTTTGTTTTGTTTTCCTAATATGTCTGTCTTGACTTTAATTTCCTTGTCCTCAACAGAATGTTGGACAGAAATAAAAGATTCTGTCTTGGGATTAGGTTTATTTCTCTGCCCATTAAGAAATTTAAAGGCAAGAGCATGTTTGAAAGAGTAATGTTTATTTCAAAGTAAGAGATAAAGCAGAGAGAATAGACTTTTTTGGGGAGTGGGAGCTGGACTTTTATTGAATGAAGGAAGCTGATCCCTCTAGAGGCTGTGATTGGTCAGTTTAAACAGAGATGAAGGTGTTGGTTGGTCCATGATAGATCCAGTACTGCTCAGGTCCCAGAAAGCCCCCCACATGATCCCAGAGGAGGGAAAATTCACTTAGGCCAGGAAGAAGTAGGAAATGGATTACCCTCCTCACCACCTCTTGGGTTGCCATAATTTGGATCACTATCTTGGGTCCTATAATGTACTCTAGAATATTGTTCCATACCGGGGACCCTCTTTCCTATCCCTCTAGCCAGTCGAGGAAACTGTCTACCTCCTACTGTATCTCACTAAGGCAGGAAAGATTTATTACTGCCTACAGTTTCATGGACCATCAGTCTATTCTGACCAGGTGGGCATGGCTGCTGGGCTGGCATCAGTAGCTTGTTCACCGCCTGGAGGTTTACGAAACACAAATGTCAGATCAAGGCCCACCTCTAGGGGCCTATATCTGCCAGCTGTACACCCTCATTCAAAAGGTCTAATAATCTCCAAAACCAGTGCCAGCAGCTGGTTATCAAGTGTTCAGACACATAAGACTGAGGGAGATATTTCACATTTTAAAATAATGTCATTCTTCTAGTAATTTTGTGCTCATATATTTATTTTTTAAATATTTCCTTTATGTGTTTATTTCTTTATTTATCAGACAAAGAGAGAGAATGGGTGTTCCAATGCCTTTAGCCACTGAAAATGAACTCCAAATGCATATGCTACCTTGTACATCTGGCTTACATGGTGATGGGGAATGAAACCTGGGTCCATTAGCTTTGCAGGCACATGTCTGAATCACTAAGCCATAAGCCATCTCTTCAGCCCTTATTTTATTTTTTTTTCTTTATATATTTGAGAGACAGGGAGATGAAAGAAAAGAAAGAAAGAAAAAGGAAGGAAGGAAGGGAAAAGAAAAGAACAGAAAAGAAAAGAAAAGAAAGAAGGAGCACACCAGGCCTCTAGCTATTTCAAATGAACTATAGACCCTTGTGCTACCTTGTTTATTGGCTTACATGTGTTGTAGAGATGGAGACTCAAACATGGATCCTTTGGTTTTGCAGGAAGCACCTTAACCATTAACCTATCTCTCTAGATCCTTATTTTATTTTTCTAAGGAGATATCATTAAATTGTTATTGATTTCTAAGGGCTTTTTTCATAGTGTAGATATTTTCTGTTCCCTATTGATACAACAGACTATAAAGAATAGAAGTTTGGGGCTGGAGAGATGGCTTAGTGGTGAAGGTACTTGCCTCTAAAGCCTAAGGACCCAACATTGATTCTGCAGGACCCTCCAAAGCCAGAGGCACAAAGTGTCATATGCCTCTGGAGTTAGTTTATAATGGCTAGAGTTCCTGGTACACCCAACTCTCTTTCTCTCTTAATCTGCCTCTCTCAAATAAGTAAATACAAATAAAAATATTTTAAAAATAGCAGTTTTTTGGATGTGGATTCTAGAATTTGGGAAGTCTAAGATCATGGTGTGAATATCTGCTCAGGCTAACGACCTTCCTACTACACACTGAGCCATCAAGAGTTTAGCTCAGGTATCTTCCTTTTCCTATGTAGCTTAACACCATCATAGTGATTTCTTGCCATGGCCTTATCTAAACATAATTCTCACCCACAAGTCTTAACTCCAAAACCAGCATGATTCTAATTTGGAGATGAAATTTCCAACACACAAACTTTCCAGGCCATGTTCAAGCCACAGTCAATACCTTGTCATAATATATCTACACTATGCAGTTCCTCCTCCAATTTTTTATTTGCTTTCAATTTTTTTTTTAACTTTATGAGCGACAGACACAGAGAGAAAGACAGAGAGAGGGAGAGAGAGAGAATGGGCGCACCAGGGCTTCCAGCCTCTGCAAACAACCTCCAGACGCGTGCACCCATTTGAGCATCTGGCTAATGTGGGACCTGGGGAACCAAGCCTCGAACCGGGGTCCTTAGGCTTCAAAGGCAAGCGCTTAACCGCTAAACCATCTCTGCAGCCCTGCTTTCAAATTTTTAAATATTTTATTTATTTGAGCGTGAGAGAGGGTGGGAGGGAGAGAACGAGCTGGAAAGATGGCTGAGCTGTTAAGACAGTTGTCTGTGAGGTCTAAGGACCCAAGTTGCACTCCCCAGAAGTAAGCCAAATGCACAAGGTGATGCTTTCACACAAGGTGACACATGTGAACAAGGTAGTGCATGTGCACAAGGTGATACACTCATCTGAAGTTCAATTGCAGTGGCTAGAAACCCTGGCATGACCATTCTCTCTCTTTCTCACAAAATTAAATAAATAAAATGAGAGATATAAAAGCAGATAGAGAGAATGGGCATAACAAAGCCTCTAGCCACTGCAAATGAACTCCAGATGCATGTGCTACCTTGTACATTTGGCTTTATATGGGTACTGGGGAAATGAACCTGTATCCTTTGGCTTTGCAAGCAAGTGCCTTAATTGTTGATCCATCTCTCCAGCCCTTAAATTACTTACATAGAAATTTATTTCTCAATTTTATGGGATCAACTATTGGTAGCAGGCTGGGAGATGGATCAGCAATTAAAGGTACTTGCTTCCAAAGTTTGCTGGCTTAGGTTTGATTCTCCAGTATCCACATTGGGCCAAATGAACAAAGTGGTGCATGCATTTGGAGCATGTTTGCAGTGGAAAGAGGCTCTGACATGTTCCTTTTCTTTGTTTCTCCTTTTATTTTCTTTCTCTCTTTCATAAATAAGTAAAATGTTGTTAAATGTTTTTAGCAATGATTTCCATTTAGTTTCTGCTCTTTGACTCTTAAAACATAAACATATTTTCTTTTAGGTCTATTGTGATTTCAATTTAAAATATTTTATTTATTTTAGAGAGGAAGTACAGAGGAAAAGAGGGAGGGGAAATGGGCACATAAGAGCCTCTAGCCACTGCCAGTGAACTCCGGAAGCAAGTGCCACCTTGTGCATCTGTCTTATATGGGTGCTAAGGAATGGGTCCTTAGGCTTTGCACACATGCACCTAAACTGCTAAGCAATCTTTCCAGCCCCCCTTTTTTTTAAGATTAGGGATATGAGGGACAGCAAGGTCCAAATTCACGCAGCTAAGTGTAAAGGCACAATTTGAATGTGGGAAGTCTCACCTCTGAGTGGTTCAGTAACAACTTATTGTCTCACATAGTTGAATAGGGGCACAGTGGCTGGGCACATGGCTCAGGCCTTTAATGTGCTTGCATACTTAAAAAGCCTAATGGTCCTGGTTCAATTCTCCAGTACCCTCCTAAAGCCAGAGGCACAAAGTGGAACATGTGTCTGGAGTTTGCTTTTAAAAGCCAAGAAGCCCTGGCTCACCCATTCTTCCCAAGCTGCATGTTGCCTTTGACATCTCCTTTCATGATCACAAAATGCCTTCAACAGTTTAATTCCATATATGACCCTACTGTGGAGGAGGGCCCCTGGGGTACCAGGAACAGAAATGAGGGGACAAAAGAGTAGAACCTGATATAAATGATATAAAATTAAAAAAAAAAATGGAGGAAATCTGTGTTCCTAATCAGTGATTAAGATGGGACACATGACACAATTCATGCCAATGAGAAATTAATTCCTAGGGATGTTTTTCTAACTTCTTTTTTTAAAGGGAGGTGTTTCTAAGAGAAAATCTATGCGATGACACAGATTAATCAAGACTGGTACACAGGCCTGAGTGATGGCTTAGCAGTTACGGAGCTTGCCTGCAAAGCCTAAGGACCTTGGTTTGATTTCCCAGTAACCACTTAAAAGATGCACAAGATGGCACATGTGACTGGAGTTTGTTTACAGCAGTGAGAAACCCTGGCATGCCCATTCATACTCTCTATGTCCCTCCTCCTCTCAAATACACACACATAAGTAAATAAAAATATAAAAGGATGGCACATTAAGATATAGAGAAGGCACCAGCCTCTTAGAGTCACCTGCTGAACAGTTATCATCTCGGTTATCAGAGAGGATGAACGCTTGTGACAGCCAGTGGTTTCTCCATGGACTGCTTATTTCTCCTAAATCCACACTCTGTCTCACTTTAGCCCCCTCTTTGACACACGCAAGATACCTGATACTCTGCCACACAATGCCACCTGCCAATCCCTGAATATTTACAGTAATTGTAGGTTCAAACTGGAAGTTCTAATGATTTCTATATTCATCTTTGAGAATTCCACAAGCTTGCCAGTGAGCCCCAGCTGAACTTCATGCCAAACTAAAGGCAATGTTGAAGTCAAATTTCCATGGCTGTCAGCAAACAGCTGACCAGGATTAGCTTGTAGGAGGAAAGGTTTATTTTGTCTTAGAGACTTGAGGGGAAGTTTCATGATGGCAAGGGAAAATTATGGCATGAGCAGGGGCTGGACCTCACCTCCTGGCCATCCTCATCTGGATAATGGCAGCAGGAGAGTGTACCAAACACTGTCAAAGGGAAGCTGGCTAGAACAGCCATAAACATGACCCCAACAATACATTACTTCCAGGAGCCTGCAATTCCCAAATTTCCATCATCTTGGGACCTATCATTCAGAACACATAAATATATGGGGGACACCCAAATCAAACCACTATAGGTACCAAGGCTCCTGATAGAAACACCCTGGGGTCCTGGTGGCTTAGATTTGTGTCAACACATTTCTGACATCTTAAAATATTTAAGAACATAGAAGATGCTTTCCTCTGCACCTAAAGCAGTCACAGGAAACCCTCCAGGTTGTCACAGTCCTGGGCAAAGCATCCCATGGGAGCTTGTGTGGTAGACACAGTGTTATGAACAGCCAGGATGCTTCTGCTTGCTGTCCCGGCCACATCACTGAGCATCACCCTTAAGCCCACAGTTGTAGCCTGCTCCATGTTACTGGGATGAGCATCCAACTTGACACTGTTTGTTGGGGGAAGGGATGCATTTTGAGCTTACAGGTCCAGGGGAGGTTCCATCAATGGCAGAGAAGTTGCTTAGTTCTGTACCTCTAAGCAGAGAGAAACAACTGCAGCAAGCAGACACGGACACCACCAAGCAGAAACTGCCAGAGCTCCAACTACTATCCACACATGAGTTTGTGGGGACTTCAAATACAAACCACCAGAAACCCCTCAAAGGAGCTTTAATATATAGGCCCAGGATTGCAATGGGAGCCTCCTTCAGCAGATAGAGTTCTGAGGACCTCGCAGCACAGAGTCCCACAAGGGGGAGGGAGGACAGGTGGACAACCAGCACATCACATTTTTGCAGGCTGCCTGGGCTGGAGAGGCCTCCACTCTGACCTGTCTTTTTCTCCCACACCCTAGTGCTGGTTTACCACAAAGCCACCTGTCCTGGGGACCACAGCAGCTTTTCCAGGTTTCTGTAGAACAAAGCCATCCTTTCTTCTCCTCAAAAGGGGAATTTGGGTTGGGGAGATGGCTCAGCAATTAAAGGCTCAATTTGCAAAGCTTAGCAATATAGGTTTGATTCCCCAGTACCCATAAAAAGCCAGATGCATGAAGTAGTGCATGCATATGGAATTTGTTTACAGTGGCCAGATGTCTTGGTGTGCCCATTCTCATTCTCATCCTCCCTCCCTCCCTTCCTCTCTTCCTCTCTCCCTCCATTTTTCTCTCTGTTTGACAAAAATTAAATAAAAATTACAATTTTTTAGAGTGACATTTTGGGCTGGATGCAAGGATCAGTGCTTAAGGCACTTGACTGAATAGTCTAAGGAACCAAATTTGATTCCCCAGTACCCATATAAAGCTAGATGCCCAAGGTGGCACATGTGTTTGAAGTTTGTTTGCAGTGGCTGAAGCCCATGGTACAGCCGTTATTTCTCTTTCTCTCTATACATGTCTCTTTATCTCTAAAATATATAAATTTAAGTGATGCTTTTGCTGGAGAGATCTCTCAGCAGTTAAAGCAGTTGTGTTTGATGGCTATTGACCTGGGTTCAATTCCCCAGTACTCATGTAAAGCCAAATGCACTAGTGGTGCAGGCATCTGGAGTTTGTTTACATGGCTAGAGGCCCAGATGTTTCCATCCTTCTCTCCCTCTGTCACTCTTTCTCTATCTCTCTCAAATAAATACATTTTCCTTTTTGAGGTATGGTCTCACTCTAGCAAAGACTGACCTGGAATTCACTATGTAGTCTCAGGGTTGCCTCAAACTCATTGTAATCCTACTACCTCTGCCTCCCAAGTGCTGGGATTAGAGGTGTGTGCCATCATGCCTGGCACATTTTTTTGTTTAAGTAAAGGCTTGTGTTGTAGAGATAGCTTAGCAATTAAGGTGCTTGTTACAAAGCCAAGGACCCAGGTTAGACTACCTAGAATCCATGTAAGCCAGATGCACAAGGACACATACACATAGGTGGCATATGTGCACAATGTGGCTCATGGGAGTTCATTTGTAGTGATTAAGCCCTGGAAGGAGGTTGGCCTCAAATTCACAATGATCTCCCCACCTCTGCCTCCCAAATTGCGTGCACCACTATGCCTGGCTGAACCTAGTTTTTTTTATTTTTTTTAATTTTGACCTATTTATTTACAAGGAGATAGATAGATAGATAGATAGATAGATAGATAGATGATAGAAAGAAAGAGTAAATGGAGAGAGAGAGAGAGAATGGGTGCACTAGGACCTCTAGGCACTGCAAACCAACTCCAGATGCATGCACCACTTTGGCATCCAGCTATACATGGATACTGGGGAATCAAACATGGGTTGTTAGGCTTTGCAGGCAAGTATATTAACTGCTGAGCCATCTAACCGCTCATCTTATTTATGGAGGGAAGTATTTCATATTTAACCCAGATCTGGCTCATTTGGAGTCTTATCTGGTCAGCTTGTCCCAAGAATCTCCTGTCTCTTTCATTAAAAAATATATATGTATTTATTCATTTGAGAGAGAGGCTTGCAAGAAAGTGCTTTAACCATGGAGTCATTTTCCTGCCCCTTCTGTCTCTTTTTCTGGAAGGCATCCACACCCTCCTGGCACTTTTGTGGGTACTAAGGTGTGGGGCGCCTTCCTGCTCAGGTAGTGCTGAGGGAAGGACCAGGCCTGCTGGTTCCTCCCTAGGGGTTGAGGGGATTTTGAGCGTCAGATGACTCAGAAACTTCTCCTGGCCACTGGAGAAAAACCACACTGAGTCGGGAGTCTTTTCAATGCAGGAACTCACAGAAACAACTCGCTTTATTACTCTGAGCAGTTGCCTATCTCATGTTGGGGAAGAAGGCGGGGATTTTAGGATGGGGGAAGAGGTAAGGGCCAATAGTAAACTTTAACTATTGAAATGGTAATTACAATTGCCATGCAGAGGTAGCAGGCCAGAAGCCATTAGGCATCTTGCTGAGTCATAGCTAGCCAGAGACAGGTCACCAAACTTTAGCTATGCTCAGGAAGTTCTACTAGGCCTCACACCTGGGCCTTTCAGGGCCCAACACTAAGGAATCACAATCATATACTTGTGGCTGTGTGTCAAGTGCCATACTGACTGAACCATCATCTCCCCAGCCCTCAATCTCTAGGCCTTGAAATAACTTTAGTCTCTCTACTCATCCTCCACAGAAAGTAGCTACACTTTCTGGAGACCTGACTTTTGAATCTCTGCTGGACTGTCACAACCACACAGGATGAGCTTAAGGCCTCTGTGTGATACATTTCTGACCCCAAGGGCCCGAGGAATTTGTTATCCAGAGAGGTTGAGTGACTTTACCAGGATGGCACAGGACCCTGCTTCCTCTCTGGATTTCCTCCTTGGCAATGTTTCCAGTCTTCCCAGTGAGGACTAGTCATGAGGGGAGGCAGAAACTCCACTACATAGCAGAATACTGGGCATATAATGGAGCGCTAGGGGTTCAGGAGAGTCCTTGATCCCTAAACCTCAGGTTCATGTGTAATTTTTGTCAAAGTATTAAATAAAATAAGACTGAGAAGGATAATTATTAAATTATTATATTAACTGAGATAAGTACAGAATCAAGGGAAGGAGATTGAATAAACCCACATGGCTTGAGAGTCCATGTGCAGGGCCTGACAAAAACCATAGACAGGACAGAGAAGAAAGTTCAAAGAGCTCGTGCTTTAAGTGAAGAACAAAAGGGGTAAAGAGTTCTTTGCCGGGGTCCAGCCCTGGCTTGAAGGAGGGTCCCCGAAGAGAGGTGTGAAAGGGAGCGGCGAAATAACGACTCGAAGTCAAGTTCTGGTGCAAGCTGACAGGATAATGCTGAAGGCAGCTGAGTTTTTCTATCTTTTTCTTTCTCTCTTTTTCTCTTCCTGCCACAGCTCTTAGCCTCAGTCTTTTATTTTCTGATCACGTCATGCAAGAACAGACTTCAAGAAAGGTACAATTTCACAGAATTCTTAGAAACTTTTTGTTATTCCTTATCATCAAACAATCCCATAATTATTCACCTCAAGTAACGTCGTCAGGCCCCTGTAATGATTAACTGTTTTTACATTTTCCCCATGTATGTGCGGTCAAGCACTTGTGATTTCCTGGACTTCTACTTTCAATTACTTTATTAAAGGTGAGAGGCAAAACAACCACAAATGGGGCTTCCCATCATTAATCACTGATCCAGCAGATCCATTTATCCTTTAATTATTTATTTTGAAGTTTTCTTTTTACGTCCCTCCAATACTTAGACTTTGGTCCCCCCTTGAACTATTTCTGACTTCGGTTGTTTTTCTGTAAGGATTCCTGGTAAAGAGTCAATTGCAATTGCCACCATTTAGAAAAATTAGTCATATAACAATGTTTACGTTGTTCCAGGAGGTTCATTGTTTCCTCCTAAGTTTACTGAACTCCACGCCTGACTTTCTTTAAGGCCTTTAAAGAAAACAATTATCTTTGACCCATTTTCTTGTTTTTCCAATTCTATGCCAGAGCCTCTTTCAGGTACATTGACCAACACTTTACCGACAACAATTTTTACTGGAAAAGTAAACTTAGAGATTGGGACACCAAGTGAAAGACAGAGAAAGACAAACATTATACAGAAAACCACATATTTCTGTGGCATACAGAGCCAAAGATTTTTCTATAGAGGGGCCACATCGGACTTCAAGGAAGAGACAGCTGGGCTGGAACTGTGTCAAGCAGCTCTTCAGCCCTCGATTCCTCATGATCCTGAAATGGCATGCTTGCCGTCTCTGGCAGTTCTTGTGGAAAGAAAGGGCCAGGGGTGTCTCCCCTTGGCTTGACCCAGCTGGGAAGACATGAGAGGAAACTCATCAGCAGCTGGAGGTTCAGGAGAGGTCAGGAAGCACAGAGACTCTGCTCTTCCCCTGCAATCATATTTATAACCCTATGGTGGTGGGCTTTATCATCTGGCTCAGGTGAGCCAGAGGGACAGCTGATTGATTAGGTCAAGGGGCTGTCTCAGGAAGCAGAGGTATGATGCCCTATATGCCCATTCTCTCTCTTCTCCCTCTTTTTCTCATATAAATAAATAAATACAAATATTTAAATGGTGTATGCACACCACATACCAAATTCAACATAGCATGCAAGAGGATGCACATGTTCACACACAGACACACACATCCACACACACACACCCCAGCAGCACTGTTCACAACAGGCAGAAAGTCACTCACCTGTCTGTTGAAGGGTCAACGTAGACACAAAGTGTAATCTGTATAGTCTAGTAGTTTCTTTTAAAATTTTATTTATTTTTCCATTTTGAGAGAGAATGAGACAGAAAGAGAAGGCATATAGAGAAAATGGTCATACCAAGGCCTCTAACCATTGCAAATGTGCAGATAGTTTATCTGGGTACTGGAGAAATGAACATGGGTCCCTGGGCTTTGAAGATAGACACCTTAGCCTCAAAGGCCTTCAGACCTTCTTTTATTTTCACAAGAGAAGAAACTCTGACCCAGACTACAACATGGCTAAACCTTCAAGACATGATGCTGAGTGATGTGACCCCCAACACACAATGATATGGTAGTGTGTTTCCATTTCCATGAGGAACCTGGAGTAGCCAAATTCTTAGTGACAGGAAGTTCCAGGAAAGGTTTCTAGGGGCCGAGGGGATAACAGAATCAGGAGTTAGAGTTTGATGAGTATCAGAGTTTCAGTTTTGTAACAATGGGACTTGTTTAATGCCACTCACTGTTGTTAATTATAACTGGCATAGTGACTGTGAGGTTCCATTTTACTACAACACAACATGTTTTTAAGTAGGAAAAAGGAGTGATATAAACTTGGAACACTAGATAATGATATGTATTTCTCTCTCTCTCTCTTTCTCTGTCTCTTGCTTTCTCACCCTAGCTCTCAAACAAACAAATAAATAAATAAAAGCTAGGGCTGGAAAGATGGCTTAGCAGTTAAGGCACTTGACTACAAAGCCTAAGGACCCATATTCAAGCCCCCAGATCCCACATAAGCTATATGCACAAGGTGATGCATGCACAAATCTGCACATGCATCACACAAATATGGAGTTTAATCACAGTTGCTTGAGGCCTTGGCATGCCGATTCTATCACTCCCTCTTGTAAAAAGGCCAGTCTATTGAACTTGCCTCAAAAAAACAAAATGTACATTTCATCTAGGCATGGTGGTGCATGCCTTTAATCATAGCACATAAGAGGAAGAGGTAGGAGGAACACCATGAGTTTGGGGCTATCTATCCTGAGATTAATTCCAGGTCAGCGTGGACTAGAATGAAACCCGACCTAAAAAAAATACATTTAAATAAAAAGTTAATGGATGTATAGTCTCATAGAAATGTGATAAAAATAAGGGTAATAAGCTGTGTGTGGTGGTGTACACCTTTAATATCAGCACTCAGAATGCAGAGGTATTCTCAGGGTGGTCTCCAGCTCATGACAGTTCTCCCATATCTTCCTCCCAAGTGCTGGAATTAAAGGTATGTGCCACCACACTTGGTCTTTAATGCATTCTTTATTATCATTATTATTGTTGTTGTTATTGGTTTTTTGAGGTAGGGTTTCACTATCTATATAGGTAGATAAATATACATTAAAAGTTATGAGAACATGCAAATTTAACATGTAGATAAAGTAAATATGTATGTAGTATTTAAAAAGTCACATAGGGCTGGAGAGATGGCTTAGCAGTTAAGGCACTTGCCTGGGAAGCCTAAGGACCTGGGTTAAATTCTCCAGTACCCACATAACCTAGATGCACAAAGTGGCACATACATCTGGAATTTATTTGCAGTGGCTGGAAGCTCTAGTGTGCCAATGCTCTTGCTTTCCCTCTCTGTTTTCTAACTCTCTCTGCTTGCAAGTAAATAAATAAAAATATTTTTAAAGGCTCCAAGAAACAAAGTGTATATGTCAGCACAATAAATGTTGAACAAAATGCATGTTTTGTATATTTTGGCACAAAAATGTCCTCAACAGCAGATGAAAACAACAGTCCATTGCCTCCAATGATCCAATGAAATTAGAGATATTCAACTTTCTTCCACAATTGAGGATGAATTCAGAGCAAGTTACAGGACAAGTTCTAAACCAGTTAAAGCCATCAAGAAAACACAGTACAGATCCATCTACCTCAAAGACTAGTTTTTGAATTGTAAGCCAATGAAACACTAATTAAATGATATACAATGCAATGATCCACTTTCTTCTGTGAGCTTTCTTTTTATTTATTTATTATTTAAGAGAGAGGGAGAGAGGCATAGCCAGGCCTCCAGCCACTGCATTCAATCTCCAGACTCATGTGCCACCTTGTACATCTTGTGGATTAACATGTGTCCTGGGGAATTGAACCTGGCTTTGAAGGAAGTGCCTTAACCACTGAACACTACTCTGAGCATTCTGGAAGTTTCTTTTGCTAAAGGAGAATTAAAAAATAACCTCCTCCTTGGAAGGTTTTCAGAGCTCAAATTTCACTTGGGGTTCCTGAAATTTTTGAAACATTCAATTCTTATGATAATTTTACTTACTGAACTTGACATTAGATAAAAAAGATCTACCTTTTTGATTCAAACAGGCACACTGATGAATATTACATTTTATGAGAAAGGGGAGGAGGGGGAAAATGTAAGCTTGAAACACTTTTCTTTTTTGTTTTTATGAGGTAGAGTCCCACTCTAGCCCAGGCTGACCTGGAATTCATTCAAGTGCTGGGAATAAAGATGTGCATCACCATACCAGGCCCACTTATAACAGTTAGTGACCCTAATCACAACAAGGTATAGAATTGCATTTCCTGTGTTCGGTGATGGGGACTTTAAGAAGGCTCAACCGGTTCCAGAGACTGAAAAATAGAACTTTTTTTTTTCAAGGTCTCTCCTAGTTCTTTACAAACATCTATGTATCATCTATCTCTCTCTCTATCTGTCTGTCTGTCTATCTATCTATCTATCATCTATCTATCTATATATCTATATTTAAATTTATTTATTGAGGGGGACAGAGAATGAACTCACTGGGGCCTTTAGCCACTGCAAACTAATTCAAGAGTCATGTGCCTACTGTGGATCTGCCTTTAAATGGGTTCTCAGGAATCGAACCTGGGTCCTTAAGCTACATAGTAAAGAACCTTAACTGCTAAGCCACCTCTCAGCACCCCCTCTCCTTTTTTTTTTTTTTTTTTTTTATAAGTGATGCAAGGTTCTTGGACATTAAGCCAGCCATAGTAGAGCTCTCTTCCCTTGGTTTGCAATGGGAAGTGTATTATTCATGTAAATGTGTTCTCCCTTAACTGTGACTCAAGGTACATGGTTAGAAACTTGACTGGTTACAATTTTCTTTCACAAGTGTGTTTGGATTGTAATGACATCAGAGAGGGGGTTTTTTGTTGTTGATGTTTTTGTTTGGGTTTGTGTGTGTGTGTGTGTGTGTGTGTGTGTGTGTGTGTGTGTGTTTTGCATGGAGGCTACCTCATTTCTGTTTCTTGGTTGTGCCCTGATTGGCATGTGGGTGGTTATGAAACAACAGCATATTTTCACTGAGAGAATCTCTAAGGTAGATAGCATTCCTGGTCAAGACTGATATGCATGCAATTTCATATCTCCATCTAAATTAGGTGTTTTGCTTTGTTGTTTCATCACCTTTTGTCCTCAGAAAAATTACACTAAGAGGATTAGTTATTTCTGAAAATTTGAAAATTTTACTCTGAAAAATGAGACCAAAATTTTATCAAACTTATTTAAATTTTACTTATTAATTTAATTGAGAGACATAGAGGCAGGTGTTTAGAGAGAGGAGAGGAGAGAGAGAGAGAGAGACAGAGACAGAGAGAGAAAGAGGGGGGATTGGCACACCAGGACATCTTTGTTGTTTACTGCATTTTAACATAGTAATATCTAAAACAGAAATCTATGTATGTATATTTAAGTCCACATGAATTGTCTGTGAGTTCTGAATTCACAGGGGGGGACAGGACTGAAGGCTGAGCAGAGCAGAGAAGGTCTGAAGTTCTGGGGGTCAGGAGTTGAGCAGAGAGAAGGGGGTCAGAATCTCTAATAGGGAGGGGGGAGGGGAGGTTATGAAAGGGAGGGCGTAGACACATAATTGGACCCAAAAGGCAGTGGCATGATGAAAACTGTCCATTATCTCCTATTATTTCTGCTTCTTTCTCTCTGACTCATTCTCTCTCCCTCTTCTCCCTCATCCCTCTATCTCTTTTATATCACTTATCCTGTTCTTCCTTTTCTTCTTGGGTGCTGACCTGTAACTACTGGTAACAGCAGGTGGTTATCATCCACAATGAGCTTTTGATCACAGAGACATACATGGTCTCCCCAAACAAGACAGATTTATGTCAGAGTACTTGAGGACCCACCACAGGTTAGTGGTAAGACCCTAGTGCTGAAGACACTACACACTGTTGGTATGTATCATGGAGTGACATGGCTGGAAGCTGGAAGAGAGTCAGTCTCCAGACAGTGCATCCAGTGCCAGAAGGTACTACATGAGCGACTGGGAGATATGACCAATATCTGCCCAAGTAACATATGGACTAACCTACTTAGCAGCAAACAACCTGACATGATTCTCATACAAGTGCAATAGTAGTGCATAACCATGGTGGGAAACCAACTACTCTCAATTTGGCTAACTGATCTGCTCAGTGGAATGGAACCCATAGCTGTAGCTGGGAAAAAGTCAGAACCAGATCCAAAATATGAACCTGCTCTCCATTAAATTCTGTCTAAAAAAACATTGGTTATCACATTTATCTGGTGCTAACTTATGCTAAGGAGAGAACCACCCCATCATACCTCAAAAGAGCCCAGCTGAAACTAGGAATTGGGGAAACATGCAAGAATCATGTTTTCTTGGTGAACTGGGAACCAGCATAACAGTAAAGGATATAGACACAGAGAGCAATCAGCCCCTTACTAAGCCAGATATCCAGAGACACAGAGGCACCCAAGATCTTAATACAGAATCAGAGCTAATATGAGCCTAACATGGCTCAGATAAATTTTCGGAAGAGGGGGTGGAAAGAATGTCAGAGCCACACATTGGGTCATGACACGAACAGACATTTCCTCCTACCCAAAACTAAAGGCTAACTCCACAATGCATGACACATATACCCAAACAAGGAGGATCCCTCTGGAGGGGGGAGGACAGGGAGGAGGCTAGTAATGGTGCTAACTTCACTGTATTCACTGACTACAAAAATAATAAAATAAAATAAAATTTATAAGTGAATCTGTGAGTTTGTTGAGAACTAAAGTTTTGATGGTCTAGGAGCATTTGTTAAGCCTCCAGTAGATAGCTCACAATTCCCTGATTTTAACAAGTTTATCAGCATGACAGCATTACTGTGAGAAAAGGCTCCTCACAAAACTTTACAACAGACTGTAAGCCATAGTGATCATCATAATTTAAAGGGATTAAGCAAGGCTTCTATTAAGCTAGTTCTTCCACATCCATTCCCTGCGTGAGGCTAGGAAAATGCAATCATGCATACTTAGGCTCAGGACATCTTTCCAAGAAGGAGAGTTAAAATGGGTCATTACCTACCACTGTACTCTACTTAATGTAAATACTGGTCAGCTCAGGGCCCATTAACTGTGTAATAATTTGAAACATATTAGTTACTTAGTAGACAAAGCAAAACCACAAGTGTGATATGTAATAAACAAAGCATCACTAGGCTTCTATTTACCCACTAGGTCAATATAAGTTAGAAGTAAAAACTTGAATTTGTCCTTTCAAAATGTATACTTACTGAATGGAAACAAAGTGCTGTAGAGATGGCATAGATGATAGTATCTGCTTGAGGAAAATAGCAGACCTTTCTAGCTTCATTGCCTTTGAAATATATTGTCTGCAAAATACATTGTGTACAACGAAATATTATGTCAGTTATCTAGGTCAGTTTGTGTTGCTATAAGAGAATACCTGATAGCGTATATAGAAAAGGCTTTATTTAGCTCATGATTCTTGTGGCTGGAAAGTATGAGCAAGCAAGCATGTCTCTGTGACTCTGAGGGGCCTGCATCAGTGTGGAAGAAAGGGAAGTGGAAGCTTATAGAAGGGGTCAAGCACATGACTTAACCTTGCTTATGACAATATCAAACACACTATGCAAAACTAATATTAATCCATTTTTAAGTCTTAAGCTATCCCCATGACTAATTATGTATTAGGCCTCATTTCATAAAAATTCCATCACCTCTCCTCTTGTCACTGTGGGAGCACGTTTCCAGCCTTTTAAGACAAAGTGTATCCAAAACATAGCCCAATTGTTGCATAAACATAGGATGTTTGCTATTAAGTGTATATTACTGTTATGCATACTGCAATTCCCTGCAAGAGAATGAAATTCTGACCCAAAGCACAAGAAAACTAGTTCAGGACCTTTTCCACTATGCTCTGACCCCATCACCAGGGTTTACAAGTGGATAAAGTGCTGAACTTGGCATACTGCATGGCCAAGCCAAATCTGGTCCCAGAACAGAGTGATCACCTTACTTCTCCACAGTGGGTCACACATTATCATTGGATCTCACTCTGTATCCCAGGATACCTTTAGATTTATAGTGACCTTCTTATCACAGGCTCCAAGAACTGGGATTAAAGCCATATGCCACAGTGCCTATTATTTCACCTTGCTCTTATACTTCACACACTGGGGGTAGTCAATTGATCTGTATAAAGACATTCATAAGAGGTAGTGCACAGTGCCATGTAGGAAGTAAGGTCTTATACCACCAACTGGCCTGCCATATGATATAGCAGAAAATTGTAACCAGGACTGCAGCTCTGGATGAATCTTGACCACAGCCATAGTAAAGACCCCAAGCCAACATGATTTACCTAAGCCACTCATGATTTCCTCACCCATACAAATTTGGAGGATGTTGCTTATTACTGTTTTAATCCACTATTTTGGGGGCACATTTGTTAAGCAGTGCAAAGGGTATGGCACGCAAAGTACTTAGATGAAGTTAGACTTGGAGAGGATGGGTCTTTGTGAGATAAAGTAAATGCTTTACAAACTTGAGTAATCCTTTTCATGAGCATGCATTTGTACGTGTGTGTGTGTGTGTGTGTGTGTGTGTGTGTGTGTGTGTGTGTTGTATGTGCATGTGTTCATACATGTGTTCATGTGTGTGCCCAAGTTGTGCATGGTGCAGCAGGGCTTGCCTGTGGTGGCATGCACACACATGCAGTGGACTGAATAGAATGTTATATCTTGCACCACTGCACTTCTGCCCACTATATGAAGGAAAGTCTCAATGATTCTGGAGGTTCTGTTTGTTTGTTTTGTTTTTTTACTACCTCCTGTAATTCTCTGGTCTCAGCTTCCCCATGGGACTGGGGTTACAGATATGCATGTCACTCCCAGCAGCTTATGTGTGACATTGTTCTCGGTTAGCCTAGGTCTTGAACTCTCATGGATATCCTGCCTCCGCATCTTGGGTGATGAGATCCCAGGCATGTGTCCCAACATCTTGCTGAATAATAATAAAAGGGTTTCAAAAGTAACTAGGTACACCTGAAAGAGCAAAACACCAAAGAAAAAAAAATGTCTTAAATTATTCATCTTATATCTGGCCATGAAACCTGGTGCATATCTTTATTTCCAGCACTTGAGAGGAAGAGTTAGGAGGAACACTGAGTTCTACGTCACGTAAGGGCTACAGTGAGTTCCACATCAGCTGGGGCTAGAGTAAGACCTTACCTTGCATAAACGTACCAACCAACCAAACAAACAAACAAAAAAGCCCCAAATCCACAAACTTGACTGGAAACAGTTGAAAGAAGGAAAAGGGTTTATTTTGGCTGACGATACTGAGGGAGATTTTATCATGGTGGAGAAAGATTGGCAGGAACAGAAAGCAGATTCCACATCATCAGTACTGAGGACATAGTGAGAGGGAGACTGGCAAGTAAGGTAGGTCTGTAAAACCTCAGGGCTTTCCCCAGTGTCACACCTCCTCTAGTAAGGCTTCAGCTTCTGAAGTCCCACAACATTCCCAAACAGCAACATCAACTGGTGATTCAAGCACATATGATTATGGAGATACGTTACATTCAAGCCATCAAAGTAGAAGAGCACTGGGCTTAATCCCTGTGGCCTTAAAAACAGTAATACCTGGCTTCCATGAAACTTGCCCCGAGCATATCCAATAGACTACTCCTAACATGCCATGTTTGTTTCTAATCACACAGTTGGGATCCTCCATTGACATAATAACTATCTAGAAACTGGATTTTTCATGTCCTTTTCTTTTAAAAGTTATGTTTCATATTTGAACAGGTTATGTTTCTTTACATGTAAGATACAGCTTTGAAGTAAATGGCTTATAAGTTCTCTTTCAAGACTACTTGAAATGTAAAGACCTCAACATAAGACTAGAAACTCGAATACTACTAGAAGAAAATTTAGGAAGTACTTTCCATGATATAGGAATGGAAAAAGACTTCCTGAATAAAACCCCAGTGGCTCAAGTTCTTAAACAGTCACTCAACCAATGGGATCATATGAAACTGAAGAGTTTCTTCACAGACAAGCATATAATTAGCAAAGGCAACAGAATACCCACAGAGTGGGAAAAAATATTTGTAGGTTATCCAACTGATAGAGGCCTTATTTCTAGAATTTACAAAGAACTCAAAAGTCTAAACAATAAGAAGACAAATACCCCACTCACAAAATGGGGTGCAGAGTTGAACAGGCAATTCACAGAGGAAGAAATACAAATGGCAAACACACACTTAAGAAAATGTTCATCATCCCTAATCATCAGAGAAATGCAAATTAAAACAACTATGAGATTCCACCTGACCCCAATAAGGATAGCCAACATCAAAAGATCAAATGAAAATAAATGCTGGCAAGGATGTGGAGAAGCAGGGACACTCATTCACTGTTGGTGGGAATGCAGGATGGTACAACCACTCTGGAAAGCAATATGGAGACTCCTAAAAAAGCTGGCTATAGAAATACCAACAGACCCAGTTATACCCTTACTGGGCATCTACCCCAAAACCTTCAAACCAAAGGCCAGAGAGATTTGCTCAACCATGTTTGTAGTGGCTCAATTTCTAATAGCTAAAAGCTGGAATCAACCCAGATGTCCATCATTAGAAGAATGGATAACAAAGATGTGGTATATGTACACAATGGAATTCTATACAGCAGTAAGAAAAAACAACACAAAGAAATTTGAGAAAAATGGTTGAACCTAGAACAGATCATTCTCAGCGAACTTACCCAATCACAGAAAAAAAAATAGACACATAGTCTCACTCATCTACAACACCTAACCTGAATCTACCCAGGACACCTTACATACTCAGCAAGCACCTCATGGACTAGACAATAGGATGGAAGGGAGGGCGCGGAGGGAATCGAAGGGCGGAAAACAGTAATCTGGACCCAAATAGCAATGGTACCATAAAATTCTACTTCCTAAAAGTCAGATCAAATGGCTGAACCTTCACTAGACCCTTACAGGAAACACCTGAACCACAAGACACTGGAGAGGGTAGGATCAAGACTGACCTAAATCTCCTACATCTTCCCTCCCTCCCTCTCCCCCTCTCCCCTCTATCTCTCTACTCTCTAACTCTTGTATATTAGTTATGTTTTTCCTCAGTTTCTTAGTGGGCACTGAACTGTAACCCCCACTTCCAGCTTGGGCCTACCATCCCCAATGAGCTTTTGATCAGAGAAACCTACAAGGTTTTCCCACACAATGACAGACTTCTGTCAGAGTACTTGATGACCCACCAAAGGCCAGTGGTAAGACCCTATTGCTGAAGACTCCATACGCAGCTGACATGTTAAATGGAATGACATGACTGGAAGCCAGGAGAGAGTCAGTCCCCAGACAGGCAGCTTCTCTAGTGCCAGAAAGTGCTACATGGGTGACTGGGGGAAACGACCAATATCTGTCCAAGCAACTCATTGTCTAATCTAATTTGCAACAAATAACCTGACGTGATGCCCACACAAGTGCAATAGTGGCACACAGCCATGGTGAGGAACCAACTGCTCTTGATTTGGCTAACTGATCCACTCAGTGGTACTAGACCCATAGCTGGAGTTGGGAAACAAGTCAGAACCATACCCAAACACAAGCCCACTCCACAACATCAAGCTACCATCAATCACAGGGTATAAGAGGACCTACACCTATCAATCTGTGTATCAAAAAAGTAACTGTGGTTTCAATTTTCTTGGTGCTAACTTACTCTCCATTGGAGAATCTGCTTCTCTTTTTCAGATAGATGCAGACCCTATGGAGAGAGCTGCCCCAACATACCTCAAAAGGGGCCCAACTGTAACTAAGGACAACTGGTGAAACAAGCAAGAGTGATGTTTTCCTGTGAACCGGATACCAGCACAAAGGGGAAGGAGACCAACGCAGAGAAAAAACAACTCATACCAAGTCAGAGAGCCAGAGCCTCAGATGCCCCCAACACCTCATAGTGATGAGCAGACCAAAAATGAACCCAACATGGTTCAGGGAAATTTTGCGGAAAAGGGGGCAGAAAGAATGTCAGAGTCACGTGTTGGGTCATGATTTGCAGAGACATTTAACATCCCAATAACTGGGGACTAACGCCACAGTGCACGACCCATTTACATCAACAAGGAGGGTCTAATGGGAGGGGGTAGATCATAGACGAGCCTAAAAAATGGTACCCAAGTGCCTGTATTTGATGAAAAGAAAATTAATAAATCAAATTAAAAAAAAAAAAAGAGGCCATGATGAAATTGAAAAAAAAAAAAAGAGGACTACTTGAAATATGTCTGGTGAACATATATTGCAGGAACCATGTCTATATTTCTCTCCTCACCCTCTCCCTCCCCCACCCCCAACTTTGAGGTAGTGTCGCACTGTAGACCAGCCGGACCTAGAATTCACTGTATAATCTCAAACTCACACTGATCCTCCTATCTCTGCTTCCTGTGTGCAGATTAAAGTGCAACACCACACCTGGCTCACTGTTTAGTTTTCAAGAATTTCACAATGCAAACACATTGACTCTCTGCAAAACTATAATTTGGCAATAAAATAAAATAATCAAGAACGCTTCCAATTCTTGGATCAAGACATTCTGTCACTAGTCATTTTTATTCCTGCTATATAGATCTACTCTAGAGAAAGGAAACCTGAACACCAAATATAAGGAGAAAGAGTAGATGAATCTGGAAAGAGTCTCAAGTATGTATGTATACATTTTTTAAGGGGGTGGCAGCTGAGAAATCATTTCACTTTAGTCCCGGCTGACCTAGAAAACTCTAGTCACAGGCCAGCATAAAAGTCATGGAAATCCTTCTTCCACCACATTCTGAGAGCTGGAATGTGACATGTGCCACCACACCAGGTCATTTGTTCTTTTTATGAATTTATGTAGATGTGCTTTACTGTGTGTGAATGCAGGCATGGGCATGCTGTGGACAACATTGACTGTTGGTCCTTGCCTTCAACCTCGTTTTCAGACAGGTTTTCTTGGTTGCTGCTCTGTTTGCAAGACTGGCTGTCCGGTGACCTTCAGGATTCTTTTGTCTACGCCTTCCTTCTCACCATATCCATGCTAGATAATAGATGCTCATCCTACATTCCCAGTTTTGTGTCGGTTTTCAGGATCTGAAGCCTGATTTTTAGGCTTGTAGAGCAAGTGCTTTACACATGAAGTAATCTCCATAGCTGTGTTTATTTTTTGAGAGAGCAGATGACACAGTCTAGGCTGGCCTCAAACTTGATATGTAGTAAATGATAGCTGTTTGTTCCTAACTATACTGTCTGCACTTCCTGCTTGCTGAGATTACAGGTGTATACCATAATGCCTTCTTAAAACGGCCTTTAAGTAAGGTAAACACATGAGCAAATCAGGTGGCCACATATATATTCTCTAGAGTTACTCTCAGACTCAGGTGGTGTTCTTCCTACATTTAAACCACCTTATAGCTCATATTTTTCATATCATTTCCCAAGTATGTATGATTTTGAAGTAGTAGAACTGCCACTTACAAGGAAAATATCTCACTCAGAGAAAGGTCTGCTACAATCATATTTTAGTGTGTGAGGGGTGTGATGGTGCACCTGTAATCCCACTAATTCAGAGGCTGAGGATGGATGATTGTATTTGTGAGTTTAGAAAGCTGCACAGTGAGACCTTGTTTCAGAAAGCATGCAAACAAATGGTTATGATTGTGATGAATGTCAACATTCTCTACCTAAGAGCAGTGGAAACACAAGATTAGGATTTCAAGGTCATACTCCCCTTCATAGTAAATTCAAGACCACCCTGGGCTACATGGGACACATCTCTGACAAAATAGGGCAGTATTGCTAGAATAAAAATGTCAGGTGGGCTTGTAATATAGCAGCAAGCTAATGTATCTTCAGTTCACATCAAAGAAGGATGTATGCCTACCTCTTAAGAGAATCTTGAAGGCTTGAGTGAGCATACCTTGTTGCTTTATGACTTTTCTAAGGAACTTAGGTTGTTATTCTTATTCTACCCACTGAATTATGACATAAAAGATGGAATTTATTAAAGGTCTCTTCATCTCAAAACAAGTCCATGTATAATCATTTAAAATGTAGTACATAGGAGCTAGGGTGGTGGTGTACATCTTTAGTTCCAGAACTTAGTGAAGAGATAGGAAACCATGTGTACATATTTAGTTCCATAACTTAGTGAGGAGGTAGGAAACAAGGAGGATAGCATCATCCTTGGCTACCTTCATGTTCAATTCAAGGCCAGATTGGGCTACATGATGCCTTGTCTCAAAAGCCATATGAAATGGTTGGAGAGATGGCTCAGTGGATAAAGGAGCTTTCTTCCAAAGCCTAACATCTCCGGTTCCATAACCCACATACCCATGTAAATTTGGATGGACTTTTTTTAAAAGCATCCTCAGATACCAGCTTTCCCCACCACAATTAACTGCATAAAAATTGAAAGAAAGTAAAGTGTTTTTTCACCAGTTTTTGCACATTCTGGAACATAGTATGAATTGAAAAAATGACAAGTTAAAAGACCACAATAAGTTTAAAGTAGTGGAGGTTGCAAAATATAGGAGCTACTCTTCTGTCTCTCCAGTGAAAGGGTACTGAAAGGAAATGTTTGTCTCAGGTGAACTAAAGGAGAGCTAAATATCACTTATCACCTACATTTGTTCATTCTCGGTGGCAATATCTCCTTGAACAGAAAGGCAATCTGTATAAAAGCAAAGTCTCCCCCTTCAGCATGGAAGCCTTGCATGACACCAAATGCAAGACTCATTTAGTGCTTTAGGTAACCTGCTAAAATACTTCTGCTTTAACCTTTAACCAAATCAAACATTTAATTTCAACAGAGCCTAATTGAGGATATACAACGCTGCTTTCCTTCCTTCCCATGCCAAAGGAAGAGTTATCCTCTGAAAAAGAAGAGTCCCAAGATAAGTAAGAAGGCTTTAAGATCATCTCTTTCTACCTAGTGGTAGAGATTTGAGCCACTTCTTTGTACTCATCTCCAAACATTGCCAGCTAACTAAATCCTGGCTACCAAGTCCTAGACCCAATAAAATTTGTGGGCAGTAGGGCTGGAGAGATTGCTTAGTGGTTACGCGCATGCTTGTGATGCCTAAGGACCCTGGTTTGAGGCTTGATTCCCCAGGACCCACCTTAGCCCAATGCCCAAAAGGGCACATGCATCTGGAGTTCGTTTGCAGTGGCTAGAGGCCCGGGTGTGCCTATTCTCTCTCTCTCTCTTTCTCTCAAATAAATAAAATTAACAAAGTGTTTATTTAAAAAAATTGTGGGCACTTCTTAAAACTCATGAACCACACAAAATGGTAGCTTTCATCATTTTGCACAAGAAACAAGATTGTCTATTATGTAAGCTATGTAAGTTAACACAAGCAGGTATTTTTCTATACTGTGCATTCGACTTTACATGGATTCTGAGGACTTGAATCTTGGTTGACAGGTTATCAGGAACACACCTTTAACTACTGAGCTAACTCTTGAGATCACAGTGTAGATTTCCTTTTTCTGTAAGCTGTGATTCTTTCTTTGAAATAGTACTTATTTATTTATTTGGGGAGGAAGAGGGAGGGATGCAGAGAGAGGAAGAGGCAGATAGAGAAGGCTGTCAATGTGCCAGGGCCTCAAGCCACTGTAATTGAACTCCAATTGCATGGGCCACTTTGGGCATCTCGCTCATCTGGGTACTAGGGAATAATACCAAGTCCCTTAGGTTTCATAGGCCTTAACCATGAAACCATCACCACTGGCCCACAGTTGAGGTTTTCAAAACTCCCAATGCTCTTGCTATTCTAATACCTTGCATACAATTACCATGTAGAGTTTGCTGGTGGCCTTTGCCTTTTTATCCCAGCTCTTGAGAGACAGAGATAGATAAGAGGATTGCAGTTAGTTCATGCCAGCCTAGGCTAAAGTGGTAACTTACCTTAAAAAATAAGTAGAACACTGATAATCTCTCTAAAAATTTGCCTTTTCTGGGCTTTCTGCTATTACTGAAATTCTGATTCTCATTTTTTTTACCTCCCGAGTTCTGTGAATACAAGCATGCACCACTACACTTGGTTTATGAAATGCTGGGAATCCGACCCAAGGCTTTTTGCAGGCTACACAAGCATTCTACCAACTGAGCTACATTCCTAGCCCATTGTCTTCATTTTGTGAGATAGGGTTTTTCTCTAAAGCCCAGGCTGTTCTTTACCACATAGCTTTCCTCATCTCTCAGCCTTTCAGCTTCTGCAGTTATAGGTGTGAATCCCCCACCTGCTTAGTGTTTATAGGAATTTTTGTTTTCATCCTGTACTAGGTCTTTTTAGCCAGGCTAGCTGGCCCATGAGCTTCCAGGGATTCTCTTGTTTCTACTTCCTGTCTTGTGTGGGCATTCTGAGATTATGCATGTGCTCTACTAAATCCAGCTTTATGTGGATTTGGGGGATCTCATCTCAGTTGTCAGGCTTTTACAGCAAGTGCATTTACATACTGACCCAATCTCCCCAGTCCCAATAGCAAGTCCATTTTCCAGATGGAATATGGGGAGACAAATACAAAATATTATCCTGTAATATTATCCTGTATTGAATATATTCAGGCAGCAAGAAGTCTGAATAATAATGGAGTATTTTGCTATGTAAGTACTATCACCATCTTAAAGACTCTGTATGAATCAATGCATTGGTCAGAAAAGGTTCATTTTATTTTTTTCTTTTTAGTGATGCAGGGTGTCACTAAAGCCCAGGGTGACGTGGACACCCTCAGTAATCCCATATTGCCTAGAATTCATGGAGATCCTTCTCATACCTCTGCTTCCTTAGTGCTTTGGTCAAAGGCATTCACCACCACACCCCACTAAATAAAACTTGTTTCATAAAACCTTAAGAGAATTTTGTCCTTGCATGCCAGAGAACAGAAATGAAGGCACTTGTTTCAATTTATCTTGCCTGTCTACACTACCTAGATCCTTTATGATAATAGTACAGCACTGTGTTTCAGTAACTAGAATGGTGTGAATTTTGACTTTTGCACAGCAGGCACTTAAACTATAAAGCTATCTACCTCAAAGAGGTGCAGAAGGGTTCTGACATCAAATAACTGTGGCATCAAAGCTTTCGGGGAAAAAATAAAAACAAGGAGCATCTCACTTTGAAAGTCACACAGTTACTATTATTATATCATTATACAAGGAAGAAAACAAAGAAGAGCCCTTGGATAGCAGGAATAAGCAAGAGTCTTGTAGAGTCTGGCATATGTAAGCAAATGAGAAAAAAATATATTCTTTCTTCCTTTCAATGGCAACAGTATCAGCTACATTCAACACATGCATACAACCCAGTTACTTCTCCTGGTCTGCGTGAGATGTCCATTGTTGATAATGGAAGAACACCAAGAGGCTTCTCACCCTTTCTCTTTAGCACCACTGTGTACATGGAACTTACTAACTGAAGGAAAAACTTCTTAAGTCCATCAATGTACACTTCTTATGTCAAACTGTCTCTTCAAATTTCAACAAGTGAGAAGAAATGACTCTAGTAACTGTGTATTTTAAGCAATTTTGCATTAATTTGATTAATTTATGTTAGTAGTACTTTTCTCCTTTCAAATACTCTTATTTTCTCATTAACTCAACAATACCTATATGTGTATGTGTATACCATTTTAAGATGAATATTTATGTCATGGCAAAGATGACTATTTGCATTTGCCTACTTGCTTGTATGTGTGTACATGTGCTTGTGCTTGTGTGTGTGTTCCTATGTGTTTGTATGTGGGTGCATGCCAGGTTTTCTTCCTATTGAAAATGAACAACAGGTACTTGTGTCCACTTTTACATTTGGCTTTGTGGTATTTGTTGCAGAAATGAACCTGAACCGGAGGTTGCCATCAAGTGCCTTTAACTGCTCAGCTACCTTCCCTGATGTAATTTTTTTTGGAAGGGAGATGGGGGGGGGTGTTCAGGTAGATCAGACTGCCCTCAAGTTTATTATGAAGGCAAGGATGATCTTCATGTCCTTTATCCTCCTACTTCTTCCCAGGTTCTGGGATTAGTCTTGCACCACCACACCCAGCTTTTTCTGTTTACTTATTTGCAAGTATAGAGAGGAAGAGAGACCAAGGCCATGCCAGAGTCTCCTGTCTCCACAATGAACTCCTGATGCATTGTCACATTCTGCACTTAGCCTTAAGTGGGTGCTGGGGAATCAAACCCAGGATATGAAGCTTTGTGAGCAACTGCCTCTAATTGTTGAACAATCTCTCCAGTCACACACCCAGCTTTCCACACATACTCCTTAAGGGATAAAGCATGATTTTTATGTCTATTATATTTGTCCAAAATCTAGAAAATTCTGTTAAAATCATGCAAAAATGCTTAATTTGTTTTAATTAAGATGATTAAGAAAGTCCTAGGTATAGTGGGGCACCCCTAAAATCTCAGCATTTTGGGAAGTTGTACTTTGAATATCTTGAGTTCAAGCCCTCTTGGGTCTACCTATACAGAGAAAAAGTGCCTGGAGTTGACTTTATATGGAGAAACATCTAGATTTCCATCTTAAGAGGTGCCTTTGATAAATGAATATTTAGCTACAGTATCTGATCACTAATTTTCTCGTGCTGCTGTGTATCAGAAAGGAATACACAGTTCATCACTTTTTCAAGTCTCTTCAATGCATGGTTTTTCCTTGTTGTTATTGTTGTTTCTTTTTTTGAGATAGTGTTTTACTCTATCATAGACTGACTGAGAATAGAAGATGTGGTTGTGGGATAGGCTCAAACTCATGGTAATACTGCTACATCTGCCTACTGACTGAGTGCTGGTATGAAAGCCATGTGCCACTATATCCAACTGCAATTGTAATTTAACTAGTAAATGCATATTCATTAGAGTTTAAAGTCATAATAGAAGCCATATACTTAAAAACACATGCATACCCAAAGCTATAAGTTGGCATCATATTCTAAAAGGAAATTGGGCCCAAAATGCTTTAGGTCCAGTTAGGTGTTGTTATCATCTGAAGACAGTGAAATGGAATCAAAACACTTGTGAAAGGTGATCAGTTACTTTGCATATCCACCTATGAATAGAAAATTTAAATATAAACATACCATTACAGTTGAAATTCACTGCATTCTTAATGATTACTAAACACAGATTACCTGTTTGTTTGGATTTTTTGTTTTGTTTTGTTTTGTTTGGTACACAGAGTAACAACATTAAAAAAAACAGAATAGTTCAAAATTAGTGAATTGATACCATTTGATGTAAAGGGAAAATAGTCCTTTACCTGTCAAGCTTTTCTTCTTTTTACTTCTGAGACTGTCTTATGTGGCATTGTCTGGCCTTCAATTCCTTATACTTCTGCCTGAGTTTCTCAACTGTTAGAATTTCAGGCATGTGACACCATTTCTGGCTGTATTAAGCCTGTTGTCCAAGGGTCTGTAGTATGTGTATGAGGTTTATGTACCCATGTGTGCAGATGCATGCCTTGTGCACATGCATGCAGGATATGGAGAAGGTTTGGTGTCCTCCGTTCAGCTGCAACTTTTTCCTGGATGGATTCTCTCACAGAAACCTGAGCTTCCATTTCAGACAGATTGGCTAACTAGTGAGCTCCAGCAATTCTTCAGTCTCCATACTTCAAAAGAACTGGGGTTCAAGCTACACTTTCAGGTCAGCATGGGCCTACCTTGAAAAAAAATCTGCCTCCAAGCAGAGAGAGAGAATGTTAACATGGGCTATAGGGCCACTTGCCACTGCAAATTAACTCCAGAAAACACAGGCAATCAGGCTTTGCAAGTAAGCATCTTTAACAGCTAAGTCATCCCTCTGCCGGGCTCGTTCCCCGGCAGGTAGGTAGTGCTGAAGGAAGGACCAGGCCCTCTGGTTCCTCCCAAGGGTTTGAGGAGAAGGAATGAGCATAGGATGACTCAGAACCTCTCCTATTCACCGGAGAAAAACCACACTAAGTTGGGAGTCTTGTGGAAGCAGGAACTCGCTTTATTGTTACAAGCAGTTGCCTATATAATGTTGGGGACGAAGTTGGGAATTTTAGGATGGGGGGAAAGGTAAGGGCCAATAGTAAACTGTGACTATTGAAATGATAATTCCAACTCCTGCAAGAAGCCATTAGGTGTCTTGCTGAGTCCTAGCTGGCCAGAGACAGGTCACCAAACTTTACCTAGGCTCAGGAAGTTCCACCCTCATGCCTGAGCTTCTCAAGGGCCAACATCCCTCCAGCCGCATGTACTAAACTTTACATAAGCCCAATCAAAAAATGCCATACTGATGTTTCCCTTTTCTATAGATACTATACTTTGCTTTCCCCCAATTTCCAATGCTAACACGACAAGACTTTTTGATCTAAGCCTCTGCAGTAACTCATTCCCTCTCTACACTGTGGGAAAATTTATAATGTGAGGACCTAAGAACTCTTTATAGTATGGTGGCTCATGTCTTTTTATTTCAGGTAGTGTCTCACACTAGCACAAGCTGACCTGGAGCTCACTCTGTAGCCCCAGGATGGCCTCAAACTCACAGCAATCCTCCTTCCTTTGGCTCCCATGTGCTGGGTTCAAATGCATGGTCCATAACACTGGGATGTAGTGAACAGAACAACCTGAGTCTGAGACTGGTGTTAAAATTCTTAACAGAGTTGGAGGCCTTCTTTGTAAAGTGAGGACTCCCTTCCTTAAAACCAAAAATATAAAAAATAAATAAAGAAAACCCTCTTGTCCAACCAGAGCAGATGCAAGCAATGGGACTAAATAAGCACAAGCAGGGATGATGGTTCCCTTGCAAATGAAGGGGAAACAGGTGCTGGGGTGGTTGCATAGATGACACAGGCCAGGAATGGGGTTGATAGTCAAATAGCAGCCTGCAAAGTCTAACAGGAAGTTTATCAGATGAGTTCAGGTGGTGAAATACTGGAATTTCTGATGCTTCATGATGGTGTAAGAGTCTAATGAATATGACTTGAGAGGACCCATTGCCAAAGCAAAAATAATACAGCATCAGGGCAAAGGATCTTGGGAGTGGATCATTTAATTTTTGTTAGAGTAATTTGTAAATCACTCGTTCACACCCTAATTGGTAATACTTAGGCTGAAGAGAGCATGCTTCACAGCCATCAGATTAAGACCCTACAAAGAGCCAGGGTGTCGGCAAACTCCTTTAGTCAAAACGCTTGGGGAGCTGGGACAGGAGGATTGTCAGGCCTTTGAAGCCAGCATAGGCTACATAGATTTAGGTCAGCTTGAGCTACAGAGAGAGAACCGTCTTAAAAAGTCAAATCAAAAGCACAATGGGGCTGGAGAGATGGCTGAGCAGTTGAAAGTACTTAATTGCAAAGGCTGAAGGCCTTGCTTTGATTTCCTAGTACCTCACAGTAAAGCCAGACACACAAAGGGGAGTATGTGTCTGGAGTTCATTTGCAGAGGCAAGACACCCTGTTACACTCAAAAACTAACCAAATAAGTAACTCTTTCTTTCTCTAAGCTATTAAGTTTTAAAAAAGGTTTACTAAAACACAACAAGAGCCTTTCCCATGCAAAATAAACCAGTCAACCAAACCCACCAACTAAAAACTCAATATTGAAGTAGGTGTGGTTGTGAGATGAGATGAAGCTATTCTTGTAGTAGTAGGATGGGTCTTAGTCATGTCTGTCCAGAAGAATCATCTGGGGCATGTTTAAGATGTACAATTCCGTGTCTCCTTCCCAAACCAATTAATCAGAAAGAGCCATGTTTTTTATTATTTTTTTTCTTAAACTTACCCAGATGATTCTAAAGTGTAGGCAGGCTAGAACCACTGACCTTGACAATGTTTCTTTTGACCAAGGCTGTTCTTTCACCTGGGTGGCCTGGATGACTCCTGCAGGTGGAGCAAGCTGCTAAGTGCTTTTGTAGACACAAATTGCTAAAACCTGAAGACTCACTGCACACTCAGCACTTTAGAAGCATTTTTAGAGAGAGCAATTGTTTCTGCCCAATCAAATTGTTAGAAAGTAGTTTAAAATAATTTGTATAAATCCCAAATTCTGAGTTTATCACAATATCATTCATGCAGAATTATTGGGGCCCAAGTTATCTGAATCAAAGTATAATGGCCGTTTTCAGGATAAATTGCATTACTATGTTGCCATTTTGGTACTGTTAGTATGAACCAAGAGTGCCTTTCATTCAATTATGTGCAGATTGAAATTTCTGGTGAAGAAACCAAGGAAATGACATGATGGGAGCAGGGAGCTGGTTCTAAGCCAGAACCCCAAGCTAAGCTTCCCTGCAGTTTGTAAAGCCTTGGCAGGATTCTCAACCAACAATGCCATCCCATTTAGCACCAGTGGGCATGCCCACTAATGTTAAGGCATTTAACTTCAAAGCCTAAAGGATCCATGTTCAACTCTCCAGATTTTTAGCTAAATGCATAAAGGTGAGGCAAGCACAATGTCAAACATGCCCACTAGGTGGCAACAGTGTCTGGAATTTGATTCCCATGCTCTGGTTCCAGTGTCCCTCTATTTTTTTTTTTTTTTTAAATCCACCAGGTGTGTATCAGTGCAGTTGGGCAAGAAAACTCCACCATACACTTGTTCTTTCTATCCCTTAAATGCTGTTTTCATTCCTTCTCTACCTAGACAACTTCTGCATTTTTTAAACTTCCTACTGAACTTACTTTCCTTCAGACTTTCCAGCCAGCAAGAAAATATTTGAAAAGGGAAAAGCAGTGAGTGCCAGGACTTTACACAGGGCTCATTCTAAGAGCACACTGACCATAGAGCAATCTATGGTCCTTGCTCATTCTTTCCATGTATATGCTAACATTTATCTTAAACTTATAATTATATTTTTAGAATTTGTAATAGTTTAAAAAAAGTAGCCTATGATGTGGTTTACATCCACAAGGAGCTGTTGATTAGAGAGAACTACTAGATCTCCCAAACAAACAAGACAGACTTCTGTCAGAGAACTTGATTACTCACCAGAGGTTAATGGTAAGGTGCTACTGCTGAAGATACCATACATTGTCAGCATGGGTCATGGAGAGACCTGGTTGGGATCCAGGAGAGAGCCAGACCCATCACTGACATACACTTAAAATGCACCCAACATAGCTAGGGAATTTTGTGAAAGAGAGGGCAGAAAGATTGTGAGAGCCACAAGCTCAGGCATTTTGCACAGAGACATTGCCTTTCCCCCATAACTGATTGCTATTCACATAGTGCAGGACCCACAATCCCCATGTTGTTGATCTACATCCTCAATGAGGAAGGCTTTTCAGAAAACATGCTCTATTAATCTAGAAAAGCAGATTAAAGTATTGCTTATTTATTTTGTTCAATTATTTATTTATTTATTTGAGAGAAACAGACTGAGAAAGAAGCAAAGGGAAAGACAGAGAGAGCGAGAGACAGAGGGAGGCATGCCACGGCCTCCAGCCACTGCAAATGAACTCGAGATGTGTGCCCCCTTGTGCATCTGGCTAACGTGGGTTCTTGGGAATTGAGCCTCGAACCAGGGTCCTGAGGCTTCACAGGCAAGTGCTTAACTGCTAAGCCATCCCTCCAGCCCAAAGTATTGCTTATTTAATTGATCTTTCACAACTTTTTTTCTCTCCTCCATTCCCATGCTACTGAGACCTCACCTCCCTAAGGTTATCAGATTTCAGTGTAGGGTCACATGAACGCCAAGTGTCTGTCTGTCTGTCTGTCTCTCTCTCTCTCTCTCTCATTCACTCACTCACTTGTGTGTGTGTCTATACACAACATCTCAAAATCTACTTTCCCACCCTGTATATGTTATATTTTTTGGCCCCTCTTCCAGAATGTTTCCTGAGCCTTGAATGGCACTTGTTTATTCTCATTTGGGGTGAGCAGCCTGCTTTACTGGCTTCAAATAATTTTTCTTTTCTTTTGCTTTTTTTTCCTTTTCTTTGATTTTTTTTTTGGGAGGGGAATTTCAAAATTGGTTCTTGCTGTAGTCCTGGTTGACCTGGAATTCACCATGTATTTTCAGGCTGGCCTGGAAATCACAGTGATCCATCCTCCTACCTTGACCTGATGAATGCAAGAATTAAGAGACAGAGAGAGAATGGGCATGCCAGGGCGTCTAGCCACTGTAAATGAATGCCAGATGCATTTGCCCCCTAGTACATCTGGCTTATGTGGTTACTGGGTAACTGAACCAGAGTCCTTAGACTTCACAGGCAAACACCTGCAAATGTCATCTCTCCAGCCCCAACTTGGATGAATTCTGTCTCTGTAGTATCTACCACCATCTCCCTGGATGAGGTTTTAAGGCTAGCTGTGAGAGTAGCACTCATATTTAGCATGCCACTTCCTCTATAATGTTTGCTTGGCATCGAAGTTGAGATCCTCTTTTGTTAGTCTATTCATATCTGGGATTACATGTGTATAGTACCACACCTGATTTTCATACATCTGTAATGACTTAAGTTTTAATTGTCTTATTTCTGATGAGATGAAGCATGAATTGCGGGTGGTGTGGTATTCTATGATACAGACTAAGGTATCTTATTTCAAATTTGTGAAGTTATATACCTCAATACCACATAGATCTTTCCTCCCAAGCAGTTCAGGGAGAAATTTGAACTTTTCACAACAAACATCAGTGCTGCTACACTGGGCGAATGGTCATTGTACCTTTCAACCCAGCACTTGTGAGGCAGAGGTAGGGAGAAAACTGCGTTTGAAGCCAGCCTGCGTTAGAGTAGATTCTAGGTCGCCTGAGATAGCAAGAGACTTTGCACCCCCGCAAAAGAACTTTATATTGCAGATAACACAGTCAAAAAAGAACAATGAGTGTCAATACAAAATGCCACATGCCTCTATAAAACCAACATATCTCTACAATGTTAGGTAGAGCCATGAGAATCTGAATCTCTTGGGTCAGCTAGACTGGCATTCATTTTCAGTAAATGTGTCATGGAAGGGAAGAACAGCAGAGGGACCTGGAGCCTTCCTGTGACCATCAGAGGCACACCATTTACTCATATATCCAACACACACACACACACACACACACACACAGAGAGAGAGGGGGGGGGGGGAACGAACTTGTGAGGACTCACTTGTGTATGGAACTTTAGAAAAACCAAAAAGTGTGCTGAAAGAAAATAGGCAGATGGGTATCTAAAGGAAAATATTGGTAATAAAGAGAAAATAAAGATTTGAGATGTGTATTTTTATTTTCAAGTCAATAAAGTTGACACAGGAACTAAGCAGGCCTTGGCAATAAAATGGGAAAAACAAATATTGTCAGTTTTCTCCAAGAAACATTTTATAGGAAGGAAAAAATGGGAATGGAAAGTTCTAAAAGGAATTTTATTCCGGATTTAATTTACTTTCTTTCCATAGTATCATGACAGTTGCTATTTTGAGTACCAGAGCTTTGCATAGTTGGATGCTCAAGTCATGTTCATTATTTCAATTATAATATTTAATTCAGTAAAGCAATATGTTCTGCCAGTAGTGTCAGCAGTCTTTACTCATAAAACTCATAAACAACTGCTTTTTATTACTACCTCATTCTCCATACCACTTTTTTCTATACGTTCATATTTTCCATTCTTTAAAAGCTTGGCAGAAATGACATGGCTTCTAAAATTGAATGTACCAGCTACCTTTATGCTTATATCTTTAGATGAATATCCAGGTCTTCCAATTAAATAGTACTATGATGAATTAGGCCAGTTGCCATCAATAGTTTCTCACCTGATCTGCTGTTGCAGTGTTTGTTCAAGAATGCAATCTTCAATGAACAGTAAAGTAGAATATTTTCTTTTTTATAGTGTTAAAAAATTCTAGGTATGTATTGTATTTGAAGGTACTTTTGGAGATTTCTTTAAAAAGACAATTAAGGTGCTTGCTTGCCAAGCATATAAACTTATGATCAAATCTCCAGGTTCCATGTAGCCAGATGTAGTTCCTGGCCACTCTGGGACTGCTGCACATTGGTCTCCCAGGAGTGTGCAGGCAACTGCAGAGCAGGGTTTTGAGCGGCCATGAGTGTCATGCAAAGAAACACTCAAGAGACAGCATCAGAGAACAACTTGTTTATTTGTGAGGGGAATGGGTTTATAAGCATTTTTGAAAGAGCAGGAAAAGGTACAAATCATAAGTGTATTGGTTAGTACAAAGGTCCTGCTGATGCCTAATTGCCATGTAATGAAGTCACTGGTGAGTGGAAAAGGGTCATGTGGTCCTAAGTTGTGGTGGGGAAAGGAATAGAATATGGGTCATGGGGGGATTGGCTGTGCAAAGACTGCTGGCTGATACCTCATTAACATATAGGGACATGCCAGACAAGCAGGCAAGCAGCAAACGGTCACAAGACTATGGGGAAAGTGAAACCTATGTCTTATCAGGATGTCCAGGTCCCAGACTCATAGTGATGCAAGTGTGCAATGTCACACATGCCTTGAATTTTCAGTGCCTAGTGGCCCTGCAGTGACAATTCTCTCTCTCTCTCTCTCTCTCTCTCTTACACACACACACACACACACACACACACACACACATACATATAAAAAAAAACACAAATGGCTACGTCGAAGGCCAGAGAGAACCCAAGATAAAGTTTGACTCTCAAATGGTAACACTTTTGCTCATTTAAAAAGGTCCAATCAGCCTATCAACCTGGTAAAATGTTTAACAGCCATTACCTACCATTCATATTCTATGAGACAGCCAAGATTGTGCTGAGACACCTCATGACATTGCCTGTACTCCACACAGAATCTAACAGGGCATAGATTTGTTCAGAATCACACTTCCTTACCTATAGTACCACTCATTTGCCTTGAAATCATAGCCAACAATCTAAGACCACTTACATGCTGTAGGAGTCAGCTGCAGGTTGCTGGGATGAACTACTAGACCTGACAAAGTTTATGTGAGGAAGATGAGATTTACTGAAGCATTCAGATCCAGGGGAAGTTCCACAATGGTGATAAAGAAACCCCATCACCCAACACCATAAGCAAGCATACATCAGGAACTCCAGGCAAAGTACAGGCACTTTGCATTTCTTTAGACTGAAATTCCAAATCCACCCCCACATCTTAGGGCTGGACCCTAGGATTGGCCCTTCTCTAGTCAAATTGCTATAGACAAAAATTTTAAGCATTGAGTAAAACTCCTGGATCTACTGGAGGACATCCATTGAAACTACCACACATGTCCTGATACATGCACAGCATGATGTGGTCTGAGATACCATTCACATACACCAACATAATTTAGAAATCTCCTTCAGTAACTCTTGGCTTGGCCTGTAATATTAATCACTACCCACTACTCAAATGCCAGAGACAGAGCAAGCCTCTCTTTGGACATGTCAGGTCAGGCCTCACATGAACCTCTTCTTGGACACCTCACAACTAGGCTGGTAAAACATCCCATGAACAGTATCACCACCTGAAAATTACATATTAATACAGAGGAAGATCATTTTATATTCAAACATCCTCATCTGTAATACAATTCACATAACTTGAGAGTTTATTGCCCTCCTAAAATATCTCAGGGTCTGTTCTAACACACACATGCCCTGTGACAGAGGACAGGTATTGTCTTATGACAATAAAACAAGTGTTTTTTTGCTTCTAGTAGTATTCACATTTTCTCAAACATCACAGGCCTGGGAAAAGACACCTCATGGCCTGAACTGTAATCCTACAAACATATTTAAAACAGTTAAGGTTTCTCTTCGGATAACTAGGGCCTGGTCTTAATACCCGTCACATACCCTGAGATAGCACACACCTGTACTAAAGCAACCTCATTACCTGGACCACGATACAACTAAAATGCGCTAAGGCAACAGAAGCATCTCCAGTGACACCATTGTATTGGCTAGCATGCCCTAAGACAGCACATCTCTCTCTAGATATACTTCATCCCCTAATACCACCCCACTCCATGAGACAATATCGGCACCTGGTGAGTGACATCATACATAGTGTTATACCTCTCCCATTTCCTGGAACTGTGCAGACTCATATGGACCAAGGTACTCTATTTTATTTCCTAAGACCACTCACATATTCAGGGAAGACATAGACCTTTTGTGAGACCTCTCAAGGCTTGGCCTTTAGTACCACTGTCATGTCCTGAAACAGCAAAGGACTCTCCTGAGACTCATCACATCATGGCATGTAACACCACAGATGTCCTGAGACAGTGTAGATCTGCCCTGAGACACCTCATGACATGTGGAGTGATAGCATCCAAATTCCTTGACACAGCTCGGATCTGTGCAACATAGTCTGTACAGCCACACACTGGACCTGTGACAGTGAAGACCTTTCCTGCAACACATCACTTCTTAAGCTATAATGTTACATACATGCTCCAACACACAACACCATGTGCTGAGACACTTCCTATCCAGACCTGCAATACCAATCACATGTCCTCAGATATTGAAGATTTGTGCTGAAACACAGCCTGACATAGGCTGTAATCTTTGCATGCCCTGGGAAGACAGTAGGTTTCTCTCCTAAATCACTTTATACCTGGCTTATAATACACTTACATGCCCGAAACAACATAGATTTGTCCTGAGACAACATATAGTTTGGTCATGAGAGACCTTTCCATATTACATGCATTTTATTCAGAGACAAATCCTGGTCTGGTATGTGATGACTCTCAAATAAACTGACCCTCTACACTTATTACAATATATATTATATTCCCTAACACTTTGAAAATGTCACATGGGACAGCTCATGACATGACCTAAAGCACCAAACACAATATCTTAAAATTCCCTCGTTTCCTGGCCATAATACGACTGAACTGTGAGCACAGCCCTCACTAGAAATACCTCATTGCATGGCCCATTCTCTGGGAAAGAACAGGAATGTCCTCACACATGACAGACCTTTCCTGAGATGACTTTCCTACTCTCTGATACCATGCAAACATCATGAAATAGCAGACTTGAAAGGGCAGAGAACTTACTACCTGAGAACCTGCAAGCCTGTCTTGAGTCACCATATAGACTAGCCTGATTTATTCCTCACATGACATATGATAGCATAGGCCTGCACTGGGATACCTCATAGACTTGACTCTATTAACCATATAATAATGCAATAGAACATAGGCTAGTTCTGAGATCCCTCATGACATGACCTGTTATAAAACTCATAGGGTGCTCTAGAGAGAAACCATGATCTGGCCTGATGCCTCTCGAATACCTTGATGCAGCACAAACACATCATGGCCAGGCCCCTATATGGTAAGTTTTGTTTAGTCCCCAATGATACACTTGACAGATACTTATTTCAACTAGCCTTATTTCCAAGGGTGTCAGAACCACTGGCTGAATGTTTCACCTTAATTGCTGGGAAACCTAAGATACCTTGTGAGGTCACAGTGACTGAGGTTGGGAACCAGTATTATGGTTTTGCTTACTTCATTTGACAGAAACTGCAGAGTTCACACATTCACAATAGTGGTGGAGGCTAAAAAAGAATTCATTTGATATGGCACAAGTATCTTCAGATATTCAAGATGTTTACCCTAAAGATGGATCAGAAAGATGGATGTGCTGGTTCAGAAGCCTTATTCAGATGTCCACTGTGTGGTATCACATAGTAGTGAGTGAAATATTTAAATCTATTGTGATTAATGAAGAGCTTTTCAAGAAAGAATTTTGGAAAGAGAGGCCCCTTTCAGACTACTTAAAACCAATTATATGAAAAGCTTGGTTTGACAGCCTAATCTTTATGGATTTAGTAAAGGACAGCAGAACTTTCCAAGATCTGCTTCTCTGGCTGACTTCTTGGCAGAAGAAGAAGAAGTCTCAGCTACTTTAACCAAGGTGGTCATTTTTTCACATACTACTTCAGTAGAAATTCATGCATTTTTTTAAACGCAAGCATATTTTAACAAGTATAGCACTTCGATGTTGAAATGTGTATGAAATTTTAATATTAAATTATTATGTTTTTTAAATGGATAAGAACATCTTGAGAATTTGTCATCTAGTATTTTACATACTTAAGAAAATTAGCTGATAAATTTGAATCTTAGCAATGAGCTATGTCCAAAATTTCTAAATCTCTCTTTGAGCGCCATCTGCTCGCAGTGCCGCCTCCCTCTCCTTCCGCCACCGCTGTCACTGCCTGTGCAGCTCCAGCCGCCCAGCTCCCCGCATTCGCCTCCGATGTTTGGTGTTCTTACAAGATGGCAGACATTGATAACAAAGAGCATTCTGAACTTGATCAAGATTTGGATGATGTTGAAGAAGTAGAAGAAGAAGAAACTGGTGAAGAAACAAAAATCAAAGCACGTCAGCTAACTGTTCAGATGATGCAAAATCCTCAGATTCTTGCACCTCTTCAAGAAAGACTTCATGGTCTGGTAGACACACCAACAGGATACATTGAAAGCTTCCCTAAGGTAGTCAAAAGACGAGTGAATGCTCTCAAAAACCTTCAAGTGATAGCCGGGCGTGGTGGCACACGCCTTTAATCCCAGCACTCGGGAGGCAGAGGTTGGAGGATCACCACGAGTTCAAGGCTACCCTGAGACTACAGAGTTAATTCCAGGTCAGCATGGAACAGAATGAGACCCTACCTCGAAAAAACAAACAAACAAGCAAAAAAAAAACTTCAAGTGAAATGTGCACAGATAGAAGGCAAGTTCTATGAAGAAGTTCATGATCTTGAGAGGAAGTATGCTGTTCTCTATCAGCCCTTGTTTGATAAGCAATTTGAGATCATGATCCTACAGAAGAAGCATGTGAATGGATACCAGATGAGGAAGATGAAGTTTCTGAGGAGCTGAAAGAAAAGGCCAAGATTGAAGATGAGAAAAAGGATGAAGAAAAGGAAGACCCTAAAGGAATTCCAGAATTTTGGTTGACTGTTTTTAAGAATGTGGATTTGCTCAGTGACATGGTTCAGGAGCATGACGAGCCCATCCTGAAGTACTTGAAAGACATTAAAGTGAAGTTCTCCAATGCTGGACAGCCAATGAGCTTTATCTTAGAATTTCACTTTGAACCCAGTGAATATTTCACAAATGAAGTGTTAACTAAGACATACAGGATGAGGTCAGAACCGGATGATGCTGATCCCTTTTCTTTTGATGGACCAGAAATTATGGGTTGTACAGAGTGTCAGATAGATTGGAAAAAAGGAAAGAATGTCACTTTGAAAACCATTAAAAAGAAGCAGAAACATAAGGGACGTGGGGCAGTTCGCACTGTGACTAAAACGGTTGCCAATGACTCTTTAATTTTTTTGCCCCTCCTGAAGTTCCCAAGAGTGGTGATCTGGATGATGATGCTGAAGCTATCCTTGCTGCAGACTTTGAAACTGGTCACTAGCTATTGAGGATGATGACGATGATTATGATGAAGAAGGTGAAGAAGCAGATGAGGAAGGGGAGGAAGAAGGAGATGAGGAAAATGATCCAGACTATGACCCAAAGAAGGATCAAAACCCAGCAGAGTGCAAGCAGCAGTGAAGCAGGATGTTGTGGCCTTGAGGATAACTGCACTGGTCTACCTTCTGCTTTCTTGGAAAGGATGAATTTACATCATTTGATGAGCCTATTTCATGTTTTTGTTGTTTGTTTGCCCATTTTTGTTTTTGCAGATTAAAATGAAAATGTCACAATTTAAAAAAAATTCTAAATCCACTTTAGGGTGGTATTATTCATTGTAGATATAAAACATACAGCATATTTTCATTTAAATAAATTAACAGATAAACATTTTAATAATAAGGACATTTAAAAATAAAATGTACATGAATTATTTGAAAATATTAACTGTATGAAATTAAAACCTGTAACTATAAATTACATTTGGTGTAACTCAGCTACAAATATTCACTAACTAAATTACTTCATTCATTTTAGTTGTAATTCTATCATAATCCAAATTTTATACAAGGCCATCCACATCTGTTATTGAGAATAAAAAGAGTTGGGTTTAAAAATTCTTCTTGAAGCCAGGTGTGGTGGCACATGCCTTTAATCCCATGACTCAGGCGGCAGACATAGGAGGATCGCCATGAGTTCAATGCCACCCTGAGACTACATAATGATTTCCAGGTCAGTCAGTACTAGAGTGAGACCCTACCTCTAAAAACAAACAAACAAAATGCTTCTCAAGGACTGGAGGGATGGCTTAGTGGCTAAGGCATTTGCGTATTTAGCCAAAGGACCCAAGTTCGATTTCCCCAGGACTCATGTAAGCAGATGCACAAAGTGGCACATGCTTTTGGAGTGCATTTGCAGTGGCTGAAGGCTATGGCATGCCCATTTTCTCTCATTCTCTCTCTCTCTCTCTCTCTCTCTCTCTCTCTCTCTCTCTCTCTCTCTCCAATAAATAAAAAAATTAAAATCCTGGGCATGGTGGTGCACACCATTAATCCCAGCACTTAGGAGGCAGAGATAGGAGAATCACCATGAGTTTGAGGCCACTCTGAGACTACATAGTGAATTACAGTTCAGTCTGAGCTACAGTGAGACTCTACCTCGAAAAACCAAAAATTATAGATAAATAAAGTACAATAAAAACATAAAAAATAAAAAATAAATTAACAAAAAATCTTCTTGAGTGGCTGCTTTTTGGTTGCAGAATTCAACACTAAGTTCAGAACAGTGTAACACATGTCATCTCAACTGTGGTATAGTTGTCAAAGTGAGTGAACAAAGTTTATTTTCCAACTCTGCAAATTTAAATGTGCCTCTGATAAACAAGGCTTCCACTGGCCAAGTGATTACATGTACAATCACCCAAGTAGAAGTGAGTTTTGGCTTCTCTCCTCAGGTTTAGTTAGGCCATCAGAACAAATACCACCAGGTCAACAGTCTGTTTTAACTCATTTCACCACTGTTTTAATGCACTTCTACTGCAGCTAGTCTTCAGCAAATGGAAACCTTGAGAATCTCATTTGCACTTCTAGTTCTCAGTTCCAAACCATATCTCCCCTACAGAATACTCATTTTGAACTGCCCATGGAGCATCATACTTTTCTAACTGGATATCCTAGTTTCTCAGCCAACCAACCTCTTTATTCTAACCTGCTACAGCAGGCCACCCAGGGTCCCAACATCCAATGTGATTAATATATCCACTTTCTCACAGTGAACATCCACTTATCAATCATCTTCAATATTCCAACATCATCCCAAAGACAAATGACCTGTCACAGGAGCAAATAATTTTGCATAGTATCATAGGTTAAGCTTCATGTTGACAAATAGTTGAGAAATAATTCTCTTATTTGAAAAATAAAACTACAAATTAATCTGTATGGGTTCTTATTCTGTAGTTTTGAAGGTCAAGAGTAACATTAAATAAGAGAGGAGAGTGGGGGAAAGAAGGAGACTAGTGGAATGTGGAAGGAGCTGGGGCACAGAGGGTATGGTTAAGGGAGCTGAATAAAGTGTATGCTGTACTTGAAAGAAATTGTGCTGATGAGTCCATCACTATGTATAATGAGTACATGTCAGAAAAGAGTAGAATCATATTATTCTCCAGTGGCAGGGTAGCATAGTATTCAACATTTAGTATATAGTATTTGACAGAAATGTTGCCAGGCCTAGTTTCTATAACTTTAAATGCTTTTAAAAAGGATAAGTAATAAAAATGGGGAACAGAAAGCACCAAGTGGACAAAGTAAAAATAGTGGTTCATAAAATCATTGAGAATGAGTGAAAGGATGGTCTAAGTTAGAAATGTTGTGAAGGTAAAGTACAAAATGAAATCCAGGACTGGCAGACTTGCACCGATTCTTAACAAAGTTAAAAGACTTCATTGATTCTATAGTTAAAATGGGATTTCAGGAAATAAATTTGCATTCAGTAAAGGTGTTGCATGCCCAGTAATCATTATCACCCCCATTGCTGCCATCCATTGACTAATTATTATCCTATAGCAAAGACCAAGCTTTCATGACTGAGGGAATTAAAGTTACTATAGGGCCATTTCTCTCTGTATTATGCCAACCTACAGATTCATGACATTAAGGATCCTGTTCCTATGTCCCCCTTAATGCTTTTTTGTGTACATTTTTATCATACTGCTGTCTCGCTTCATTAAAAGACACACTATGTTCCCATTGCCTGCATCTAATTTCTTTTGTTTCAGAGCGACGATCCTCATATGACTGACAAGTTCCATCAAGACCTGGTCATTCTTTCCTTTCCAGCTTGTCCTCTTTCCCCACTACTGCTCCTCTGGAGCTCATTCAGGCAAATTCCTCTCAAAATGCTCATTGCAAGATGGGAGTGGTGATACATGCTTGTAATCCCAGAAATTTGGAGTTGTAGGTAAGAGGGGCCAGCATTCATGTCCAGAATCACACATCGCAAAATCAAGAGTCCCAAGGCTACATGGTTTACCTCTTTCAAAAAGAAAGAAATGAGTAAGAAATAAAAGAGAAATATCTTTACCAAAGCACAAACAATAACAGCAAAATCAAATAATTAACACAGTACCAACAAAAACGCACGGAAAAGAAAAGCAATAATATATTAATGCTATGTATGTACAGGGACATATTATTTATAATCCACATATTTAAAAGGGAGATTATATATATATACATACATACATACATATACAGAATTCTTTAATGTGATTTTTTTGTTGTTGTTTTTTGTTTTTTCGAGGTAGGGTCTCACTCTGGCTCAGGCTGACCTGGAATTCACTATGTAGTCTCAGGGTGGCCTCAAACTCTCCACGATCCTCCTACCTCTGCCTCCCAAGTGCTGGGATTAAAGGCGTGTGCCACCACGCCCGGCTTTAATGTGATTTTTAAGAAAAGACAGAACTATTTACAAAGAGACACAATATTGCTATAACCTGATCCTATGTGGATTTCTGATTTTCTGAGCAGCTCATGAAAAAGCATTCAGAAACCCCAGTTACAATGATAGTACAAGTCAGTACTAAACTCGCTGGTATTTAAGCATGAAATGGCAGCAAGAGCTGCAGATGGTGGTGAGAGGTACCACTTTGTTCACATGAATACAAATATAGAAGTTAGTATGTAGGTTGCAAAAGTTAAAATGTGAACTCCCAACGGACACTTTACACCTCCATGTTTGGAATATGTCCACATAAGTGGGAACTACATCATAGAGACATCTATATACCCACACTCACTGAAGTATTTATTCATAGTGATTAAGACTTAGAAAGAATGTAACTGGGTGTGATCAGGTGAAGACTAAGCACTTGGCTGTCTCTGATGTCCTTTGGATGTGTCTTGTGTTTCATCACCTCTGCCAGAGTCAAAGAGACCCTGTACAGGAAGTGGCACATTAAATATGAGTGCTGCTCTCATGACTAGACAGACACACATCTCCATGGAGATGGTTTTGATACTGAGAAGAAACAAAAGTCATTCTGCTTTAAAGTTTTATGTATTTATTTCAGAAAGAAAGGAAAAAGGAGAGGGAGACAGAGAGAAAAAAGTGAGGAAGAGGAAGAAGGAGAGAGAAGCGAGAAAGAAAGAGAGAGAGAGAGAGAGAGAGAGAGAGAGAGAGAGAGAGAGAGAGAATGGGAACACCAGGGCTTCAGTTGCTGCAAACAAACTCCAGACATATATGCCCCTTTTGCATCCCCCTTACATAGGTCCTGGGGCATCAAACCTGGGTCTTTTGGCTTTGCAGGCAAGTGCCTTAACCACTAAGCAATCTCTCTAAGCAATCTCTCTACCCCACCCTGCCCCTTTTTGACTGCTTACACTAACCTCCTTCTGATAGGTGTCGAACTCAGTAACTCATAACCATCTCCCACCCAATTTCTTTTAAAAAATTATTTTATTTTATTGATCTGAGGGGGAGGGAGATGGAGAGAATAGGTGTGCCAAGGCCTCAGCCACTGATAACGAACTCCAGATACATGTGCCACCTTGTGCGTCTGGCTTTTGTGGGTCCTGGGGAATTTAACCTGGGTCTTTTGGCTTTGAAAGGTGCAAGCAAACACCTTAACGGCTAAGCCATCTCTCCAGCCCCAATTTATTTTCTTTCTTTCTTTCTTTCTCTCTCTCTCTTTCTTTTTCTTTCTTTCTTCCTTCCTTCCTTCCTTTCTTCCTTCTTTCCTTCCTCCCTCCCTCCCTTCCTTCCTTCCTTCCTTCCTTCCTTCCTTCCTTCCTTCCTTCCTTTCTTTCTTTCTTTCTTTCTTTCTTTCTTTCTTTCTTTCTTTCTTTCTTCCTTTCTTTCTTTCATTTTTTTCATACTCTCATAGCCAATACATTGCCAACCATACCATTGTGAGATATCTCTGTGCTGCACGTAGAACAGATTGCTACTGAGGTTCCAATATTGGAAAGCCATTTCTACTTCCATGCATTATGGCACAAGTGTCTCTGCTGGTCCTGGGGATGAAGGCTTCTTGTTCTTCTATATTTCCTGGCAAGTAGCAGGCTTCTGTTCAAGTCTCCTGCCAGAAGCCACTGCCCTGGCCAGTGTTTCCATAAGCCAGCTGATCTGTTCTGAGCCCAGTTGGTGTGGCACAAACTCTGGGTGAGTAGGGGCTGTACTCCGTCATGGACTAAAGTGCCATGGGTGATGCCCACCTAGTAAGGGTAAGGGCACCACCATTGATGTAAGGGTGTTGCAGGTGCAGGGTGACCGACTGAGGTTGACCTGGCTAGGGGAAGCATGTGTAAGGGTCTGGCAGCTTAAGAAGTGGTGTCCAGGAGGGACAGTCTGTTTGTGCAGGTGCTCTGAATGCCCACGTGCACCGCCTACAGCTGTTAAGAACTCAGGCTTACCGTGGCCCACAAAATCTTTGGCATTTGGTAGGCCAGGTTGTACAGAAGCCACCTTGAAAGTTTGTATTTGCCCAAATGGCCTTGGGGAAGAGCTGTGCTAGGGAGCAATGCCAATGTGGGCCATCCTCGGTGTCCCGGGCCCAAAGAGGGCAGGCTTGGTAGGAACCAATGCTCATGAGTTCCTGTTTCCTTGGGTGCCATGTACCTCACGGACCTCATGTACCGCATATTGGAGAAAGTGGTGGGCACGTGGCCTCCTTCCCTCAGCAGGACACCTTCAGGGAGCCCATGCATCAATGAGGCTCCATGAGGAAGGCTCCAGCAGCCATGCAGGAGCCTGGAATTAGCACAGGTGGTGCTGTGGGAGGATGAGAAGGAGAGCAGAGTGGGAAGAATAGTCCCCGAGTGGGGGAAGACCAGTGAAGCTCAAGCCTTTCTTCAGCGGGTGATGGCCATGGTGAAGATGCCCATGAGCTGTGTGGCCCCCTTGATGCTGGTAATGAGGCAGCTGTGGGCAATCCCAAGGAGGGTAGACCTGTGCATCAGGGGGTGGATGGCAGAGAAGCAGCAGCTGCCCCCAGGCTGTGCAGGCTCCACTATCTCTGGACGTGGTGGAGATGCTGCTGGAAGTTCTCTAGTGGAGTTGCATCCTTTTTGTGGAGCCCCTGAGCCTATCTAAGAGGGAGTAGAACATTGGCATGAGGCATTTGTATCAGGCTTAGAAGTGTAATGTGGGCAGGGCCTCACAACTAGTTTTAGCATACTGGTACAATAGGGACTCATCAATGCCTCAGAAGCCTATAGGGGTTGGAGGAGGGGAAGATCTGAATTATTGACAAGGTGGTCTGAGCTGAGCTATTGTTGGTACAAGTGAGATTTCAGAGACAAGCCTCATAGGTGTAGTGATGCAAATGACATAGAGAAACTCATTCGGGGGTGTTGCCTTAACCATACCTTTTCCTGGCTGTATAACAGTGCATTTCCGAACCTGTCAGGAGGCAGACATAGCACACAGCTCCTTGACCTCACACGCCTGGCATCAGGCACCAACAACTGTAATGGTTGATAGTGCTCTGTCTGCGTAAGTTCTCCAAGAGTCTGGAGAGGGAGGGGTGGCCCGGGGTCAAGACATAGTCTCCAGTGAGAGAGTGCTACAATGGAGACTGGTTGGTTGAGTTTAAGCACCAGGCTTTGTGCCATGGACCTGCACAGATCTCTTAACATTCTCTAATGGTCCCTATTGCTCCCATTTAGTACTTGTGTGTGTGTGTGTGTGTGTGTGTGTGTATACAAACATATACATGTAGAAATTGTCAGTTGAAAGTTTTCTAAACATTCTCTAAGAAAGAAAAGCTACATCCCCTTTCACAACTCTGTTTTTGCTTGTGTCACCAATTGTGCTGGAGGTATAGCTTAGTGGTTAATGCATTTGCCTGCAAAGTCAAAGGGCCCAGGTTAGAGTCCCCAAGACCCTCATTAGCAAGATGCACAAGTTGGTGCAAGTGTCTGCAGTTTGTTTGCCCTGGCACACTCATTCTCTCTATTTGCCTCTTTCTGTCTCTGTCATTTTCAAATAAATAAATAAAAATGAAAAAACAAACAAACAAACAAAAAAACTTAAAAGGAATGTCACCATTGACAGTCAATGTATGAGTGCACCAACATCCAGTTTGTCAAGCCAGTGAATTTATTGAGATCATGTTACTTACAAAGCACACATGAGGGATTACTGATGGGATCTTGTGTGGTCCCAAAACCATTTTATCACGACAAAGCCCCACGCCATCATGAATGGTGTCCTCATGAATGCTAAATCAGGGTTACCTACTCTCATTTAACCATTTCCTCACTGTATATGCTAACACCCCCAAAACTCACATACAGCTGGGAGGGGGCAGGAGGAAGCAGTGGTTGGAATCTTATGAGTCTTGTGACTCTTCCTCCCTCCATTCAGTAGGCAGTGTCAGTAGTATCACTGCTATTACCAGATACCTGGCTGTCACTGTAGTTCTGTGCCAATGTTTCATGGACACTGGACCTAGGCAACCCCTACTCCAAGATAGGTACCATGTTATATGCCCAGAAGAAAAAAAAATGCCATACATTGGCCAGCTGACACAAGTGACAATCCCTAAAAGGACAACTTCAGAGTGTTCAATACCTTCTCTAAGGACAACTATCCCTCTCCCGGGTGTATGCAGAAGGACTATGTCAGCACAGAGATACATGCTGGAGCTTAGGTCTATCCCTCTGCCTGGTGTATACAGAAGCACTACATAAGCACACCACAAAGATACATACTGGCATTTGGGTCTACCCATCTCCTGGGTGTATACAGAAGGATTAGGTCAGTACATGACAGAGATACATGCTGGAGCTTAGGTCTATATAGAAAGACTATGTCAGGAAACCATAGAGATCCATGCTGGAGTTTGGGTCTATCCCTCTCCTGGGTATACACAGATGGACTATGTCAGCACACCACAGAGATACATGCTGGAGCTTGGGTCTATCCCAGACATTTTTTAATTGTTAAAGGTTAATATACAAATTCAGAGTGCTAAAATTGTTAAGTTTTATGACTACTTGTAGTATTAAATTTTTTCTCCTACTTAAGAACACCAAAGAGGCCTGGCGGGCAGTGCTGAGAGTGCGGCGCTCATCTCGGCTCACTCTCGGAAGTCAGCGGGTGACCGTGGTGGTGGCTGCGGGTCCCAGAGGAGGAAATACGTGAAAAAATGGCTCTGCATCCATTCCTTGAAAATTTGAAGGTAGATAAAGTGATTCAGGCTCAAAGTGATTCAGGCTCAAAATGCCTTCTCTGCCAACTCAGCAATTCTGACAGAAGGTTCTGTTCCCATCACTCTAGGTGGAAATCTCTATCTTAAACTGTATCCAGAGCTCTCCCAATATATGGGACTGAGTTTAAATGATGAACAAATACATGAAAATTCGGCCATGGTCCCTGGAGCACCAGGTCAGGGGTTGGTAGCAAGACCTTCCAGTGTGAACTATATAGCGTCACCTGTACCAGGTAATGATGTCAGAATTCGTAGGATGGAAATTAAGCAAGGGATTCATGAAGTCATTTTATGTAAAGATCAAGATGGAAAAATTGGACTGAGGCTTAAGTCCATTGATAATGGTGTATTTGTTCAGCTAGTCCAGGTGAATTCTCCAGCCTCACTGGTTGGTCTGAGGTTTGGTGACCAAGCGCTTCAGATCAATGGTGACAACTGTGCAGGCTGGAGCTCTGATAAAGCACGCAAGGTGCTCAAGTAGGCTTCTGGAGAGAACAAGATTATCTTGAAGGAACAAAGGTAAAATTTAAAGTTTTCTGGTAGCGAAGCCCAAAAGTTTACCACCTCGTACTGTGTCACTCAGGCATATTGTAAATTGAAGGGACCAAACTCACACCATGATGGGCTTGAGTAAGGTACCACTCTAACTAGGCCTAAGTTTCAGTTTCCCAGAAAGTAAGGCAGGACTTCTGGAAAGGACCTGCCCTGACATGTGGCTGGGAAGATAGCCGCCCAGAGGCTGAGTCAGTTCCTGGAAATGCCCAGCATGTCCCTTTCGTGCCTTCTGCCCCAATCAATCAGAGATGCACAACTGTAACTGCTGCCTGTGTAGCCAATCATTTAAAAAAATACCTAACCTATCTGAAATACCCCTAGACCTAGCCTGCCAAAACCTCAGGACCAATCAAAAATATGCAAGTACAGTTACTTTTCAAATTAGCCAATGACTAAGCCAGCCCAAATTCCTCTAGCTGTGCTTAAAAGATCCTGGGAGTTCCTCTCAAGGTCGCCATTTTTCATGAATGGTTGACCCCCACATGCTGGCTGATTCTGCAGAATAAATGCTCTTTGGTTTTACATACTATTTGAGGCTGGGGTCTTTCTTCAGTGATTCTAGGACCCTTACATAAAGAATTTACTATGGGCCAAGGAAAAGATTCCAGAAGGAAGACCTGAAAAATGCAAACAAATGATAAGAAAGTAATTGTTTATGTTTGAGGATGGGTAAAAACCATGCCAGTTCATTTATGGGAGGAAAACATGATTAAAATTTGAAATAGTGAAAAATAAAAATTGGAGAAGGGCTTACCTGGTTAAAAAGAGCCTAAAGTGATTGCATTATGTAAGAGGAAAATAAAGGTATTTATTAATCTCTGTTTTATGTAACAATAGCAAAATAATGCCTTGAAAATTACAGGATGTATTATTTCAAATAAGTTGTGGGTGGCAATGATATAGGAAAAAGAAAAAAAATATATACACAATTGAAAAGAATCTTCTGTAATAAGTCTTTGACATTTCAGCTCCCTTTTTTTGTTAGTCCCCCCATCCCCCCAGGTAAAGTCTTGGTCTAGCCCAAGCTGGCCATGAATTCACTATGTAGCCTTGTGCTGGCCTTGAACTCTTGGTGATCCTCCACATACCTCTGCCTACTGAGTACTGGGATGTAAGGCATGCGTCACCAAGCCCAACTTAGCTCTGTTTGCTTGCTTGCTTCCTTCCTTCCTTCCTTTCTTTTTGTAAGCCATGCTTGTTCATGGTAAATAGTGGTTTAGAATTGTTTAATGTGTGTATTTTATGTAGAATTAAACCCTGGGCCTCATACAAGGTAGGCAAGTACTCTCCCAGTAAGCTGTGGTCTCTAGCTTTTCAGTAGCCTCCATACCTTGTAGCTAGAATTATGGGTCTATGCCACAGGCCCAAATTCATGGGAGCTTATTTTACACCTCCTAAATTGTCCCTTCTTTCTCTTTTGATGTCATCATTTCCCCCTCCTATTATACAGGTGTTCTGTAGGTAGATCAGCAACTTAGAGGTCATGAATACCATGGCCACTTTGTGTTTGACACAATACATTTCATTATATTACAACGTGACAGCATTAAAAAACACTCCTCCTTTTCCTTTGGACTTTACATTCTTTCTGCCACCTCTTCCACAATGATCTCTGACTGAGCCTTGAGTCCCATTAGTTGTCAATAAGGTACACGTACAAAAAAATCTATTGAATTAGACAAGTACTAACAAAACTTTAAAACATTCTACTGGAAATAAATATAAAAGCTGGAGAAATGGCTTAGTAGTTAAGGTGCTTGCCTGCTAAGCATAAGAACTTGGAAATGATGGCCCATTACCTATGTAAATTAGATATACATGATCTGGAGTTTGTTTGCAGTTGCTAGAGAACCTAGTGTACCCATTCTCATTCATCCATATTCTCTCCCTGTAAATAACTAAAAAATTAAAACAAAAAAATAAGAGATGAAGAGATGGTTTAGCAGCTGAGACATTTGTTCAAAGGACATAGGTTTGAGTCCCAGGAACCCACCTAAGCCAGATATACAAGGTGGTGAATGAATATGGATTTTGCAATGGCTGGAGCCCTGTTATACTCCTTATTGAAAAGAATACTTCCATTGTAAGTTAGTATTTGTATAAGTTATTTATTCAGCCATCTCCAGAGATGCCAACACCCAGACGTCCTCAGCTTCCACCAGCCAAGGCTATGTTACACCTGAAGGCAAAATCATTCCTAACACTGTTTCTGCTAGTGGAATTGATGTTAGGGTATTGTTTTCATATTTCATTTACATTTTAAAATATTTAATGAAGTGCTGGAGAGATGGCTTAACAGTCAGATGGAGAGATGGCTTAGTAGTTAATGGGCTTGTCTGAAAAGCCTAATGACCCAGGTTTGATTGCCAGAACTCATGTAAGCCAGATGCACCAGGCTGCTCATGCATCTGGAGTTTGTTTGCAGTGTCTGGAGGCCCTTGTGTACCACCTATTCTTTATTAAAAAATAAAAGCATTATATAAATGTATCTCACTGTTATATAGGTAAATATTACTTTAAGAAAACATGCACATATATTGAACTCTATTAAAATGTGTGCTGAAAGCTGAAGTGATGGCTTAATGTTTGAAACCTGTGAAGCCTAAGAATGGACAGACTGCAGCAACTTCTGAGACTTCAAATTCAGACATCTGGAGAGAGGCTAGCACCCAGACATACTCAGCTGCCACAAGCCAAGACTATGTTTTACCTGAAGGCAAAATCATGCCAAACACAGTTTCTGTTGGCAGAATTGATGTTAGGGTATTGTATTCATATTTCATTTACATTTTAACTTATGTTGTGAAGGGCTGGAGAGATGGCTTAGGAGCTAAAGCGCTTGCTTGTCTGCAAACCTTAAGGACACAAGTTCAGTTCCCTAGCACCCATGTAAGCCAGATACACAGGTGGTGCATGCAGTGTTGTGACATATTCTCCCTCTCCCTTCCTCTCTCTCTCTCTCTCTCTCTCTCTCTCTCTCTCTCTCTCTCTCTCTCTGTCTATCTCTCTCTGTCTCTCTCATATGTTCTCTCTCCAGTAAATAAATAAAATACTAAAACTATGGTGTGCAGCCAGGAACAGTGGTATACATTTGTACTAGCCACTTGGAAAAAGTTTGTGACTAATGGTATTTGAGCTTTGCTGACAATCTAAGAGTTTTTTAAATTTTTTTTTAAATTTCATAAACATTTATACCCTGGTATGGTGGCACACACCTTTAATACCTGCATTCAGGAGGCAGAGGTAGAGGGATCACCATGAGTTCAAGGCCACCCTGAATCTATATCATGAATTCCAGGTCAGCCTAGGATAGAGTGAGACCCTAACCTACCTTAAAATCATATAGATTTATAATGGATTCTGCGTTTAAAACCAATAGAACTAAAAATACCCTTAAGTAACTGCTATAGGTAGTTTGAAGATGACTTAGGGAAGATAATTTTCTCTTGTTTTCTTTTTAAATTTTTATTAGCATTTTCCATGATTATAAAAAAGTATCACCTCCCCATCACAATCATTGTACTTACATATAAACAACATCAACCTATTAAGTACCCACCTCCCTTCCTTTCTCTTCCCTTTATGTCTCCTTTTTAACTTACTGGCCTCTGCTACTAAGTATTTTCATTCTCACGCAGAAGCCCAGTCATCTGTAGCTAGGATCCACATATGAGAGAGAACATGTGGCGCTTGGCTTTCTGGGCCTGGGTGACCTCACTTAGTATAATCCTTTCCAGGTCCATCCATTTTTCTGCAAATTTCATAACTTCATTTTTCTTTACTGCTGAGTAGAACTACATTGTATAAATGTGCCACATGGGAAGATAATTTTCACATCATCAATTCTATCTTTACAGTAGACTTAAAAATACTCACTAATTTCATTTTGTTGATGGAAGAAACTGAAATCAGGGGCATCTTTGACAGATTTGGCTCAGCAAAGGTAGTGAAGATAATCAATGATAGTTATGGTTTGGCCAAACGGTGAGTTAGTAAAACATGCTCACTATATATTCTTAAAATCCTGAACTACAGGATGAGAGAGCATACTGGTACTCAAACTGGCATTTGAATCCTTCGTATGAAATGTATTGCTTTGCTAATGTATTTTGTGGATAAAAATTTGTCAACTTTTGGGCTGGTGAAATGGCTTAGTGGTTTAATAGCCTAAGGTATTTGCCTGCAAAGCCTAAGGACCCTGGTTCGATTCCCCAGTACCCACATAAGCCACATGCACAAGGGGTGCATGCATCTGGAGTTCATTAGCAGTAGCTAAAGATCATGGTGCACCTATTCTCTCTCTCAGATAAATAAATAAATTATTTACAAAAAAGCTGTTAACTTTTATTTAATTTTTTAAATTTGTATTTCAATATTTCCTACCTTTATTTTGATGCAAAAAGTAGATTATTAAAGAATGTTTTTTTTTTCCTACATTACATTAACTTAAGTTTTAGCTGTCTTGGTTTTGAAATAAGTTAGATTCAGCTTCATAGATTAGGTATTCTTGTTAATGACTGAGTCACTCATGCTACCTTAGTCTTAGCACTATGCAGTGACATTTAGAGAAGATCTGTTAATGTAGATCTGAAATATTTATCACAGCATATTCATCCTTTATTGTCTCTCCATTATTTTATAGACTGCTACATTATGTAAACCATGTGCTATGTGGTTGTGGTTTTATATTTCATTTGTTTGTTTTTCTAGCTATGGATTTGTGTCACTTATAACTACATGGATGTGCAGGAGATAGTAGAAGTAAGTAATAGTCTTGTGGAGAACTCAACTTATTTACTTGATGTAATGTTTATAGACTTGCATCCTGAATATGCACAGTCTTGCATAAAATACAGAGAAAGATACTGTTGCAGTCAGGTTCGCATTGCTGGCCGAAAGCAAAACCAAAAGCAGCTTGTGGGGGAAAAAATATTTTGGTTTACAGGCTCCAGAGACAGCCCCATGTTGGCAGGGGAAAACAATGGCATGAGCAGAGGGTGTACATCACTCCCTTGCCAACATAAGGTGGATTATAGCAACATGAGACTGTGCCAAACACTGGCAAGGAACACTGGCTATAATAAACATAAAACCTGCCCCCAACAATACACTGCTTCCAGGAGGGGTTAATTCCCAAATCTTAGTCAGCTGGGAACCTAGCATTCAGAACATTTGTCACAACCTGCTTATTTGGGATTCTCTAGTTTCAAGAGCTACAGACCATGATTATAGAGAGTACAAATTACACTCAGAACTTCTTGACATTTTGATAAAGGGTAAGTAAAGTAGTTTTTATGATAACACACTTTGGTGTGAGAAAGTTATAGCCTTTTTCTGATACAGGAACTTTAGAGAAATTTGCAGCATTTACCCCAATATTGAAGTAAGACTTAAAATTGTACTTTTATTATTGTTTTGTTTTTAGTAACAGATGAATTTTCATGGTAAAAGCTGAAACTGAGGGCTGGAGAGATGGCTTAGCAGTTAAGGCATATGCCTGCAAAGCCTAAGTATGCAGGTTCGATTGTCCATGTCCCATGCAAGCCACATGCACATAGTGGCACACGCATCTGGAGTTTGTTTGCAGTGTCTAGAGTCCCTGGCATGTCCATGCTCACTCACTCTGTCTCTTTCTCTGTCTCTAATAAGTGAATAAATAAAAATAAATCGAAAACAAAAGCTGAAACTGGGCCCTGCAATCAGGAAACAAAATTTATGTGAGTTAAAAAAAATTGCTGTTATTGAAACTATTTATATTTTCAAAGAACTACAAATGGATTTTCTTCTTTCTACTTTGTTAAAAGGTGCTCATCATGTGCAGCCATGTCCTTTGATATTTAATCCTCCTCCACCACCATTTCAGAGTGTTGGGAGTAGTCCAAACACTGAAAATAACATGCAGCCTCCAGCCATGTTGAATCATCCTATTATTCAGTATGTTCAGTTAAGAATTGCCTCTACTGTTCATTGGCTGATTGTAGTCATCATGCCCTCTGAAATTAAACCCACAATTTATGTAATGAATTGTATGTATTTAAATTATGTTTCTCTTGTAACTCTCTCTCTCTGTGTGTGTGTGTGTGTGTGTGTGTGTGTGTGTGTGTGTGTGTGTGTGTGTATCTGGCAAAAAAAAAAATGAAGTGTGGGTATTTTGGCTCATAGTTTTTGAGTGTTTATCATGGTGGTGAATTCATGTCAGCAGGTGGGCTAGGCATCTGGTCACATTGCAGCTACAATTAAGAAACAGAAAAGGATAAATGATGGTGTTTTGCTCACTTTTTATTAAATTCAAAAGCCTTGCCCATGAAATGTTGTCACCTCCATATAGGGTGAGTGTTCCTAACTCAATAAACCTAATCTAGAAAATCCTTCACAGACATGCCCAGAGATTCATCTTATTCTAGGTAACAAGATCTTGTAAACTGGAAAACAGTATTAACCATCACAATTCTACCCCTTGTCAATTTAACACTCCACCATACCACTTTTGAGCCACAACCTTCTACCTTTGTTCCATAGGCTCATGGTAGTGTTCATACAAAATGCATTCAGGGGCTGGAGAAATAGCTCAGCTCAGCAGTTAAGACACTTGCCAGCAAAAGCCCAACAACTCAAGTTCAGTTCCCAAGTACTCACATAAAGCCAGATGCACAAAATGTTGCATGTGTCTAGAATTCATTTGCAACAGCTAGAAAACCTATATATTATAAATTATAAATTGATCATAGTGTACTTGTTAAATTAAGTGTACCTAAAATTAAAGGAAAAATATACCTAGTCTAGAATTTAGACCTCTGTACTATTTAGACATAAAGGAGTATTTTTAACTAGGTAACAATTTTTACTAGAACTGTGTTATTGATCAAAGGGGAAGTTCTATCAATGGCAGATTAAAAACTGCCCCCTTCTAAGACCATCTCTCTAATAGGACTAGAAATGCTTATCTATTGCAACAGGTGTCAAACCACTATCTTTTAATTTTATTGGATGCCAGATCATAATGAAGAGGGGAGAGGGTTATATATGGAAGTAGCAAGGAAAATAACAACAGATGTTAGACACACTTCAACATTGTCTTATCTCCTATCTTTGTAAAAATGTATAGGTATATTTAAATTTTTTTCACTTTTTGTTTAAGATGGCACTGCAGTGGCCTGCTGGAGAAGAAATAAGTTATTTATACCTCTAGTAAAATGAATTAAACATATATATATACACTTCCTATTCATAATTTAAAAGTATTTTCTTAGCCAAGTGTGGTAGCGTACAACTTTAACCACAGCACTTGGAGGCTGAGGTACAAGGATTGCTATTAGTTTGAGGACAGCCTGAGACTAAATAGTGAATTCTAGGTCAGCCTGGTCCAGACTGAGACAGTACCTAAAAAAAATATTTTCTTATTTATTTTGAAACTCTGTGTATGTCTACAAATATTTCAAATTCCTGATGTATGGCTCATTTGGCCTGACTGGCAAAATATAAGGCTTGCAGTGTACACTGTTGAGCATCCTCACTGGTGATTTCTCTCTCCCCCATTGAACAGTATGCAGCATGGCTTTTTCTACCTTTCTGTCACCTGGTCTACATGGAGAAGGTTATCAGCTCAGTTCCAGCAGGATTTTTCAGTGGCCTTGCAGCACAAGTATGTGGAGTCTTCAATAAGGTCTTACAATCTCTTCCTGGTGGGAAACCAAGGGCCTCAGCTCTGGCCTGTAATGTTTTGGGGGCATCAGGGACCTCCCTGACCAATAACTCACTGGAAGGTATCCCATCCCTGGCACTGAAATTTTTCTAGTAACAATCTATGGCTCCTGAGTGTTCCATTGTCCAAAAAAGTAGGTATCCATATAATTTGTTTATATCCTTTTAGACTTTGATTAGCCCACCCTCCCTCCACCTTTCCTTTACTCAGTCTCTTCCCCTGACCTCACTTGGGCTTTTTCACCCCCATTAATCTATTCTTCTACTTACATATATACAATGCCATCCTATTAAGTACCCCCTCCTTTCCTTTTTCTTCCCTTTATAACTCTTTTCTAGCTTACTGGCCCTTGCTACTGTATTTTCATCCTACTCACACAGAAATCCAATCATCTGTAGCTAGGATCCACATATGAGAGAGAACATGCAACGTTTGGCTTTCTGGGCCAAACCTTTTATTATTTTTTTTAAGAGTGCACTACTGAATTTCAGCTATTGAGTTTATAAGTATTTCTCAATTTAACTGAACTTCAACATAACTTACATTTTATTTTTTGTTCATTTTTTCAATTTATTTTATTTAAGAGTTACAGAGAGAGGGGGGCAGATAGAGAGAATGGGCATGCCAGGGCCTCCAGCCTCTGCAAACGAACTCCAGATGCATGTGCCGCTTTGTGCATCTGGCTAACGTGTTCCTGGGGAATCAAGCCTCAAGCCGGAGTTCTTAGGCTTCACAGGCAAGTGCTTAACCGCTAACCCATCTCTCCAGCCCACATAACTTAAATTTTAGAAACATTTTTCTTTATAAATTTAAATTTACTTATTTATTTATTTATTTATTTATTTATTTATTTATTTATTTGAGAGCAACAGACACAGAGAGATAGACAGATAGAGGGGGAGAGAGAGAATGGGCGTGCCAGGGCTTCCAGCCTCTGCAAACGAACTCCAGACGCGTGCGCCCCCTTGTGCATCTGGCTAACGTGGGACCTGGGGAACCGAGCCTCGAACCGGGGTCCTTAGGCTTCACAGGCAAGCGCTTAACCGCTAAGCCATCTCTCCAGCCCAGAAACATTTTTCTTTAAAAGTTTGATATCAGCCCAACAATTTGAGGAATAAACTACCTAGAAATGTACTTGTGTATGTTGTTAATTTATCATTTAGTGAAGTTGATCCAGGAGTTGAAGTTTTGCCAAATGATTGCTTGGTGCATGAAGCTACTCCAGCCTCTGGAAACACCCCACAAAAGGCAGGTACCTAATTTTGCTTATAGATTTTTACCTGTTTAAAAATTTATTTGCTAAGCTTTAATAGTGGCCATTTCAAAAGAAGGCATATTTTCCCAGTTTTAAAATGGATGTCATATACTGTAGAGCTTGAAAAAGTAACACTCAGCAATGAATGCAAAGATAATTAAATTTAGGATGCCCACAAACTTTTAATGTCTTGTACAGACAGTTTCTGATTCAGCTATTCTATCTTTGCTTCCAATTTCATTGCTTTTTGTTATTTCTTAATACATAAGATAATATTGAATGTGGCAAACCCTATAATATTGAGTGTGGCAAACCCTAAAGTTACTATGGAATCAATATGATTTGGCAGAATTCTATCATCAGATTTCTGCAAGAAATTTTACCTTTGAGAAAGTAGTGTGGTTTATATCTACCTTGTCCTCTATGTTTTAAACATTTACTTAATTAAATAATATATAGTGGTATTCTTTCTGTGATGACATTAACTCTCAAGAATGATAGTAATTACTCAAGACTAGACAAAATCCTCTGTTTTAATTATTTTAAAAAATAAGGTGTGATGGTACATACCTGTAATTCCAGCACTTGGAGGCAGGTGGAGACAGTCTGGACACCTTGAGACCCTGTGTCTGTGTGTCTTTCTCTCTCACACACATACACACATGTAGCCTGCAGTGAAACTATGCCATCAGATTTTTGTTATGAATAGTTGTTTCTTGAAGGATTAAAGTTAATAGTATTTTAAATTAAAATACATGAAAGCAAAATAATAATTTTACTAAATTTAACTTTTTAACCAAGCTTTCTCACTGAGGGAGAAAATGTATATACTAAATGATAATGTAAAAAGACTTACAGTGTACATACAAGTTCTTTAGAAGTGAGTGTGTATGTTGGACAAACTTTGAAAAAAACCATTAACGATGAATAAAAATTCTAGTCTTTAGATTAAGTAAGCATCTGTGTTTCAGAAATGTGTGAACCAAAGCATACAGATGCTGGAGTCCTGTCTGTTCAACCCAGTGAACAGAGTAAGAAACGCTCACATTGCTAAGGATAAGTTGTAGGTATAAAACTAATGTGCAGGATAAAACATGTATGTGTGGGCTTTCAAACATCTTTTTTCCCCTGTGGCATACAAATTTTGGGGGTATTTACAGCATTTAATGGGAGAGTTGACAGTTGACTGTAACTCAATGGGAGTGTTGACATTTGGCTGTAACCCAGTAAACCACTGTGTTTTTATGTTTTATGCAAGACTGCTCGAGGCTGATCAGAAATTAGTAAAGCATGAAACCTAGCAGAAGCTTATAATACAGAGAGTTTATGAGAGAAGACAGGGTTACAACAATAGTTTGGCCAAATAGTAAAAGAAAATTCTAGAAGGCAGAACCCAATGCATTGATAGTAAGGAACTACTCAGGATAGTAATACAGTTGAACAATGTAGGGATGACAAAGAGACAAAGTTGAAGTGATTGCAAAGAAAAGAGCAGAAAGAAATGGAAGTTTACTTAGCATTGGTAAGGTACTGTTTGATCTTGTGCTACCTACCTTGGATTAGTCCCGTTTCTTTTTTTTTTTTTTTTCCTTTGTTTTTGTTTTGTTTTTCAAGGTAGGGTCTCACTGTAGCCCAGTGTGACCTGGGATTCACTATGTAGTCTTAGGGTGGCCTTGAACTCACGGTGATCCTCCTACCTCTGCCTCTGAGTGCTGGGATTAAAGGGGTGTGTCACCATGCCCAGCTTCCCATTTCTTACTTGTACTCGTGTCACTTGCATTTTTGCAGAGATTGGTTATGGAGCTAGCATATTGCACATGATAAATACTTGTTTTGCTGCTGAGCAGTCCCCTCATCCTTAAGACTTCTATTTCTGTCCGTGTAAGATGAGGGTGCACACAATCAAAGATCTTGGGAACAATCAGTTGGTCAGTCCATTGGGTGAAAATATTGTTTGTTCAAGGAAGAGTTTTTACAGTAGCATGTTAACGTAGGTAGGCAATGTGGATACCATACATCTTACCCACTTAAAATTATTTAATCCAATAATTTTCAGTATATTCACAGAGTCATGCAACCCTAACCGCTATTAAGTTTAGGATATTTCAGTCACCTCAGAAACAACCTCCCTATCGATTACAAGTCCATCCATTTTCTCACAAATACTATAGCCTTAGACAGCCAAAAATTTATGTATGTAAAGTATTTTATTTTTCCACACATCTCATATAAATTATACAGTGTTTGGGCTTTTGGTGCCTGGTCTCTCACTTAACATAGTATTTTCAAGGTTTACCAGTATATCATTTCTTTTTACTTACAACTATGCCATATTTTGCTTATCTACATATCCGTTCATAGACATTTGGAGTGTTTCTATGTTGTGGTTATTATGACTAAAGGAATATTCATGTTCAAAGTTATTGTGTGTACATATAGTTTTATTAGAATGAAACTAGAGAAGCATTTGGTAATTGTGTTTAACCTTTTGAGGAACTGCCAAGATTTATCCAAAATGACCACATCATTTTACATTGAGAAACTAGTTTTTTTTTTTTTTTAATTTAATTTAGTAGTTTTCTTTTCAATAAATACAGGCTGTTTGGTATCATTGGTTAGGCTCATCTGTGATCTACCCCTTCCCATTAGACCCTCCTTGTTAATGAAAATGGGTCGTGCATTGTGGCGTTAGCCCCCAGTTATTGGTAAGATAAATGTCTCTGCAAATCATGACCCAACATTTGACTCTGACATTCTTTCTGCCCCCTCTTCCGCAAGATTTCCCTGAGCCATGTTGGGTTCATTTTTGGTCTGCTTCAGTGCTGAGGTGTTGGGGGCCTCTGAGGCTCTGGCTCTCTGATTTGGTAGGAGTTGATTTTTCTCTGCATTGGTCTCCTTCTCCTTTGTGCTGGTATCCAGTTCACAGGAAAATTTAACCCTTTCTTGTTTCACCAATTGTCCTTAGTTTCAGTTGGGGGCCTTTTGAGGTATGCTGGGGCAGCTCTCTCCTTAGGATCTGCATCTATCTGAAAATCAGAAGCAGATTCTCTAATGGAGAGTAAGTTAGCACCTGGAAAATTGAGATAACACTTACTTTTTTGATAGACAGTTTGATAGGTGTAGGCCCTCTTATACCCCGTGATTGATGGCAGCTTGATATTGTAGGATGGGCTTGTGTTTGGGTATGGTTCTGACTTGTTTCCCAGCTCCAGATATGGGTCTTGTACCACTGAGGGGATCAGTTAGCCAAATCAAGAGCAGTTGGTTCCTCACCATGGCTGTGTGCCACTATTGCACTTGTGTGGGCATCACACCAGGTTATTTGTTGCTAATTGGGTTAGACAATGAGTTGCTTGGACAGATCTTGGTCATTTCCCCCAGTCACCTATGTAGAGCCTTCTGGCACTAGACACATTGACTGTCTGGGGACTGACTCTCTCCTGGCTTCCAGCCATGCCGTTCCATTTTAAGTGTAAGCTGCGTATGGAGTCTTCAGCAATAGGGTCTTAACACTGACCTCTGGTGGGTCATCAAGTACTGACAGAAGTCTGTCATTCTTTAGGAAACCTTGTAGGTTTCTCTGATCAAAAGCTCATTGTGGATGATAGCCCCATGCTGGTAGTGGTGGTTATAGGTCAGTGTCCACTAAGAAATTGAGGAAGGACACAACTGATATACAAGAGTTAGAGAGGAGAGAGATAGAGGGGAGAGGGGGAGAGGGAGGGAGGGAAGATGTAGAAGATATAGGTTAGTCTTGATCTTACCATCTCCAGTGTCTTGTGGTTCAGATGTTTCCTGTAAGAATCTAGTGAAGGTTCAGCTATTTGGTCTGTCTTTTAGGAAGTAGAATTTTATGGTACCATTGCCGTTTGGGTCCAGATTACTGTTTTCCACCCTTCGGTCCCTCCCCGCCCTCCCATCCATCTTATTGTCTAGTCCATGAGGTGCTTGCTGGGTAAGTAAGGTATCTTGGGTAGACTCAGGTTAGGTGTTATAGATGAGTGAGACTATGTGTCGATTTTTTTTCTGTGATTGGGTAAGTTCGCTGAGAATGATCTGTTCCAGGTTCAACCATTTTTTCTCAAATTTCTTTATTTCGTTTTTTCTTACTGCTGTATAGAATTCCAATGTGTAGATATACCACATCTTTGTTATCCATTCTTCTAATGATGGACATCTGGGTTGATTCCAGCTTTTAGCTATTACGAATTGAGCCGCTACAAACATGGTTGAGCAAATCTCTCTGGCCTTTGGTTTGAAGGTTTTAGGGTAGATGCCCAGTAATGGAATAACTGGGTCTGTTGGTTTCTCTATAGTCAGCTTTTTCAGGAGTCTCCATATTGCTTTCCAAAGTGGTTGTACCATCCTGCATTCCCACCAACAGTGAATGAGTGTCCCTGCTTCTCCACATCCTCGCCAGCATTTATTTTCATTTGACTTTTTGATGTTGGCTATCCTTATTGGGGTAAGGTGGAATCTCATAGTTGTTTCAATTTGCATTTATCTGATGTTTAGGGATGATGAACATTTTCTTAAGTGTTTGTTTGCCATTTGTATCTCTTCCTCTGTGAATTACCTGTTCAACTCTGCACCCCATTTTGTGAGTGGAGTGTTTGTCTTCTTATTGCTTAGATTTTTGAGTTCTTTGTACATTCCAGAGATAAGGCCTCTATCAGTTGGATAACCTGCAAATATTTCCTCCCATTCTGTGGGTATTCTATTGGCTCTGCTTATTATATGCTTGTCTATAAAGAAACTCTTCAACTTCATATGATCCCAATGGTTGAGTGACTGTTTAAGAACTTGAGCCACTGGGGTTTATTCAGGAAGTCTTTTTCCATTCCTATATCATGGAAAGTACTTCCTAAATTTTCTTCCAGTAGTTTTCGAGTTTCTGGCCTTATGTTGAGGTCTTTGATCCATTTGGATTTGAGTGTAGTGCATGGTGAAATGTGTGGATCAAGTTTTAGTTTCCTGCATGTGGTTATCCAGTTTGTCCAGCACCATTTGTTGAAGATGCTGTCTTTTTTCCAGTCTATATTCTTTGGGCCTTTGATGAATATAAAGTAGCATAGTTGCTTGACCCAAAATCCGGGTCCTCAAGTCTACTCCATTGGTCTATACTCCTGTTTTTATGCAAGTACCATGCTGCCTTCATTACTATGGGTTTGTAATATAGCTTTACATCAGGTATGGTAATGCCACCAGAGGTATTTCATTTGCTGAGGATATGTTTGGATATGTGAGGCCTTCTGCCTTTCCATATGAAATTTAAGATCATTTTTTCTATCTCTGTGAAGAACACTGTAGGGATTTTAATTGGAATTTCATTAAATCTATATATTGCCTTTGGTAGGATTGTCATCTTCACAATGTTAATTCTGCCTATCCACGAGCATAGGAGGTCTTTCCATCTTTTCAAGTCCTCCTCAATTTATTTTTTGAGAATTTTTATATTTTCGTTGTATAGATCTTTTACTTCTTGGTTAATGTTATTCCAAGGGTTTTTTTTTTTTTTTTTTCGCTATTGAAAATGGGACTATGTCCTTTATTTCTTTTTCTGTGTCTTTGTCATTTGCATATAGAAATGCTTCCGATTTTTGTGCATTGATTTTGTATCCTGCTACTTTGCTATAGAAGTTAATCACCTTCAGGAGTTTTGGGATGGAGTCTCTCGGGTCTCTTACATATACAATCATGTCATCAGCGAATAGCGCTAACTTAACTTCTTCCTTTCCAAATTGTATCCCTTTTATTTCCTTCTCCTGCCTTATTGCTTGGGCTAGGACTTCCAGAACTATATTGAAAAGCAGAGGTGAGAGAGGACATCCCTGTCTTGTTCCTGATCTCAATGGTAATTCCTCCAGTCTCTCTCAATTAAGTATTATTTGGGCCTTTGGAGCTTTGTATGTTGCCTTTATTATGTTAAGATATGTACCAACCATGCCGATTCTCTCCAATGTTTTGATCATGAGGTGATGTTGTATCTTGTCAAAGGCCTTTTCTGCATCTATCAAAATGATCATGTGGTTTTTATGTTTAAGCTTGTTTATGTGGTGTATTACATTGACATATTTTCGTATGTTGAACAACTCTTGTGTTCCTGGGATAAATCCCACTTGGTCAAGGTGGATAATGCTTTTGATGTGTTGTTGGATTCAGCTTGCGAGAATTTTGTTGAGGATTTTTGTGTCTATGTTCATTAGGGAAATAGGCCGAATGTTTTCTTTTCTTGTGGCATCTCTGCCTGGTTTGGGGATTAGGGTGATACTAGCTTCATAGAAGGAGTTGGGTAGCTTTCCCTGTTCTTCAATTGTGTGGCACAGTTTTAGGAAGATTGGTTTGATTTCTTCCATGAAGGTTTGATAAAATTTGGCTGGGAATCCATCTGGTCCTGGACTCTTCTTTTTTGGGAGGATTTTTATTACTTTTTCACTTTCGGTGAGTGTGATGGGTTCATTGAGGTGGTTGATCTGCTCTGAGTTTACCTTTGGTAGATGATATGCGTCCAGGAATTTATCTATCTCCTCCACATTTTCTAGTTTTGTGGAGCAGAGGTTTTTGAAATAAGTCCTGATGATTCTGCCGATTTCACTCATGTCTGTTGTGATCTCTCCTTTTTCATTTTGAATTTTGTTAATTTGTAGTCTCTCCTTTTTTGCTTGATCAAATTGGCAAGAGGTTTGTCAATCTTGTTTATTTTTTCAAAGAACCAGCTCTTTGTTTATCAATTGCCTTAATTGTTTCCTTGGTTTCCAATTCATTAATTTCTGCTCTGATTTTAATTATTTCTTTCCTTCTGGAGCTGTTTGGGTTGGATTTTTCTTGTTTTTCCAATGCCTTTAGGTGGATGGTTAGGCTATTGATTTGGGATCTTTCTGTCTTTTTTATGAAGGCATTGATTGCTATGAATTTTCCCCTGAGGACTGCCTTCATTGTGTCCCATAAGTTTTGGTATGATGTGTTCTCATTGTCATTCAATTCCAGGAATTTTGCAATTTCATTTTTTATTTCATCCACTATCCATTTATTGTTTAAGAGTGTGCTATTCAGTTTCCAGTTGCCATTGGGGTTCTTGTTGGGTTTCTTTGTTGTTGTTGTTGATTTATAGCAATATACCATTATGATCTGATATCATGCAGGGAATTCTGTCGATTTTCCTAAATATGTGGAGGCTATCTTTGTGACTCAGTATATGGTCTATTTTAGAGAATGTTCCATGGACTGCTGAGAAGAATGTGTAGTCTGTGGATTTGGGATGGAAAGTTCTGTAGATGTCTGTTAGGTCTAAGTGCTCTATGGTTTTGTGGAGCTCTCTTAATTCCCTGTTGAGCTTCTGTTTGGATGATCTGTCTATTACTGATAATGGTGTGTTAAAGTCCCCAGCTATGATGGTGTTGGTGGTTATTTCTGTTTTATTGTCAAGTAGGTTTTGTTTTATGAACTGTGGTGCCCCTGTGTTTGGTGCATACATATTTATGATTGTAATATCCTCCTGATGGATTGTTCCCTAGATAAGTATGAAGTAGACTTCTTTGTCTTTTTTGATTGTTTTTGGTTTGAAGTCAACTTTATCTGATATTAATATAGCTACACCTGCTTGTTTCTTATTCCCATTTGCTTGGAATATTGTTTTCCACCCTTTCATCCTGAGGAGGTTTCTGTCTTTAATGGTAAGGTGGGTTTCTTGAAGGCAGCAGATTGAGGGGTCTAATTTTTTGATCCACCCTGTTAGCCTGTGTCCCTTGATGGGTGAGTTAAGGCCATTAATGTTTAGGGTGATGACTGTGAGATTTGATTTGATCCCTGTCATGTTGTGGTGGTAGAGGTGTGTTGGCATTTCCATGGAATTTGAATTTTTTTCTGTCTACTCTGGGTTTGGTTGCTGTGATCTGCTTCTTGTAGGCATTTGTATTTGCTTATTTGTTTCTTCTCTGTAGAGAATTTCCTCGAATACTTTTTGTAGTTTTGGTTTTGTGTTCATATAATTGTAAAGCTGAGTTTTGTCATGGAAAGTTTTCCTTTCACTATCTATTATAAGGGAGACTTTTGCCGGGTAGAGTAGTTTGGATTGGAAGCCATAGTTTCTTAACGTTTGGAGAGTTTTATTCCAGGCCCTTCTAGCTTTCAAGGTTTCCTTTGAGAAGTCTGAAGTAATTCTGATGGGCTTTCCTTTGAAAGTGGTGTGCTGTTTTCCCCTAGCTGCTTTTAGTATTTTTTCCTTGGTGTCAATGTTTAACGTCTTAATGATAATATGTCTTGGGGAGTTTTTCCTTTGGTCTAGTCGGTTAGGAGTTCTGTTTGCTTCTTGTATCCTGATGGGGCTTTCTTTTAAGATACGGGGGAAGTTTTCTTCAATTATTGTGTTAAGTAAGTTCTCCATGCCTTTGGTCTGTAATTCTTCTCCTGGTATTCCAATGATTCTGATATTAGGACGTTTAAGTGTATCCCACAATTTTCTCATGTTCTGTTCACAGGAACTTTGCACATTTTCAATGAAGTGTATGTATGCAGTTGCTGGTTGAGGCTAAATGAATCTAACTCTGAGACTGAAGCAATGGCTTAGCAGTTGAGATGTTTGCCTGTAAAGCCTAAGAAAACATTTGATTCTTTAAGGTCCCACATAAGCCAGGCACACAAGGTGATGCATGTGCTCATACCCACAAAGGGGCACATGTCATACTGTAGCCAATTACCTTGGCTAAGACCCTGGTGTGCCAATTTTCTCTGTCTCTCTCTCCCTCTCTCTCTCTCTCTCTCGCTCCATCTCTCTCTCTCTTGCTTGCTATCTGTTATACAAAGGCCAGTCTGCTGAGCTTGCATAAAAAAAGAAAGAAAGAGAGACAAATATTTAATTCTCAGCGGGAATATTTCTACACTTGTATATCTGAAATTACAAAGTCTGTTTCTCAAAGAGGGCACTTTGTACACTTGCATTTGAAGATTTTTGTTAAGGCAATTAAGTGCATCAGGTACCTCCACCACTTACTGTTCAGACACTACTAAGTCCATTTCTAAATGAATGGCAATCATTTACTTGCTCTTCAAATCTACTAAGGCTATTTTTGACTGAATCAAAAACTCCACTCACTACTCCGAGTCAGTGAAAGTATTCAAGGAGTTTTACTATGTATTCATTTATGTTCATCAAAGTTATTGACATACAAATGCCTTTTGTCATAGTTCTTATTGCTTATGATTGTGTCATAATAATTGTGAACTTGTTTATTTAAAGGTTATTACACAGTTTATATCTTTTTGATGTTTTAGAGTGAATTATGAAAATACGTTCGTTTTTTGAGGGAGGGATAGAAATAGGCACAAAGAGTGTCTGAGAAGGAGGGAATGGGTGAATGAGTGTCCCAGGGATTTCAGTCAGTGTGAACAAACTTTAGGGACTTGCACCCCTTCCTGGCACATGATTAAAGTTTTTGCTTGCGTTACTCTGCATCTGGTGTCATAAGATCTGGATATTCAAACATGTGTCCCTAGGCTTTGCAAGGAAGCACCTTAACCACTAAGTCATCTCTCTAGCCCAAAATTATGTTCTTTTGAAATAATTTTCTATGTTTCAGCAGTGAAGAAAACTTTTTCTTGTTTTTGTTTCAAAAAGGATTTTCTTTAGCTAGTTCAATCTTGTTAACTTTAAAAAAGTCTCTACAGTTTCCTCATTCTTATCCTTAATAAGCTATTTTAAGACATTTGCATTTACTGATAGTGTCCATTAAGTCATTTTTCTTATAAGACTAACAGTTTGGTAAGTGGCTTTTTATATTAATAAAGATCTCATGTTTTCACGATGTTTATCACAATGAAGTTCTTATTATATCATTTATTTGTGTCTCCTTATTGTCATAGTTAGACATTCTTTTGTTTTGAGCATGTTATAAGAGAATAAAGCTTGGCTTGACATTTAGGACCATTTGTTAATTTCTACACTGATCTATATGTCTGTCTAACTACTGTATTTGTGTCCATTGCCAGCTTTTTCAGAAGCATTGGCTAGGAGAGCTAGGGAAGCTTGTTAAATGGAACTTTTATTTGTGTGTCCTGTTGTGTGGGTTGGCATACATGCACTGTTTCCTCATGTATATAAATGCAATAGAGCAAACTAGTGGTGTTTTCAGCAGCAATATAGGGTTTTGTTTTCTTTTAGTGACAGTGAATTATACAATTAGATAAATGGGCTGTCTATTGAGCCCAGGAATTTCTCCTCTGTCAGCACCTTAGCAGTGAGAAAACTGGGATTTGTGGAGCCACATGGTTTTTACACACATGCATACAGTTACGTTTTCTTTCTTTGCAGCCCACGAACAATATGAAATCTAATGGGTTTCTACACTTTTAAGAATGTTTATTTCAGGTTGGAGCAATGGCTTAGTGGCTAAGAAATTGTCTGTGCAGCCTACAGAGCCCGGTTCGAGGCTCAATTCACCAGGACCCACATTGACCAGGTGTATGAGGGGACTCACACATCTGGGGTTAGTTTGCAGTGGCTGGGGGCCCTGGCGTGCCCATTCTCTCTCTCTCTCTCCCTCTTTCTCTCTCTGTCACTCTCAAATTAATAAATAAAAATATTTTTTTTAAAAAAGAATGTTTATTTCTTTGATAAACACTTCATTAAATATATATATATATATATATATATCCTGGGCCTAATTCTTGTTTGGTAATTTTTTATTTTGGGTATAAAATAACAGTTTTCATAAATCAACTTTAAAAAGTTTTTAACTTCATTGTTCATTGTATCTTAAGATTTTCATTGAATGTGATTTTAATCTTAAAAAAATTCTGTATAATCATGATATGTGAAGAAACCAATGTAGATGTCTACATACTTAATTTTATCATAGGTGGGAAGATATTGGCCACTTCTGTTTACATCTCAAGAATGTTTTCCATTCTGCTTTTGAAAATCAATTAAACATATGTGAAATATGAAGTAAGAAATCAACCGTCCTTGGTGAGTTATCTTTAGTTTTGTTTTTGTTTGGATTTTGGAGGTTGACTACCTCTAGCCCAAGCTGACCTGGAATTCACTATGTAGGCAATACTGGCCTTGAACTCATGATGATCTCCTGTCTCTACCTCCCAAGTGCTGGGATTGGAGGCATGCAAACCCCATCCAGCTTTGAGGGTTTTGTTTGTTTGTTTGTTTGTTTGTTTTTTGAGGTAGGGTCTCCCTTTAGCCCAGTCTAACCTGGAATTCAGGCTGGCCTTGAAGTCATGGCAATCATCCTACCTCTGCCTTGTCAAGTGCCCCACCACACCTGGCAGAGTTATCTTTTTTGAATGCATAAACATGCTAAGTATTAACCTCTTTGTCATATAATCCACACACTTCCTCATTTTCATAGAAAAATGTGACAAAACACAGATAATACTATTTATTCAAAAATCGGCATATTTTTCTACTTCAAAACTGACTTTATTTTATCACCTACTTTTCCACCAACAAATATGACATTTCCAAAACAAGAAGGCAAAGAAAAATATATTCAAATTCTGAAAAAGACTCTAAGGTGGGGCCTGTACATCTAAGTTGCAAAACTAGATTTCTTTATTCAGAACACATTGACAGGTGCACGAAACCAAGCCATTTAATCACAGAGAGGGTAGTAACACTAAAGATTACACACACACACACACACACACACACATATTCAAAGCAATGGGAAGTACATGTACATGTCAGAGTGGGTGAAGAATCAGAAATACTCATAAAGATGAGAGTACAATCAGGAATAAAATATCATTACAAGTCTGTTTTTTTTTTTTTTGATTCTGGTTCCAGACAACCAGTTGCTGCAGAAGCACCATGAATCTTCTTATAACCTGCAGAATTATAAGTGATCATTATTTACATGGATGTGAGGTGATATTGCAAACATCATCAGTGCCAGGATATAAGGAAATCATATGGATGTTGTTTGAAATGGGTGGGAATGAATGAATGAATAAATTCTTACAAATAACAACTCAAATAAATGGACATCAAGTATATTTATATAATAAATTTATATAAATAAATGGATATCAAGTATATTTATACTGGTATATTTTACAGTATCTACTACTTCAGATGACTTTTCTTGTCATGATAGAAGTGTGAGATCCCATGTATATAGTGATGTCCCAAACTCACACTAATTAGATGCACATCCAGGCCAGACATGGCAATAATGAGTCTCATTGAGATATTGTAGATATGCTGTCCGTGTGATTTCAGCATTCCCAAACGAATTCAAATGCTTAACAATCATATTTCAGATTTCATTTTCTTACTAAATTTATTAATTTTTGCTTCAGTTAAAGAAACTCAGTATTTACCCTGGACTAATTGAATATTATGGGAATTTAAAATATTGCACTAATACATTCTTTATTTCATGCTTTTGTACGAATAGTTTTTGTTTTACTGATTTGAATTGACTTCACATGGTATTTAAGTTGAGCATTTCAAGAGTAATGAGGGCCATATTCCTACTTACACAGTCAATATCTCCATTTAGGACAGGTGTCTGTAAAATACAACAACGAGAGGATAAAGTGATACTGCATTCACCTAATAACCAAGATATCTTTAATCACCACTATTTTGAATGAGAAAGAAGATGACAGAGATTTCTTTAAACATTAATCTTTGTGTTCCCTAGCTGGCACAAGAGTGATTCACCTGTCTTGGTGACATCCAGGATATTTTGACTTGGAATTTTCTTCTCACTAGTCAGCTTGGCATACTCTTCCTGTGTCTCTTCACTTGTAATGTGGCATTTTGCTGTATTTCATAAGATAGAAGTCAGAAAATATGGTCTTTAGAGACATTTCTGAATACAAAACCTATCCTAATTTGTAAAAAAAAAAAAAATAGATTGATCAAGGTTTATTTTCCACTAGTACATCACATCACACCTTCTGTTCATTACCCCCTTCATGTTGGTAATGCAACCCAGCAAGGGCAATTTAATGGGAGATTGATTCATACATTCAGGATTATCTCATTTTTCTACATTTTGAAAAAGTAACATGAAAGTAATTTCTTCTGTCATATCTGTACTTCAAAAGGAAGGGAATTCTGGAATGTACATTTGGAATTTTGTGATGAATAGATCTGAGTGTATCTATTTTATCTCAATATATGATGTAGAATCTACTCTCTGCACTTTCTCTATGAAAACAAATGGCAGAGGAAATCACCAAAAGTGCACACATGAATCCTACTATACTTTTTTTGTATATGTTTTACAGACAATTCCTGTGCCTATAAACAATACCCTGATATTACCATCCTCCCATCACCCTTTCTCTCCCTCCTCTCATATCTCCTTGTTCCCTGAACCACTAATTCTTTACAAGTCATTTCTATTTATTGTTATATCTTTATTTTCCCTCTTTTTCTCTATTATCATCAACAACAAACAAAAAGTATCAACAAAAAGAGAGAATTACCTATTTTCATAAAGTTATGGCACGGTTTTAAGACACATGTGAACACGTTCCTTTAGCAGGTTAAATTGTGAAAAAAAAATACATGTATACTCATTCCCAAAATACAAAACATCATATTTTCTCCAACACAGAATCAAATTGAATACTTACACAAAACTAGAAACACATCTCGACTTTCCCTTTCATTATAATAATAGTCAAGTTTTAATATCATAGAATTCATCGAGACAAAATCCACTGAGAAGTACACCACCTTTGGGACTGAGAAGAAATATGTTTTCAAGATTAGACAACAATACCTTTTCTTCTACTTATTTGAGTTGCCCAAGTATTCTTTATTTAAATTATGGAACACTGGGTTGGAAAGATGGCTTAGTGGTTAAGATATTTGCCTATAAAGCCAAAGGAACCTGCTTCAATTCCCCAGGACCTAAATAAGCCAGATGTATGAGCTGGCAAATATGTCTCTAGTTTGTTTGCAGTGATGGAGGCCCTAGGATGCCAATTCTCTCTTTCTTTCTGTCTCAAATAAAAAATAAATAAATAAATAAATAAAATGTGGAGCACTTCAAGAATTTGTTTGCCATCCCTAAGCAGGGGCCATGTTACTCTAATCTGTATCATTCCAACTTTAGTAAATGTACTACTGAATGAACAGTATCTTGTTTTTGTCATACTATTTTCAACTACTTCATCCCAAACCAAAACAGTATCTCTAATTCAGCAAACCCTAGATATTCTACATACAAAAATATCAAACTGAATAATTATACTCATTTATTACTGGTATGATGTTAAGTTTCAGTTATTAGTTGCAGGTATAGGAGCCTAAAGTTGGCTGCATTACATTCAACTTAAGGTTATTTAATACCTAGCTTCTGGGATGAGGAGACTGCTTAGCATTTAAGGTCCTTTCCTTTAATACCTGTGTACCCAGATTCTATTCCCTAGTACCTACAAAAGACAAATGCACAAGGTGGGGCATGCTTCTGGAATTTGTTTGCACTGGCTAGAGTATTGGAGTGCCCATATTCTCTCTTCCTCTCATTCTCAAATAAATTTTTAAAAATAGACGTTTTAACTGATGGGTTCATAAGAATTGCAGTGATATAAACAAAAGTTGGGATGGAGTTACTGGAATATCTTTGCTGCATTTGTCAGTTAGTAATTGTGTGAGTAGATCATGTGCTTCAATATTAATGTTTTAAAATTTTAATTTGCAGATGAAGATTTGATGACAACATAGGAGACATGTTCAGAAAATGCAAATACTTGGTTTCTTTGTCTAAAAAAAACTTACATTCATCCTAACTTGGAAAATATGGCTGTATATTGGACCATTAAAAATAATTTTATTTAGGCATTTGAGATAAATGGAATGAAAGACAGAGAGAAGAATAGAGAGAGAGATTGAGAATGGGATTCCAGTGCCTCCAACTATTGCAAGTGAACTCCAGATATAACCCCTAACCTCTGAGTCTTGATTTATGTGGGCAATGGGCAATAAAACTTGGATCCTTAGGCTTTGTAGGGAAGTGCCTTAACCATTCAGCAATCTCTCCAGCCCTACTTGAAAATGTTTTTCTGTATTTATTTATTTATTTACTTATTTGTTTATTTGGCAAGGTATGGAGTGGCATGCCTTTAATCCCAACACTATGAAGGCAGAGCTAGGTGGGTTACTATGGATTCAAGACCACCCTGAGACTACAGTGAATTCCAGGTCAGCCTGGGCTATAGTGAGATCCTACCTCAAAAAAAAATCATTAATGAATTTATTTTCTTATTAATACATTTGAGAATGAAAAAGAAAGAAGGATGCAGTTGGAGAGAATGTGGTTGGGCAGTGTTTACTCCAAATCCTGATATTTTCTAGGAATCATCAAAGTATCTAAGGGTATATTTTCAATTTTCATTAAAATTACAGTGATTTCATTAAGTCCAAGGATTTCCCACAAATTCTAATCAAGCACATGCAAAAGCCTGAAAACATGAAGGACATAAACTGTCATGTGTTAATCACATCACATCCCATAATGACGATCTTAGAATTTCATTCCACAGATTTCCCACAAATTCTAACCAAGCACATGCAACAGTTTGGAAGCATGGAGGACATAAACTGTGATGTGTTCATCACATCACATCTCATAGTGACAACCATAGAATGTGATGTAAATCATAAATCCTGGGGCCTCTGTATGAGTTTGTATTATGAGGATTTGCATTGTTCTTTTGCAACTGGGAGTGAGAACAATCTTAGGTTTAATGTCTTGTGCTATTTTCCACAACAGTATGATGCTAAAACGCCAAAGTCAATATTCATTATAAAGTTAAAAATATAAGGTCATAGTAGATTTCAAAGGGCTCTAATATGTTTCATATATCTGATAATAAATGTCTGTACCTTTTGTGATAATAATTGTATGATACCACAATGAGAACCTTGTGAAAGGGTACTCCAAAATGGAAGGGTAAAATTCAATCCATTTTCTTCAGAGCACTTTGAAAGTAGGATTTGGAAGAAGTAGCAGAATTTATTGTTGATCTCAGAAATCCATTCATGTGAAATTGACAGCCAAATACCTTTTTATAGTTTGAGTGAAGTCCCTTTACCTTTAAATACACAGTATTAAGTGCTGTAAGGGTTTGTGCAAGATTACAGGTGTGCATTCTGACTTATATAGAAAGACAATACCCTCAGATTTGAGTTATTATACCCACATTTGTGATGACCAATGTGATGGAACCAGACACTTGGGGAGCTATGATATGAGTTATCAAACTTCCATGTGCCAATGAGATTATCAACAGCAACACTTGATGGTTTAGCCCATATAAATTGATCTGGATGACCTGGAAGAGTGAGAAACAACAAAACTCTCATGTGGTAAGTTGCTTCTGTCGAACACTGGCTCAGAGAAACAGATAAACAACATGACCATGAAGTTGAAGGCACTGCGGTGTTGGTTTCATGTCATCACCCTAAAATATCTAATACTTACTAGAATTGCTGCCCTGTAGATATATAAGATTCTGTGCTTTGAGTCTGTATCGGTGGCACTCACCATCTTGCCTATGGGAAAATTATAAGAAATACATCAATTAATATACAACATAACTCTGAATGAGCCAAAAATAAAATAATGCTACAGTTCATATGCTGAGAGTAAAACTCACTCTGACGGGTTTAGTTTTATGCCTTGTCTTCCTTTTACTTTACAGAGTTCATAGGAAATTATTCACAGATTTCTGTACATTTGAATCTGGGTCAGCATGCTTCACCTTGGGGGTGGGGGACAGATTGTGTGTGAAATGAAGCATTTCTTTCTGAGAGGAGTGTCTGTGTCCCATGATGACCTTATTTTTGAGAAAACAACTTAAAGTGCAATTTTTTTTCCCACTGGGTTTGGATTGTATTACCTTATTACAACAGAAAACAAAATTTAAAAAAAAATAAACTTTCCTCAACCAATACTCATGATAATAAATGGAGGCATATCTCATACTCAATTCTAAGCAAACTCATGTGAATTAGTACCACCCATTCATATTATTAACAAAGTTTTGTTTTTGTAATTTCCTAATTATACTCATCCACTACATCCTGCAAGTGTACAGTTATATCATCTTTCATCTTTGGTTCTTCCTGTTCTCATACTTTCTCACTTAATAAATACAGCTTTCAAAAATTTACTACTCATTGTTAATGTGTTGTGTTTCACTTGAATCTTGAGAACTATCTTCTTTTACATTAAACCTTAATATGAGAGAGGGAAGTAGTGTCTGAATTTGAGCTTATTTTTCAAACAATTGAAATTCTGCCCACAATGGTTCTTTCCAGTGTGGTCCTGATCTTGTCAATTTCGTTCTGCATGTGTGTGTGAGTATCATGCATATGCATACTTGTAGGAATACTGATTTGTGTGTGGCATGTGCAAAGGTGAACCTGCTGTCAATGTTGGTGTATTTCATTGACCTATTTCTCATGCTGAGTTTTTCTTGATGAACCTGGATCTCACTGAATCTCCCAGGGAAAACATAGGCATATCTTTGTGGTCATCCTTTCTCTACTTCCCTAACACTGGGCTTTCAGAACTGTCCTCACACAACTGGATTTTTATATTCTAACAAACTAAAATAACCTCCTCGTGCTTGAGTGGTAAACACATTTATCCACAGAACCATCTCCACAACTTATAGAGTTTTTTTGACTTGGGCAGAGAAGAAATCAGATTCCTTATATCTTCAAATTTCTATGCAAATAAAAAATAATTGGGGAAAGTTTCGTATTTCCAGGGTTAATGTTTTTGCAGTAAGACACTGTCCCTTGTCTCACACACTTATCAACAAATTCACTCACTTTATGGAAGGTCATTATTAAGTAAGACTGTGCCATGCAATGGTGAGGGGCATTATATTTTCTCCTAGAGTCCTTCATAATTAAGGAGGTGATTATTTTGAGTGTTGGAGGAACCTCTTGGAGACAGAGTGTTTCCTTTTACCATGGTTTTGCTAGAACTCAACACATAAATAATTCTGCCACCAAAAATTGTAAATAAATTCAGGTATATGTCCCTAAATGCTAGGGCTATGAAAATAACTGAGAAAGCTACCCTGAAATTATGACACTATAGGATTTTAGCAGATAATTAATTCATGACTTATCCAATCCAACTAACATATGGTGGTATATGCCTACTATCACACTACATGAGAGTGTTAGCCAAGAGTTACAAGAATTTGAAGTTACTTTCAAAGTCATGGATTGAGTTCAGATATTGAAAAACTCTAAAGCAAAGCCACTGAATCTTCTGGTGTCTATCATGTTATGGGCATAACGGGTAGCATTTTTTTCTTAGCATGTTCAAAAAGTTAATAAAATCATTAACAACAGCTTGAGTTGTGCATCTCTGGGTCATTTAAGGTTTGTTCATGGCAGTATAACTAGATTCTGGCAGGGACTGAAATGTAACATGAGCAAAGACCTCACGCTTCTTTCAAGAATGGACAGCAACTCCAGTTTTCTTAGCAGTTCTCTGTCTCTCAGTGGAAATTTGACACCTTTGTACCAGCCAGAATTCCACATTTGGTGTCTTGCACACAAGAAAAATCTTGCTTACCTCAAATCAAAAGTGATGAACATTTCCTTTTAAGCATCATAAAATTCCACCTCATGTACATATATCCTTAACAGGCCATTCTCTACTATGCTGATTAAACTGTGTGAAGCTATGGACACCGTGCGATATTTCCCTGAAAACTAAAAAAGAAATGTTCAATGAGAAGCATCAGCTATTCCTCTAACTTTCCTCATCAATATCTATTGTGATCATGGCAGCTGATTTTACTCATAAAAATATTAGCATCAAATCCTTGTGGGTGGTGATGTTGTTTCAAATCCATGCACATTGTCATAATTTCCCTTGAAACTATGGTTAAGTCCAAGGGATATATTGCAATATCTGCAGCTTATAGATATGTATGCAATTTTTTGGCCAAATATAATAATATATATAACTTAACTATTCATTTATTTATGCTGTGCATACAAATTTTTTAAAATTTTATTTTATTGGCTATGCACAGCATTCTTGAAATACTAAAAATGTTTAAGGACATGAAAAAGAAATATAAGGAAAGTTAACTGTATTTATAAGAGAGGTCATCCATGCTACCGTAGTATTTTAAAAGTGAAAAGAGCAAGGTATGCCATAAAAAGTTATAGAAAACCTGATTAAAATACAATATGAAAGAGTCACATTTTGAGCATAAATTTTATGTGATTTCTAAGATATAATCTGTGACAATTCTGTATTTTTCAGTAGGATTTCACTCTAGTCCAGGCTGACCTACAATTTCCTATGCAGAACACAGTATTTTATTGTCAACACCTTCATATCAAGTCAAAACTAATTTAAGAATATTATGAGGATAATTACAGAATTATGAAAACACAAGAACAGTGAGCCATTGCCCTATCAAATGTCATTCATGCCCTTCTAGAAGGCTTATACACCTGAAATTATGATCACCTGCCCTATGTCAAATCATGGTAGACATGATACCTTAAGAGGTTTCTTCTCTGCACACACCAAGCAGCTGAGCGCCACAGCCAGCAACAGAAACTTCATTGTTGTAATCTGTCTTCCCTCTTCCTGAGAAGCTCAGAGCAGGTCTCTCACTCTGCACAGAAGGTGGTAGGATGCTGTAGATAAAGTCCATATCTGCAGGATGTGGGAGGATCCAACTGGTAATCACAAGACTCTAAATGTGTTTTTTTTTTTTCCTTTCTCTCTCGTGTTTTTTTTTTTTTTTTTCCTTTTATTTTTCCAATCCTGATTCAAGGTGGTTTGTGTCTGGGTTTGGCATTGCTTTATTTTTGTAATGAGATTAGTAAAAAGCGATGATAGAACTGAAGTGTAAAATTGATATTATATACCTGAAGGTGCACCATCCACAGGAAATGTTTCAAGGACAAAAATCCTTTTATACTCTGTTATATAATGGAAGGGGATGGAAAAGAGGACTCCAGGGTTTCAGAGAACATGGGCAGAATGTGGGTTTGGGTCTTGAGATTCTCTTTGGCATCCGATGTTTGCTGGTGTGGTTACTCAGTGTCACCAGGGGAGCCAGGGACTTAATCTGGACTTGTATGAGGCTGTGAGGTACTGGAGGGGCATCAGGGCAGGCGGAGTTAGAATGGAGGGAAGGATGTTTAGAACCGCAGTCCATTGTGGTATTTGAATACAGACTTTCCTGTGAGTGCTCCAGGCCTTCAATTGTTATGTAGTGCTAATACGGGGGGGGGGGGGCACCCTGAAGTAATGTATGGGAAGCTCCTGGGCTGGCATGTTTTAGAGAGAGTTAAAAACTAGGTCTCAGAATGACCACTTGAGTTCTTGAACTAGAATGATAACTTCAACACTGCAGTTTTCTGGCAGTTAGATGAGCTATGAGAGAGGCATACCTTCCTGAAATACTTTGACACATGACACTGAGGAACTGCTTTGTTCTTAAGGGAAAATGGGGTAGATGTGGTGATCCATGCCTTTATTCCCAGCAAAGAGGTGGAGGTAGGAAGATCTCTGCCATTGAGACCATTCTGAGATTACATGGTGAATTCTGCATCTCCATGGGCTAGAATGAAATGATATCTCAAAAGGAGAGAGAGGGAGAAAGAAAATGCGTATGACAGAACCATGAGTACCTGTGTGCCATGATTAGTAAGGCAAGATGGTCACTCCTTGGGATGGGTAGGCATTATCTTTATGGAGAATCTGCTTGGGGAACATAGATGCTAGAGTAAATGCTGACGAGGTGTGTGATAGGTTAGTGGGAGCACAGTAGCAAAACTGAGAGAATCAAAGTTCATATGTGGATGTGGTGGGGAAAATCAGAATGAAATCTAGGCATTTCCACAGGCGTAGGCTCTGTACACATGGCAAAAGTGGGTCCCAGGGAGCTATCAATAATCCTTCCAGGTGTTGTAACTGGCCAAACCTGCTATCACCCAGGTCCTCCAATATAACCAACGACTATGACTCTAACACTGCACAACACTAACCTAGATTCCAGGTTTTCCACAATTCTCTAGGCACCATCATCACAATGCAGATTCCTCACCTCTGAGGTCTAGTGGAAGACTATCACATGGTGAAGTTGAAAACCACCTTCATAAAGATCTCCAGGTAGAGGGACAGTTCTGCCTCCAGTAGCACCCTCCAGTGTGATTCCACTCCCAAATACAGCTGGTGAAAAATACATACAAATGTATGTCTTTATGGTGGCAGCATAATCCTGACTCAGATACTAGACAGAGAGGGTTTTTTTCATCCATTTTGACAGGCTAGGCTTATGCTTTAATGCCTGAGTAGTATTGCGTTATCTATGTGTAATTTGTTTTCACCAATTCCTTCATTCTTTCATAAATAGGTTGTTTCCAGCTACTAATTTGGGGATGGATATGGTTAATGGCAGAAGAATTACTCTCTGCCAAGAACTAAATCCCCACAACACATTTCCCTCCCATAAAAAAGCCTCAATTTACACTTGACAACATTACTCTGTTTAAATCATGTGTGATGAAGTCATTGGTCATCCTGAAAATTGACATTTTCTCAGTCTATCCTGATGGGCCAAATAGTGTGGAGCTAGGTTTGATATTATTTATATTTCTAACAGGATTGCCATAAAGGGAAGTTTATGGTGAGCAGGAAATCTGCTTCTTGCACATGAGAGAGCAAACACAATCACTATGTGTTGTACAAGAACAGCAACAGAAGTCAGGGTGAGCTCTATTATAAAACACGTGGTGATGTTCCAGGTTTTCACCCAAATACATTGCTTCTATAGTACATGAACTTTTATAACATTTCATTCCCAATTCTACGCTGCTCATACACGTGTCTATTACCCCACAAAAGTCTATATTTAAGTTTAGAAAGGCATTAAAACAATGAAATTTTCATCTCTTATCCTCAGTTGTATTTCATTTGTTATGTGCCAAATACAAGACTGTATACCTTCCATAGGCAATGGTGTAGTTTGATGCCTACATTACAAATCCAGTTATCCTCATAGCCCACAATGGATTCTATATTCACCTATGCCACATGTAAAAAAGAAAGTTTAATATATGTGCAACAAGTTATAAAGCCATCACTAGACAGACATTCTGTTACAATTCAACATCACTTGCTGTATACAGTCAAACAAAGCCATTGCTCTATGGAGACCTTTCTTAAACTTACTGGTGAGAGTCTGCTTATGCATGTGATTCCTACATGTGCTGGTCAGCGTCTACTGAGGTGATTTCTCAATAATAACATTCCTACATTTACTGGTCAGTGTATACGAAAAGCCTTTCTCAACAAACGCAGAATATAACCTCAGTAGCGAAAATCTACTAAGGCTGATTCTCAATGAGGACAATTCATCCTGTGGGTATACAGAGAGTATCAAATCAATTTCAAATTGAGGTCTGTTGCTACACTTGCTTGTCAGATTATATTGAGGCTATGTCTCAATGAGTGAAATTTCTACACTTACTGTCCAGAGAATACGAAGATAGTTTTTCAACGATGGCCATTCCTACTCTTACATGTCACCATGTATTTGGATTGTTTCAGAATGAGAGAATTCCTGCACTTGATACTTAGTGAATAGGAAGGATGTTTCTCATTAAGGCAATTCCTGGTCTTAGTTTTCAGAAGATGAAGGCTACTTTTCAATGATGTTACCTTTTTCATTTTCAGATGAAAATCTAGTAAGTTTTTTTTTTTTTTTAACAGTTTGGGCCATTGCTACATGGTGATCAGAGGCTATAAAGGCTATTTCTCAGTGTGGGAAATTCTTGCACTTGATGGTCAGTCTTGTCAAGCTGTGCCTGAAAGTGTCATTTTCTTCAGTTGTGGATAAGTGTATCAAGCCTATTTCTCAAGGAGTTCCATTCCAAAAATTGATGGTCATAGTATATTAAGACTATTTGAAAACAGGAGAAATTTCTAATTTTGCTTATCCACGTCTACAAAGTCTATTTCTCAACAAAGGTAAATGCTACCCTTGCATTGCATAGCAATATGCAAATAATTTTTAAAAAAATATTTTATTATTTATGTGCAAAGAGAAGAAGATAGAGAATAAGAGATAGAGGGAAAGAAAGAGAAATGTGCCAGGGCATCTTTCTCCTGCAAATGTCTTCTATATGCATGGACCACTTTGTTCATCTGTCTTTATATTTGCACAGAACAATTAGATTAAGGTCATCAAGCTTTCAAGGAAGCACTTGACCTTTAAACACAAAACCATTACTTGAGCCCAGCTGCATTTCTTTTCTTAAATTTAGATTTAATAAAATCTGTAATGGAATGAATAGTCTCGCTCCACATGTGATGCATTTATCACTCCCTCATTTCTGGCTCTATCTCTAATTTCAAAGAACTCTTCCAGATGTAAACTGGCCTGGATATTCTTGATGTAGCAGTGCCTGGCGCTACCTATGCAAGGCCATCATAATGGGCCTGAGTTGCCCCTGTGAGGACACTGAATTACAATCTCTCCTTCTTTGAGATTATATTGTGTGCCAGAAACTCAAAGTTTCTTCTCATTTTTTCTACATTTGTCCTGCTACTCTTCTACACATCCTTGGTATAGTCTGGATTGTGAGAATGAATTCAAGAATGTTTGCATAAATCTATACCAGACAGAATTATAGGTGACAACGCACAAGACCAGTTTACACATGGGACAGAGATTACACTGAACATTCACCCTGACTCATTCTATACACATGGGGACGTGTCAACAGAGCTCCAATCCTAGTGAAATATCTATAATCATGGTAACATATATGTACCTGTTCTAACTTAGAAGTTTGTCAAGTATAAATATCAGCTCATGTGTTACAAACATAGATAATTAGATTTGATGCTGTTAATAATAAAATTATGCTTTCTTGGCACAGGAATAACAGCCTTAATCTTGGAGAGCAACTTTAGAAAGACTCTGTGAATGGAGTGACATATCCATTGGGGCACATGACTTGTGCTTCACCATCTGTTACATGACAGTGGATGCCAGTGTAGGGATGGCTGTTTTTTCCATTGAATCTTGATGCGCTCTCTCATGTGAAGAAAATCAAGTTTCTGTTTCATATCATGCCGCATTTAACATCATATCATTATTGGAATATAGCCAGGCCAAACAGCTCAACAGTGTATGACACATAGGACAGAGAAAATTTGTGTAAACTCTTTACAGGAATAATGAGCTCATTCCACATCACACAAACAGGGAATCATTGGGACTGTATATCTTGATTTTTGGACATGACAGATAAAGTGGAGCAAAGAATCAGGTGTTGGGAAAAGAAACCCTTACACCCTGAAACATATTGACTTCAAAGTTGCTCTGAATAACAACAACAAATAAAGGTGGGGGGAGAATTTCCTGTTTCATCTTCTACAAAGGATGGAAATAGAAATCTCCATGGTGAGATTCTGAGTCTGACTTAGGTCACTAACATAAAGATTTCCTGTTACATCAATTATCTGAAACCAGCAGTTGTATATGGATTTATTTCAGGATGATCATCAGAAAACATTTAATCTCTCCCTGGCCTTACCGTATTGGTTTTGTATTCAAAATATTTTCACAAGGTTTTATAAAACATTATGAATGGGATATAGAGCAGAGTGAAACTTGGGTCTGCATTGGTCTTTTGGGTCAGGATTCAGAGCATGGTATTGGAGGAGAACATAGTGTTTGGCATTGCATTTTGGTTATAAAGGAGCATGGACTTCTGTGGTGGTAGTGGTGTGTGATCCGGAGGATCTTGTCCTGGGCCAGAGACATAGTAATGGTTGCCTTTTTCAGCTGGAGTGACACCAGGTTTGGGTCAATGTTCGTGCATTGTAGGATTTTCAATATGTTCTGGGACTGCATTACACTCAGCATGTTGTGCTCCACAAAGATTTGCAGTGGAGTATGTCTTCCAGCTTCAGGTATTGCCAGGATCTTAGAAATTGAGTGTAGGATGTCCCCAGCATCCCTATAAGATCCCAGAGCTAAAAAGCTCATAATTCATTATGGGTCCTTTTACTATGGAATCTATAAGTTCCTTCTTTAGTATGCAATATTATTCACCACAGAACCACAGGAACCCCTGTATCCCCTAGAGCTCTTCCAGCTCTGTTACCACTCCATAAACTCAGTACATTTCCAACAAACACAGCTCTGGCATAGAACTTAACACACCCACCAGGCCCCACTGTGACTGTAGATTCCATACTTGTCATCTGATCTATTTTGCAATCCCTCCATGACACTAGGAGCACCCATCACCTGATTCAGGCCTATAGTCCCAGTACAATGCATGGGTTTCTCTGAGAAATATTATTAAAGGGTAATAAACAAATGAAAGTGTACAAGTGAGTATATTAAAGAAACTGAGGTCCAGTGTTCTTACATGAAGTGTGTTCCTGTCCTTCCAAAATGTACCTGCATCAAAACATCCGGGAATGAAGACAGTGTTGGTGGTCTCATTTATGAGGTGGGATGTCCAGGCTGTCTTAGGTTACAGATATCTATCTCAGCCACATGTGTGCCAGGAACCATTCAGCCTGTCAGAGCAACAAAATCAAACACACAAGAAGGGAAATTACTGAAATCTGTGAATATAGGTTCAACTGACTTAAGGCATATGTCCAGGGAGCTCCATTAGATAGAACATGTGGGGATAATGAAGCAAGACAAGATGGCTGGCTGAGGGAAAGGTATTTATCCTTTAGCATCACCAAAAATATGTGATATAGTAATGATTTCATATTGGATTTCTCTAATTTTCATACAGGAATAATGGGGAATGTCAGAAGTAAAGGTCTGAGGCAACAAAATTATAGTTGGATGTAGTCGTCTTTTACATGAGTATCTGTTGTTCTAGGGTGAGGACATGAATGTAACTCTACAGTGCATTCAAGTGCATGGTCATGATACTGGAGTTTCTGTATGTCTGAGCATGTTACTGACAGAAGCATATTCCCAGTTCAGTGTGTTATTTTGTGTTTTTCTGTCAGATAAGATTTTAGGAATTGAAGAACCAATATTTGTTCCTGATAACAAACCCACTGGGTATCGGCTCTTTAAGGACACAAAACTTACCTACCCAAAAGTATGGTACCTTTACACCAGTGGTTATGAAGACAGAGGTGGGTACCCCAATCAGGATGTGTGACTGTGCCCATCATCTAAGCACCTCATCTCACATCCTGCACAAATGCACAAATCACTGTCACCAGGGATGTGAAACATGTTTTCAGGCATGTGGGACTTCACACTTTCAAAACATTAAAATGGCCTCAGCTCTCTAACATGATTATATCCCTGAATTCTACAGCAGTTTCTGCTAATTGTTACAAACAAAACTGTAAAAGCTCTCAAAGTTTGATTAATTTATTTTCCAACATTTTGGAGGGATTCATATGGCAAGAAGATTTATCAGTGTCAGTTTATATCAGTATTGGTGTTTAGCAACTATTTACAGAATATTAATTTCAGATAATCATCTGATACAATACACATTTTATAGCGACCTAAAATCTGCATTGCACTTATACATATAATTTATATTCACTATTATCAAAATTTATTTTGAGGAATACACAATTTAAAAAGACACATTGGTGTTTTGTTGTGCATAACTGCAGGGTGGTGGAAAAAGATAGTCCACTTACAAAATTAATAAAATATTTTATTTTTCTCTCTATTTCTGAGGGTACAAGTCATCCCAGGGAGAAAAAAAGTGGAGTGACCCTGGTCTTTTGTTGCCACATGATCAAAACTCCACTACTTATGAGGAGTTCAATTCTCCTCATATTGGCAACATATCTATAAGAAGAAAAAGAAGTGATTTTATTCTCACAATCGCATTGTAACACATATACACCATCACTCAAACACTTAAAAATGATCCTTGCAAGTAGCTACTTAGGGCCTAGAGGGATTCCATGGTCTCAGAAAATCTCTTCAAAATGCAAGGGAAATAACGTTAAGCATCAAAATTCAGAATGAATAATTGGAAATTCCAACAATCATACAATGCAGATTTCTAGATATGGAATAGTTAATATAGCTCTAACATTAGTGCTGTAGGTAATCATTTCCAGAATATATGCCTTGGAGTTAGGAAAATTTTAACATGTAATCTATGGTTTTATAATTTCAATATATAATATCCCTCTTCTAACTAGAAAACTACTGCATGAAAAAAGTTCATAGTATTATCCAACTTCATGCTGCTATTATATCTGTCATTACCTCTCCTAAAAAAAATGAGAAGTTACATTTAAAGTGAAGTTAATTTGAATGGGATACACCCATGTATATATTCATATGCCTACAAATAAAAACTGATTTAAAATTGAGCGAATATATCTGTAGGAGAAAATAGTAATTGTCCTGAATGGAGAGATTAGAAAACAGTACAATTCCTTGTGCATGTATAGATGCTACCAGAAGGGTAATGATGAGACAGAGTCCAGATAAATTCATTACTCTGAGGTGATTTAGGAACAATAGATGACTCTCGCTGGTACCCAAATGGGTCTTTTTTTTTCTATAAAGTTTTTCCATGGACAAAAATTTTATGAGCTTTACACAAGTTTCTATTAAAAAAAAACTCATTTCTGTTATAGTGTGTGTGTGTGTGTTTGTGTGTGTATGTGTGTGTGTTGTGGGTATTGCCCATCAGGGAAGCATTTATTCTCAACAGCTTCCTTGTTTTCCCAAACTTATAGCCACCAACCACTATGAATGGATAGAACTTGGTGTCCTTCCAGAATTCCTATTCTGCTATTCAAATCCCAAAATGACCATACAGCAAGATACCCCTTAACAAGACACTGACCAACAAGTTCAAGAATTGCCCAACTGAGAGATAGTCTCTATGGACTTTGCTCACAATGTGTAGCAATGGCCCTAATTATAAGTATGCCTTAGTAGACTTTGATCTGAAAATAGATGATGTAACATCACTGAAAAACAGCCTTCATAGTCTCTGAAAACTAAGAACAGAAATTGCTTTGCAGGACAGTACCTTACCCTTTGCACCATGTCTCCAACCCAAATCCTTGTCTTCAAGAGGAACTTAAGATATTCCCAAGCTGCATGAGGTTTTATTTCTCTTTGTTCTTATGTTTAATCTCCTCTGTCAGTCCCTCCAGCTAGGAAAGTTGCAAGATCAGATGAAGAGCATATTTAATGTGGTGTGTCTGGTTCTTTCAGGACTTGGAGAAGCAGGGTGGGTCAGGGTGGTCTGATATCGTCAGAGGCTCTGAGTGATCCTGACATCCTAACACACTGTGTCTTCAAAGCACACACACACATAAGGGAACAGAGGATGTGGGGAATCTGAGTCCTTAAGAGTGACTACAATTTTGAACGGACTAAAGTTCCCATGGAGAAGAGAGCCTGACTTGCCCAAGTGTGCACACCAAGGATCTATATCTGCTGTGTCTGATTTCCTGATACAATTTTTATCTACCATTTTTTAAAATCTTGTTTTCATTTTCCTCATATGTCCTTTGTAACCTTGAACCATTCGCCCTGCATTGTGAGAGAAGCAAGGAGGCCATTCCATCTTTCCACATTAAGATCACCAGCCAGAGAATATTCTTACTCTACTAGAGGAAAAAGTTCCCCAACCGCTGAAGCATGGAGATTACAGCCAAAAACATGGACATAAAGTTAGGGTAAAGAAGACATTGGTCACTGAAGGTAGTTCCAAAGTAGAGAACCCTTACTTGGGAAAATGAATCGGGAATGGGCTTGCCAAATGACTATAGAAGGACTATGGAAGCACTGGCTGTAATTTGTATGAGAAACAGAGATACAGAGACAGGCATTTACTTTTAATTTGCTCTTTGTTTTGGCGGAATCAGCCTATGATGGAAATTATCTGTGGCTGTCATTATTTTGACTTGAGTATATTTTCATAGCTTCACTAACAAAGGATGCCTGCTCATCTCAGAATGGTCAGATAACAGTAGCAAGTGAATATAGTAAGTACACCTCAAAACTACAATGCCACCTTCTCCAGAATCTATCACACAAAACGAACATCCCTCTTAAAGTTTCTACAACTTACAAAAAATTTCACACCAACTTTCCCACTCTCGCAAAAGAAAGGCCCACAAATATAAAAGAAGTTAACAGAATTCCAAACACATTGGACCAAAGGAGAAAGTCTCCGAGGTATATTGTCATTAAGACTCTAAACATTGACATTAAAGAGAAAGACCTAAAATCAGCTAGGGAAAATTAACACATCACATTTAAACATAACCCCATCAGAATCACTTCAGACTTCTCAGTGGAAACCCTGAAAGCCAGAAGGGCCTGAAATGGAACACTGCAAACTCTAAGAACCTATGACTTCCAACCCAAACTACTGTACCCAGCAAAAGTATCCCTCATAATAGATAGCACAAGAAAAACCTGTGACAAAACTCAGTTTTACAACTATATGAACACAAAACCAAACTTACAGAGAGTATTTCAGGAAATTCTCTGCACAGAAAAAAAAAAAATTAATCAACTCAAGTGCCTACAAGAAGCAAATCACAATAAAGTAACTCAGAGGAGGCACAAAAAGCATCAAACCCATGAAAACACAAAACCACATAAAACAAAATAATATAGCAGGGATCACATTAAACCACATAGTCATTACCCTAAATACCAATGGTCTTAATTCACCAATCAAGAGACACAAGCTAACAGGGTGGGTCAGAAATTAATGAATTGGAAACTATGAAAATTGATGAAACAAAGAGTTGATTCTTTGAAAAAATAAACCAGATTGACAAACCCCTGGCCTATTTGATACAGCAAAAAAGAGAGCTGTATCTAATTTTAAAAAATTATAAAGGAAAAGGAGAGATCACAACAGACATAAGTGAAACTGGGAGAATCATCAGGTCTAACTTCCAATCCTCTGCTACCCAAAATTGCAAAATATAGAGGAAATGGATAAATTCCAACACATACCATCTACCAAAGCTAAACTCACAGCAGAGGAAACTCCTAAACAAACCTACCACAACCATCAAAATTTTAAAGGTAATAAAAGACCTCCCAAAAAAGCAGAGTTCAGGAACAGACTGCTCCTCACCTGGATTCTATCAAACCTTGATGGAAGAACTGAAACCAAACTTTTGCAAATGTGCCAAACAACTGGCAAACAGGGAAAGTTAACCAACTCCTTATATGAAGCTACTATCACTCTAATACCAAAACTATGCAGAGATGCCAAAAGAAAAGAAAATTATAGGCCTATTTCCCTGATGAACCTAGATACAAAGTTATTGAATGAAATCTTTGCAGAGCAAATTCAACAACAAATCAAATCCATTATTTACCATGATGAAGTGAGATTCATCCCAGGAACACACAGTGGTTCAACATATAGTAATATGTCCATGTAACACAGCATATAAACAAGGCTAAACACACACAAAAAAAACAAATGATAATTTATATAGATGCAAAAAAGGCCTTTGTCAAAATACAACATGACATCATGTTCAAAAAGTTGGGGAAAATCACTATGGTCTGTTTATATCTCCTAACGTCCAAATAATACTTAATGGAGAGAGACTGGAGGAATTCCCATTGAGATCAGGAACAAGAGACAGGATTTCACTCTCACCTCTGCTCGTCAATACGATACTGGAAGTCCTAGCTCAAGCAATAAGACAAGAGAAAAAAATAAAGGGGATACAATTTGGAGATGCACAAAGTCAAGAAGATGATCCTGCTGCTGGCATCTGTATCCAGTTTCAGGTTTTATCTCATTATCTTTGTGAAATCTCATGTTCCATTTGATTCTTAATTTTATTATTGGAGTCAGAGTCCCATCACTATTCTTGTACAAATTTCTTCAATTCTCACAGAAACGTTCACAGTTACCTGGCTTTACATTTAGTCAACTATTTCAAGACAATACCTATGAGTGATTTCACAAAGACATAGACTGGTGGTGTCAATTTATAAGTGAGATTTAGGAACATAAATCAAATATCAGTGACTATAAACATGGTAGGCATATATTTAGAAATAATAAAAAGGATTCTTACCATGTCTGATGGTGTGAATTACAATGCATTCACATAAAGTATGTAAATACATAACAAATTACACCCAGATTTCATGTCTAGGGAAATATTCTTGATTAGAATATAGGTATCCATATTTTCTTTTTTTCACATTTTTGTGAAATACTAAGAGATTCCCTTGAGATGTATATGAATAATTGGTTTTGTATTATTAATATCAAGTATATTCTACAGAATATAAAGGATACTTGCCTGAAAAGAGTAATGACCCCGTTTTGATTCTGTAGAACTCACATAAAGCCAAATGCAAAAATTGGCACATGGATCTAGAGTTAGTTTGCACTGGCAGGAGGTCCTTGTGGGTCCATTCTCTCTCTCTCTCTTTTTTTTTTTTACCTCTCTCCAGCTGTCAAATAAATAATTTTTATGTCAAAAATGGGCAGGAGAGAGGGCTCAGTGGTTATGGTGTTTGCCTGCAAAGCCTATGACCTATGGCTGATTCTCCAGAAACCACAGAAAACCAGATGCACAAAGTGGTGTAGGCACCTTCAGCTTATTTGCAGCTTCTAGAGGCCATGGTGCACACACTTCCTCTCTCTCTCATTCTCTCTCTGTAAGTAAATTTATGTATTTATTTTTTAATATCCTAAAGGGGAAATGCAAATGTAGAGTCATACATAATATAAATTTCAGCAATAGTTACATTATTGCAAATGGTAAAATTTTTGAAATTGCCTTTTAAAATTATGAATAAGATATTAAAAATATGTATACAGTCTCAAAATTGGAAGGTCACTTTGGAAACACTGAGTTCTTGACATGAAATAGTCATTGATCTATGGCCTACTGTGTCCCACAGGTCCTCATTGGAGGGGCTGCTGTCCTTGACACATTTCATAAGTACCATGCTGTGTCATGTGCACAAACTAGTTTCCATTTCGTTTAAGCTTCACTTACTATAATTTCATTAGTGAACGGAAGCAATTCAACAGTAACTTGAAACAAAGATGTACTGAGAAACCACAAACAAATAGTCAAGGTCACCTATGAGATTATTCCACACCAACAAAGAAAGAAATGCCATGGCAATAAACTGATGATTTTGCAAAGGACAGAAAATGCTATGAAGACATAAAGGTTGGAATAAGAAAACATTTGTGAACTTGACTATGTCTATTCAAGTATTTCCATGAATGGCCATAGAACACCCAAACACCTGAAGTGAGAAATAACGAAGAAACAGATCAAATCAGTTTAAGTTCACACAGTGGATTCAACTTTGTATGCTAAAGAGAATGGGTTTTCTTACACTTCTGCTATGGATACAACTGGAAAATTCCTCCAAATGGTCTCTGAACCTGAACTATGTAATTAACATTAAAATTTTCAATTGTACTCATTTTGCTGTGACCAGAGTTGATAGTGTGTCTCACTGTAAAGCAGACAGAAAATGAATTTGTCCTCTACCTGTTTTTTTGTAATATTGGATTTAAAATAAACCATGAGAACTATAGGGGCAAACTAGGTTCTGGGTTGGTACTAGATGACAGGCAGAAGATCCCAACATTTTATTACCACATGCAAAAGTGGGTACAGCAGTGTGAGGTTATTGGGTGGCATTCAAGAAATGAATGTTTTTTGCTCTTTTATATGTGCCCTAAGTATCTAGCATTTAGAGACATAGGCCCTGTTTTGTTTTGTTTTTTTCATTTGCTTGATACCAGGTCTTTGAAAAGCACCAGTACCTAGTAGGATCCCTCATACATCCCAAGCCCCTCATTATGGAGTAACACATAGTCTTCTATTTCATGTTACAGTCCAGGACCTTCACTCAGCTGTATATATTGAGAGGGCCCTGGGCACTGAGATCATATTATCTACCTCATCCATGCACAGCCACTAGTGCCATGGTAAGCTCATCTGCCCATATAACCTGTGCTTCAGTCTCAAGTAGCCCCAGTGTTAATCCCCATGGAACTGCAGCATCCCACAGACCTCTGAGTACTTCCACCAACCTTGTTGTTTCTAAAATTCCAGTAACATTCCGCAACCACAGTTCACATTCACAATTTAATATTTATTCCAGGCCATGTAATCTTTCCCAAGCACCTGTGTGATGATAGCTTCCCTCCCAGTTCTCTCTTCCACTGGCATCACTTCAGAAACCCAGTACCAGACTCAGAAATTAAAATGTATGGCCTCATTACCACTTTTAGCTCAAGAACACTTCAGGACTCTATATACATCCCAATTCCCAATGCAGTTGCATACAATTGCCAGTGTCACACGTTCACACATAAATCAATCACAACCCTATGAGTATTTCAGCAACTAATATTGTCCCTATACAGTCACCTAGCAACTGCTATGACCAACAGAAGTCCAACACCATCCAGTACCCATCTGGAACATGATACAAATCTGATGTAATCCAAGGCTAATCCTAATTGAGGTCATGTCCCAGCCTGGAACCACTCATCCCAGTAACAGCATTCAGATTCGTATAAAATTCCAGGCTCTGCCCTCTGATCCTTGGTATCATCCTTCAGTCCAAGAAACTTCATTCAAACACACATTAGGACCACTGCTTTTCATCCCACCCTTAATATTCCACACGTACACCTGCCACCACACTGGTATAATTTCGCAATAATTCCATGCCCCTGACCTCCACAATCATCCCTTTGCTCTTTGAACACCCCCCCCCCAACAACAAATTTCTCTAAATCTTCTGGTGCCCCTGTGACCCTAGAGTGAAGTACTTATCCCTCATCCACCTGTGCACTGTGTTATCATACTCTAGTACTAACTGCAGTTCCAAGCATCCTTTTCAACATCAACTTTCCAAGTCGTAGCTTTTCCACACCTCAACACCAACTTCAGACTTTGATATCATTGCTATAGTCATTTTATAACCAGCTCCTCAGATTCCAGAATTGACCCCAGGTCTTGGTTTCCCATGTAACATAAAACAGATGTATGTACCAGAGTTTGTCCGTGTTCCCTAGACCATGTCAAAGTTAGTAATATCTGATAGGCATATCAATGAGACTCATCTTGTATAAGCAATGCCATGGATTACGGAAGTCACTTTGACAAGACTCAGGTAATAAAATGACACATAAATTGTAGTGGACACCTACTCCATTGTCCATTGTGGAACTCAGAACACATGAGTGAGGAAGTATTATGGTCCTTGATATTTCAGGTGTGTTTTTTTAATGCAGATCAAATTAAGCTTTCATGTCCTCACATCCCCTTCTTCACACTAAATTAATTTGGGAATTAAAGCAAGTTAAAGCAGCCCCAAACACCATTTACCAAAAAGGAAGTATTGACAGAACATGAAGCAAACTGTCACCATGACCAGTTGGATTGTTCCACATCTTTCACAAATGGGCTTTAACTGCATCCTCCAACCCATATTTGCTACATAAAGAGCACTTCACTGAGCTTCCTCAGAAGAGTGGAGACAGGCACCAGGAGAATGAACATTCTACTGCTGGCTGCAGCTCTCAGCTGCCTGGTTTATGCACAACAGCAACCTTTGAAGGTACCATGTCTAACATGAGCTATAGGAGTAGAGCTGATGATGGCTCTGGGTGGGCCACCCTTCTACATGGGCCTCAGTGTCATTAGATAAGGTCATTGTTTCACTTGACTCTCTTTTATTAAGCCATCCTGTCTCAGTACTTTTAGTATTTACTAGTTTATATTTTCTTTGCTTTGAGGATGGTGAGCAGTATATTTTTGTATGAAACATACTTGCACATTTTCTATTACTATTTAACATGAATAAGAGTGTTTTAAATGTTGTAATTTCATACTGAAAATATCACAATATCAGTGTAGATATAAGGCACTGTATTTACTTTTTGCTTTTGCTGTTCTTTGGTAGGGTCTCAGTGTAGCCCAGGCTGACCTGGAGTTCATATGTACTCTGAGGCTTACCTTGAACTCAGGGAGATCTTTTCTATCTCTGCCTTCAGAATTCTGGCATCAAATGGGGTTTGCCACCCTGCCTACTAAGGCACAGTGTTTCTTACATATAGAGGAACATATCAAGTGAAATGGCTCTTCCATCTTTACAGAATTCTGAATGGATTTCCAAAAAAATACATCATCTAACCAAGTCTGATGGAATAATAGACATGCATGAAAGTTGGGTTTGGACCACATGTGTCCGTTGTGTTTTGTAGTTATTCTCCTGTGGAAACTAGATAGGCTATATCAGTCATAATGCTTAATTCATTTTAATAATTCATAAAGTCAGCTTCAATTTAAATTCCATATTTTTCTTGCACATTGAGTCATTCTCTTGACAGTCCTTCTAGAAGAGTCAGGCACAATATATTAAAGAAAGGTATCTGCCATCAAAAAGAGATTTGCTTTCAGCCATGTTTTGATGATATTTACTATTTTTACCTTAATTTTTTTTTTAGGTACAGAATCCCATGACATCTCTTTGTAGTTACAACTGTGTTTTGGGCTATACAAAGAATAAGATGAGGAAATAAAGTCTCTACACTGAATTAACTTTTCTCACTTCTATTATGTGTGTCATAAAAGAAAGTTAACGATATTAATGAGTACATATACTTGGGTTGTGAGAGATCATATTAGAACTTGTTTTTAAAAACATAACTATAAGGATGTTGCTAAGATTTCATGTAGCTGCTTGACAAAATTGAATCTATATTCATATTGATAGTACTATCTGGTGTTCATTGGATTGAACCATTTTCTAAATTTGCATAATGGCTGTAATCCATAAGAATTAGCAATGAAACCTCTCAAACAGATTAGGTGCTTTATAGTTTTTCCATGAGGAAAATATGATTCACTAGTGACAGTACAATTTGCAGAGCAAAACAGGAAACCTGGCTATGCATACCAAGTGAATATTCTTGTTTCAGTTTTCAGGGGATTTTCAAACCCTTTACCTGGCCCCCAATTAACTGTCAGCAGTAAATGAAAATGGGCTGTTCAGGCTTTACTTTCGAAATATTTCATTTTATGATGGTTATAAAAAAATGTCTATGGCATTTTATATGAGGTAAGTCAAATAAGTTCAACTACTAAAACTGACCTATTTAAATGCTAACCTAAATTGTTGTATCATATTTACATTGAAATATCTCATGTTGCATGAGAATTTGAGTTTCTGTGGTAATTCATGCAACCTGAAGTTTAGAAGTTGTGGTACAATTCCGTACCAGCCAGAAGACATTGTGTAATACCTTGAAGATGCTCAAGGTGGAAAATCATGCTGAATTCCATTCATTTTAGTCACTACTTACAGATGGTGAGAAAAGTTCATTCTGTGTAAACCTACAATTTGGAGAAAGTCCACCAAACCCAAGGACTATAATTGGTTTTTATTCCTTTGCTTTATGGATGTAGGGTCTCATGTGCCTCAAGCTGGCCTCATCTTTAGCTGAGGATTACCTCGAAATCCTGAGCCTCCTTTATTCCCATCCCAAGTGCAAGGACTATAGCAAGCAGTGTGCTCCCATAGCAAGAGGCACTTGCCTTATTAATACAAGTAATGTTTAGTGAAGATTCCATAAAGTTGTAAGAGTAGGAAGGCATGGTGAAACACAGTCATATTCCAGGATGTCAGTGATTAATACAGGAATATCTCCACCACTTTGGATATGAGAATTTTACATACCGAGTTCTAGAACAGCTAGTGTAAAAATATATACCAGATCCAGCCTGGCAAATGACCATGCACTTCATTGGCATGAAGAACAGAGGAGAATCTGCTCCTCATCATGGTGGAGGACATCCTCATCTGCAACTCACCACTCCTCGACCTGGGTAAATATATGGAGCACTCTTAGTATAAGAGAGGCAATATAATAAAACTTTGGGATGAATTACTGACATTTTACAAGCACACATGATTAAAATTATAATTCAGAATGGCCTCAGATTTTGTGGATGGGCACCTCACACTGATAATTCTTCTTAGTGGAAAGAGAATAATGAATTCTTTGCATAAAAGTGGTAATAACAAAAACATTGGCAGCCATATGCATATTTATAGCAAACAATCAGAACATCAGGGCAGGATGTATTGCTTAGTGGTTAAGGCATTCACTGCAAAGCCAAAGGAACCAGGTTTGATTCCCCAGGACCCACTTTAGCCAGATGAACAAGGGGGCACATGCATCAAGGGTTTGTCTTCAATGTCTGTAGGCCCTGATGAGCCCATTTTCTCTCTCCTTCTCTGTCAAATAAATATATAAAAATAGAATAATTTTAAAATTCAGAACATCATTTGAACCTAATAATGTGGCACAACCTTAATATGCTAACCCTTGCCAGAAATCACAACCAATATGTACTAGCATTCGGGACAAGTAGAGGTTCAGGGATAACCTAAGCTACATAATGACTTCAATGATAGCTTCAGCTACAATTGTGTTCTCATTGGACCCAGTTGACATCAACTCAAAATAATACCTTTCCCCAAACTATTCTCAAGAGACATATTTATGTTGAAAATATGTTCTGAGCTGTCTTGGAACATTTGACTCAGTCCTATCATTAATATAAGAATTGAGACATGCTGGCATATGTCTGTCACCCCAGTGCTGGGGAAGCAGAGAAGAGAATATGAGCAAGATATTTTGCTTTACAAAGCCACACTAATCAATGGAATTTCAGCTCAGTGATAGGTCTTGTGTGGCCATGTGTTGCTGATGAAAACACTCACACACATGTTCAAGCTTTATATGCACACATGCATACACACAGGAATGCATACTGAATAAACTTATGTATTCAATAAATTAATAAGCAACAGGAAGAGGAAAACCAGAAGGCAGATATAAAAATGAGAAACTCAATTCAATTACTGTATTTCAGATGTTTTCAAAGTGTATGCATTCAGATAAAGTGTGTTTGACTTGCCCCCTGGTGTAAAGTGAAAGAGGATGGTTGTTGAATGTCGAACTGTAAAGGAGAATGCGAAGGAGCTGCAAACACCAGGTGGCACAGGAAGTCACATCGAAGTGTGGGACAATTGTCAGAGGAAGTTGATGTGAGAAAATAGTAAAGCTGTGAAAACACAGTTTCCTTTTAGACTGTCAACTGTAATGTAATCCTGCTACTTCCTCAAGTAAAAGTGATGTGGAATATTAGTTGATATGTGCTGGATGTCTTCTAACCTTATTTAGGGAAAATGGAGCATGTCGACTCTACAGACTTCAGGCAGCCAAGTACAAACCTCTGACTTTTGCCGATATATGTAAGTCTTTCTTTTCTTAGTATGGCTTGAAAAAACCTTCACAGGGTATTTTCCTTCAAATTGGTATTATGTGCTATCCTTTCACTTTTTTCAATATCTGACAGATGAGTATTTGTGCTTGAGAGGTTAACTTTTGACCTTCTCTCAGGGAACAGACCACAAGGCATTAAACCAGTTGAAAGGAAAATTAACAACCCAAAGGGTCTTTGGCTCCTTGATAATTCATATGATTCCTATCCAAGAGTCTGGATCCGACAATTTTATAATAAAGATGTAGGTGGGTATAATTATCATGACTACCTGCTATTGACGTAAGCATCTTAGTGTAGCACCACATCTCACATCCTGCAACAATCCAAAAATAGTATACCAACTATGCACCACATGATTATAAGTATGGATGCTTCAAACATGCACATTATAAGAATGAATTGAATGCAGGGCTTCACAAGAATGGCTATCTAAATTCTACAAAAGGTTGATCCTTACTACAAATGCATATTGTGAAATTCTCTAACCTCAGACAGTATTCATTTAACTGAATACTTAAGGAAGACATTATAGCGTTGTTTTTGGCTTGGGCTTGTACAATTATTGATAGAAGGGAAATCATGGAAAATTGGTGGGAGAGAGTCATCTTATATTGGCAATTTATACAGCTTCATTTATATATACCATGCATTTTTTTCTAAATTTGCTTTGATGTTTCTTGATTAGTGGCAACTTAAAGAGTAATAGTGAGTGTACCTCTCAGCAATTGTGGAGGGAAAAAAAAAACAGATGTGTTACTAAACTCTCAAGGTTATACAAACAAAAGATCATTTTTGCCCTTTTTATAGAAGGGTTAGTCTGTGAAAGGTAGAAATTTTGAATCCGGACCATTGATGATTTACAACATACTGATGATGTCTGAATTGCCTTGGGAGGACTGTACATTTCATAGCAAAAAAAAAAAAAAAATGAAGAAAACCAACCCTGTTCATAGTATGATGTTCGCAGACATACTGGACACCCTTAGAAATGATCTCAGCTTTTAGAGTTTGTCAACTTTTGTGAATCACATTCTCACAAGGAAGTTAGCTTCACAGTAGTGATTGCAGTTTCTTCGAATTGATGCAACTGATTTAAATGGAAGTTCATCCAATTTATAGTATGAGTCCCTCATCTAAAATACATTACAATATACAACATAAAGATAGGCATTGATTATTTTTCCGTAAAAAGTAAGAGTGGTACATACACACTGTATAAATTTAAAGGCATAATTTAAAATTAAAATTAATACTTCATGCATTCCTAACATTAGGGTTTTGATAAATGAACAAAATGTCTTAACACTGTGATGCTTGGCATATATGTCTATGTAGAAATGGAAGCCCCATTTGCTGAGGCAGTAAGTCCTTAGTATGATTAACCTCCAAATATTGGAGAAGTGTACATCTTAAATCTTATACATGTTACACATAATGATATAGATAATGTTATTGTGTTAATTATATTTTTATATAACTGCAGATTATATGGTATACATATATGACATATGTATAACATGTTTTATCTGTATGAAATGAACATCTGTGTCTACATTATGATTTGTAACACTGATGCTAGTAGTACATACTATAACTACCTTGCATTATTAGAAAAGTGTGTGTACTATTTTCCAAAAGGTCAATACTATCTGCTATGATTGTAAACAACTGGTATACAAAAGCAAAGTTATAAACAAATTAACTATTATTCTATTTATTTTGTTTATTTAATTGGTTACCCAACATGGCTGTGTGCCACTATTGCACTTGTCTGAACATCATGTCGTTTATTTCTGAATTGCTTAGACTGTGAGTTACTTAGACAGATGTTGGCCACTTCACCCCTGGTGGCACATGTAGCGCCTTCCAGCACTAGATTGGCTAATTGTCTGGGGACTGGCTCTCCTCCTGATTCCAACCATGGTCCATGTCAACAGCATTTGGTGTCTTCCACAGTCAGGGTCTTACAATTAACCACTGGTTGGTAATCAAGTCCTCTCACAGAAATCTGTCTTGTTTGTGTTGTGAGACCTAGTAGGTCTCTCTGGTGATCAGCTCCTTGTGGATATAGAACACGTCACGGATCAGGGCCAGCACCAAAGGCAAGAAAAAACAAAAATCCAGAAATGAACCAGAAACAAAGAATTTTTTATTTTTATTTATTTGAGAGCAACAGACAGAGAAAGAGGCAGAGAGACAGAGAGAGAATGAATGTTCCAGGGCTTCCAGCCACTCAAATGTACTCCAGAAGCATGTGCCCCCTTGTGCATCTGGTTAACGTGGGTCCTGGGGAAGCAAGCCTCGAAGTAGTGTTCTTAGGCTTCACAGGCAAGTGCTTAACCATTAAGCCATCTCTCCAGCTCAAAACATGAGAAATTTGATGTTAGGTTTCATCTCACTCTCTCCTTGTCCTTCTATTCAGGTGCATCCTCTAAGGTCCTATTGAGGGTTCCACCTTTTAGTTGGACTTTCAGGATATAGGATTTTTTGGTACCAGTTCATTTTGGGTCCAGATTTGTGCCCACCCCACCTTTTCCCTTTACCCAAGCCCAATACTCCCTATTGTCCAAGCCTCAAGATGCAATTCAGTTCTGTCAGCAACTCGGGCTGATCCAGATTAGGAAATGCAGATGAGTGAGAGTATGTGGTGGTTGTCTTTCTGTGATTGTGTGAGTTCACTGAGTATGATCTCTTCTATGTTAGACCATTTTTTCTACAAATTTCAGTTTGTTATTTTTTCTTAATGCTGAGTAGAATCCCATTGTGAACATATACCACTTCTTGCTTATCTATTCATCCAATGATGGGCATCTGAGTTGAGTCCAGGTTTTAGCTATTAGGAATTAGTAGCTGTAAGTGTGGTTGAGCAAATATTTCTCAACTGAGATGAGGAACTTTTATGGTAAATGCCAAGTAAGGGAATAACAGCTTCTGCTTGTAACTCTATAGCCATCCTTTTCAGCAATCTCCAAATTGATTTCCACAACTGTTAACCAGCTGTCATTCCCACCCACAGTGAATTAGTGTTACTGTTTTCCTACAGCCTTGTCAACATTTGTTTTCATTTGATTTTTTAATGTTTGCTATCCTTACTAGTGTAAGGTGCAATCTCATAGTAGTTTTAATTTACATTTCTCTAATGGTTAGGGATGTTGAAAGTTTTACTAAGTGTGTGTTAGCCCTTTGTAATTCTTCCTCTGAGAATTCCCTATTTAGTTCTCTGCTCCACTTTTTCAGTGGGTAGTGTGATTGTTTTATTGTTTAGATTTTGAGTTCTTTAATATTCTAGATATTGGGCTTCTGTCAGTGGTATAGCTGGCAAAGACTTTCTCCAATTTAGTGGGTAATCTATTCACTTTGGTTATAGTATGTTCGTCTGTGCAAAAGCTTTGCAGCCTCATGAGATCCCATTGACTGACTGCATGTTTAATTTCTTCAGCTACTGGAATTTTGTTCAGGAAGTCTTTCCCAGTCCTATATTGTGCAGAGTGCTTCCTATTATTTCTTTGAGCAATTGAAAAATTTCATGACTTATATTGAGGTCTTTAATCCATTTGAACTTGATTTTTATGCATGGCGAAATTAGCGGGCCTAATTTCATTTTTCTACATATGGTTATCCGATTTGTCCAACACCATTTCTTGAAGATGCTGTCTTTTCTTCAGTCTACATTATGTGTACCTTTGTCAACGATCAGGCAGCTATACTTGCATGCAACTAAAGTTTGAGTCTTCAAATTTGTTCCCTTGGCCTATGTTTCTGTTTAATCCAGTACCATGATGTTTTTGTCACTATGGCTTTGTAATATAGCTTTAGATCATGTATGGTGGTACCACCAGAGGTGCTTCTTTTGCTGAAGATATGTTTGGATATCTGAGGCATTTTGTCATTCCATATGAATTTTGATATCATTTCTCAGTCTCTGTCAAGAATGATGCTAGTATTTTATTGGTATTGCATTAACTCTCTATATTGGATTGGGTAGAATTGCCATTTTCACAATATTAATTCTACCTACCCATCTTATCAAGCCCTGCTCTATTTCTTTCTTGAGTGTGTTTATGTTTTCATTATATGTGTCTTTCACATCCTTTGTTAGTGTTATTCCAAGTTTTTTTTGCTATTGAAAATGGGACAGCATCACTGATTTATTTCTTCAAATATTAGTCCTTTTCATACAGAAATACTACTGATTTTTAAACATTACTTTTGTTTTGTGCCACTTACCTGTAGGAACTTATCAACTTTAGATGTTTGGGGATGGAGACTTTTTGGTCACTTATATAAAGAATCATGTCATCTACAAATAGGGCTAACTTGACTTTTTCCTTTCCAATTTGAATCCTTTTATTTCCTTGTCCTGTCTTATTGCTAGGGCAAATAATTCCAGTACCATGTTGAAGGGCTTGGGTGAGAGTGGGCACCCCTATGTTCTTCCTGATCTCACTGGGAACTCCTTGAGTTTTTCCCCATTAAGTATTGTTTGAGCTTTAGGAGCTTTTTATATAGCCTTTATTGTATTGAGATATAAGCCCTCCATGCCTATTCTTTCCAGTGTTGTGATCAAGATGTGGTATTGTATTTTGACAAATGCCTTCTCTGCATCAATCAAGATGATCATGTGATTTTTATGGTTCAGTTTATTTATGTGGCATATTATTATGTTGACCGATCTCTGTATATTCAACTATCCTACATCCCTGGCATGGAGCCTACTTGATCAAAGTTGATAATTCTTTTGATGCATTATTAAGTTATTCAAATCTAGCAATTATACAATTTCTATTTTGATTTCTTCCATGATCCATTCATTGTTTAAAAGTGTATTGTTTTGTCTCCAGGACTTGGTGGAATTCTTCACACGTCTCTTGCTGTTGATTCCTAGCTTCAACACATTGTGATCTGTCACGATGCAGGAAGTTACTTCAATTTTCCTGACTTTATGAGAGAATGCTTTATGGCCTAAAATATAGTCAATTTTTAGAAGGTTCCATGGGCTGCTGAGAAGAATGTATATTCTGTAGGGTTGGGGTGGAAAGTTCTGTCCATGTCTGTTAGGTCTAGTTGATCTATGATGGTGTTGAGCTATATTTATTTCACTGCTGATATTCTGCTTGGATGATCTATTGGTGATAGTGGAGTATTGAAGTCTCTGATTATGATGGTGTTTGTGTTTATTTCTCTTTTCTTGTCAAGTAGATTTTGTTTTATAAATGGTGGTTCACCTGGTTAGGCATTTTTTGATAGATAATTGGATGGATGGATGGATGGATGGATGGATGGATGGATAGATAGATAGATAGATAGATAGATAGATAGATAGATAGATAGATATTGATGTGCTCATGTTGGATCATTCTCTTGATGATTAACAACTGGCCTTCTTTGTCCTTTTGGATTACTCTTGTTTTGAAGTTTGTTTTTCAGATATTAATATAGCAACACCTGCTTCTTTTTTACTTATTCATGTAGTTGGTATATTCAAACTTTCACCCTGAGGTTGTGTCTATCTTTAGTGGTGAGGTGGGTTTCTTAAAGACAGAACATAGAAAGGTTCAGTTTGTTTGTATCCATCCTGATAAGCTGTGTCTTTTGATGGGTGAGTTAAGACCACTAATATTTAAAGTTATTGCCTTGAGATTTGAATTAATCCCTGCCATGATGAGGTGTTTCATAGGGCAGGGTGCTTACTTATGTTATGTATTGTTTTGAGGATGGTTTATTTTGGTTATTGTGATCTTCCTTTTGCTGGCTCTGATTGTCATGTGTGGAATATTCCCTCATGTATTCTCTGTAGTTTTGGCTTTGTGTTCACATAATCATAGAGTTGACTTTTTTGTGGAAGGTTTTTTCTTTCACCATGTATTATGAGGGATACTTTTGCTGGGTAGGGTATCTTGGTTTTGAAGCCATAGTTTTTCATACTTTTAAGTGTTTCATTCCAGGCGCTTCTACCTTTCAGGGTTTCCATTCATAAATCTGATGTCATTCTACTGGCGTTGCATTTGTATGTCATAAATTGCTTTTCTCTCGTTGCTTTTAACACTGTCTTTGTTTTCATTGTTAAGTTTTAATGATCATGCAACTTAGAGACTTTGTCCTTGGTCCTTCCGTCTTGGTGTTCTGTGGGCCTATTGTGCCTGGATGGGTCCCTGTTTTGTAAGATTCAGAAATTTTTCATCGGAAATTTTGTTGGGTATATTTTCTGTGCCTCGAGTCTGGATTTTCTCACCTTCTGGTATGCCTATTTTATGGATGTTTGGTTGTTTGAGGATGTCTCACAGTTCACTCATTTTCTGTTCAGTTGGTGTTTGAAGTTAGCAAAGATTTTTTGGCCTCCCTATCAGTTTATTCTATCGTATTTTCCAAGTCAAAACTTCTGTCTTCCACATGGGTAACTGTGTTGGTGAGTGGTTCTAGAGAGGTGTTAATAAAAGCTATTTGAATTTTTGTTTTGTGTTGTGTTGTTTTTATTATGTTCATCTCTCTTTTGCATTTTTTCCTTTTTTTAAGGCATGGTGTTGCTATAGCTCAGGCTGACTTGGAATTTCATGATGTAGTCTCAGGGTGGCCTTGAACTCTTGGGGATCCTCCTACTTACGCCTCCAGAGTTATCCAAGGCATGCAGCACCATGCCCTGCTTTCTTCTCTTTTTTGAGAAATGATTTCAATTCATAATCTGATTTTCTTGATGCTTCCAGTAATTCATTCTTGCATTTCATTTAGACCTCATTAAGCTTAATAAACTGGTTGTTGAGATCTTCCAATTCTTGACTTACCTTCTAATTATTCATATTTGTTTTGTGGTTTCTAATGTTTTCTTCAATCAAGTGAAGCATACTGCCAAAGACTAAACACTAGGTGACAATTCTGTTCACTTTCGTTGATACAATTGTTGGTTCTTTGGTAGTTTGCATCAAGTTCAGTGATTTTTTTTTTTAAATCAGGGTCTCATTGGTTGTTGTGTTTTATTTTGAGAATAAATTTCTGATGACTTCTCTATGATTTCATTGCATGCTTCTGTAGTAGGACTAGGGATTCTTGGTGATCTCTCACTTTTCTGACTTTCATTAACTTTTTGCATTGCAAGTTTTTGTCTTTTGTCCCATTTACCCTCTGACTCAGGAGAACAGGGATGTGGGTACCAAGGGGTGAGTCAAGACACCAGAGCAAAAGGCCTGACTCCACATCTCACACAGGGGCCACAGGAATAGGAGAGGAACAAGGGAAAATGAAACTGGCCTATCTGTGCTGTGCACCCCAGGACACAGACAAGTGCAGGCAACACAGACCAGGGAGGTTGGAGGGGACCAGATACCAGGATCTGGCCTAATCAGTCCAGACCACCTCACCCACCAACACATTTTCCATGCAAGGAACGCATTGTTTTCCAAAACCTCAATACTAGCTGCCATGTCTATCAGCAACTGGTATAAAAAGCAATGTTCCACACACAAAAAAACTATTATTTTAATGTGAGAGAGGTAAGTATGAGCTTATTTGCTTAGAATATATAAAGTATGATTGAAAATTAGCAAGGCAATCTAGGAAAATACATCTTTCCTGAGCTGGTATAATATACTAGCGTGGTTGTGCATACATAGAAACTCTGGTAGAAGTTATGTTATATCCCCAAATCAACCTATGTTCAGATCATGTTAAATAACTGGCAAACAAAGATACTTTTTCTATTTTCTGTTATTGGTAAGGGGACACCTTTTCATTCAGCAAGGACAACTAGAGAGCATTAGAGTGAGGCAAGGTAAAGGACACTCAGAACCTATGATTGAAGCAAGAGCATGCTAATTATACAATAGGACAAACTAAGTGCTACGACCCATATTTTTACCTAACCCAGACAAAAATATTGTTTTTTTCTCAGGCACATATGTAAACCTTTTCTCATTGGAATATGTATCTGAGACCACAATATTCTTGGAAATCAGATATTCGGGGCAACACAATGATAATATTGTTTTGATTGCGGCAGTGTGTAAGTACTGAATATTTTGTAAATGAAAAAAAAATGTTTTCTTTGCCCCAAGATCAGTGTGTTCATGCACATTTTTTTCTGAATATAACTGGTGCAGAAACGAATTCATTCATGTATTTACAGACAGCACAATCATTGGTTGAAGGACCTGCATTTCTATATTTTCCTAAGTATATCTAAGTACAAATACTTATATACATACATATGTATCCATCCTCTCTGGGGCTAGGAAAGTCTACCATGTCAACCACACCCATTATGTCTGAAAAAGTCACTACTATATGAGACAAACTTCATGAGCTGGGGGGCACCGTGAAAATTTTTATTTGATCACTTAAAATGCAAAAAGTAAATTAAGCTGTCACTCTCCCTACAAGACATATCAAACAGGTTGATTGCCAGCCTCCTGATATTAGATGGGCCTCTCATGTATAAGGCTTATACAGTTTCTCATAATATTTTATTCTTTTTGTGGTAATTTAAGATACGGCAAAGAAAATATATTTACTGAATAGTAAAGATCGTTTCAACATTATTTTAATTTTTGAATTCCAAACTTTTTGTTGAGTGCTAATGAGAAGCTAGGAATTTGCAGAATTTGAAACTCACATCCACTCACAAGCAAACAGTGACTGTATTTTATCAAATTTGCCTCTTTTGTACTTGCATTGATAAGACAACAAATGGCCTTTCCTGTGTGCATCTTTTTTCACTACTAGAAAAATGATTCTGTGTTCCCTACTGGAGCTCCTACAGATATTATCCCCAACTTCTGGATGCCCTTTCTATGTGGCCTTCTGGAGGGAGGTTAGTTGTGCATACTGGGTGGTAACAGAGGAAAACTATGCTCATCACCATATATTCTTATGTTATTATTATATTATTATATATTCATATATAATTTGAAAACATCCCTTTCATTTTGAAAGGTTCTAAGGGACATCTCTACTGACTTTTCTTCCATAAACTACAGCAACATGTGTTGAGCTCAGTGAAGAAATGATGGCAGAATATAACAAGCTGAAAAAGAATCATGGCATTCCCAATCAAAATACTCTAGATGTCACCAAGACAGGTAAAGCCACTGTCATGTTTTCTTTGTTAAAAATAACCATGTTTTGGAGCAATTCTTTATGGTTTGCTATTCCCAATGAAGCCCAAAATGCAATAGCCTAATTCCTTAAGAGTATTAAGTAAACACAATTAACTTTATTTTCTCCACTTCATTGTATTTCTCAGACACCTGTCCTCCATGAAGACCACCATTTAGTGAGTACATAAAATTAATTTAAAAGCTCAATACATAAAAATTGGAGTTGATAATATTAACTCAATAATTCACAAGAAATTATTAGTACTTGCAAATGGAAAATTCTATGAAAGAATACAGTGTAGATCATGTAAACAATAATAAAATTGACCCAAGATAGATGTCAGGTGTATGTTACTTTAAAAACAAGTTAAGGGACTTTACAATATTTTCATAAGTTTTGGTAAGTGAATGCTTTTTGGAACACTGTTGTTACATTTCTATGATTTTTTTTTTTTGCCAATTGCCTTCTTTCCATTGAAAAATAACTATTTGTCAATGAAATTCAGCATTTCTATGGGTGGCTCCCAGGTACTTGTAACCTTCTTGGTGCTTTCTTCTTTAACCTTTAAACTATGCACAAAACTTTACAATTCTATCCTGAGTACCATAATAATCACAACTTGGCAAATCCTTGAAGATATGCAAATGTAACTTGTACATGGCTATCCTCAGATGGCCTCCTGTTGTATGAGGTTTTGTCATCATAATTTTATGCATCTTTGCTGTAAAACTCTTATATTATTTCATTTCTTCTCTTGAAAAAATCATGTACTGAACCTTGTCACCTATATTCCACTATTATTTAACATTTCTAGGCGACCTCAAGATGAGGACCACATCGACAACACTTTCACAATGGATCAAGAATCATAAAGACTCCATTCCCAATTGTACTTTCCCTTTTCAGTTGAACTCATGATCTTTCCGCTTGGTATCTCTCTTCCCCTTCTCATGCCATTTTTCATTATATGTCACATATTTTGAAAAGCTGATTCAGAAAACTGAATGCCACACTAATTCACAAAACAAAAAAATAAAATTTTGTTTTATGAACTGCATAAAAAGGGAGGACATGGATGACCTAATTAGCAGATGTTTAAAAATTAAGATGAGTGTGGAAATTGAGGAAAGGGATACAACTGACTTCACAAACTTTTTAATTATTGATATATTCATATTTAGGTAAATTATAGTCTATGACATAAGCATTCAGTAAATATTACTGATATATGCAAATCTCTGGGCACTGATAAAAGACCAAGTATAAGCAAGAGTAGCAATGAGACATAATGAGGAACAAAGGTAACAACGTGACCATTAAGTGGAGTAGTAACCCTCCTGGAGTAAATACTTTAGTAGTCCCTGAACACATGGGTACAAACAGCCCTCATTGCTAACAGCCACTGTAGTCTTTGTGCAGAAAGTGTAAGGATGACCATCTTTGAGAAACAGACTTGGTTGACTATGAACAATAATAGTATGAATTGCACTTTGTGAGAAATACGCTTCAGAGGCTATGATAAGAAAGGTTGGGAATGAGCTTTATTACGAAACAGCTTAGCAGTTTCAGACCAGAAAGTGTAAAATTAGGCATTTAAGAAATTAATATAATAGACTCTGTGTCTACTGTAGGAATTGCCCTCATTGAGAAATGAACTTGGCTGCTGCTGACCACCAACAATAAGAATGGCACTAATTAGAGAATAGCATTTGTAGCCTCTAGCTGGACAGGGTCAAAATTACTCTCATTGAATAAATGTCGTTCATAGAACCAGAAACTGAATTTTGGCACTAATTTAAAAATAGTGTCTATAATCTCTACAAATGTTGCAAGTGCCCTCAAAATTTAGCCTCAGGAGACAGTGACCTGCAAGTGGGTCAATTGTCTTCAACAATTTACCTTGTTTGTGTAATTGATTTAATAGACTGGGAAAATTAGGAAAGGGTCACATTTTAAAATGTACATGACAAGACTATGACCCACAAACATTGAAATTTCTCAGACTTGGATGTTACCTTTGTATATGTTGACTGGGAGGCATAGGAATTAGTCTCATTGAAAAATAGCCTCTATTTTTCTGAGCAGCAAGTGCAAACATGGCACTCAATAAGATAGTTCCTCACTAGTCTGTGAGAAGCAAGTGCAGGAATAGCCCCTATTGAGAAATTACCAAGCAGTTATTGATCAGCTAGTTTATTAATAACTTTCATAGAGAAATAGTCCTCATAAACAAGTTTGTGCAATAATTGCCCTCATTTAAATACAAGCTTGATAAAATTGGACGAGCAAAGGTAGGAATGTTAGTCATTGAACAGATACATCAGTATACTCGAATAGCAAGTGTAGTAATAGCCCTTATCGAAAAATTGTTTTCATAGCCTGAAAAGACTGTGTGGGACTCACTATCATTGAAAAACACTCAATAATGGGGCTGGAGAGTTTGCTTAGTGGTTACAGCACCTGCCTGAAAAGCCAAAGGACTGAGGTTCAATTCCACAGGACCCATGTAAGCTGCATGCACAAGGTGGCAAATGCTTCTGGAATTCATTTGCAGTGGCTGGAAGCCCTGGCATATTCATATTCTCTCTCTCTCTCTCTCTCTCTCTCTCTCTCTCTCTCTCTCTCTTTCCTTCATAAATAAATAAATAAATAAATAAATAAATAAATAAATAAATAAATAAAATAAGAAAAAAAACCTCAACTATGGAAAAGGATATGAAATGACTTCCATTTAAATATAGACTTCACAGATGCTTAAAAGCAATTGTAGGGATAGACCACTTTAAAAAGTTCTTAAGTAATGCAGAAGAAAATGTAGAAATTTTCTTCGTGGTTAACTGGACTTAGTACACTCAGTTGAGCAGCTGTAAATGGCTTTATGGAGACATATAATTATTAGTTACTTACCAGAAATGTTGCAACTGTCCTTATTAATAAGTAGTTTAGAGAGTGGATATAAGGCTCACCAGTTAAGATGCTTTGTTGCAAAGCCTAACACGCCAGGTTCAATTAAACAGCATGCATTTAAGGCCACATTCACAAATAGTGCATATGTCTGGAGTACATTTATAGTAGCTGAAGGCATAGCATGACCATTCTGTCCATCTTTCCTTGTCCTATTTGCTAATGTGTAAGTAAATGAATATTAAAACACAGCTTACATAGACTTGGACCAGAGAGTTTGAAACTGCCCTCACTGAGGAATTCACTTCAGAGTCACAGAACATAAAGGCAATGCATGGCTCTCTCTGAGATATATACAAAGCAAATTCTGACAAACAAGTTTGGGAATCATCCTCATTAAAACATAGCTTAAGTAGACTCTCACCAGCAGGGGAATAAATTACAATCATTGATGAAAGACACTCTATCCTTGGACCAGCAAGTGCAGAGTTATCCCTCATGAATGACATTTTTAAACTCTGAACAGCAAGTATAAGAAATGATCTCCCTGAGAAACTACCTTAGTATACTCTAACCAGTAAGATTAAGGATTAATCTCATTGAGGAATAGCCTTTGTTACTTCTGACCAGAAGTGTGAGAAGGTCCCTCATTTAGGTCTTCCCTTACTCGACTCTGATGAGCAATTTTGTGAGTTGCTCTCATTGAGAAATAGCAGAGTAGAAATTGACCACAAGTGGAATAATCACTCTAATTAGAAAATAGCATCAAAATCCAATCAGCAAGTGGAGTAATAGCCCCTATTGAGCAATAAACTTAGTAGTATCTGTCAATAATAGGTAGTAATTGTCCTCAAGGAGAAAATACTTTATAATAAACCAAACAGCAAGTGTTGGAATATGTCATATGCAAAGACTGGCAAGTGGTAGATTGTCCATCATTGAACAATTATCTTAGTAAACTCCTCACTGAATGTCCAAGTACAGGAACCATTGATCATTAGTCACTTGGCTATAAGCAGCAATTGCTACAATTGTCTTCTTTGAGAAAGTGACTTCAAAGACTGTGATACACACGAGTAAGAATGACCCTGCTTAAGAAAAATCCTGAGCACACTCTGTCCAACATGTATACAAACAGCTATCATTGAGAAATAACCTCAGAAGTTTCTGAACTGAAAGTTTAATAATTGCAGTAATCGATAGAATTTGTAGTCTCTGAGAAACAAGTGTGTGAATAGCCTTCTTTGGGAAATGTCCATATTAGAGTATGAATAGCAAGTCTGCAATAGTTCTTATTGAGAAATAGCCTTAGTAGATTTGATGAGAAAGTGTAAGAATGGCCAACATTTAGATATAGAATTTGTCAACTATGACCAACAATATACAAATTCGACTATGAGAAATCTTTAGAGACTCTGATAGGAAAGTGTAGGCACTGCCATTATTCAGAAATAGAAGACTGTAAATGCAAGTGTGCTTATGGCCACCACTGAGAAACAGTATTAGTAGAAATTTGCAGCAAGTGTAGGAATAGTCTACATTCAAAAATAACCTCATTGGACAAAGGAAAACACATGTAATTATAAACACCATGGCCCTCATTGAAGAGCAGACTTAATAGACTCTGGATAGCAACAATAGACAGAATGGTATCTCTATTAGGTAGCTCCCGGCTGCTCTGATCAGCAAATACAGAAATAGGTTTATTGAAAAATAGGCTTTGTAACGTCAGAACAGGAGGTGTAATAATTGCCCTCTTTGAAAAATACCCTTGTGCTCTCGGATAAACAAGTGTAGGTATAGACTTTATGTAGCAATAGCTATTGAATAAGTTGACCTGCAGGTGTAAAAAAAGACAAATTTACATCACCCCTTTGAGAACTACCATCCAGAGGCTCTGAACACTAACTTTAAGAGTATTCATCATTTAGAAATAGTATTAGTAGTCTGTTGCTAGTAAGAGAAGGAATGGGTTTCAATGTAAAATAGCAGCAGTGGACAATGACAAGAGAGGGTAGGAAATGCCTGCCTCTAGAAATTTCCTTATGATAATCTGACCATGAAGTGTAGGAATGGTCCTCTTTAAATAATATTTATACTAGGCCCAGACCATTAATTGTAGCAATTGCCTAATTATGAAACAGCCTTAATAGACTGTGCAAAGCAAAGGTAGCAATGGCTTTCATTAACAAATGGCATTCATAATCTATGAACAGGAGACATTAGAAATGAACTCACTGAGAAATAGCCAAAGTAGCCTCTGGTGAATATGCGTGTGAAAGACCTCATTGTGAAACAGCCTTAGAGGAAAAGGACCAGCAAGTGTAGGACTGATCTTCATTGATAAGTCCTCATCCTTAGCTCTGACTAGCAAGTGTAGGGACTGTACTCATTGAGAAATAGCATTCATGTACTAGGTTGAGCAAGTATGAAAACAGAACCAACTAATAAATAGCTGAGTAAACTTTGACCAGAATGTGAGAGAATGACAATCCTTTATGTTGCGTCCACCTTGACCAGCAAGGAAGACACAACCACCAGTTCTTCTTACATCAGTTTATTCAGGCAACTTCAAGCTTCATCTCCTCCGAGCCTCGGGCGGGGCTTCCTTATAAGCGCACTCACTCCGCCCAATCACCCCAGGCTACGCAACCTCTCCAGGCAAGCATTAGAAGCCAATGAGCAGTGGCGAGGGCGAGCTCCTCCAAATATGGACTTGTTTGTCCCAAGCATAGAACTTCCATCAGGCGCCATCTTTAGGGCTTGGCCAGGGGTACTCTCCCCATAGGCCTTGGCCATGAGGGCCGAGGGGCTCCCCACACTTTAAATATTGGCATATTTGACTGTGATCTTTGAAAATATAATTCAGAATCTGTGATAAGCAAATAGAGGAATTACCCCCATTGAGAAATATTCCTAGTAGACTCCCCCTGTCCAAAAGCATAAGAAATACCCTGAAATATGGCCTTCATTATCTCTGCCCACCATGTGTATGAATGCCCTTCATAAAATAGCCCTAGTGTACCCTGACCTGTAATTGTAGAATTGCCATCAGTCACGAGTAGCATTAATACAATTTGAATGGCAAGGATAAGAAAAGCCTTCATTGATAAATAGCCTTAATTGTCCCTGGCTAGCAACTGTAGGAATTGCCTCACTAAGAAATACACTTGGGGCCCCAGAGGGTGCACCCATAGACTGAGCAGGCCAGATCTCCCTGTTCCCCAGCTCCTCCCACTTCCCTGGTGCAACTAGGTCCCTCTGTGACTGGCTTGAGGCTACTTGGATCCTGCAAGCATGTTGCTGAAGCAGGCCCCTTGCTCCACCCTCCTGATTGAAGGGTCCCAGTGACCCCAATACCAGGATACTCAGTGCCACAGGGTGTGCACGCAGAGTACAGTCCTCAGGAGATAAAGTACCCCTCACACTTCAGGCTACCAACAGCTGAAATCACAGAGTAACTGGGAAGATAAGCAAGAGTACTGCTCCCATGCTGAACCTGATAATCAGCACCAGTGTGTAGAAGGCAGACTCTGAGGATACTCAACATCTACCAGATCAGAGATACAGAGGCTCCTAAGAGCTCACCACTAAAGTAGACTTAAAACTTGCCCACCATGACTCAGGGAATTTTGCAGAAGAGGGGGCAAAATAATTGTAAATTATACAGGTTGATGGGCTGGAGAGATGGCTTACCGGTTAAGCGCTTGCCTGTGAAGCCGAAGGACCCTGGTTCGAGGCTCAGTTCCCCAGGTCCCACGTTAGCCAGATGCACAAGGGGGCGCACGCGTCTGGAGTTCGTTTGCAGAGGCTGGAAGCCCTGGCGCGCCCATTCTCTCTCTCTCCCTCTATCTGTCTTTCTCTCTGTGTCTGTCGCTCTCAAATAAATAAATAATAAATGAACAACAAAAAAAATATTAAAAAAAAATTATACAGGTTGAGACATCATGCCCAGAGGCACTCCCACCCCCCCAAAAAACTGACGGCTGCTCCCACAATGCATATAGCACAAACCCTTAGGTAATATGTACAACCCCAATGAGGATAGTCCCCAATGGAATGTGGGCAAGGATGAGGGAAAAGAGGGTACCAACACATAATGTATCCTTATAAACTATGTTGGTATTGTTAATGAAATAATAATAAATATTAAAAATTAAGATAGATGTATTCCTGTGAAAAAATAAAGAACTGATTCTGAAACACACAGAGTGTAGATAATATGCATTAAATATATAAATTTATAAATTCAGGCAAAATACACAGTTATGGAGACATTCATTTACTATTTTCTTTCCAATTTTTTTTGATTAATTAGTTTTGAACTCAGCGAATACAGTAAATTTGGTACCATTGTTAGGGTCATCCATACCCTACCCCCTCCCCCTGGCCCCTCCTTGTTGAGGTATATGGGTGGTGCATTCTGGAGTTATCTCACAGTTATGGGTAGGATAAACGTCTCTGCATATCAAGATCCAACATTTGGCTCTGACATACTTTCCGCCCCCTCTTCCGCAAAATTTCCCTGAGCAATGTTGGGTTCATTTTTGGTCTGCCTTAGTGATGAGGTGTTGGTGGCCTCAGGGTCTCTGGATATCTGATTTGGTAGGAGTTGATTTTTCTCTGTGTTGATCTCCTTCACCCTTGTGCTCATACCCAGTTCCCCAAGAAAACAGCAGCCTTGCTTGTTTTGCCAATTGTTCTTTGTTTCACCGGGGCCTGTGGGAGGTATGATGGGATGGTTCTCTCCTTAGGATCTGCGTCTATCTGAAAAAGAGAAGCAGATTCTCCAACGGAGAGTAAGTTAGCACCAGACAAATGAGATAACCCTTACTTTTTTTTTAATAGAGAATTTAATAGGTGTAGGCCCTCCTGTAGCTCACGATTAGTGGTAGCTTGATAATGGAGAGTGGGCTTATGTTTGGATATGGTTCTGACTTGTTTCCCAGTTCCAGCTATGTGTCCTGTACCACTGAGGGGATCAGTTAGCCAAATCAAGAGTAGTTGGTTTCCCACCATGGCTGTGCCTGGCAACTGCACTTCTGTGAGCATCATGACAGGTTATTTGCTGCTAAGTAGGTTAGACCATGAGTTGCTTGGAAAGATATTGGTCATTTCCCCCAGTCACCCATGTAGCACCTTCTGGCACTAGATGCACTGACTGTCTGAGGGCTGACTCTTTCCAGCTTCCAGCCATGCCATCCCATTTTATGTGTCAAATGCATAAGGTGTCTTCAGCAGTAATGTCTTATCACTAACCTTTCACCAAGTACTCTTAGAGAAATCTGTCTTCCTTTTAGGAAACCTTGTAGGTCTCTTTGATCAAAAGTTCATTGTGTATGATAGCCACATGCTGATACTAGGAGTTACAGATCAGTACCCACTAAGGCAAGGAAGAAAAAGATAACTAATATTAAAGAGTTAGACAGAAGAGAGAGAGAAGCTGTAAAAGGTTAAGGTCAGTCTTCACATACCCTCTCCAGTGTCTTGTCTCTCAGGTGTTCCTTCTAAGGGCCTGGTGAAGGTTCAGCCATTTGGCCTGCCTTTTAGAAGGTAGAATTTTATGGTACCATTGCCGTTTGCATCTAGATTTGTGTTTCCCACCCCTTCCCTTGCCCTTCCCTCCCTCCTTTCTTATTATTGATAGCAAATTTAAACCACCAATTTCAATGAGATTTCAGTCCTACTATAATAAAGACATAGATACTGTCTTTGCTAACAGAATTGAGCTATCATTTGGGTCACTTAGGGCCTATTATAATATATACCTAGAAAACGCAGTGCCCATAGACAGTATGGAATTCTGCAATTTTGTCTCCTCTGTTTGGGTTACCTAATCTCCCCTGTATATAAGCACATTAAGCACACACGTGAGCCGCTATTAAATCTGTACTTGCCTTGGATTGTAAATGCAGCCAAAACTCTCAGGACAGATCATTCCCATATAAGGGTAAGGCTGTGCACCACAACAGAAACAAACATGACCTGATAGCCAATTTATTTCCCAAGAAATGGAGACATCTTTTCTTTATTCTGTTATTGACATCTTCCATAATTATGGACAAAAACGCATGATAATTCCCACCCCTGTCACTTTCCCCTTAAAAATTCCACTCTCTATCATATCTTTTCACCTGCTCAAACAGTCTCTCTTTTATTTATTTATTTTTTTAGTTTAATTTATTAGTTTTCTTTTCAGTAAATACAGGCAGTTTGGTACCATTATTTAGGCTCATCTGTGATCTACCTCCTCCCATTAGACCCTCCTTATTATTGAAAATGGGTCGTGCATTGTGGAGTTAGCCCCCAGTTATTTTGATGTCATCATCTTTTCATCCTATTATGATGATCCTCATAGGTAGTGCCAGCCACTGCTAGATCAAGGATATCCAGGCCATTTTGTGTCTGGAAGAGTTGATTGAAAATAGAGACATTAACCCACAGGTAGAGCCAGAAGTGAGAGAGTGATAATTGCATTACAAGTGGACTGATAATGTTTATTCAATTACAGATATCAGTTTATTTTTTTTTAAAAAAATGAACACAGTTGGGCTAAAGTAATTGTTGTGTGTTTAAAGTTTAGATGCTTCCTTGAAAGCTTGATAGCCTTAATCTAATTCATCTGTACACATATAAAGACAGATGAACAAAGTGGTCCCTGCATCTAGAGGACATTTGCAGGAGAAAGTAGCCCTGGCACATCCCTTTTTCTTTCTCTCTATCTCTCATTCTCTCTCTTTGCACATGAATCATAATTGTTTTTTACAATTATTTGAGTATTGCCATGCAAACCAAGGATAGCATTTACCTTTGTTAAGATACAGATTTGTAGACTTGGATAAGGAGAATTAGAAATTTCTGTGGTTTTCTAATAGTCTTACTATACTCTTACCATCAATTGTTCAATTGTAACTCCTTGAGAAATGGGCTTAGTACACTTATCTACAACTGAAGAAAATGTGAGTCCTGAAGCATGGCTTGACAAGCCTCTGACCACCAAATGCAAGAATTGCACACACTGAGGAATAGCCTTTATAACCTCTGATCACCATGTATAGCAATGGACCTAATTGTATAAAAGCCTTACTAGAATTTGATCTGAAAACTGATAATGTAACATCATTGAAAAATAGCCTTCATAATCTGAAAACTAAGAGCAGGAATTGCCTTAATGAGAAACATCCTTGGTATTACCTAACTAGCAAGTGTAGGAATTCTCTTGTTATGAATCAATCCAAATACATGGTGTCATGCAAGGGTAGGAATGACCATCACTGAAAAATTACCTTCGTATTCTCTGGACAGCAACTGTAGAAATTTCACTCATTGAGAACTAGCCTCCATATATAATCTGACAAGCAAGTGTAATAACAGACCTCTTTGCGAAATATATTTAATACTCTCTGGGTATCCGCTGGATGAGTTGTCCTCATTGAGATGGAGACTTAGTAGGCTCTCAGTACTCAGGGTATATGCTGTGTTTGTTGAGAAAGACTTTTACTATACACTGTCCAGTAAATGTAGGAATTTTATCATTGAGAAATCGCCTCAGGAGACTCTGACCAGCACACATAAGAATTGCCTTCATTGAAAAACAACATTAGCAGTAAGTGTAAGAATGGTCCCCACAGAGCAATGGCTTTGTTTGACTCTATACAGCAGGTGACGGGTAATTGTACCAGAATGTCTGTCTAGTCATAGCTTTCTAATTTGTTTTACATATATAAACTAACTTTTTTACATGTATCACAAGTGAATATAGGATCCTATGAACTGCATGGATAACTGGATTTGTAATGTACGGATCAAACTTCTCCATAGCCTATGGAAGATACATAGTCTTGTATCAGGCACATAACAAATGAAAGACAACTGAGTATAAGAGATGGTAATTTCATTGTTTAATGCCTAGCTAAAATTATATATAGACTTTTGTGGGATAAAAGAATAATTGGGGTGTGATACAAGAATAGATATCAGCATGTTATTATGCAGTCTTGAATTTGGAATGAAAAGTTATAAAAGATCTTGTAAAAGAGAAGCACTGTATTGGAGTGCAGATCTCTTGTGTTTTATAAGAGAATTCACCATGGGTTGTGTTGCTGTTCTTGTAAAATCACATAGGGATTGTGCTTCTCACCTCATGGGCATGAAGTTGGGTTTCCTGCTCACCTTGTATTTTCCTTTAGAGCAATCTTGTTAGAAGTATAAATAATACCCAAACATAGATCCATCCTGTTTGTCTGTCAGGATGGCCTGAGAAAATGTCAATCTTCAGGAGGACTGATGAGTTCCGCACACATGCCATAAATAGAGAAATGTTTTGTAGTGCAAACTGAGTTTTTGTTGGAGGACATACGTGTTTTGGGGATTTAGTGGTTGACACAAAGTAACTCTCTTCTTCTTAGACATGTTCATACCAGAGTTAGTACATGAAATCAACCTACTTATCAAAGAATGAGGAAATTAGTGTAAACAATTTACACATAGACAATGCAATGCTACTGAGACATTAAAGCATAAGGCTACTCCGTGAAAACTGGTGAAAATCCCTAACTCTTCTGCATCCTTTATGAGCAAGAATTACATTGCTATCATAAAGACATTCAGTTGTATAAATTTTTCTCCAGCTGTTTTGGGGAGTGGAATCACACTGGGGGAAGCTCCTGGAGGTGGAACTGCCCCTCTACCTGGGTGTCTTCATGAAGGTGGTTTTCAATTTCATCATGCGATAGTCCTCCATTAATCCTCAGAGGTGGGGAATCTGCATTGTGATGATTTTGCCTAGGGAACTATGGGCAACACTGGAATCCAGGTTGTTGTTGTGCAGTGTTAGAGTTACAGTCCTTGGTTATATTGGTGGACCTGGTGTTAGCAGATTGGGTCAGTTACAATACCTGCAAGTATTCTTGATAGCTCTCCGAGACCCACTACTGACATGTATACAGAGCCTTCTGTCCCTGAAAATAACTCGATACCATTTTGATCCCCCCCACCACGTCCACACATGAACTTCGATACCCTCAGTTTTGTTACTGTTCCCGCATTAACCTACCTCACACAGCATCAACATCTAATACAGGGTCCAATGTCTTTCCCCAACCATCTCCATCAAAGGGCTAATATCTCCCCACCCATGGAGTGACCATCTTGCCTCTTTGCATGGCACACTGGGAATCATGGTTCTGCCATTCTCGTCTTCTTTCTCCCTCACTCTCCTTTTGAGATAAGGTTTTACTCTAGCCCGTGCTAACTTAGAATTCACCATGTAATCTCAGAATGGTATCAAAGTTAGTGATTTCCTAACTCCACCTCTTTGCTGGGAGTAGAAGTGTGCATCATCACACCTAACCCTCTTCTATTTTTAGAACAAAGCAGGACCCCAGTGTCATGTGTCATAGTATTCCAGGAAGCTATGCCTCTATCATAGCTCATCTAACTGCCAGAAAACTGCAATGTTCAAGTTATCATTCTAGTTCTATAAATAAAGGAGTCATTCTGAGAGCCAGTTTTCAAATAACTCTAAAACATGCCAGGATCTACCCTTGCATGAATGAATTCAGAGTGCCCCAGTATTAGCACTACACAAATATTGACGCCCCAGAGCACTCACAGTGAATTCTGTACTCAAATACAACAATGGATTTAGGTTCTAAGCATCCTTCTCTGCATACTAACTCTAGCTGCCATCATGTCCCTCCAGCACCTCACAGGCACATACTATTCCAAGGCCATACTAAATCCCTGGCTCCCCTGGTGAGCAATGAGTAACCACACCATTAAAACATGTTGCCAAAGAGAAGCTCAAGACCCAAATCTGGATTCTGTTCATGTTCTCTGAAGCCCTCTTTTGCAATCTCCCCCATTATATTACAGAGTATAAAAGGAATTTTGCCCCTAAAACGTTTCCTGTGGATGGTTTTACTATTAGAATATAATTCTTTATGGTCCTTTCAGTAGTATGTTGTATATTAGTCGATGCATAATGTATTTCTTATAACTTCCCTATGGGCAAGATGGAGAGTGTCACCAATGCAAACTCAAAGCACTGAATTTAATATATCTACATGGCAGTAATTCTAGTGAGTATGAGATATTTTAGGGTGACTGTGTGAAACCAACTCTACAGTGCCCCCAACTTCATGGTCATGTTGTTTACCTATCTGTTTCTCTGAGCCAGTGTTGGACAGAAGCATCTTGCCATGTGAGAGTTTTATTGTTCCTCACTCTTCCAGGCCATCCAGCTCAACTTATATGGGCTAAACCACCAAGTGTTGCTGTTGATAATCTCACTGGCAGATGGAAGTTTGATAACTCATATCTTAGCTCCCCAAGTGTGTGGTTATGTCACGTCGGTCATCACAAATGTGAGTATAATGACTCAGATCTGCTGGTATTGTCTTTCTAGATAAGTCAGAATGCTCACCTCTAAACTAGCACAAACACTTACACCACTTAAAACCATGAAAGTAAAGGCATGAGGAACTTCTCACAAACTATAAAAGAGGTATTTAGCTCTCAATTTCATAGGAATGGATTTCTGAGGTCAGCAACAAATTCTGAAACTTATTCCAAATCCTACTTTGAAAATGCTCTGAAAAAAATAGGTTGTATTTTACCCATACATTTTGGGGAAACCCTTTTCTCACAAGGTTCTCAATGTGGGATTATACAATTATTATGGCAAAAGGCACAAACATTTATTTTCAGATATACAAACCATATTAGAGCCCTTTAAATCTACTATGACCTTACAAATATCAGTTTTTAATGAATATTGGCAATTATTCTTTAAGTTATAGATAATATAGATAATGACATTGGTGTTGTAGCACTATTCTATAGTGGGGAAATCATATGATATAAAACCTAAGATTGTTTTCACTCAGTTGCAAAAGCATAATGCAAGTCCTCATAATGCAAACTCATACAGAGACATCAGGATTTATGGTTTACATCATATTCTAGCGTTGTCACTATGGGATGCGATGTGATGAACACATGGCGGTTTATGTCCTCCATGCTTTCAAGCTGTGGGATGTGCTTGATTAGAATTTGTAGGAAATCTATGGACATGATGAAATCACTGCAAATTTAATGAAAATTGAAAATGTACCATAGGAAATTAAATGATTAGTATAAAATTTCGATATTTAGAGTAATCATTCCCCAAACATATTTTCTCTAACTGCTTCCTATTCACTTTATCATTCTCAATTTAATAATTAATAAGAAAATGAATAAATTAATGATTTTTTAAGGTAGGGTCTTACTGTAGCTCAGGCTGACCTGGAATTTACTAGACACTCTCATGGTGGCTTTGAACTCACAGCGTTCCACCTACCACTGCCTCAATACTGCTGGGATTAAAGGTGTGTAATACTATATCTGGCCTAATAAATAAATAAATATTTTAAAGTAGAGTTGGAGAGATGGCTAAACGGTTAAGGCTCTTGCGTACAAAGCCTAAGGACCCAAATTTGATTACCCATTGCCCATTTGAAGTCAGACTCAAAGAGTTGTGGATATATCTGGAGTTCATTTGCAATTGTTGGATGCTATGGAATGTCCATTCTCAATCTCCCTCCCTCCCTCCCTCCCTCTCTCTCTCTCTCTCTCTCACACACACACACACACATACACACACACACACACACACACACACACACACACCCTTTCATCCTTCTGTCTTCATTCACTTTCTCTCAAATATATAAATAACATTACTTTTAAGTGTCCAATGTCCAACTATATTTTACATGTTTGGATGAATGTCGGGTTTTTTTCAGGCAAAGAAATGACATATATGCATTTTCTGGATATATTTTCTATGCTGTCATCAAATTCTTATCTGAAAATTAAAAATATAAAATATATGAAGCACATGGTCTACTCAGACAATTTTTAAATGGTAAACGTAGTACAATATATTCAAATAAGTTCATCCCAACTTTATTTATATCACTGCTGTTCTTAGGAACTCAGCAGTTAAAACTTTTATTATTTTTAATTTATTTGAGAAAGAGAGAGAGAAGAGAATATGGGCACTCCAGTACCTGTAGCTCATGTACCTGCAAAAAATAACTGGGACTTAACATCATAACAATAATCAATGAGTATAATTATTCAGTTTCATGTTTTTGTAGGTAGGATATCTGGGGGGTGTTGAATTAGAGACACAGTTTTGGTTTAGGATTACATTGAAAATGGGATGACAAAAATAAGATACTGTTCACTTCAGTAGTACCTTTACTACAGTTGGAATGATACTGATTACATAAACATGGCCCCTGTTCAGGGATGACAAACGACTTCCTGAAGTTTTCCCTATTTTGTTTTATTTTTATTTATTTGAGACAGAGGTAAAGAGAGAATTGGCATCCCAGGGCCTCCAGTCACTGCAAACAAACCACCGACACATGTGCCAGCGCATACCTCTGGCTTATGTGAGTGCTGGGGAATCAAAACAGGGTCAGTCCATTGGCTCAACAGGCAAACATCTTAACTACTAAGCCATCTTTCCAGCCCAAGTGTTCCATATTTTAAATAAAGAAAATTTAGTCACCTCACATAAGTAGAAGAAATGGTATTGTCTGATCTTGAACATATATTTCTTCTCAGTCCCAAAGGTGGAATACTTCTCAATGGATTTTGTCTCAACGACTTCTATGATATTAACAATTGACTATTATTATAATGAAAGGGAAATTCAAGATGTGTTACTAGTATTGTGTAAGTTATGCAATTTGATTCTGTGTTGGAGAAAATACATCTCTTTACTTTGGAGATGAGAGTATGCATGCCTATTTTTCACAACCTAGCCTCTTCCCATGTGTCTTGAAACCATACCAGAACTTTATGAAAAATATGTAATTCTCTCTTTTGTTGATTCTTTTTGTTTGTTGTTGTTGACAATGAAGACAAGAGGGAAAATAGAGACATCAAAATAACTAGAAATTATTTATAAAGAATTAGAGATTCAATGAACAGGGAGATATGGGAGAAGGGGGAGCAATGTTTACAAGAGGGTGACAATATCAGAGTATATTGCGTACAAAAACTATAGTAGAATTCATGGACTACATGAACACTTTTGGTGATTTCCCTTTCTGTATATTTTGATACGAGAAGCACAGAGACTATATTCCACAACACAGACTAAGATAAAATAGATATACTCAGATCTAATCATCATAAAATTCCATATGTGCAATCCAGAATTCCTTTCCATTTGAAGAACATACATGAGAGAAGAAATTACTTTCATGTCATTTTTCCAAGGTGTAGAAAAATGAGATAATCCGTAATGTGTGAATCAATCTCCCATAAAGTTGTCCTTGCTGGGTAGCATTACCAACATGAAGGGGATAATGAACAGAAGGTGTGAGATACCACTGGAAGATTAAGCTTGATCAATCCGTACTTTACAAATTAGGATAGGTTTTGTGTTTAGAAAGGACTCTAAATGTTATATTTTCTGATCTCCATCCCATGAAATGCAGGGAAAATGCCGCATTATAAGTGAAGAGACACAAGAAGAGTATGCCAAGCTGACTAGTCAGAAAAAAATTTCAAATCAAAATATCCTGGATGTCACCAAGACAGGTGAATCACTCTTGTGCTACCATGGAAACATAAAGATTAAAGTTTAAAGAAATCCCTGCATCTTCTGATAGTCATTTCTCATTCAGAGTTAGTTATGATTAAAGATCTTGGATATTAAGAGAATGAAATATCATTTTATTCTATCTTTGTTGTATTTTACAGACACCTGTGCTAAATAGAGATATTGACTATGTAAGTAGAAAATGGCCCTCACAACTCTTGTAATGTTCAATGTAAATAACATGTGAAGTCATTGAAATCAGTAAAACAGAAACTATTCATACAAAAGCATGAAATAAAGAATGTACTATTGCAATATTTATAATTCACACAACATGAAATTAGTTCAGGATAGACACTGAGTTTCTTGAAATGAAGGCTAAATTACTAAATGTAATTAGAAAATACAATCTAAAATATGAGTATTAAACACTTTAATTCTCTTGTGAATACTGACATCACATGGACAGCATATGTACAATATCTCAATTGGACTTATCTTTGCCATGTGTGGCCTAGGTATATTTATAATTAGTGTGAGTTTGGGACATCACTATATACACAGGATCTCACACTTCTATTATTCATTGCTGTTTGCATTTGATTGTTTTTTTAGTATTAATAGCTCTCTTTGTCATTAAATGGCTTCATTTCAAATACCTGTCAATGTATTCTGAATAAATAAATCTACTACTGGGACTTAGATGAACAGGCCTACCTCAGAGTCTTTGTCAGAAGTTGAATATGGTTTTCTTTGCCTTCTTGTTTTGGAAAGCTATATTTGTTGATGGAATAGTAAGTGATAAAATCATGTCAATTTTGAAGTAGAAAAATATGCAGATTTTTGAATAAATAGTATTAGCTATGTTTTGTCACCTTTTTCTCTGAAAATAAGGAAGTATATGGATTATCTGAAAAGAGGTTAACACTTCATATGTTACTGCATTCAAAAAGATAACTGCCAGGCATGGTGGCACACGCCTTCAATCTGTGCACTTGGGAAGCAAAGGTAGAAGGATTGCCATGAGTTCGAGGCCAGCCTGAGACTATATAGTGAATTCCAGGTTAGCTGGGGCTAGAGAGAGACCATACCTCAAAAAAATAAAAGATAACTCAAGGCAGGTTGTAGTTGTGAATGTCTCTATTCCTAGCACTTGGGAGGCAGAGGCAGGAGAATCATTATGACTTCAAGACCAGCATGAGATTACATAGTGAATTCCAGGTCATCTTGGGCTACCACATCGAGAAATAGCTTTAGTGGGCTCTGACCATCAAGGGTAAGATTTCATTCATTCAGACATAGCCTTATTCCCCTTCTGACCCCTCACATATTGCAAAGTCCCCCATGGCAAAATAACATTAGTAGACATGGTTCAGCAAGTGCTGGAGCTGCATCATTTAGAAACAGCCTTAAAAATCTCAGAAAAAGAAAGTTAGTGATGCAAACGTATGGAAATTGCCTTCATAAACCGTACGAATTTCCCTTCTTGAGAACTAACGTTATAGACTCTGTCAGCAAAGGTAGAAATTGTCCCCACTGAGAAATTGTTTCAGCAATTGTGTTGGCAACTGACGAGGAAATGCAGGAATGGCTCTATGAGAAATGCTGTTTTGCGTCTCTGTCCAGCAAGTGTTGCATTGAACCTCATCAATAAATAGACATAGCAGACCCTGAGTAGCAAGTATAGGAATATCCCATACTATGGGCTTTAGCAGAAAGGTCAGGAATTGTTATACCCGAGAAAAGCTTTAGGACATGTGGATCAGCAGGTACAGGAATTAGCTTAAAGAAGAAAAAGACTTACATGAAGAGAAGAAATTGCCCTTTTTGACAAATAGCTTTCAGCAACTATGCCAAGGAGTAAACCAAAAACTCTTTCTGGCTTTGAGGACCATATAGTTCCCTTTGATCAACATCACAAAATGGCTTGCAACCAATTTCTGGAACTTGGAGATGCTAGCCAGAGCTAAATGATTTAGGGGTAGGATTCACCCCTCATTATCCAGACCTCTTCTTATCAGACAATCCCTCCACATGTCTACTGAGTGTAATATCTCTTAGTCCAGTGTATGAATTACCTGTATTGAGAGATAGCCTTAGTAAACTTTTCCCAGCAAGTGTATTAAGTTGCACCAGTTTAAAAAAAAAATTGCTTGTTTGAGAGAGGAATAGGCAGAGAGGAAGAGGGAGAAACGAAAGTAAGAAAGAAAGGTAGTGTGTGTGTGTGTGTGTGTGTGTGTGTGTGTGTGTGTGTGTGTCTGTGTGTCTGTGTAAGGGTGCACCAAGGTATCTGGCCTTGAAAAGAACCTCCAGCAAAATTTACCACTTTTTACACCTGCCATTACATGAATCTTGGGGAATCAAACCCAGATTTCCAGTCTTTGTAAACAAATCCTTTTATCCACTAAGCCATTTCTCCAGTCCTGAATTACCATATTGGAGACATAGATGTCACAGACACTTTTGAGTAAGTGTAGGGATTGTCCTCATTGAGAAAATACTTAGTCACTTCTGGCTCACACAATCACAACACAACCACCACATGTTCTCACTCATCTGAAGTTCCTAATATGAAACAGGTCAAATTGATTACATGACTGAAGAGCATCTTGAGGCTTGGACAATAGTGGTGGGTATGGCTTAAGGTAAGGGAAAGAATGGGGGAGGACTCAAAACCTGAAGACAAATTGAACTGTTCCATAGAATCCTAAATGCTGGAAATCAGACTAGAAGGTGGAACTCTCAAGCAAAACTTAGATAGACCACCTGAATCAAAAGGTACTGAAGAGAGTGAAAAGAACCCTAACCTCAAATTTCTATTGTTTCTCTTTCTTCCCTGGATTTTTCTTTTTTTTCTTCCCCTTTGGCGCTGACCTGTAATTCCCTGTACCAGGATGTGGCCTACATCCACAAAGAGTTGTTGATTAGAAAGACCTATTATACCTCCCAAAACAAACAAGACAGACTCTGACAGAGCACTTGAGTACCCCCCCCCAGAGGTTAATCGTAAGATCCTGCTGCTGAAGACACCAATTGCTGTCAGCTGGAACCATGGAGAAACCTAATTGGAATCCATAGGAGAGCCAGTCTTCAGATAATTAGCCCATCTAGTGCTGGAAGTCGCTACATGAGATACCAGGTGGAAGTGGCCAAAATCTGTCCATGCAACTCAAACTCTAAGTTATTAATAGTTATCCTATTTAGCTGGCATTGACTTCACTCTCCATTGGAGAATATGCTTATCTTATTCAGATGGGACCTGGACTTGAGGGGATAAACAACTCAACACACTCCACCACAGCCCCAGCTGAAACCACAAAATAATTGGGGAAATGAGCAAGAAGGTTTATACTGGCATTTAGGCTGATATCAGCACAAGAGTGATGGAGAAAGATACTGAGGACACTCAACACCTACCAAACCAGACATCTAGAAGCTCGTAAGTGCCCATCACTAAAGTAGACCTAAAATGCTCAGTGAATTTTACAGAAGAAGAGTCAGAAATATTGTTATAGCTGCAAGTTGGGACATTTTCAATTTTGCACAAAGAAACTGCCTCTCCCCCACAATTGACTGCTGCCCCATAATGCATGACTCATGATACCCATGGGGTTGACCTGCATCCCTAATGAGGTAGGACTCTTCAGAAAAGGGGGAGGGAGGAGGAAAAGGATGGTACCAACATGTGTTTATACAAATAGGCCCATATCTAATAATAATAATGAAATAAGATATGCTCTCACAGTCTTTGCCCAGCAATGTGTCATTGCCCCTTCATGGAGAAATAAGTTGAGTATGTTTTGAACTATGACTGGAATGTGAAGGAAGGATACTCATTGAGCAATAGCCTTAGTGATCTTTGTCCAGCAAAGATAGGTAAGGGTGAGGCTCGTTGAATGTGACTCTCAACAGAAGGCACACAAAATGACAAGTACTATTTATTGTTGTTGTCTAAAGTGGAATTCAAGTTGGCAACCTTATTCTGACCTTTGTCTTTCCAAAGGGAAACATTCTAAGAAACCAGGTGCAGAATTGAATCCGTACATAAAAGATATACAGTTCTGTAGGGAGATCAAATTTGCCAAGGCATTTCTCTGAACTGACCCCACAAAAAGCCACAGTGCTCCCAGAAAGGCAGAACTGGGGTGCTTCTATTAACTTAATGGGAGATTAAGTCCAGAGAGCACTTTCTGGGACTCTATAGAAATGAATAATTCTGATACATAATCATGAAATACATAAATCTGAGGCACAGTTTTATTGTTTGAGTGTAGGTTAACAATATGAAAAGTAGAACTCTAGCACTTAAGAGTATTCAGCGTTGGGAAATGAACCAGATCAGCTGCTAGCAACATTACAAAAAGTAATTAGTGCTTTTTAAACAGTCTGTTGAGGAGGCAACAGACACACTTCTGAAGACAAGCACAGGTGAGTGTATATTTTGTGGAACATTGTCTGCTGAGGGAAAACTCACTCTTCATTGCAGAGAAAAGGACTCCCTCTGTTTTAATAGGATTTGTTTAATGGAGAAGGTAATGGACACAGCAACAACTGCCTTTGCAGCTTCATGTTGAAATCCCATTCTGTTTGTCACACTAATATGGGTGCTATACAATGTGCCAAAACAAATCTTCCCAATATTTTGAGAAACAACTGAGCCACTTTGAAAAACTGACCACCACGGGTCACTATTGCCTTTAAAGCAAGGAAAATACAATACATAGTTATCCTGAAAAACTCTTCATGTCCCATCCTACTATACGCAACATTCCATTTGTTCGTAGCTAATCAAATGCCTAAATTTTACATATGGTGGATAAAATACCCACTTCATGCTATTAAATTGTTTGTCCACTATAAATTCAGCTCTTTTTCATATAGATAAATTCTGAAAGGGATGGAGTAGAAAAAAACTAATAAATATCCAAAAGATCACTCAAAATAGTTTTTTTCTCTTAGGTGTTAAATATGGTCAGTGGAGATTGCTCAGTGGATTAAGCTTTTGTTTTGCAGGGTAATAACTGGCATTCAGATCTGTAGCTCCACTATAAGTGCCAGGCATGGTGGTCTACCTGTAATTCCAGTGCCTGAGAGACAGAGACAGGAAAAAACTGGCTAAATAAAATATATCAGTTTTTGGTTCAAGCTATATCTAGATGAGGTGGGGATAAATCAGCGAAGACACTCAAGGTCATCCTATGATCACTGCATGTGAACTAAGACACACATGTCCACCCACATATATGTGAACATGCATACACACTCCACATATATACAAAGGTACAAAATTTTTTTAAAAAATGAAACTGGGTGTGGTGGTGCTTGTTTATTATCCCAGTACTTGATAGGCAGAGGTAGGTTGCTCTCCAACACCAGACTACATAGTGAGTCCCAGGTCAGCCTGGTTAGGGTGAAGACTTCACCTCAAAAATAATAAATAAATAAATAGATAAATAAATAAATAGCATATAAAATATGTTTAAAGGCCTCAAGTTCTCTAACATTTAAAAAATATTTTATTGCTCTGTGGTCTACCCATGTCAGTGTATGGGCAGGTAGGTGGGTGGAGCAGCCTGGGATCTAGCTTAATGAGAATCCAAGGCAGCCTGGGGCAGTTACAAGTAGCCTGGGTTTTTGCTCTCTCTTTCCAAAGCCGCCTAGACCTTTGCAGGAAACACCTGAACCACAAGACACTGGAGAGGGTAGGATCAACACTAACCTAAATCTTCTACATCTTCGTCCCTTCCTCTCCCCTCTATCTCTCTCCTCTCTAATTCTTGTATATTAGTTATGGTTTTCCTCAATTTATTAGTGGGCACTGGCCTGTAACCCCCACTTCCAGCTTGGGGCTACCATCCATAATGAACTTTTGATCAGAGAAACCTACAAGGTTTCCCAAAACAATGACAGACTTCTGTCAGAGTAATTGATGACCCACCAAAGGCCAGTGGTAAGACCCTATTGCTGAAGACTCCATACACAGCTGACACGTAAAATGGAATGACATGGCTGGAAGCTAAGAGAGAGTCAGTCCCCAGACAGTCAGCATGTCTAGTGCCAGAAGGTGCTACATGGGCGACTGGGGGAAACGAACAATATCTGTCTAACCTAATTAGCAACAAATAACTGGATGTAATGCCCACACAAGTGCAATAGTGGCACACAGTCATGGTAAGGAACCAACTACTCTTGATTTGGCTAACTGATCCCCTCAGTGGTACTAGACCCATAGCTGGAACTGGGAAACAAGTCAGAACCACACCCAAACACAAGCCCACTCTACAATATCAAGCTACCATCAATCACGGGGTATAAGAGGGCCTACACCTGTCAATCTGTCTATCAAAAAAGTAAGTGTTGTCTCAATTTTATTGGTGCTAACTTACTCTGCGTTGGAGAATCTGCTTCTCTTTTTCAGATAGATGCAGATCCTAAGAAGAGAGCTGCCCCAACATACCTCAAAAGGGGCCCAATTGAAACTAAGGACAATTGGTGAAACAAGCAAGGGTGATGTTTTCCTGTGAACCGGATACCAGCATAAAGGGGAAGGAGACCAACACAGAGAAAAATCAACTCCTGCCAAATCAGAGAGCCAGAGCCTCAGAGGCCCCCAACACCTCAGCACTGAAGCAGACCAAAAATGAACCCAACATGGCTCAGGGAAATTTTGCGGAAGAGGGGGTGTAAAGAATGTCAGAGTCACATGTTGGGTCAGGATATGCAGAGACATTTATCATACCAATAACTGGGGGCTAACTCGACAAAGCACGACTCATTTACATCAACAAGGAGGGTCCAATGGGAGAGGGTAGATCACAGATGAGCCTACACAATGGTACCAAACTGCCTGTATTTACTGAAAAGAAAACTAATAAATTAAATTAAAAAATAAAAGAAAAAATATTTTATTTATTTATGTTGACAGAGCAAGAATAAAAAGAAGATAGCTAGAAAATGAGCATGTCAGGGCCACCAGACACTTCAAATGATCTTGAGAATTACTCACCAACTTGTGCTTCTAGCTTTCTATGGGTACTGAGGAATCCCACCTGACACCTTTGGCTTCACATTAACCACAAAGCTATCTCTTCACTCCATGTTTACAAACATCTTAATGAGATTATGATCACATTCTATGGACGCAGTCACTGTTGTGAATTCAGGAGAAAGTAATTGATTCTAATTCTATAATTATGACAGGAGTAGGAAGATAAACAGGCAGAAAAGGAAGGCAAAGATGAGAAGAAGAGGAGGAGTGTAGGAACAGGGAGAGGAAAAGGAGGAAGAAAGCATAATGGAGGCACACAACAGGAAGGACAAAAGAGGTATGGTAATGGAGATGGTATAAGCTATCCCTGCAAGGTCGCCCACCTCACAGGCAATCATAAGTGAAAATGCCTGCTTGAGGTGCCCTGGGTTGCCTTTGAACTTATGCCTTTCACATGCTTAATGCCAGCTTTGTTTTTAATTTTTTATTAGTTTTCTATTCAGCAAATACAGGCAGTTTGGTACCATTATTAGGCTCATCCGTGACCTACCCCTCCCCATTGGACCCTCCTTGTTGAGGTATATGGGTCGTGCATTGTGGAGTTGGCCCACAGTTATGGGTAAGATAAATGCATATCTGCATATCATGACCCAACATGTGGCTCTGACATTCTTTCCGCCCCCTCTTCTGCAAAATTTCCCTGAGCCATGTTGGGTTCATTTTTGGTTGGTTTCAGTGATGAGGTGTTGGGGGCCTCTGAGGCTCTGGCTCTCTGATTTGGTAGGAGTTGATTTTTCTCTGTGTTGGTCTCCTTCCCCCTTGTGCTGGTATCTGGTTCATCAGCAAAACAGCACCCTTGCTTGTTTTGCCAATTTTCCTTAGTTTCAGTCGGGGCCTTTTTGAGGTATGATGGCCACCCCATCATACCTTAATGCGAGCTTTGTAGGGTGTGGGTAATTCCTTGGGCAATCTGCCTCTTAACCATGCTCCCCAGGCTGTGCTATGAGAAGGTAGGTGAAGGCTTAGCTGAGTGGCTTGGCCCCTTAAACACCCCATCATACCCCTTGTACTTGTCCCATTTCTCAGGTCCCTGTAGGCCTCTCCCAGGCACAAACCAACTACAGATTGCCAAGTGGGACTGACAGAACCTATAATTCTGTACCTGATCTCCCAGTCTCTCTTCCAGTACTGAAACACTGGTGATCACAAATCCCACTCCTGAGAGTTCTGGGCACAGTCCAACTAAGTAAGCAGTGTCCTATCTCTTCAGGAGCCCATGTACAGATTCACATGACTCCATTCATTTTCCTTGAGTTTTGAGAGCTGTGAGGAGCATGTATTCTGTCTTTTTAAAAAATATATTTATGGGCTGGAGGGATGGCTTACCAGCTGAGGCATTTACCTGAAAATGCAAAGGACCCAGGTTTGATTCCCCAGGACTCACATTAGCCAGATGCCCAAGGGAGTGCAAGCATCTGGAGTTCATTTGCAGTGGTGTGCCCATATCCTCTTTCTTTCTCTACCTCCCCCATCATTTCTCTGTCGAAAAATAAATAAGCACAATAAAATACTCTACTTATTTACTTATTTATTTTGGCAAACAGCAAGAGGCAGGCAGACAGAGAGTGAGTACAGGCCCACCAGGGCAGATACCACTGCAAAGGAACTCCAGATTCATGCCAATTTATGCATCTGGATTTACGTGGACACTGGGAGGTTGAGTCCAGGCTGGAAGGCTTTGCAACCATGACTGCTGGGCCAGATTGCTACATGGTTTCTATGTGATATCTCGGCAATGTTTCGCTTCTGAGTCTTGATTCTCCTGGCCTCAGATATTTGCCTTGATGGTTTCTTCCATTCTTCAACATATCGGTGCAATCACAATTCTTACCACAAGCGGGCAGGAGTCAACTAGAAATGCTCATCCTGGAAGGTTTCCTTAGTATGGGGCAGGGGGAACCCTAAAACAGAATTCTGAGATCTTTACTGAACAACTCGAATATCTGTACCTTCATCACAGTGGCTTAGACAACTTTGTACACCGAGAGGGGTGTGTTTAGACCGACAGAAATAAATACAGTCAGTAACTTGTCAGAACAAACTGGCATCTCATAGTTGGCTACCACAAATACCACAAAATTAGTTTACCACTGTTTCATAAATCTCCATGGGAGCTTATATGCTGTGCCAGATTTGTAGACAGTGGACATGACCTTCTGCATGATTCTTCAGATGATTAAGTTATGGAGTGGTGAGATAGCTTCATTCCATCTCTCCATCTTGGATATTGGTCTATGTTAAAACTTTTCCAGTCTATTATTCCAGGATCCAAAAGTAAGATCATGGTACACATGCATAATAGCATAGTCAGTCCTTACCTATTGAGAAGAGATGGTTGGCAGGTGTATGTGGCAAACACCCATTAAGTGGCTGGATAAACTGGTCTACATTCGTATAATCCCCACTATTGGATAATTTATAAACTATAGAAATCTGCCTCCCTTAGGTATGGAGGTTGGTAAAATCTAAGATAAAGGTCCTTACAAAACGTGAGCACTGCCGTTTGATTCCAATATGTCAATATTTTCTCAGGTGGAATAAAAGAAGAGCCAGTTACTTCAAGTGAGCTCTTTTGAAGGGCCATAATCCTCAGAGGGGCATCTTGTTATATGGTCCCTTTTGGATTTAAATAGTAACATGGGTATTCTGGAAGGACATCAGGTTCTAGGCATTGAAAGTGGTTGGAGACTATAGACTTGGGAGAATGAGGAAGCTGTTGAGAATAAATGGTCCCCCGGGGAAAAACATATACTAAGTGGGGTTACTCAAGATCAGAAAGAACGAATGTTACATGTCCTCTCTCATGAAAATCCTAACATCGAAGATGTTCTATTTGTTTATAAGTTGTAATGGGCATGAATAGTAATAGTTAGCAAGCTAGAGAGACACCTGGGGAGAGGAAAAATGGTGATGGATTACAGGAGGGGACAGAAGTGAGTTGTAAGCTTGGAACAAAAACATGGGGGAGATAGGCTAAGGGGAGGAGAGGAGAATGGAGATACACAAAACTAAAGATGCCATGAATAAGTACTATAGAAAGCTATTTCTTTGTTAATCACTTAAAAGATATAAGTCTGAGAGAGAGAGAGAGAGAGAGAGAGAGAGAGAGAGAGAGAGAGAGGGGCTGGAGAGCAGTACTGTGCAGGTCGGGGGGGAGAAAGCTTTACCCTAAAACAATAGGCCATAGCTAGTAAGTCCCACCACCAATACATGGCTAGCCCCTACAGTGAGCTTTTGATCAAGAGGGGCCATGAGTCCCCACAACACATTTCAATCCACTCCAAAACACTTGATTAGTCTCTAGAACTAAATGGTAAATCCCTATTGCTGAAGACACCATGGGCTGTGGTTTCAGCACATTGAGAAGTATAGCTGGACAGGATACACTCTGAGCTATGACTTATGCATTCAAGACCCTCCAGTGAACACTGATACTCCAACGGGATGGGACTTAAGTGGAATGGGGGTGCATGGGGGGAGAGAGGGGATATTGAGTATAACTCAATGGGAATATGACCAATATGCAATATGTTTATATAGTGAAGTTCTCAATTTAAAATAAAAAGGAATAAATGCTCCACCAAAATTTCCTGGTATTTTTCCTGGGTTACCAGACTTCCTCCACCTTCTCAAAGTTCTGCAACTATGACCCAATTATCTAGGAAAGCTTAGCCAATCTGATACAGTTCCTAGCAGCATGCATTGTCTTGGCTTCTTCATTGTGAACAGCTGATCCAAGCTCCCATCATCAGGGAATTCCCACTGTGATGGACTGGGAGCCAAAATTACTGCCTTAAACCAGTTCTCAGGTATGTGGTCCCAACAATGAAATGGTAAATGATGTGCTTAACTTCACTCCAACTCCATCATCTTTCATTCTTCTACACATCAGCTGACCTGGAATTCACTCTGTAGTCTTAGTGTGGCCTGGAACTCAATGCAATCCACCTACCGGCGCCTCCCTAGTGCTGGGACTGAAGGTGTACACCACCATGCACTCCTGGATTTCTGCACATCACATGATTACACGTCATTTACAGCTCCTCTGATTTCAGTGATTGGCTGTAGATTTGTTGAGTTCAAAAACAGATGATTGATTCTGACTTTTCACTGCAGAAGCCACTGCACAGCCTTGATATACTTCTCTGTATTATTTGAACTCTCAACTGCACCAAGTCTCTTGTGCCACATAATGTCTTTGTTAAAAGGAAAGCTATAATTCTGTTGGCGTGTGTGTGTGTGTAAGAGAGAGGGGGTAGTGAGTACAGTGTTGTATAGTTTATGTACATGTATGTGACTTTGTGTCACCCCACATGCTCACCAAATATCTGGTGTCCACTCCATTTCTCTTCTCTCTGATTTTATTTTGAGTCAAAGTCTCCTTTTATTTCTTTGAGAGCTTGGAGGAAGGCTCTGAATAATGTAGGTTCTTTGGTAGCCGGTGGGACTGGAACAGTTCCGTTTGACAATGGCGAGCTGTTTTCCATGGGATCTGGACAGATCATGCTATCCCTGGCAGGCATGGGACCCATTTAGACTTCACGCTTGCAGATGAAGAATACATAACTATTGAGCCATGTCTCCATAGCCCTGGAGCTATAAATTTTCACCTGCTCATTTTACATTATCAGATTGTTTTTCCATAATCATCCTGGAGCTTAAGTGCATTTACTATTGATGCATGTAAATTTGTGAAATTGATAATATGATAATAATAAGGAAGGTAGAAGAGATGATGGAAGAAAAGAGGAAGGGAGGGAATGGGATGGAGATAAGGAAGAGGAACAAAGGGAGGTGTGGAAAGATCAGCCAAAGTGCAATTCCCCTACAGGGATTGTCTCTAGTTGTTACAATGAAGAAACATCTGAGGTCAATTTACTTTACAAAGAACAGAGATGTTTTTAGCTCCCAGCTTTGGTGTGTAAAAGTTCAAGTACTTCAGCTGAGGCCCTTAATAGAGTCCTCTTTGACTGTGTCACCTGATGATAGGTGACAATGAAAGATTTATGTATGGAAAGAAGTAGTAGCATCACAAATCAGAAAGTCAGAGAGAACATGGAACACCCCAATCCCGTCGAAGGGCTTTAGTTCTGGTTCTTAACTGGAAAACAAGTTCATTAGTACCTTTGAACCAGAAGTGATGGAATGAAGAAAGGAGTGTTGTGACTTTGCAAGTTGGACATTCAGGCATTCAGCAGAGACTAAGAGATTACACTGACCTGACTTATCCTAACTTCAGGTCTTAGTATGTAAAATATAATGGTCAGATACTCTGGAGGAGCACAGTTACTGAAAGTGTTTCAGGAGGTGGACATTCAGGCTTTCAGTAGAAATTAAGGGATTATAATGAGGTAACTTACCCCAACTTCACTCTTCGTACCTAAATATGTAATGGTGAGATACTCTTTGGAGGTGCACAGTTGTTAAATGTGTTTCCTCAACAGCAAGTTAGCATAGATACATAGGTGTGATGCCAACTAGGCCCATTTTCCTCAACTGTGTTAGTCAGAACTGCTGTGAAAAAATACCTGGGAAATCAACTTATAAGGAGAAATATTAACTTTAGATTATACTTTCTAAGATTATAGGCAAGTTGGAGAGATGACTTAGTGATTAATTTGCTTGCCTGCAAAGCATAAAGACTTGAGTTCAATTCCCATGTATCCACATAAAGTCAGATGCAAAAAGGGGCATCTGGAGTTTGTTTACAGCAGCTGGAGGCCCTGGGCACACATTCTCTGTCTCTTTTTTCTATCTTTCTCTGACTGCAAATAAATAAATAAATAAATAATATGCAAAGGTTGTCTTCCATACTTGCTTGGGCTGATAGCTTTGAATATGTGGCAAGATCATGGTAGAGACTGTGTGGTGAGCACAGGTTCTCACTTCTTGTTTACCAGAAAGCAAAATGAGAGAAGGAAAGATGATCCCCTTCAAGGGCATGTCCACAATAAGATACTTCCTCCTGCTTGCCTCCATAAGTTTAAGGTTCTGCTTAATGATGGCATTTCTTATACTGCCTTAGGCCTTTATCAAAATCACAAGTCACTACAAGATTTCCTCACATTATGACGAATTAGTGGTATATTGAAAGCAAACAAATGCAGGGAAATTTTTTCTTACTTTGACACAAATTATGGCCTGAACATTCTTTTCCCCATGTTTTTTCTATATCTAAAACATATCATATATTTGAATAGTACCCTCTTCACGTCGCTATAAAAAGTTTTATACAACTCATGGTATAAATATATTGTTAGGGGCTAAGTGGGAACATAACTTCAATTTAGAATTAAAATATCACAAGTCAATTCCTCAGTAAATGGTAGGGATAAAATCTTGTAATCAAGCTTTTTATTTATTTTATTTATTTTTTTTGCATATGCTACCTCTTGCTATGATTGTTGTGAATCTAAGACGGTAATGGAGAGCAAACTTCATTAGTTTTAGTAAGTGGCCATAAGGATTTATTTGAGCCATTTTAGCTGTCTGTCTCCATGACAACCCTAAGAACAGCATCCAAGTAATGATAACAGAAATGGACTAACTTGCCCACATGGCACTCTTCCTCCCAGAACGAGCAATGGCAGGTCTTTCAACATGCTTGAACATGACAGAGGCCCCACTACCTGTGCCTGTGGTTGTCACACCTGAGGTAAAAATACTCCCTTTGAATTCTACATGAGTCCAAATTATCAGATGTCAAGTGAGGGCATGTAGAACTCACTAAGCCACATGCACACTAGGAAACATTTGGGGAGAACCAGCTGGCCATGCATCCCCTAGTTCATCTGGGTGCACACAAATCAGGCTGTGCACTAGTTTGCTAGAGCTCATGAACCAAACTACCACAGCTCAGATGGCTTACATAGCAGAAATTTGCTTTCCGATAGTACTGGGATCTGGGAGTCCCACAGCAAGGTGTCATCCAGAGACTTCCTCTGAGGTCGCTCTCCTTACCTGGAGATGGTGCACCCATGTTTCAATGGTGTTCTCACTCTGTACATACCTGCTATTGATTTGCAGTTTGATCCCATTGTGATCAGATAGAATGCAAGGAATATTTCAATATTTCTGTATTTGTTAATTTTTGCTTTGTGTCCTAATATATGGTCTAATTTAGAGAATGTTCCATGTGCTGCTGAAAAGAATGTATATTCTGAAGCATTTGGATGAAATGTTCCGTAAATATCTGTTAGGTCCTTCTATGACCTCATTTAGTCCAGATGCCTCTTTGTTTATTTTTTCCCGGGACAACCGGTCAATTGATGAGAGTGGGGTGTTGAGTTTACCCACTACCACTGTGTTTGGTGTTATCTGTGACCTTAGTTCTAGTAGTGTTTGTTTGACAAATTTGGGAGCCCCCATGTTAGGTACATATATGTTTAGGATTGTAATATTCTCCTGTTGGAGTGTGCCTTTAATCTATATAAAGTGTCCTTCCTTATCTTTCTTAACTAATGTTGGACTGAACTCTACCTTATCAGATCTTAGGATAGCAACCCCTGCTTGTTTTCTAGGCCCATTTGCTTGAAACACCGTTTTCCAACCTTTCACCCGAAGATAGTGTCCATCCTTTGCAGAAAGGTGGGTTTCTTGGAGGCAGCAAATTGAAGGATCCTGCTTTTTAACCCAGTCTGCAAACCTATGTCTTTTAGTTGGGGCAATGAGGCCATTGATATTAACAGATATTATTGAAAGGTGTGTATTAAATTTTACCTTTTTTGGTAGTTCTGGTTTTGCCTTTGCTCGCTTATGTTAGCTAGTATTTGAGTATTGTTTGTTTTTTCTGGTACCTTATATGTGTGCTTTTCTTTTTCTTCAGCTTGGAGGATTCTTTCAAGTATTTTCTGTAGAGCTGGTTTTGTCTTCAAATACTCCTTTAACCTGCTTTTGTCATGGAATGTCCTTATTTCTCCATCTATTTGAATGGATAGCGTCGCAGGTAAAGTCACCTTGGTTGACAGTTGTTATCTTCCAGAACACATAATACATCACTCCAAGCCCTTCTAGCTTTCAATATTTTTTTCATTGGTTGGTATGTTTGGTAGTTTGATTAAAATATGGTGAGGAGAGGTTCTTTCCAGGTTTTGTGTGGCTGGGATTCTAAAGGATTCCTGTATCTACATTGGCCCCTCTTTCCCAATTTGGGGGAAGTTTTCTTCTATGATTTTGTTGAAGATGCCTACTATGCCTTTGGAATGGAATTCTTCTCCTTCTACTGTGCCCTGAATTCTTATGTTTGATCTTTTCATAGTGTCCTCAATATCTTCAAATTCCCACTCATACCTTTCTATAAGTTTGTCTTTCTCTTTGTTGGACTGTATTAGATCTGCCACCTGGTCTTCTAGCTTAGATATTCTGTCCTCTCCCTCATCCATCCTACTGGTGAGATTTTCTATAGAGTCTTTTATTTCATTAACTATGTTCTTTATTGCTGGTAATTCTAACTGGTTTTTCTTTATTATTTCTATTTCCTTATTTATGTCGAGTATTGACCTCTTTATTTCATTAAATCGACATCCTGTGTCTTCTTTGCTTCCTTTGAATTCTTCTTTGAGTTCTTTGAGCATATTTATAATCATTCCTTTGAAATCTTTCTCAGGCATTTCCTCTAATTCGTTGTCCCTGGAGGTCATTTCTGATGCATTAATACTTTTTGGTGGATTATATTGTCTTGATTTTTGGTGTTTCTTGTGTTATAATGTATATATTTTTGCATCCTGGAATATTTAATGATTGGATTTTCTAGTTAGCTATTTATTATTAGATGTATCACTCTGATTTTATATATCTCCAGGGTAGCAGCTTAGGGCGCTAGGTGTGGCTCTCAAGACTCTCAGAGTATCTACAAAAGTGACCGTAGGTGTTGGGTTTGCCTGCTATGAGTGTATTCAAGTAAGCTAAGTGGAAACAAATACAGATACTTTTTAAAATTTAACTAAACAATGTATACTTTCAATGAAAACAACACAGAGTATTTATCCCAGAGTATTTATTATGACAACCAGATACTGTGTCTGTCCCTTAGGCTGTGTGGTGTCTCCCCAACTCCCTTATTCCTGGCAACAAGTAGGTTAAGATTTCTGGTCTGTTGAGGTTTCCAAGTCAGCTTGTGACCAGGTGATACCCTTCCGTAATGTATAAAAGAAGATGAAATAAAGTCACCTTAAATCAAGAAGCAACAAATAACAAGCCCAAAATACAGCTCATTTAAGAATGGCAATTCTGCGCTGGAGAGATGACTTAGTGGTTAAGCGCTTGCTTTTGAATCCTAAGGACCCCGGATTGAGGCTCAACTCCCCAGGACCCATGTTAGTCAGATGCACAAGGGGGCACACGCATCTGGAGTTCGTTTTCAGAGGCTGGAAGCCCTGGCACACCCATTCTCTCTCTCTCTCTGTCTGTTCCTCTCAAATGAATAAATAAACAAAAAGATTAAAAATTAAAAATTAAAAATTTTTTAAAAAGAATGGCAATTCTGACCATCCATCAGATTAAACATATAATTTATCCTGATATGGAAGGTGCAATTAGCACTTCTGATTCAGGCCTATATACCAGGATTATTGGGTGGATACTGGCCTGGTGTAATACCAGTTACCTTTTGTGCTGATTTTGGTCTCAGTGATGCTGCTACTGCTTGTGTCCCACTGTTGGTTCAGGTAAGCATGGCCAGCTCCCTGGACCACTGCTTTGTTTTCTAGAGCTGGGCACTGGCAGTGGGGGAGGGAGGCTGTAGATGCTACTCTAGTTCTCTCGCTGTTCCATGTGTTCTTGTACCTTGTGATATGCTCCTCTGTTGTTCACTGCTGTTCTCCTGTCACATTTCTTGAGTTCGCAGAGAATTCTGGTGTGAGTGAAGAAGGCCCTCACCTAGCTTTTTCTGTGGCTCAAGCCGAGCCTGGTGACTGTTTGGCACATCACCGCTGCAGTTCCACAGACCTGTTGGAGCTGCTTCTGCTGGCCTGTGTGGGTTCTGGATCTCTCCTACTTCTCCTATACACCTCACTTTTTAGTAAAAGTGTGTATTTTTTTTTTTTTTTGCTTTTTCCTCCCTTATGGCCATGGTGTTCATACATACATGTGTTTTCTTTAGTCTACTGAAGTTATTTTTGAATGTAGACTACTCCTACACTTGCTGCTTATGTCTACTAAGACTGTTTCTCACTGGTTGCCATAAGCACACTTGCATTTAAAGTCTACTAGTTATGAATAATGGCAGTGCCTACACTTTCCTATCAGAGTCTCTAAAGATTTCTCAGAGTCCAATTTGTATACTTGTTGGTCATAGTCAATAAACTCTGTATCTAAATGTTGGCCATTCTACACATTCTCATCAAATATACTAAGGCTATTTCTCAATGAGAAGTATTGCAGACTTGCTTTTCATAGTGTACTATGAACATTTCCCCATGAGGGCTATTCACACACTTGTTTCTCAGAGGCTACAAATTCTATCAATTAGTGCAATTGTTACATTTCAGAGGTTATTTCTCAATGACAGCTATTTGTATATATGTTGAATGGAGTCTGCTAAGGCTTTTTCTCAATGGGGGCCATTCTTACACTTGTATATCACAGTCTTTGAAGACACTTTCTCAAAGAGCACAAATTTAGCAATTGCTGCTTATTGTCAAGTAACTAATTATCAATGATTGCTCTACTAGGACATTCAGTGAAGAGTTTATTAAGATAATTGTTCAGCTTCCGGTCAAGATGGCGACCGCCTGGCTGCACTACAAACAACGAGGGAAAAAAAGGCAAGTATTCAAGGGAAATTAGGAACTTTTTGAAGAGGGAGGGCACAGATTGGGATAACAGAGGGAAGCACACACCCCCGCGACCCATGCCCCGCCACCCTGCCCGCCGCGAATAACTGCATCGGGCGCGGCCCTGCGCCCAGCGGCCCGGCGCCCCGTGCACACCAAGCCCCACGCGCCCGGTGGCACAGTGCAGCCCACAACCCCCGTGCCCCACGCCTGCCGCACCCCCCGCAACACCCCAGCGTGCCCCTCCCCCCCAGCACGCCCCAAGCTCCCTATTCACACATGGCAGATGCGGCCCAAGCGAACCAATGCTTCCAGCGCCCCGGGCACCCAGGCCTGCCCCGCGCCCCCACATGCCCAAGACCCCTGCGCCCCACCCCCGCGTGCCTCGAGACCACCCCATGCCTGCCCCACCCTCCCGCGTGCCCCACCCCCTGCACGTTCCGTGCTCTCTATCCACACACAGCAGGCACGCCCCAAGTGCCCCGCGCCCCGGGGGCCCAGGCGTGGCTGCACCCCTGCACCCACCCCGCGTGCCCTGAGAACCCCATGCCCCACCCCTATGCGCCTCGAGCCCCCTCGCGCTCCCCGCCCACGGCCCCCCCCAGCTCGCCCAACGCTCCCTACCCACACGCGACAGGGGCACTCAAAGCGCCCTGCAGCGTCCAGTGCCCGGGCGCCCAGGTGTGCCTCACACCCCCCGCGTGCCCCGAGACTCCCTGCACACCACCCCCACGATCCTCGAGACCCCCGTGCACCCCACCCCCGCCGCTCGTCCAGACTGCCCCACAGCGTCCCACAGCATCCAGCACTCCATCTTACCTCAGCATGCTCCATGCCCCCTGCGCTACCCGCTATCCCCTGGGCACCCTCACCTCCCCCCCGCGTGATCCGCCCCCTCCCCCCCCGCGAGTCCAGAGCACCCCAAGGTATCCCACAGCGCCCCACACTCCTAGCTGCCCCCCCTCCCCTCACGCCCTGCTGTTCTCACATCACTTGCCACCGGTCAGTTTCTGCTGTGTCCTGATTCCGTACCCACATCATCTGCCTCTGCACTATAATTGCACGTGCAGTGGGCCCAGTCCCACAGCAAGAGCCACATAAGTCCACACTGAGTCACTAGCGCCACCACAGGTGCCATCCCCTACCTGTACATCGCCACCCATCCCCAACTCCCCAGAGGCGGAAGAGCACAGACTGTTTACAGACCCCAGTGTACCCAGCCAGAATCTAGGAACCTTCAAGGCTTGCTACCTCAGACCCTTTTCAAGGTCAAAGGCAGGCAGCTTAGGTGCATTACTGGGTGAGAATTCAGGCAACTTTGGTGCCCCTGTCAGGCTATAGGTAGGCGGTTTTGGCAAGAGTGAGCAAAAACCCAGGCTGCTTACAACTGCCCCAGGCTGCCTTGGATTTGCATTAAGCTAGATCCCAGGCTGCTCCACCCAGCTACCTGCCCATACACTGACATGGGTAGACCACAGCGCAAAAGAAATAACACGAAAAATAAAATGGAAGAAAATCCAGACAGATCACCCAGTCCAACAAGGATCACAACAAACCAAAACATAGAAGAGTGTTTAGGATCAGAACATCAAGTGGAAGCAATGAACAATGCAACCCTCACCAAACTACTGCTAGATCTGACAGGAGAGCTACAAAGGATAGATAATCGTATGGATGCTACCATCACTAAGATAGAGCAATATGATAAGACACTGGAAGGAATTCAAAGAGAGCTAAGAGAGTTGAGGGAGAATGAAAAAAAGAGGATCTTAAAAATCAGCTGGCCACACTAAATGAAAACATAAAGAAATGCAAGGATGATTTCCAAGAATCATCAAGAAAATCAGAAAATGAGACAAAAAGGGAGCTAGACAAAGCGATGGAAGTGACACATAGGAAAGTAGTAGAAAATGCAAACTTAATTGAACAAGTCCAAAACTCACTAGAGGCTCTCAAGAATAGAGTCAGCGAAGTGGAAGATAGAAATTCTGATCTGGAAGACAGGATGGAAGAAACAGTTCAAGAGTCCAAAAACTTCAGTAAGTTCAAAAGTTCCTGTGAACAGAACATGAGAGAATTGTGGGATCCACTTAAACGAACTAATATCAGAATCATTGGAATACCAGAAGGAGAACAATTTAGACCAAAGGCATGGAGAACTTATTTAACACAATAATTGAAGAAAACTTCCCCCGTCTCTTAAAAGAAAGGCCCATCAAGATTCAAGAAGCAAACAGAACTCCTAACCAACTAGACCAAAGGAGAAACTCCCCAAGGCATATTATCATTAAGACTCTAAACATTGACACCAAGGAAAAAATCCTAAAAGCAGCTAGGGAAAAACAGCACACCACGTTCAAAGGAAACCCCATCAGAATTACTTCAGACTTTTCAATGGAAACCCTGAAAGCGAGAAGGGCCTGGAATGATACTCTTCAAACTCTAAGAAACTATGGCTTTCAACCTAAAATACTCTACCCAGCAAAAGTCTCCCTTATAATAGATGGTGAAAGGAAAACTTTCCATGATAAAACTCAGCTTTACAATTATATGAACACAAAACCAAACCTACAGAAAGTATTCCAGGAAATTCTACACAGAGAAGAAACAAATAACCAAACACAAATGCATACAAGAAGAAGATCACAGCAATCAAACCCAGAGTAGATACAAAAAAAAAAAAAAAAAAAAAAACTTCTATGGAAATGCCAACACACCTCTACCACCACAACATGACAGGGATCAAATCAAATCTCACAGTCATCACCCTAAACATTAATGGCCTTAATTCACCCATCAAGAGACACAGGCTAACAGGGTGGATCAAAAAATTAGACCCCTCAATCTGCTGCCTTCAAGAAACCCAACTTACCACTAAAGACAGAAACCTCCTCAGGGTGAAAGGGTGGAAAACAATATTCCAAGCAAATGGGAATAAGAAACAAGCAGGTGTAGCTATATTAATATCAGATAAAGTTGACTTCAAACCAAAAACAATCAAAAAAGACAAAGAAGGCTACTTCCTACTTGTAAAGGGAACAATCCATCAAGAGGATATTACAATCATCAATCTGTATGCACCAAACACAGGGGCACCGCAGTTCATAAAACAAAACGTACTTGACAATAAAACAGAAATAACCACCAACACCATCATAGCTGGGGACTTTAACACACCATTATCAGTAATAGACAGATCATCCAAACAGAAGCTCAACAGGGAATTAAGAGAGCTCCACAAAACCATAGAGCACTTAGACCTAACAGACATCTACAGAACTTTCCATCCCAAATCCACAGACTACACATTCTTCTCAGCAGCCCTTTTAACATTCTCTAAAATAGACCTCATAGTGGGTCACAAAGACTGCCTCCACATATTTAGGAAAATCGACATAATTCCCTGCATGATATCAGATCATAATGCTATATTCCTAGAAATCAACAACAAAAAAACCAACAAGAGCCCCAACGGCAACTGGAAACTGAATAGCACACTCTTAAACAATAAATGGATAGTGGATGAAATAAAAAATGAAATTGCAAAATTCCTGGAATTGAATGACAATGAGAACACATCATACCAAAACTTGTGGGACACAATGAAGGCAGTCCTCAGGGGAAAATTCATAGCACTCAATGCCTTCATAAAAAAGACAGAAAAATCCCAAATCAATAGCTTAACCATCCACCTAAAGGCATTGGAAAAACAAGAAAAATCCAACCCAAAGAGCTCCAGAAGGAAGGAAATAATTAAAATCAGAGCAGAAATTAATGAATTGGAAACCAAGGAAACAATTAAGGCAATTGACAAAACAAAGAGCTGGTTCTTTGAAAAAATAAACAAGATTGACAAACCTCTGGCAAATTTGATCAAGCAAAAAAAGGAGAGTCTCCAATTTAACAAAATTCAAAATGAAAAAGGAGAGATTACAACAGACATCAGTGAAATCGGAAGAATCATCAGGACTTATTTCAAAAACTTCTACTCCACAAAACTGGAAAATGTGGAGGAGATGGATAAATTCCTGGATGCATATCATCTACCAAAGCTAAACTCAGAGCAGATCAACCACCTCAATGAACCCATCACGCTCATGGAGATTGAAAAAGTAATAAAAAACCTCCCAAAAAAGAAGAGTCCAGGACCAGATGGATTCCCAGCTGAATTTTATCAAACCTTCATGGAAGAACTCAAACCAATCTTCCTAAAACTGTGCCGCACAATTGAAGAACAGGGAAAACTACCCAACTCCTTCTATGAAGCTAGTATCACCCTAATCCCAAAACCAGGCAGAGACGCCACAAGAAAAGAAAACTATTGGCCTATTTCCCTAATGAACATAGACGCAAAGATCCTCAACAAAATTCTCACAAACCGAATCCAACAACACATCAAAAGCATTATCCACCTTGACCAAGTGGGATTTATCCCAGGAACACAAGGGTGGTTCAACATACAAAAATCTGTCAATGTAATACACCACATAAACAAGCTTAAACATAAAAATCACATGATCATTTTGATAGATGCAGAAAAGGCCTTTGACAAGATACAACATTACTTCATGTTCAAAACATTGGAGAGAATTGGCATGGCTGGTTCACATCTTAATATAATAAAGGCAATATACAAAGCTCCAAAGACCCAAATAATTCTTAATGGAGAGAGACTGGAGGAATTCCCATTGAGATCAGGAACAAGACAGGGATGTCCTCTCTCACCTCTGCTTTTCAATATAGTTCTGGAGGTCCTAGCTCAAGCAATAAGACAGGAGAAGGAAATAAAAGGGATACAATTTGGAAAGGAAGAAGTTAAGTTACCTCTATTCGCTGATGACATGATTGTATATGTAAGAGACCCGAGAGACTCCATCCCAAAACTCCTGAAGGTGATTAACTCCTATAGCAAAGTAGCAGGATACAAAATTAATGCACAAAAATCGGAAGCATTTCTGTATGCAAATGACAAAGACACAGAAAAAGAAATAAAGTACATAGTCCCATTTTAGATAGCAAAAAATAAAATAAAATACCTTGGAATAACGCTAACCAAAGAAGTAAAACATCTATACAACGAAAATATAAAAACTCTCAAAAAAGAAATTGAGGAGGACTTGAAACGATGGAAAGACCTCCCATGCTCCTGGATAGGCAGAATTAACATTGTGAAGATGACAATCCTACCAAAGGCAATATATAGATTTAACGCAATTCCAATTAAAATCTCTACAATGTTCTTCACAGACATAGAAAAAATGATCTCAAATTTCATATGGAAAGGCAGAAGGCCTCGCATATCCAAACATATCCTCAGCAAAAGAAATACCCCTGGTGGCATCACCATACCCGATATAAAGTTATACTACAAAGCCATAGTAATAAAAACAGCATGGTATTGGCATAAAAACAGGAGTATAGACCAATGGAATAGACTTGAGGACCCGGATTTTGGGCCAAGCAACTATAGCTACTTGATATTCGACAAAGGCCCAAACAATATAGACTGGAAAAAGATAGCATCTTCAACAAATGGTGCTGGACAAACTGGATAACCACATGCAGGAAACTAAAACTTGATCCACACATTTCACCATGCACAACACTCAAATCCAAATGGATCAAAGACCTCAACATAAGACCAGAAACTCGAAAACTACGGGAAGAAAATTTAGGAAGTACTTTCCATGATATAGGAATGGAAAAAAACTTCCTGAATAAAACCCCAGTGGCTCAAGTACTTAAACAGTCACTCAACCATTGGGATCATATGAAGCTGAAGAGTTTCTTTACAGATAAGCATATAATAAACAAAGCCAATAGAATACCCACAGAGTGAGAGAAAATATTTGCAGGTTATCCAACTGATAGAGGCCTTCTCTCTAGAATTTACAAAGAACTCAAAAGTCTAAACAATAAGAAGACAAATACCCCACTCACAAAATGGGTCACAGAGTTAAACAGGCAATTCACAGAGGAAGAGATACAAATGGCAAACACACACCTAAGAAAATGTTCATCATCCCTAATCATCAGAGAAATGCAAATTAAAACAACTATGAGATTCCACCTTAACCCAATAAGGATAGCCAACATCAAAAGGTCAAATGAAAATAAATGCTGGCGAGGATGTGCAGAAGCAGGGACACTCATTCACTGTTGGTGGGAATGCAGGATGGTACAACCACTTTGGGAAGCAATATGGAGACTCCTGAAAAAGCTGACTATAGAAATACCAACCTACCCTGTTATACCATTACTGGGCATGTACCCTAAAACCTTCAAACCAAAAGCCAGAGAGTTTTGCTCAACCATGTTTGTAGCAGCTCAATTCGTAATAGCTAAAAGCTGGAATCAACCCAGATGTCCATCATTAGAAGAATGGATAACAAAGATGTGGTATATCTACACAATGGAATTCTATACAGCAGTAAGAAAAAACGACATAAAGAAATTTGAGGAAAAATGGTTGAACCTGGAACAGATCATTCTCAGCGAACTTACCCAATCACAGAAAAAAAATCGACACATAGTCTCACTCATCTGCAACACCTAACCTGAATTTGCCCAAGATGCCTTACACACCCAGCAAGTACCTCATGGACTAGACAATAAGATGGATGGGAGGGCGGGGAGGGAATCAAAGGGTGGAAAACCGTAATCTGGACCCAAATGGCAATGGTATCATAAAATTCTACTTCCTAAAAGACAGACCAAATGACTGAACCTTCACTAGTCCCTTACAGGAAACACCTGAACCACAAGACACTGGAGAGGGTAGGATCAAGACTGACCTAAATCTCCTACATCTTCCTTCCCTCCCTCTCCCCATCTCCCCTCTATCTCTCTCCTTTCAAACTCTTGTATATTAGTTATCTTTTTCCTCAATTTCTTAGTGGACACTGACCTGTAACCCCCACTTCCAGCTTGGGCCTACAATCCACAATGAGCTTTTGATCAGAGAAACCTACAAGGTTTCCCAAAAGAATGACAGACTTCTGTCAGAGTAATTGATGACCCACCAAAGGCCAGTGGTAAGACCCTATTGCTGAAGACTCCATACGCAGCTGACACGTAAAATGGAATGACATGGCTGGAAGCCAGGAGAGAGTCAGTCCCCAGACAGTCAGCGTGTCTAGTGCCAGAAGGCGCTACATAGGCGACTGGGGGAAGTGACCAAGATCTGTCCAAGCAACACATTGTTTAACCTAAGTAGCAACAATTAACAGGATGTGATACCCACACAAGTGCAATAGAGGTACACAGCCATGGTGAGGAATCAATTGCTCTTGATTTGGCTAACTGATCCACTCAGTGTAACTAGACCCTTAGCTGGAGCTGGGAAACAAGTCAGAACCATACCCAAACACAAGCCCACTCTACAATATCAAGCTACCATCAATCACGGGGTATAAGAGGGCCTACACCTATCAAACTGTCTATCAAAAAAGTAAGTGTTATCTCAATTTTCTGGGTGCTAACTTACTCTCCGTTGGAGAATCTGCTTCTCTTTTCCAGATAGATGCAGATCCTAAGAAGAGAGCTGCCCCAACATACCTCAGAAGGGGCCCAACTGAAACTAAGGACAACTGGCGAAATTAGCACACACTCTTACCTCTGTTGGTCATGTCATCCTGGCCTCTGCAGTACACTCCCTATCTCTCGTGCTACTAATCACTCACGCTTGTCATTTTCATTTAAAGTTTTGCATAATTAATCATAATGAACTGTTCATATTGGATGCTCACATTTTAATTTCAGGGGAACGTGTGTGCACGGTGGCAGCCCACGATGTTGCCATTTCCACAAGTTCATCCAGATGACTTTCCCTATCTGCATACTCTCTGTTCCCAGTTTAAGAATTCTTGTGTCCTGTGACCACTCTGTGGTTTAAGAAGCTTTGACAGGTGTAGGGTAGAATTCAGCATGGGAAACCACAGTTGCAACCCATCTGGATGTCCTCCCATGAATGGTCATCTCGCAGGACAAATTGGGAGAACAGGTGAATGCCACCACAAAAAGGGAGCCAGCCTGAAAGTAAAGACATCTTAGAGGGAAACAGCCAAGGAAGAGGAGAGAGAAGAAAGCCTTGATGTTGTGGTTACTGTGCAGCCTGTGTATGCATATGAAAAAATATAGGGAGAAGACAAGCAGATGGTCAAAGAGTTACTTCCCATGAGTTTTTGTATCTGTGCATTAGAACTCTTTAAAGACAGTGTTTGCACTGGATGATTTACATGACATAAGCTAAGCAGGTGTGCTTTAAATATATATGACTTGGATTTACAAATAATTAGGTATATTTTTACTTCCCTGCACAGAACAGCTGCTCGCTGAATACAGCTTGTCTGGGCCAGCCGAGAGTTAAACAAGGACACGAGAGGAAATTAACCTGTATGATGTAAGGCAAACAAACACAAGAAGGAGGCCCTGCTAGATGTTTGTCAAGGCCTCAGAGTCTTTGATTTTTTACACAGTGGTTATATATGGGGAAAAGTGGGGAGGGGAATAAGCTGGCTGACTTTATTTATGGCTTTGGAATTGTCAGAAAACCTAGAGGGGATGTAATTAGCTGTTCATCTAATCTTGCCTCAATGGCTTAACATCCTGACCATAAACTGGCCTTTTGCAAAAGATAAGATTCTGTAAGCAGTCTCCTGAGTGACGTTCCAGAAGTACCTAACAGAAAGCTGGATGGACTAGCTTTCTGAGTAATGAGTCAGCTTATGAGCAGGCCCATGTAAAATGGAGAGGCTTTTGCTCTATGGCTCCTGACACGGCAGCTCCTGGTTCCATATTCGCAAAGATGTAAGTAGTCCTTGCAGTCCTTCAAGTAATTTCCTCACAGTTCAGCGCATTATTGGGGATATAATGTCAATGTCAAACAAATAATATTGTCAGTGATAAACAGATGAAGTGCTTCACAGCCTTATGCTCCACAGAGTTTGCCAACATACTTTATGCTAACTTGATATGTAGGAATTGCATCATGACTAGTAGTCTTGTTGTAATTAATAAATGCTAAAATATCCACTTTTTAGCCACCTCATTTCAGAGAAAGAGTAAACAATGATCTTGGATTCCAGTTGTCCTCTGTATCCATGGGAGACAGGCTCTCAATCATCACCTGTACTAAAGTCTATTAACATCGTTGAATGAAGTTGGTCAACATTCTATACCTGTGTATTACACATCCATGGATTCAAACTACTTTGTGTTGAAAGTCTCTTTTTACATTGCTTTTCTATGTCATCTTTGATGTGATTGCCTAAGAGATACACTGTAATATTTGTATAGCAGTTGCATTGTATTTAAGTTTTAATAGTCACCTACTATCATTTAAATTATATGGTAGACTGCACTTACATTATATATAAATGGCATGTGGTTTTATAGAAGAGGTCTTAGAATTTACTCATTTTGGTATTCCTAAAAGTCCTAGGTGTCATGATCGTTGGTTGTGAATACTATGATACTCTGGGAATCTGTGTATGGTGTGTTTGTTTTATTGTAGAGTGCCTTGCTTGTCTAAATAACTGTTAGTACCTGTATTGCACTATTAGTCATTACTAAACCTTGTGTCTACCCACTGTACTCCAGTTTTTTACACATCATGTCATATAACTTTTACAAACATGATATATGTATTAGAGATATATAAAACACAGGTTAAAAGTTGGAGTTAAAATAATATTCCTATCTCCTTACACAGGCAAGTATTGGAGGTTAAGGTCTTCTTGCTTCCAAAGGCTGTACACACACCTACCTTGTATACATATTTTTCCACAACTGGATGAGTGAATTATGTCTCTTATATATGTAAAGCAATGTGTCCATGAGCTACTGGGAGTCCCAGTGTTATTCTTCATCTCATTCTTTAGCTAGTGTCGTGGTTGAATGTGACAGGTCCCCCCATGCTCCTGTGTTTGAACTCTAGGTCCTCAGCTGGTGGCCCTTTCTGGGAAGGTTGTGGAACCTTTAGGAGGGGAGCCCTACTGGAAGAGGTGTGTCACTGGAGGTGTGTCTTGAGGTTTCTTGCCCAGCCTCACTTTTATGACTGAATGCAGTGTGATCAGCCTGCCTATCACACATGTTGCCATGACATTCCTGCCATGATGGACTATATCCTTGAAATTACAAGCCATGATAAACCCTGTGTCCTTTAAGCTCCACTGGTCAGGTGTTTGGCCACAGCACCGAGTAAAGTAAGTAATACTTTTAGTTAGAATTTGTCATTGGTATTTGGAATTTTGCCATTTTACTAAAAATGGCCTTAGGAAGTTTGGTGTGTGAATTTATTATGCCTAGCATTTAACAAACTTGTTCATGATTTGAAAAGAAGAATTAATTAAAGCTGGCTTTCATCTTGGATCAATCCCCACCATAATTCCTTTTGATGACTCCTTTCCTGGAATCACTGTGCTCAAGCAGGTTATGATAAAATAATGTCCTTTAGGCACAATGCCATAAAAAAGAAAATCTAATTATTGACCAAAGTCTTAAGTCAAATAAATCAAGTATTCTAATCATTTGTCTTTATGAACTTGACTAAATAAACTTTTTTTTGTGTCTAATGTATGAAGAGAAACAGACTAGGCATTAGAAGATATGTATAAAAACCAGGAAAATATATTCTACCTTTAGCTGGCTTACTGTCTTTAGATACTAGAATGACTTTTTCACATTTTCTATCCCATTAATCCATACTTACTTTTTTATTTTGAATAGTACCTTTATTTCTTTTATTTTTACTAGATTTACCATAAGACTATAATATTACATGAACAATTAAGTGTGAGATATGCTTCCAAAGTTAAGTGCCACCAAAACCCCAAGAATATCTTGAGTTTAATTCAATTTCATCTCAAGAGCTATACTATTTCTGTAAGAAAAAAAAATTATATATATATAATATTATCCCTAAACCCAACTCTTATTCTTCTGTGGGGGATATAATACTCACTATGGGGGCTCTGAAGGCCTCACTCAGTCACTATGGCATAGCAGGTACGGGACCGGGGGAATGATTGTGCCTTACTTACTCTGCTGGGCCATTACCTACAGTTTTAGAATGCATTCAACTACCTTGTACCCATCCACAGCCCTTATCTGGGATGCTTTGCACAAATAGTTGTTATACCCCATACCACTTTTCATTTTCATTAGAGATTTGATTGCCACCATGCACTAGGTTCATGTGCTATTTGGAGCAGAAAGTGTGCTTTACAAATATTTTATGTATTTGTTTATTAGATAGAAAGAGAGGAAGAGACTTGGGGTTGAATGTTCTTACCAGGGCCTCCTGCCACTGCTAATGTGTGTGTGTGTGTGTGTGTGTGTGTGTGTGTGTGTGTGTGTGTGTGTGTTTATAAGTGTATTCCATCACATCCAGATTTTTAAGAAATTTAAAAAATATATTTGAGATAGAGAAAGAGGAAGGTACACAGAGCAAACGAGTGAGTGTGGGCACACCAGGGTGCCCAGGGCCTCCTGCCACTATAAACAAAGCCCAGGTGTATATGCCATTTTATGAATCTGGCTTTATGTGGTTCTGATGTTTTGAACCAAGAGTTTTAACTGCTGAGCAATCTTCGATGTTGGGGATCCAAACTGAGGTCCTCCAGCTTGCGCAGCAAACACTATCCTCTGAGCAATGTTCATGGTCCTTCATGTCTATTTCTTAGTACTACAAGTCAAGTATCCCCATCCCAAATGTTTAGAACAAGACTTATTTCAGATTTCAGAACTTGTCATGTTTTTGAACATTTGCCATTATGTAATGAAAAGCCTTTTGGATAAGACTCACATCTAAGCTAAAAACTCATTTGTCTTTCATATGTACCTTATTCACATAGTCAAGGATCATGATTTCTTTCATTCTGTTTTTATTTAATTTTGGTCACAAGGTATTATGCATCCCAGGCTGGCCTTGGGCTTCCTATTTTGCCTAATATGACCTTGAATCTCTGGTCTTCCTGTTTCTACCTCCCATGTACTGCTGTTAAATGTGTATATGACCTCATTTGGAATGAAAAGGCAGTGCTTAAAATCAACTCCAAAGCTTTGTGAATATTCAGCAAACACTCTACCAACTTACTAACACCCAGAGTCCTGAATTTCACGTTATGCAAGATTGCATAATTAGGGACATGAATCAAAATTATGTGACATGCAATTTTCTCCTTCTGATGTCATATGCATGCTTCAAAGCTTTGAATTTTGGAACATGTCAGATTTTGGATATTTTGACTAGAAATGCTCTTGTGAACATTTGACTTCATGGCTATGTTCCAAGAAGGTGGTTCTTGTCAAATGGGAAGATAAGATATCTTGGAGCTGATGGTGCCCATTTTTGTTTCTATTTGCCAAGAGACATGGGTCCCAGGTAGTTTCTTGTCCACAGAGCATCTCTGACCTATACTAAAGAGGTAAAGAGAAAAAGTGGACACAGATTCTCAGGTATCTTTTCAAGTGGATATGCATGTGCCATTGGACTACACCTATGATGCATTTGTTCAAAGATGCAATCACTACAAATTTCATGATTATGATGGAAAGGCAGCTGCACATAAGAATCCTTTTCTCACTGGTTTCTACTATTACAGACCTAGTTATTGAAGCCAGGTCCTTGAGGGTGGTAGGTAAGGGCTCCACAACTATGCTACCAACCCAGCTTTGAGTGCAATCCTTTCCAGCTAAATTGCCCAGGAGGCTGTCCTGTTAAGGAATATTCATTCATATGCCACATAGACGCATAACCAGAGAGGGCCTAAGGCAGCATGAGTTGGATCAGCAGCACTTATGTAAAACCTGTGTATCGTCACCACACTTGACTGTATTCCCAGTCCTGTGGGGGCAAAGACCAGAGAACTGCTGGGCCTCACTAGTCAGCCAGTCCTAACACAGTGACAACTCCAGCTTCAGTGAGAAACTCTGTCAGGGGAAAAGTGCAGGGGTGATTAAAAGAGGACACCTGACATTCTCCCCTGACTTCCACATGAGACTGTACCGGGTGCATGCATCTGTACACACACACACATATACACACACATGCCACTACATATTTTACATACATATGTGCAAAAAAGGGGTGGGGTTATGGCTGCACACATCTGTGACCCCACCACTGAGGTGGTGGGAGACAGGATTGCTGGAGCTCACTGTCAGCCGATCTAACTGATAAACAGGGAGCTCCAGATTCAGTGAGACTCTACCTCAGGATAACAAGGCAGGAGAGTGATGAAGGAGGACACCTGACATCTTCCTGTGGCCTCGGTATGCCTGTGCCACACATGTGCACACATGTAAAAACACCATGAACACACACATATACACACACTTGTGTGCACATACACACATTCACACCAAAAAGAGAGTACTAAGGCCCTTTCCCCAGATGGTTTAACAGTAAGGAAAGAGAGCCAGGAACAAAGCTGTGGCTCAAATCAGAGTCCAAAGCCTGCAGTCTGAATCATTTTACTAGCAAATAATATGCACACAAGTAGGTTTATCATACTTTGTATGTGGAAACCATTACCATGATGGTGGTCCCTGCATTCCCCCTCATTATTCATTGATTGCCCTCAAGGGCTTGAGAAAACCTGTGGTCCTTGATCTATTTGTTTTTTCTTCAAGAAGCTCAGTAATGATGTTAGTAGCAGCTACAGCCAGCAGTCTCAGAAATGTTAGCCCTGGAAGAGTGAACCTTAGGGCTGGAGAGATGGCTTAACAAGTAAGGTACTTTCCTAGCCAAAAGACCTCAGTTCAATTCCCCAGGACACATGTAAGCCAGATACACAAGGTGGTGCATGTATCTGGAGTTTGTTTCCAGTGGTGACTGGAGGCCCTGCTGTATCCATTTTTTTTTTCTCTCTCTCTGCCTTTCTCTTTCTCAAATAATTAAATAAAATAACTTTTTTTTTTTTTTAAATGCTGGGCTCCTCCCCAGGCAGGCACTGGTGTGGAAGGACCAGGCCTACTGGTTCCTCTAAAGGGAGTTATGAGGAAGAGGAGCTTACAAAGACTCAGAAACCTCTCCTGGCCTCCGTAGAATAACCACACTGATTTAGACATTAAAAGCACAGGCCTAAAGCCAAGTGTCACAGCACACCTTAGGAACTCCTGCTAGGCACACTTTGTATATCTTTAGGTTGAAATCTCAAGCCCACCATCACACCTTAAGATAAAAAATTGAATATATTGGGGATTATTTATTTAAATTATCATATTCTGCCCCTGGAGCCCAATAGATTTATAACCATCACACATTATAAATTGTTAGAAAAAATTAAAATGCTTAGGGTAAATAAAGGATTTTTAAGTTGGTCCTGTGGGGATAAGGATTCTCCCTTTTGTTTTTGTAATTGAGAGCTGAGAGTTTGATTATATCCTTTAACAAAATCCTGGCCCAGGGGTATGTATGGAATGCCTGTGGAATATGATTTTTTTTTTTAAGTCTGGAGAAAATCTACAAAGGCCTTGTTTATGAAGCAGGAGCCATTATCTGTTTTAATTTGATCAGGCAGGCCAAGAGTGGTGAATCGTTAAAGCATATGACTAATGTCACATTTAGATTTTTTCCCAGTATGTGCCCATATCCAGTAGGTGCAGGAAAAGGTCAGTGAGCCCAGTCACCATGAGAGGGTGGACTTCTCCCCTGCCCCCACCTGGGTCAGTCCCAGCGGGCCACATGGCAGTCTCCCAGGAGGTGGATTGCCCACCAATTCCCAGTAGGGGAGGGTCAGACACAAGCTGCCAGGAGGAGGCCATTTAGGTAAATTACCAAATTTCACCCTTGGCTCCCAATAGATTTATAACTGCTATATATTATACATTGTACTTAGTTTAATTTTAAAGGTCCCCAGAGTTTTGACCAATTTAAGATATTAAGACCTGCAATGTTTAACAAGTTAAACATTTCTAACATATAAAGGCACAGAGTAAACATTTTTAACTGGTAAGAGGCATAGCAAGGAGAGACTAAAACAATGGTAATTGTAACACCATAACCTAAAATTAGTCTCAGTGTCTGTAATTTTAACTGGCTCGGGTTTTTTTAGCTTAAAATCTTAAGTCTCATCCAGGCATGGTGGTGCACACCTTTAATTCCAGCACTCAGGAGGTGGAGGTAGGAGGATTACCATGAGTTTTAGGCCACCCTGAGGCTCCATATGGAATTCCAGGTCAGCCTGGGCTAGAGTGAAACCCTACCTTGAGAAACCAAAAAAAAAAAAAAAAAAAGTTTTAAATCTCTTAATCCCATATCTCTAGCTAAGCATATCAGTCTATTACAAAATTAACCTTGATTAAACTGTTTGGTTCTAGGCAGCAGGATGCAGCCAGCCCTATGCCAGTACCCAAGTTTCAGTGATGTCCCCTGCAAAATTTCTTTCCTCTTAAAAAGCTTATAGGCCAAGCCTCGAAGTTTAATGTTGCCTGCACTTAGTATTTTTAAACTTCCATCTGAATAGTCCATAAAATTTGGCTTACCACTCCAGAAGACATCTTTAGTTGTAATCACCAACTGTATGCCTATTTTTCCAAAACAAAGGTTTTGAAAGATTAACATCCACATGGTCAGGTTTATCTTCGCTTATCAGACAGCTTTAGGCAAGCTGAGATAAACATGTAGACCAGGTACAGTTATGGAGGATGGAATATTTATTGAAGCTTACAGATCCAGGGGAAGTTTTATAATGGGAGAAAAAGCTGGCCTGCCTTCAGAGGCCCAAAGAGAGAGAGAGAGAGAGAGAGAAGCACAAGCCTTTAGAAGTATAAAAGCTGCAGATGCAGCTTGCTAGGCCTCATTTAGAAATATAAAAGCTACTGGTGAACCGAAGGTGAAGGGAAGGAGAAAGGGAATAAATAAACAGATGTTGGAAAACAAGTATAGGTTATAGAAGTAAAGTTCAGTGCATTAAATATGAAGACTGTCTTATAACTTATGAGGATACGCTCACCCACACAAGTATACTGATTACCTCCTCAACGACTGCCAGACTCTGACAGCTGCACGTTAGGCACCAGATGCTGGGCTCCTCCCTGTGCACATAGTGCTGTGGAAGGATCCAGCCTGCTGGTTCCACCCAAGGGCCTAAGGAGGAAGATGAGTGTAGGATGACTCAGAAACCTCTCCTGGACTCTGTAGAAAAACCACATTGAGTCGGGAGTCTTTTCGAAGCAGGAACTGACAGAAAAACTCACTTCGTTGATATGAGAAGTTGCCTATATTATGTTGGGGATGACAGCAGAGATTTTAGGACATGGGGAGAGGTAAGGGCCAATAGTAAACTATAACAATTAAAATGGCAATTATAATTGCCACATGGAGGTGGAATGCTAGTGCCATTAGGTGTCTTACTGAGTCCTAGCTGGCCAGAGAAGGGTCACCAAACATTAGCTAGGCTGAGGAAGTTCCACTAGGCCTCATGCCTGGGCCTTTCAGGGCCCAACATTAAAAGAGTGAACCTTAGAATAGCTATAATGCATTCTCCAAGATAACAGCATAATTCCACCAAAATGAATGCTAGAAGCATCTGACCCCTGTGAAGAATACATTCCCTTGTTGTTTCAAGATGTTGTTTTCCATAGCTGTTTCTGGATTGTCATCTTCTGGCTGATAAGAAGAGAGCACCACAAATGATAGCGGAAGAAGTGCAACGGAGGTCTCACAGACAGAGGCTCTCACTAAAAGCTGAGGGCAACAGAATCTCCTACTACTGAAAGACTGGCTGAAACTCTCCAAAGCTCAACTGGAAGTTTCCACATCTATCTTTTCTGCAAGTTGCATCAGATGGCTGCTGTGTAGTTTGATTTGGGTGGTGTTAAGGACGGAATCTGGAACCTCATGCTGTAGTCACACCCCAGCCCTGCTTTGTTACCTGTGTGAATCATGGCTGAGAATGTAGGTCAGTGCTACAGTGCTTGCCCAGTATGTAAATAGCAATGGCACTGTTGCTCTTGGGTTGGGGCTGTAGCTTAGGGGTAGCATAAGGCTCTGTGATTCACCCCAAGAGTGACCAAGTAGATTTAAAAAAAAAAAGCTTCTAAGTGCACAAACATGTAAAAAGTGTAATTTGATTATCACTGGTCATATTTTGTTTCACCATTTTATAGAAAACTAAACATATGATTTTATAGAAAAAATAAATTACTATCTACAGATGTAAAAGTAGGTACATGGTATATTTATGTGTATGTAGATAAATTTATCATTCATCTGGTAGAAATTTGTATCTCAACCTTACTACAATCTATAAAGCATTTACTAAAATCATCAATACAGGTATAATCTAGGGTTAGGGGGATGGTGCAGTGGCTAAAGGTGCTTGCTTGCAAAGCAAGCAGACCCAGGTTAATTTCCTCAGCACCCACGTAAAGCTAGACAAAAAAATAAGTTGTACATGCATCTAGTGATCATTTGCAGTGGCAAGAGACCCTGGTGCACCTATCCACACCCACAGAAATAAATTATTCAAACTTTTTAATAAAGATATGATCTAACAAAGGAAATACTAATGATCTAAGTGAAAAGTCAGTTGTCTGATATATTCTTTTACATATTTTTGTTCATTATTTATTTATTTATTTCAGAGAAACATACACACAGAGAAAGACAGATACAGAGGGAGAGAGAGAGAGAGAGAGAGAGAGAGAGAGAGAGGGAGAGAATAGGCATGCTAGGGCTTCTAACCACTGCAAAAAAACTCCAGACATGTGTACCCCCTTGTGCATCAGGCTAACGTGGGTCTTGGGGAACCAAGCCTTGAGCTGGGGTCCTTAAGCTTGACAGGCAAGCGCTTAACCCCTAAGCCATCTCTCCAGCCCAGGTGTCTGATATTTTAAAGTGTATCCAAACATAATTTGTTTCTAGGTATCTCCACTGTGACCAAGATTCATGAATGTTATTTTGCTACATAATTGTTGTAAATGAAAAGAGTCAAAGAATATGTTAGAAATTGTTGTCTGAGTGTATGCTAGGGTTTCAGCACATAAATGACTTCTTCTCACCCACTATGTTTTGGGGGAGGGGTTCTATTTTTTATTATAACCTATGACACTAACATACACATCAGTTTTGACTTACATGGGGTGAGCTCTTTAACATCCCTATATTTTCCATCTGGCATGTCTCCTGGGGAAACAGCCCAAGTGGAACAGTTATTCTTATCATGGTGGCACCTCATTCTGTGATTCTCTCTGAGGGACCTGATGACAATGTCATATTCTTTAAACAGGTGGAAGTATAGCCACATAGGTAATAACCACATAGTAAATATGTAAACCAGTAAAATAGTCATGTGTTATCATATCAAACAGAATGCACTGTGGATAATTGTGTATGTTGCACTTTTCTGAATGCCCACACTGTGGGCTCATTTATGCCTGAGACTGCACACATTGAGTGATGGATTATAATACAATATCATCATATACACCTGTATTACTAGGTGATAGAAATTTGTTTGGTCAACTGTAATTTTATGTGGTTACCATCAGTTATGCAGTGAGTTGTTGACCAAAATGTTGTGATTTTTGTGTGTACTGCTACATATTAAATATAATAAGCAAATGCTTAAAATTCCAGTAGTAGCTTATAATTACAGCTTCTTAATCTGAGTCATTTTAATTATTTATTTAAGTTTACTTATTTAATTTTGTATTTAAGTTTATTTTTATTAGTTTGGACATACTTAGTATGTAAACAGCACATCTTAGTAGCATCCTTTCCCTCATCCCTGCCCCTTTCTGAAAGGAGCCATCCCCTTTGGGGATGCAGGTTGTCCCCATGCAGATTGTGGATCATGCATTGTGGGAGCAGCAATCAGTTATGTCACTCCCTATTTTTAAGAACCTTCATAGATTTACCAAATTTCATGTTAGGGATGTCTATGCTAGAAATACTAGGAGTAGGAATGACAAACATGTCTACACATTGTTAAGAGTTCTGATACACCCATGGGAATCCCACCTCATACTTTCCAGCAACTGTTTTTCTTCCACATGATCAGATTAAGAGCTTACAATTGATATCCATTTCTGTACTGACACAGTTGTCAATTTAAAAATTTAAAATTATTTTGGGAGTGTGTGCATTTTGTATGTATAGTGAGTGTGTATTATATGTCTCTATGTGCATGCCCTATGTACACATTTGTGAAGGTCAGAGGAACACATTAGGTGTTCTCTTCTATAATTCCTCCACCTTTGTTCTCTAAGGCACACTGAAATTGGAGCTCCACATGCTTTTAGATAAACTGTCTCACTAGGGAGCCTCCTTTTACCACCTCCTCAGGACTGTGGGTACAGTCATGCACACCATGCCTGGCTTTGTAACATGGGTGCTTGGGACCCAATTCAGCTCTTCTTGCTTGTGCAGCAAGTTCTCTTACCCAAGGACTCATACGTTCAGCTCCAGAGCTGCCATCTTTGAAGGTGGTGAATGACACTAGTATGCAGGAGCCTACTGAGGTGAGCAGTGGCAACCATCCATTGGAATTAGGAGTCCACCCTTCAGTGGAAGGAAGGACAAGATCATAGGAGATCCAACCCAGGCCAGTCTCTGGTGCCACCTTTTACCAATGATTCCTGAGCTGGACTATCCATGGAAATTCAGGGCATAGGGAAAGGCTTGGCAAGGCAGTTTGGTCAGGAATGTATCATATTCCAGAACAAGTGTAGAGCTCTTGTAGAGTTGCCCAAGGATGACCAGAATTTTGGTGAACACTGTTGAGAATACAACAGTGAGAGGAGAGAAAGAGAGAGAGAGAGAGAGGGAGAATGAGTGCAACAGGGACTCCAGCCAGTGGAAATGAGCTTGAGATGCATGTGCCACTTTGTACATCTGGCTTTCTATTAGGGTGCTTGGGGACAAACTCAGGTACTTATGTGGTTTGTGCAGTAAGCACTCCTCCCTGTTGAGCCAGCTCCCTAGTGTCCAAAATTCTATTGTTTTGTCTCAAAAAAAAAAAAAAAAAAGCCACATTGTACTTTGGAGAAAATTCCTTGTCCTCAAAAGTCCAGTGTTCTCACAGTGAATGAAGCTGAAAACTGTGTTTTGGCTATATAGATTGCTCATAAGTAAACTATGGGTGCTTATAATTTGTAGAATGAAGGCACTGGTCTAATAACCAGTATTTATCATGTAGCAAAGGCATATGCTTACCTGTCTTAGAAAAGAAAGGTTGTGGTGGCTTGATTCATTTGTCCCCATACACTTATGTGTTCTGAATTCTAGGTCCTTAGCTGATGGCAGTTTGGGAACTAAAATCTCCTGAAGGCTGTGTATTGTTAGGAGTGAGATTATGACTGCTTTAACCAGCCTTTCCATGCCAGTGTTTGCTACAGTATCCTGTTGCTGTTGTCCACCTGATGTTGGTCAGGAGGTGATGTCCACTTCCATGCCATTGTTTTCCCCTGTGATCAGGGAGCTGTCCCTCAAGTCTGTAAGCCAAAACAATCCTTTCCCCACAAGCTGCTCTTACTTGGGTGTTTTCTGCCAGCAATGTGAACCTGACTGCCACTAGGTCATCCAACTTCCCTAGACACCTGCAATGGACGTGTGACTGGGTCTACATCGTTCTCTCAAGACTGGGTGGATACTTCTCTTCTGGGATTTTTGTGTACCAATCACGTGCTGTTACCATGGTTCCTAGGACATTGTTTTGTACTTGTCTGTTTACACATCTTTCTGTATTGCTAGACTAGAGAGCAGAAATTTGGTCAGATTTCTGTTTGAGCTTCTGAACTTAGTAAAAAAAAGATCATTTTCTAAACACACAGAAAGTCTTCATTGAATGAACCAGTGTACACAAAGTGGAAAGCAATTGGGGTATTGGGGTAAGCTGCACCTATCTGCAAGGTCCTCATATGTTCTCTGTGAACTTTAATATTTAGGCCCAAGGAAACATGGTTGTGATTTACTATGAGTAAGATGCTTAAACTCATTCAATATACGGGGTCAATCAAGGTGTGTGTGTGTGTGTGTGTGTGTGTGTGTGTGTGTGTGTGTGTGTGACATAGAAGTGGTGCATGGATGTGTGTACCTGTGGTGTATGTGTGTGTGTGTACAGATGCATCAACTCTGCACATTAGAGACCTTGTGTGTTCTCCACTATCACTCTTATTTCGCTGACAGTTTCTCTCTGGACATGGTGCTCACCATTTTGGGGTTAGACTGGCTGACCAGAGAGCCCCAGCTGTCCTCATTCTTGTACAGCAAATAGTCTTACCTGTTAAGCCATCTTCACACCATGAATCAGCTCTTTGGCATACCCACTTGTACGTGGTAGGAAGGGCTTGTCCCAATGTGTTTTAGCTTAAATCATGTTCTAATGGCTCCACTGAGGATACTGAAACAGTCATACTCAGGTATCAAACATATGAATCCTTGTGGAGTGTTCCTTGACATAGAAGAGCCCCAAGATTCATGGGTATACTTTCTAGAATGTTGTCCTTATGAGATCAACCAGAATTCAGCTACCTGAAAAACTTTCTTTGTTTATTTTCATTTATTTATTTCAGAGAGAAAGACAGAGAAAGAGGAATATATATAGAGATAATGGGCGCACCAGGTCCTCCAGCCACCACAAACAAACTGCAGACGTGTGCGTCCTTTTGTGCATCTGGCTAATGTGAGTCCTGGGGAATCAGGCCTCGAACTGGGGTCCTTAGGCTTCATAGGCAAGCACTTAACCCCTAAACCATCTCTCCAGCCTGGGTATTTCTTTTGAAATACATTTTCTTTACTCTTAAAAGGAAAGAATCATAAATCCAATGCAAGGCAGTAGTTCTCAGTGGGGCCACTTTATATTCTAGACAGAGCCCCTGCTGCTTTGCATGGGCAATGCATTTGATCCTCTCTGCAGCCTGAAGGTAGACATAACAAGCTTACTTCTGTGGATGACAGACCCAGAAGGTCATGGGCCAGGGTTTCCATCTGTTCCTCAGAGATGCAAACCTTGAGGAAAGATTGGACGAGTGCTTTTGATGCACAAAAGAGAGAGCTACTCACTGTTTACTTTGGAGCATGAGGTGAAAGAAAGCACATGAAACATAAATCTTCATGAGGGCTCAAGTTTTGAAAATCTACACATGGGGTTTTTAACAGTGCATGACCTGCCTTCTCTTCCCTGACTGCTCAGCACTGGTGGGTCCAAGTGACTGGTGCTGGCCCCTCAACTTACCACGCTTAACAAGCTTGGTACTTGAAAATGTACACACAGGACTTTTAACAACACGTGACCCAACTGCTGCTCCCCTCACTCTTCTCTGCTGGTGGGCCCAGGTGGTTGGTGATGACCCCCATTCTTGCCACCCTTAACAAGCTCAGTACTTACAACAATGATGTGCAATTCCTCACAGAGCCAAGCACATTAATTTGTCTTCTCTTTTAAATATCTTTGTTTGCCTTATTTTTTTTTTCTGTCTGTATTTAAAGTAGTTCTGCTCAATGTCCTTCCAGTTAATGAATACCTTATAAAAGTGATGTTTCTTGGGAGACCTAATTTCTAATGCTTGACATTGCTGCAGCTTTCTAATTGGTTTACAATTCCGTTCTTTGTTTGAGAACACAGCCATGTGTTTCCAACTTTGTTTTGGCTGAACATGGCTCCCCCCTTCCTGTTTCTTAGTTTATCTCAGATGAGTGTGTCCCATGTATTTTCGCCTGCACCTTTTTGTATTTTGTTGACACTTGGTATGTCACCTGTGCATATAACACGGAGGAGATGCCTTAGAAGTCCATCACACATTTATCCATGTTCAAATGTAGATTCTGTGGAATTCCTGGTATGGATAATATACTTCACACTTCTACCTGGCTTTCCAACATGTTTCCCCTCAGTATTTCCAAGCCATAAAAGGCAATATCCTTTTTTTAATTATTAGTTTTTAATAACAATCCTTTCCGTCTCTGTTTTTGTTTATTTTTTACTTATTTATTTGAGAGTGAGAGACAGAGGAAGAGACAGAGAGAGAGAGAGAGAGAAAGAGTAAGAGACAGAGAGAGGCAGAATGAGCACGCCAGGGTCTGCAGCCACTGCAAACAAACTTCAGACATGTGTGCCCCCTTGTGCATCTGGCTAACGTGGAACCTGGAGAATTGAGCCTGGAACTTGGGTCCTTAGGCTTAGCAGGCAAGTGCTTAACTGCTGAGCCATGTCTCTAGCCCATAAAAGGGAATCTTGCATAGCATACTTCTCTATTTCCCTTTCAAAGGGTTCCCTGTCTGATTTATATTATTTGCTCCTCTTGCATTGGTTTCCAGAATTTAGGACTGTTGTAACATTGATTTTGAAAAACATCTGTAAACATTCACATTGTAGAAAACATATATTTTTGTATAGTAGAGAAATTGTAAAAAAAAAAATTTTAATTATGTTTCAGATATTTTGACACAAAGAACACTGGTTATATTTTTTTCACTTCACTTATGGCCTATTTTTCTCTGACTTCAAATTTTTCCTGCCTACCTAACCCTTCTCTGAGAACCACTGTAGTAGTTGCAACCTTCTCATTGCTATGACATATAAACCGAGCAGAGACAGTTTATGGAGTGTAAGGATTTGTTGTCAGTGTATGCTCCAATGGGTTCTTTCATCATGGTGGGAAAAATGTGGCAGGACACCTGGGGCTCAAGTATTCACATCAGCAGAGGGAAACTGAGGGAGTGAGCTGAGTGCAGCAAGCCAGGCTGGGATACCGCATCTCAAGGCCATACCAGCTGAATGGTCCACAGGGAGGGATTCAATATGAGGCTTCATCACAAATACATGAAGCTATGGGGAATGATTCACATTCAAACCTTCATAGCGGTCAACAGACTGTTAAAAAGCAGTGAGCTGAGAAGTACACACACATATGCATGTATGCATACATAGATATTACACATGCACACTTTTGTAATCATGTGTATGAAGTTGTGATCATGTGTATGAATATACATGCACAGATACACACACACACACACACACACACCTTCACGTTCACATGCACCTAAATCTATTCTTGTGTATGTATATGTACTTGCATGTCTACACACATGTGCACAGATGCAAACAAATACATAAGTACACGTATACATTTAGACATATGTGGTAGTTTGAATAGATAGCCCTCAATATATCTGTGTTTTATCAGCTTGTAGTTTGGATCTTTATCCACCTGACTGGAGAAAGTGTCACTGGGTACATCTTAAGGCATAGTGGTGGGTTTGAAATACTAATCTAATGATATATACAGTGCCTAATTCCACCTGGAGTTTGTGGAGTGTGCTGTGTGGCTTTTGGCTTGTGGCTTCTCAGCTTCTTCTGACCTTTTGGAACTTTCCTTGGATCTGTAAGCTTCAACATATACCCCTTCCTCCATAACTGTGTCTGCTCTGAAATTTATCTCAGCAAACCTGAAGCTGTCTGCTACAACTATCCATACTTATCGACTGTGCCTTTATGTAAATATATATATGCATACACTTATGAGTTCATGAGTGCATATGCATATTTATACAGATGCCTCCACATACATGCATATGTGCACACATATGCACAACATACATGTGTAGAAACAAAAACACATGCACGTGACATGGATGTATATGGAATATGGATGTGCAGGGGTGCCTATATGCCACGCACATGCATAGAGTGCTCATATACACATATGTACCCATGATATGTATAGTGTGGATGGGGATGCAGAGGGCTGACTTTTCATCCAATTAATTTTTTAGAGGTGTCAAGGATCATTTGAAGACAACAATGAAAGTGCAAGTAGCTGGCATTTGACCAGTAGTGTAAGGCAGGGAATGTTAACAGCATGTGAACCAGAATGATGGAGGTCAGGGATGATGAGAAAACAGATTTGAGTGCCTCAGAGGGAGTATAGCCTAGCATTTGATAAGGACTGTTGGGTGAAGAAAAAGAACAGATAATGAGGAAAGTTCAGCTATGTGTCCCTGTGTCCACAGGAAAGGGAGGATAACTGAGTATTCAGTTGTACTTGGCTGTGAAACAACCTTATACCTTACTGCCTGGCATTCAGGGCTAATGAGAAAAAGTGGAAATAAAATATGTTGTGTGCATAAGACTCCACTTCATTTTAGAGAAATGGGTTAAATTCAGGTGTCCCAACTGCAACTTCTTACTATCCATACACATATTAATATCTTCAACATACACTTTGATTTTTGTGTGTGTGTGTCTGTGTGTGTTTACAGGAGATAGATGGAGGGGAGGTGTGGGTTTGCTTGTGAGTGTATAGGGACACTACATGACATGATGGTTTGATTCAGGTGTCCCCCATAAATTTAGGTGTTCTGAATGCTAGGTTCCCAGGTGATGGAAATTTGGGAATTAATGCCTCCTGCATGGAGTGTATTGTTGGGGGTTGGCTTATGGGTGTTATAGCTAGACTCCCCTTGGCAGTGTTTGGCACACTCTCCTGTAGCTTTGGTCCACCTTATGTAGGCCAGGGTGTGATGTCCAACTTCTGTCATGCCATCTCTTTCCCTGCCATTGTAGACCTTTCCCTTGAGTCTGTAAGCCAAATAAATCTCTTTTTCCCACTAGCTGCTCTTGGTTGGGTGATTTCAACCAGCAATGATATGCTGAATGCAATAAGTAAAATTGAAAAAAAAAATACCTGTTTCCCTTCCTAATGCCACAGGTCTGAAATCCCAAATTCTTCACATGTTGAGGCAGGCAGTTTACAAATTCAAGGAGAGACTGAATAATTTAATGAAACCTTGTAGTGTTGTTGAATCAGTTGTCCCTCATAAACTCATGTGATTTTTGTTTTGTTTTGTTTCTCGAGGTAGGGTCTCACTCTAGCCCAGGCTGACCTGGAATTCACTGTGTAGTCTGAGGTTGGCCTCAAAATCACAGTGATCCTCCTGCCTCTGCATGCCAATTATTAGGATTAAAGGCATGCACCTTCACACCTAGCTAACTCATGTGATTTTTAATGCTTGATCCCCAGGTAATGCAATTTGGGAAGTGGAGCCTTGTTGCAGGAGTGTGTTGCTGGAGGTGGGCTTAGGGGTAATATAGCCAGCTCCTCCTTGCTAGAGCTTGGCTCACTATGTTGCTGCTGGTTTCTAACTCCTGTGGCAAAGATGATATCTATCCAGGTTCTGCTCATGCTAGGTTTTCCTCTTCCATCATGGAGCTTCACCATGAGACCTTAAGCCAAAAGAAATACTTTTCACCCCTGATCTGCTTTCAGTAAGGTGCTTTGTCCTAACAATGAGATGGTTACTACAGCACCCTATCTCAATATTTAAGTACATAATAAGGGGCAGGGGATATAACTCTACAAGAGGGCATTGGCCTCACATGCACTAGATTCAATTCATAATACAAAGTTAAAGAGAGAGAAAAAGAGAAGGAGGTAAGAGGGAATGAGGAAATGGAAGATGGAAGGAAAGGGATGAGAGGAGAGAGATAGAAAATCCCCCCAGGTGTCCATCACTAGAAGAATGGATAACTAAGCTGAGGTATGTGTACAGAATGGAATTCTAGACAGCAGTAAGAAAAAAATGACACAATGAAATTTAAAGAAAAATCGGTGAACTTGGAGCATATCATTCTCAGTGAACTTATCCAATCACAGAAATATAATCACTGCATAGTCTCACTCATCTACAACACCTAACCTAAATCTACCCAAGATGCCTTACATACCCAGCAAGCATCTCGTGTACTAACAATACCATGAATGGGGAGGGAAGAGGAGGGCAATAGAGGATGGGTGGGACACAAATATAGACCCAAATGGCAAGGGCACCATAAGATTCGACATGCTACAAGGCAGACCAAATGCTTGAACCTTCACCAGGCCCTTAGAGGGAACACTTCAGTCACAAGGCACTGAAGAGATTGTGATGAATACTGACCTTAATATTCTACCATCTCTCTCTCTTTATCTCTCTCTTCTCTAAAGCTTTTATATTAGTTAACTTTTCCTTCATTTTCTTAGTGGTACTGACCTGTAACTACCACCAGTACCAGCAGATGGATATCATCTGCAATGAGCTTTTGATCAGAGAGACCTACAAGGTTTCCTAAAAGACAGACAGATTTCTGTTAGAGTACTTGATAACCCACCAAAAGTTAGTAGTAAGACCCTACTGCTGAAAACACCATATGCAGTTGACACGTAAAATGGAATGGTATGGCTGGAAGCTGGAAGAGAGTCAATCCCCAGACAATCATTGCCTCTAGTGCCAGAAGGTGCTGCATGGGCGACTGGGGGAGAATGACCAATATCTGCCCAAGCAACACATTATCTAACCTACTTAGCAGCAAATAACCTGTCATTATGCTCAAACCAGTGAAATAGTGGGGCACAGCCACGGTAGGAAACCAACTGCTTTTGAGTTAGCAAACTGGTCCACTTAGTGGAATGGGGTCCACAGGTAGAGCTGGGAAACAAGTCAGAATCATATCCAAACATGAGCCTGCTCTCCATTAATTAGTTACCACCTATTGTGGGCTACAACAGGGTCTACACCTATAAAAAATAAGGGTTACATATGTAATAATATATATCTTTTACATTATTTTAATAGAGAGGTCAAATATTTATATTCTTAATTGTCTAATAAGCTGTTCCAGTGTCCTCGCATTCTAATTTGTGTTAAAATTGACAATAACTTTACTCTACTGTGACCACATCTGTTTAGTCACCTTTTGCTAGCTAGGGTGAACACCCATCTAGACAGAATTTATGGGAGGAAGGGTTTATTTCATGTTTACAAAAAATCCAAGGGGATGCCATCAGTGACAGAAGAAGGTGGCTCCCTTTCATGGAATGAAGAAGAAATAAACAGCAACATGGGCTGGAGAGATGGCTTAGCGGTTAAGCACTTGCCTGTGAAGCTTAAGGACCCTGGTTCGAGGCTCAGTTCCCCAGGTCCCACGTTAGCCAGATGCACAAGGGGGCGCACGCGTCTGGAGTGCGTTTGCAGAGGCTGGAGGCCCTGGCCCACCCATTCTCTCTCTCTCCCTCTATCTGTCTTTCTCTCTGTGTCTGTCGCTCTCAAATAAATAAATTAAAATAAAATAAAAAATAAAAATAAATAAAAAAAAGAAAGAAAGAAACAGCAACAGCAAAGAAGTAAGCAATAACTGCCACAGCTCAAAGTGTTCTCCACACACTTTTGGGCTGGAATTCACCCCCAAACACACATTAGGACTTGATAGTTAGGTCCATCCCCAGTGACATTACCCCCTGACTCCTCAGCCAGAATCTGCTTGCTAGGGGCTCAAGCAGAATATTTAATTTTTAAAAGTCTGAGGAGCTTGGTGTGGTGGCGCACACCTTCAATCCCAGCTCTCTGGAGCCAGAGGTAGGAGGATCACCATGAGCTTGAGGCCATCCTGAGATTCCACAGTGAAGTCTGTCAGCCTGAGCTAGAGAGAGACCCTACCGTGAAAAACAACAACAACAACAAAAGTCTGAGTCTATGGGGCCATACCAACTATCATATTCAAACTACCACAACATCTGTCTTACATCATCATGGTGTAGGCTATGTAAGTAGGTGATGTACTTCCCATATTATATATTTCCAAATATAAAGGAATGTGTGATTAGGGAAAAGGCTCAGTGGTGAAAGACACTTGCTTACAAAGACACCCTGAGTCCAATTCCCCAATACACATATCAAGCCAGATACAGAGTGTGGTACCCATGTCTTGAATGCATTTATAGGGGTAAGAGGCCTTGACATGGCAATTTTCTCTCTGTTTTTCTCTCTCTCTCAACTCTCTCCTCACAAATAAATGAATACAATATTTTCTTAAAGTCATGTGTGCATTGTTTCACTTATGACATGTTGGCACATTTGGCAATGGTAGAAGTCTTCATTAGCCCCAAAAAACTTCCTTTGCAAGCAAATATTTTATATAAAATATATTTGAACCAAAATATTATGATTGCATGTCAACTTCAACATAAACAGAAGGCCACCCTAAAATAAACCAAATTTGCATTATTAGAACATAAAAAGTATGACTTATGCCAGAGGAATTTCAATAGTTTTTGAATTTAAAGAAAACTGTAAGTTAAGTCATTTTATGACAAGATTTTGGGCACATACTTTGGAATGAGTAAAAATAAAAAGCATTAGGATATGTAAAAAAAAAAGCCCACAAGAAGAGGTCATGTCCTTGTGTTTGGACACAAGTATCTTTATACAGTAAGACATCTTCCCAGTCTACATCTGGCTTTGAATTCTCACTGCCAATACAACCAAAGATCATGGGCCAGATAGAACAGTTTTCATAAGAGGACTGAAAAGTGGAAAGAGATGAGCACACTGGCTAGCAAATCTCAGGTCTTCAGGATGACATAGTAATCATTTCTATGTTATTTTGCTTTTTTTTCTTTGTTCATTCTTTATAAAAATTATGTACTCTAGACATTGTTCACCTGACATATAGAATATTAAACATGCACAGAGCCAAAAGAGGTTTATGAAGTTTGGAAAATGTCATGATTATTCCTAGAGCTCTATATGCTAATTAAAATATAAAATAAATATTGATTTTTCAGCTGAAATGTTTCAAGTATATTTAGCAAAGATTTCCAGCCCACTGCAACCAAATATCATGAAAAAATAATGAACAAAATTCATGGCCAACACAAAGTGAAAGTGGAGACTGTGTGTCAATTTTGCACTCTTCCTTATGATGGCAAGTGGTCACCTTGCCCACTCAACAAAAAGTCTGAAACATTTCAGATGCAGCAGTACAAAAGGGGAATAATTTAACCTTGTTCCATGTCAGCCTAGGCTAGACTGAGACCCTAAATTGAACAAAAGAAAACAGCCTGGCATGGTGGCACATATCTTTAATCCTAACACTGGTAGGAAGAGGTAGGAGGATCCTGATGAGTTCAAGGAAACTGAGACGACATAGTGATTTCCAGGTCATCCTGGCCTACAGTGAGACCCAATCTCAATCTCAAAAAAGCAAATCAAACCAAACCACAAAAACAAATTATATGTATATAATTTGTTATATATATATATATATATATATATATATATATATATATATATATATATATATATATATGTATATATATATACAGACACACACACACACACACACACACACACACACACACACACACACACACACATATGTATGTATGTATGTGTGTATGCATGTAAGAAAGGGAGTGGTTTAGGAGTAAGATTTCCAGTTTCTGAAGGCACCAGGCATGAATGACTTCACATTCAAATTGTCATGGAGATGTTGTGAGTATTATGCCTGTAGGTAGTTAAAACATTCCCTTTAGATTTAAAATGAAACAAATGTGGCTGAATTAAAAGTTGAACAACGTCAGAAACTTGTATTGTGCAGAATCAGAAAATGTTGCTTTTTCAGGGAGAGTGTATAGCAGACAGATTCAGGTTCGCTGAGATGAACTTTCAGATGAGGCTCAATTATGGAGGAAGGGAGTTATTGAAGCTTACAGATCCAGAGAATCTTACATAATGGCAGAAGTAGCTGGCTTGCTTTCACAGGCCCAAGCAGACAGACAGAAGCACAAGCCTAAAAGCCAAAAGCCACAGCACACTTCAGGAATTCCAGCTAGGTACACTTTGCATATCTTTAGGTTGAAATCAGAAACTCATAACCACACCTTAAGATCCACCCAGTGACACTGCCTCCAGCAGGTGGCTACAGATGCAAACTACAAACAAACAACTGAATATAATATTGGGGGCCACGTATTCTATTCAAACCACCACAGTGTGGCTCCAGAGAGTGGGACTTCCAGTCAACATTCTGGCTTTTGTTTTTGCTGTTTGGGGGTTGGTTGGTTGTTTTGTTTGTTTGTTTTGTTTTCAGAGGCACAATCTCTCTAGCACAATCTGACTGGGAATTTACTATGTAGTTTTAGGCTGGCCTCAAACTCACACTGTGATCCTCCTGCTTCTGCCTCCCAGTTGCTGGGATTAAAAGCATGCACTACCACACTCAACTTCAACATTCTGAATGAACCTTCCAAATACCAGTGATTATGATGAGGACACCTCTTTGTGACCACAGATACATAAAAGAGCAGTGTGTTAACTGAAAAATATGCTCTTTGTTTGCTAGACATTAAGTGAATTCCATGAGTGTTTGGGACTAGTAGGGGCCATAGAAACATGATATATCTCCAATAAATCAATACATCCTTCATGTTGTAATGCCTGTGAGAATTTAATGGGTGGAGCAGCTAAGTGAGGCTTTATTTCTTAGGAAATTCTGTCTCAGACACAATCTCATTTACTTATCTGTGCAGGAAACATCACAAAAACAAAAACATCGAGCATAGAGTTATTTCTGAGCAAGATTCCACAAAGAGAAACTGATTATGACACAAAAGGTAGGGTGAAGTTTGGCTGCTTCATTTACTCAGTTCTTCTGTTACTTGCCTTCATTTGGGGGTACATTTCCTCTATTGAGACTGGTTTAAATGATTTTAGGATGTGGGGTGCCATAATGATATGGTTATGGTAATGAACAGTGATTAAGATGTTGAAGATGCGGCTGTGGACATAGTTCACTTGGTAGAGTGCTTGCCTAGTATGTACAAAGCCCTGGTTTCACACCCAGCATTGGACAAAACCACTCCTGTGGGTGTACACCTGTAATCCTAGTGTAAGTGAGTTCAGGTCCAGCCTGGACTATTGAGATACTGTGTAACATAAAGAAAGATGAGGGGCTGGAGAGATGTCTCAGTGCTTAAGGGCACTTGGATGCAAAGCTTGGTGGCCTGGGTTTGATTTCCCCAGTACCCATGTAAAGCCAGATATACAAAGGTGGAACATGTGCCTGGCATTCCTTTGCAGTGTCATCAGGCCCTGGCACACCCACCTCATTTATGAGCTCCAGCTCTCTCTCTCTCTCTCTCTCTCTCTCCTTAAAAAAAAACAAAAAACAGAAAATGTATTTTGAAAAGACAGATGAAATTGTTCTGTAGTGAAGTCAAGTATAAAAGTCCTTATGATGCAATATTGTTTTAGAAAACATAATTATTCTACACAAATTAGCCTTTTCCTTAAAGTTAAAATAACACTGCTGTGTGATAACTTTGGAGTCTGTTTATAAAATTCTGAAAACTGAGAAAATATTGCTACAAATAATAAGAGTTGTAGCACAGCTGCTAATGTTGATTATTACTTAGCTTATTTTGTTGTTAGAATATATTAACTGTACAAAATGGCGGGTTTGGGCTGCAGAGATCCTTCACTGTTTGAGACGCCTGCTTGCAAAGCCTAATGACCCAGGTTTGATTCCTTAGTATGCATATAAAGCCAGATGCACAAAGTGGTGCATGTATCTGGAGACGTTTTTGCAGTGGTTAGAGGCTTATACTGCCATTCTCACTTTCTCTCTCTTTCCTTGCAAATAAATACAAGTAAATAAATAAAATGCTTTTTAAAAAATAGCTGGTTTTATAATGACATATTTTCATATGTGCATATAAATGCTTTGATCCAAATAGCCTGTGGGCACAGTTGGAAGATCATAATGACAGACCTGGGGTTGGGGTGCTTTTCAGTAATGATCAAAGGAAGGCCTCTGTGCTATGGAGGTACTGTGGCCTCATTGTATATCTGACCTGAATAATCTTTTGGAAAACTGACATATACGTACATTTGTGTATTTGTTTATTTGTGTGTGTGCATGTGTGCAATATGCGCACACACAAATGGGTGCACCAAGGTCTCCTGCTGCTGTAATGGTATGATCAGAGCCCAGATTTGGAGGCTCTGCTAACAAACGTCTTTGACATCTGAGCCACCCCCAAGGCTCCATGCTGCCTCACACTTTTACCAAGTAGGTGCTGAGCCCTGAGCTAAGCAGAGAGAATGAAAACTGCTTTTCCAGTTCCCATCCTTCTCCAGGGGTGTGACAGGAAATGGGATCTGTTTCTCAACACTTGCAGGACAAGACCGTGTCAAAATTTACCTGTCAGAAATCAGGGAGAATTCTGAAAATGTAAACTACACTTTTATCCACATTCCTGAGGAAAAAAAATTGTAGGTGAGATTAGGTCAAGCACTCCTCCACATTTGAGCACTTGTCTCTCCTCTAACTGACTATGAGTCACCATGGTGACATGACATGTCAGAGCCCATGGTGACATCAGCAGTTTGTTGCTTCCCTACAAAGGTTCTAGACAGATGCGCTTTGGACCAGGCAGAACATGATTAGTGATCCTCAGAACAAGTAGTGCGGATTTAGTGTAGGACTATGAACATTCAGAGCATGAAAAAGAACAACAAATCCTTCGGGAAACCAGTGGTTGGTGAAGAGCCAGCTAGAGCTGCCCCATCTGAGGCTTCATGTGATCCAAACGGGGACACCAGAGGAGGTTCAGAAGCTCAGAGTGCCCAAGGCAGGAGTCGAGATCCAAGGCTTGGAGAGAACCTCGAAACAGAACCAGACCACCATGCACGCAGCGAGGAAGGCACCAGCAGCCTCCTGGGGCTTCCCTTTCCCAGAAAACTCTGGGCAGTAGTGGAGAATGAGGCCTTCAAGTCTGTGGGCTGGAGTGAAGAAGGAGATACCGTGAAGATTGAGGGAGAACTTTTTGAAGCAGAGGTCCTTAACCGCAGTGGTGCAGATAAAATTTTTGAAATGGACAGCTTAAGGTGTTTCATCTGTGAACTTAATCTTCATGGGTTCAGGAAGATACGCACAAAGAATTCACCAGTATACCCTGGAAAGAAGAAAATGATGGTAGAGTATATTTGTGTTAAATTTTCTATGAAAGAAAATTCTTTGCCTAGAAAACATTCTTTGTTTAGATTCCCACTACCAATGCCATGAACAATGGGCTGTAAGCTTTTCATTTCCTGTTTTAATTAATTAATTTATTGACAACTTCTGTACTTACACACAATAAACCATATTTCCCTTCCCTCCCCCACTTTCCCCTTCACAACTCTGGTCTCCATTATATCACCTCCCTCTATCCATTAGTCTTTCATTTTTTCTCAACTTTTTTGAAGTTAATTAAATTTAATGATGACATTACTTTATAGCTGGTCAAGGTCACTGCTTCCACCAATTCTGCATGATAAATGATTTTCTAAGTAAAAAGTAATATTACTGGGGCTACAGAGATGCTTAGCAGTTAAGGCACTTGCCTATGAAGCCTAAGGACACAGGTTCAATTCCCTGGTAACCATGTAAGCTAGCTGCACAAGGTGGCACATGTGTCTGGACTTCATTCGGAGGGGCAGTATGCCCTGCATGCCCATTCTCTCTGTCTCCCTCTCTCTTCTTTTGCTATGCTTGCAAATAAATAAGTAAAAATCTATTAAAAGGCCAGGTATGGCAGCACATGCCTTTAAAACCAACACTTGGGAGGCTGTGGTAGGAACATTTCCATGAATTTGAGGCCACCCTGAGGTTACACATTGAATTCCAGATCAGTCTGGGCTAGAGCAAGACGCTACCTTGAGGAAAACCCAAAATAATAATAATAATATTACTAATAATCTGCATTTAAAATTTTAATTTAATAACCATTTGGCACACCTATGCAAAACAATATGTTTATAATCATCCAACGTAGAATCATATACTAAAAAAAATTAGACTCAGCTTTTTTGTCATCAGACCCCCTATAAAGTTTACTACCCAGCACAAGTGTCTTGGTTGTTCATATCCCTAAACATCCACAAATCACGTGCTATGTGCAAAGCTCTTAGTCAGGCTTTCAGGTAGAGCAGAAAGAAAACAATATTGTTGAGGCCCTCAATGAGCTTATGGTCAAATATAGCAGAGGAAGCAAGAGCAGGAAATCTCAGCTGCAGCAACACAGCTGTCCCTTAAAGGGGAAAATTTTTACTTAAGCAGGTGCCCAGAAGAAAGTGAGATTCTGCTATCATGTGGTTTAATGAAGATCTTTGTGAAGAATGGTAGAGCTGCTTAGAGTGTAAGTTCATAGTCTTGACAAGTGGCATAGGAAGACTAGGAATCTCAAGGACTGCAAGTCACATGACAAGACTATTCTGGAGATGAGTGACAGAAGTTCAGTGTGTCAAGTGCTAGCCTGGCAAGCACTGTCCTTGGTACCCCTGTAAAGTGCCAGGTGTGGCAGCACACTCCTGCAATCCCAGCACTGAAGAAGCAGAGACAGGAAAACCTGGGGCTCTCCAGCCAACTAGTCCAGCCAAATTGGTGAACTCAAGGCCTATGCGAGACCTTGCTTCAAAAAGAAGCAGATGTAGCACTTGGGAGGCAGAGAGAGGAGGATTGCCAAGAGTTTGAGGCCACCTTGAGACTATATCATGAAATCCAGGTCACCATGTGCTAGAGTGAGACCCTAACTCAATCCCACCCCCAGAAAAAGAAGCAGTAGCAGATGGAGTTCCTGAGGGTAACACCTGAGGTTGTCCCCTAGGCTCCACCCACACAAGCACATTTGCACATGCACTTACACATGTATGTGCCAACATACATATGAACATACACACCACACATGTAGATAAAAGGTTATTCTCTCTTTTATTTTTGGTGTCATGATCTTTTCCTCCTCTTATGATGGGCTTGTGTAGGTAGTGTCAGGCACTGTGAAGTCATGGATATCCAGGCCATTTTGTGTCTGGAGTGAGCATGTTGTAAGGAGTCCTACCCTTCCTTTGGCTCTTACATTCTTTCTGCCACCTCGTCCGCATTAGACCCTGAGCCTTGGAGGTGTGATCGAGATGTTACCCAGTACTCCAGTCACTGTTTTCCAGCACTATCATACTTTCTGAGTCATCCCAGGGTCACTGCCATCTGAAAATTGAAGATTCTCTACCAAAAGTAAGAGTAGCATTAATATAAGGGTATGAATATTAAGATAAGTCCTTACTGGGAAGTTTGATAAATATTTTCATTTTCAAGGATAACTGAAACTATTCACTGACTGGTAACTGTAGAGAGTACAAAAGTAGAATGTTTGATATTAAAATGTGTGCCATCCCCTTAGATAGGTGCAGGCTAGGAGGACTCTTGGAGGCCAGGTCATGGCCTACATATGGTTCACGACCTTCAGCTGTGAGCATTTTGTTTCTAGTGAGGCCATGCTGAAGGGCACCAGGACCATTGAAAGCAATGGAAATGATTTTCTCCATCACATAATCAGCTGAGTACGATGGGACAGTGTGACAGTCATGCATGCTTTACCTCAGAATGACTAAAAGCTTCCTTTTCCTTTCAGATCTTTCAAAATGCAACCTTTAAGAGGGATAACCCAAGGCTGCTCGAGAACATCTGGAGGAGAGGATGTCAACGCAGCCCTGCTCAGGAAGAGCCATGCTGCAAGAGAAGGAAGCTCGTCTGCCCCCAATGCTCTCCACACCTCCAGAAGAAGAAGCAGGAAAAGACCATTTCCCTGATGGAAGCCCCCAAGAAACAGGCACCCCAAGGCCAGGGCACCTTCCTTCCAGCTGGTGTCACTGGATGCCCCCTAGCACTATGCCCTCCTGAGGAGCACAGCATCCCATGTGGAGAATGCCCCCCTGAGGATGGCCACAAGGTGTCTCCAGCTGGTGACAGAACGGAAGGGTCTGGGCAGGTGAGCATCAGACCCTCATGGTACCCTGATTGGGGTTCAGTGATATCTTTCTACAACAAGTGTTCCTCCATGCTGAAGGCTGCCTTGGCAGCCATTTCCTTAAGTGATCTGTCTGTTGGGGAGAAAGAGCAGGGCTCCACCAGTGAGTCCTCTGCTGAGGAAGAGCAGGAGGGCTTCCGTCAAAATAAGTGTGTAATCTGTGTGCTATACAAGGACACTTCTCGTTCATGAGCTCACCGGCCATGTAACACTGCAAAAAGTCCTTGTTCACTAATTACAACCTAGTGTGTTCCTATAAAGAAACACAAACCCCATGGTATTAAATAAAGAATCTCAACTTCTGACTTAGGCTGCTCAGTACATCTTGACCCTGTAGTTTCATGCCTTTTTCAGCAGCTTGGATTTTGGGGAAATGCCATCTCCTCACTGACTGTAAATCAGAAAGAATCATCCAGATGGTTTTCTCTGGCATAAACTAAGACACCCTGTGTAACAACAGAGACTTTTATTTGTTAACTACTGCAAACCAAGAGAGCACTGGATGGATTTTCACACATTAGATCTTCTCAGAGAACACTGGGGACCTACCAAACAATATTGGGAGAATCTTGGTTTTGGCAATATAGGTCTCCATGCATAAAGTCTAGTCCATGTCCTTAGGGAAGCCACGAAAGCAATGGTCAGACCCAGCAATGCTACTAATGGTCGTAGGTACATATCAGATGTGCAGCAGCTGCAGCCAGGCAGCAACAGACAACAGCATGTCTAAATTATCAGAACATAACCATGTTAGGAAAGTGTAAGAGAAAAGCCAAAAAAACCTGGAGTTGATCTCTACAGATTGTTTGTTATTTGAAAAAACAGTGAGGGACAGCAGCATTCCCTTGGGATGGAGGATGGAGCACTCAGCCAGGCTAGGGTGCAAGTTTATAAGGAGGATCCTGAGAAAAACTGAGTATAACAGGTGCAGTTGATTAGAAAATTGTCGTTGTTTGTGTCCTAGTTCAGAATAGGCTTCTTCAGCCAGGAATGTCTAAGGAGGATACTCAGATGGTCACTGGTCCTTCAAGGCCCTCTAGGCTAAGGGAGTACATGAGTCAGCGAAAGATGCCAAATGTAATGAGGGAAAGTGCCTCTCTTGCCTTCTTGATTGTGCAGAAGCTCTAAGGATAATTACTAACTCTTTAGTTCCCTTTAGTTTTCAGAGGCTATTGACCCTTCAGACAGGCTGGTGACTTTTCTTATAATGATAGTGCATGGGGCAGGCCAGGAAAGTCAGGTTGGGTGACCGACTCAAGAGGACAGTAGTCTATGTGCCCAGAGTCCATGTGCTTCTCTTAGGCTCTTCCATTTGCACACACCCAAGCACACACACAGGTCCATGCCCTGGGCAGAGACAGCACTGCCACAAGCTCTCAGATTATCTTCAGTAAATGAGGTCCAGAATGGAGAAGCTAATTACCCCAGGCTTTGGAGTACAACTTAGCAACCCTACACAGGACTTCTGGCGGCCCATCTAAAAATGCTTTGAAAACCTGTAACACACACCGACCATTAGGTCACAGGAAAATAGAGCCATCACTAGCCAGAGGAACAATATTCTGGTGGCTTCTCTCTAAATTTTTTTTGTTATTGTTATTTTTGTTTATTAATTTGAGAGAGACAGAGAGGGACAAAAAGACGCAGATAGAGAGAGGGCGAGAGACTGGGTGCACCAGGGCTTCCAGACACTGCAAACGAACCCCAGATGCGCGTGTCCCCTTGTGCATCTGGCTAACGTGGGTCCTGGGGAGTCGAGCCTCGAACTGGGGTCCTTAGGCTTCACAGGCAAGTGCTTAACCGTAAGCCATCCCTCCCGCCCAGTGGCTCCTCTCTAAGTTTTCTTTACCACATGTGATACAGCCTGACAGAACATCTGTCACCCTTAGGCCAGATTTTTCCCTCCTTTGCAGGTCTCCTTCTGGTTAAACGAAGTGGCTGACATTTCAAAGGACAAAGGTCATGTCATGCCCTGAGGAGAGCCTTTCCCCAACAAAATAGCTGCCTTGAGTAAGGCATTATTAACACCATACACTTATGAGGGCTGGAGAGATGGCTTAGCGGTTAAGGCAGTTGCCATCAAAGCCAAAGGACCTCCATTTTATTCCCCAGGACCAACGTAAGCTAGATGCACAAGGGACACATGTGTTTTGAGTTCGTTTACAGTGTCTGGAGGCCCTAGCATGTCCATTCTCTCTCTCCCTCTCTCTGCCTCTCTCTCTCAAATAAACAAATAAACAATAAAGTTGTTTATTTTTCTTTTAAAAAGATCATACACTATCATGGAGCACACCAGCTCATACTAACTTGTTCAGTGCTCTCAGGAACTGATAACTTTGAGCTGTGTTTTTGTTAAGCCTAATAGTACTTTTCCCTAATCATGAGGTGGAGAAACACCTTACAAAAGTGTTTTTCTTTCTCTCTCTTTCTTTCTTTCTTTTTCTTTCTCCATGCTAGAACTTGTGCTCACACATCTCTCTTAGACTATCTTACCCTATGAATTGATTGTATCACTTGCAATGCTAAAGCCAGGAGGTCCCCAGGCACAAAGTGGGAAGAGTTATGGCAAAGATGCTGCCAAGCTCCATCCAGAATGAATCCCAGCACAGCATGATGCAGGCACGCCGGGCTGCGGTGAGTTGTAAGGCAGGAAAGTGATGACCTGTATAGAAATGGTTGGAGCTTACTCTTGAGCTGCAGTGGCAGGAGGGCCTTTGGAGTGGGACAGAATAATGCTGGCAATTTTTAGCTAACGTCCTCTGCAGATCATCATTCTCCCTACAATAAACCTCATAATTTATATTTCTCTAAAGAAATATTCCCTAAATTTATGCAAAGCAATGCATATTGTAGAAGAGTGCTATAGACTGTGTGCTGTGGTGATCAGCACTTATTACAGGAAAATCCTCTATGCTGAGTGGTGGGGTGACCAGCAGTAACTGTAGGACCAAAGCAATGTGATCTGTGGGGAATAATGAAAAGCAGGGAGTGTGGGAAGTGGGCAATGCTGACTGTGGGATAGGGTGCCGTGCCGTGAGTGCAGGAGGCTGCTGTGGTTTGTAGTGTGTATTGACTGGCTGTGGGGGAGAGAGCATGATTACTGTGGAATGTGGTAGAAGTGAAAAAGAGGGAGTGTGGTGTGAGGTGAGTTGGTGAACAGTGTGTAGGAAGATGACCTTGTAGATTGCGAGGATTAAAAAGCAGTGAGTGATTGAAAGGTTTGCTATAGCCTCTGGGGTAGGGTGACCTACAGAATAGTGAAAAGGGCAGAATAGGCTGTAGAGAATAAGGGGTAACAGTGAAATTGGAAGGAGTGTGCTGCACAGTGGGTGGTGGGGTAAGCAACAGTGAATGTACCATGAGATAAATGTACAATGTGAGGAGTAATAAATTCTACTGTGTGCGGGAGGACGCTCCCACATACTGTGAGGTGGCATGACAAGCAGTGATTGAAGTATAAGGGTAGTGTAGAGTATGAGGTTATGTTACGTGTTTCACTGTGGGAAAAGTGTGGTGTGTGGGAACTTGTCCTGAATGTCACCTGAGGATGTTGTAGTCAGTAGACATCAATGAAAAGCAGTGAATATGGAAGGAGGATGTTGAATGATTGTGGTGTATTATAAGCAGGAGTGAATATGGGAGTGGATGATGCTAAAAAATGAAAACTGGGCTGGAGTGATGGCTTAGCGGTTAAGGAATTTGCCTGCAAAACACAAGGACCCAGGTTCAATTCCCAGGACCCACATAATCCAGATGCACAAAGTGGCACATGCTTCTGAAGTTCGATTACAATGGCTGGAGCCCCTACTGCCCCCATTTTCTCCCTCCTTCTCTCCTCCCTCCCTCCCTCCCTCTCTCTCTCTCCCTCTGTCTGCCTTTTTCTCTGTCTCAAATAAAGAAAATATTTTTTTTTCAAAACATGCAAACTGCTGAATATAAGGGAGTGTGCTATAGATTGTAAGGTATTTGAAGCCATGGTAAAAAGTGAAATTTTGTGAGTATGGGAGAAGAATAATGGAGTCTGTGGGTTGGGGTGACATACATTGAAAGTAGGAGCATGGTGATATGTCTTGGAGGGTAATGAAATAGTTATTGTAGAGTGAGTGCTGCACATCATGGGATGGGGTGACCAGTAAAGGATGCAAAAGTAGAGCGTTGTATATAGTATGGAATAATTAAATCACAGAATTTTGAGGAACTGTGTTGCTGACTGTTGGGTGGGCTAATTAGCAGCCATTATGGTTCTGTATGCTGTGGCAAATAATTAAAAACAGTGAATGTGCAAAGAAGGTAGGCACAGGAGACTGTGTGGTATGGTGACTAACAGTGAGTATTGCTGAATTCTGTACACTGTGTAGGCAATATATAAGGATGGCCATGCAGCCTGTGGGGGTTAATAAAAAGCAGGGAGTGTGGGATCAGGACCCTGTAGACTGTTGGATGAGGATACCAGCAATGAATATCAGAAGTCATTGCAGTAGAATGTAGATCAGTGAATGTAGGAGGAACATTCTGTAATCTTTGTGGTTAGTGTCCATCAGTGAATAACACAGGGTGGTGCTGCAGTCTCTCAGGTAGAGATAAGGGCAGTGAATGTGGGAGAAAAGTGTTGTGGTCTGTGGGTGATGGGAGCAGCTGTGAATGCAGGAAGAGTTTGCTGTATCTGTTCAGTGGGGTGAACCGCAGTAAGAATGGGGAAGCGATGCTATAGCATGTGTGTGGAAACAAAATTTGGGAGTTATGTAGGACAAAGCTTTAGAGGGTGAGTCCAGTGTGTCAGCAGTTAAGGATGGGAAGAGGGCCCTGTGGAGTTAAGAGACCAGGAGTTACTGGAGGAGGAGAGTGCTGTAAACTATGTGGTATGTTGTAAGGCACAGAAGTGAATGTAACAGGAGGGTCCCATAGACTGAAGGCTGTAATATATGTAGAGAAAGTAACAGATGGAGGCCTTGGTGGACCAACGGTAGTAATAATCCAGTTGTAATACTAGCAAGTTAGGAAGGAGAGAGCAGTAGGCCATGGAGAGGAGTGCTTCAGTGAATGGAGGAGGAGGAGATTGCAGATGGAAGGCTGTGGTAGATGGAGAGAGTGTAATGGATGGAAGGGAAGGCACAGGGACAGCTGGGTTCCTGGAGAGAGGGGAAGACACACAGTCTGTGGGGGTCCAGGAGAGAGGGAAAGACCCGCGGGCCTTGGTTGGGGTGTGCTTCAGAGATAGAGGAAGCACAAGGTCCCTATGGGCAGGGTCAGAAGGAGAGTAGAAGATACGCAGGCAAGCCTGTGGGGATCCAGGAGGTGGCTGAAGGTGCAAAGACTCTGGTTGGGGTGTGTCCCAGAGAGAGGAAGGCACAGGGATGGTGGAGGACCTGGAGAGAGGGCCAGGCAGGCAAGACCAGGGAGTTTGGGGCACAAGGGCCTTCCCCTTTCTCAGGGAGCCCTGCCTACTGCGTGCTTCCCCCCACCCCCATAGTTCACGCACCTTCCCCTCTCTCCTGGACACCCCTCTTTCCTTTCTCTCCCCGATCCCCGCAGTGCACATGCCTCCCCCTCTCTCCTGGGCCCCACCGAAATGCTGGCCTTCCTTTCTCTCCCTGACACCAGCGGTGCATGCCCCTACCTTTCTCTCCCTGACCCCCTCACTATGAGCGATTTCCCCTCTCTCCAGGACCCCCACAGTCCATGCGTCTTCTCCTCTCTCCAGGACCCCAGTAGTATGCGGGCGCTTTCCCCTCTCTCCTGTACCCCCGCAGTACATGCGCCTTCCTTTTTCTCTGGGAACCCCATAGTACACTAGCCTTCCCCTCTGTCACTGAACCCCAATATGCACACCTCCCTGTCTCTCCCAGAGCCCAGTAGTACATGAGCCTTCCTCTAGCTCAGGGATGCAGTGCGCCTTCCCCTCTCTACTGGAACCCTTCCCCCCCCCCCACACCCGCAGTAAACGTGACTTCCCCTCTCTCCAGGCCCAGCAGTCCACACACCTTCCCCTCTTTCTACACCCCTGAAGACCATGTGCCTTACCCCTCTCCCAGATGGCCTCACACTGCGTGGCTTCTCCTCACTCCTGGACCGCTGTCTAATGGGGCACTGGAGCCTTCCCCTCTCTCCTAGAACTTACAGAAAGCAAAGATGTTACAGGAAGTGGAGGTGTGGCTATCACACCTCAAGACCAGTGACCCATTTTCTACAAGACTTCACTTCTTAAAGGTATGTAATTTTTGCAAGCTGCACATGAGATTATTGGGGAACATTTCACAGTCAAGCTCCAAACCCATACAATGATTACAGTCAGGTTTCTAACTCCTTAATGCCACTCTTGGGGACTAAACTCCAACATATGTTTTGGAGAGGATATGTCTTGTTCAAACAATAGCAATAATTTTTACCAGCTCTGTAGTTGCCTCCCAAGTTATAAATGTCTTGCTACACACGAACACTCTAAGCACCCAAAATAGAGTTAGTTAACCTTCCTTTTTGCTGAGTGGTGAATAGAGATACAGTCTTTATGATTCTTGCTTAGTTACATTGCCATCTTCCAACTCACTCAATCTCAAAATATTGAAGTCACCCTCTATTTCTTCCTCAACTTCTCATTTGATCTTTGTTGAGTTCTGTTGCTTCTATTTTAGAAATGTCTGAACATGTGATCTTTCATTACTTCCAAATGGCAGGCTCTTGGTCAAGGGTCTTGTCTTCTCTGATCTAGATTATGTCTGATTGATGGTCCTTCCTCTGGCTTCCTTCACAGTCTACACTATTATACAAACAATCCCTACATTATCCCAAGCAACATATTTTTCCCTCTTTTGCCATGAGTTCCATATTGATCATGGTCTAGCCTCATCACATAACACATCATTTCATCTCTGTGGTGAACCATTTATTTTGGTTCAGGCTCATGGGTTTTGATCTCTGAAATGACTTTTCTCCTCTTTTCCTTATGAAGTCTGAAGTAGTTTTGTATGGCTAGCCTAGTAAATTATATTAATCTGAAAGAATCACAGCTTATTTTTTAGTTACTTTGGGTGGCTGCGGCTTGTTTCTCTGCACCGCATCTCACAATGATGAAATCCAGGAACCCAAGGTCTTCTCTAGAGGAGACATTCTCTTATATCTTGAATATTTCACAGCATGTTGGAAAAACAAGCTATGCCCTTTCTTGGTGGTGACTTAGAGCCTTCTTTTTTTTTTTTTTTTTTTTTTTGGTTTTTCGAGGTAGGGTCTCACTCTGGTCCAGGCTGACCTGGAATTAACTCTGTAGTCTCAGGGTGGCCTTGAACTCATGGCGATCCTCCTACCTCTGCCTCCCGAGTGCTGGGATTAAAGGCATGCACCACCACGCCTGGCAGAGCCTTCTTTAAGTACACACTTTCATGGTGTGTGTGTGTGTGTTTTCATTGGTAAACTTTTTCCCTGAAGAGATTACACACATGTCAATTTACCCCAGACAGAACAGAAACAACAGATCAAAGAATAATTGCTCCAAAACCAGTTTTGTTAAGCCAAAGAATTTATTGATGTTACTTGTAAAGAAGGGTGAGAGTTCCTTACAGAAGCATGGGCTTAAATTGACAAGCACAGAAAGGTCACCAATGCTGTTTAAGGAATCCAGGCATGGTTGTCATTGGATTCTTAGCATCAGGCTGTCTCCCACAGCTCTTACCAAGAAGCATCCTGTGCTGTGCTTTTATCTAACAGTTTATCTAACAGTTTGGGAAAGGAGTTGTCTCTCTGCTGATTTGGTTATGGGTCAGAACAACTTCTTTGTTGGCTTTTTGAAAGGTGCTCACAGTTCCGTATTATCTGGAAAATCAGAATTTGCTTCCCCTGCATGTGTACGTTAAGAGAGTAAGAATGTCTGCAAGGCCAGGGGTGGTGGCACACACTTTTAATCCCAGAATTTGGGAGGTAGAGGTAGGAGGATCACCATGAGTTCAAGGCCACCCTCACATTACATAGTGAATTCCAGGTCAGACTGGGCTACAGTGAAACCCTACCTTGTGGGAAAAAAAAATGTCTTCAGAAGATTGTGGAGAGGTTACAGTCCTGTATAAGTTTATTGTCCATATGCTAATCCAACAATGTGGTCATCTTCTACAAATCCAGGCCACACACACACAATAAGGACTGTCAAGAGGCAGAATACCTGTGGACACCCAATCATCCTTGTGTGACCACATAAGAGAAAATCACAGTACCTTCATCTACTTCCATATAACTAGTCTGGATTCCCTTCCATTAGCATGTAAGCTAAACACTCTGTATTAGCTGTCTTCCTGTGACAAAAACAAAATACCTAAGCTAGTTGATAATTGACTCATAAAGAGAACGGAAGAGAAACGGTATCACTTGGCTCATACATTTTTGTTGTTGCTTTTTCAAGGTAGGGTCTCACTCGAACCCAGACTGGCTTTGATCTCACTATGTAGTCTCAGGTTGGCCTAGAACTCATGGCAATCCTCCTACTTCTGCCTACTGAGTGCTGGGATGAAAGGCATTCACCACCACACCCAGCTTTCATACTTTTTTTAATAGAAAAGTTTTTGTTAACAATATTCACATAGGCACAGAATATGTATATATATTTAAATTTTTTGTTTATTTATTTATTTGAAAGTGGCAGACTGGGAGAGAAAGAGGCAGATAGAGAGAATGGGCGTGCCAGGGCCTCCAGCCACTGCAAACGAACCCCAGACACATGAGCCCCTTGTGCATCTGGCTAACGTGGGTCCTGGGGAATCGAGCCTAGAACCATGGTTCTCAGGCTTCACAGGCAAGCACTTAACCACTAAGCCATCTACTCAGCCCACATAATATATTTTGATCATAATCGCCTTTCATTACTTTTTGTGTCTCACTACCATCCCTTTCTCTCTGAACCTCTTCTTTCAAACTAGTCTGGTTTTCATTTCTATTTTTTCCTTCCCTTTTTAAACTTTGTATTGAACACTTCCATACAGTATACATACTGTACATGATATGCAATGATCATAATTTCTCCCACTGACCTCCGTTTTCCACCTTCCACATCCCCCTTCCACTGAATCCACTTTTCTTTCCAACTCTTTCCCTTCCACTTTAATGCCATCATTTTTTTCCCTCCTATTATGCAGGTCTGTGTAAGTAGCATCAACCGCTGTGAAGTCATCAATGCCATGCCCCTTTGTGTCTGGGGGATAGTGTTACAAGCCCTCCACCCCTTCCTTTGGCCTTTATATTTTTTTATTATTAATTATGGACATACTTAATATGGAAACATCATGTGCTTGTACAATGCTTTCACTCATCCCAGCTGCCATTTTGAAGGGGGCCCTCCTCATAGGGGTTGCAGGTTCTTGACATTTTTAAATTATTTATTTAATTATTTCAGAGAGAGGGATAGAGGCAGATAAAGAGAGAGTGAGGGAGAGAGAATGGGCACACCCAGACATCTAGCCACTGCAAATGAGCTCCAGACATATGTGCCCCCTTGTGCATCTGGCTTACATGGGTACTGGGGAATCTAACCTGAGTCTTCAGGCTTCAAAGGAAGCACCTTAACTGAGAAGCCATCTCTCCAGCCTGATGTTCACTTTTTTTTTTTCATCACCCTAAGTCATTCATGAGTAAATGATGATGGCTAAATGCTGTGCAGGTAATGACAGCCAGGGCAAGGCCTTGAATGTGATGCTTACTTCCTGTCTGCAAGGCAGCATATCACTCTTACTTGTCCTTTGGCTGTTAAATTCTTTCCACCCCTCTTTTGTGATGTTTGCAGACACTTAGATGGGGTGATAAAGAACAGCATTAATCTATGGGCAGCGACATAACTATTTAGGGGAAATTTTGATAGACACAACATGTCCATATGTTTTATATTTTTAGTTTGTGCATTTATACAACCTAGCACTCAGACCCTCTGGTTTGTTCTCACTTGGTTTTGTTTTGCTTTTATTTCTTTAATTGAAAGAGAGAGAAAGAGGCAGAGAGAGAGAGAGAGAGAGAGAGAGAGAGAGAGAGAGAGAAAGATCATGTATGTGGGTTCTGGAGATGTGAGCTTGGGTCCTTTGGCTTTGCAAGCAAGTGTCTTAACAGCTATGCCATCGTTCCAGTCCTGCTTTTATTTTAAGTGCTTTGTTAGCTTGTAGTTTTTCATATGCCTGTCTGTGCAACCATAATCAATGCCTCTTTGAAGATTCTCTATCTTTCCTCAAATCATACACCACACTTTGAAATACTGACTACTTTAAGTGTCTTTCTTAAGCAAACTCAATATGAAATAAAACTGAAGAAAATAATAAAGAAGTTACGTGCAAAAAGCCCCACGGAGTTTGAAGCTGTTCTTGTCTTCATAAGAAGAAGAAGACAAATTGAAAATCAAAGCAGATTCACAATATTTGATGTTTGATGACCATGTTGATGTCTGTTCCCCAAACCTTCCCTCTTTAGGAAGCTCATTGCAAAATACACCATTGGCAGCAAAACAATCATAAAACTAATCTAGAGAGAAATAAGTAGGGGTTAAACTGAAAGTTAACTGAACAAGGTATTTTTTTCATTTTTAAATTTGTTATTATTTATTGATTTTTTTAATAAAAATTTTTACTCTCAGGCCCTCTCACCCCTGCTCCAATTCTGCTGAGGTTCTTCTTCAGTGGGGCTATTGGTATTCATTGTGGGGTCCCAGAGGCCTCAGTCAGTCTCTACATGGTGGGGGGGCATGATACCCAGGCTATAGCCACCCCTCTCGAGATTCTCACAAGCTTTCCAGGTCCTCTTTTGAAATGCTCCCTGAGCCTAGGCATGGAAGACAGCGAGCTGATTTAGTGTTGAGTTCTTTGTAGACTCTGGATCTCTTTTATGATGAGGTTTGAGTGACCACAGTGTCGGTCGCCCTTTCCCTGGAACTGGTTTTCAGGCTAGCCATGAGAGCACTATTGGTGTCACCACTTACCCTGTAATTACTTCTGGACTGGGGGAGATGAGGTGGAGGTGACCTCATCTCCTGGTAGAGAGTCCCCACTCTCTTCCTGATGTATTGGTGTATCCTTGTTCTGTTCTCTTTCATCTGTAACATAGAAAAGATTCTTCAACCAAAGGTGAGGCTAGTTTGAATAAAAGGAGATAAACCTAGTTATTAGTGAGATATATTGATGTGTATATCCACTCTTCTTAGTTAAGGAACGGTGAGAGTTCACTTTGGAGCTTGTTGGATTCCTGTCCTAGGGAATATGGCTTACTTCCCAGCCAAGGATGAGTTCCCTCCATCTGAATGTGTCTTATGTCAAGCCATGAGCAGTTGGTTGCCTACATCAGCTGTGTGCCACGATTGCACAAGTGTGTGCTTTTTGTTTGGCTGGTTGCTTCTTAACTGGTGAGATATCCTGTTAATTCAATCTGCAAAAAAGGCAACTCTTAAGAGTTGGTGTTTATAATCGCTCTTTAGTTATTCCAGTAGTTTACATAGGAGGAAATACTGTAAAATGTCAAGTTGGCTGTAAGGGTTCCCCGCCCAGCAGCTATTCTACCTTAAGGCTTGTTTACACAATACACTTCAGAAATTTATATACATTCCTGAATGGACCCCTTTATATCTTGGGTATGACAGCTCTGCATCTGACTGAAATTCCCAGACTGCACCTGGAATGGTTTCATGAAGTGATGAAGCTCCCATGTGTGTTTCCTACAGGGAATCAATGTGACACAGCCTAATGGGCCATCTCTGACCATGCTCAGTGCCTTGGGTTATGGCAAAACTTAGAAATAACAAATGGAGAACACATTATAACACATAACACACAATAGCAACATAGCTTATTTCTATTAGAGTACTATTCTCTATTATCTCATAACCATTGTTGAATTTCATTGATGTCTAAGTAATTGCTTTTTGAATTTTGGCAAGCCTCCCAGGGACTAAACCTACTAGAGTGTGACACCACCTGTGGTTCTAGAAAGCAAATCCAGGGCTTCCTGCATGATGAGCAAGCAGTTTACCCACTGAGGTACATACCATGCCTTAAAATATTTATTATTCACATTACTCTATTCTATGAGCTATACTCTCCCAGGAGCTTTGTTGATCAATAATGAGAAACCTTTTATTCTCACCTCATATGCAATCACCATGAAGTGCATTTATATTAAAGCTGGAATGGCGATTTTCTTCACAATACCTTTATAAGGGAAGAGTGCATTTTGTTCTGTGCTACTGTAGATAATTCTCCATGTTCTGCTCATGTGGAATCCAGAGAAAGAGTGGGCCTTGCTAACATAGCTAACTAATTCTGTTAACTGCACAAATGTATGTATATGTGGACATATATGGCTTATATTTTATATGACATATGTATTTTGTATTCATCACAGTTCTATATAGGATACAATGAATTATTAAAAGAGGAATCAGGCTAGAGAGATGGCTTAGCAGTTATGGTGCTTGCCTAAGAAGCCTAAGGATCTGGGTTCAATTCCCCAGTGCCCAAATAAAGCCAGGTGCACAAAGTGGTGAATGCATCTGGCAGAGTTCATTCTCTCTCTCTCTCTCTCTCTCTCTCTCTCTCTCTCTCCCTCCCTCTTTCTCTCACCTTCAAAAAATATATAAAATATTTTTAAAAGAGTACTTAAGAAAAGGAATTGGGTTAGGTCATGATATCCATGCATTTATATACACGTGTATATAAATACATGTATATACCCACATGTACACATTGACATACAACTCAAGAAATGTATGAAAGATGCCGTTTGTTTTGTTTTGTTTTTTTGAGATAAGGTCTCACTCTAGCCCAGGCTGACCTGGAATTTACTATGTAGTCTCAGGCTGGCCTTGAACTCTCACCAGTCCTCTTACCTCTGGCTTCCAAGTACTGGCATTAATGGCATGAACTACCACCACCAGCTCAATTTCAAAGGGAAAAAGCTGATGAAATAGGGCTTGATGATTCTACACAATATTTAGGTCACTAACCTAATTCTGTCACCAGACCACTTAACATTTTTCTGCTTTTTAAATTTGATAAGGTCTCATTCTAGCCCAGGCTGAACTGGAACATACTCTGTAGTCCAGGCTGGCCTGAAACTCAAGGGCATCCTCCTGCCTCAACCTCCTTAGTGCTAGGATTATAGGTATGAAACCCCTGATCAGCTAGCATTTTCTTTCCTTGATTATACTTTTACTTGAATAAATAAAGAAATAAACCCTCTTTTGTTAGCAAGTAGCTGAAAGACTGATAATTATTCTGTTTTCATTTTGTGGCAAATATCATTACAACCTGGATTAAAAATATGATTCATGACTTAATCTCAATGCTGACAGGATGACCCATTTTACCAAATTCTGATATGATATAATGCTTTGAAAGACCCCATCATAATTGGATAAAACCATTACAACCAGGGGTTGAGAAAGGTAATGGTTCCTGAAATCTCAGATAGTCCCTCCACATTATTCCACTGAAACACTTATACAATCATACATGGTATGCCCATCAACGTGCTAGGCTGTGTTCCAATGGTCTTACAAATACTAATGAATTTAGACTCCACTAAAATGTCATGGCGCAGGACTACTGTGGCATTTCTGTCATGCAGAAAGAAACAGAGACAGGCTGTGGCCCACTCTCATGTTTTTTCTACCATCTTCCATGAGCCTCAGAGAGGCAGAAAGACCACAAGAGACAGAGGGTGGGTAAGAGAGCTGTGTAACGCTGTGTCTGCTCAGGACATGGTCGCCACACTCATGACCTCACTGACTGACATGATATACACAAACTCTTCACAACCTTGAGCCCATTTACATTGCACCAAGGGTGACAGAGGAGAGCATGGGGTCCCTCATCCCTCTGAGGGATGATTGACAGTTAGTGGGGGAGGGTATAGTTGCAGCCATTGGTAGTTTACAAGCACTCTGGAAAATAATAGGCCGCCCCTGTTCATGCAAACACTATTTAAGTTCAGTGGGTGTTGCATACACACACCAGGAAAAATAAATGCTATGAAAATTGAAGGTAGGCTAGTTAGAAAGAGAAAGAGGTTCAGTGCAAAAGGGACAGAGAAAAAAGGCCAAGAAAAGGTAATGAGAGGGGATTATGATCAAAATATATTATATATGACTGGAGAGATGGCTTAGCTGTTAAGACGTTTACCTATGAACCTAAGGACCAAGGATTCATTCCCCGGAATCCATGTAAGCCAAATGCACAAGGTGGCATATGCATCTGCAGGCCCTGGCATCATGCCCATTTCTCTCTCTCTCTCTCTCTCTCTCTCTTTGTCGGTCTCTCTCTCTGTGCCTCTTTCTATCTCACAATTCATTAAATCTCTGTAGCGATTGCTCAGAGGTTAAAATGTTTGCCTGCAAATCGTGAGAACCTGAGTTGGAATTTCCAGTGTGCACATAAAAGCCAGATGCACAAGGTGGTACATACATCTGGAGTTCATTCACAGTGACTCGAGGGCCTAGAACACCCATTCTCTCTTTCTGTCTCTCTCTCTCTCCAAACTGCTTCTCAAAACTATTTTATTTACTTATTTCTGAGAGAGAGCGAGAGAGAGGATTTTGCTGTGGAGATATCTGCCTTGCAGGCCAGCTCAGCAGCAAATAGATCAACTGTTGTCTTGAATATTTGTTTGTTTGTTTATTTGTGAGAAAGAGAATGGGTGCACCAGGGCCTCCAACTAGTGCAAATGAACTCTGGACATGTGCCATCTTGTGCATCTGGCTTTATGTGTGTACAGGGGAATCAAACCTGGGTTCTTAGGTTTTGCAGCTAACTGCCTTAAACACTACGCTATCTTTCCAGCTCCTCATGACAGTTGTTACTCTTTTATGTATTTTGACTTTAGTTATTTGGGAGAGTGAGAGGAATAAGCAGAGTAAGAGAGAAACTGAGCACATCAGGGCCTCTAGCCACTGCAAGCAAACTCCAGAGATATGTAATACCTTGTGCATCTGGTTTACGTGAGTCCTGGGGAAATCAAACCTGGGGCTTGAGGCTTCAAAGGCAAGTGCCTTAACAGCTAAGCCATCTCTCCAGCCCCTCATGACAGTTCTTACTCTTACTCACTGTGACATCTTGGTTGCAAAGTGTCCCCGTCCAGATGTCTCCAACGTGGAGGGCTTGATGAATCCAAGCATCCTGGGGCTGGGAGGTTATTTAGCAAACACATCCACCTTTGCCTGTCAAATCTGATTCCACTGTGTCTGTTCCCATGGCATACTGAGAAATCTGCTCCTTGGGCAGTCTATCCTAAAGTCCGTTGGCCTTCAGGAATCCATGCAATTCAATCATAAATATCATCTTGAGTGCAATATTTTGAAAGAAGATGAGAAGCAAGGAGAGCTTAGCACTATGTGGTGGGAGAAAATCATATTTGTCTTTTTATTATACAATTTTTAAAAATTTATTTGTTTGTTTGGTTTGTTTTTTTGAGGCAGGGTCTCACTGTAGCTCTGGCTAACCTGGAATTCACTCTGTAGTCTCAGGGTGGCCTTATACTCCCAGGGATCCTCCTACCTCTGCACCTGAGTCCTGAGATAAAGGCGTGCACCACCATTCCCAGCTTATTTTTCATATTTGATATTTTCATACTTGCATGAAATGCATTTTGTCTTATTCCCCCAAATTAACCACTTTTTATTTTCATTAATTTATTTTATTTCATTATTAATTGTATTACTTATTTATTTATTCATTTATTTTGGTTTTGTTGAGGTAGGGTCTCACTCTATTCCAGGCTGACTTGACAGTCTTTGGTTGGCTTTGAACTCACGGCCAACCTCCCACCTCTGCTTTGAAAGTGTTGGGTCTAAAAGTTGTGTGCCACCACACCTGGCTTTTAACTATTTTTGATCATGGGTGGAATGTGATAAACTGGGCAATGGTGAACTTACCAGTGACTACATCACTGATGGACCAGACTCCCCTCTTGCAGTGATCATCAGCTTGCCTGGACTCAGGCATCCTTCCCCTACCCATAGTGAAGTAAACTCGATCTAGAAATATTCACTATTAACAAAATACAATGGAATATTTCAACTTCTAACCAGACATTTTTTTCTTTCTTTTTTTTAAATTTAATTTATTAGTTTTCTTTTCAGTAAATACAGGCAGTTTGGTACCATTGTTTAGGCTCATCTGTGATCTACCCCTTCCCATTGGACCCTCCTTGTTGGTGAAAATGGGTCGTACATTGTGGATTTAGCCCCTAGTTATTGGTATGATAAATGTCTCTGCAAATCATGACCCAACATGTGACTCTAACATTCTTTCTGTCCCCTCTTCTGCAAAATTTCCTTGAGCCATGTTGGGTTCATTTTTGGTCTGCTTCAGTGCTGAGGTGTTGGGGGCCTCTGAGGCTCTGGCTCTCTGATTTGGTAGGAGTTGATTTTTCTCTGCGTTGATCTCCTTCCCCTTTGTGCTGGTATCTGGTTCACAGGAAAACATCACCCTTGCTTGTTTCGCCAATTGTACTTAGTTTGAGTTGGGCCCCTTTTGAGGTATGTTGGGGCAGCTCTCTCCTTAGGATCTGCATCTATCTGGAAAAGAGAAGCAGATTCTCCAACGGAGAGTAAGTTAGCACCCGGAGAATTGAGATAACACTTACTTTTTTGATAGACAGTATGATAGGTGTAGGCCCTCTTATACCCCCTGATTGATGGTAGCTTGATATTGTAGAGTGGGCTTGTGTTTGGGAATGGTTCTGACTTGTTTCCCAGCTCCAGCTATGGGTCTAGTACCACTGAGTGGATCAGTTAGCCAAATCAAGAGCAATTGGTTCCTCACCATGGCTGTGTACCACTATTGCACTTGTGTGGGTATCACATCCGGTTATTTGTTGCTAATTAGGTTAAACAATGTGTTGCTTGGACAGATCTTGGTCATTTCCCCCAGTTGCCTAGGTAGCACCTTCTGGCACTAGACACGCTGACTGTCTGGGGACTGACTCTCTCCTGGCTTCCAGCCATGTCATTCCATTTTACGGGTCAGCTGCGTATGGAGTCTTCAGCAATAGGGTCTTACCACTGGCATTTGGTGGGTCATCAAGTACTCTGATAGAAGTCTGTCATTGTTTTGGGAAACCTTGTAGGTTTCTCTGATCAAAAGCTCATTGTGGATAGTAGGCCCAAGCTGGAAGTGGGGGTTACAGGTCAGTGTCCACTAAGAAATTAAGGGAAAAGATAACTAATATACAAGAGCTAGAGAGGAGAGAGATAGAGGGGAGAAGGGGAGAGGGAGGGAGGGAAGATGTAGGAGATTTAGGTCAGTCTTGATCCTACCCTCTCCAGTGTCTTGTGGTTCTGGTGTTTCCTGTAAGGGTCTAGTGAACCTAACCAGAAATTTTTGTTTGTTTGTTTTATTAGCATGAGACCCAATTCTGAAGTGTCCACCTATAGGTGAATTGACACACTTTCTTCAAGATAGTACTGTTAGCCAGGCATGGTGGTGCACACTTTTGATCCCAGCACTTTAGAGGCTGAGATAGAAGGATTGTCATGAGTTTGAGGACAGCCTGGGACTACACAGTGAATTCCAGGTCAGCCTGGGCTAGAATGAAATCCTACCCACAAAAGCATAGAAACAAAGAAAAGATAATATTCTGAGAGCTCAGGCAAAGAAACATAGCAAACATCCAGGGTGAAGAAACCAACATCACAGGCTTTCATCTTTCTAAGAGAGTGTTTCAATGAAGGACCTTCACAAATTTTAGTTAACTTTTTTTGTCTTCTTAAGGCTGTGTCTCATTGTAGTCCAGGCTGACCCAGAACTTATTCTGTCGTCCAGGAAGGCCTGAAACTCACAACTATGTCCTCATACCTCAGCCTCCCAAGTGAGTGCTATCATTGAAGGGGTGTACCATCAAGTCAATGCTGGCATTGAAGGAGTACATCATCAAACCAGACTCCCTTGTAAATTTTAAAGATTCTCGGCATAGACTGTTTTCTGGACAACCCTTATCTTAAGTGAATGAGTTTGTCATTTTTTTTTCCAAAAAAAACTACTTATTTGCAAGCAGAGCAGAGATAGAGAGAAGAGACACATGCAGAGAGAATGGATGTTTCAGGGCCTAAGCTGCTGAAAACAGACTCTAAAAGCATGTGTCACTTGAAACATATAGCTTTATGTGGTTATTGCCAAATCAAATGTGGGTTGTTAGGCTCTGCAGGCAATTGCCTTAACCACTGAGCTATCTTGTCAGCCTGAGTTTATGTTTAAAATTATTTTAATAAGTCACTGGGTCCCTTGGGTAGTACATTTTCATGCTGAGCTATGATAAAGAATATGGGAGGGCATATATATGTAAATATTTATAACCTTTTATAAACCTCAAGGTATAAATTAATTGCAGTGTATGAAACTTGTAACCATAATAACTTTGGTAATAAGCAAATATAACAATATGCCATAATGATAATATAACTTCTTCATTTGTGCAATATAATATTGGTAATTTTACAGCCCACTTTGGCCACAGGTCACTAAAACCATTAAGAGAAAAGTATTATTGGGTGGGGACTGATCTTTGACAATCAGTGGAAAAAAAAGATGGTTGTCATCAAGGCATGCTGGTCAAAGCCAAATATTCCCACTTTAATCCCACTGGAACAGGGGGCCAGCAGCTTGGAAAGTGACAGAAGCTGCATAGTTCACACATTCACAATAGTGGTTGAAGCTAAAAAGGAATTTATTTGATATGGCACAAGTATCTTCAGAAATTCAAGCTGTTTAGCTGGTTCAGAAGCCTTATTCAGATGTCCACTGTGTGTTACCATATAGTAATGAGTGAAATATTTAAATATCTTTGGTGAGAGGAGTAGGGAACTTCTATTGTGATTAATGAAGAGTTTTTCAAGAAAAAATTCTGGAAAGAGGGGCCCCTTTCAGACTATTTAAAACCAATTGTGAGCACAGCCCAGAGAGAAGGTGAGCACAGCCTGGAGGGAAGGACCCAGACTTTGGGCCAAGCAACTATACCTACTTGATATTCAACAAAGGCCCAAACAATATAGGCTGGAAAAAAGACAGCATCTTCAACAAATGGTGCTGGACAAACTGGAGAACTGTATGCAGGGCACTGAAACTTAATCCACACATTTCACCATGCACTACACTCAAATCCAAATGGATCAAAGACCTAAACATAAGACCTGAAACTCGAATACTACTGGAAGAAAATTTAGCAAGTACTTTCCATGATATAGGAATGGAAAAAGACTTCCTGAACAAAACCCCAGTAGCTCACGATCTTAAACAGTAACTCAACCAATGGGATCACATGAAGCTGAAGAGTTTTTTTCTTTTTTTTAAAAAAATCTTTTAATCATTATTATTATTAATTTTATTTTATTTTTGTTTTTCAAGGTAGGATCTCACTCTGGTCCATGCTGACCTGAAATTAACTATGTAGTTTCAGGGTGGCCTTGAACTCATGGCGATCCTCCTCCCTCTGCCTCCTGTATGCTGGGATTAAAGGCATGTGCCACCACAGCTGGCTTTATTATTTTTTTTCTTTCTTCTTTTTTTTAATTTTTATTAGCATTTTCCATGATTATAAAAACTATCCCATGGTAAGTCCTTCCCTCCCCACCCCCCACACTTTCCCCTTTGAAATTCCATTCTCCATCATATTACCTCCCCGTCTCAATCATTCTACTTACATATTGAAGAGTTTCTTTACAGACAAGCATACAATAAGCAAAGCCAACAATATTACCCACAGAATGGGAGAAAATATTTGCGGGTTACCCAACTGACAGAGGTCAAATCTCTAGAATCTACAAAGAACTCAAAAATCTAAACAGTAAGAAGTCAAACACCCCACTCATAAAGTGGGGCAAAAAGCTGAACAGGCAGTTCATAGAGGAAGAAATACAAATGGCAAACACACACTTAAGAAAATGTTCATCATCCCTAATCATCAGAGAAATGCAAATTAAAACAACTATGAGATTCCACCTTGCCCCAATAAGGATAGCAAGCATCAAAAAATCAAATGAAAATAAATGCTGGTGAGGATGTGGAGAATCAGGAACACTCATCCACTGTTGGTGGGAATGTAGGATGGTACAACCACTTTATAAAGCAATATGGAGACTCCTGGAAAAGCTGACTATAGAGATACCAACAGACCCAGTTATACCCTTACTGGGCATCTACCCTAAAACATTCAAACCACAGGGCAGAGAAATTTGCTCAACGATGTTTGTAGTGGCTCAATTCCTAATAGCTAAGAGCTGGAATCAACCCAGGTGTCCATCAGTAGAAGAATGGATAACTAAGATGTGGTATATCTACACAATGGAATTCTATACAACAGTAAGCAAAAATGACACAATGAAATTTGGGGAAAAATGGTTGAACCTGGAACACATCATTCTCAGTGAACTTACCCAATCACAGAAAGAAAATCGCCACATAATCTCACTCATCTACAGCACCTAACCTGAGTCTACCCAAGATACCTTACATACCCAGTAAGCATCTCATGGACTGGACACTAGGATGGACGGGGAGGGAGGAGATGGCATTGAAAGGGTGGGAAACACAAATCTAGACCCAAACTGCAATGGTACCATAAAATGCTACTTCCTAAAAGTAGACCAAATGGCTGAACTTTCACCAACACCTTACAGGGAACACCTAAACCACAAGACACTGAGAGGGTAGGATCAATGATAACCTTAATCTTCTACATCTTCTCTCCCTCCTCTTTCTCTCTCTGTTCTCTCTAACACTTGTATATTAGTTATATTTTCCTCATTTTCTTAGTGGGCACTGACCTGTAAATCCCAGTACCAGCCTGCAGCTATCATCCACAATGACTTTTTGATCAGAGAGACCTTCAAGGTTTCCTAAAAGACAGATTTCTATCAGAGTACTTGATGACCCACCAAAGGTTAGTGGCAAGACCCTACTGCTGAACATACCATATGCAGTTGGCATGTAAAATGGAATGGCATGGCTGGAATCTAGAAGAGAGTCAGTCCCCAGATAATCAGTGCATCTAGTACCAGAAGGTGCCATATGGGCGACTGGGGGAAAATGACCAATATCTGTGCAATCAACTCATGGTCTAACCTACATAGAAGCAAATAACCCGTTGTGATGCCCACACAAGTGCGATAGTGGCACACAGCCATGGTGGGGAACCAACTGCTCTTGATTTGGCTAACTGATCCCCTCAGTGGTTTGGGACCCATAGCAGGAGCTGGGAAACAAGTCAGAACCGTATTCAAACATTATCCCACTCTCCAATATCACGCTACTATCAATCATGGGCTACAGGAGGGCCTACGCCTATTAAATTCTCTATTAAAAAAAGTAAGGGTTATCTCATTTGTCCTGGAGCTAACTTAATCTCCATTGGAGAATCTGCTTTTCTTTTTCAGATATATGTACATCTTAAGGAGAGAGCCACCCCATCATACCTCAGAAGGCTCCTGGCTTAAAGTAAGAAAAATTGGTGAAACAAGCAAGGGTGATATTTTCCTGATGAACTGAATACCAGCACAAGGGGCAAGGAGACCAAAACAGAGAAAAATATACTCCTACCAAATCAGAGAGCCAAAGCCTCAGCCCCCAACACCTCCTCACTGAAGCAGACCAAAATTGAACCCAACATGGCTCAGGGAAGTTTTGCAGAAGAGGGGGCAGGAAGATAGTCAGAGCCACATGTTGGGTCATGATATGCAGACATATTTATCTTACCCATACCTGTGGGCTAACTCTACAACACACGACTCATATACCTCAACAAGGAGGGGCCAAAGGGAAGGGGTAGGTCACGGATGAGCCTAATAATGGTACCAAACTGACTATATTTGCTGAATACAAAACTAATTAATAAGAAAATTAAAAGAAAAATGCCCTTTGTGCTCTCTGATAAACAAGTATAGAGACAGACCTCATGTAGCAACAGCTGTTGAATAAGTTGAGCTGCAGGTGTATAAATCACCTTTTTGAGAACTAGCATCCACAGGATCTGAATAACAACTGTAAGAATCATCATCATTTCGAAATAGTATTAGTAGTCTCTTACTGGTAAGGAAAGGAATGGCTCTCAATGTAAGATAGCTTCAGTGCACAATGACAAAAGGGGTTGGAAATTCCTCCCTCTAGAAATTACCTTAGGAGAATCTGACCATGAAGTTTAGGGATGGTCCTCTTTAAATGATATTTATACTAGGACCAAACCATTAATTGTATCTATTGCCTAATTATGAAACAGCCTCAATAGACTGTTCAAAGCAAGGGTAGCACTGGCTGACATTAACAAATCACATTCATAATCTGTGAACAGGAGACATAAGAATTGAACACGTTGAGAAATAGCCAAAGTTGGCTGTGGTAAGCATGTGTAGGGATTGACCTCATTGTGAATCAGCCTTATAAGACAAGGACCTGAAAGTGTATGACAAATCTTCATTGATAAGTCCCCTTACTTAGCTCTGACTAACAGGTGTAGGGACTGCCCTCATTGAGAAATACCATTCATGGTCTGTGATGAGCAGTTGTGACAATAGAACTAACCTAGAAATAGTTGAGTAAACTTTGACCAGAATATGAAGGAATGACAATTATTTAGAAACAAGTGTATTTGACCATGGTCTTTGAAAATATACTTCAGATATTCTGATGAGCAAATACAGGAATTACCCCCATTGAGAAATATTCCTAGTAGACTTATCCTGTCCAAAAGTGTAAGAATTGCCCTGAAATATAGCCTTAATTATCTCTGTCCGCCACATGTATGAATGCCCTCCATAAAACAGCCTTAAGTAGCATTAATACTGTTTGAATGGCAAGGATGAGACAAGTCTTCATTGATAAATAGCCTTACTTGTCCCTTGCCAGCAACTGTAAAATTGCCTCACTAAGAAATAGACTTAGGGCCCTACAGGGTGCACACACAGAGTGAGCAGGGCAAATATCCCTGTTTCCCAGATCCTCCCACTTCTCTGGTAAGAATAGGTCCCTTGGTGGCTGGCTGGGGTCTGCTTGGATCCTGCACACATGCCGCTGAAGAATATTCCTTGCTCCACCCTCCTGATTGACGGGCCCCGGTGTCCACAATTTCAGGATACCACTGCCAAATAGTGTGCACATAGACTATATAGACCTCAGGAGATAAAGGACCCCTCACACTTCAGCCTACAAGCAGCTGAAATTACAGAGTAACTGTGGTGATGAGCAAGAGTACTGCTTCCATGCTGAACCGGATAATCACCACCAGGGTTTAGAAGACAGACTCTGAGGATACTCAATATCTACCAAAGCAAATATCCAGAGGCTCCTAAGTACTCACCACTGAAGTAGACTTAAAATTCACCCACCATGGGTCAAAAATTTTTCAGAAGAGTGCCAAAAAGATTTTAAGATGCACAGATTGAGACATCATGCCCAGAGAAACTCCCTCCCCAGAGAAAAACTGACAGCTGCTTCCAAATGCATAAACCACAACCCCATGAGGCATACCTGCAACCCCACTCAGGAGTGTCCCCAGTGGAATGTGGGAAGGGACAAAGGAAAACAGGGTACCAACATAGGATGTATCCATATGAACTATGTTGGTGTTGTTAATAATAATAATAATGATAATAATAAACATTAAAAATTAAGATTGTTGTATTCCTGTGGGAAAACCAAGCTGTATCTGAAACACAGAGAGTGTTGGTATTATGTATTAAATGTATAAATTTATATATGCAGGCAAAATATGCTAACAGTTATGGAGAAACGTTCATTAATTGTTAATAACAAAATTAAATCACCCAATTTGAGTATGATTTAAGTCCTACAATAACAAATACATACACACTGTTTTTGTGAAAAGTATTGACCTATCATTTGGGCCACTTAGGGCCTCTTATCATATGTACATAGAAATTGTAAGGCACATAGACAGTACGGAATCTGGCATTTTATCTCCTTTGCTTGTGTTACCTGATCACCTCTGTATATAAGCACATTGGAGCAGAAACGTAAGGTGCTCTTAAATCTGTATTTGCTTTGTATTCTAAGTTTAGCCAAGGCTCTCATTCCCCAAGTGAGGTTAAGGCTTTACACCAGAGCAGAAACAAACATGACCTGATAGCCAATTTATTTCACCAGAAATAGAGACAATATTTTCTGTTATTAACATAATTATGAAAAGTAAAGAATGATAATTCCTTCCCCTGTCACATTCCCCTTTACAATTCCACTCTCCATCATACTCACTCACCTGCTCAAATAGTCTTTTATTTTGATGTCATCATCATTTCCTCCTATTATGATTGTCTTGCATAGGTAGTGCCAGGCACTGCTAGGTCAAAGATATCCAGGTCCTTCTGTGTCTGGAAGAATTCATTTAAAATAGAGGCACTAAGTCACTGGTACAGCCAGAACTGAGGGAATAGTAACTGCATCACATGCAGACAGAGATTCATTCATTACAGATTTTTTAAAATATCGATTGAAAACAATAAGAAATACAGCTGGGCTAAAGTAATGGTTTTGTGTTACAGGGCCAGGTGCTTCCTAGAAAGCTTAATGGCCTTAATCTAATTCCTCTGCACACATATAAGACAGAAGAACAAAGTGGTCCATGCATCTAGAAGACATTTGCAGGAGAAAGAAGCCCTGGCATATACTTTTTTCTTTCTCTCTATCTCTTATTTTCTCTCTTCCTCTCTTCATACATAAATAATAAAATATTTTTTAAAATTATTTGCATATTTCTATGGAAAGCACGGGTAGCATATACTGTTGTTGTGAAATAGACATTGAAGACTTAGATAAGCAAAATTAGAAATTGCTGTTGTTTACAAATAGTCTTAATTTACTCTGACTATCAATTGTTGTAAAGGAACTCCTTGATAAATAGGCTTAGTGCACTTGTCCACAACTGAAGAAAATGGCACTCCTTAAGGCATGGCTTGAGAAGACTCTGACCAGCATGTGCAAGAATTGCCCACACTGAGAAATAGCCTTTATAACCTCTGCTCACCATGTGTAGCAATGGACCTAACTGTCAAAAAGCCTTACTAGACTTTGATCTGAAAATGGATAATATAACATCTTTGAAAATTAGCCTTCATATTCTGAAAACTAAGACCAGGAATTGCCTTAATGAGAAACATGCTTTTTATTCACTAACTAGCAAGTGTAGGAATTCTCTCATTATGAATCAATCTAAATACATGGTGCCATGCAAAGGTAGGAATGGCCATCATTAAAAAATTACTTCATATACTCTGGCTAGTGAGTGTGGAAATTTCACTCATTTGAACTAGCCTTGATATAATCAGACATGCAAGTATATCAACAAACCTCATTGTGAAAGAGATTTAATACTCTCTGAACATCCACTGGATTAATTGTCCTCATTGAGAAGCAGCCTTAGTAGATTCTCGCTACCCAGGGTATACGCTGTGTTTGATGAGAAAGACTTTTCATATACACTTACCAGTAAATGTAGGAATTTTATTATTGAGAAATTGCCTCAGTAGACTGTGACAGGAACGTTTAGGAATTGCCTGCATTTAAAAATAGCATTAGCTGACCCAACAGTAAGTGTAAGAATTGTACCCATAGAGCAATGTTTTTGTTTGGGTCTTTACAGCAAGGGATGGTGAATTGTACCAGAGTGTCTGCCTAGGGATAGCTTTTTAATTTGTTGTACATACATTAAACTTCCTTTTTAGCACAGTTGAACGTAGAATCCGTTATGGGCTCTATGGATGACTGGATTTGTAATGTAGATATAAAACTTCTCCATTGCCTATGGAAGATATACAGTCTTGCATAAAGCACATAATAAGTGAAAGACAACTGAGTATAAGAGACAAAAATTTCATTGTTTTAATGCGTTGCTAAAATTGAATATAGACTTTTGTGGGATAAAAGGATAGTTAGGGTGTTATATGGGAATAAAATTGAACACGTGTATGAACAGTCTTGAATTTGGAATGAAAAGTTATAAAAGATCATGTACTATAGAAGCATTGTATTTGGGTGCAGACCTGATACTTCATTACATAACGGAGCTCATCACAGCTTGTGTTGCTGTTCTTATACAATCACATAGGGATTGTGCTTATTCACTCATGTGCAAGAAGCCGAATTTCCTGCTCACCCTAAACTTCCCTTTGGAGCAATCCTGTTAGAAATATAAATATCAAACATAGCTCCACACTGTTTGGTGTATCAGGATGGACTGAGAAAATGTCAAATTTCAGGATGACCAATGAGTTCATCACACATGATTTAAACAAAGAAATGTCAAGTATAAATTGAGGTTTTTCATGGGAGGAAAAATGTATTGTGGGGATTTAGTTATTGGCAGAGTTCAACTCTTCTGACCTTAACCATATCCATCCCAAAATTGGTACCTGGAAACAACCTATTTATGAAAGAACTAAGAAATTGGTGAAAACAATTAACACATAGACAATGCAATACTTCTCAGACATAAAAGCATAATACTACCCTGTCAAAACTGGTGAAACAATAACTCTCTGCCTTGTTTCTGAATCATGATTACACTGTTACCATAAAGACATTCATTTGTATAAATTTTTCTCCAACTGTATTTGGGAGTGGAATCACACTGTGGGAAGCTCCTGGAGGCGGAACTGTCCCTCCACCTGGGGTACTTTAGGAAGGTGGTTTTCAATTTCACCATGTGATAGCCTTCCATTAGACCTCAGAGGTGGGGAATATGCATTTTTATGATGGTGCCTGGAGAACTATGGAAACCCTGGAATCTAGGTTAGTGTGCTGTGTTATAGTCTTAGCCCTTGATTATACTGGAGGACTCAGATGATAGCAGGTTTGGCCAGTTACAATACCTGGAAAGGTTCTTGATAGCTCCTTGGGGCCCACTACTTCCATGTGCACAGAGCCTGATGCCACTGGGAGTGTCTATATTTCATTCTGATTCCCCACCACGTCCTCATATGAACTTTGATTCCCTCAGTTTTGTCACTGTTCTCCCAGTAACCTGTCTCACACTGCATCAGCATTTAGTATAGTGTCTACTTTCCCCAAGCAGATTCCCCATAAGCATAATATCTACCCTTCCCATAGAGTGAACATCTTGCCTTACTGAACATGGCACACAGGGAGTTATGGTTCTGTCACACCGGTTTTCTCTCTCCCTCTCTCCCCTTTCGAACTACGGTCTCACTCTAGTCCATTTTGATGTAGAATTCACTAGGTAATCTCAGAATGGCCTCAATGTCAGTGATCCTCCTACCTCCACCTCTTTGCTGTGATTAAAGGTGTTCCTCACCACACGTATCCCACTTCTCTTTTAAGAACAAAGCAGAACCCCAGTGTCATGTGTCAATGTATTCCAAGAAGCTATGCCTCTCTCATAGCTCATTTAATTTCCAGAAAACTGCAGGGTTTAAGTTATATCCTAGTTCAATAACTCAAAGAAGCATTTTGAGACCTAGTTTTTAAATCTCTCAAAAGCATGCCAGCCCACAGCCTATCCCTACACAACAATTGAAGCTCTGTAGCAGTCACAGTAAATTCTGTGCTCAAATACCACAATGGACTGAGGTTCTCAACATCCTTCTCTCCATTCTAATGATGGCTACCATCATGTCCCTCCAGTACCTCATAGCCTCATACTATTCCAAGGCCATACCAAATCCCTTGCTGCCCTCATGAAACTGAGTAACCACACCAGCAATCATCTAGTGCCAAAGGGAAGCTCAAGACCCAACCCAGATTCTGCCCATGTTCTCAGAACTCCTGATTCCCTGTCTTCCATTATCCTCCATTATATAACAGAGTATAAAAGGACTTTTTGTTCTTAAAACATTTCTTATAGATGGTGCACTTTCAGGTGTATAATGTCAATTTTCCAGTTCAGTTCTGCAATCACTTATTACTAATCTCATTATCAAAATAAAGCAATGCCAAATGCAGACACAAACCACCTTGAATCAGGATGTGCCAAAAAAAAAAAAGAAAAGGAAAAGAAAGAAAGAAAGCAATAGAACGGAAGAAGAAAGAAAAAAAAAACTTTCAGACTCTTGTGATTACCAATTGGATCCTTCCACATCCTGCAGATATGTACTTTATCTACAGCATCCTACCATATGTCTGCAGAGTGAGAAAGCTGCCCTGAGCTTCTCAGGAAGAGAGGAGACAGATATTAAGACCATGAGGATTCCATTGCTAGCTGTGGCTCTCTGCTGCTTGGTGTGTGCTGAGAAGAAACCTCTGAAGGTACTGTGGCTACCATGAACTGACAGAGGGCAGGTGATCATGATCTCAGGTGAATGTCCCTTCTACAAGGGCATGAATCTGATTCAACAGAGCTCACCCTTCTGCCTGTGTTTTCATAGCCCAGTAATGATTCTCTTAATATTATTAAATTAGGTTTTACTTGATATGAAGGTGTGAAGAATAAAATACTGTGTTCTACATAGTAGATTCCAGTTCAGCCTGGAAGAGACTGAAACCCTACTAAAAAAAAGAATTGTCAGAGATTATATCTTAGAAATCATTTAAAATTTATGCTATAAATGTGATTCCTTCCATATTTTATTTTGGTAAGGTTTTCTATAACTTGCCATGGAATACCTTGCTCTTTTCACTTTTATTTATTTAGTTTTATTAATTAGTTTTGTATTCAGCAAATACAGTCAGTTTGGTACCATTATTAGGCTCATCCATGACCTACCCCTTCCCCATTGGCCCCTCCTTGTTGAATTTCCCTGACCAATGTTGGGTTCATTTTTGGTCTGCTTCAGTGCTGAGGTGTTGGGGGCCTCTGAGGCTCTGGGTCTCTGACTTGGTAGGAGTTGATTTTTCTCTATGTTGGTCTCCTTTCCCCTTTTGCTGGTATCTGGTTCATCAGGAAAACAGCATCCTTGTTTGTTTTGCAAATTTTCCTTATGTTCAGCCGGGGCCCTTTTGAGGTATGATGGGGAAAAAGAGAAGCAGATTCTCCAAGGGAGAGTGAGTTAGCACCACTTTTAAAATGATACCATAGAATGGATGAGCACTCATAAATAGAGTTGACTTTCCTTAAATTCCTTTTTCATGTCCTAACGCATTTTTAGTATTTCAAGAAGACTGTGAATAGACAATAAAATAAAATATTAAGGAAAAATTTCAAGCACAACTTAAATAAATAAATAGCTAAGGTTAATCATTATGATTCGTCAAAAAATTACATACATTTCCATAAGGTGCAAATACTGCAGTATATCCCTTGGACTTAACCATATTTTCAAGGGAAATTATGACAATGTGCATGAATTTGAAACTACATCTCCACCCACAAGGATTTGATGCTTATATTTTTACGAGTAAAATCAGGTGCCATGGTCACAATAGATATTGATGAGAAAAGTTAGAGGAATGGCTGATGCTTCTAATTGAACATTCCCTTTTAGTTTTCAGGGAAATATCACACGGTGTCCATAGCTTCACACAGGTTAATCGCAATAGTAGAGAATGGCCTGTTAAGGATTTACATACGTGAGGTGGAATTTTATGATGCTTATAAGGACATGTTCCTCACTTTTGATTTGAGGTAAGAAAGATTTTTCTTGTGTGCAAGAAACCAAATGTGGCATTCTGGCTGCTACAAAGGTGACAAATTTCCGGTGGGACACAGAGAACTGCTATGAAAAATTGAGTTGCTGTCCATTCTTGAGAGAACCATGAGGTGTTTGCTTATGCTACATTTCAGTCCCTGCCAGGAGCCAGTTAAAATGCCATGGATAAATCTTAAATGACCAGAGATGCACAGCTCTAGCTGATGTTAATGATTTATATTAACTTTTTGAACATGCTAAGAAAAATATGCTACCTGTCATGTCCATAACATGATAAACTCTAGAAGATCCAGTGGCTTTGCTTGGGAGTTTTTCAATACTTAGCAGAGAAAGCATACTATTTTCTTTTCCAAAATTAATCCATGACTTTGAAAATGACTTCGCATTCTTGAAACTCTTGCCTAACACTCTCAGGTAGTGTGATAATAAGCATATGCCACCACATGCAATTGGATTGGATAAGTCACGAATTAATTATCTGCTAAAATTCTTTAGTGTCATAAATTCTGGGTTACTTTCATAGACCTTACAATCAGGTACATATACGTGAATTTATTCACAATTTTTGTTAGCAGAATTATTTATACATTGACTTTAAGCAAATCCAGTGTGAAAAGGAAACACTCCATCTCCAAGAACTTCCTCCAACACTCAAAATAATCACGTGCTTAAATTTGAAGGACATCAGAAGCAAGAAAACTACACCTCACCATTGCATGGCACACACTTACCTAATAATGACCTTCCATAAAGTGATTGAAATTTTTAATATGTTCATGACAGTAGGGACAGTGTCTTACTGCAAAATCATTAACTCTAGAAATAAGAAAATTTCCCCAACTATTTTTGATTACATAGAAATTTGAAAGATACCAGGAATCTGACCTCTTTGCTTCCCAATTCAAAAAGTCTATAAGTTGTGGAGATGGTTCTGTGGATAAATTTGTTTAACTCTCAAGCATGAGGAGCTTAGTTTAGCTTGTTAGAATTTAAAAATCCATAGTTCTGAAAGTCCAGTGTTAGGGAAGCAGAGAAATGTTGACCACAAAGACGTGCCTATTATTTCCCTGAAAGATTCAGTGAGATCCAGGTTCAGCAAGAAAAAACTCAGCATGAGAAATAGGTCAATGAAAAACACAAACAATATTGACAGCAGGCTCACCATTGCACAACCCATAATTAAATCGATATTCTTAAAAGTATGCATGTGCATGATACATACACCTGAAGAAAGAAATTGACAATATCAGGACCACACTGGAAAGAACCCTTGTGAGCAGAATTTCAATTGTTTGAAATTGGCTCAGGGATATTTTGCAGAAGAGGGGGCGGAAAGAATGTCAGAGCCACATGTTGGGTCAGGATATGCAGAGACATTTATCGCAATAACTGTGGGCTAACTCCACAAGGCATGACCCATATACCTCAACAAGGAGGGGCCAATGGGGAGAGGGTAGGTCATGGATGAGTCTAATAATGGTACTAAACTGCCTGCATTTGCTGAATAGAAAACTAATAAAAAAAAAAAAATAGAAGGGGAAAAGAAAAAAATTCAACTACTCTCCTCTCTTGTATTAGGGTTTAACGTAAACCAAGATAGTTGCTCAATATTCAAGTGAAATCCAATGCATTAACACTGATATGTAAATTTTTCGAAGGTGTCGTTATCAGGTGAGAAAGTATGAGAACAAGATGAACCAAAGATGAAGGATGACATAAATGTACAGGTACTTGCAGTATGCAGTGGATAAGTATAATTAGGAAATGAGAAAAATAAAACATTGTTCTTAATATGAATGGATGGTACTATTTTCTATGAGTTTGCTTACAAGCGAATATGAGGTATGCTTCTATTTCTTATAAAAAATATTGGTTGAGAATGTTCATTTTTAATTTTTTTTCTGTCTGTTATAATAAAGTAATATGATTGGAACCCAGAAAGAAAAAAATGTTTCACTTTGTTTTTTTTCTCACAAATTAGTATGTTAGGAAATGTGAAGGATAGTTAGATTATAGATAGATAGATAGATAGATAGATAGATAGATAGATAGATAGATAAAGAGAGAGACAGAACACAGCAATAGAATGTTACATATGAAATCAGGGTTGGTAACATGCTATTTTCACTTTCCTGGCCTGTACATTTCATACATTACAGATCTTAACACTGTGTCCTAAGTATATACATTCAAAATACAGTTAGAATTGCAAACAAAAAACGTTTCAACAGAGACATAATTATCATACAATTTCTGAATAAATCCATAAAGATGTAGAAATAGTACTGGCAGACAGAAAACTAAAGTGTGAATTTACAGATGTCAATATTGCAGTCTTGGGCTGGAGAAATGGCTTACCAGTTAAGTCATTTGCGTGTGAAACCTAAGGACCACAGTACATTTCCCCAGGACCCCTCTAAGTCAGATGCACAAGGGGGCATTTGCGTCTAGAGTTCCTTTGCAGTGGTTGGAGGTCCTGGCATGCCTATTCTCTCTTTCTCTCTATCTGCCTCTTCCTGTCTCCTGAAGAAACAAATAAATAATACATCAAAAAAATTCCAGTCTGATCCTCAGCATGAGGAGTGTGGCTGTCATTCCCAAATGCACCTGCACCTAGAATCCAATGTATGAAGGAAGATTTGGCTGTCTTCATTAAAAGGCAAGGCTTCAGGCCCTCATGGGATACAGACACTCCTCTCTGCTAGATGTGTTTCACCCACAATCTGCTCCCCCAAAGTTAACCATGCTGACACAGATTCAAATGTACAGAATAATTGCATAAGAACTCGGTCAAGTAAATGAAGACAATGCACAGGGCAATCAGAGCGAGTTTTGCTCTCAGCATATGAACTGTGTATAATTCTTTTTTACTCATTCAGTAGTACGTTGTATATTAATGGATGCCTCATGCATTTCTTATAATTTCTCTATAGGCAAGATGGAGCGTGCCACCGATACAGACTCAAAGCACTGAATTTAATATATCTATTTAGCAATTTTAGTGAGTATCAGATCTTCTTGGATGACTATGTAAAACCAACTGTAGAGTGCCTTCAGCCTCATGGCCATGTTGTTTACTGTCTCTTGCTCTGAGCCAGTGTTGAACAGAAGCATCTTACTGCTACGTCCACGGCGACCTCGCCTGTGTAGCAAGCAGAGATGCTTCTGTACTGGATGAGAGCTGAGGACAGAGGGCCAGCACTCCTCGGAGGGATGCCCCCGGTGACCCCTTGGCAGTTGGTTACTGTAAAGGTTCCTGCTGCCCATGAAGTCATGACGACCTAATTGCCGGTGCCAATGCTGCGTTCTGTTTCTTTCCTGCTCCCTTCTAGTTGTTTGTCAAAGAACAGCTAATTCAACACTTATTAGTAATCATGCACGCAATCAGAGTACAAGAAACAATCTAAGCATTGAATGTGCCCCTCCTATGATTAGGGCAATAGAGGAAATGTATAACTCTACTAGAAATAAAAGATTAACTCTAAAACAATTTTTAGATGGTGTAGAGTAGAAACAGCTTATGATGTTTTAGAACAATACTGATCCTGAGAAAGTGAAAGTAAAAATGTTAATCGGTAATGTTCATTAGAAGTATGACAGTTCTACAGATAGGGAGTTGTAAAACTTAGGCATTCCCACCAGGAAACTTCCTGGGGGGGTATGTTCAGTACTTGATCAAGGGCTGATAGTAGACTCCCAGAGCTGGGAACTACCTAGATCCACTCCCCTATGAGGGAGAATATGATAAATTCGGCAATAGATGAATAAATTATAAAGGAATAAGGAGGCTATGGCATTCTCTTCCATTTATGGGAACGCTTAACAAGGAAGCGTAAGCCTTGGTGTTTATACAGTCCTTGGGGTATAAGAAATAAGTAACCTGTTATTCACCTTACACCTAGTTTCTGTTTGTATAATGTTGTGGTCAATGATACAAGGCGCCCTTCTTAAAAAATGGGTACAGTTCCTGCCTGATCAACATCACATGTATGCTTACAATAGAACAATACTCAAGATTGTTTAGATTAATGATTTCTGAGATCACTTGTTGGCTTGCTAAGTTTCTCTGTTCAATCTGTATAAAATCTTCATGAAACCTTCAGTAAATTGCAGCAGCATATTCTACCTAGAGTGTGTCTGTCTGTCATTTCCTCGCCGAATCCCGAGTTCTCCTTGAGCCTTCGCCCTTGTTCTCCCTCGGTCCTGATCTCCCCGAGAGTCAGTCCGCGGCAGGTGGCGCCCGAACAGGGACTTGAAGGACAGGTAAGCTTTCTTTCTTTCTTTCCTCAGAACTTAGGATCGGCTCTCACCAGGGAACTGCAGTCCCGCCGGTAAAGGATCACCGGTTAAGAGTGAGTAATCACAAGGAAATCATGGGGCATTCAATGAGTAAAAATGAAAAGATGTTGGGGGTCATGGTACAGCGCATGTTGACAAAAAATGGGTTTAATGTGTCCACAAAAGTTTTAGAAGAATTTATGCTTTTCTTATATCTAGAGGAGGCTATCAACAGGATGCTTCCTCCATCAGAAGGAACTAATCTTCTCCTTAAACAACTGGCTTGGGAAAATGCTAATACACTATGCCAGGATTTAATCAGACCCATAAGAAAGAAGGACAAATACAAGATTACATTAAAGCCTGTTTGGATGCCTCACCAGCGGTGGTACAGGGAATGGCCTACGCTGCAGCCATGAAGGGACAGAGATTCAGCGCCTATGTAAAAAAGACTTATGGGGGAGGAAAAGCCTCCCCACAAGGACCTGGTCCTGTATGTTTCAAATGTAATAAGACAGGACATCTGCAGAAGGACTGCAGACAACAAAGTTCAGGCCCTAATAACAAGGGACCTGCTCCTGGATTATGTCCCAGATGCAAGAAAGGAAAACATTGGAAAAATAAATGTAAGTCTAAGTTCCATAAGGATGGGACCCCCCCTAAATGGGGAAGAAAAAGAAAAAAATGAGTCAAAAAACTAGGAGAAGGGCAAGCTCCTAGCCCAGAACAAAAGGGAGCTCCCCCTCAAGAGCAGAAGGAATTAAAATTAGATCCTCTTGCTCCAGAGTTTACTATTCAACTTAAAAAAAAAAAAAAAAAAAAAAAAAAAAAAAAAAAAAAAAAAAAAAAAAAACTCCAACAATGTTACCAAAAGTACTTTGAAAAGACATGCTGACCGGTTCCTGGAAAGGACCAAATATCTTAATAACCTCGGGAGGAGGATATGCTTATGTTTTCCCACAGGATGCAGACTCTCCCATCTGGATCCCTGACAGGCTCGTCCGCCACACTTTATGCAGGCACAGGAGACGGCTAAAGAGGAACAACAAACAGCTGCTCCGACAGATGGAGAAACTGAAACTGAAAACGACACGGGGACATGATTTGACATGGACAAAGATAAGAACTCTCACTCGAGAAACAAAAAAAAATTAATAATCAGCCAGGGAAAACCCCTAACTGCTTGCATGTATTTTGTGGCATTTTTGTCTCTGTTCTCCGCGCCAGCTAAAGTTCAGGAAATTCCCTATTGGGCATATGTTCCCAACCCCCCTTTGTTACAGCCTGTGGGTTGGTTGGATCAGGGGCCTATTAAAATCTTAACCAATGATTCTATGCGCATAGGCGGAGCTCAGGACTCGGAAGTCAAACTGAGTACCTCCTCTTTTATTAACTTTGAGGGCAAAGCAGATTCTTTACCAATCTGCCTTGTGCTCCAAGGGGGAGGGGTACCAGTAGGCTGTTTGCGCACCAGCTATTGGACGTTCCTAACGGACGCTCCGGATAGAACAGATCGTGGTAAGAGATGGATGTGGGTTCTACAACTACAGACTTTAGGTTTTCCTGGTTATAATGAGACATATCAACAAGTTACAGAATTGCCTTTACCATCCTGTATATTAAAATTTAGAGACAGGGATCAATATTGGGACTCTTCTCTCACAAAATATCCTGCTTGGTTAACTTGCGGCTTCCCAAATGCTGCTACATATTATAATCCAAAAAGCTCTGATGTTAAAATATGGGATTATTCTGCTTCCTCAGGGGTAGGCAAATATGAGAACTATATTAAAAATAATAAGGATAAATTTAATAGGTTTAAATTAGGAAATATGCTAGGGGAAAAAATAAAAAGATGGTTTTCTCGAGGCTATGTGGAACCAACCTGGGTAACCACAGAAGGAAATATATCTAGAACTCATTCAGATTTATTCAGGTTGGCTGCCACTACAAATATGCTTCTTGAAAGACAGCCTAACACTACAAAACCTACACCTTTTGGACTTAGAGCTTGTGCTGCTTATCCTAATGCCTTATTAATTGCTCAACAAAATCTTGTCAATATTAGTAAAGTAGGAAAATCTTATCATGTTCATTGTTATTCTTGTAAGCTTACCAATTGTATTTCCTCAGGTGACAAAAAAAAATTTGAGGTAGTGCTCATTGTTAAACGACCTCCTTATGGAATGTTGCCAGTAGAATTAGGTGCTAACCCATGGTATGATAATTCTGCTCTTCAAGTGCTAAAAACTTTTAATGCGTTGTTGCGGCCAAAGAGATTTGTTGCTGCTTTGATTCTTGGTATCGCAGCTTTAATTTCGATACTCACCACTTTCACTATTGCTACTACAGCATTAATAGAGAAAATCCATACAGCTCATTATGTTAATGCTTTAAATAAAAACATTACTTCCGCCCTGATGGAACAGCTGCCATAGATACTAAATTAAAAACAAAAATAAATATTCTTGAGGAGGTAATTCTGGCTCTAGGACAAAATCTAGCTAATTTAAAAACTACATTATCTACTAGGTGTCATGCTAGTTTTCAGTCAATTTGTGTTACACCTCTTCCATATAATTCATCAGGTAAAGGCTCATTTACAAGGAATATGAAAGGATAATGATGTTACTCATGATATAGATACATTACAAAAAGATATTTCTGCCATTAGTCAGTCTCATCTACAAATGGGAGACTTAAAACTCTAGCTAGGAATTTAGAACAACAAATTCGTTCTCTTAATCCTCTGGATTGGATTCAATACTTTGTTTTGATTGGCGTGCTGCTTTTATTAATACTTTTAGTGGTCTTTCTGTTTCCTATTCTTCTTAAATGCCTTTTCAGCGCTGTGGCTGCCGTGAAACAGGAAGTCTTTAAGCTTCATTTAAAAACAAAAAAGGGGGAACTGCTACGTCCACGGCGACCTCGCCTGTGTAGCAAGCAGAGATGCTTCTGTACTGGATGAGAGCTGAGGACAGAGGGCCAGCACTCCTCGGAGGGATGCCCCCGGTGACCCCTTGGCAGTCGGTTACTGTAAAGGTTCCTGCTGCCCATGAAGTCATGACGACCTAATTGCCGGTGCCAATGCTGCGCTCTGTTTCTTTCCTGCTCCCTTCTAGTTGTTTGTCAAAGAACAGCTAATTCAACACTTATTAGTAATCATGCACGCAATCAGAGTACAAGAAACAATCTAAGCATTGAATGTGCCCCTCCTATGATTAGGGCAATAGAGGAAATGTATAACTCTACTAGAAATAAAAGATTAACTCTAAAACAATTTTTAGATGGTGTAGAGTAGAAACAGCTTATGATGTTTTAGAACAATACTGATCCTGAGAAAGTGAAAGTAAAAATGTTAATCGGTAATGTTCATTAGAAGTATGACAGTTCTACAGATAGGGAGTTGTAAAACTTAGGCATTCCCACCAGGAAACTTCCTGGGGGGGTATGTTCAGTACTTGATCAAGGGCTGATAGTAGACTCCTAGAGCTGGGAACTACCTAGATCCACTCCCTTATGAGGGAGAATATGATAAATTCGGTAATAGATGAATAAATTATAAAGGAATAAGGAGGCTATGGCATTCTCTTCCATTTATGGGAACGCTTAACAAGGAAGCGTAAGCCTTGGTGATTATACAGTCCTTGGGGTATAAGAAATAAGTAACCTGTTATTCACCTTACACCTAGTTTCTGTTTGTATAATGTTGTGGTCAATGATACAAGGCACCCTTCTTAAAAAATGGGTACAGTTCCTGCCTGATCAACATCACATGTATGCTTACAATAGAACAATACTCAAGATTGTTTAGATTAATGATTTCTGAGATCACTTGTTGGCTTGCTAAGTTTCTCTGTTCAATCTGTATAAAATCTTCATGAAACCTTCAGTAAATTACAGCAGCATATTCTACCTAGAGTGTGTCTGTCTGTCATTTCCTCGCCGAATCCCGAGTTCTCCTTGAGCCTTCGCCCTTGTTCTCCCTCGGTCCTGATCTCCCCGAGAGTCAGTCCGCGGCATCTTACCACATGAAAATTTTATTGTTTCTCACACTTCCAGGTGATCTATTTCAAATATGGCCAAAATCAGAAGAGGTTATTGTTTTTAATGCCACTGACTTGTGGACATTCCATGACCCATATCGTATCTCCCCAAGAGTCTGGTTCCGTCATCTTGGTGGGGATTACAGAAGTAGGTATAATGGGTTTCAAAGATCTGCTGGTATTGTCTATTCATATAAGCCAAGATGCTCACCTATAATCTTACACAGACCATTACACCACTTGACATTCTTAAAACGTTCTGTGCAAAGAAATGAGGAACATAACACATTCAAAATATAAAATGGTGTTTAGTGCTCAATTTCACATGAATGAATTTCTGAGGTCAACAAAAAATTCTGCTACTTGTTACGAATTCTACTTGTAAAATGCTCTGAAAAAGTGGATTATATTTAGCCTATAGAGTTTGGGAAAACCCTTTTCTCACATGGTTCTCATTGTGGGATTACCCAATTGTTGCATGGCCAAAAGGCATAGACATTTACTTTCAGATGTAGGAAACATATTAGAGCCCATTGACATCAACTATGACCTTACAAATTTTAGTTTACAATGAATATTGGCAATTATTCTTTAAGTAATATAGAATTTAAATAGTGACATTGGTGTGTTCCCACTCTACCATAGTGGATAAAAACACAAATGACATAAAAACTAACACTGTTTTCACTCACAGTTGTAAAAGCAAGGCAAAGTCCTCCTAATGCAAACTCATACAGAGACCCAAGGATTTATGGTTTACATCACATTGTAAGGTTGTCCTATGGGATTTGATGTGATCAATACATGACACAGTTTATGTCCTCCATGATTTCAAGCTGTTGCATGTTTTGATTACAATTTGTGGGAAATCCATGGACTGATGAAATGACTGCAATTTTATTCAGTATTGACAATGTACCCATAGGTACTTTGATCATTCATATAAAATGTCAGTATTTAGAGTTAATATTGTCCAACAAAATTCTCTCTGTTTCCTTCTCAATATTTAATTCTGAAATGAATGAATGAATGAATCAATCAATTTTTTTTGAGAAGTGTTTTGAAATAGGGGCTGATCTTGAATTCACTATGTACTCTCAGTACAGCCTTTAACTCACAACAGTCCTCCTATTTCTTCCTCCTGAGTGTTGGAATTAAAGGCATGCACTACCATGCCCAGCCTAATAAATAAATATTTTTAAATAAGTAAATAAATATTTTAAAAGAGAGCTGGTGAGATGGATCAGAGGTGAAGGAACTTTAAAGCCCAAGGACCAAAGTTTAATTACTCAGTGCCCACTCAAAGCCAGATTCAGAGTGTATTCAGAGGGTACATCTGGATCTCATTTGCAATGGTTGGAAGACCTAGCTTGACCATTCTCAATCACTCTCTCTCTCACTCTCTCTCCTTTCATCCCTCTCTCTACCTCTTTCACCCACTCTGCTAAAATATATAAACAAATATATTTTTAAGTATACACTATCTAGCCATAGTTTTTGAAGTTTGGGTCATTAGTTAATGCAGTTCCAGTATAGGATTTTTAAGGCAAACAAACAAAATGGCCACATATTTCCTTTTCTGGATATATCTACTATGTTTTTATCGAAGCTTAATCTGCATATAATTTTTTTGTTTTCTTTTTTTTTAATTTAATTTATTAGTTTTCTTTTCAGTAAATACAGGCAGTTTGGTACCATTGTTTAGGCTCATCTATGATCTACCCTCTCCCATTGGACCCTCCTTGTTGATGAAAATGGGTCGTGCATTGTGGAGTTAGCCCACAGTTATTGGTATGATAAATGTCTCTGCAAATCATGACCCAACATGTGACTCTGACATTCTTCCCCCCCCCTTCCACAAAATTTCCCTGAGCCATGTTGGGTTCATTTTTGGTCTGCTTCAGTGCTGAGGTGCTGGGGGCCTCGGAGGCTCTGGCTCTCTGATTTGGTAGGAGTTGATTTTTCTCTGCCTTGGTCTCCTTCCCCCTTGTGCTGGTATCCAGTTCACAGGAAAACATCACCCTTGCTTGTTTCGCCAGTGTGTTTAAAAAAATATTATTATATGAAGACTATGTTCTACCCAGACCCTTATTAAATGACTAATGTAGTTAATCTATTCCAGTAAGGTCATCCCAACTTTCATTCATATCACTGCTGTTCTTAGGCACTCAGCAATTAAGACTTTTATTTATTTTTTAATTTATTTACTAAAGAGGGAAAGATAATATGGGAACTCCAGCATCTCTAGTCACTCCGAAGAAACTCCAGATGCATGCACCAATTTCTACACCTCTCTGATGAGGGTACTGGGGAATAGAACCTGAGTACTCAGGTCTCAAAGGCAAGTGTGTTAACCACTAAGCCATCTCTTCTGCCCATTAGTTAGATTTTAAATGACCCTAATTTGAATGTGATGCAACCAAATAATTGCTCATGTGCCTGGAATTAACCACCTGGACTTAAAATTACCTCAATACATCCTACAATTATTAATCTTCATAACTTTTGTAAGTAGGATATTTGGTGTATGTTGAATTAGAGACAGTTTTTATTTACGATGAGGTGGTTGAAGTGGTAAATTTACTAAAATTGGAATGATACAGATTAGATCACCATGGCCCCTGTTTTAGAGTGGCAAACAAACTCTTGAAGCAGTCCATATTTTACTTATTTTTTTTATTCATTTGAAAGAGAAAGAGGAGAAAGAGAGAGAGAGAGAATTAGCATCCCAAGGACTCCAACTACTGCAAAGTCCAAATACATGTGCCAGCTCATTCATTTGGCCTAAGTGTATCCTAGGAAATCAAACCACGGTTCTTTGGCTTTGCAGATGAATGTCTTTACCACTAAGCCATCTTTTCTACTCATGTGTTTCACATTTTAAATAAAAAAATAGACATATCAAATTAGTAGAAGATATGGTACTGTTGTCTAATCTTGAAAACATATTTCTTCTTAGTCCCAAAGGTGAATTACTTCTCAGTGGATTTTGTCTCAACCAATTCAATGATATTACATTTTCACTATTTTTATGATCAATATAACCATCAAGATGTGTTTGTAGTTTTGTGTAAGTATTCAGTTTGATTATGTTTTGGGGATGTTTTGGTACTTTGGAGATGAGTTATGAGATGTGTATGCATTTTTTCATGATCTAACCTGGTATAGGAATGTGTTCACATGTGTCTTAAAACCTTACCATAACTTGAGGTGGGCATTGTGGCACACACCTTTAATCCCAGCACTCTGGAGGCAGAGGTACTGAGTTCTAGGCACCCTGAGACTACATATTGAATTTTAGGTGTGCCTGGATTAGAAAGGGTTCTTAAGTTCAAAAACAAACAAAACAAAAAGAAGAGAAAACCTTACCACAACTTTATAAAGCATAGGTAATTCTCTGTTTCATTGGTTACTTTCTGTGTATTTTTGCATCAGTGCCTCTCTGTAACTCATAATTATGTGAATCATGCTGTATACTCCACTTTTGAAACAAAATTATAGCCACTCTTCTTGTACAGACATCCACATAAAGATTGAAGGATCTCACCCCCAAGTAAGACTCAGAATACTCCACATACATATTTACACACACACACACACACACCATGAATATAACAATGTCCAAAACTCATTCTCACACTGAAGATCAGGACGATGTGTGAGGTCATGAATGAGCATTGTATGATGGAGGCCTTCAATATTATCACCTAACATAGGAAAGGATGTTGGACTGGGGCTATCTCTACAAGAAAAAAATAGTGGCATCATTTTATGTTTTCTGATGTGAACGTCACATCTCTTCTATAATGGAACTAAATTTTATTCTGTCAAACTTGATGTTAAGTTTTTCACTTTGTATTTTCTTTTTTTGTTGTTGTTCACAAGAAGAGATTCAGAAAATAGGGAGATTTAAGAGGAGGGAGAGCAAGGGGGATAATGCCAGGGAATATTATGTGTATGTGTGGAAATTGACTATAAAACTTTTAGAAACTCTATATTATAACCCATGGACTATGTGAGCTCTTTAGTGATTTCCCCTTTCATTTATTTTGTTACATAAAGAGTAGAGAGTAGATTCCATAACATAGACTGGGACACAATAGAAACAGTGTCATTGACACACTCAGATCCAATCATCACAAATTTCCAAATGTGCTTTACAGCGTTCCTTACCTTTTGAAGTAAAAATATGAAAGACAAAATTACTTTCATGTCATTTTTCCAAAATCTAGAAAAATGACATAAACCTGAATGTATGAATTGATCTCCAATTAAGTTGTCCTTGCTGGGTTACATTACCAATATAAAGGGGATAATGAACAGAAAGCATGATGTGCCATTGGGAAAATAAAGCTTGATCAAACTATGGTTTATAAAGTAGGATGGGTTTTGTGTTTAGAAAGGAATCTAATAACCATATTTTCTGACTTCTATTCCATGAAATTCAGAAAAATGCCACATTATCAGTGAAGAGAAACAGAAAGAGTATAACAAGATTATTAGTGACAAGCAAATTGCAACTCAAAATATCCTGGATGTCACCAAGACAGGTGAATCACTCTTGGGCTATCATGGGAAAATAAAGATTAAAGAATCTCTGTCATCCTCTGATGGCCATTTCTCATTCAGAATACTTATGATTAAAGATTTCTCATTTATGAAGTGAATGTAATACCACTTTATCCTCTTTTTTGTATTTTACAGACACATGTCCAAAATGGAGATATTGACTGTGTAAGTAGAAACATGGCTCTCACAACTATTCAAATGTTCAAGCTAAATAGCATTTGAAGTCAATTCAATCTTAAAAACAAAACCTATTAATACAGGGCTGTAGAGATGGCTTAGCAGTTAAGCACTTCCCTGTGAAGTCTAAGAACCCAGGTTTGAGGCTCGATAGCCCAGGACCCATGTTAACCAGATGCACAAGGGGGCGAAAAAGATCTGGAATTCGTTTGCAATGGCTGGAGGCCCTGACACGCCCATTCTCTCTATCTTACTCTTTCTCTCTCTGTCAGTAGCTCTCAAATAAATAAATAAAAATAATTTAAAAAAATTATTAATACAAAAACATGAAATAAATGGTGCATTAGTGAAATATTTATAATTAATGTAATGTGAAATTAGTCCTGTTTAAATAGTGATTTTCATTAAATGAAGAAAAAAATTAATTAATTTAATAAAAATGAAATCTGAAATGATTATTAGGCATTTTAATACTCCTTTGAATGTAGACATCACATTGACAGCATATTTACAATAATTCAATGAGGCTCATCATCGCCATGCATGGCCTAGAGGTGTGACTTGGACATCACTATATACACAGAATCTCACACTTCTATCATGACAAGAAAAGTCATGTGAAGTAGTAGACCCTGGAAAATATGCCAGCATAAACGTACTTGATAACCCAAAGACAGTGCCCTTTGGTGTTAGTTTTTATTCATGAGAATACATTCATTCATATTGCCCATGTTCAAACAACACCCATATGATTTTCTTTATACCCTGACACTGATGATGTTCTCAATATCCCCTCACATCCATGTAAATAACCATCACTTATAATTCCCCAGGTTATAAGAAGATTCACATTGCTTGCAGCAAGTAGGTCTCTATGGAAGCAGAATCAAAAACTACAGACTTGGACTGGAGAGATGGCTTAGCAGTTAAGCGCTTGCCTGTGAAGCCTAAGGACCCCAGTTCGAGGCTCAGTTCCTCAGGTCCCACGTTAGCCAGAAGCACAAGGGGCTCATGCATCTGGAGTTCGTTTGCAGTGGCTGGAAGCCCTGGCGCGCCCATTCTCTCTCTCTCTCTCTCTATCTGTCTTTCTCTCTGTGTCTGTCGCTCTCAAATAAATAAATAATAAAAAAAAACTATAGACTTGTAATCATCTTTCATTCCAGATTGTACTCATGTTTGAGTATTTCTGATCCTTCACCCAGTCTGCCCTGTCCATGTATTTCCCATTGCTGATTTTAGTATTAGTAGCTCCCTCTGAGATTAAATGAATTGATTTCTTATAACTGTCAATGCACGCTGAAAAAAAAGTTTATTACTGGATCTTAGATGATCTGGCCCCACCTCATAGTCCTTATCACACTTTGGATACATTTCTTTTGTCTTTTTCATTTTAGAAAAGCCACATTTGGTGGTGGAGAAATAAGAGGTAAAATCAAGTCAACTTGAAGTAGAAAAAATGTGCAAAATTTTGAATAAATAGTATTGCCTGTGTTTTGTCACATTTATTATTGAAAAATCAGGAAGTATATGGATTATATGACAAAGAGGTTAATAGTTAGCATGTTACTGAATCCTGAAAAGTGAGCTGAGATCTGGTAATTGTTGTCCATGCCTCTAGTCCCAGCATTTGGGTTGCAGAGGGCGGAGGAGTGCCATGAGTGCAAGGCCAGGCTGAGAGTACATAGTGAATTCCATGTCAGTCTACAATACAGTGAGTCACTACCTCAAAAACCACCACCACCAACTACAGCAACCAACTAGAGACAACTCACCAAGGAGGATTGAACTTCTACCTCAGATTTCACATATATTCACTTCATTCTCTACAGCAAAATGTAAAATATTCCTGAGAGACAAACGAAAGTTGCCAATGTCTTACCACTCATCATAAACTTGAGGATGTACATATCTACATTGGTTTCTTTACATATCATGATTACACAGGATTTTTTTAAGCATTGACATCAGATTTACTAGCAATATTAAGACACAAAGAAAAATGGAAGCAGAAATTTACAAAAGTTTAATTTATGAAAACCATGCTATTTTGTACCAAAAAAAAAATTTTTTTTAAGCCAACCAATAAGAATTAGGTCCAGGAAAATTTGTAGTGAAGTATTTATGAAAGAAATAAACATTCTTAAAAGTGTAGAAATCCATTAGATAGTGTGTAATTCATGAGATTAAAAGAATAAAAACTTAATCATCTGCATATGTGTAAAAACCATGTGGGTCCACATATCTTGGTTTTCCCACTGCTGGTGGTACGGATGTAAGAGGAATTCTGGAACTCATCAGAGAGTCCAGCTACCTAACTGTATATTTCACTACCACAGGGACAGACCCTTTGTCTAAAACCAAGCAAAACACTAGATTGCTTCTTAAAATAGTCCTAGTTTGCTCTATTAAATCACATACATGAAGAAACAATGCATGTATGCCAATAGTACACACAAACAAATACAAGTTCTTCTCTAACAAGCTTCCCTAGCTCTCAATTCCATTGATTCTGAAAAAGTGAACAATGAACACAAATACAGTCCTTAGACAGAGATATATATCATTGTAGAAATTAACAAATGGTCCTAAATATAAAGCATGCATTATTCTCATATAACATATTCAAAACAAAAAATGACTAGCTCTGAAAACGAGGAGACAAAAATAAATGATGTAATTAGAACTTCCTTGTGATAAACAACATGTATACATGAGATATTTATTAATGCAAAGAGCTATTTAACAAACTGTTAGTCTGTATAAGAAAAATAATTCAGTGTACACAACCAATAAACACAAACCTCTGTGCACTTCAAGCTTATCAAGGATAAGGAAGTATTAGAAAACTGTAGATTTTTAAATGTTACCAAGACTGAATTGGCTAAAGAAAATCTTTGTTAAAGCAAAGGTAAGAGTTTCCTTCAGTGCTGAAATATAGAAAATTCTATCAAAAAATTATTTTCAGGCTGAAGAGATGGCTTTGTAGTTAAGGTGCTCTCTGTGAACCCTAAGAACTACTATTTGAATCTCCAGGTCCCATGTACCCAGATGCACAGTGATGCAAGCATGCAATCTTGATCATGCACCACAACACACCACACATGTCTTGAGGTCGTTAGCAGGAGCTGAGGGCCCTGGTGTGTCCATTCCCTCCCTCTCTTTCTCTCTTTTTGCCTTTCTCTGTCTCTCTTTAAAAAAAAAAAAATCATTTAAACAGTGGTTATTTTTGTCATTTACTCTAAATGACATAAAAAAGATATAAACTGTGTAATATCTTTAAACTAGTTACCGTTTTTATGACATAAATATCAGGAAGAAGAAATGTGAAAAAAGAAATCTGTATGTCAATAACATTGATGAACATACATGAATACTGAGAACTCAATGAACACTTTTAGCTTACTTTCAGTAGCAAGTGGAGTATTTGATTCAGTGGGAAATATCCTTAGTATACTCTGAAGAGAAAGGGAATATATGCTTTTTCCTTTAGAAACTAGTATAGTAGTCTCTGAACAGTAAGTCCTGGAAGTACCCTCTGTAATTAATAGCCTTAACAAAAATCTTGATAAAGACATGTACAGATTACCCTCATTGAGAGACAGACTTTGTAACTCAAAAATGCACCAGTAGAAATGCTACCATTAAGAATTAGATTTTTAGCTTCTGGTTAAGATGGCGGCATAGCAGCCACACAAAAGCAGCCTAGGGAAGACAAGGCCAAAGAAAACCCAGGAAAATACACACATTTACTAAAAAGTGAGGTGTATGAGAAATTAAAATGGCAGCAGAGAAGTAGGAGTGTCCCAGAGCATCCAGAACCCACACAAGCAGGCCGAAGCAGCTCCGGCAGTGGTGCCTCGGCTTCAGCAGCAGAAAAGAAAGATTTCAAAAAAATTATTGTAAATATGTTCAAAGAAATCAAAGGAATGAAAGAGGAAATCAAAGGAATCAAAGAAGATGCAGGACATCAATTTAATGAAATAAAGAAGGCAATACAAGACGTAAATAAGGAAATAGAAATAATAAAAACCAGTCAGAATTACTAGCAATGAAGAACACAGTTAATGAAATAAAAATCTCTGTAGAATATGTCACCAGTAGAATGGATGAAGGACAGGATAGAATATCTAAGCTAGAAGACAAGGTGGCAGATCTGATACAGTCCAACAAAAAGAAAGACAAACTAATAGAAAAGTATGAGTGGGAATTTCAAGATATTCAGGACACTATGAAAAGATCAAACATAAGAATTCAGGGCATAGTAGAAGGAGAAGAATCTCACTCCAAAGGCATAGTAGGCATCCTCAACAAAATCATAGAAGAAAACTTCCCCCAAATTGGGAAACAGGTGTCAGTGCAGATATAGGAAGCTATTAGAACACCAGAGAAAACTTGGAAAGAAGCTTTACTTGACATATTATAATCAAACTACCAAACACACAATCCAAAGAAAAATATTGAAAGCAGATAGAGAGAAAAATCAAGTTACCTACAAAGGCAAGCCCATCATGACTACAGCAGATTATTCAACACAAACTTTAAAAGACAGAAGGGCTTGGAGTGATGTATTCCAAGTTCTGAAAGATAACAACTGTCAACCACAGTTACTTTATCCTGCAAAGTTATCCATTCAAATAGATGGAGAAATAAGGACATTCCATGACAAAAGCAGGTTAAAGGAGTATTTGAAGACAAAACCAGCTCTACAGAAAATACTTGAAAGAATCCACAATGCCGAAGAGAAGGAAAAGCACATATATAAGCAACCTAGGAAAAACAGGCAATACTCAAATACTAATTAACACAAGAGAACAAAGGTCGAACCGGAACCACAAAAAAAATCGCCAACATAAATACATACCTTTCAACAATATCACTTAATATCAATTGCCTCAAGGCCCCAACCAAAAGACATAGGTTTGCAGACTGGGTAAAAAGGAGGATCCTACAATTTGTTGTCTCCAAGAAACTCACCTTTCTAGAAAGGATAGACATTATCTTAGGGTGAAAAGTTGGAAAACAGTGTTTCAAGCAAATGGGCCTAGGAAACAAGCAGGGGTTGCTATCCTAATATCTGACAAGTCAGACTTCAGTCCAACGTTAGTCAAGAAAGATAAGGACAATCACTTTATACTGATTAAGGGCACACTCCAACCGGAGGATATTACAATCCTAAACATATATGCACCTAACACGCCGGCACCCAAATTCATCAAACAAACATTATTAGAACTAAGGTCACAGATAACACCAAACACAGTGGTAGTGGGTGACTTCAACAACCCATTCTCATTAATTGACAGGTCATCCAAGGAGAAAATAAACAGAGAGGCATCTGGACTAAATGAGGTCATAGTAGGAATGGACCTAACATATATACAGGACATTTCATGAAATGTTGCAGAATATACATTCTTTACAGCAGCACATGGAACATTCTCTAAAATAGACCATATTGCCAGGTGTGGTGGTGCACGACTTTAATTGCAGCACTCGGGAGGCAGAGGTAGGATCTCAGAGAGTTTGAGGCCACATTGAGACTACAGAGTGAATTCCAAGTCAGCCTGAGCTAGAGTGAGACCCTACCTCAAAAAAACCAAAAAAGAAAAAGAAAAAAGAAAAATAGACCATATATTAGGACACAAAACAAATATTAACAAATATAGGAAAATTGAAATAATTCTTTTATTTATTTATTTATTTATTTATTTATTTATTTATTTATTTGAGAGCAACAGACACAGAGAGAAAGACAGATAGAGGGAGAGAGAGAGAATGGGTGCGCCAGGGCTTCCAGCCTCTGCAAACGAACTCCAGACGCGTGCGCCCCCTTGTGCATCTGGCTAACGTGGGACCTGGGGAGCCGAGCCTCGAACCGGGGTCCTTAGGCTTCACAGGCAAGTGCTAAACCGCTAAGCCATCTCTCCAGCCCGAAATAATTCTTTACACTCTATCTGACCACAGTGGATTGAAACTACAAATCAATAGCAAGAAAGGCTATAGAGCTTACACAACATCATGGAAACTAAACAATACACTACGAAATGATGAATGGTTCAATGAAGAAATCAAAAAAATTTACAGAGTCAAAAGATAATGAGAACACAACATACAAAAATCTCTGGGACACAATGAAGGCAGTCCTAAGAGGTAATATTATAGCTTTAAGTGCCTATATTTAGAAATTAGAAAGGTCACAAGTAAATGACCTAATGCTTCACCTTAAAGCCTTGGAAAAAGAAGAACAAGGCCAACCAAAAATCAGTAGACGGGAAGAAATAATAAAGATTAGGGCAGAAATTAATGAAATAGAAACAACAACAACAAAAACAATCCAAAGAATTAATGAAACAAACTGGTGGTGATTTGAAAGGATAAACAAGATTGATAAACCCTTAGCAAAGCTGACCAAAAGAAAGAGAGACACAAATTAATAAAATTAGAGATGAAAAAGGTAACATCACAACAGACGCCAGACAAATTAAAAAAAAAAAAATCAGAGGTACATACTATAAAAGCCTATACTCCACAAAGTATGAAAACCAGAAAGTAATGGATGAGTTCCTTGATTTATATGACCTGCCAAATTAAATCAAGATGAGATTAATCACCTAAATAGACCTATAAGATGTATGGGGATACGAACAGTTATCAAAAGTCTCCCAACTAAAAAATGCCCAGGCCCAGATGGATTCACTGCTGAATTTTACCAGACCTTCAAGGAAGAGCTAACACCATTGCTTCTTAAGCTTTTCCAGGAAATAGAAAAAGAAGGAATTCTACCAAACTCCTTCTATGAAGCTAGCATCACCCTGATACCAAAACCAGGCAAAGACAGAAAAAAAAAAAGAAAATTACAAACAAATATCCCTCATAAACATAGATGGAAAAATTCTCAACAAAATATTGGGAAACAGAATACAAGAATACATCAGAAAGATCATTCACTCTGACCTAGTAGGCTTTATCCCAGAGTTGCAGGGATGGTTCAATATACACAAATGTATAAATGTAATACATTACATAAATGGGTTGGAGGACAAAAATCACATGATCATCTCATTAGAGGCAGAGAAAGAGTTTGACAAAATCCAACATCCCTTCATGATAAAAGTCCTACAGAGACTGGGAATAGAAGGAACACATCTCAATATAATGAAGGCTATTTATGACAAGCCTACAGCCAACATATTACTTAATGAGGAAAAACTGGAAGCTTTTCAACTAAAATCAGGAAGAAGACAAGGGTGTCCACTGTCCTGACTTTTATTTAATATAGTTATGGAAGTCTTAGCCATAGCAATAAGACAAGAGACACACATATAAGGGATACAAATTGGAAAGGAAGAGATCAAGTTATCATTATTTGCAGATGACATCATTCTATACATAAAGGACCCTAAAAACTCTACTAGCAAACTGTTAGAGCTGATAAAAACATACAGCCATGTAGCAGGATACAAAATAAATACACAGAAATCAGTAGCCTTCATATATGCTAACAACAAACACAGAGAGCATGAAATCAGAGAATCACTCCCATTCACAATTGCACCCCCCAAAAAATAAAGCACCTTGGAATGAACCTAACCAAGGAAATAAAGTATCTCTACAATGAGAACTTTAAAACAGTGAAGCGAGAAATTGCAGAAGACACTAGGAAGTGGAAAAACATCCTTTGTTCCTGGATTGGAAGCATCAATATTGTGAAAATGGCAATCTTACCCAAAGCAATCTACACATTTAATGCAATCCCCTCAAAATCCCAATGGCATTCTTCATGGAAATAGAAAAAACAATCCAAAATTTCATTTGGAATCACAAAAAACCTCGAATATCTAAAATAATACTGAGCAACAAAAATAAGGCTGGTGGTATCACCATACCTTATTTTAACCTATACTACAGAGCCATAGTAACAAAAACAGCGTGGTACTGGCACAAAAGCAGACATTTAGATCAATGGAACAGAATAGAGGACCTGGATGTAAGCCCAGGTAGCTATAGCCACCTGATATTTGATAAAAATGCCAAAAATACAAATTGGAGAAAAGACAGCCTCTTTAGCAAATGGTGTTGGGAAAACTGGATATGTTTCTGTAGAAAGATGAAAATACATCCTTCTATCTCTCCATGAACAAGAATTACATCCAAATGGATTAAAGACCTTAACATCAGACTGGAAACTCTAAGACTGCTAGAGGAAAAAGTAGGGGAACCCTTCAACATACTGGTCTTGGCAAATACTTCCTGAATACAACCCCAATTGCTCAGGCAATAAAACCACAGATTAACCACGGGGACCTCATGAAATTACAAAGATTTTGCACTGCAAAGGACACACTGAAAAAAGCAAAGAGGCAACCAACAGAATGGGAAAAAATCTTCGCCAGCTATATATCTGATAGAGGATTTATATCTAGGATATACAAAGAACTCAAAAAGCTAAATAATAAGAAATCAAACAAGCCAATCAAAAATGGGCAATGGAGCTAAATAGAGCATTCTCAAAGGAAGAAATACGAATGGCATATAAGCATCTAAAAACATGTTCTATGTCACTAGTCATCAGGGAAATGCAGATTAAAACTACATTGAGATTCCATCTCACTCCTGTCAGATTGGCCACCATCATGAAAGCAAATGATCATAAATGTTGGCGGGGATGTGGAACCCTTCTACTCTGCTTGTGGGAATTCAGTCTGGTCCATCCATTGTGGAAAACAGTGTGGAGGTTCCTAAAACAGCTAAAGATTGATCTACCATAGGACCCAGCTATAGCACTCCTAGGCATATATCCAAAGGACTCATCTCATTTCCTTAGAAGTACATGCTCAACCATGTTTACTGCTGCTCAATTTATAATAGCTGGGAAATGGAACCAGCCTAGATGTCCCTCAACATATGAGTGGATAATGAAGATGTGGCACATTTATACAATGGAATTCTACTCAGCAGTAAAGAAAAATGAAGTTATGAAATCTGCAGAAAAATGGATGTTTCTGGAAAGGATTATACTAAGTGAGGTAACCCAGGCCCAGAAAGCCAAGAGCGCCACCTGTTCTCCCTCATATGTGGATCCTAGGTACAGATGATTGGGCTTCTGCGTGAGAAGGAAAATACTTAGTAGCAGAGGCCAGTAAGTTAAAAAGGAGATATAAAGAGAAGAGAAAGGAAGGGAAGAGGGTACTTAATAAGTTGATATTGTAAGTAGAATGATTGAGATGGTGTGGGGATATAATGGAGAATGGAATTTTAAAGGGGAAAGTTGGGGGAGGGGGTATTACCATATAATATTTTTTATAATCATAGAAAATGTCAATAAAAATTGAGAAAAAAAATTAAAAAACAGTTAAATTTTTTTTCTTTCTTGCTTTTATTTTGAGGTAATCTCTGCAGACTTTTTATGTGAGAGAGAGAAAGCATGAGACATAATTGGCATACCAAGGATTCAGGCATTTTATTCCAGATAAATATGCCACCTTGGTGGCAGGTGAGATCTTGTGCTCATGCATCACCTCGTGTGGCCGGTTAGTTGGAATCTGAAGAGTCAAACGTATCCTTATGCTTTGCAGTGAAATATTTAAAGTGCTAAGCTATCTCTTCAGCCTGATAATTAATTATTTAGATTCTACCAGCATGTGTGTAAATGACCCTAATTGAGCAAATATCCAGTGTATATTAAGAGCAAGTACATAATTTTCGTTGAAAAATAGCCTTAATAGACTGAGCAGAAAGCAAAAGAATGTCCATCATTTAGATGTAAACTTAGTTATCCATGACTAACAAGAACAAGTACACAGCAGGAGAAATCCATTTCATTGAGTGGTGAGGAAGTTTTGATATTGTCATCATTCAGAAATGGTGTTATTTGACTGTAAAGGCAATTGTAGCAATTGCCAAAGTAGTTAATCTCTGTATTCAATGACCAGCAGGTGTATTAATCACTTGCACTCAGGAATATCCATAGTAGACTAAAAATAAAAATAAAAAGTGTATGAATGACCCTCATAGAGTCACAGACTTATTAAACAATGACCATCAAAAATAAGAATTTAGGACTGCTTCTAGGTAAGATGGCAGCTGAGGAACCACACCAAATCAGCCTAAGGATGGATTTAAGCAAAATCCCACCAAAATACACCCTTCCTCTGAACAGAGAAGGAGTATAAGTTATTCTCAGACACAGCGGAGAAGCCAGAGACACCATGACCCACAATAAAGGAGGAAAATGGCCAGAGACACCCTGAGGCAATCGTGGTACATTCTTGGTGTGTCATGCAGCAGTAGCAACTGCAGAGACCAAGCAACAGATTTTTCAACTCCATCAGCTTTCTTGCAAAGTTAAGGAATCTGAAGGAAAGAGATCTGAGATCAACTAAAGTGCTACTGAAAGTTCAAGAAACTCCAGAACTCTGAACTCTCCCATCCCACATCATCAGATAAGTAGAACACAAACATGAAATCAATTCAGGATGCAAAAGTTGCCACAATATGGTAGAAGAAACTCAAAGAATCAAGACAATACAATTCCATGAAAAACAATCAATCCATCAGAAATGATCACCAATGAGACTGTTTTAGATGAAATGCCTGAAAAAGATTTCAAGAAGATGATGGTATGTATGCTCAAAGAAATCAGAGAAGAAATGAAGGGAAGCAAAGTAGAAAACAAAAGAATTAAAGAAAACAAACTTCTGAAAGAGAACACAGGAAATCAGTTTAATTAAATAAAGAGGTTATTATGAGACATGAATAAGGTAGTAGAAATACTGAAGAAAAACCAGGCCGAAATCCTGACTCTGAAGAATACAGTCAATCAGATAAACATCTCAGTGGAAAGTCTCTCTGTTAGAATGGATAAAGGCGAGAACAGAATATCTAAAATAGAAGACCAGGTGGCAGATCTAATACAGTCCAACAAAGAGAAATATAAACTAATAGCAAAGAATAAATGGGAATTTCAAGATATCTGGGACACTATGAAAAGATCAAACATAAGAATTCATTGTAGAACAGAAGGAGAAGAATTCCAATCCAGAGGCTTAGTAGGTGTTTTCAACAAAATCATAGACTGAAATTTTCCTCAAATTGGGAAAGAGATGCCAACACAGATACGAGAAGGTTTTAGAACACCAAACAGACAAAATCTGGAAAAAAATCTCTCCATGCCATGTTATAATTAAGCTACTAAGCACAGAAACCAAAGAAAATATATTGAAAACACTTAGAGAGAAGCAAGTCACCTACAAAGAGAAGCCCATCAGAATAACTGCTCAAGTTTGGCCATACAGACCAAATGACTGAATGAGTGCAATAGAGGCTTGTCTGTTCTGGGGGAAATCAACTGCTCTCTAATTGGACTGAAGGCCCACTCTTTGGGAGGGAATACATGCCTGGTGATGAAAACCTGATCAAAAGCCTATGGCATGGAGGTCATGAGTCTTAGGGGTATAAAGCCTGCTCTTCTCTGGATAAATGAATATATTACTCTAACCAAATTGCCCTGAAAGCACTACATTTATTGTTCATACTGATATATCAATGCTACTCTTACTTATGGTTAGAGAAGCTTCTCTTTTCAGATGGTGATGACCACCAGGATGACCCCAAAGGCAACATAGTGCTGAGAAGAAGCGGCAGAACAATGGAATGTAGAGCACTAAAACATCTGAAGAGAGAAGCCTGTCTGGCTTGCTGTAATCTGAACTTCAAGTGTCAGAATTACATCATTAAGAAAAGCCTGGATATGGATGGAAAGATGGTTCAGCAGTTAAGGTGCTTTTCTGTGAATCCTAACACAAAGGTTCAAATCCACAGTACTCATGTAAGCCACATGCACAGGATCATTCATGCATCTGGAATTTGATTGCAGTGACTAGAGGCCATGGAACAGCTATTCTCTCTTTCTCTGGAAATCTTTATCTATATCTAGTCTATATCTATCTATCTACATATATAAATCTGTGTGTGGGAGGGTCATTCTCCCTACCTCTTTCCTTCTCTAATAAATAAATAAAATATTTTTTCAAAGAAATCAAATCTTAATGACTCTCAGGGAATAAGACACTTTGTTGAAAAGCCTAAAGGCTCACTTTAGACTCCCTTGTACCCCACTAAAACCAGAAAGATGCAGAGTGCTAAGCATATTTGGAGTTTGTATATTGCAGCAGGAGGGTTTTGTTCTGCCCACTTTCTGTCTTTGTCTCTCTGTCTGCACATAAATATACAAATAATAAGGCTTTTAATATGTTTTGCCAGGCACCCTGAAATTGACATAGTACAGCATTAAAAAAAGTTTTATGTAGGAATAATCATCACTGAGAAATATACTTAGTACATAGACTCTATTGAGCAAGTGTACAAATTTTTCACCTTAAAAAGTTTACTTTGGTCTAGAGAGATGACTTAGTGGCTAAGCGCTTGCTTGTGAAGCCTAAAGACCCAGTTTGAGGCTCAACTTTCCAGGACCCATGTAAGCCAGTTGCACATGTGACACATGCATCTGGAGTGTTTGCATTGGCTGGAGGCCCTGGCATGCCCATTAATAAAACACACACACACACACACACACACACACACACACACACACACACGGTCTTAATTATTTGCTTTATGTTTCTAGATGGAAATTGTCACTCATCATGAATCTACTTCATTAACTAATAACAAAACCTACATGATGAGATTCAAAGTTGAATATTTAACCCTCTCTGCACCTGCCCTTATGGCACAGTATTAATTCCTAGAAGTAGATACAGTTCATCATTTTATATATGCTGTCTGCATATATTCACTGCTATTTTCTTCTAAGTTTTTCTCTTATTTTCTACACTTGTCCCAGTACTGTCCTACACATGGACAGTTATCCTTGGTATAGTCAGGATTGTGAGAATGACTTGGAGAATGTTTGCATAAAGCTATTCCAGACAAAATTGACTGGAGTTGTTAATTTGCAAGTTAACACAAGCAACAACACACAAGACCAAATTACACATGGGGCAAAGATTACACTGAACACTCACCCTGACTCACTCTATACACATGGTGACTTGTCAACAGAGTTCCTGCCTAGTGAAATATCTATAATTATAGTAATGTAGGTGGTCCTGTTCTTACTTTGATGTTTGTCAGATACAAATATCAGCTCATTTTTAATGGACATAGATAATTGAACTTTCTGCTGTTAATAATGAAATTATGCTTGGCTTGCATAGGAAGAACAGCCTTAAACTTGCAGGGCAACTTTAGAAAGAATCAGTGAATGGAGTAACATATCCACTGGGGCACATGCCTTGTGCTTCACCATCTGTTACTACACAGTGGGAGCCAGGGGAGGGTGGCTGTTTTTTTTTTTTTTTTTTTTTCCCATTGAACCTGGATTGTGCTCACTCATGTGAACAAAGTCAAGTTTCCAACTTATCTCATGCCTCACTTAACATCATCTCATTAGTGGAATGCAGCCATGCCAAACAGCTCAGCAGTGTCTGACTCACAGGTCAGAGAAAACTTGTGTAAACCTTGGACAGGAAGAATGAGCTCATTCCATATCACACAAACAGAATTTTTGGGACTCTATATTATGATTTTGGATATGACAGAAAAATGGACCAAAGAATCAGGTGTTAGGTAAAGAAATACTTATACCCTGGAACATATCCACTTCAAAGTTGCTCTGAATAACAACAAAAACAGAGTGGCGGGGGGGAGAACTTCCTGTTTCATCTTCTACAAAGGATGAAAATGGAAGTCTCTGTGGTGAGATTCTGGGTATGATTTATGACACTAACATAAAGATTTCCTTTTACATCAATTGTCTGAAGCCAGCAGTATGATATGGCTCAAACTCAGGAGGATGTGGGGAAAAACAATTACTCTCTCCCTGGCCTAACAGTATTCATTTTGAGTTCAAACTAGCTCCACAAGCTTTTATAAAACACCATAAATGTGGTGTAGAACAGAGTGAAACTTGGCTCTGTGTTGGTCCTTTGGGTCAGGGGTCAGAGGTTGGTATTGGATGAGAACATAGTGGCTGGTGTTGCAGTCTGTCATTCTAGAGGAGCATGTATTTCTGTGGTTGTAGTGGTGTGTTATAAGGAGGTTCTTGTCCTGGGCCACAGTAATGGTTGTCTTTTTCAGCTGGAGTGACACAAGGTTGGGATCAGTGTCCTTACCCCATAGGATCTTCAATATGACCCTATATCCCATTCCACTCAGTATGTTGCCCAACACAAACACTGGTAGTAGCAGTATCTTCTCCAGCTTCAGGTATCGCCAGGATCTTTGAAATTGAGTGTAGGACATCCCCAGCATCCCTAAAAATCCCAGAGCTAGAAGAGCCCATAATTCATTATGGGTCTATTTACCTTGGAATTAATAATTTCCTTCTCCAGCATCCAATATTATTCCTCGCAGAACCACAGATCCCCCATAACCCCTAAAGCCCCTCCATATCTGTAACCACTCCATAAAATCAGTACATTTCCTCCAAACACAGCTCCAGCATAGAGCTTGATACATCCATTAGGCGCCAGTGTGCCTGCATGTCCCATACTTGGTCTTTTTGCCATCCCTCCACGACACTTGTAACCACCATCATCCGACTCAATCCTATAGTCCCAGTACGATAGACACTGTGAAGAGGACAACAGGACACGGAGCCTCTGCTTCTACGTCCATGTACTGACATAGACATTGGTGTCCCTGCAGGCAGCCTTTGCAGTCACCCTTTAGTGCAGATCATTATGGTGGCAGGGTTTGACGTCTTTTGTGGTGCATGTCCATGTTGTTGATCTGTGGAAAGGATATCAGATCACTCTTTGAGCAAAGGCATGAGTGTTCAAACTGAGTTTTGGAACTCTCAGTTATAGAAGTTATGTAGTAATTGGAGGAAGCAGGGCTGGAGAGATGGCTTAGCACTGAGGGCCCCTGCCGTGAAGCCTATGTACCCATTTCAGTTCTCCAACACCCATGCAAGTGAGATGCAGTGTGGCACATGCTTCTGGAGTTCGTTTGCAGTGGTTGGAGGCCCTGGTGTACCCTGTCTTTCTTTCTATATGCTAATTGTTCTCTGTTTCTCTCAGAAAAAAAAATCAATATAAAATATTTACAAGTATTCAGTAATTGAAGCGAGCAGCTTGTAATACATTCTCCATTATGTAACTCAGGACAAAAGAGTGAGGAATTGTTGCTGTCATTGACATTTTATGTGGACTTACCGTGCCGATCAAGGTAGGGGTTCAGCTCATTTTGTTCTTGATTTATTACTAATTCAATTAGGGAAATAAATGCAACTGAAATATACCTAACAGTATCTCTCAGCCAGAGAAAATCAAACACTCACCATGACCAATGGGATCCTTCCACATCTCAGAGATGGGATTCAACTGTGTCTTTCTCCCAGATTCTCTGCACAAAGAGAGCAACCCTGAACTACTGCAGAGGAGGCAAGATGAGAAGCAGGAAGATGAAGATTCTGCTGCTGGCTACATCTCTGCACCATGGTTGATGCTGAGAACATGCCCTTGAAGGTACCGTGTGTCACATGAATTTTCAGAGTGGATGTCGTCATGTTTCTTTGTGTGTCTCTCTTCTATTCAGCCACAAAGATGATTATGCATGTGCATACCTTCACATCTTTGGTTTTTTATTTTGTTTTGATTTCAACGAGGACCTCATTTTAGCCCAGGAATTATCTATATGGTCCCAGAGTCGCCTCAATCTCACATCTGAAATTGGCTGTTCTCAAGTTTTATATCTATGTCTAACAATGTTAAGGATCTCCTAAAATGTGTTAGGGACACAGTAATGAAATATCTAATAGATTTTGATACAAAACAAAACTGAATACATTACTGAGTTTCTGTTGTACATGACAAAATTTTGATATCAGTCCAGCTGTGTATCTATATTATAAGCTCTGGGTCCAAACTCAGTTTTATCCCTATGAACAAAATGTATATACGTTTGAATTTTTGTTTCTCACAAGCACCTCATTCTCTATCGTCAGGAAAAGCAGATTTCACGATGAAAACAGACATGTGGGGAATACCCAGAATCTTGACTGTTCTAAATTGATATGTGCTGTTAGTTTTCAGGGAAATACCACACACTTTACCTGGCAGCTAGAAAGGAAAAGACCATAGAAGAGAATGGGATGCTAAGGATATATGTACATGATGTCATATTTTATGATGCTTATGAGAGGATGTTCACCACTTTTTATCTGAGGTAAGCAAGACTTTTCTTAAGTTGAAGAAACAAAGGTTTGAAATTTGACCTTTCAAGTAGTGTCAAATTGACCGTGAATCAAATACATATACTTTCTTGTACTTAAACTTCACACACTGACATATACAATGATAAGCAAAAGGAAAACAAAATGAGATCAGAAACAATTTATTTTTGCAAAGAGTGAGGGAGTGAGAATTCAGAGATAGAGGGAGAATGGGCAATATATGGTCGTTCAGCCTCTTGAACGAACTCTAGATGTTTTCTCTCCCGGGTGTAAGTGTCACATTGCACACTTTGCATCACTTTTGTGTCTAGCTATTCATGGGTCCTGGAGATTTGAACAAGCATTCTTATACTTTGCAGGCATCTCTCCAGCCAGAAGACAATATTTTGTAAACAAAGTTTTTATTCCTATTAGGGATTAAGATATCTACTTACTTTTGCTCCAGTTTGATGTTGAACAGGAGATTTATGAAGATGGAATTTAAATACAAATCAACAATGATCACAAAGTATTCTCAATAAAAATATTTGGGGGACTGGAGAGATGGTTGAGCCTTTAAGGCACTTACTTGTGAAGGCCACAGACCCATCTTCAACTCTCCAGATCCCACATAAACCAGATGCAGAAATGTTAGCCAAGAGCAAGGTCGCACATGCCCACTCATGGATGGCAGTGGTTGAGGCACTGGTGTACCAATTTTCCTTTTCTCTCTTTGTCTCACTCCCTGTAAAAGAAAAACATTCTCAATAAAATATTTTTAAACGTTTTGATGCACAGTATGGCAATGTACGAAAAATGAGATTGTTCTGGACAATAAAAATGAAAAATTATATCACTCATTCCTATGAGCTCTTGGGAACTCAGAGAAAACTAATAGAATATCAGAGAAAACAATTTTTAATTTTATTATACAATGTGCAAATACGAAAATATGTAGGGTTACCAATGTCAGTCCTCTTTCTGTGCATATTTTAAGAGTTTCCCTGAATTTCAATTTCTGTTCCCATTGAAACAGTATAATGCAAACCCATGTGGAAAAAGAAGGATCATATTGAGAAAAACGTGAGGCTAGTAAACCAATGAAATTATAGCAGTGAGTATACTAAAGAAATCGAGGTCCAGTATTCTCATTTCAGGTGTGTTGTCCTTCCAAAATGTACCTGCATCTGTATACACAGGTATAAAGAGAGTTTTTGAAGGTCTCATTTATGAGGTGGGAAGTCCAGGCTGTCATTGGGTACAGATGTCTATCTCAGCCACATGCCTTCCAGGGACCACTCAGCATGTCTGACCATCAGCATCAAACACACAAGGGAGGGATGTTACTGAATTCTGGGAATATACTACACTCAAGGTTCCACTGTGTCAACGCATCTGCTCAGTGAGCTCTATAAAATAGAAACATGTGTGAATAATGAAGCTAGATAAGATGGATGGTAATGGAAATGTGTTTTCCTTTTAGCATTACCAAAAATGTGTGATCTAATGACAATTTCATGTTGGATTTTACTAATTTTCATACAGAAAGAATGGGGAATGTCAGAAGTACAGGACTGAGGCAACAAAATTCAAACATGTATATCATTCTTTTTTTCTGTGAGTATCTGATGTTCTAGGATAGGGACATGAATGTAACTCTACAGTGCATTCAAGTGCACCATCATGATATTGAAGGTGCTATATCTCCGAGCATGTTACTGACAGAAGCAACTTACAAGTTGAGACAGTTAACTTGTCTTTTTCTTTCAGATAAATTATTCAGAATTCAGGAACCAGCAATTGTTCCTGATAACAAACCCACTGGCTATTGGCTCTTTAAGGACACAAACCTTACCTACCCATAAGTATGGTACCTTTTCACTGGCAGTTATGAAGACAGAGGTGGGTACCCCAATCATGTGTGACTGTGCCCATCACCTAAGCACCTCATCTCACATCCTGAACAAATTCCCAAAGAACTGTCACCAGGAATGTGCTGCATGTTGTCAGGCATGAGGGGTTGTCACACATTCCAAACATTACAATAGCCTCAGCTCTCTATTTAACAAGAATGGATCCATGAATTGTATGGCAGTTTCTGCTAACTGTTACCAGTGTAACTGGAAAGGCTCTAAATTTTTTTTCTATGAAAAGTGCATTTGTATTTTATTTATTTTATTTTTTATTTTTATTTATTTAGTAGAGAGAGAGGGACAGAGAATGGGCACAACAGGGCCTCTAGCCACTGCAAATGAACTCCAGGTGCATGGACCACATGTGCATCTGTCTTACATGGGATCATGAGAATTGAACCTGGGTCTTTAGGCTTTGCAGACAAGCACCTTAACTGCTAAGCCATCTCTCCAGTCCCAAAGTATATTCTCCTTTTTTTAAAAAATTTAATTTATTAGTTTTCTTTTCAGCAAATACAGGCAGTTTGGTACCATTATTTAGGCTCATCTCTGATCTACCCCCTCCCATTGGACCCTCCTTGTTGATGTAAATGGGTCGTGCATTGTGGAGTTAGCCCCCAGTTATTGGTATGCTAAATGTCTGCAAATCATAACCGAACATGTGACTCTGACATTCTTTCTGCCCCCTCTTCTGCAAGATTTCCCTGAGCCATGTTGGGTTCATTTTTGGTCTGCTTCAGTGCTGAGGTGTTGGGGGCCTCTGAGGTTCTGGCTCTCTGATTTGGTAGGAGTTGATTTTTCTCTGTGTTGGTCTCCTTCCCCTTTGTGCTGGTATCCGGTTCACAGGAAAACATCACCCTTGCTTGTTTCACCAATTTTCCTTAGTTTCAGGCGGGCCCCTTTTGAGGTATGTTGGGGCAGCTCTCTTCTTAGGATCTGCATCTATCTGAAAAAGAGAAGCAGATTTATTTGGCTATCGCTGATCATGTTTGCTATGTTGGTTTTTCTCTCTGTTGTGGATGTATGCTGAAGTGGACCAGTTTCTTCCAGCACACAAGGTTCCACAGATTCTGTAAGTCTTCATAAACACTTTCCCAGCATAAGCTGATTCTGGTCAGATGTTTGCCTCAGCAGGGGCAGGAATTGCAAAAACTCCTTCGTTCCTTCCTTGCTTCCTTCTTTCCATTCTTCCCTCTTCCTCTCTCCTCTTCCATGTCTTCTTTCCTCCTCACTCTTCCTCCTATGCCTCCATTGTGGCCTTCCCTTACATACGCTATCCCTTTCTTTGATTCTTCCTCCCATCCCATGTGTTATAGAAGTGAACTGATGTTCAAGCACAGATAAGAGTGTAAACTGGTATGTGAACAATATTAGTGGCAAGAGGGTAATGGAAACTTTTACATAAAGTACACCATGAACAGCAGTGTTCACCTGAATTTTTATTTGCTTAACATAATGTATTTAAGACAAAGTTTCATGCTTCTGAAGTATGAGTACTTCAGAAAGTTTATTTTAAAAGTTTCATGAGTTTTCGTAAAACCCAATGCAAATCTACATTAAATTAAAGCATAGGAATAAATCACTCAGTGTTTCCTTTAGTGTAATACGTGCAAAAACATTTAAAATATATTATCTACTCAGATTATACTATAGGAGGATGTGTTACGAATTTCATTATTTCAAATGGGAAATAAGTTGTACACACCAATGAATGCTAAGTGGTATCATTTCTTTGAACACACACACACACACACACACACACACACACACACACACACACACAGACTTACAGGACAAATTTTGTCTTCTGTTAAATTATTACATTGAAAACCTAATTCCTAATACTTTAAGATGTGACTAGTTATGGAGTTTTTTAAAAAGATAGGTGAGTAAAAAATGCAGTTATTAGGGTATGCAAGGAATCTAACATTACTGGTACTTTTTTGGAGAACAGGAACTTGGGGAGCAGTTAAGTACAGAGGGAGAACACCATAGAAACATGGGTGGCCCATCTCCAACTACGGATAGTGCCCTCAGAGGAAGTCTCTGGGACTCCCAGAACCGAATGCTATAGGAAAGCAAATTTCTGCTATGTACAGGCTGTGGTAGTTTTATGCATGAGCTCTAGCATACTAGTGCACAGCCTGATTTGTGTGCACCTCTATGAAGTAGGGGATGCATGACCAGCTGGTTCTCCCCAAAGGTTTCTTAGTGTGCATTTGGCTTATTGAGTTCTACATGCCTTCACTTGACATCTGATAACTTGGACTCATGTAGAACTCAAAGGTAGAATGCGTACCTCAGGCATGACAACCACAGACACAGGTAGTGGCCCTCTGTCATGTTCAAGCACTTTCAAAGAACTGCCGTTGCACTTCCTGGGCGGGGGGGAGAGTGCCATGTGAGCAAGTTACATCATTTCTGTTAGTTCTTGGATGCTGTTCTTAGGGTTTTCATGGAGACAGACAACTGAAATGGCTCAAATAAATACTTATGGCAATTCACCCAAATTAATGAAGTTTGCTCTCCCTCCTTTTCTTGGATTCACAACAATCAGAGCAAGAGGTAGCCTATGCCAAAAAAAAGGCTCAATTAAAAGGAGATTTTATCACTACCATTTACTGAGGAATTGACTTGTGATATTTTAATTCTAAATTGAAGTTATGTCCCCACTTAGCCCCTAACAATATATTTATGCCAGGAGTTGTTTCAACCTTTTTATAACTATGTGAACATGGTACTATTCAAATATATGATATGTTTTAGATACAGAAAAAAAAGTGGGGAAAAGAATGTTTATGCCATAGTAGGGGTCAAAGTAAGAAATAATTCCCCTGCATTTGTTTGAATTGAATATCACACAAATTAGTCATAATGTGAAGAAATCTTTCAGTGACTTCTGACTTTGATAAAGGCCTAAGGCAGTATAAGAAATATCATCCTTAAACAGAACCTTAAATGTATGGAGACAAGTAGAAAGAAGTATCTCACTGTGGACAAGCCCTTGATGAGAACCATGTTTCTCTCTCTCCCTTTCCTTTCTGGTCAACATGAGGTGAGAACCTGTGCTCACCACACAGCCTCCACCATGATATTGCCACATATTGAAAGCTATCAGCTCAAGCAAGTATGGAAGACAACCTTTGCATGTTTTTATTTATTTGTTTGCAGTAAGAGAAAGATAGAAAAGAGAGACAGAGACTGTGTGCCCCAGGTCTCCAGCTGCTGCAGACAAATTCCAGATGCCCCCTTTTTGTATAAGACTTTATGTAGGTACATGGGAATTGAACTCAAGTCTTTATGCTTTGCAGGCAAGCACCTTAATCACTGAGTCATCTCTCCAGCTTGACTATAACCTTGGAGTGTATAATCCTTCTTTCTTACACGGGCATGCACACACATACATACATGCAAGCCAAAGGAATTATAGCTACCCTTTAACAAAGACATCATGTGGTACAGGGGACTTGGTGCAGGTGAGAGTTTCAAATAATGCAGAGAATTATATCAATGGTGTGCAGTGGCTTCTGCAGTGGAAAGTCAAAATACAATGTCTGTTTTGAACTCTACAAATCTACAGCCAATCATTGAAATCAAAGGAGCTGTAAATAATGTGTAATCATGAAATGTGGAGAAAACCAGGCGTGCATTGTGGCTCCCAATACCAGAACATGGCAGGCACATGTAGGAGGATTGCATTGAGTTCCAGGCCACAGTAAGACCACAGGTCAGCTGATGTGTAGAAGAATGAAACATGATGGAGTTTGAGTGAAGATAAGCACATCATTTACCATTTCATTGTTGGGACCACATACCTGACAACTGGTTTAAGAGAATAATTTCATCCCACAGTCCACCACCGTGGGAAAGCCCTGATGATGGGAGCTTGGATCAGCTGTCCACAGTGAGGAAGGAAGACAATGCATGCTGCTGGGAACTATACTAGCTTGGTTAAGTTTTCCCAGATAACTGGGTCCCTACTTGCAGAGCTTTGGAAAGGTGAAAGTAGTCATGTAACCCAGGAAGAATGCCAGACAATTTGGTGGACCATTTATTCTTTTTTATTTTAAATTGAGAACTTCAGTACATGAGCATACTGCATATTGGTCATATTCCCATTGAGCTATACTCGTGTACCCTGCCCCTCGCCACACATACCCATTCCTCTTAGGTCCCTTCCCAGTGGAGTATCAGTGTTCACTGCAGGGTCATGAATACATCAGTCACCCTCAGAGTGTACCTTGTCCAACTTGACCTCTCAATGTTTTGGGACTGCAGTCCATGTTGTCTTCAGCAATAGGGATTTACCATTTGGTTCTAGAGAATAATCACATGATCTGGAGTGGATTGCAGTGCTTTGGAGGACTCATGGGCCCTCCTGATCAAAAGCTCACTGTATGGGCTAACCCAGTTTTGGTACTGGGACTTACTAGCTATGGCCTATGGTTGTAGGTTAAAACTTTCTCCACCCCTGCTGAGTACTGCCCTCCAGACCCCCCCCACACACCTCTCTCTCTCTCAGATTTATGTCTTTTAAGTGTTTAACAAAGTAGTTTTCTATAGTACTGATTCATGCCATCTTTAGTTTTGGGAATCTCCACCCTCCTCTCCCTCTCTTAGCCTATCTCCCTTATTTTGCTCCTCAGCTTACCCCACAATTCTGCCGCCTCTTCTAATCCATCTCCATTTTTCCTCTACCCAGGTGTCAGTCTAGCTTATTAACCATTATACTCATGCAATTACAACTCATTTTTTAGTTGGGAGATTATTGATAATTGTTAGGATCTCCATGCTTGTAATAGGTCTATTTAATTGATTCATCTCATCTTGATTTAATTTAGGTAGGTCATATAAATCAAGGAAATCATCCATTTCTTTCAGATTTTCATACTTTGTGGAGTATATGCTTTTATAGTATATCCCTATGATTTTTTGAATTTCTATGAAATCTGTTGTGATGTTACCTTTTTCATCTCTAATTTTATTAATTTGTGTCTCTTCTCTCTTTCTTTTGGTCAGAATTGCTAAGGGTTTATCAATCTTGTTTATCCTTTCAAAGAATCAACTCTTTGTTTCATTAATTTTTTGAATCGTTTTTGTTTCTATTTCATTAATTTCTGCCCTAATCTTTATTATTTCTTCCTGTCTACTGATTTTTGGCTTGCCTTGTTCTTCTTTTTCCAAGGCTTTAAGTTGAAGCATTAGTTCGTTTACTTGCGACCTGTTTAATTTCTTAATATAGACACTTATAGCTATAAATTTACCTCTTAGGACTGCCTTCATTGTGTCCCAGAGATTTTGGTATGTTGTGTTCTCATTATCATTTGGCTGTATAAATTTTTTGATTTCCTTTTTGATTTCTTCATTGGCCCATTCATCATTTAGTAGGGTATTGTTTAGTCTGTATGTTTTTGTGTATGCTCTATATCCTTTCTTGCTAGGATTTGTAGTTTAATTCCATTGTGGTCAGATAGAATGCAAGGAATTATTTCAATTTTCCTCAATTTGTCAAGATTTGCTTTGTGTCCTAATATATGGTCTATTTTAGAGAATGTTCCATGTGCTGCTGAAAAGAATGTATATTCTGCAGCCTTTTGATGAAATGTCCTGTATATATCTGTTAGTTCCAGTCTTTCTATGACCTCTTTTAGTCCAGATGCCTCTATGTTTATTTTTTCCCAGGATGACCTGTCAATTGATGAGAGGGGTGTTGAAGTCACCCACCACCACAGTGTTTGGTGTTATCTGTGACCTTAGTTCTAATAGTGTTTGTTTGATAAATTTGGGAGCCCCCATGTTAGGTACAGATATGTTTAGGATTGTAATGTCCTCCTGTTGGAGTGTGCCCTTAATGAATATAAAGTGACCTTCCTTATCTTTCTTGATTAATGTTGGACTGAAGTCTACCTTGTCAGATATTAGGATAGCAAGCCCTGCTTGTTTTATAATCCCATTTCCTTGAAACACCATTTTCCAACCTTTCACCCTAAGATAATGCCCATCCTTTGTAGAAATGTGAGTTTCTTGGAGACAACAAATTGTAGGATCCTGCTTTTTAACCCAGTCTGTAATCTTGATGGGCTTGCCTTTGTAGGTAACTTGATTTTTCTCTCTAACTGCTTTCAATATTTTTTCTTTGGTTTGTGTGTTTGGTAGTTTGATTATAATATGGCAAGGAGAGGTTCTTTCCTGTTTTGTCTGGCTGGGGTGCTAAAGGCTTCCTGTATCTGCATTGGCACCTGTTTCCCTATTTGGGGGAAGTTTTCTTCTATGATTTTGTTGAAGACACCTACTATGCCTTTGGAGTGGAATTCTTCTACTTCTACTATGCCCTGAATTCTTATATTTGATCTTTTTGTAGCGTCCTGAATATCTTGAAATTCCCACTCATACTTTTCTATAAGTTTGTCTTTCTCTTTGTTATTATTCTCTTTGTATTAGATCTGCCACCTGGTGTTCTAGCTTAGATATTCTGTCCTCTCCTTCATCCATTCTACTGGTGAGATTCTTTACAGTTTTTTTTTTTTTTTTATTGCATTAACTGTGTTCTTCATTGCTAGTAATTCTGACTGGTTTTTGTTTATTATTTCTATTTCCTTATTTATGTCTTGTATTGCCTTCTTTATTTCATTAAATTGATGTCCTGCATCTTCTTTGATTCCTTGATGTCCTCTCTGAGTTCATCTTTGACTCCTTTGATTTGTTCTTTGACTTCTTTGAACATATTTACAATCATTCTTTTGAAATATTTCTCAGGAATTTCCTCTAACTTGTTCTCACTGGAGGTCATTTCTGATGCATTAATACTTTTAGGTGGATTTATATCGTCTTGGTTTATAGTATTTCTTGTGTTGTATATATTTTTGCATCTTGGATTAAGTTAATGCTTGTATTTTCTAGATCTCTAGGTATTCTTATCTATATCAATTGATCTGATGTTATATATCTTCAGGGTAGGAGCTTAAGTTGTGTGGTGTGGCTCTTAACACTCAGAGTATCTACAAAGGTGTTCCTAGGGATTGAGTTTGCCTGCTATGGGAGTATTCAAGCAGGCTGAGTGGAATAAAGTATAGGTAGATCCTAAAATTTAACTAAACACTGTACACATTCAATCAAAAACAGCACCGAGGATGTATCAGTAGTTATTATCACAACTAGATACTCTAGCAACAAAGAGGTTAAGATTTCTGGTCTGTTGAGGGATCCAAAAGTCCGCTTGTGAACAAGTGAGACCCTTCCCTGTTGCAATCCCAGTTACTTTTTGGAAGATTTTGGTCTCAGTCAAGTAGCTGGCTGGGTCGTTGGACCACTGTTCTGACTTCTGGAGCTGGGCACTGGCTTTTCCTGTGGGGCAAACTGAGCCTGGCAACTGTAGCCCTGCAGATCGGCACCCCTGGTGCTGGAAAGCTACTGTTGCTGCTGAAGCTGCTGCTGCTGGATCCTTCGCCGCTGCTGCTGCTGCTGTAGATGCCACTGCTGGAACCGCTGCTGCTGCCTCTGAAGGTGCCCCTCTAGGTATACAAAGTTGTCTAAAAGCCACTGTGATGAAGGTACGGATATTTGAGTTGTTCAGTAAACATCTTAGAATTCCACCCCATACTAAGGAAACCTTTGAGGGTGAGCATTCCTGGTTGAGGAGCTCCCCCTCGTGATAAGAATTGTGATTGCACCGGTACTTTCAGGAATGAAACTCAACATCAAGGCAAAGATCCGAGGGCAGGGGAATCAGGACTCAGAAGTGAAGCATTGCCCAGATGTCACATAGAAACTATGTAGCAAGCTGCTCAGCAGTTAAAGGCACATGGTTGCAAAGTCTTCCAGCCTGGACTCATCCTCCCAGTGCCCACATAAATCCAGATGCACAAGTTGGCATACATCTGGAGTTCCTTTGCTGTGGCACAAGCCCTGGAGTGCCAGTCCTCACTCTCTGGCTGTCTGTCTGCCTCTTGCTATTTGCCAAAAGAAATGAATCAATCAATGAATAAATCTTGAAAATTATTTATTTGACAGAGAGGAGAAGAGGGTAGGGTATATCAAAAATCAAGATGTTTTGTCTTAGACATATGAAAACCTACTGTTTTTGAATAATGGCACATCTAGAAGCCATAGGTTGTTTCTAGGAAATTTTCAGTGCCAGGGATGGGATACCTTCCAGTGAGTTGTTGGTCAGGGAGGTCCCTGTGCCATCCAGAACATTACAGGCTACTGCCAAGGCCCTTGGTTTCCCTTGAGAAAGAGATGGTAAGATCCTAATGCTGAAGACTTCACATTCCTGAGCAGCACATTCACTGAAAAGTCAAGCTGGTGCTGAGCAGAAAACCTTCTCCCTATAGACCAGTCATCTGAAAGCTTGAAAAAGCTGCATTGCATGTAGCCATATGGGAGACAGAAGCCATCAGCAGTGAAAACAATGGACACTGGAAACCTCGTTTGGCCTGACATGCCAAATGAAACAAGTGCAATAGTGTCATGTCTTCTCTGGGAGAAACCAACTGTTATCTAACTGGACTGAAGGTCCACTCTATGGTAGGGAATATATGCCTGGTACTGAAAACCTAGTGAAAACCTATGGCAGGGTCATGAGCCTTAGGAGTATAAAGCCTGCACTTGTCTAGATAAATGTACATATTATTCTCATCAAACTTCCCTCCCTGAAAGCATTTCACTTAATGTCCCTATCCATGTATTAATGCTACTCTCACTTCTGGTTAGAGATTCTTCTCTTTCCAGATCGTGATGACCACTGGGACAACAAAAAAGGCTACAGAGTGCTAAGAAGAGGGACAGAGGAGCATCCAGCACTGAAACATCTCTATCACACCCTCCAAGACTCAGAATCCTTTCCACAAGAGGTGGGAGAAGGAATGTAAGAGTCCAAGAAAGAGTACCACTCCTTAAAATGCAACTGTCCATACGGAAATTGGCCTCAATATCCATGACCTCCCAGTGCTAGCAAAACCTTCCCAAGACCCTCATAAGACGAGAAAAAGATGATGACATCAAGATAAAAGAGAAACTTACAGAGAGGGGGAGGTGATATGATTAAGAGCAGAGTTTTAAAGGGGCAAATGTGGGAGGAGAAGGAAATATCATGGTTTATTGTCTGTAAGTATAGAAGTTGTCAATAAATAAACACCTATAAAAATATGCTAACAGTTATGCAGACCATAGTGGTTTGATTTAGGTGTCCCCCATAAACTTAGGTGTTCTAAATGTTAGGTTCGCAGCTGATGGACATTTGGGAAATACCTTCTGGAGTCAGTGTATAATTGGGGGCAGGCTTATGGTGTTACAGCCAGTGTCCCATGCCAGTGTTTGGCACAATCTCCTGTTTCTGTTTTCTACCATATATTGGTCAAGGAGTGAAATCCACCTTCTGCTCATGCTGTCTTTTTTATCCCTACCATCACAGAGCTTAACCCTCGAGGCTGTAAACCAATATGAACCTTTTTTTCTCCCCACAAGATGCTCTTGGTTGGGTGATTTCTACCAGTAATTCAAACCTGACTGCAACAGAGGCATACTCCTTTACTGTTAATAACAAATTTTAAAGAAACCAACTTGTTAGAGATTTAAGTCCTACTATTATAGGCACATAGATTCTGTCTTTGCTTAAAGTATTTACCTCTGATTTGGGCCACTTAAGGCCTAGTATGATATATATGTACATGGAAACTGTAAGGCACATAAACAGCATGAAATTCTGGCATTTTGTCTCCTTTGCTTGGATTGCCTGATCACATCTGTGTATAAGTACACTGGAGCACAACAGTAAGCTGCTATTAAATATGTACTTGCATTGGATTGCAAGGAAAGCAATCCACTTAGGACAGATCATTCCCCATGTAAGGGTAAGGACATACCCCAGCGTAGAAACAATCATGTCCTGATAGTGAATTTATTTTCCTGAGTAATAGAGATCCCTTTTTCCTATTATTGAAATGTTCCATACTTATAGACAATAAATAATGCTGATTCCCTCTTCCTGTCACTTTCCTCTTAAAAATTCCACACTCTATCATATCCCCTCCCCTTATCAATGAATCTCTCTTTTATTTTGATGTCATAATTTTTCCCACTATTATGATGGTCTAGTGTAAGTAGTAGTAGACATTGTGTAAGTAGTAGCAGGCCATTTTGTGTCTGGAAGAGTTCATTGTCAATAGAGACTTCTTTAAGTCACTGGTAGAGCCAGAATTGACGGAGTTATAACTGCACCACATCTACACTGAGACTATTTATTCAATTACAGATACTTTTTGCATCTATTTAAAGATAAACAAGTAGGGATGGAAGGATAGCTTAGTGCTGAAGGCCTGTAAAGCCAAAGGATGCAGGTTTTATTTCCCAGGACCCACATTAGCAAGGTGCACAAGGGGGAGCACACATCCGGATTTCATCTTCAGTGGCTGGACGCCATGGTTCACCCATTCTATATCTCCCTCTCTCTCTGTCTCTGTCCCTCTCTCTCTCCCTCTTTCTCTGTCAAATAAATAAAAATAAATTTTAATTAAAATAAAAAACAAAGAAGTAGATGAGCTAAAGTAATGCTTTCCTGTTTGAAGGTGAGGTACTTCTGTGAAAGCTTAGTGGTCTGAACCTAATTCTCCCATAAACATGTAAAGACAGAAAAACAAGGTGGTCCATGCATTTAGAAGACTTTTGCGGGAGAAAGTAGACCTGGCACATCTCTCTGTCTCTCTCTCTCTATTTTTCTCTTCCTCTTCGCTAATAAATAATAAAGTATTTTGAATTTTTATTTGCATATTAGCATGCAAAGAAAAGGTAGCATTTGCCTTTATTGAGAGATAGACGTTGTAAACTTGTATAATCAAAGGTAGAAACTGCTCTTGTTTGCAAATATCCTTTAATATACTATGACCATCAATTGTTGGAATGGAACACCTTGGTAAGTAGGCTTACTATACTTATCTACCAGTGAAGAAAATAGAACGCCTTAAGGCATGGCTTAACAAGACACTGACCACCAAGTGCAAGAATTGCCCACACTGAGAAATAGTCTCTATAAACTTTGCTCATGATGTGTATTAATGGCCCTAATTGTAAGTATGCCTTAGCAGACTTTGATCTGAAAATAGATAACGTAACATCACTGAAAAACAGCCTTCATAGTATCTGAAAACTAAGAACAGGAATTGCCTTAAATGAGAAAGATCTTTGTTACTACAAGCAAGTTTAGGAATTCCTTATTAAGGAGCAATTTAAATGTATGGTGCCAAGCAAGGGCAGGAATGGCCATCATTGAAAAATGACCTTCATACACACTGGACAGTAATTATAAAAATTTCACTCATTCAGAAATAGCCTTGAAATACTCTAACAAGCAAGTGTAGGAACTGACCTCATTGTGAAATAGACTTAGTAGTCTCTGTATGTCCACTAAATGAATTGTTCTCATTGAGAAGCAGCCTTAGTACACTCTCACCAGTCAGGGTATACATTGTGTTTGTTTCAAAATACTTTTCACATGTTCTAACCAGCAAATGAATTCTAATCAACAAGTACCAGACTTTAGGTCATTAGAAAATATTCATATTAGAAACTTTCTTGGAAGTGTATAGTTTACATTTTCTGAAATATAGACTTCATCATCTCTTATTAATAAGTGTTGTAATTGCTCTCATTGAAAACTAGCTTTCATGGGCCCTACCAACAATGGTAAGCATTAGCCTCACTCAGAAATGCATTTAGAAGACTTAATAGCTAATGTGTTGTGACTTCTGTTTAAGACAGGCTCATGTACGCAACAGACTAACCATTTATGGACGTTTCTTGTAGTTACACTGTGCAGTTTAAGCCCAGCGTGGTGGTGTACACCTTTAATTCTAGGACTTGGTAGGTTGAGGAAGATCTCTTTGAGTTAGATGGCACTCTGGAACTACAGAGTGAGTTCCGGATCAGCCTGGCCTACAGTGAGATTTTACTTTGAAAAAAGAAAATAGTGCAATGAAAAAAATTCTTATCTTCACAGTAGAGGGATTGCATAGTGGTTAAGGTGCTTGATTTTCAGCCTAAGGACTCAGGTTTGTCTAATCAGGAGCCAAATAAGCCAGATGTACAAAGTTGTGAATGCACCTTTATTTTCTTTGCAGGGCTGGAGGCCCTGACACTCCAATAGCTTCTCTATATGTCTCTTCGTGTTCTCAAATAAATATATGAATAAATAAATAAATAAAATGGAGTCCAGTTTATGCAGCAGAACAAACTACAATGAATTCTCACCAATGCTGGTCTTATACATATGGTCAATTGTATTCCAAATGACTGTCTAGCTTTATATTTTGTTACCTATATATTAAAGTTCCTTTCTCATTTGTCAAACATGAGTATACATTCCATTAGGGGATATATGGACAGTGGGATTCATAATGTCGGTATCAAATTTATCCATTGCCTATTTATTGTGTACAGTCTTGTATTAGGCATGTAAAAATGTGAAGACAACTAACTATAACAGATGAGAATTTAATTGTTGTAATACTCTCATAAAATTAAATATAGAATTTTATTGTGCAAAACATTAACTGGGGTATGATAGAGGAAAAGATTTTACCATTTGTATGAACAGTATAGAATTTGCAATGTAATGTTATAAATTTCAGGTACATTAGAAGCATTGTACTTGGGTCCAGCCCTGGTACCTCATCATGTGTTATATAATACAACTCACCATGGCTTTTGTTCCTGCACTTGTAAAATCACATACTGATTGTACTTGTTCACCCATGTGCAATAAGTTGAATTTCCTGCTGACCATAAACTTCTCTTTGAAACAATTCTGCTATAAATGTAAATACTATCCAAACATGAGTCCACACTGTTTGCCTATCAGGATGGAATAAGAAAATGTCAATTTTCAGGATGACCGACGAGTTCCTCACACATGATTTAAACAGATCAATGTTGTCAAGTGTAAATTGTGTGTTGTTTTTTAATTGGAGGAAAGTGTGTTGTGGAGATTTAGTGCTTGGCAGAGAGTAACTCTTCTGCCCTTAGCCGTATTCATCCCCAAATTAGTATTTGGTAACAACCTATTTATGACAGAATGAAGAAATTGGTGATAACAATTTAAACAGAGACAATGCAATGCTACTTAGCCATTAAAGCATAAGACTAGCTGGTGAAAACTGATGAAGACACATAATGCTTTGCCTAGTTTCTGAGTCAGAATAAAATTGGTATCATAAAAACATTCAGTTGTATAAATTTTTCTCCACCAGTATTTGGGAGTAGAATCACAGTGCAGAAGCTCCTGGAAATAGAACTGCCCCTCTACCTGGGGATCTATATGAAGGGGTTTTCAACTTCACCATGTGATAGTCTTCCATTAGACCTCAGAGGTGGGGAATCTACATTGTGATGATGATGCCTGGGGAACTATGGAGGACCCTGGAATCTAGGTTGGTGTTATGCAGTGATAAGAGTCATAGTCTTTTGTTATATTGGGGGACCTGGGTGATAGCAGGTTGGGTCAGTTACAATACCTAGAAGGATTCTTGATAGCTCCTTGCGACCCACTACTGCCATGTATACAGAGCCTCCTGCCCCAGGATTTGCCTAGATTTTATTCTGATCCCCCTACCACGTCCACATATGAACTTTGATTCCTCGGTTTTACTACTGTTCCCCCAGTAACCTATCTCACACAGCACCAGCATCCAATAAAGAGTCCAGTGACTTTCTGCTACCAGATCTCTCATAAGGCTAATATCTTCCCTTCCCATGGAGCAACCATCCTGCATGGGTCCATAGGCTTCAAAGGCAAGGGCCCTAACTGCTGAGCTTTCTCCCAGTCCTGTATTTGTTTTTCTGCCTTAGGCAGCTGCCATGTTCTAACATCACCAACTTGTCCATAGGACAGTCTTGTTGGTGTTAAAGTCTTTACACATTAGTCATTGTGTCTCTGTGGCCTTCTTTTCATCATACATCACATTTTTTGCAACACACATTGTGAGTCTGGCTTTCATTGTTTTCCTTTGTGACCAGCTGAGTAACCTGTTCAGCCTGGTGATTCTGTCAGTCATTAAGAAAGAAAGTAAAAGCAGAAAGAAGAAAGAAGAGAGAGAGAGAGAAACCAAATCGTAACTTATATTTCTTTTAAAATGTTTTATTTATTTGTATGTGCACGTGTGAGTGTGTGTGTGTGTGTATGTGTGTGTGTGTGAGACAGAGAGAGAGAGAGAATGATAGAGAGAAAATGGGTGTGCTAGAGCTTCTAGCCACCCCAAAGAAAATCCACATGTGGAGCTGGACAGATGGCATAGCATTTAAGGCATTTGCCTGCAAAGCCAAAGGATTCCAGTTAGACTTTACAGGACCCACATAAGCCAGATGCAGAGGGGGTAGCACACACATGGAGTTCGTTTGCAGTGTTAGAAGGCCCTGACATGACCATTTTCTCCCTCCCTCTTTCTTCCTCTCTCTCTCCTTATTCCTTTATCTGAAATAAATAAATAAATACTTACATAAATAAATAAATAAATAAGTAAATTACATGTTAAAAAGAAAGAAGATCCATATGATGGACCACCTTATTCATCTGACTGTGCACAGGTTCTTGGAATCAAACTTGGCTTTGCAGGGAAAAGTGTTTATTGCTGAACAATCTTTCCAGCTCATTAATTTATATAAGTAATGTTTGTTAAAAAGGTTAGGTTGTTTGGACCTTCTGCCTTTTTGCCATTAGGTACTGAAATGATGTTTTAAACTGAAATGAAAGGAGTTTGTTTCCTTGAATGTATGTGTGGGACTCTTAATGAGATTGGACAAAGGCATGGTTAATCTGTACATATGCACAGCGGGTTTCGTGGTAGCTCACCATGAGTCTGGGATTTTTCTTTTTTTTTTAATTTTTATTTATTTATTTATTTGAGAGCGACAGACACACAGAGAAAGACAGATAGAGGAAGAGAGAGAGAATGGGCGCGCCAGGGCTTCCAGCCTCTGCAAACGAACTCCAGATGCGTGCGCCCCCTTGTACATCTGGCTACCATGGGCTCTGGGGAATCAAGCCTCAAACCGGGGTCCTTAGGCTTCATAGGCAAGCGCTCGACCGCTGAGCCATCTCTGCAGCCCGGGATTTTTAATTTATTATGAGTCAACACAACTCTACTGTTTTAGAATTTCACTTACAAGTCACTGTTCTAATAAAATGTCTTGGCTGGTCAACTCTATCAGGAAAAACAGAGTACATGTTTACTTTTGGGTGGGGGCTTAAACTAACAGTCTAAATACAAAGGCTACTTTACCCTAATTCCCATCATTATAGTAAGCATAAGATGCATTATGGGTAAAATATCATTGACCACACTAACACTTCAAGCTATGTGTTGTGGTCCATAATGGTGGGAATTAAATTCAGGAATTTTTGAGAGACATCCGTCCCCTAGGTACATTATGTTCAACAAGCTGCTCAGTTTCTAAGTGTTGGGATCCAACCTGGTGGGGGTTAAAGTTCCTGCTTCCCCAAGGAACATCTCTTCCCAAGGAACATCATAACCAATAAGGTTTTCAATTTCTAGATGCGAGCGTCCAGCATGGTGAGGAGGGATGTTGAGGCTTCTCCAAAGGACATCTATCCCCTATACACATCATGGTCAACAAGGTTCTATCTGTCTAGATGTGGGGGTCCATCATTGTGGGAATTGAGGTTCTGGCTTCTGAAAGGTACATGTTCATGATAGCCAGACATCTATCTGTCAGTGTGTGACCTGTTTTCCTGTCTCACCAGAATAGGCTGTTCTTCTTTTCTCTTTCTTGAAATGAGATAACACTTGTAGGATGAAAACAGTAATAATGTTATCATTGTTAGCTAGAGAGTATATAATAGACCAAGCACAGAACAAGTGAAGGTAACAGATGAGGGAAATTTTTCATCTGGAAAATGAAACACTCTCATGTGTCATAGTATATCCTTTCTTCTGCAGAGTATTGTTTTTTGTTGTTTTTTTTTTTCCACTTTAGGAATTTTCACATTAAAGTAGTCATCACCAAACAGGCACATTTAACATGGCACTGGCCAGACTAGGGATTTACCAGTTTTATGATCTACCTCTGGAAGACCCAAACTATGAATGGCTGCCACTCCCAGGGGTAGAACAAGCATAGATATCAGCCTGTCTACTTCCTGTAGACATTTAACCAGAGACCCATAGCAGAAAGGAATTGTCCCTCATGGCAAATGGCTGCATGGGAGAAAGGAATATACAAAGACTCTGGACGTGAACATTCTTTACTGACTGAGTTCTAGCACTCTGAGTAGCTGACTGGACACTTGAGCTGGAATGAAGGAGCTCACACCCAACAGTCACAAATAATGTCATTATCATCTAGTCTGATTTTCAAAGTACATGGGTTTTCAAGGATCTCTGAACCATCAAGAGATGCCAGTCCTTGTGTTTTATATATTTATTTATATTGATTTTTCAATATAGAATCTTTCTTTAGTTCTGGCTGTCTTTGAATTAGTCTCAGGCTAATCTACTTTTGCCTCTTGAAGTGTTGGCATTTAAGATGTGTGCTACTGTACCTGGCTATTGATTTTTTTTTTTTTTACAAAAACATCAATTTATATATTTGAAAGAAGTGGAGCAAGGGAGAGAATGATCTCTCCATGGTTTCAAACCACTGTAAATATACTCCAGATGCAGGCAACACCTTGTGCATACAGCTTTATTTGGATACTGGGAAATGGAACCTGGGCCATTAGGCTTTGCAGGACAGTACCTTAACCATTGCACCATGTCTCCAACCCAAATCCTTGTCTTCAAGAGGAACTTAAGATCTTCCCAAGCTGCAAGAGGTTTTATTTCTCTTTGTTCTTATGTGTAATCTCCTCTGTCAGTCCCTCCAGGTAGGAAGGTCACAAGATCAGATGAACAGCATATTTGATGTGGTGTGTCTGGTTCTTTCAGGACTCTCTGATGTCTTTAAAGACTCTGTGAGTGATCCTGTCATCCTAACACACTGAGTCTTCAAACACCCACACATATAAGGGCAGAGAGGATGTGGGGAATCTGAGTCCTTGAGAGTGACTACAATTTTGAAGGGACTAAAGTTCCCATGGAGAAGAGACAGCCTGCCTTGCACAAGTGTGCACACCAAGGATCTATATCTGCTGTGTCTGCTTTCCTAATACAATTTTTATCTAACATTTTTTATAATCTTGTTTTCATTTTCCTCATATGTCCTTTGTAACCTTGAACCATTTGCCCTGTATTGTGAGAGAAGCTAGCAGGCCATTCCATCTTTCCACATTAATATCACCATCCATTCAATATTCTTACTATATTAGAGGAAAAAGTTCCCCAACCATTTAAGTATGGAGATTACAGCCAAAAATATGGAGAGAAAGTTAGGGTAAAGAAGGCATTGGCCACTGAAGGTAGTTCCAAAGGAGAGAACCCTTACTTGGGAAAACGATTGGGAATGGGCTTGCCAAAGGACTATAGAAGGACTATGGAAGCACTGGCTGTAATTTGTATGAGAGAGAGCGAGACAGAGACAGGTATTTAATTTTAATTTGCTCTTTGTTTTAGAAGAATCAGCCTATGATGGAAAGAAAAGCCACATGATAATTTAGATAGACGTAGAAAAGGCATTTGTCAAAATACAACATGACTTCATGATCAAAACGTTGGAGAAATTCGGCATGGTCAGTTTATATCTTGACACAATAAAGGCTATATACAATGCTCCAAAAGCCAAAATAATACTTAATGGAGAGAGACTGGAGGAATTCCCGTTGAGATCAGGAACAAGAGACAGGTGTTCACTCTCACCTATGCTCTTCAATATAATAGTGTAAGTCCTAGCTCAAGCAATAAGACAGTAGAAATAATAAAGGGGATACAATTTGGAAAGAAAGAAATAAAGTTTGCTCTGTTTGCACATGACATGATTCTATATGTAAGAGACAAGAGAGACTGCATTCCAAAATTCTTAAATGTCATAAACTGGTTCAGCAAAGTAGCAGGATACAAAATCAATGCACAAAAATCAGTAGCCTATTATATGCAAATAACAAAGATGCACAGAAAGAAATAAATGACATTGTCCCATTTTCAAGTTCAACAAAATACCTTGGAATAACATTAAACAAGGTAGTGAAAGGTCTATCCAATGTAAACATAACAACACTCAAAAAAGATATTGAGGGGAACTTGAGAAAATGGAAAGACCTCCCATGCTTCTCGATAGGTAGAATTAACATTGTGAAAATGGCAATCCTACCAAAGTCAATCTACATATTTAGTGCAATTCCCATCAAAATCCCAGCATCATTCTTCACAGAGATATAAAAATTGATCTCAAAATTCATATGGAAAAGCAGAAGGCCTTGGATATCCAAGCATATCCTAAGCAAAAGAAACACCTCTGGAGACATCACCGTACTTGATCGAAAGCTATATTACAAAGCCATAGAAAGAAAAAGAGCATGGTACTGGCATAAAAACAGTAGTATAGACCAATGATATAGAATTGAGGACCCAGACTTTGGGTCAAGAAACTACAGCCACTTGATATTTCACAAAGGCCCTAACAATATTGGCTGGAAAATGAGAGCATCTTCAACAAGTGGTGCTGGAGAAACTGGATAGACATATACAGAAAATTGAAAGTTGATCCACACACCTCGCCATGTACCATATCAAGTCCATATGGATCAACAACCTAGTATAACACCAGAAACGTGGCTACTATGGGAAGAAAAGTTAGGAAGAACACTCCATGATTTAGGAATGGGAAGAGACTTCCTGAAAAAGGAAACCCTGTAACACAGGTTCTTAACACTCACTCGACCAATGGGATCACATGATGCTGAAGAGTTTCCTCACCAACGAACATACAGTAAGCAGAGACAATATATTACCGATAGAATGGGAGAAAATAGTTGATGATTATACAACTGACAGAGGCCTATTCTCTAGAATCTACAAAGAACTCTAAAACCTAAACAATAAAAAGTCAAACAACCCACTCAGAAAACGGAGCAAAGACCTGGGCAGGCAGGTCATAGAGGAAGAAATAGAAATGGCAAACACCCCTAAGGCAATGTTCATCATCCCTAATCATCAGGGAAATGTAAAATAAAACTACTATGAGATTCCACCTTACCCCAGTAATGATAGCAAACATCAAAAAAAAAAAAAAAATCAAATGCAAACAAATGCTGGCAAGGATGTGGAGAAATAGGCACCCTCAGCTGCTGTTAGTGGGAATGTAAGATGGTACGAATACTTTGGACATGAATATGGAGACTCCTGAAAACTGACTATAGAGTTACCAACAGACCCAGTTATTCCCTTACTGGGCTTGTACCCTAAAAGCTCCATGCCTCAGATCAGAGCAATTTACTCAACCATGTTTTTACTGGCTCAATTCATAGTAGCCAAGAGCTGGAATCAACCCAGATGTCCATCCCTAGATGAATGAATAACTTAGTTATGGTTTACCTACAGTATTTAATTCTACACAGCATTAAAGAAAAATGACATAATGTAATTTGAAGAAAAATGCTCAGGCCTAGAATAGCTTATTCTCAGTGAACTCACCCAATCACGGGAAAGATACTCACCGCATGGTCTCACTCATCTACAGCTCCTAACCTGAATCTACCCAAGTCACCAACATACCTACCCAGCATCTCGAGGTCTGGAAAATAGGGAATGTGGGGAGGGAGAGGAGTGTAAGTACGGGTGGTGAACCAAAAGCAATGGTATCATAAAACTCCACATCCTTCAAGACAGACCAAATGGCTGAACCTCCACCAGGCCCTTTAGAGGAAACACTGTATTCACAAGGTCCTGGAAAGGGTACGACAAAAACTGTTCATTATCGCCTCCAGTTTCTGCTTATTTCTCTCTCTCCCTCTTCTTTCTCATAGCTCTATCTCCTTTATATCACTTATCCTGTTCTTCCTTCTCTTCTTGGGCACAAACCTGTAACTTCTGGTTCCAGCAGGTTGATATTATCCACAAACAGCTTTTGATCACAGAGACCTACAAGGTTTCCCAAAAGAAAACAGATTTTTGTCAGAGCTCTTGTTGACTCACCATAGGTTAGTGATAAGAGCATACTGCTGAAGACACCACACAGTGTTGACACATATCATGGAGCAACATGGATGGAAGCTGTATAGAGTCAGTCCCCAAACAGTGTGTCTAGTGCTGGAAGGTGCTATATGAGTGACTGGGGGAAAATGACAAATACTTGTCTAAGCAATACATGCTCTAAACTAGTTAGCTGCCAGCAACCTGATGTGATGCCCACACAAGTGCAATAATAGCTCATAGCCATGGTGGGAAACCAACTGCTCTCTATTTGGCTAATTGATCTTCTCAGTGGTATGGAAGCCGTAGCTGGTGCTGGGAAACAGGTCAGAACCATATCCAAAAAATGAGCCTGCTCTCTCCTAAACTCTCTCTGAAAAACACTGGTTATTACCTTTACTTGGTGCTAACTTAACTGTCTGTTGGAGAACCTGCATCAGTTTTTCAGATAGATGCAGGTCCTAAGGAAAGAACCACCCCATCATACTTCAAAAAGGCCCTGGCTGAAACTGAGAACAATTGGAAAAACATGCAGGAATGCTGTTTTCTTGGTGAACCAGAAACCAGCACAACTGTGAAGGTGATAGACACAGAAAACAATCAACCCCTACCAAACCAGATATCCAGAGACACAAAGGTGCCCAAGATCACAACACAGAAGCAGACCCACTATGAACCCAACATGGCTCAGGGAAATTTGTGGAAGAGGGGGTGGAAAGAATGTCAGAGCCACAAGCTGGGTCATGACATGCAAAGGTATTTCCTCATATCCAAAAATAAAGGCTAACTCCAAAATGGATGATCCATATACCCCAATAAGGAGGGTCCCTGTGGAGGGGGGAGAACAGGGAGGATGCTGACAATAATAACTGTTAATTGCATGTATATATGAAAAGCAAAAGAGCAATATTCCACTGAGAGTTTTTCCTTCTCAGGACATAACCACTGAGTAACCTGTACAGCTCTCACCACTACTACTTTCAAAAACAAAATTTATTATGAGAAAAAGTATTTCCTCAGAAGCATAAATAAGCCCTCTCCTTCATGTAGCATAACTACGTTCAAGAAGAAACATCAACTGCATTTTAATAACGATATTAATGTGTTATTTCCACGATATGTGAGAAAAAAGGTTAAGTTAAGATGATGATATTACTAGTCAAAGGCAACAATGAAAAGAATGAAAATCTGAAGTAAAATGATATAACTGAAGGAGTGCCAGTTTTACTCCTACTGTTCATTAAGTTATGTTAACTAAAGCAATAAAGGATCAGGAAGTGTGAAAATCTTTCCTGGAAATCAGTGATACTTACATCCACCAAACCTCCTTCAGGAATGATTGACTGGCTTGAACTTCAGTGCTGTAGAGAAGAGCTCAAAATGTTTCAGGTCCATAGACAAATGATCTTGGGTCATCATAGCCCCTTTCTTTGTGACTTAGCATCCTGTGGCTGTTAGGTAATTCCTTTTGGAATGTACAAGTAGGACCCCCAGCACCCACCAACTGTAAACTTGACAATATCTTCAGAGAACATCTGAGGCCTACAGTAGAGCTTTCTCCATTTAGTTCTAACCCACTCATCTTATTTTCACACCAATATAGATTTGATCAGTATCTTAATGTATGGTGTTCTTTATTCTGGCACTATTAAAAACCTCACTGGACTTGAAATTTAGGTTAATTTGGGTGAAACCTAAATCTGTGTTCCTAGCCATGGTTACCATATATGCTCCAACAATGAAGTATATAATATAATATATGATATGATACGATATGATACGATACAATACAATATAATCTGATTCTCAGTCAGCCACCCTCATCCACGCTTTTGTGACCTTGGTTCTTACAATCAGAACAAATTCTATTCCGAAATAAAGACTTTCCTACCAGGTTTTAGAATGAAACCAAGCTGGAAAAGGGATTGCACACTGCCCCCAACTCTTCTATTTGTAAAGGCAACCTTGTTTATTAACTCAACCAGGCAAAACCAATCAATAGGCATAAACAAAAATATTTAGAAGACTATTAAACAGGCATGACACATTTATTTAGCCAAACCATATTATTAGATTCCCCTCTAGGATCTATGATATTTTAGTCATAGGTTTTCGACTAGGTTTTCAGTACCAGGCCCGAATTCCTTATGTTGAGCGTGTCTCAGGTGCAATCAATGGAATAGTTGGTTAAGAAAGTACCAGTGCTACCTCTATTGCACTATTAGGTACACCTTTCCTGGCTGGTTGACTGTGCAGACCACAGAGTGGATCCACTATCTGTTAAGGCTGTTGATGATTTTCTCACCCAGAAGTCTGCGTATTACTTGCCAGCACTATGACAGCCAGCCAGCTTGGGTGAGACACCTTTAATCCCAGCATGTGGGAGGCAGAGGAAGGAGGTCACTGTGAGTTTTTGCTCAGCCTGCCACTACAAAGAGAATTCCAGGTCAGTCTAAGGCATAGCATGACTCTACCTCAAAGAAAAAATAAAGTATATGAAGAGATGAGCTGCAAAAGTAGAGAAGAATGATAAAAGGATACACGTAACATATAGCCAGAGAAGGAAAACCATGGAGGGATAACAGTAAAGGAGAGCAGGCAAGACAGGACTTAAGAAACAAATTGTCTTCTACATCTTCCCTCCCTAGCTCCCCCCTCCCTCTCTCTCTCATCTCTCTAATTCTTGTATATTCTTTTTCCTCATTTTCTTAGTGGGCACTGACCTGTAACTACCAGTACCAGCATGGAGCTATCATCTCCAATGAGCTTTAGATCAGAGAGAACTACAAGGTTTCCTATAAGAATGACAGATTTCTGTCAGAGTATGAGATGACCCACCAAAGGTTAGTGGTAAGACCCTATTGCTGAAGACACCATATGGAGCTAACACAAATGAACAGTATGGCTGGAAGCAAGGAGAGAGTCTGTCCCCAGACAGTCAGTGTGTCTCGTGACAGAAGGTGCTACATGGGTGACTGGGGGAAGTGTCCAATATCTGTCCAAGCAAGTCATGGTCTAACCTACTTAGCAGCAAATAACTCGTTGTGATGCCCACACAAGTGCAATAGTGGCACACAGCCATGGGGGGGGGACCAATTGCTCTTGATTTGGCTAACTGATCCCCTCAGTGGTGCAGGACCCATAGCTGGAACAAGAAGTCAGAACCATATCCAAACCTAAGCCCCCTCTCCAGTATCAAGCTACCAGCAACCATGGGGTCCAAGAGGGCCTACACCCATTAAACTCTATAAAAATTCAAGGTTATCTTACTTGTCCTCGTGCTAGCTTACTCTCCGTTGGCGAATCTGCTTCATTTTTTCACATAGGTGCAGATCCTTAGGTGAAACAAGCAAGGGTGCTGTTCTCCTGATGAACAGGATACCAGCACAAGAGGGCAGGAGAACAACACAGAGAAAAATCAACTCCTGCCACATCAGAGAGCCAGAGCCCCAGAGGCCCCCAACTCCTCATCACTGAAGCACACCAAAAGTGAACCCAATATGGCTCAGGGAAATTTTGCGGATGAGGGGGCAGAAAGAATGTCAGACCCACATGTTGGGTCAAGATATGCAGAGACATTTATCGTCCCAATAACTGTGGGTTAACCCCACAATGCACGAACCATATACCTCCACAAGGAGGGGCCAATACGGAGGTGGTAGGCGACGGATGAGTCTAATAATGGTCCCAAACTGCCTGTATTTGCTGAATACAAAACTGATTTAAAAAAGAAAAAAATAAAACAAATTGTATGAGAAAATTCCATTAAAAGGTGAAAAACAATCCCTTACATACAATCACCTATGCTGGGTAGTTGATATGCTTTATTCATGGTATAGATATCTAATTTAAAAAATATTATTAATCCTCAAGTATTTTGTTGAATTGATCAAGTGAAATAGGACTTGTTGAAGTACACATCACAATTAATTCACAATTGCATAGGTCTCGTCATAAAATTTAGTAAAAAAAAAATATCTTTAAGTATTTATTTTTTTATTTTCTAGCAGAGAGACAAGAAAGAGAGAGAGAGAGAATGAGCATACCAGGGCCTCCATCTTCTGAAAATTTATATCAGATGCATATTCTACTTTGTGCAGCTGGCTTTCCATGGGTTCATAGGAGTCAAACCTGAGTAGTTAGGCTCTGCAGGCAAGCACTTTAACTGCTGAGCAAGCTCTCCATCCCATATTTATGAAACATTGGTGATTAGGAAGTATTGTGTGAGGATTGTGCTCTTTTATGAACATAATGTCACCAATCAAGGTCATATGACGCTTTTGTCATTACTAATCTGGTACAGAAAATGAATGAGTGTTAAACAGAGCCCAACATTGGCTGCCAAAAAGGACCTTTTGGGAAAATATTCCCTCAACCATCAGGGTGGACAGTTGGTTGATTCCATTTGATAGAAGCAGAGGATGGACATTAGTGCATCTTTATTTTAGATACTCCAGCAAAGGAGGTAGGCTGAGCTTCTGCAGAAGAGGAGATGCACAAGGTCAAGAAGACAATCCTGCTGCTGGCAGCTGTATCCAGTGTCAGGTTTTATCTCATTATCTTTGTGAAATCTCATGATCCATTTGATTTTTAATTTTATTACTGGAGTCAGAGTCCCTTCATTATTCTTGTACAAATTTCTTCAATTCTTGCAGAAATGTTCACAGTTAGCCATAATTTATATTAAGTCAACTCTTTCATGACAATCCCTATGAGTGATACCACAAAGACATAGACTGGGATGTCAATTTATAAGTGAGACTTAGAAACATAAATCAAATATCAGTGACTATAAACAGGGCAGGCATATATTTAGAAACAATAACAAGGATTCTTACCATGTCTGATGGTGTGAATTACAATGCATTCACACAATGTCTGTAATACATAAATTATACCTAGATTTCATGTCTACAAAAATATTCTTGATTAGAATATAGGTATCCATATTTTGTCCTTCACATTTTTGTCAAATACTAAAAGAAATTCCCTTGAGATGTATATAAATAATTGGTTTTGTATTATTAATATCAAGTATATTCTACAGAATATAAAGGATACTTGCCTGAAATGAGTAGTGACCCAGTTTTGATTCTGTAGAACTCACATAAAGCCAAATGCAAAAAAGTGGCACATGAATCTAGAGGTAGTTTGCACGGGCAGGAGGTCTGGTGGGTCCATTCTCTCTCTCTCTCTTTTTCTTTTTAACCTCTCTCCAGCTGTCAAATAAATAATTTTTATGTCCGAATTGGGCAGGAGAGATGGCTAAGTGGTAAGGTGTTTGCCTGCAAAGCCTGTGACCTAGGGTATATTCTGCATATCCCAGAGAAAACCAGATGCAAATGGTGGTGTAGGCATCTGCAGCTTCTAGAGGCCATGGTGCACACATTCCTTGTTTCTCTCTCTCTTTTTCTCTCTTTCTGTAAGTAAATTTATGTATGTATTTTTTTAGTATTCTAAAGGGGAAATGCAAATATAGAGTCATACATAATATAAATTTCAGCAATACTTATGTTATTGCAAGTGGTAAAAGTTTTTGAAATTACCTTTTAAAATTATGAATAAGATATTAAAATATGTATACAGTCTCAAAATTGGAAGATCATTTTGGAAACACTGAGTTCTTGACATGAAATTGTCATTGAGACATGGCCTAATGTGTCACACAGGGCATGATTGGAAGGGCTGCTAGCCTTGGCACATTTCATATGGACGATTCTCTATCATGTGCACAAACTAGTTACAATTTTGTTTAAGCTTCACTTACTATAATTTCATTAGTGAACAGAAGCAGTTCAACAGTAACTTGAAACAAAGATGTACTGAGAACAAGAAACAAATAGTCAGGGTTACCTATGAGATTATTCCACACCAGCAAACAAAAAAATGTCATGGCAGTACACTGATGATTTTACAAAGGACAGAAAATGCTAAGAAGACATCAAGGTTGGAATAAGAACCCATTTGTGAACTGGAGTATGTCTATTCAAGTATTTCTATGAATGGCCATAGAACACTCAAACACCTGAAGTGAGAAATAACAAAGGAACAGATCAAATCAGTTTATGTTCACACAGTGGATTCCATTTTTATGCTAAAGAGGAAGGTTTTTTTTTTTTACACTTCTGCTATGACTATATCTGAAAATTCCTCTTAATTGTCTCTGTACCTCAACTATGTAGTTAACATTAAAATTTTCAATTGTGCTCATTTTGCTGTGACCAGAGTTGATAGTGTGTCTCACTGTAAAGCAAACAGAAAATGAATTTGTCCTCTTCCTGTTTTTTGTAATATTGGATTTAAAATAAACCATGAGAGGTATACTGGCCAACTACGTTCTGGGTTGGTACTAGATGACAGGCAAAAGATCCCAACATTTTATTAGCACATGCAAAAGTGGGTACAGCAGTGTGAGGTTATTGGGTGGCATTCAAGAAATGAATGTATTTTGTTCCTTTATGGGTGCCCTAAGTACCTAGCATTTAGAGACATAGGCTATGTTATTTTTTTTATTTTTTCATTTGCTTGATACCAGGTCTTTGGAAAGCACCAGTACCTAGTAGGATCCCTCATACATCCCAAGCCCCTCACTATGGAATAACACATAGTCTTCTATTTCATGTTACAGTCCAGGACCTTCACCCAGCTGTATATATTGAGAGAGCCCTGGGCACTGAGATCATATTATCTACATCATTCATGCACAGCCACTAGTGCCATAGTAAGGTCATCTTCCTGTATAACCTGTGCTTAAGTCTCAAGCAGCTCTAGTGTTAATCTCCATGGAACCACAGCATCCCACAGAGCTCTGAGTACTTCCACGAGCCTTGTTGTTTCTAAAATTCCAGTAACATTCCCCCAAACACACTTCACATTCACAATTTAATATTTATTCAAGGCCATGTAATCTTTCCCAAGCCCCAGTGTTATGCTAGCTTCCCTCCCAGTTCTCTCTTCCACAGGTATCACTTCAGAAATCCAGTACCGGACTCAGAAATTAAAATATATGGCCTCATTACCACTTTTAATTCGAGAACACTTCAGGACTCTATATAAATCCCAATGCCCAATGCAGCTGCATACAATTGCCAGTGTCACAAGTTCACACATTAATCCATCACAATCCTATGAGTATTGCAGCAACTTATATTGTCCCTATACAATCACCTAGCAACTGCTATGACCAACAGAAGTACAACACCATCCAGTATCAATCTGGAACATGATACAAAACTGATATAATCCAAGGCTAATCCTAATTGAGGCCATGTCCCACCCTGGAACCACTCATCTCAGTATCAGCATTCAGATACCTACAAAATTATTGGCTCTGCCCTCTGATCCTTGCTATCATCCTTCAATACAATTAGTTTCATTCAAATACACATTAAGGACCACGGTTTGCCATCCCACCCTTAATATTCCACACATACACCTGCAACCACACTGGTATAATTTCGCAATACTGCCATGCCCCTGACCTCCACAATCATCCCTTTGTTCTCTGAACCTCCCCCCACCCCAACAGCTAATGTCTCTAAGCCTCTGGTGTCCCTTGAATGTAGAGTGAAGTACTAATCACTCATCCACCTGTGCACTGTGTTATCATACCCTAGTACTAACTGGAGTTCCCAGCATCCATTTGAACATCATACTTCCAAGTTGTAGCTTTTCCACACCAGCACCAACTTCAACCTTTGATATCATTGCTATAGTCATTTTATAACCAGCTCCTCAGCTCCCTGAATTGACCCCAGGTCTTGGTTTCCCCTGTAACATAAAACAGAAGATGTATGTACCAGAGTTTGTCCATGTTCCCTAGACCATGTCAAAGTTAGTAATATCTGGTATGCATATCAATAAGACTCATCTTTTCAAAGCGATGGCATGGATTGGGGAAGTCACTTTGAGAAGACTCAGGTAATAAAATGACATAGAAATTGCAGTGTACACCTACTCCATTGTCCATTGTGGAACTCATAACACATGAGTGAGGAAGTATTATGGTCCTTGACATTTCAGGTGTGTTTTTTAATGCAGATAAAATTAAGCTTTCATGTCCTCACATCCACTTCTTCACACTAAATTAATTTTGAAATTAATACAAGTTAAAGCAGCCACCAACACCATCATACAAAAAAGGATGTATTGACAGAACATGAAGCACACCATGACCAATTGGATTGTTCTACATCTTCCACAAATGGGCCTTAAATGCATCCTCCTACCCATATTTGCTACATAAAGAGAGCTGCACTGAGCTTCCTCAGAAGAGTGGAGACAGGCACCAGGAGAATGAACATTCTACTGCTGGCTGCAGCTCTCAGCAGTCTGGTTTGTGCTCAACAGCAACCCTTGAAGGTACCATGTCTAACATGAGCTATAGGAGTAGAGCTGAAGATGGCTCTGGGTGGGCCACTCTTCTACATGGGCCTCAGTGTCATTAGATAAGGTCATTGTTTCACTTGCCTCTCTTATTAAGCCATCCTGTCTCAGTACGTTTAATATTTACTAGTTTATATTTCACTTGCTGTGAGGATGGTGAGCAGTATATTTTTGTATGAAACATACTTGCACATTTTCTTTTACTATTTAACATGAGTAAGAATGTTTTAAATGTTGTAAGTTCATACTAAAAATATCACAATATCAATGTAGATATAAGGAACTATATTTACTTTTTGCTTTTGGTGTTCTGAGGTAGGGTCTCAGGTTATCCCGAGCTGACCTGAAGTTCATATATACTCTCAGGCTTACCTTGAACTCAGGGAGATCTTTTCTATCTCTGCCTTCAGAATTCTGGCATTAGACGGGGTGTGCCACCATGCCTACTAAGGCACAGTGTTTCTTACATATAGAGGAACATATCAAACAAAATGGCTCTTCTATCTTTACAGAATTGTGAATGGATTTCCAAAAGAATACGTGTAACCAAGTCTGATGGAATAATAGACATTCATGAAAGTTGGGTTTGGACTACATGTGCCTGTAGTGTTTTGTAGTTATTCTCCTGTGGAAACTAGATAGGCTGTATCAGTCATAATGCTGCAATTCATTTTTCTCCTTCCTAAAGTCAGCTTCTATTTAAATTCCATATTTTTCTTCCACATATGGGTCATTCTCTTGACAGTCCTTTTCAGAAGAGTTAGGCATAATATATTAAAGATAAGTATGTGCCATCAAAATGTGATTTGCTTTCAGCCATGTTTTGATGATATTTACTATTTTTACCTTGTGGTTTATTAGGTACACCATCCTATGACATCTGGTTGTAGTTACAGCTGAGTTTTGGGCTCTTCAAAGAATAAGATGAGAAAATACAGTCTCTACAGTGAATTATTGTTTCTCAGTTCTACTATGTGTGTCATAATACACAGTTAAAGATGTTAAGGAACACATAAACTCGGGATGTGAGAGATCATATCAGAACTTGTTCTTAAAACATAACTATAAGGTTTTCACATGGCTGCTTTCACTTGACAAAATTGAATCTATGTTCAGATTGATAATATTATGTGGTGCTCATAGGACTGAACCATGTTCTAAATTTATATAATGGATGTAATCCATCAGAATTAGCAATAATATCTCTCAAACATATCATATGTTTTTCAGTTTTTCTGTGAGGTAAATCAGATTCATTAATGCCAGTACAATTTGCAGAACAAAATAGGAAACATGTCTGTACCAACCAAGTGCACATTCTTCTTTCAGTTTTCAGGGGATTTTCACACCCTCTACCTGGCCTCTAATTGTCTGTCAGCAATAAATGAAAATGGGCTGCTCAGGCTTTACTTTCGAAATATTTCATTTTATGATGGTTATAAGAAAATGTCTGCAACATTTTATATGAGGTAAGTCAAATATGTTTAACTACTAAAACTGACCTATTTGAATGCTAACCAAAATTTCTCTGTCATATTTACATTGATATATCTCATTTTGCATGAGAATTTGAGTTTCTGTTGGTAGTTTACAGAACCTGAAGTTTATAAGTCATGGTACAACTTCACACCAACCAGAAGACATTGTGTAATTCCTTGAAGATACTCACATTTGGAAAAATCCTGATAAATTCCATTCATTTCAGACACTACTTACAGATGGTGAGCAAAGTTCATTCTGTGTAAACCTACAATTTGGTGAAAGTCCACCAAGCCCAATGAGTATAATTGGAGTTTATTCCTTTCCTTTCTGGAAGTAGGGTCTCATTTGCCTCAAGCTGGCCTCATCTTTAGCTGATTACCTGGAAATCCTGAGCCTACTGCATTACCATCCCATTTGTAAGGACTATAGCAGTGTGTCCCATAGCCATACATTCTTGCCTTATTAATAAAAGTAATGTTTAGTGAAGATTCCTTAGAATTGTCAGAGTAGGAAGGCATGGCAAAACATAGTCTTATTACAGGAAGCCAATGATTAATACAGGGGTATCTCCACCACTTTTGACATGAGAATTTTACATACTGAGTTCTAGAAGAGCTGGTATAAAAGAAATCTACCAGAGCCAGCCCAGTAAATGACCATGCACTTCATTGGCATGAAGAACAGGAGAGGAGAATCTGCTCCTGAACACGGAGGAGGACATCTTCATTTGCAAGTCACGTCTCCTTAACTTGGGTGAGGATGTGGAGCTCTCTTAGGGTACGAGAGACAAGGTAATAAAATTTTGCGATGAAATACTGACATTTTACAGGTGTACATGCTTCACATTATAATTCAGAATTTCCACAGAAATTTGTGGGTATGTGAGAACATGTATTAATATCAACACCTCACACTGGTGTTTCTCCTTAGTGGAAAAAGAGTCATGAATTCTTTGCACAGAAGGGGTAATACAGAGAATATTGGCAGCCGTACACATATTTATAGCAAATAATCAGAACATCAGGGCAGGAGGGATTGCTTAGCGGTTAAGGCATTCACCTGCAGAGCCAAAGGAACGAAGTTTGATTCTCCAGGACCCACATTGGCAGATGAACAAACGGGCACATGCATCTGGCGTTTGTCTGCAATGTCTGTAGGCCCTCGTGATCCCATTCTCTCCCTCTCTCTCTCTCTCTCTTTCTCTCTCTCTGTCAAATAAGTAAATAAAAATAGAATAATTTAAAAATTCAAAACATCATTTGAACTTAATAATGTGGCACAACCTTAATATGCTAATCATTGCCAGAAATCCCAACCAACATGTACTAGCATGGGGGATGATCAGAAGTTCAGGGATAACCTAAGCTACATAATGCCTTCAGAGACAGCTTCTGCTACAACTGTGTTCTCACTGGACCCAGTTGACATCAACTCAAAAATAATACCTTTCCCCAAACTACTCTCAGGAGACATATTCATGTTGAAAGTATATTCTGAGCTTTCTGAGAATATTTGTTACAGTCCTATCATTAAGATAAGAATTGAGACATGCTTGCAAATGTCTGTCCCCCCTGTTCTGGCGAATCCAGGAGGAGAATATGTGCAAGATATTTTGCTTTGAAAAACCACATTAATCAGTGGCATTTCACTTAAGTGATAGGTCCTGTGTGGCCATGTGTCAGTGATGAAAACACTCATACACATCTTCAAGCTTTATATTCACACATGCATACACACAGGAATGCATACTGAATACACATATGTATTCAATAAATGAATAAGCAACTGGAAAAGGAAAACCAGAAATCAGATATAAAACTGAAAACTCAATTCAGTGACTGTATTTCAGATGTTTTCAAAGTCTATGCATTCAGATAGTGTTTTAAACTTTCCCCATGGTGTTAAGTCAAAGAGGATATTTCTTGAATTTTGAACTGTGAGGGAGAATGAGAAGGAGCTGCAAACATGATGTGGCACAGGAAGTCACACAGAATTGTGGGACAATTGTCAGAAGTTGATGTGAGACAGAGTAAAGCTGTGAAAATGCAGTTTCCTTTTAGACTGTCAACTGTAATGTAGTGTTGCTACTTCCTCAAGTAAAAGTAGTGTGGAATATTAGTTGATATGTGCTGGATGTCTTCTATCCTTATCTAGGGAAAATGGCACATGTCGACTCTACAGACTTCAGGCAGCCAATTACAAACATTGGATTTTTGCTCTTATAAGTAAGTACTTCTTTTCTTACTATGGCTAGCAAAAAACAATCTTCACAGGAGAGTTTCCTTCAACATGGTATTATGTGCTATCCTTTCACTTTTTCTTTTCATTATCTTACAGATGACTATTTGTGCTTGAGAGGTTGACTTTTGTCATTCTTTCAGTGTATCCACTACTAGACACTGAACCAGTTGAACAGAAAATTGACAACCCAAAGGGTTTGTGGCTCCTCCATAATTCATATACTCCTATCCAAGAGTCTGGATCCGACAATTTTATAATAAAGATGTAGGTGGGTATAATTATCATGACTACCTGCTATTGACATAAGCATTTTAGTGTAGCTCCACATCTACCATCTTGCAACAATCCAAAAATATTATACCAACTATGCACCACATGATTATAAGTATGGGTACTTCAAACATGCACATTATCAGAATGAATTGAATGTAGTTCTTCACAAGAATGGCTATCTAAATTCTACAAAAGGTTGGCCCTTATTACAAATGCATATTGTGAAATTCTCTAACCTCAGACTGTATTCATTTACGTGAATACTTAAGGAAGACATTATAGCATTTTTTGGTTTGAGCTTGTACAATTATTGATAGAAGGGAAGTCATGGAAAATTGGTGGGGAGACAGCCATCTTGTACTGGCAATACATGAAGCTACATTCATAAATACCATACTTTTTTTTTTCTAAATTTGTTTTGATGTTACTTGACTAGTGGCAACCTAAAGAGTAATAGTGAGTGTACCTCTCAGCAATTGTGGAGGAAAAGAAAAAATGCTGTGTTAGTCAACTCTCAAGGTTAAACCCCCCCCCCAAAAAAAGATCATTTTTGTCCCTTTTGCAAAAGGTTTAGTCTGTGATATGTAGAAGTCATGTATCTGGACCTTTGATGACTTACAACATTCTGATGATGTCTGAACTGCCCTGGGAGGACTGTCCATTTTATAACAGAGGGGGAAAAACATGAAGAAAATCAACCCCGATCATAGTATGATGTTCACAGGCATAACGGACACCCTTAGAAATGACCCCAGCTTTTAGAGTTTGGCAACTTTTGTGAATCACGTTCTCACAAGGAAGTTAGTGTCACAGTTGTGATTGTAGTTTCCTATAATTGATGCAACTAGTTTAACAGGAAGTTCATCCAATGTATAATCTGAGTCTATCATCCAAAATACATTACAATATACAAAATAATGACAGGCATTCATTATTTTTCCATAAAAAGTAAGAGTGGTACATACACACTGTATACATTTAAAGACATACTTTAAAATTAAAATTAAGACTTCATGCATTACTAACATCAGTTTTTTGATAAATTAACAAAATGTCTTAACACTATGATGTTTGGCATATATGTTCTATGTAGTAAAGCAAGCCCCATTTGCTGAGGCAGTAAATACTTAGTAAAATTAGCCTCCAGATCTTGGACTTCTGAAATGGATTGCCTCCTTGGAGATGCAGGTCAAATGCATGGGTATTGTGGGCTATGCATTGTGAGGGAGGGAGGGGAGAGGCAATATCTCTGTGCAAAATGTCCCAACTAGTGGCTCTAACAATCCTTCAGCCTCCTTTTTCACAAAATTCCCTGTGCCATACTGGGAGCATTTAAAGTCTACTTCAGTCGTGGGGTCTTAGGATCATCTGGATCTCTAATTCAGTAGGTGCGGAGTGTCCTCAGTATCTATTCCATCACCCTTATGCTGATAACAACTTAACTAAGACAGTGGTATTCTTGCTTGTTTCTTCAATTCTTCTGTGCTTTCAGCTGGGGCTGGGGCTGGGGTGGAAACACTAGATCTTTTAATTCCCCAGGTCAACTTCCCATCTAAAAAAGAGTAGCAGATTCTTCAATGGTGTATGGACATAAATACCAGTTAAATGGGATAATATTAACTAATTTAGATAGAATTAAGTGGGTTTAGACACTCTTATAGTGTAAGGTTAGTGGGAACATAACAATGGAAAGCAGACCCATTATCTGGATATAATTCTGACTTGTCTCCCAGTTCCAGATATGATTCCCTTTCTACTGAGCAGATCTGTTCACAAGTCCAAGAACTGTGGGTTACCCACCATGGCTGTGTGCCACTATTGCACTTGTGTGAGCATCATGTCAAGTTGTTTATTTCTGGGTCGCTTAGACTTTGAGTTGCTTAGACAGATGTTGCCCACTCCCCCCCCCCAGTAGCTCATGTAGCTCCATCCAGCACTCGATGGGCTAATTGTCTGGGGACTGGCTCTCCTTCTGATTACCACCATGATCCATGTCAACAGCATTTGGTGTCTTCAGCAGTCAGGGTCTTACCATTAACCTCTGGTTGGTAATCAAGTGCTCTCACAGAAGTTGGTCTTGTTCATATTGGGAAAACTAATAGGTCTCTCTGATCATCAGCTCATTATGGATATTGAGCACATACTGGAACAGGGAATTATGGGCCATGGCCAAAGGCAAGAAAAATCCAAAACCCAGAGAAGAAAAAGAAACATGAGAAATATTACGTTAGGTTTCATCTCACTCTCTCCAGAGCCCTTCCAGTCAGGTGCTTCTTCTAAGGCCTATTGAGGATTCTACCTTTTAGTCAGAATTTCAGGATATAGAATTTTTTGGTACCAGTTCATTTTGGGTCCAGTTGTGTGCCCACACTACTTTTGTCCTTTACCCAAGCCCTATGCTCTCTATTGTACAAGCCTCAAGATGGTATTCAGTTATGTCAGCAACTCGGGCTGATCCAAATTCGGAACTGCAGATGAGTGAGAGTATGTGGTGATTGTCTTTCTGTGATTGTGTGAGTTCACTGAGTATGATCTACTCTAAGTTTAACCATTTTTCCACAAATTTGAAAGTGTTATTTTTTCTTACTGCTGAGTAGAATTCCATTGTGTAGATGTACCACATCTTGCTGATGTATTCATCCAGTGATGGACATCTGGGTTGATTCAAGTTTTGAGCTGTTAGGAATTGAGTAGCTATAAGTGTGATTGAGCAAATATTTCTCAACTGAGATGTGGAACTTTTGTGGTAAACGCCCTGTAAGGGAATAACAGCATCTTCTGGTAACTCTATATCCATACTCCCCAGCAATCTCCTAATTGATTTCCACAAGGGTTTACCAGCTGACATTCCCAACCTCATGAATTAGTGTTACTGTTTCTCTACAACCTTTCCAACATTTGTTTTCATTTGATTTTTTAAAGTTTTCTATCCTTACTGGTGTAAGGTGGAATCTCATAGTAGTTTTAATTTGCAATTCTCTAATGATTAGGGATGTTGAAATTTTTATCAAGTGTGTGTTACCCCTTTGTAATTCTTCCTCTGAGAATTCCCTATGTGGTTCTCTGCTCCACTTTTGCAGTGGTTAGTTTGATGCTTTATTGTTTAGATTTCAAGTTTTTTTAATGTTCTAGATATTAGGCCTCTGTCAATGGTATAGCTGGCAAAGACATTCTCCTCTTTAGTGGTGAATCCATTCACTTTGGTTGTGGTATGTTTGTCTGTGCAAAAGTTTTGCAGCTTCATGAGATTCCATTGACTGACTGCATGCTTAGTTTCCTTGGCTACTGGAGTTTTGTTCAGTAAGTCTTTTCCAGTCCTATATCATGCAAAGTGCTTCCTATTATTTCTTTGAGTTATTGAAAAAATTTCTTGTCTTTATATTGAGGCCTTTAATCCATTTGGACTTGAGTTTTCTTCATGGCAAAATGAGTGGGTCTAATTTCATTTTTGTACATATCATCATCCAATTTGTCCAACACCAGTTGTTGAAGATGCTGTCTTTTCTTCAGTCTATATTATTGGCACCTTTGTCAAAGATCAGGCAGCTGTAGTTGCTTGCCCTAAAGTCTGGGTCTTAAAATTTGTTCCATTGATCTATGTTTCATTTTTATTCCAGTACTATGTTGTTTTTTGTCACTATGGCTTTATAATATAGCTTTAGAGCAGGTATGGTGGTACCACCAGAAGTGCTTCTTTTACTGAGGTATATTTGGATATCTTAGGCCTTTTGTCATTCCATATGAATTTTGATATCATTTTTTTCAGTCTCTGTGAAGAATGATGCTATTATTTTATTGGTATTTATTAACCCTCTACATTGGTTTTGGTAGAATTGCCATTTTCACAATCTTAATTCTACCTATTCAGAAGCACGTGAGGCACATCCACCTTATCAAGCCCTGCTCTACTTTTTTTTTTTTTTTTGAGTGCGTTTATATTTTCATTATAGGTGTCTTTCACATTCTTGGTTATTGTTATTCTAAAGGATTTCATTTTTTGCTATTGAAAATGGTACAGCATCACTAATTTATTTCTATGAGTATTTGTCCTTTTCATACAGAAATAATACTGATTTTTGTGCATTAATTTTGTTTTGTTTAGTGTCAGTTAACTGAAGGAATGTATCAACTTTAGAAGTTTGGGGATGGAGACTTTTTGGTCACTTATATAAAACATCATGTTATCTGCAAATAGGGCTAACTTGACTTCTTCCCTTCCAATTTGAATCCATTTTTATAACTTTCTCCTTTCTTATTGCTTGGGCAAGTAATTCCAGTACTATGTTGAAGAGCAGAGGTGAGAGGGGACAGCCCTGTGTTCTTCCTGATCTCAGTGGGAAGTCCTTGAGTTTTTCCCCATTAAGTATTATTTGAGCTTTAGGAGCTTTTTATATGGCCTTTGTTGTGTTGAGATATAAAACCTCCATGCCTATTCTTTCCAGTGTTGTGATGAAGAAGTGGTGTTGTATTTTGTCAAAAGCCTTCCCTGCATCAATCAAGGTGTTCATATGATTTTTATGGTTCAGTTTATTTATGTGGCATATTATGTTGACTGATTTCTGTATGTTTAGCCAGCCTTACATCCCTGGCATGAAGCCTACCTTATCAAAGTTGATAAGGCTTTTGATGCATTATTAAGTTATTCAAATCTAGCAATTTTACAATTTCTATTTTGATTTCTTCCATGATCCATTCATTGTTTAAAAGTGTATTGTTTTGTCTCTAGGACTTGGTGGAATTCTTCCTGCATCTCTTGCTGTTGATTCCTTGCTTAAACGCATTGTGATCTGTCATGATGCAGGAAGTTACTTCAATTTTCCTGACTATGAAAGCATGCTTCATAGCATAAATTATGGTCAAGTTTGTGAAGGTTCCATGGTCTGCTGAGAAGAATGTGTATTCTGTACGGTTGGGTGGATAGTTCTGTAGGTGTCTGTTAGGTCTAGTTGATCTATGATGCTGTTGAGATATATTTAGTTCACTGTTGATATTCTCCTTGGATGATCTCTTGGTAATAGTGGAGTATTGGTCTCTGACTATGATGGTGTTAGTGTTTATTTCTCTTTTCTTGTCATGTAGATTTTGTTTGATAAACTGTGGTGTATATATATATATATATATATATATATATATATATATATATATATATATATATATATATGATTGTGATGTGCTCCTGTTGGATCATTCTCTTGATGAGTAAGAAATGGCCTTCTTTGTACTCTTGGATTACTTTTATTTAGATGTTTACTTCTCAGATATTAATATAGCAACACCTGCTTCTTGTTTATTTATTCGTGTAGTTGGAATATTCAAGATTTTACCCTAAGGTAGTGTCTATATTTAGTGGTGATGTGGGTTTCTTGGACAGAAGATAGAAAGGTTCAGTTTGTTTTTTAATACATCCTGATAACCTGTGTCTTTTTGGGGTGAGTTAAGAGCACTACTATTTAAGGTAATTGCTGTGAGCTTTGAATTAATCCCTGCCATGGCAAGGAGTTTTGTGGGGCTCGGTGCTTCCTTGTGTTATGTGCTGTTTTGAGAATGTTTTATTTTGGCTATTGTGATTTTCTTTTTGCTGGCCTCTGAGATTTTTATTTAAATTAGTTTTCTATTCACCAAATACATGCAGTTTGGTACCATTGTTAGGCTCATCCATGACCTACTCCCTCCCTATTGGCCCCTCCTTGTTGAGGTATATGGGTCATGCCTTGTGGAGTTAGCCCACAGTTATGATATGATAAATGTCTCTGCATATCCTGACCCAACATTTGTCTCTAACATTCTATCCGCCCCCTCTTTTGAAAAATTTCCCTGAGCCATGGTGGCTTAATTTTTGGTCTGCTTCAGTGATGAGGTGTTGGGGGCCTCTGAGGCTCTGGCTCACTGATTTGGTAGGAGTTGATTTTTCTCTGTGTTGGTCTGCTTCACCCTTGTGCTACTATCCGGTTATCAGGAAAACAGCACCCTTGCTTGTTTCACTAATTTTCCTTAGTTTCAGCCAGAGCCATTTTGGGGTATGATGGGGTGGGTCTCTCCTTAGGATCTGCATCTATCTGAAAAGGAGTATCAGATTCGCCAATGGAGAGTAAGTTAGCACCAAGACAAATGAGATAACCCTTACTTTTTTTTAGAGGGTTTAATAAGTGTAGGCCCTCTTGTACCCCATGATTGATGGTAGCTTTATATTGGAGAGTAGGCTTATGTTTGGATATGGTTCTGACTTGTTTCCCAGCTCCAGCTGTGGTTCCCATACCACTGAGGGTATCAGTTAGCCAAATCAATAGCAGTTGGTTCCCCACCAATGCTGTGTGCCACTATTGCACTTGTGTGGGCATCACAACCGGTTATTTGTGGCTAAGTAGGTTAGACCATGAGTTGCTTGGAGAGATATTGGTTATTTCCCCCAGTTGCTCATTACCACCTTCTGGCACTAGACTCGCTGGCTGGGGACTGACTATCTCCTGGCTTCCAGCCATGCTGTTCAATTTTATGAGTCGCTGCTTATGGTGTCTTCAGAAATAGGTTCTTACCACTAACCTTTGGTGGGTCATCTAGTACTATGACAGAAATCTGTGACTCTTTTAATAAACCTTGTAGGTTTCTCTGATCAAAAGCTCATTGTGTATAATACTGTGAGTCACAGGTCAGTGCCCAGTAAGAAAATGAGGAAGAATATAACTAATATACAAGAGGTAAGGTGGATAGAGAGAGAAGAGAGAGAGGGAAGGAGAGAGAGAGAGAGAGAGAGAGAGAGAGATAGGAAGAGGGCGGGAGGGAAGATGTAGAAGATTTAGGTTAGATTGATCCTACCTGCTCCAGTGTCTTGTGGTTCAGGTGTTTCCTGTAAGGGCCTGGTGAAGGTTCAGCCATTTTGTCTACCTTTTAGGAAGTAGAATTTTATGGTACCATTGCCATTTGGGTCTATATTACTGCTTCCCATCCCTTCTATGCCCTCACCTCCCTCCCTGTCCATCCTAGTGTCTAGTCCATGAGGCGATTGCTGGGTATGTAAGGTATCTTGGGTAGATTCAGGTTAGGTGATGTAGATGAGTGAGTCTGTGTGGCTTTTTTTTTGTGATTGGGTAAGTTCACTGAGAATGATCTGTTCCTGGTTCACCCATTTTTCCTCAAATTTCATTGTGTCATTTTTTTCTTACTGGTGTGTAGAATTCCATTGTGTAGGTACACCACATCTTAGCTATTCATTCTTCTAGTGATGGACATCTGGGTTGATTCCAGCTCTTAGCTCTTATGAATTGAGCTGCTACAAACATGGTTGAGCAAATCTCTCTGGCTTGTGGTTTGAAGGTTTTAGTGTAGATGTCCAGTAAGGGAATAACAGGGTCTGTTGGTATCTCTATAGTCAGCTTTTTCAGGTGTCTCCATATTGCTTTCCAAAGGGTTTTGATTGTCCTGTGTGGAATATTCCCTCATGTATTCTCTGTAGTTTTGGCTTTCTGTTCATATAGTCGTAGAGTTGACTTTTTTTCATGGAATATTTTTCTTTCAGCATCTATCCTGAGGGATACTTTTGCTGGGGAGGGTATCTTTGTTTTGAAGCCATAGTTTTTCAGACTCTTAAGTGTTCCATTCCAGGCCCTTCTACCTTTCAGGGATTCCATTCAGAAATCTCATGTTGTTCTATTGAGGTTTCCTTTGTATGTTGTAAATTGCTTTTCTCTCATTACTTTTAACACTCCCTTTGTTTTCATTGTTAAGAGTTTTAACGATGATGTATATTATAGACTTTGTACTTTGGTCCTACCTTCTTGGTGTTCTGTGGGCTTCTTGTGCCTGGATGCATGTCTGTTTTGTAAGATTCAGAAATTTTCATCAAAAACATTGTTGGGTATGTTTTGTATGCCTCTAGCCTGATATACCCATGTTCTGAATGTTTGGTTGTTTTAGGGTGTATCACAGTTCCCTCATGTTCTGTTCAGTTGGCATTAGAAGTTAGCAATTTTTTTTTTTTTTTTTTTTTTACCTCCCAATCAGTTTCTTCTATTTTATTTCCCAGGTCAGAGGTTCTGTCTTCCACACAAGTAACTGTGTTTGTTGGTCACTGGTTCTAGAGAAGTTTTAGTAAACTTTATTTGAATTTTTGTTTTCTGTTGTGTTATTTTTATGTTCATAACTCTTTTTTTATGTTCTAATAAGACTAAATTTATTCAATACCCTAGTAAAAGTTTTGATTATAAGTATCCAACAGTATAAAAAGTACAAAAACAGATCTGTAGGTCTCTAATATATTAATACAAAGTGCATGACTATGTAGAGCACGTCCTACAGGCAGGGAGGTGGAGGGGAGAAGGCTGGTTGAGAACTAGTAATAAATAAATAAATACAGAAGTAGAGATGATCCATCATAGCATATTCTACCACTGATGCTGCAGCCAAAATGTACAAAAAAATCCCATTTCAAATTAACGCAGGAGGATGATGACTGAACTCTTGTGCTCCATCCTCCAGGGCTATGGGCAAACCGACTGACACGTGCACATACATGGTGGCTTCAACTAGGTAGGCTGTTTCTTAGAAGAAATATAAATGTTTAGACTAAGAACTAGAAAACAATAGGATGCCCATAGAAAGTGGCTCACTCCTTACACAATTTCAACTTTACAAATCCAGTTTTCAAAGTGAGCATGAGTCGTGGTTTCTTAAGGCGGGCACATGCTCCTCTCTCGTCATGACAAGTCTGAAGAGGCGCTATTGTACTTCCTGAACTTTTAAGAAAAGAGGTGATCAGAGAACTGTGGGTTGGGTTTGACTGAGCAGTGTCAGGTGAGGATTTAGACATGCAAGACGTCCACATTCAGTATCTCAGTGCTCAAAAAGCCCAACTCAAAGAAGCCAAACATAACGCAAGTGACCACCTCTTTCTTCTAATCCACCTTAAATAGATGAGGAAAAAAAAAAAAACCCAAAACCATAATAGGTCAAACAGCTTAATAAGTCAACTAACTATTCTATAGATAAAACCTCCTCAAAGGTCAACTGAGGTAATCCAGAGCTAAAACTGAATTGTGTGGCTTTCAATGATGTCCCCAGATAGTTCTGTAACACCATCGTCAACTATTTACACACTGCAAGCCCTCTAAGAAGCTGTCCCGAGAACCACGCACCTGTGTTCCTCTGCCAACCCAAATTAAGAAGTCAGTCCATTTTGCTAGTTTAGCATTTCTAACCGAGCATGTTCTCTACGTGTGGTGACGCTTTGGTACTATCTGCCTATATTGTTCATCGTACAGGCTCACCTCCTCCTCAGAAGGAGCTCTGGTTCACATAAGGTCTTTTATAAATGTGACGATGAAGCGGGGTGACTCAGGATGCATGCAGTTAAGCTACCTGTGTCTTTAGAAATTACATTCCCCTTCAAGTTCTTTGTACCAGAAAAGCTCATTCTGTCCTGCTTAATAATCAGTAGTACAGGATTGAATAACCAGAACCTTGGCAAGACCTTAGTACTTTAAAACTATTAACTACCTCTAGGGGTAGGTCATGCTACTGTTAGGACAAATGATCCATCTGAGGAAAAAGTGTAGCCAGCCATCCCCAACCACTGCCTCTCCAAACAGGAGGACTAAACTACATGTGGTTATCATACACAACAAATCCCACACCTTTGTCCCCTGGATCCCCTAAGTCCAGTCACTAGAAGGGGACTGGTAAAAAGACTTAAAGAGCACTTTACAACAGCATTCGGCTTTCCTATGAAATAGTCAGCATCTTAAATATCATGTACACTTCTTTTTCATTGCAGTAAGTTAGACACTGGCTTCAGAGTTTTTGGGACTGGGGAAGGGGCACAACCCATTCAAATTTATTCTAGAAAATGTCTTTTGGCAGAATAGCAGGTATCCAAGTGAAAAATAGAAGGGTCAGTTTGTTGCTTTGTGGTCCTTTCAAAAATTTAAGTTGCTTTCCGTTCCTGCAGGACCTCAGTCTCCTGAGTGGAGAGGGGCAGAGGCGCTGATCCCACAACATATTTTCTGCCTCTTCCAGTATGTAAGGTCTGTTAGAGCTGGAAGCCATCTCTGTGTCTGAGCCATCGTCTGACTGGTTACTGTAACATGGACACTGGGCCGGTGAGGCACTGGAGGTGGTACTGTGGGCATCAGAATTGTGACGTTTAAATTTCTTCTGCAGTCTACTGATCGGGTTACTTTTGATCCTGTTTCCAGATAAACTTTTCACTTTCTTTGGTTTCAGTGTTGTCTTTAGGCTGGGTCCTGCCCTTGCATCTACCACATGATTCCAGTTTTTTTTGACCCTGCTGACAACTTCTTCCATCTTTTCACAAGCAGCACACAGGCATTGCAGATGTCTCCTGAGCCAGTCTCGTGCAACCCAAAACAGCTCTGGAAGTCCTTTTCATAACGCTTGCTGTCAGTGAAACGAGAACTGGAGGACTTGGCTCTGCAAATACAACAGCCCTCTATACTTCGGTACATCTTTGGCTTGTGAAAACCAAACATCTTTTCATCTGGGCAATAGTCTTCCAAGAGCACGCTGGTCCACGCGCAGTGCCATCGCCACTCTGCGGGCTCCGCCGGGCCGACCCCCGCGAGCACTCAGTCTGCCTCAGCCTGGTCCAGGAAGATTGTCTCCTGCACTTCTGCAGTTGCTACCGCGGGCCGGGAAGGTGTAGATTCCGCTTTCCTTCTGCGCACTGGTCATATCTCTTTTTCATTTTTTCATTTTTTTTTTTTTTTTTAGGCATGGTCTTGCTGTTGCTCAGGCTGACCTGGAATTCACTGTGTAGTCTCAGGGTGACCTTGAACTCTTGGTGATGCTCCTACCTCTGCCTCCAGAGTTATCAAAGGCATGCACCACCACGCTCAGCTTTCATCTCTTTTTTTGAGATATGATTTCAATTCATAATCTGATTTTCTTGATGCGTCCTGTAATTCATTGTTGCATTTGATCAAGACTTCATTAAGCTTAATAAACTGGTTGTTAAGATCTTCCAATTCTCGACTTACCTTCAAATTATTCATATCTGTTTTGAGTATTCTAATGTTTTCTACAACCAAGTTAAGCCTACTGCCAAAGGCTAAAGACTCTGGGTGACAATTTTGTTCACTTTCATTGATACAATTGTTGGTTCTTTGGTAGTTTGCATCAAGTTCAGTGATTCCTTATCAAGGTCTCATTGGTTGTTGTGTTTTATTTTGAGAATAAATTTCTGATGACTTCTCTATGATTTCATTGCATGCTTCTGTAGTAAGACTAGGCATCCTTGGTGATCTCTCACTTTTCTGACCTTCCTTGACTTTTTGCATTGTTGCCTACCTATTTTAGGAAGACTGTTTTACTGAGGAAGAAGCAAGTTTTTGTCTTTTGGCCCATTTACCTTCTGACTCAGGTGAACAGGGATGTGGGTACCAAGGGGTGAGTCAAGACACCAGAGCAAAAGGCCTGACTCCACATCTCACACAGGGGCCAGAGGAATAGGAGGAACAAGGGAAAATGAAACTGGCCTATGTGTGCTGTGTACGCCAGGACACGGAAAAGTGTAGGCAACACAGACTTGGGAGGTAGAAGGAGACCAGATAGCAGGATCTGGCCTAATGAGTCCAGACCACCTAACCCACCAACACACTTTCCATGCAAGGAACACATTGTTTGCCAAAACCTCAATACTAGCTGCCATGTCTATCACAACTAGTATAAAAAAGCTCAGTTCCACACAAACTAACTATTATTTTAATGTGAGACAGGTAAGTATGAGCTTATTTACTTACAACATATTAAGTATGATTGAAATTAGTAAGGCAATCTAGGAAAACACATCTTTCCTGAGCTGGTACAATATACTGACATGGTTGTGCATACATAGAAACTCTGGTAGAAGTTATGTTATATCCCCAAATCAGCCTATCATGTTAAATAACTGAAAAAAAGATAATTTTTCTATTTTCTGTTATTGGTACGGGCACACGTTCTCATTCAGCAAGGACAACTAGAGAGTATTAGAGTGAGGCAAGGTAAAGGACACTCAGAACCTATGATGGGAGCAAGAGCATATTAAATATAGAATAAGACAAACTAAGTACTATGACCCATATTTTTACCTAACCCAGACAAAAATATTGTTTTTCTCAGGCCCATATATGAATCTCTTCACATTGAAATACGTATCTGAGACCACAATGTTCTTGGAAATCAGTTATTTGGGACAGTACAATGATCATATTGTTTTCATTGCAGCAGTGTGTAAGTACTGAATAAGATATTTTGTAAATGAAAATAATGTTTTCTTTGCCCCAAGATCAGTGTGTTTATGCATATTTTTTTCTGAATGTAACTGGTGTAGAATAGAATTCACTCATTTGTTTACAAGCATCACAATCACTGGTTGAAGGATCTGCACTTCTGTATTTACCTAGGTATACCTAAGTGCAAATACCTGTATACATACATGTGTACACATCCTCTATGGGGGCTGGGAAAGTCTACCATGGCAGCCACACCCATTATGTCTGAAAATGTCACTATTATGTGGAGACAAACTTCATGAGCAGAGGGGCATTGTGTAAAATTTGATTTGATCACCTAATGTGCAAAAATTAGTTTAAGCTGTCACTGTCCCTACAAGACATATCCAACAGGTTGATTCTCAGCCTCGTGATATTAGGTGGACCTCTAAGGTATAGGGGTTATACAGTTTCTAATAATATATTTTTTCTGTTTTGTAACCATTCAAGACATGGCAGAGAAAATACACTTACTGAATAGTAAAGACCACTTCAACATTATTTTAATTTTTGAGTCATGAACACTAGGGAATGGATTCCAAACTTTTTGTTGGGAAGCTAGGAATTTGCAGCATTTGAAACTCAGATCCACTCACAAGAAAATAATGAGTGTTTTTTTTAATCAAATTTTCCTCTTTTGTACATGCATTGATAAGCCAACAAATGGCCTTTCTTGTATGCATCTTTTTTCACTACTAGAAAAAAGATTTTGTGTTCCATATTAGATTTCCTGCACATATGATCCCCAACTTATGGATGCCCTTTCCATGTGGCCTTGTTGAGGGAGGTTAGTTGTGCATACTGGGTGGAAACAGAGGAAAACAATGTTCATCAGCATATACTCTAGTATTTGAAAACATTCCTTTCATTTTGAAAGATTCTAAGGGACATCTCTACTGACTTTTCTTCCATAAAATACAGCAACAGGGGTCGAACTCAGCAAAGAAATGATGGCAGAATACCACAAGCTGACAAAGAGTTATGGCATTCCCAATCAAAATATTCTAGATGTCACCAAGACAGGTAAAGTCACTGTCATGTTTTCTTTGTTAAAAATAACCATGTTTGGGAGCAATTCACTGTGGTTTGTCATTCCCAATGAAACCCAAAATGCAACAGCCTAATTCTTTAAGAGTACTAAGTAAAAACAATTAACTTCATTTTCTCCACTTCATTGTATTTCTCAGACTCCTGTCCTCCATGAAGACCACCATTTAGTGAGTACATAAAATTAATTTAAAAGCTGTATACATAAAAATTGGAGTGGCTAATGCTAACTTAATAATTCACAAAATATTAATACTTGCAAAAGGAAAATGCTATGAGAGAGTACAGTGTAGATCTTGTAAACAATAATAAAATTGATGTAAGATAGATGCCAGGTGGGTGTAACTTGCAGAAGAAGTTAAGGGACTTGGTAAGTGAATGTGTTTTTAAAATATTTTCATAATTTTTGGTAACTGAATGCATTTTGAAAACTGTTTTTAAGTTTCTAGGATTTTTTTTTTTTTTTGCCAATGGCCTTCTTTCCATTGAAAAGTAACTCCTATTTTTCAATGAAGTTCCACATCTCTATGGGTGGCTCCCAGGTACCTGTAACTTTCCTGGAGCTTTCTTCCTTAAACCTTAAAGTATACACAAAACTCTACAATTCTATGCTCAATACCATAATAATCACAACTAGAAAATCTTTGGAGATATGCAAATGTAACTTGTATATAGGTAGCCTCAGATGGCCTCTTGTGGTATAAGGTTTTGTTATCATAATTTTATTCATCTTTGCTGTAAAAATCTTATATTATTTCATTTCTTCTCTTGAAAAAATCATGTACTGAACCTTGTCACTTATATTCCACTATTATTTAACATTTCTAGGCGACCTCAAGATGAGGAATACATCAACAAATCTTTCATGATGGACCAAGAATCATAAAGACTCCATTCTCAATTGTACTTTCCTTTTTCAGCTGATATCATGATCTCTTTGCTTGGTATCTCTTCCCTTTCCCATGCCCTTTCTCATTCATCTACCGTTCTCTGTGATTAAATGAATAGATTTCCTGTACTCATAGAAGCATTCTCAATAAACATAGCCCTGATCAGATGCATTACTTGAATTTGCAGCTATCCTTGTACCTCGTTTCATGAGTGTAATGCAGTTTGACAACATGAATCAGAGAAAAATGTTTAAGTGTGGGAGAAACAAATTGCCTTGGCATTAAAGTTTGAAGCAGCAGAAAGTACAAATTTTGGGGTGTATCACAATATCTACCTTGCGTCATATTTTGTTCCTATGACAACTAAACGTGATGGCTATTGGAGAAGAAAGATTTGAAAAATTAGCAAGTGGGTGTTCAAGAGTATCTTTTAAATAACCAGCAAAGTTAAGTTGATTTGCATCCAAACATTGATAGGCTAGCCTGGCATTTGCCCCAGAACTTTAGAAAAGCTGGTTGAATACACCATGAGAAATGACGGCCCATCTACTGCCCACTCCAGGGCACAGAAATCCACATTGCATTCACTATACAATACAATTTTTCAAGATTTTTAAAAACTTTTAATATCACATTGAGTGAAATTTCTAAGTGCACATGGCATAAAGAAGGAAAAATAAAATGTAAATTATGAAATTTTGAAAACTATATGCTCATATTAAAATGAAAAAAATCTAACAATAAATAACGAATGGATTAAGGAAAGCTTTAAGTTGGGAACAAAAATGATTCCCTTAATGAAGTGATAATTACAGCTTCCACAAACATGTAAAAATTAGTTACAAAAAATTACATGTCACATATTTTGAAAGGCTGATTCAGAAAACTGAATGCTACAGTAAATAAACTAAACAAAAAATAAAATTTTGTCTTATGATCTGCAAAATGAGAGGACATTGATAACATAATTAGGAGATGTTTAAATATAAAGATGAGTGTAGAAATGGAGGAAAGGGATATAACTGACATCACAAAACCTTTTTAATTATTGATATATACAGATAAATGTAAAATTATAGTCTATGACATAAGTATTGAGTATATATTACTGATATATGCAAATCTCTGGGCACTGATAAAAGACCAAGTATAAGCAAGAGTAGCAATGAGACATAATGAGGAACAAAGGTAACAGCGTGACCATCAAGCGGAGTAGTAGCCCTCCTGGAGTAATTACTTTAGTAGTCCCTGAACACATGGGTACAAACAGCCCTCATTGTAAACAGCCACTGGAGTCTTTGTGCAGAAAGTATAAGGATGACCATCTTTGAGAAACAGACTTTGTTGACTATGAACAATAATAGTATGAATTACACTTTGTGAGAAATAGGCTTCTGAGGCTATAATCAGAAAGGTTGGGAATGAGCTTTATTAAGAAAACAGCTTAGCAGTTTCAGACCAGAAAGTGTAAAAATAGGCATTTAAGAAATAAACATAATAGACTCTGCGACAACTGTAGGAATTGCCCTCATTGAGAAATGAACTTAGCGGACACTGACCACCAATCATAGGAGTGACACTTATTAGAGAACAGCCTTTGTAGCATCTGACCAGACAGTGTCAAACTTAGTAATAAATATCATTCGTAGAACCAGAAAGTGAATGATTGGCACTCATTTAAAAACTAGTGTTTATAATCTACAAATGTAATTGTGCTGAAGATTTCGCCTCAGGAGACAGTGACCAGCAATGGGACAATTGTCTTCAACACGTATAGCATTTGTCAACTCATACCATCCTGTGTAGCAATGGGCCTCATGGAGGAATACCGTAGGTGACTTGGACCTCCAAGTATAGAAATCACATGTGTTGTGAAATAGCCATAGAAATCTCTGACCAGTGAGTGCTGGCATGGCCTGCATTGTTAGTTGCCTTTGTGAATACAGAACAGAATGTGTAGAATAGCCTTTATTGAGAAATAGTATTACCTGACTATTATCAACAATGAAACAGGTTACCCTGTTTGTGTAATGGATTCAATAGACTAGGAAATTTTGGAAAATTAGGAAAGGGTCGTATTTTTTTTTTGGCATAAATTTGCTGTTTACATATCTTAAAATCTAGAAGAGACACATGTCACCAAAGTAATTTGAGTGCAAAGTGCAGAAAGAAAAAAAGCTGATTCTTCCTAGTAGAGAAAGGTTATTTCAACTACAGCATTAAAGAATGAGTATACCTTCCTCTAGTTACATGGAGGGGATGAAATATTCTGAGGAAAAAGAACAACAAGGATGAATATCAAAAGCTGGGTCATGGACATCTTGTCTCAATTTAACACTATCAACACAAATACATCTAAAGTCCTCAGTACCTGTTACAGTTTCAAGGTGCAATGGGAAGATGTTTTTGAACACTGAGTCTGCAGATGGTGGTGAGGTTTGGGGAAGTTATGGCACCTTTAGAGCTTTGTTGGAGGAAGTAAGTCGTTGGGGGCGGGGGTCAGCCTTGTGGTATGATACTCGGGCTTCACTTACTATGCATGCGTTCCTGGTACTTAATGCAATGAGATGTGACAAGTTTGCGCTGCCATGACTTCCCTGCAAACATAGCCTGATGCACTGGAGCTGGAAATTTAAATAGTTTGGTGTGGTGGTGCACACCTTTAATCCCAGCACTTGGGAGGCAGAGGTAGGAGGATCGCCATGAACTCAAGGCCACCCTGAGACTATATAGTGAATTCCAGGTCATCCTGAGGTAGAGTGAAACCCTACCTAGAAAAACCAAATAATAATAATAATAATAATAATAATAATAATAATAATAATAATAATAATTTAAGGGCTGGAGAGATGGCCAAGCAGTTTTTAAAAGTACATGAAAGACTTTGACCAGCAAACATTGGAATTACTCATATAGAGATATTACCTTTGTATATGTTGACTGGGAGGTGTATGAATTGGTCTCATTGAAAAATAGCCTTTATTTTCTCTGACCAACGAGTGCACAAATGACCCTCACTAATATATGACCTCAATAGTCTCTGAGTAGCAAGTGCAGGTATAGCCCTTATTGAGAAATTACCATAGCAGTTATTGATCAACAAGTGTATTAATCACCCTCATTCAGAAATATCATTCATAAACAAGCATGGGCAAGAATCCCTCATTCAAATAGAGGCTTGATAAAATTGGACCAGCAAAGGTAGGAATGTTTGTCATTGTGCAGATACTTTAATATACTCAAACAGCAAGTGTAGTAATAGCCCTCATTGAGAAATTGCTTTCATAGCCTGAAAAGATTGTGTGTGACTCACTATCATTGAAAAATACTCAACTATGGGACTGGAGAGATTGCTTAGTGGTTAAGGCACTTTCCTGCAAAGCGAAAGGACCCAGGTTCAGTTCCCCAGGACTTATGTCTGTCAGATGCATAAAGTGGCACATGAGTCTGGAGTTCTTTTGCAGTGACTGGAAGCCCTGGCATACCCATGTTCATTCTTTCTCTCTCCCTCCTCCCTCTTAAATAAATAAACAATAAAATAAAATAAGAAAAACACTCAACTATGAACAAGGATCTGAAATGACCTCTGTTTAAACATAGACTTCACAGATGCTTAAAAGCAAATGTAGGAATAGACCTCTTTAAAAGGGTCTTAGCTGACTTGGAAGAAAATGTAGAAATTTTCTTTTTGGACAACTGGACTTAGTAGACTCTGATGAGCAACTATAAATGCCTTCATGGAGATATGTTATTACTAGTCACTTCCCAGCAATGTTGGAACTGTCCTCATTAATAAGTAGTTTAGAGGGTGGATATATGGCTCACCAGTTAAGATACTGGGCTGCAAAGCCTAACATGTCAGGTTCAATTACAAAATATGCAGTTAAATACAGATTCACCAAATATTGCACGTGTCTGGAGCTCATTTGTAGTAGCTGAAGGCATGGCATGACAATTCTGTCCATCTTACCTTGCTCCCTCTGCTAATGTGTAAATAAATGAATATTAAAAACCAGCTTATGTAGTCTTGGACCAGAGAGTTTCAAAGTGCCCTCACTGAGGAATTCACTGAGTTTCAGACCAGAGAGGCAATGCATGGCCCTCACTGAGAAATATACAAAGCAAATTCTGACAAGTCTGGGAATCATCCTCATTAAAATATAGCCTAAGTAGACTCTCATCAGCAGGGCCATAAACTACAATCATTGATGAAAACCACTCTATCCTTGGACCAGTAAGTGTAGAGTTGTCCCTCATAAATGACATTTTTAAACTCTGAACAGCAAGTGTAAGAATTGATCTCCCTGAGGAATTACCTTAGTACACTCCTACCAGCAAGTTTAAGGATTGATTTCCTTGAGGAATAGCCTTTGTTATTTCTGACCAGAAGTGTGAGAATGACCCTCATTTAGGTATTGCCTTATTCCACTCTGATGAGCAGTTTTATAAGTTGCCTTCATTGAGAAATACACAGAGTAGTCTTTGACCACAAGTGGAATAATCACTCTCAGAAAATAGCATCAAAATAAGACCAACAAGTGGAGGAATAGCCCCTATTGAGCAATAACTTTAGTAGTATCTGTACATAATAGGTAGTAATTTCCTCAAGGAAAAATACTTTAGAATACACTGACCAGCAAGTGTTGGAATCTGTTATAGGCAAATACTGGCAAGTGATCATTGAACAATTATCTTTCTTTTTTTTTTTTTTTTTGCTTTTTTGATTCGTTTATTTTTTTTTAAATTAATTTATTAGTTTTCTTTTCAGTAAATACAGGCAGTTTGGTACCATTATTTAGGCTCATCTGTGATCTACCCCCTCCCATTAGACCCTCCTTGTTATTGAAAATGGGTCGTGCATTGTGGAGTTAGCCCCCAGTTATTAGTATGATAAATGTCTCTGAAAATCATGACCCAACATGTAACTCTGACATTCTTTCTGCCCCCTCTTCCGCAAGATTTCCCTGAGCCATGTTGTGTTCATTTTTGGTCTGCTTCACTGCTGAGGTGTTGGGGGCCTCTGAGACTCTGGCTCTCTGATTTGGTAGGAGTTGATTTGTCTCTGCATTGATCTCCTTCCCCTTTGTGCTGGTATCCAGTTCACAGGAAAACATCACCCTTGCTTATTTCACCAGTTGTCCTTAGTTTCAGTTGGGCCCCTTTTGAGGTATGTTGGGGCAGCTCTCTTCTTAGGATCTGCATCTATCTGGAAAAGAGAAGCAGATTCTCCAACGGAGAGTAAGTTATCACCCAGAAAATTGAGATAACACTTATTTTTTTGATAGACAGTTTGATAGGTGTAGGCCCTCTTATACCCTGTGATTGATGGTAGCTTGATATTGTAGAGTGGGCTTGTGTTTGGGTATGGTTCTGACTTGTTTCCCAGCTCCAGCTAAGGGTCTAGTTACACTGAGTGGATCAGTTAGCCAAATCAAGAGCAATTGATTCCTCACCATGGCTGTATACCACTATTGCACTTGTGTGGGTATCACATCCGGTTAATTGCTGCTACTTAGGTTAAACAATGTGTTGCTTGGACAGATCTTGGTCACTTCCCCAAGTCACCTATGTAGCGCCTTCTGGCACTAGACACGCTGACTGTCTGGGGACTGACTCTCTCCTGGCTTCCAGCCATGTCATTCCATTTTACGTGTCAGCTGCGTATGGAGTCTTCAGCAATAGGGTCTTACCACTGGCCTTTGGTGGGTCATCAATTACTCTGACAGAAGTCTGTCATTGTTTTGGGAAACCCTGTAGGTTTCTCTGATCAAAAGCTCATTGTGGATTGTAGGCCCAAGCTGGAAGTGGGGGTTACAGGTCAGTGTCCACTAAGAAATTGAGGGAAAATATAACTAATATACAAGAGTTTGAGAGGAGAGAGATAGAGGGGAGAGCGGGAGAGGGAGGGAAGGAAGATGTAGGAGATTTAGGTCAGTCTTGATCCTACCCTCTACACTGTCTTGTGGTTCAGGTGTTTCCTGTAAGGGACTAGTGAAGGTTCAGTCATTTGGTCTGTCTTTTAGGAAGTAGAATTTTATGGTACCATTGCCATTTGGGTCCGGATTACTGTTTTCCACCCTTTGATTCCCTCCCCGCCCTCCCATCCATCTTATTGTCTAGTCCATGAGGTACTTGCTGGGTATGTAAGGCATCTTGGGCAAATTCAGGTTAGGTGTTGCAGATGAGTGAGACTATGTGTAGATTTTTTTTCTGTGATTGGGTAAGTTCCCTGAGAATGATCTGTTCCAGGTTCAACCATTTTTCCTCAAATTTCTTTATGTCGTTTTTTCTTACTGCTGTATAGAATTCCATTGAGTAGATATACGACATCTTTGTTATCCATTCTTCTAATGATGGACATCTGGGTTGATTCCAGCTTTTAGCTATTACGAATTGAGCTGCTACAAACATGGTTGAGCAAAACTCTCTGGCTTTTGGTTTGAAGGTTTTAGGGTACATGCCCAGTAATGGTATAACTGGGTCTGTTGGTATTTCTATAGTCAGCTTTTTCAGGAGTCTCCATATTGCTTTCCAAAGTGGTTGTACCATCCTGCATTCCCACCAACAGTGCATGAGTGTCCCTGCTTCTCCACATCCTCGCCAGCATTTATTTTCATTTGACCTTTTGATGTTGGCTATCCTTATTGGGGTAAGGTGGAATCTCATAGTTGTTTTAATTTGCATTTATCTGATGATTAGGGATGATGAACATTTTCTTAGGTGTGTGTTTGCCATTTGTATCTCTTCCTCTGTGAATTGCCTGTTTAACTCTGTGCCCCATTTTGTGAGTGGGGTATTTGTCTTCTTATTGTTTAGACTTTTGAGTTCTTTGTAAATTCTAGAGAGAAGGCCTCTATCAGTTGGATAACCTGCAAATATTTTCTCTCACTCTGTGGGTATTCTATTGGCTTTGTTTATTATATGCTTATCTGTAAAGAAACTCTTCAGCTTCATATGATCCCAATGGTTGAGTGACTGTTTAAGTACTTGAGCCACTGGGGTTTTATTCAGGAAGTCTTTTTCCATTCCTATATCACGGAAAGTACTTCCTAAATTTTCTTCCCGTAGTTTTTGAGTTTCTGGTCTTATGTTGAGGTCTTTGATCCATTTGGATTTGAGTGTTGTGCATGGTGAAATGTGTGGATCAAGTTTTAGTTTCCTGCATGTGGTTATCCAGTTTGTCCAGCACCATTTGTTGAAGATGCTATCTTTTTTCCAGTCTATATTGTTTGGGCCTTTGTCGAATATCAAGTATCTATAGTTGCTTGGCCCAAAATACGGGTCCTCAAATCTATTCCATTGGTCTATACTCCTGTTTTTATGCCAGTACCATGCTGTTTTTATTACTATGGCTTTGTAGTATAACTTTATATCGGGTATGGTGATGCCACCAGAGGTATTTCTTTTGCTGAGGATATGTTTGGATATGCGAGGCCTTCTGCCTTTCCATATGAAATTTGAGATCATTTTTTCTATGTCTGTGAAGAACATTGTAGGGATTTTAACTGGAATTGCGTTAAATCTATATATTGCCTTTGGTAGGATTGTCATCTTCACAATGTTAATTCTGCCTATCCAGGAGCATGGGAGGTCTTTCCATCGTTTCAAGTCCTCCTCAATTTCTTTTTTGAGAGTTTTTATATTTTCGTTGTATAGATGTTTTACTTCCTTGGTTAACGTTATTCCAAGTTATTTTATTTTATTTTTTGCTATCTGAAATGGGACTATGTCCTTTATTTCTTTTTCTGTGTCTTTGTCATTTGCATACAGAAATGCTTCCGATTTTTGTGCATTGATTTTGTATCCTGCTACTTTGCTATAGGAGTTAATCACCTTCAGGAGTTTTGGGATGGAGTCTCTCGGGTCTCTTACATATACAATCATGTCATCAGCGAATAGAGCTAACTTAACTTCTTCCTTTCCAAATTGTATCCCTTTTATTTCCTTCTCCTGCCTTATTGTTTGGGCTAGGACTTCCAGAACTATATTGAAAAGCAGAGGTGAGAGAGGACATCCCTGTCTTGTTCCTGATCTCAATGGGATTTCCTCCAGTCTCTCTCCATTAAGAATTATTTGGGCCTTTGGAGCTTTGTATATTGCCTTTATTATATTAAGATGTGAACCGGCCATGCCAATTCTCTCCAATGTTTTGATCATGAAGTGATGTTGTATCTTGTCAAAGGTCTTTTCTGCAGCTATCAAAATGATCATGTGATTTTTATGTTTAAGCTTGTTTATGTGGTGTATTACATTGACAGATTTTTGTATGTTGAACCACCCTTGTGTTCCTGGGATAAATACCACTTGGTCAAGATGGATAATGCTTTTGATGTGTTGTTGGATTCGGTTTGTGAGAATTTTGTTGAGGATCTTTGTGTCTATGTTCATTAGTGAAATAGGCCAATAGTTTTCTTTTCTTGTGGCGTCTCTGCCTGGTTTTGGGATTAGGGTGATACTAGCTTCATAGAAGGAGTTGGGTAGTTTTCCCTGTTCTTCAATTGTGTGGCACAGTTTTAGGAAGATTGGTTTGAGTTCTTCCATGAAGGTTTGATAAAATTCGGCTGGGAATCCATCTGGTCCTGGACTCTTCTTTTTGGGAGGTTTTTTATTACTTTTTCAATATCCATGAGCGTGATGGGTTCATTGAGGTGGTTGATCTGCTCTGAGTTTAGCTTTGGTAGATGATATGCATCCAGGAATTTATCCATCTCCTCCACACTTTCCAGTTTTGTGGAGTAGAGGTTTTTGAAATAAGTCCTGATGATTCTGCCGATTTATCTGATGTCTGTTGTAATCTCTCCTTTTTCATTTTGAATTTTGTTAATTTGGAGTCTCTCCTTTTTTTGCTTGATCAAATTGGCCAGAGGTTTGTCAATCTTGTTTATTTTTTCAAAGAACCAGCTCTTTGTTTGTCAATTGCCTTAATTGTTTCCTTGGTTTCCAATTCATTAATTTCTGCTCTGATTTTAATTATTTCCTTCCTTCTGGAGCTCTTTGGGTTGGATTTTTCTTGTTTTTCCAATGCCTTTAGGTGGATGGTTAAGCTATTGATTTGGGATTTTTCTGTCTTTTTATGAAGGCATTGAGTGCTATGAATTTTCCCCTGAGGACTGCCTTCATTGTGTCCCACAAGTTTTGGTATGATGTGTTCTCATTGTCATTCAATTCCAGGAATTTTGCAATTTCATTTTTTATTTCATCCACTATCCATTTATTGTTTAAGAGTGTGCTATTCAGTTTCCATTTGCCGTTGGGGCTCTTGTTGGTTTTTTTGTTGTTGATTTCTAGGAATATAGCATTATGATCTGATATCATGCAGGGCATTATGTCGATTTTCCTAAATATGTGGAGGCAGTCTTTGTGACCCAGTATATGGTCTACTTTAGAGAATGTTCCATGGGCTTGTGAGAAGAATGTGTAGTCTGTGGATTTGGGGTGGAAAGTTCTGTAGATGTCTGTTAGGTCTAAGTGCTCTATGGTTTTGTTGAGCTCTCTTACTTCCCTGTTGAGCTTCTGTTTGGATGATCTGTCTATTACTGATAATGGTGTGTTAAAGTCCCCAGCTATGATGGTGTTGGTGGTTATTTCTGTTTTATTGTCAAGTAGGTTTTGTTTTATGAACTGCGGTGCCCCTGTGTTTGGTGCATACAGATTTATGATTGTAATATCCTCTTGATGGATTGTTCCCTTTACAAGTAGGAAGTAGCCTTCTTTGTCTTTTTTGATTGTTTTTGGTTTGAAGTCAACTTTATCTGATATTAATATAGCTACACCTGCTTGTTTCTTATTCCCATTTGCTTGGAATATTGTTTTCCACACTTTCACCCTGAGGAGGTTTCTGTCTTTAGTGGTAAGTTGGGTTTCTTGAAGGCAGCAGATTGAGGGGTCTAATTTTTTGATCCACCCTGTTAGCCTGTGTCTCTTGATGGGTGAATTAAGGCCATTAATGTTTAGGGTGATGACTGTGAGATTTGATTTGATCCCTGTCATGTTGTGGTGGTAGAGGTGTGTTGGCATTTCCATGGATTTTTTTTTTTTTTTTTGTATCTAATCTGGGTTTGATTGCTGTTATCTTCTTCTTGTAGGCATTTGTGTTTGGTTATTTGTTTCTTCTCTGTGTAGAATTTCCTGGAGTACTTTCTGTAGGTTTGGTTTTGTGTTCATATAATTGTAAAGCTGAGTTTTATCATGGAAAGTTTTCCTTTCACCATCTATTATAAGGGAGACTTTTGCTGGGTAGAGTATTTTAGGTTGAAAGCCATAGTTTCTTAGAGTGTGGAGAGTATCATTCCAGGCCCTTCTCACTTTTAGGGTTTCCATTGAAAAGTCTGAAGTAATTCTGATGGGGTTTCCTTTGAAAGTGGTGTGCTGTTTTTTCCTAGCTGCTTTTAGGATTTTTTCCTTGGTGTCAATGTTTAGAGTCTTAATGATAATATGCCTTGGGGAGTTTCTCCTTTGGTCTAGTCAGGAGTTCTGTTTGCTTCTTGAAGCTTGATGGGCCTTTCTTTTAAGAGACGGGGGAAGTTTTCTTCAATTATTGTGTTAAATTAGTTCTCCATGCCTTTGGTCTGAAATTCTTCTTCTGGTATTCCAATGATTCTGATATTAGTTTGTTTAAGTGGATCCCACAATTCTCTCATGTTCTGTTCACAGGAACTTTTGAACTTACTGAAATTTTTGGACTCTCGAACTGTTTATTCCATCCTGTCTTCCAGATCAGAATTTCTATCTTCCACTTCGCTGACTCTATTCTTGAGAGCCTCTAGTGAGTTTTGGACTTGTTCAATTAAGTTTGCATTTTCTACTACTTTCCTATGTATCACTTCCATCGCTTTGTCCAGCTCCCTTTTTGTCTCATTTTCTGATTTTCTTGATGATTCTTGGAAATCATCCCTGCATTTCTTTATGTTTTCATTTAGTGTGGCCAGCTGATTTTTAAGGTCCTCTTTTTTTTCATTCTCCCTCAACTCTCTTAGCTCTCTTTGAATTCCTTCCAGTGTCTTATCATATTGCTCTAGCTTAGTGATGGTAGCATCCATATGATTATCTATCCTTTGTAGCTTTCCTGTCAGATCTAGCAGTAGTTTGGTCAGGGTTGCATTGTTCATTGCTTCCACTTGATGTTCTGATCCTAAACACTCTTCTATGTTTTGGTTTGTTGTGATCCTTGTTGGACTGGGTGATCTGTCTGGATTTTCTTCCATTTTATTTTTCGTGTTATTTCTTTTGTGCTGTGGTCTACGCATGTCAGTGTATGGGCAGGTAGGTGGGTGGAGCAGCCTGGGATCTAGCTTAATGCAAATCCAAGGCAGCCTGGGGCAGTTGTAAGCAGCCTGGGTTTTTGCTCACTCTTGGCAAAGCCGCCTAACTATAGCCTGACAGGGGCACCAAAGTTGCCTGAATTCTCACCCAGTAATGCACCTAAGCTGCCTGCCTTTGAGCTTGAAAAGGGACTGAGGTAGCAAGCCTTGAAGGTGCCTAGATTCTGGCTGGGTACACTGGGGTCTGTAAACAGTCTGTGCTCTTCCGCCTCAGGGGAGTGGGGGATGGGTGGCGATGTACAGGTAGCGGATGGCACCTGCGCTGGCGCTAGTGACTCAGTGTGGACTTATGTGGCTCTTGCTGTGGGACTGGGCCCACTGCGCGTGCAATTGTAGTGCAGAGGCAGATGATGTGGGTACGGAATCAGGACACAGCAGAAACTGACCGGCGGCAAGTGATGTGAGAACAGCAGGGCGTGAGGGGAGGGGGGGGCAGCTAGGAGTGTGGGGCACTGTGGGATACCTTGGGGTGCTCTGGACTCGCAGGGGGGGAGGGGGCGGATCGTGCGGGAGGGTGGGGCGGGCGTGGGGTGGTCTCGCGGCACGCGGGGGTGGGGCGCAGGGGTCTTGGGCGCACGGGGGCGTGGGGCAGGCCTGGGTGCCCGGGATGCGGGAAGCCTTGGTTCACTTGGGCCGCGTCTGCCGTGTGTGGATAGGGAGCGTGGGGAGCGCTGGGAGGGAGGGGCACGCTGGGGGGTTGTGGGGGGTGCGGCAGGCGTGGGGTACGGGGGTTGAGGGGTGCACTGGGCAGCCGGGGCACGTGGGGCTTGGTGTGCACGCGGCGCCGGGCCGCTGGGCGCAGGGCCACATCCGATGTAGTTATTCGCGGCGGGCGGGGTGGCGGGGCGTGGATCGCGGGGGTGTGTGCTTCCCTCTTTTATCCCAATCTGTGCCCTCCCTCTTCAAAAAGTTCCTAATTTCCCTTGAATACTTGCCTTTTTTTCCCTCGTTGTTTGTAGTGCAGCTTGGCGGTCGTCGTCTTGACCGGAAGCTGAACAATTATCTTAATAAACTCTTCACTGAATGTCCGAGTAGAGCAATCATTGATAATTAGTTACTTGACAATAAGCAGCAATTGCTAAATTTGTGCTCTTTGAGAAAGTGTCTTCAAAGACTGTGACATACAAGTGTAAGAATGGCCCCCATTGAGAAAAAGCCTTAGCAGACTCCATTCAACATATATACAAATATCTGTCATTGAGAAATAACCTCTGAAATGTAACAATTTCACTACTTGATAGAATTTGTAGCCCCTGAGAAACAAGTGTGTGAATAGCCCTCATGGGGAAATGTTCATAGTACACTATGAAAAGCAAGTCTGCAATACTTCTCATTTAGAAATAGCCTTAGTATATTTGATGAGAATGTGTAGAATGGCCCACATTTAGATACAGAGTTAATTGACTATGACCAACAAGTATACAAATTGGACTCTGAGAAATCTTTAGAGACTCTGATAGGAAAGTGTAGGCACTGCCATTATTCATAACTAGTAGACTTTAAATGCAAGTGTGCTTATGGCAACCAGTGAGAAACAGTCTTAGTAGACATAAGCAGCAAGTGTAGGAGTAGTCTACATTCAAAAATAACTTCAGTAGACTAAGGAAAACACATGTATATATGAACACCATGGCCATAAGGGAGGAAAAAGCAAAAAACAAAAAAAACAAAAAAAACCCACACTTTTACTAAAAAGTGAGGTGTATAGGAAATTGAAATGGCAGTGGAGAAGTAGGAGAGATCCAGAACCCACACAGGCCAGCAGAAGCAGCTCCAACAGGTCTGTGGAACTGCAGCGGTGATGCGCCAGCCAGTCACCAGGCTCGGCTTGAGCCACAGAAAAAGCTAGGTGAGGGCCTTCTTCACTCACACCAGAATTCTCTGCGAACTCATGAAATGTGACAGGAGAACAGCAGTGAACAACAGAGGAGCATATCACAAGGTACAAGAACACATGGAACAGTGAGAGAACTAGAGCAGCATCTGCAGCCTCCCTCCCCCACTGCCAGTGCCCAGCTCTAGAGAACAAAGCAGTGGTCCAGGGAGCTGGCCATGCTTACCTGAACCAACAGTGGGACACAAGCAGTAGCAGCATCACTGAGACCAAAATCAGCACAAAAGGTAACTGGTATTACACCAGGCCAGTATCCACCCAATAAACCTAGTATATATGCCTGAATCAGAAGTGCTAATTGCACCTTCCATATCAGGATAAATTATATTTTTAATCTGATGGATGGTCAGAATTGCCATTCTTTTTAAAAATTTTTTATTTTTAATTTTTAATCTTTTTGTTTATTTATTCATTTGAAAGGAACAGACAGAGAGAGAGAGAGAATGGGCGCGCCAGGGGTTCCAGCCTCTGCAAACGAACTCCAGATGCGTGTGCCCCCTTGTGCATCTGACTAACATGGGTCCTGGGGAGTTGAGCCTCAAACCAGGGTCCTTAGGCTTCAAAAGCAAGCGCTTAACCACTAAGCCATCTCTCCAGCGCAGAATTGCCATTCTTAAATGAGCTGTATTTGGGCTTATTATTTGTTGCTTCTTGATTTAAGGTGACTTTATTTCCTCTTCTTTTATACATTAGGGAAGGGTATCACCTGGTCACAAGCTGACTTGGAAACCTCAACAGACCAGAAATCTTAACCTACTTGTTGCCAGGAATAAGGGAGTTGGGGAGACACCACACAGCCTAAGGGACAGACACAGTATCTGGTTGTCATAATAAATACTCTGGGATAAATACTCTGTGTTGTTTTCATTGAAAGTATATATTGTTTAGTTAAATTTTAAAAAGTATCTGTATTTGGTTCCACTCAGCTTACTTGAATACACTCATAGCAGGCAAACCCAACACCTACGGTCACTTTTGGAGATACTCTGAGAGTCTTGAGAGCCACACCTAGCGCCCTAAGCTGATACCCTGAAGATATATAAAATCAGAGTGATACATCTAATAATACACAGCTAACTAGAAAATCCAATCATTAAATATTCCAGGATGCAAAAATATATACATTATAACACAAGAAACACCAAAAATCAAGACAATATAATCCACCAAAAAGTATTAATGCATCAGAAATGACCTCCAGTGACAACGAATTAGAGGAAATGCCTGAGAAAGATTTCAAAGGAATGATTATAAATATGCTCAAAGAACTCAAAGAAGAATTCAAAGGAAGCAAAGAAGACACAGGATGTCGATTTAATGAAATAAAGAGGTCAATACTCGACATAAATAAGGAAATAGAAATAATAAAGAAAAACCAGTTAGAATTACTAGCAATAAAGAACACAGTTAATGAAATAAAAGACTCTATAGAAAATCTCACCAGTAGGATGGATGAGGGAGAGGACAGAATATCTAAGCTAAAAGACCAGGTGGCAGATCTAATACAGTCCAACAAAGAGAAAGACAAACTTATAGAAAGGTATGAGTGGGAATTTGAAGATATTGAGGACACTATGAAAAGATCAAACATAAGAATTCAGGGCACAGTAGAAGGAGAAGAATTTCATTCCAAAGGCATAGTAGGCATCTTAAACAAAATCATAGAAGAAAACTTCCCCCAAATTGGGAAAGAGGGGCCAATGTAGATACAGGAATCCTTTAGAACCCCAGCCACACAAAACCTGGAAAGAACCTCTCCTCACCATATTTTAATCAAACTACCAAACATACCAACCAATGAAAAAAATTTTGAAAGCTAGAAGGGCTTGGAGTGATGTATTATGTGTTCTGGAAGATAACAACTGTCAACCAAGGTGACTTTACCTGCAACGCTATCCATTCAAATAGATGGAGAAATAAGGACATTCCATGACAAAAGCAGGTTAAAGGAGTATTTGAAGACAAAACCAGCTCTACAGAAAATACTTGAAAGAATCCACTAGCTGAAGAAAAAGAAAAGCACACATATAAGGTACCAGAAAAAACAAACAATACTCAAATACTAGCTAACATAAGCGAGCAAAGGCAAAACCAGAACTACCAAAAAAGGTAAAATTTAATACACACCTTTCAATAATATCTGTTAATATCAATGGCCTCATTGCCCCAACTAAAAGACATAGGTTTGCAGACTGGGTTAAAAAGCAGGATCCTTCAATTTGCTGCCTCCAAGAAACCCACCTTTCTGCAAAGAATGGACACTATCTTCAGGTGAAAGGTTGGAAAACGGTGTTTCAAGCAAATGGGCCTCGAAAACAAGCACGGGTTGCTATCCTAAGATCTGATAAGGTAGAGTTCAGTCCAACATTAGTTAAGAAAGATAAGGAAGGACACTTTATATTGATTAAAGGCACACTCCAACAGGAGAACATTACAATCCTAAACATATATGTACCAAAGCTGGGAGCTAAATACATCTCTGTTCTTTGTAAAGTAAATTGACCTCAGATGTTTCTTCATTGTAACAACTAGAGACAATCCCTGTAGGGGAATTGCACTTTGGCTGATCTTTCCACACCTCCCTTTGTTCCTCTTTCTTATCTCCATCCCATTCCCTCCCTTCCTCTTTTCTTCCATCATCTCTTCTACCTTCCTTATTATTATCATATTATCAATTTCACAAATTTACATGCATCAATAGTAAATGCACTTAAGCTCCAGGATGATTATGGAAAAACAATCTGATAATGTAAAATGAGCAGGTGAAAATTTATAGATCCAGGGCTATGGAGACATGGCTCAATAGTTATGTATTCTTCATCTGCAAGCGTGAAGTCTAAATGGGTCCCATGCCTACCAGCGATAGCATGATCTGTCCAGATCCCATGGAAAACAGCTTGCCATTGTCAAACGGAACTGTTCCCCAGTCCCACCGGCTACCAAAGAACCTACATTATTCAGAGCCTTCCTCCAAGCTCTCAAAGAAATAAAAGGAGACTTTGACTCAAAATAAAATCAGAGAGAAGAGAAATGGAGTGGACACCAGATATTTGGTGAGCATGTGGGGTGACACAAAGTCACATACATGTACATAAACTATACAACACTGTACTCACTACCCCCTCTCTCTTACACACACACACACGCCAACAGAATTATAGCTTTCCTTTTAACAAAGACATTATGTGGCACAAGAGACTTGGTGCAGTTGAGAGTTCAAATAATACAGAGAAGTATATCAAGGCTGTGCAGTGGCTTCTGCAGTGAAAAGTCAGAATCAATCGTCTGTTTTTGAACTCTACAAATCTACAGCCAATCACTGAAATCAGAGGAGCTGTAAATGACGTGTAATCATGTGATGTGCAGAAATCCAGGAGTGCATGGTGGTGTACAGCTTCAGTCCCAGCACTAGGGAGGCACCGGTAGGTGGATTGCATTGAGTTCCAGGTCACACTAACACTACAGAGTGAATTCCAGGTCAGCTGATGTGTAGAAGAATGAAAGATGATGGAGTTGGAGTGAAGTTAAGCACATCATTTACCATTTCATTGTTGGGACCACATACCTGAGAACTGGTTTAAGGCAGTAATTTTGGCCCCCAGTCCATCACAGTGGGAATTCCCTGATGATGGGAGCTTGGATCAGCTGTTCACAATGAAGAAGCCAAGACAATGCATGCTGCTAGGAACTGTATCAGATTGGCTAAGCTTTCCTAGATAATTGGGTCATAGTTGCAGAACTTTGAGAAGGTGGAGGAAGTCTGGTAACCCAGGAAAAATACCAGGAAATTTTGGTGGAGCATTTATTCCTTTTTATTTTAAATTGAGAACTTCACTATATAAACATATTGCATATTAGTCATATTCCCATTGAGTTATACTCAATATCCCCTCTCTCCCCCCATGCACCCCCATTCCACTTAAGTCCTATCCCGTTGGAGTATCAGTGTTCACTGGAGGGTCTTGAATGCATAAGTCATAGCTCAGAGTGTATCCTGTCCAGCTATACTTCTCAATGTGCTGAAACCACAGCGCATGGTGTCTTCAGCAATAGGGATTTACCATTTAGTTCTAGAGACAAATCAAGTGTTTTGGAGTGGATTGAAATGTATTGTGGGGACTCATGGCCCCTCTTGATCAAAAGCTCACTGTAGGGGCTAGCCATGTTTTGGTAGTGGGACTTACTAGCTATGGCCTATTGTTTTAGGGTAAAGCTTTCTCCTCCCTCCACCTGCACAGTACTGCTCTCCAGTCTCCCTCCCTCTCTTTCTCTCTCTCTCTCTCTCTCTCTCTCTCAGACTTACATCTTTTAAGTGATTAACAAAGAAATAGCTTTCTATAGTACTTATTCATGGCATCTTTAGTTTTGTGTATCTCCATTCTCCTCTCCCCCCCTTAGCCTATCTCCCCCATGTTTTTGTTCCAAGCTTACAACTCACTTCTGTCCCTTCCTGTAATCCATCCCCATTTTTCCTCTCCCCAGGTGTCTCTCTAGCTTGCTAACTATTACTATTCATGCCCATTACAACTTATAAACAAACAGAACATCTTCGATGTTAGGATTTTTATGAGAGAGGACACGTTACATTCGTTCTTTCTGATCTTGAGTAACCCCACTTAGTATATGTTTTTCCCCAGGGGACCATTTATTCTCAACAGCTTCCTCATTCTCCCAAATTTATAGTCTCCAACCTCTTTCAATGCCTAGAACCTGGTGTCCTTCCAGAATACCCATGTTACTATTTAAATCCAAAAGGGACCATATAACAAGATGCCCCTCTGAGGATTATGGCTCTTCAAAAGAGTTCACTTGAAGTAACTGGCTCTTCTTTTATTCCACCTGAGAAAATATTGACATATTGGAATCAAACGGCAGTGCTCACGTTTTGTAAGGACCTTTATCTTAGATTTTACCCACCTCCATACCTAAGGGAGGCAGATTTCTATAGTTTATAAATTATCCAATAGTGGGGATTATACAAATGTAGACCAGTTTATCCAGCCACTTCATGGGTGTTTGCCACATACACCCGCCAATCATCTCTTCTCAATAGGTAAGGACTGACTATGCTATTATGCATGTGTACCATGATCTTACTTTTGGATCCTGGAAGAATAGACTGGAAAAGTTTTAACATAGACCAATATCCAAGATGAAGAGATGGAATGAAGCTATCTCACCACTCCATGACTTAATCATCTGAAGAATAATGCAGAAGGTCATGTCCTGTGTCTACAAATCTGGCACAGCTTATAAGCTCCCATGGAGATTTATGAAACAGTGGTACACTAATTTTGTGGTATTTGTGGTAGCCAACTATGAGATGCCAGTTTGTTCTGACAAGTTACTGACTGTATTTATTTCTGTCGGTCTAAACACACCCCTCTCGGTGTACAAAGTTGTCTAAGCCACTGTGATGAAGGTACAGATATTCGAGTTGTTCAGTAAAGATCTCAGAATTCTGTTTTAGGGTTCCCCCTGCCCCATACTAAGGAAACCTTCCAGGATGAGCATTTCTAGTTGACTCCTGCCCCCTTGTGGTAAGAATTGTGATTGCACCGATATGTTGAAGAATGGAAGAAACCATCAAGGCAAATATCTGAGGCCAGGAGAATCAAGACTCAGAAGCGAAACATTGCCGAGATATCACATAGAAACCATGCAGCAATCTGGCCCAGCAGTCATGGTTGCAAAGCCTTCCAGCCTGGACTCAACCTCCCAGTGTCCACGTAAATCCAGATGCATAAATTGGCATGAATCTGGAGTTCCTTTGCAGTGGTATCTGCCCTGGTGGGCCTTTACTCACTCTCTGTCTGCCTGCCTCTTGCTGTTTGCCAAAATAAATAAGTAAATAAGTAGAGTATTTTATTGTGCTTATTTATTTTTCGACAGAGAAATGATGGGGGAGGTAGAGAAAGAAAGAGGATATGGGCACACCACTGCAAATGAACTCCAGATGCTTGCACTCCCTTGGGCATCTGGCTAATGTGAGTCCTGGGGAATCAAACCTGGGTCCTTTGCATTTTCAGGTAAATGCCTCAGCTGGTAAGCCATCCCTCCAGCCCATAAATATATTTTTTAAAAAGACAGAATACATGCTCCTCACAGCTCTCAAAACTCAAGGAAAATGAATGGAGTCATGTGAATCTGTACATGGGCTCCTGAAGAGATAGGACACTGCTTACTTAGTTGGAATGTGCCCAGAACTCTCAGGAGTGGGATTTGTGATCACCAGTGTTTCAGTACTGGAAGAGAGACTGGGAGATCAGGTACAGAATTATAGGTTCTGTCAGTCCCACTTGGCAATCTGTAGTTGGTTTGTGCCTGGGAGAGGCCTACAGGGACCTGAGAAATGGGACAAGTACAAGGGGTATGATGGGGTGTTTAAGGGGCCAAGCCACTCAGCTAAGCCTTCACCTACCTTCTCATAGCACAGCCTGGGGAGCATGGTTAAGAGGCAGATTGCCCAAGGAATTACCCACACCCTACAAAGCTCGCATTAAGGTATGATGGGGTGGCCATCATACCTCAAAAAGGCCCCGACTGAAACTAAGGAAAATTGGCAAAACAAGCAAGGGTGCTGTTTTGCTGATGAACCAGATACCAGCACAAGGGGGAAGGAGACCAACACAGAGAAAAATCAACTCCTACCAAATCAGAGAGCCAGAGCCTCAGAGGCCCCCAACACCTCATCACTGAAACCAACCAAAAATGAACCCAACATGGCTCAGGGAAATTTTGCAGAAGAGGGGGCGGAAAGAATGTCAGAGTCACATGTTGGGTCATGATATGCAGATATGCATTTATCTTACCCATAACTGTGGGCCAACTCCACAGTGCACGACCCATATACCTCAACAAGGAGGGTCCAATGGGGAGGGGTAGGTCACGGATGAGCCTAATAATGGTACCAAACTGCCTGTATTTGCTGAATAGAAAACTAATAAAAAATTAAAAACAAAGCTGGCATTAAGCATGTGAAAGGCATAAGTTCAAAGTCAACCCAGGGCACCTCAAGCAGGCATTTTCACTTATGATTGCCTGTGAGGTGGGCGACCTTGCAGGGATAGCTTATACCATCTCCATTACCATACGTCTTTTGTCCTTCCTGTTGTGTGCCTCCATTATGCTTTCTTCCTCCTATTCCTCTCCCTGTTCCTACACTCCTCCTCTTCTTCTCATCTTTGCCTTCCTTTTCTGCCTGTTTATCTTCCTACTCCTGTCATAATTATAGAATTAGAATCAATTACTTTCTCCTGAATTCACAACAGTGACGGCGTCCATAGAATGTGATCATAATCTCATTAAGATGTTTGTAAACATGGAGTGAAGAGATAGCTTTGTGGTTAATGTGAAGCCAAAGGTGTCAGGCGGGATTCCTCAGTACCCATAGAAAGCTAGAAGCACAAGTTGGTGAGTAATTCTCAAGATCATTTGAAGTGTCTCGTGGCCCTGACATGCTCATTTTCTAGCTATCTTCTTTTTATTCTTGCTCTGTCAACATAAATAAATAAAATATTTTTTTCTTTTATTTTTTAACTTAATTTATTAGTAAATTAAAAAAAATTTCAGTAAATACAGGCAGTTTGGTACCATTGTTTAGGCTCATCTGTGATCTACCCCCTCACATTGGACCCTCCTTGTTGATGTAAATGAGTCGTGCTTTGTGGAGTTAGCCCCCAGTTATTGGTATGATAAATGTCTCTGCATATCCTGACCCAACATGTGACTCTGACATTCTTTCCACCCCCTCTTCCGCAAAATTTCCCTGAGCCATGTTGGGTTCATTTTTGGTCTGCTTCAGTGCTGAGGTGTTGGGGGCCTCTGAGGCTCTGGCTCTCTGATTTGGTAGGAGTTGATTTTTCTCTGTGTTGGTCTCCTTCCCCTTTATGCTGGTATCCGGTTCACAGGAAAACATCACCCTTGCTTGTTTCACCAATTGTCCTTAGTTTCAGTTGGGCCCCTTTTGAGGTATGTTGGGGCAGCTCTCTTCTTAGGATCTGCATCTATCTGAAAAAGAGAAGCAGATTCTCCAACGCAGAGTAAGTTAGCACCAATAAAATTGAGACAACACTTACTTTTTTGATAGACAGATTGACAGGTGTAGGCCCTCTTATACCCCGTGATTGATGGTAGCTTGATATTGTAGAGTGGGCTTGTGTTTGGGTGTGGTTCTGACTTGTTTCCCAGTTCCAGCTATGGGTCTAGTACCACTGAGGGGATCAGTTAGCCAAATCAAGAGTAGTTGGTTCCTTACCATGGCTGTGTGCCACTATTGCACTTGTGTGGGCATCACATCCGGTTATTTGTTGCTAATTAGGTTAGACAATGAGTTGCTTGGACAGATATTGGTCGTTTCCCCCAGTCGCCCATGTAGCACCTTCTGGCCCTAGACACGCTGACTGTCTGGGGACTGACTCTCTCCTGGCTTCCAGCCATGTCATTCCATTTTACGTGTCAGCTGTGTATGTAGTCTTCAGCAATAGGGTCTTACCACTGGCCTTTGGTGGGTCATCAATTACTCTGACAGAAGTCTGTCATTGTTTTGGGAAACCTTGTAGGTTTCTCTGATCAAAAGTTCATTATGGATGGTAGCCCCAAGGTGGAAGTGGGGGTTACAGGCCAGTGCCCACTAATAAATTGAGGAAAAACATAACTAATATACAAGAGTTAGAGAGGAGAGAAATAGAGGGGAGAGGAAGGGAGGGAAGATGTAGAAGATTTAGGTTAGTGTTGATCCTACCCTCTCCAGTGTCTTGTGGGTCAGGTGTTTCCTGTAAAGGTCTAGGCGGCTTTGGAAAGAGAGAGCAAAAACCCAGGCTACTTGTAACTGCCCCAGGCTGCCTTGGATTCTCATTAAGCTAGATCCCAGGCTGCTCCACCCACCTACCTGCCCATACACAGACATGGGTAGACCACAGAGCAATAAAATATTTTTTAAATGTTAGAGAACTTGAGGCCTTTAAACATCTTTTATATGCTATTTATTTATTTATTTATTTGTTATTTTTCGGTGAAGTCTTCACCCTAACCAGGCTGACCTGGGACTCACTATGTAGTCTGGTGTTGGAGAGCAACCTACCTCTGCCTATCAAGTACTGGGATAATAAACAAGCACCACCACACCCAGTTTCATTTTTTAAAAAAATTTTGTACCTTTGTATATATGTGGAGTGTGTATGCATGTTCACATATATGTGGGTGGACACGCGTGTCTTAGTTCACATGCAGTGATCATAGGATGACCTTGAGTGTCTTCGCTGATTTATCCCCACCTCATCTAGATATAGCTTAACCCAAAACTGATATATTTTATTTAGCCAGTTTTTTCCTGTCTCTGTCTCTCAGGCACTGGAATTACAGGTAGACCACCATGCCTGGCACTTATAGTGGAGCTACAGATCTGAATGCCAGTTATTACCCTGCAAAACAAAAGCTTAATCCAATGAGCAATCTCCACTGACCATATTTAACACCTTAGAGAAAAAAAAAACTATTTTGAGTGATCTTTTGGATATTTATTAGTTTTTTTCTACTCCCTCCCTTTCAGAATTTATCTATATGAAAAAGAGCTGAATTTATAGTGGACAAACAATTTAATAGCATGAAGTGGGTATTTTATCCACCATATGTAAAATTTAGGCATTTGATTAGCTACAAACAAATGGAATGTTGCGTATAGTAGGATGGGATATGAAGAGTTTTTCACACAGGATAACTATGTATTGTATTTTCCCTGCTTTAAAGGCAATAGTGACCCGTGGTGGTCAGTTTTTCAAAGTGGCTCAGTAGTTTCTCAAAATATTGGGAAGATTTGTTTTGGCACATTGTATAGCACCCATATTAGTGTGACAAACAGAATGGGATTTCAACATGAAGCTGCAAAGGCAGTTGTTGCTGTGTCCATTACCTTCTCCATTAAACAAATCCTATTAAAACAGAGTGAGTCCTTTTCTCTGCAATGAAGAGTGAGTTTTCCCTCAGCAGACAATGTTCCACAAAATATACACTCACCTGTGCTTGTCTTCAGAAGTGTGTCTGTTGCCTCCTCAACAGACTGTTTAAAAAGCACTAATTACTTTTTGTAATGTTGCTAGCAGCTGATCTGGTTCATTTCCCAACGCTGAATACTCTTAAGTGCTAGAGTTCTACTTTTCATATTGTTAACCTACACTCAAACAATAAAACTGTGCCTCAGATTTATGTATTTCATGATTATGTATCAGAATTATTCATTTCTATAGAGTCCCAGAAAGTGCTCTCTGGACTTAATCTCCCATTAAGTTAATAGAAGCACCCCAGTTCTGCCTTTCTGGGAGCACTGTGGCTTTTTGTGGGGTCAGTTCAGAGAAATGCCTTGGCAAATTTGATCTCCCTACAGAACTGTATATCTTTTATGTACGGATTCAATTCTGCACCTGGTTTCTTAGAATGTTTCCCTTTGGAAAGACAAAGGTCAGAATAAGGTTGCCAACTTGAATTCCACTTTAGACAACAACAATAAATAGTACTTGTCATTTTGTGTGCCTTCTGTTGAGAGTCACATTCAACGAGCCTCACCCTTACCTATCTTTGCTGGACAAAGATCACTAAGGCTATTGCTCAATGAGTATCCTTCCTTCACATTCCAGTCATAGTTCAAAACATACTCAACTTATTTCTCCATGAAGGGGCAATGACACATTGCTGGGCAAAGACTGTGAGAGCATATCTTATTTCATTATTATTATTAGATATGGGCCTATTTGTATAAACACATGTTGGTACCATCCTTTTCCTCCTCCCTCCCCCTTTTCTGAAGAGTCCTACCTCATTAGGGATGCAGGTCAACCCCATGGGTATCATGAGTCATGCATTATGGGGCAGCAGTCAATTGTGGGGGAGAGGCAGTTTCTTTGTGCAAAATTGAAAATGTCCCAACTTGCAGCTATAACAATATTTCTGACTCTTCTTCTGTAAAATTCACTGAGCATTTTAGGTCTACTTTAGTGATGGGCACTTACGAGCTTCTAGATGTCTGGTTTGGTAGGTGTTGAGTGTCCTCAGTATCTTTCTCCATCACTCTTGTGCTGATATCAGCCTAAATGCCAGTATAAACCTTCTTGCTCATTTCCCCAATTATTTTGTGGTTTCAGCTGGGGCTGTGGTGGAGTGTGTTGAGTTGTTTATCCCCTCAAGTCCAGGTCCCATCTGAATAAGATAAGCATATTCTCCAATGGAGAGTGAAGTCAATGCCAGCTAAATAGGATAACTATTAATAACTTAGAGTTTGAGTTGCATGGACAGATTTTGGCCACTTCCACCTGGTATCTCATGTAGCGACTTCCAGCACTAGATGGGCTAATTATCTGAAGACTGGCTCTCCTATGGATTCCAATTAGGTCTCTCCATGGTTCCAGCTGACAGCAATTGGTGTCTTCAGCAGCAGGATCTTACGATTAACCTCTGGGGGGGGGTACTCAAGTGCTCTGTCAGAGTCTGTCTTGTTTGTTTTGGGAGGTATAATAGGTCTTTCTAATCAACAACTCTTTGTGGATGTAGGCCACATCCTGGTACAGGGAATTACAGGTCAGCGCCAAAGGGGAAGAAAAAAAAGAAAAATCCAGGGAAGAAAGAGAAACAATAGAAATTTGAGGTTAGGGTTCTTTTCACTCTCTTCAGTACCTTTTGATTCAGGTGGTCTATCTAAGTTTTGCTTGAGAGTTCCACCTTCTAGTCTGATTTCCAGCATTTAGGATTCTATGGAACAGTTCAATTTGTCTTCAGGTTTTGAGTCCTCCCCCATTCTTTCCCTTACCTTAAGCCATACCCACCACTATTGTCCAAGCCTCAAGATGCTCTTCAGTCATGTAATCAATTTGACCTGTTTCATATTAGGAACTTCAGATGAGTGAGAACATGTGGTGGTTGTGTGAGCCAGAAGTGACTAAGTATTTTCTCAATGAGGACAATCCCTACACTTACTCAAAAGTGTCTGTGACATCTATGTCTCCAATATGGTAATTCAGGACTGGAGAAATGGCTTAGTGGATAAAAGGATTTGTTTACAAAGACTGGAAATCTGGGTTGATTCCCCAAGATTCATGTAATGGCAGGTGTAAAAAGTGGTAAATTTTGCTGGAGGTTCTTTTCAAGGCCAGATACCTTGGTGCACCCTTACACAGACACACAGACACACACACACACACACACACACACACACACACACACACACACACTACCTTTCTTTCTTACTTTCGTTTCTCCCTCTTCCTCTCTGCCTATTCCTCTCTCAAACAAGCAATTTTTTTTTTAAACTGGTGCAACTTAATACACTTGCTGGGAAAAGTTTACTAAGGCTATCTCTCAATACAGGTAATTCATACACTGGACTAAGAGATATTACACTCAGTAGACATGTGGAGGGATTGTCTGATAAGAAGAGGTCTGGATAATGATCATTTAGCTCTGGCTAGCATCTCCAAGTTCCAGAAATTGGTTGCAAGCCATTTTGTGATGTTGATCAAAGGGAACTATATGGTCCTCAAAGCCAGAAAGAGTTTTTGGTTTACTCCTTGGCATAGTTGCTGAAAGCTATTTGTCAAAAAGGGCAATTTCTTCTCTTCATGTAAGTCTTTTTCTTCTTTAAGCTAATTCCTGTACCTGCTGATCCACATGTCCTAAAGCTTTTCTCGGGTATAACAATTCCTGACCTTTCTGCTAAAGCCCATAGTATGGGATATTCCTATACTTGCTACTCAGGGTCTGCTATGTCTATTTATTGATGAGGTTCAATGCAACACTTGCTGGACAGAGACGCAAAACACCATTTCTCATAGAGCCATTCCTGCATTTCCTCGTAAGTTGCCAACACAATTGCTGAAACAATTTCTCAGTGAGGACAATTTCTACCTTTGCTGACAGAGTCTATAACGTTAGTTCTCAAGAAGGGAAATTCGTACGGTTTATGAAGGCAATTTCCATACGTTTGCATCGCTAACTTTCTTTTTCTGAGATTTTTAAGGCTGTTTCTAAATGATGCAGTTCCAGCACTTGCTGAACCATGTCTACTAATGTTATTTTGCCATAGGGAATTTGCAATATGTGAGGGGTCAGAAGGGGAATAAGGCTATGTCTGAATGAATGAAATCTTACCCTTGATGGTCAGAGCCCACTAAAGCTATTTCTCGATGTGGTAGCCCAAGATGACCTGGAATTCACTATGTAATCTCATGCTGGTCTTGAAGTCATAATGATTCTCCTGCCTCTGCCTCCCAAGTGCTAGGAATAGAGACATTCACAACTACAACCTGCCTTGAGTTATCTTTTATTTTTTTGAGGTATGGTCTCTCTCTAGCCCAGGCTAACCTGAAATTCACTATATAGTCTCAGGCTGGCCTCGAACTCATGGCAATCCTTCTACCTTTGCTTCCCAAGTGCACAGATTGAAGGCGTGCGCCACCATGCCTGGCAGTTATCTTTTGAATGCAGTAACATATGAAGTGTTAACCTCTTTGTCAGATAATCCATATACTTCCTTATTTTCCATATACTTCCTTATTTTCAGAGAAAAAGGTGACAAAACATAGCTAATACTATTTATTCAAAAATCTGCATATTTTTCTACTTCAAAATTGACATGATTTTATCACTTACTATTCCATCAACAAATATAGCTTTCCAAAACAAGAAGGCAAAGAAAACCATATTCAACTTCTGACAAAGACTCTGAGGTAGGCCGGTTCATCTAAGTCCCAGTAGTAGATTTATTTATTCAGAATACATTGACAGGTATTTGAAATGAAGCCATTTAATGACAAAGAGAGCTATTAATACTAAAAAAAACAATCAAATGCAAACAGCAATGAATAATAGAAGTGTGAGATCCTGTGTATATAGTGATGTCCCAAACTCACACTAATTATAAATATACCTAGGCCACACATGGCAAAGATAAGTCCCATTGAGATATTGTACATATGCTGTCCATGTGATGTCAGTATTCACAAGAGAATTAAAGTGTTTAATACTCATATTTTAGATTGTATTTTCTAATTACATTTAGTAATTTAGCCTTCATTTCAAGAAACTCAGTGTCTATCCTGAACTAATTTCATGTTGTGTGAATTATAAATATTGCAATAGTACATTCTTTATTTCATGCTTTTGTATGAATAGTTTCTGTTTTACTGATTTCAAATGACTTCACATGTTATTTACATTGAACATTACAAGAGTTGTGAGGGCCATTTTCTACTTACATAGTCAATATCTCTATTTAGCACAGGTGTCTGTAAAATACAACAAAGATAGAATAAAATGATATTTCATTCTCTTAATATCCAAGATCTTTAATCATAACTAACTCTGAATGAGAAATGACTATCAGAAGATGCAGGGATTTCTTTAAACTTTAATCTTTATGTTTCCATGGTAGCACAAGAGTGATTCACCTGTCTTGGTGACATCCAGGATATTTTGATTTGAAATTTTTTTCTCACTAGTCAGCTTGGCATACACTTCTTGTGTCTCTTCACTTATAATGTGGCATTTTCCCTGCATTTCATGGGATGGAGATCCGAAAATATAACCTTTAGAGTCCTTTCTGATCACAAAACCTATCCTAATTTATAAAGTATGGATTGATCAAGCTTAATCTTCCAGTGGTATCTCACACACCTTCTGTTAATTATCCCCTTCATGTTGGTAATGCTACCCAGCAAGGACAACTTTATGGGAGATTGATTCACACATTACGGATTATCTCATTTTTCTACACTTTGGAAAAATGACATGAAAGTAATTTCTTCTCTCATGTATGTTCTTCAAATGGAAAGGAATTCTGGATTGCACATATGGAATTTTATGATGATTAGATCTGAGTATATCTATTTTATCTTAGTCTGTGTTGTGGAATATAGTCTCTGTGCTTCTCGTATCAAAATATACAGAAAGGGAAATCACCAAAACTGTTCATGTAGTCCATGAATTCTACTATAGTTTTTGTACACAACATACTCTGATATTGTCACCCTCTTGTAAACATTGCTCCCCCTCCTCCCATATCTCCCTGTTCATTGAATCTCTAATTCTTTATAAATAATTTCTAGTTATTTTGATGTCTCTATTTTCCCTCTTGTCTTCATTGTCAACAACAACAAACAAAAAGAATCAACAAAAGAGAGAATTACATATTTTTCATAAAGTTCTGGTATGGTTTCAAGACACATGGGAAGAGGCTAGGTTGTGAAAAATAGGCATGCATACTCTCATCTCCAAAGTAAAGAGATGTATTTTCTCCAACACAGAATCAAATTGCGTAACTTACACAATACTAGGAACACATCTTGAATTTCCCTTTCATTATAATAATAGTCAATTGTTAATATCATAGAAGTCGTTGAGACAAAATCCATTGAGAAGTATTCCACCTTTGGGACTGAGAAGAAATATATGTTCAAGATCAGACAATACCATTTCTTCTACTTATTTGAGGTGACTAAATTTTCTTTATTTAAATATGGAACACTTGGGCTGGAAAGATGGCTTAGTAGTTAAGATGTTTGCCTCTAGAGCCAATGGACTGACCCTGTTTTGATTCCCCAGCACTCACATAAGCCAGAGGTATGCGCTGGCACATGTGTCGGTGGTTTGTTTGCAGTGACTGGAGGCCCTGGGATGCCAATTCTCTCTTTACCTCTGTCTCAAATAAATAAAAATAAAACAAAATATGGAAAACTTCAGGAAGTCATTTGTCATCCCTGAACAGGGGCCATGTTTATGTAATCAGTATCATTCCAACTGTAGTAAAGGTACTACTGAAGTGAACAGTATCTTATTTTTGTCATCCCATTTTCAATGTAGTCCTAAACCAAAACTGTGTCTCTAATTCAACACCCCCCAGATATCTTACCTACAAAAACATGAAACTGAATAATTATACTCATTGATTATTGTTATGATGTTAAGTCCCAGTTATTTTTTGCAGGTATATGAGCTACAGGTACTGGAGTGCCCATATTCTCTTCTCTCTCTCTTTCTCAAATAAATTAAAAAAAATAAAAGTTTTAACTGCTGAGTTCCTAAGAACAGCAGTGATATAAATAAAGTTGGGATGAACTTATTTGAATATATTGTACTACGTTTACCATTTAAAAATTGTCTGAGTAGACCATGTGCTTCATATATTTTATATTTTTAATTTTCAGATAAGAATTTGATGACAGCATAGAAAATATATCCAGAAAATGCACATATGTCATTTCTTTGCCTGAAAAAACCCGACATTCATCCAAACATGTAAAATATAGTTGGACATTGGACACTTAAAAGTAATGTTATTTATATATTTGAGAGAAAGTGAATGAAAGAGACAGAAGGATGAAAGGGTGTGTGTGTGTGTGAGAGAGAGAGAGAGAGAGAGAGAGAGAGAGAGAGAGGGAGATTGAGAATGGACATTCCATAGCATCCAACAATTGCAAATGAACTCCAGATATATCCACAACTCTTTGAGTCTGACTTTAAATGGGCAATGGGTAATCAAATTTGGGTCCTTAGGCTTTGTAGGCAAGAGCCTTAACCGTTTAGCCATCTCTCCAACTCTACTTTAAAATATTTATTTATTTATTAGGCCAGATATAGTATTACACACCTTTAATCCCAGCAGTATTGAGGCAGTGGTAGGTGGAACGCTGTGAGTTCAAAGCGACCATGAGAGTGTCTAGTAAATTCCAGGTGAGCCTGAGCTACAGTAAGACACTACCTTAAAAAATCATTAATTTATTCATTTTCTTATTAATTTATTAATTTGAGAATGATAAAGTGAATAGGAAGCAGTTAGAGAAAATATGTTTGGGGAATGATTACTCTAAATACTGAAATTTTATACTAATCATTTAATTTCCTATGGTACATTTTCAATTTCCATTAAATTTGCAGTGATTTCATCATGTCCATAGATTTCCTACAAATTCTAATCAAGCACATCCCACAGCTTGAAAGCATGGAGGACATAAACCGCCATGTGTTCATCACATCCCATCCCATAGTGACAACGCTAGAATATGATGTAAACCATAAATCCTGATGTCTCTGTATGAGTTTGCATTATGAGGACTTGCATTATGCTTTTTCAACTGAGTGAAAACAATCTTAGGTTTTATATCATATGATTTCCCCACTATAGTATAGTGCTACAACACCAATGTCATTATCTATATTATCTATAACTTAAAGAATAATTGCCAATATTCATTAAAAACTGATATTTGTAAGGTCATAGTAGATTTAAAGGGCTCTAATATGGTTTGTATATCTGATAATAAATGTTTGTGCCTTTTGCCATAATAATTGTATAATCCCACATTGAGAACCTTGTGAGAAAAGGGTTTCCCCAAAATGTATGGGTAAAATACAACCTATTTTTTTTCAGAGCATTTTGAAAGTAGGATTTGGAATAAGTAGCAGAATTTGTTGCTGACCTCAGAAATCCATTCCTATGAAATTGAGAGCTAAATACCTCTTTTATAGTTTGTGAGAAGTTCCTCATGCCTTTACTTTCATGGTTTTAAGTGGTGTAAGTGTTTGTGCTAGTTTAGAGGTGAGCATTCTGACTTATCTAGAAAGACAATACCAGCAGATCTGAGTCATTATACTCACATTTGTGATGACCGACGTGACATAACCACACACTTGGGGAGCTAAGATATGAGTTATCAAACTTCCATCTGCCAGTGAGATTATCAACAGCAACACTTGGTGGTTTAGCCCATATAAGTTGAGCTGGATGGCCTGGAAGAGTGAGGAACAATAAAACTCTCACATGGCAAGATGCTTCTGTCCAACACTGGCTCAGAGAAACAGATAGGTAAACAACATGACCATGAAGTTGGGGGCACTGTAGAGTTGGTTTCACACAGTCACCCTAAAATATCTCATACTCACTAGAATTACTGCCATGTAGATATATTAAATTCAGTGCTTTGAGTTTGCATTGGTGACACTCTCCATCTTGCCCATAGGGAAGTTATAAGAAATACATTATGCATCGACTAATATACAACATACTACTGAAAGGACCATAAAGAATTATATTCTAATAGTAAAACCATCCACAGGAAACGTTTTAGGGGCAAAATTCCTTTTATACTCTGTAATATAATGGGGGAGATTGCAAAAGAGGGCTTCAGAGAACATGAACAGAATCCAGATTTGGGTCTTGAGCTTCTCTTTGGCAACATGTTTTAATGGTGTGGTTACTCATTGCTCACCAGGGGAGCCAGGGATTTAGTATGGCCTTGGAATAGTATGTGCCTGTGAGGTGCTGGAGGGACATGATGGCAGCTAGAGTTAGTATGCAGAGAAGGATGCTTAGAACCTAAATCCATTGTTGTATTTGAGTACAGAATTCACTGTGAGTGCTCTGGGGCGTCAATATTTGTGTAGTGCTAATACTGGGGCACTCTGAATTCATTCATGCAAGGGTAGATCCTGGCATGTTTTAGAGTTATTTGAAAACTGGCTCTCAGAATGACTCCTTTATTTATAGAACTAGAATGATAACTTGAACATTGCAGTTTTCTGGCAGTTAGATGAGCTATGATAGAGGCATAGCTTCCTGGAATACTATGACACATGACACTGGGGTCCTGCTTTGTTCTAAAAATAGAAGAGGGTTAGGTGTGATGATGCACACTTCTACTCCCAGCAAAGAGGTGGAGTTAGGAAATCACTAACTTTGATACCATTCTGAGATTACATGGTGAATTCTAAGTTAGCACGGGCTAGAGTAAAACCTTATCTCAAAAGGAGAGTGAGGGAGAAAGAAGACGAGAATGGCAGAACCATGATTCCCAGTGTGCCATGCAAAGAGGCAAGATGGTCACTCCATGGGTGGGGAGATATTAGCCCTTTGATGGAGATGGTTGGGGAAAGACATTGGACCCTGTATTAGATGTTGATGCTGTGTGAGGTAGGTTAATGCGGGAACAGTAACAAAACTGAGGGTATCGAAGTTCATGTGTGGACGTGGTGGGGGGGATCAGAATGGTATCGAGTTATTTTCAGGGACAGAAGGCTCTGTATACATGTCAGTAGTGGGTCTCGGAGAGCTACCAAGAATCCTTGCAGGTATTGTAACTGACCCAATCTGCTAACACCAGGTCCACCAATATAACCAAGGACTGTAACTCTAACACTGCACAACAACAACCTGGATTCCAGTGTTGCCCATAGTTCCCTAGGCAAAATCATCACAATGCAGATTCCCCACCTCTGAGGATTAATGGAGGACTATCGCATGGTGAAATTGAAAACCACCTTCATGAAGACACCCAGGTAGAGGGGCAGTTCCACCTCCAGGAGCTTCCCCCAGTGTGATTCCACTCCCCAAAACAGCTGGAGAAAAATTTATACAACTGAATGTCTTTATGATAGCAATGTAATTCTTGCTCATAAAGGATGCAGAAGAGTTAGGGATTTTCACCAGTTTTCACGGAGTAGCCTTATGCTTTAATGTCTCAGTAGCATTGCATTGTCTATGTGTAAATTGTTTACACTAATTTCCTCATTCTTTGATAAGTAGGTTGATTTCATGTACTAACTCCGGTATGAACATGTCTAAGAAGAAGAGAGTTACTTTGTGTCAACCACTAAATCCCCAAAACACGTATGTCCTCCAATAAAAACTCAGTTTGCACTACAAAACATTTCTCTATTTATGGCATGTGTGCGGAACTCATCAGTCCTCCTGAAGATTGACATTTTCTCAGGCCATCCTGACAGGCAAACAGGATGGATCTATGTTTGGGTATTATTTATACTTCTAACAAGATTGCTCTAAAGGAAAATACAAGGTGAGCAGGAAACCCAACTTCATGCCCATGAGGTGAGAAGCACAATCCCTATGTGATTTTACAAGAACAGCAACACAACCCATGGTGAATTCTCTTATAAAACACAAGAGATCTGCACTCCAATACAGTGCTTCTCTTTTACAAGATCTTTTATAACTTTTCATTCCAAATTCAAGACTGCATAATAACATGCTGATATCTATTCTTGTATCACACCCCAATTATTCTTTTATCCCACAAAAGTCTATATATAATTTTAGCTAGGCATTAAACAATGAAATTACCATCTCTTATACTCAGTTGTCTTTCATTTGTTATGTGCCTGATACAAGACTATATATCTTCCATAGGCTATGGAGAAGTTTGATCCGTACATTACAAATCCAGTTATCCATGCAGTTCATAGGATCCTATATTCACTTGTGATACATGTAAAAAAGTTAGTTTATATATGTAAAACAAATTAGAAAGCTATGACTAGACAGACATTCTGGTACAATTACCTGTCACCTGCTGTATAGAGTCAAACAAAGCCATTGCTCTGTGGGGACCATTCTTACACTTACTGCTAATGTTGTTTTTCAATGAAGGCAATTCTTATGTGTGCTGGTCAGAGTCTCCTGAGGCGATTTCTCAATGATAAAATTCCTACATTTACTGGACAGTGTATAGTAAAAGTCTTTCTCAACAAACACAGCATATACCCTGAGTACTGAGAGCCTACTAAGTCTCCATCTCAATGAGGACAACTCATCCAGCGGATACCCAGAGAGTATTAAATATATTTTGCAAAGAGGTCTGTTATTACACTTGCTTGTCAGATTATATATGGAGGCTAGTTCTCAATGAGTGAAATTTCTACAGTTGCTATCCAGAGAATACGAAGGTAATTTTTCAATGATGGTCATTCCTACCCTTGCATGACACCATGTATTTGGATTGATTCATAACAAGAGAATTCCTACACTTGCTAGTTAGGTAATAACAATGATGTTTCTCATTAAGGCAATTCCTGCTCTTAGTTTTCAGATTATGAAGGCTATTTTTCAATGGTATTACATTATCAGTTTTCAGATCAAATTCTAGTAAGGCTTTTATACAATTAGGTCCATTGCTATAAATGGTGATCAGAGATTATAAAGGCTATTCCTCAGTGTGTGCAATTCTTGCATTTGGTGGTCGGAGGCTTGTCAAGCCATGCTTCAGGACTCACATTTTCTTCAGTTGTAGATAAGTGTATTAAGCCTATTTCTCAAGGAGTTACAATTGAACAATTGATGGTAAGAGTATAGTAAGACTATTAGAAGACCACAGAAATTTCTAATTCTCCTTATCCAAGTCTACAAATCTGTATCTTAACAAAGGTAAATGCTATCCTTGGTTTGCATGGCAATACTCAAATAATTGTAAAAAACAATTATGATTTATGTGCAAAGAGAGAGAATGAGAGATAGAGAGAAAGAAAAAGGGATGTGCCAGGGCTTCTTTCTCCTGCAAATGTCCTCTAGATGCAGGGACCACTTTGTTCATCTGTCTTTATATGTGTACAGATGAATTAGATTAAGGCTATCAAGCTTTCAAGGAAGCATCTAAACTTTAAACACACAACAATTACTTTAGCCCAACTGTGTTCATTTAAAAAAAAATAATAAACTGATATCTGTAATTGAATAAACATTATCAGTCCACTTGTAATGCAATTATCACTCTCTCACTTTCTGGCTCTACCCGTGGGTTAATGTCTCTATTTTCAATCAACTCTTCCAGACACAAAATGGCCTGGATATCCTTGATCTAGCAGTGGCTGGCACTACCTATGAGGATCATCATAATAGGATGAAAAGATGATGACATCAAAATAAAAGAGAGACTGTTTGAGCAGGTGAAAAGATATGATGGAGAGTGGAATTTTTAAGGGGAAAGTGACAGGGGTGGGAATTATCATGCGTTTTTGTCCATAATTATGGAAGATGTCAATAAGAGAATAAAAAAAAAGATGTCTCCATTATAAATAAATTGGCTATCAGGTCATGTTTGTTTCTGTTGTGGTGCACAGCCTTACCCTTATATGGGAATGATCTGTCCTGAGAGTTTTGGCTGCATTTACAATCCAAGGCAAGTACAGATTTAATAGCAGCTCACATGTGTGCTTTATATACAGGGGAGATTAGGTAACCCAAACAGAGGAGACAAAATTGCAGAATTCCATACTGTCTATGGGCACTGCGTTTTCTAGGTATATATTATAATAGGCCCTAAGTGACCCAAATGATAGCTCAATTCTGTTAGCAAAGACAGTATCTATGTCTTTATTATAGTAGGACTGAAATCTCATTGAAATTGGGTGGTTTAAATTTGCTATCAATAATAAGAAAGGAGGGAGGGAAGGGCAAAGGAAGGGGTGGGAAACACAAATCTAGATGCAAACGGCAATGGTACCATAAAATTCTACCTTCTAAAAGGCAGGCCAAATGGCTGAACCTTCACCAGGCCCTTAGAAGGAACACCTGAGAGACAAGACACTGGAGAGGGTATGTGAAGACTGACCTTAATCTTTTACAGCTTCTCTCTCTCTTCTGTCTAACTCTTTAATATTAGTTATCTTTTTCTTCCTTGCCTTAGTGGGTACTGATCTGTAACTCCTAGTATCAGCATGTGGCTATCATACACAATGAACTTTTGATCAAAGAGACCTACAAGGTTTCCTAAAAGGAAGACAGATTTCTCTAAGAGTACTTGGTGAAAGGTTAGTGATAAGACATTACTGCTGAAGACACCTTATGCATTTGACACATAAAATGGGATGGCATGGCTGGAAGCTGGAAAGAGTCAGCCCTCAGACAGTCAGTGCATCTAGTGCCAGAAGGTGCTACATGGGTGACTGGGGGAAATGACCAATATCTTTCCAAGCAACTCATGGTCTAACCTACTTAGCAGCAAATAACCTGTCATGATGCTCACAGAAGTGCAGTTGCCAGGCACAGCCATGGTGGGAAACCAACTACTCTTGATTTGGCTAACTGATCCCCTCAGTGGTACAGGACACATAGCTGGAACTGGGAAACAAGTCAGAACCATATCCAAACATAAGCCCACTCTCCATTATCAAGCTACCACTAATCGTGAGCTACAGGAGGGCCTACACCTATTAAATTCTCTATTAAAAAAAAAGTAAGGGTTATCTCATTTGTCTGGTGCTAACTTACTCTCCGTTGGAGAATCTGCTTCTCTTTTTCAGATAGACGCAGATCCTAAGGAGAGAACCATCCCATCATACCTCCCACAGGCCCCGGTGAAACAAAGAACAATTGGCAAAACAAGCAAGGCTGCTGTTTTCTTGGGGAACTGGGTATGAGCACAAGGGTGAAGGAGATCAACACAGAGAAAAATCAACTCCTACCAAATCAGATATCCAGAGACCCTGAGGCCACCAACACCTCATCACTAAGGCAGACCAAAAATGAACCCAACATTGCTCAGGGAAATTTTGCGGAAGAGGGGGCGGAAAGTATGTCAGAGCCAAATGTTGGATCTTGATATGCAGAGACGTTTATCCTACCCATAACTGTGAGATAACTCCAGAATGCACCACCCATATACCTCAACAAGGAGGGGCCAGGGGGAGGGGGTAGGGTATGGATGACCCTAACAATGGTACCAAATTTACTGTATTCGCTGAGTTCAAAACTAATTAATCAAAAAAAATTGGAAAGAAAATAGTAAATGAATGTCTCCATAACTGTGTATTTTGCCTGAATTTATAAATTTATATATTTAATGCATATTATCTACACTCTGTGTGTTTCAGAATCAGTTCTTTATTTTTTCACAGGAATACATCTATCTTAATTTTTAATATTTATTATTATTTCATTAACAATACCAACATAGTTTATAAGGATACATTATGTGTTGGTACCCTCTTTTCCCTCATCCTTGCCCACATTCCATTGGGGACTATCCTCATTGGGGTTGTACATATTACCTAAGGGTTTGTGCTATATGCATTGTGGGAGCAGCCGTCAGTTTTTTGGGGGGGTGGGAGTGCCTCTGGGCATGATGTCTCAACCTGTATAATTTTTTTTTAATATTTTTTTTGTTGTTCATTTATTATTTATTTATTTGAGAGCGACAGACACAGAGAGAAAGACAGATAGAGGGAGAGAGAGAGAATGGGCGCGCCAGGGCTTCCAGCCTCTGCAAACGAACTCCAGACGCGTGCGCCCCCTTGTGCATCTGGCTAACGTGGGACCTGGGGAACCGAGCCTCGAACCAGGGTCCTTCGGCTTCACAGGCAAGCGCTTAACCGGTAAGCCATCTCTCCAGCCCATCAACCTGTATAATTTACAATTATTTTGCCCCCTCTTCTGCAAAATTCCCTGAGTCATGGTGGGCAAGTTTTAAGTCTACTTTAGTGGTGAGCTCTTAGGAGCCTCTGTATCTCTGATCTGGTAGATGTTGAGTATCCTCAGAGTCTGCCTTCTACACACTGGTGCTGATTATCAGGTTCAGCATGGGAGCAGTACTCTTGCTTATCTTCCCAGTTACTCTGTGATTTCAGCTGTTGGTAGCCTGAAGTGTGAGGGGTACTTTATCTCCTGAGGACTGTACTCTGCGTGCACACCCTGTGGCACTGAGTATCCTGGTATTGGGGTCACTGGGACCCTTCAATCAGGAGGGTGGAGCAAGGGGCCTGCTTCAGCAACATGCTTGCAGGATCCAAGTAGCCTCAAGCCAGTCACAGAGGGACCTAGTTGCACCAGGGAAGTGGGAGGAGCTGGGGAACAGGGAGATCTGGCCTGCTCAGTCTATGGGTGCACCCTCTGGGGCCCCAAGTGTATTTCTTAGTGAGGCAATTCCTACAGTTGCTAGCCAGGGACAATTAAGGCTATTTATCAATGAAGGCTTTTCTTATCCTTGCCATTCAAATTGTATTAATGCTACTCGTGACTGATGGCAATTCTACAATTACAGGTCAGGGTACACTAGGGCTATTTTATGAAGGGCATTCATACACATGGTGGGCAGAGATAATGAAGGCCATATTTCAGGGTATTTCTTATGCTTTTGGACAGGGGGAGTCTACTAGGAATATTTCTCAATGGGGGTAATTCCTCTATTTGCTTATCACAGATTCTGAAATATATTTTCAAAGATCACAGTCAAATATGCCAATATTTAAAGTGTGGGGAGCCCCTCGGCCCTCATGGCCAAGGCCTATGGGGAGAGTACCCCTGGCCAAGCCCTAAAGATGGCGCCTGATGGAAGTTCTATGCTTGGGACAAACAAGTCCATATTTGGAGGAGCTCGCCCTCGCCACTGCTCATTGGCTTCTAATGCTTGCCTGGAGAGGTTGCGTAGCTTGGGGTGATTGGGCGGAGTGAGTGCGCTTATAAGGAAGCCCCGCCCGAGGCTCGGAGGAGATGAAGCTTGAAGTTGCCTGAATAAACTGATGTAAGAAGAACTGGTGGTTGTGTCTTCCTTGCTGGTCAAGGTGGACGCAACATAAAGGATTGTCATTCTCTCACATTCTGGTCAAAGTTTACTCAGCTATTTATTAGTTGGTTCTGTTTTCATACTTGCTCAACCTAGTACATGAATGCTATTTCTCAATGAGTACAGTCCCTACACTTGCTAGTCAGAGCTAAGGATGAGGACTTATCAATGAAGATCAGTCCTACACTTGCTGGTCCTTTTCCTCTAAGGCTGTTTCACAATGAGGTCTTTCACACGCATATTCACCAGAGGCTACTTTGGCTATTTCTCAGTGAGTTCATTTCTAATGTCTCCTGTTCATAGATTATGAATGCCATTTGTTAATGAAAGCCATTGCTACCTTTGCTTTGCACAGTCTATTAAGGCTGTTTCATAATTAGGCAATTGCTACAATTAATGGTCTGGGCCTAGTATAAATATTATTTAAAGAGGACCATTCCTACACTTCATGGTCAGATTATCATAAGGAAATTTCTAGAGGCAGGCATTTCCTACCCTCTCTTGTCATTGTCCACTGCTGCTATTTTACATTGAAACCCATTCCTTCTCTTACTAGCAACAGACTACTAATACTATTTCTAAATGATGAATACTCTTAAAGTTAGTGTTCAGAGCCTCTGGATGGTAGTTCTCAAAGGGGTGATGTAAATTTGTCTTTTTTTACACCTGCAGGTCAACTTATTCAATAGCTATTGCTACATAAAGTCTATACCTACACTTGTTTATCCGAGAGCACAAGGGTATTTTTCAAAGAGGGCAATTATTACACCTCCTGTTCTGACGTTACAAAGCCTATTTTTCAATAAACCTATTTCTGTATTTGCTGATCAGAGCAGCCGGGAGCTACCTAATAGAGATACCATTCTGTCTATTGTTGCTATCCAGAGTCTATTAAGTCTGCTCTTCAATGAGGGCCATGGTGTTTATAATTACATGTGTTTTCCTTTGTCCAATGAGGTTATTTTTGAATGTAGACTATTCCTACACTTGCTGCAAATTTCTACTAATACTGTTTCTCAGTGGTGGCCATAAGCACACTTGCATTTACAGTCTTCTATTTCTGAATAATGGCAGTGCCTACACTTTCCTATCAGAGTCTCTAAAGATTTCTCATAGTCGAATTTGTATATTGTTGGTCATAGTTGACAAATTCTATATCTAAATGTTGGCCATTCTTACACTTTCTCATCAAATCTACTAAGGCTATTTCTCAATAAGAACTATTGCAGACTTGCTATTCATACTCTAATATGGACATTTCCCAAAGAAGGCTATTCACACACTTGTTTCTCAGAGACTACAAATTCTATCGATTACTGCAATTATTAAACTTTCAGTTCAGAAACTTCTGAGGTTATTTCTCAATGATAGCTGTTTGTATACATGTTGGACAGAGTCTGCTCAGGATTTTTCTTAAGCAGGGTCATTCTTACTCGTGTGTATCACAGTCTTTGAAGTCACTTTCTCAAAGAAGACAATTGTAGCAATTGCTGCTTATAGCCAAGTGACTAATGATCAATGGTTCCTGTACTTGGACATTCAGTGAGGAGTTTACTAAGATAATTGTTCAATGATGGACAATCTACCACTTGCCAGTCTTTGCATATGACATATTCCAACACTTGCTGTTTGGTTTATTATAAAGTATTTTCTCCTTGAGGACAATTACTACCTATTATTGACAGATACTACTAAGTTTATTGCTCAATAGGGGCTATTACTCCACTTGCTGATTGGATTTTGATGCTATTTTCTAATTAGAGTGATTATTCCACTTGTGGTCAATTTCTACTCTGCTATTTCTCAATGAGAGCAACTCACAAAATTGCTCATCAGAGTCGAGTAAGGGAAGACCTAAATGAGGGACCTTCTCACACTTCTGGTCAGAAGTAACAAAGGCTATTCCTCAATGAGATTAATCCTTAATCTTACTGGTTAGAGTATACTAAGGTAGTTTCTCAGGGAGATCATTTCTTATACTTGCTGTTCAGAGTTTAAAAATGTCATTCATGAGGGATAACTCTGCACTTGCTGGTCCAAGGATAGAGTGTCTTTCATCAATGATTGTAATTTATTCCCCTGCTGGTGAGAGTCTACTTAAGCTATGTTTTAATGAGGATGATTCCCAAACTTGTTTGTCAGAATTTGCTTTGTATATATCTCAGAGAGAGCCATGCATTGCCTTTATGTTCTGTGACTCTGAAGTGAATTCCTCAGTGAGGGCAGTTTCAAACTCTCTGGTCCAAGTCTATGTAAGCTGTGTTTTAATATTCATTTACTTACACATTAGCAAATAGGACAAGGAAAGATGGACAGAATGGTCATGCTATGCCTTCAGCTACTATAAATGTACTCCAGACATATGCACTATTTGTGAATGTGGCCTTAAATGCATGCTGTTTAATTGAACCTGGCGTGTTAGGCTTTGCAACAAAGCATCTTAACTGGTGAGCCTTATATCCACTCTCTAAACTACTTATTAATAAGGACAGTTGCAACATTTCTGGTAAGTAACTAATAATTATATGTCTCCATAAAGCCATTTACAGCTGCTCAACTGAGTGTACTAAGTCCAGTTAACCACGAAGAAAATTTCTACATTTTCTTCTGCATTACTTAAGAACTTTTTAAAGTGGTCTATCCCTACAATTGCTTTTAAGCATCTGTGAAGTCTATATTTAAATGGAAGTCATTTCATATCCTTTTCCATAGTTGAGGTTTTTTTTCTTATTTTATTTATTTATTTATTTATTTATTTATTTATTTATTTATTTATTTATTTATTTATGAAGGAGAGAGAGAGAGAGAGAGAGAGAGAGAGAGAGAGAATATGAATATGCCAGGGCTTCCAGCCACTGCAAATGAATTCCAGAAGCATTTGCCACCTTGTGCATGCAGCTTACATGGGTCCTGTGGAATTGAACCTCAGTCCTTTGGCTTTTCAGGCAGGTGCTGTAACCACTAAGCAAACTCTCCAGCCCCATTATTGAGTGTTTTTCAATGATAGTGAGTCCCACACAGTCTTTTCAGGCTATGAAAACAATTTTTCGATAAGGGCTATTACTACACTTGCTATTCGAGTATACTGATGTATCTGTTCAATGACTAACATTCCTACCTTTGCTCGTCCAATTTTATCAAGCTTGTATTTAAATGAGGGCAATTATTGCACAAACTTGTTTATGAGGACTATTTCTCTATGAAAGTTATTAATAAACTAGCTGATCAATAACTGCTTGGTAATTTCTCAATAGGGGCTATTCCTGCACTTGCTTCTCACAGACTAGTGAGGAACTATCTTATTGAGTGCCATGTTTGCACTTGCTGCTCAGAAAAATAGAGGCTATTTTTCAATGAGACTAATTCCTATGCCTCCCAGTCAACATATACAAAGGTAACATCCAAGTCTGAGAAATTTCAATGTTTGTGGGTCATAGTCTTGTCATGTACATTTTAAAATGTGACCCTTTCCTAATTTTCCCAGTCTATTAAATCAATTACACAAACAAGGTAAATTGTTGAAGACAATTGACCCACTTGCAGGTCACTGTCTCCTGAGGCTAAATTTTGAGGGCACTTGCAACATTTGTAGAGATTATAGACACTATTTTTTAATTAGTGTCAAAATTCAGTTTCTGGTTCTATGAACGACATTTATTCAATGAGAGTAATTTTGACCCTGTCCAGCTAGAGGCTACAAATGCTATTCTCTAATTAGTGCCATTCTTATTGGTGGTGGTCAGCAGCAGCCAAGTTCATTTCTCAATGAGGGCAATTCCTACAGTAGACACAGAGTCTATTATATTAATTTCTTAAATGCCTAATTTTACACTTTCTGGTCTGAAACTGCTAAGCTGTTTCGTAATAAAGCTCATTCCCAACCTTTCTTATCATAGCCTCTGAAGCGTATTTCTCACAAAGTGCAATTCATACTATTATTGTTCATAGTCAACCAAGTCTGTTTCTCAAAGATGGTCATCCTTACACTTTCTGCACAAAGACTACAGTGGCTGTTAGCAATGAGGGCTGTTTGTACCCATGTGTTCAGGGACTACTAAAGTATTTACTCCAGGAGGGTTACTACTCCACTTAATGGTCACGTTGTTACCTTTGTTCCTCATTATGTCTCATTGCTACTCTTGCTTATACTTGGTCTTTTATCAGTGCCCAGAGATTTGCATATATCAGTAATATTTACTGAATGCTTATGTCATAGACTATAATTTACCTAAATATGAATATATCAATAATTAAAAAGTTTGTGAAGTCAGTTGTATCCCTTTCCTCAATTTCCACACTCATCTTAATTTTTAAACATCTGCTAATTAGGTCATCCATGTCCTCCCTTTTTATGCAGTTCATAAAACAAAATTTTATTTTTTTGTTTTGTGAATTAGTGTGGCATTCAGTTTTCTGAATCAGCTTTTCAAAATATGTGACATATAATGAAAAATGGCATGAGAAGGGGAAGAGAGATACCAAGCGGAAAGATCATGAGTTCAACTGAAAAGGGAAAGTACAATTGGGAATGGAGTCTTTATGATTCTTGATCCATTGTGAAAGTGTTGTCGATGTGGTCCTCATCTTGAGGTCGCCTAGAAATGTTAAATAATAGTGGAATATAGGTGACAAGGTTCAGTACATGATTTTTTCAAGAGAAGAAATAATATAAGAGTTTTACAGCAAAGATGCATAAAATTATGATGACAAAACCTCATACAACAGGAGGCCATCTGAGGCTAGCCATGTACAAGTTACATTTGCATATCTTCAAGGATTTGCCAAGTTGTGATTATTATGGTACTCAGGATAGAATTGTAAAGTTTTGTGCATAGTTTAAAGGTTAAAGAAGAAAGCACCAAGAAGGTTACAAGTACCTGGGAGCCACCCATAGAAATGCTGAATTTTATTGACAAATAGTTATTTTTCAATGGAAAGAAGGCCATTGGCCAAAAAAAAAAAATCATAGAAATGTAACAACAGTGTTCCAAAAAGCATTCACTTACCAAAACTTATGAAAATATTGTAAAGTGCATTCACTTACCAAGTCCCTTAACTTGTTTTTAAAGTAACATACACCTGACATCTATCTTGGGTCAATTTTATTATTGTTTACATGATCTACACTGTATTCTCTCATAGCATTTTCCATTTGCAAGTACTAATAATTTCTTGTGAATTATTGAGTTAATATTATCAACTCCAATTTTTATGTATTGAGCTTTTAAATTAATTTTATGTACTCACTAAATGGTGGTCTTCATGGAGGACAGGTGTCTGAGAAATACAATGAAGTGGAGAAAATAAAGTTAATTGTGTTTACTTAATACTCTTAAGGAATTAGGCTATTGCATTTTGGGCTTCATTGGGAATAGCAAACCATAAAGAATTGCTCCAAAACATGGTTATTTTTAACAAAGAAAACATGACAGTGGCTTTACCTGTCTTGGTGACATCTAGAGTATTTTGATTGGGAATGCCATGATTCTTTTTCAGCTTGTTATATTCTGCCATCATTTCTTCACTGAGCTCAACACATGTTGCTGTATTTTATGGAAGAAAAGTCAGTAGAGATGTCCCTTAGAACCTTTCAAAATGAAAGGGATGTTTTCAAATTATATATGAATATATAATAATATAATAATAACATAAGAATATATGGTGATGAGCATAGTTTTCCTCTGTTACCACCCAGTATGCACAACTAATCTCCCTCCAGAAGGCCACATAGAAAGGGCATCCAGAAGTTGGGGATAATATCTGTAGGAGCTCCAGTAGGGAACACATAATCATTTTTCTAGTAGTGAAAAAAGATGCACACAGGAAAGGCCATTTGTTGTCTTATCAATGCATGTACAAAAGAGGCAAATTTGATAAAATACACTCACTGTTTGCTTGTGAGTGGATGTGAGTTTCAAATTCTGCAAATTCCTAGCTTCTCATTAGCACTCAACAAAAAGTTTGGAATTCAAAAATTAAAATAATGTTGAAACGATCTTTACTATTCAGTAAATATATTTTCTTTGCCATATCTTAAATTACCACAAAAAGAATAAAATATGAGAAACTGTATAAGCCTTATACATGAGAGGCCCATCTAATATCAGGAGGCTGACAATCAACCTGTTTGATATGTCTTGTAGGGAGAGTGACAGCTTAATTTACTTTTTGCATTTTAAGTGATCAAATAAAATTTTCATGGTGCCCCCCAGCTCATGAAGTTTGTCTCATATAGTAGTGACTTTTTCAGACATAATGGGTGTGGTTGACATGGTAGACTTTCCTAGCCCCAGAGAGGATGGGTACATATGTATGTATATAAGTATTTGTACTTAGATATACTTAGGAAAATATAGAAATGCAGGTCCTTCAACCAATGATTGTGCTGTCTGTAAATACATGAATGAATTCGTTTCTGCACCAGTTATATTCAGAAAAAAATGTGCATGAACACACTGATCTTGGGGCAAAGAAAACATTTTTTTTTCATTTACAAAATATTCAGTACTTACACACTGCCGCAATCAAAACAATATTATCATTGTGTTGCCCCGAATATCTGATTTCCAAGAATATTGTGGTCTCAGATACATATTCCAATGAGAAAAGGTTTACATATGTGCCTGAGAAAAAAACAATATTTTTGTCTGGGTTAGGTAAAAATATGGGTCGTAGCACTTAGTTTGTCCTATTGTATAATTAGCATGCTCTTGCTTCAATCATAGGTTCTGAGTGTCCTTTACCTTGCCTCACTCTAATGCTCTCTAGTTGTCCTTGCTGAATGAAAAGGTGTCCCCTTACCAATAACAGAAAATAGAAAAAGTATCTTTGTTTGCCAGTTATTTAACATGATCTGAACATAGGTTGATTTGGGGATATAACATAACTTCTACCAGAGTTTCTATGTATGCACAACCACGCTAGTATATTATACCAGCTCAGGAAAGATGTATTTTCCTAGATTGCCTTGCTAATTTTCAATCATACTTTATATATTCTAAGCAAATAAGCTCATACTTACCTCTCTCACATTAAAATAATAGTTTTTTTGTGTGTGGAACATTGCTTTTTATACCAGTTGCTGATAGACATGGCAGCTAGTATTGAGGTTTTGGAAAACAATGCGTTCCTTGCATGGAAAATGTGTTGGTGGGTGAGGTGGTCTGGACTGATTAGGCCAGATCCTGGTATCTGGTCCCCTCCAACCTCCCTGGTCTGTGTTGCCTGCACTTGTCTGTGTCCTGGGGTGCACAGCACAGATAGGCCAGTTTCATTTTCCCTTGTTCCTCTCCTATTCCTGTGGCCCCTGTGTGAGATGTGGAGTCAGGCCTTTTGCTCTGGTGTCTTGACTCACCCCTTGGTACCCACATCCCTGTTCACCTGAGTCAGAGGGTAAATGGGACAAAAGACAAAAACTTGCAATGCAAAAAGTTAATGAAAGTCAGAAAAGTGAGAGATCACCAAGAATCCCTAGTCCTACTACAGAAGCATGCAATGAAATCATAGAGAAGTCATCAGAAATTTATTCTCAAAATAAAACACAACAACCAATGAGACCCTGATTTAAAAAAAAAATCACTGAACTTGATGCAAACTACCAAAGAACCAACAATTGTATCAACGAAAGTGAACAGAATTGTCACCTAGTGTTTAGTCTTTGGCAGTATGCTTCACTTGATTGAAGAAAACATTAGAAACCACAAAACAAATATGAATAATTAGAAGGTAAGTCAAGAATTGGAAGATCTCAACAACCAGTTTATTAAGCTTAATGAGGTCTAAATGAAATGCAAGAATGAATTACTGGAAGCATCAAGAAAATCAGATTATGAATTGAAATCATTTCTCAAAAAAGAGAAGAAAGCAGGGCATGGTGCTGCATGCCTTGGATAACTCTGGAGGCGTAAGTAGGAGGATCCCCAAGAGTTCAAGGCCACCCTGAGACTACATCATGAAATTCCAAGTCAGCCTGAGCTATAGCAACACCATGTCTTAAAAAAAGGAAAAAATGCAAAAGAGAGATGAACATAATAAAAACAACACAACACAAAACAAAAATTCAAATAGCTTTTATTAACACCTCTCTAGAACCACTCACCAACACAGTTACCCATGTGGAAGACAGAAGTTTTGACTTGGAAAATACGATAGAAGAAACTGATAGGGAGGCCAAAAAATCTTTGCTAACTTCAAACACCAACTGAACAGAAAATGAGTGAACTGTGAGACATCCTCAAACAACCAAACATCCATAAAATAGGCATACCAGAAGGTGAGAAAATCCAGACTCGAGGCACAGAAAATATACCCAACAAAATTTCCGATGAAAAATTTCTGAATCTTACAAAACAGGGACCCATCCAGGCACAATAAGCCCACAGAACACCAAGACGGAAGGACCAAGGACAAAGTCTCTAAGTTGCATGATCATTAAAACTTAACAATGAAAACAAAGACAGTGTTAAAAGCAACGAGAGAAAAGCAATTTATGACATACAAATGCAACGCCAGTAGAATGACATCAGATTTATGAATGGAAACCCTGAAAGGTAGAAGCGCCTGGAATGAAACACTTAAAAGTATGAAAAACTATGGCTTCAAAACCAAGATACCCTACCCAGCAAAAGTATCCCTCATAATACATGGTGAAAGAAAAAACCTTCCACAAAAAAAGTCAACTCTATGATTATGTGAACACAAAGCCAAAACTACAGAGAATACATGAGGGAATATTCCACACATGACAATCAGAGCCAGCAAAAGGAAGATCACAATAACCAAAATAAACCATCCTCAAAACAATACATAACATAAGTAAGCACCCAGCCCTATGAAACACCTCATCATGGCAGGGATTAATTCAAATCTCAAGGCAATAACTTTAAATATTAGTGGTCTTAACTCACCCATCAAAAGACACAGCTTATCAGGATGGATACAAACAAACTGAACCTTTCTATGTTCTGTCTTTAAGAAACCCACCTCACCACTAAAGATAGACACGACCTCAGGGTGAAAGTTTGAATATACCAACTACATGAATAAGTAAAAAAGAAGCAGGTGTTGCTATATTAATATCTGAAAAACAAACTTCAAAACAAGAGTAATCCAAAAGGACAAAAAAGGCCAGTTGTTAATCGTCAAGAGAATGATCCAACATGAGCACATCAATATCTATCTATCTATCTATCTATCTATCTATCTATCCATCCATCCAATTATCTATCAAAAAATGCCTAGCCAGGTGAACCACCGTTTATAAAACAAAATCTACTTGACAAGAAAAGAGAAATAAACACAAACACCATCATAATCAGAGACTTCAATACTCCACTATCACCAATAGATCATCCAAGCAGAATATCAGCAGTGAAATAAATATAGCTCAACACCATCATAGATCAACTAGACCTAACAGACATGGACAGAACTTTCCACCCCAACCCTACAGAATATACATTCTTCTCAGCAGCCCATGGAACCTTCTAAAAATTGACTATATTTTAGGCCATAAAGCATTCTCTCATAAAGTCAGGAAAATTGAAGTAACTTCCTGCATCGTGACAGATCACAATGCGTTGCAGCTAGGAATCAACAGCAAGAGACGCGTGAAGAATTCCACCAAGTCCTGGAGACAAAACAATACACTTTTAAACAATGAATGGATCATGGAAGAAAGCAAAATAGAAATTGTAAAATTGCTAGATTTGAATAACTTAATAATGCATCAAAAGCATTATCAACTTTGATCAAGTAGTCTCCATGCTAGGGATGTAGGATAGGTGAATATACAGAGATCGGTCAACATAATAATATGCCACATAAATAAACTGAACCATAAAAATCACATGATCATCTTGATTGATGCAGAGAAGGCATTTGTCAAAATACAATACCACATCTTGATCACAACACTGGAAAGAATAGGCATGGAGGGCTTATATCTCAATACAATAAAGGCTATATAAAAAGCTCCTAAAGCTCAAACAATACTTAATGGGGAAAAACTCAAGGAGTTCCCAGTGAGATCAGGAAGAACATAGGGATGCCCACTCTCACCCAAGCCCTTCAACGTGGTAATGGAATTATTTGCCCTAGCAATAAGACAGGACAAGGAAATAAAAGGGATTCAAATTGGAAAGGAAGAAGTCAAGTTAGCCCTATTTGTAGATGACATGATTCTTTATATAAGTGACCAAAAAGTCTCCATCCCCAAACATCTAAAGTTGATAAGTTCCTACAGGTAAGTGGCACAAAACAAAAGTAATGTTTAAAAATCAGTAGTATTTCTGTATGAAAAGGACTAATATTTGAAGAAATAAATCAGTGATGCTGTCCCATTTTCAATAGTAAAAAAAAAAAACTTGGAATAACACTAACAAAGGATGTGAAAGACACATATAATGAAAACATAAACACACTCAAGAAAGAAATAGAGCAGGGCTTGATAAGATGGGTAGGTAGAATTAATATTGTGAAAATGGCAATTCTACCCAATCCAATATAGAGAGTTAATGCAATACCAATAAAATACTAGCATCATTCTTGACAGAGACTGAGAAATGATATCAAAATTCATATGGAATGACAAAATGCCTCAGATATCGAAACATATCTTCAGCAAAAGAAGCACCTCTGGTGGTACCACCATACATGATCTAAAGCTATATTACAAAGCCATAGTGACAAAAACATCATGGTACTGGATTAAGCAGAAACATAGGACAAGGGAACAAATTTGAAGACTCAAACTTTAGTTGCATGCAAGTATAGCTGCCTGATCGTTGACAAAGGTACACATAATGTAGACTGAAGAAAAGACAGCATCTTCAAGAAATGGTGTTGGACAAATCGGATAACCATATGTAGAAAAATGAAATTAGGCCCGCTAATTTCGCCATGCATAAAAATCAAGTCCAAATGGATTAAAGACCTCAATATAAGTCATGAAATTTTTCAATTGCTCAAAGAAATAATAGGAAGCAATCTGCACAATATAGGACTGGGAAAGACTTCCTGAACAAAATTCCAGTAGCCAAAGAAATTAAACATGCAGTCAGTCAATGGGATCTCATGAGGCTGCAAAGCTTTTGCACAGACGAACATACTATAACCAAAGTGAATAGGTTATCCACTAAATTGGAGAAAGTCTTTGCCAGCTATACCACTGACAGAAGCCCAATATCTAGAATATTAAAGAACTCAAAATCTAAACAATAAAACAATCACACTACCCACTGAAAAAGTGGAGCAGAGAACTAAATAGGGAATTCTCAGAGGAAGAATTACAAAGGGCTAACACACACTTAGTAAAACTTTCAACATCCCTAACCATTAGAGAAATGTAAATTAAAACTACTATGAGATTGCACCTTACACTAGTAAGGATAGCAAACATTAAAAAATCAAATGAAAACAAATGTTGACAAGGCTGTAGAAAAACAGTAACACTAATTCACTGTGGGTGGGAATGACAGCTGGTTAACAGTTGTGGAAATCAATTTGGAGATTGCTGAAAAGGATGGCTATAGAGTTACAAGCAGAAGCTGTTATTCCCTTACTTGGCATTTACCATAAAAGTTCCTCATCTCAGTTGAGAAATATTTGCTCAACCACACTTACAGCTACTAATTCCTAATAGCTAAAACCTGGACTCAACTCAGATGCCCATCATTGGATGAATAGATAAGCAAGAAGTGGTATATGTTCACAATGGGATTCTACTCAGCATTAAGAAAAAATAACAAACTGAAATTTGTAGAAAAAATGGTCTAACATAGAAGAGATCATACTCAGTGAACTCACACAATCACAGAAAGACAACCACCACATACTCTCACTCATCTGCATTTCCTAATCTGGATCAGCCCGAGTTGCTGACAGAACTGAATTGCATCTTGAGGCTTGGACAATAGGGAGTATTGGGCTTGGGTAAAGGGAAAAGGTGGGGTGGGCACAAATCTGGACCCAAAATGAACTGGTACCAAAAAATCCTATATCCTGAAAGTCCAACTAAAAGGTGGAACCCTCAATAGGACCTTAGAGGATGCACCTAAATAGAAGGACAAGGAGAGAGTGAGATGAAACCTAACATCAAATTTCTCATGTTTTGAGCTGGAGAGATGGCTTAATGGTTAAGCACTTGCCTGTGAAGCCTAAGAACCCTACTTCGAGGCTTGCTTCCCCAGGACCCACGTTAACCAGATGCACAAGGGGGCACATGCTTCTGGAGTACATTTGAGTGGCTGGAAGCCCTGGAACATTCATTCTCTCTCTGTCTCTCTGCCTCTTTCTCTGTCTGTTGCTCTCAAATAAATAAAAATAAAAAATTCTTTGTTTCTGGTTCATTTCTGGATTTTTGTTTTTTCTTGCCTTTGGTGCTGGCCCTGATCCGTGACGTGTTCTATATCCACAAGGAGCTGATCACCAGAGAGACCTACTAGGTCTCACAACACAAACAAGACAGATTTCTGTGAGAGGACTTGATTACCAACCAGTGGTTAATTGTAAGACCCTGACTGTGGAAGACACCAAATGCTGTTGACATGGACCATGGTTGGAATCAGGAGGAGAGCCAGTCCCCAGACAATTATCCAATCTAGTGCTGGAAGGCGCTACATGTGCCACCAGGGGTGAAGTGGCCAACATCTGTCTAAGTAACTCACAGTCTAAGCAATTCAGAAATAAACGACATGATGCTCAGACAAGTGCAATAGTGGCACACAGCCATGTTGGGTAACCAATTAAATAAACAAAATAAATAGAATAATAGTTAATTTGTTTATAACTTTGCTTTTGTATACCAGTTGTTTACAATCATAGCAGATAGTATTGACCTTTTGGAAAATAGTACACACACTTTTCTAATAATGCAAGGTAGTTATAGTATGTACTACTAGCATCAGTGTTACAAATCATAATGTAGACACAGATGTTCATTTCATACAGATAAAACATGTTATACATATGTCATATATGTATATCATATAATCTCCAGTTATATAAAAATATAATTAACACAATAACATTATCTATATCATTATGTGTAACATGTATAAGATTTAAGATGTACACTTCTCCAATATTTGGAGGTTAATCATACTAAGGACTTACTGCCTCAGCAAATGGGGCTTCCATTTCTACATAGACATATATGCCAAGCATCACAGTGTTAAGACATTTTGTTCATTTATCAAAACCCTAATGTTAGGAATGCATGAAGTATTAATTTTAATTTTAAATTATGCCTTTAAATTTATACAGTGTGTATGTACCACTCTTACTTTTTACGGAAAAATAATCAATGCCTATCTTTATGTTGTATATTGTAATGTATTTTAGATGAGGGACTCATACTATAAATTGGATGAACTTCCATTTAAATCAGTTGCATCAATTCGAAGAAACTGCAATCACTACTGTGAAGCTAACTTCCTTGTGAGAATGTGATTCACAAAAGTTGACAAACTCTAAAAGCTGAGATCATTTCTAAGGGTGTCCAGTATGTCTGCGAACATCATACTATGAACAGGGTTGGTTTTCTTCATTTTTTTTTTTTTTTTGCTATGAAATGTACAGTCCTCCCAAGGCAATTCAGACATCATCAGTATGTTGTAAATCATCAATGGTCCGGATTCAAAATTTCTACCTTTCACAGACTAACCCTTCTATAAAAAGGGCAAAAATGATCTTTTGTTTGTATAACCTTGAGAGTTTAGTAACACATCTGTTTTTTTTTTCCCTCCACAATTGCTGAGAGGTACACTCACTATTACTCTTTAAGTTGCCACTAATCAAGAAACATCAAAGCAAATTTAGAAAAAAATGCATGGTATATATAAATGAAGCTGTATAAATTGCCAATATAAGATGACTCTCTCCCACCAATTTTCCATGATTTCCCTTCTATCAATAATTGTACAAGCCCAAGCCAAAAACAACGCTATAATGTCTTCCTTAAGTATTCAGTTAAATGAATACTGTCTGAGGTTAGAGAATTTCACAATATGCATTTGTAGTAAGGATCAACCTTTTGTAGAATTTAGATAGCCATTCTTGTGAAGCCCTGCATTCAATTCATTCTTATAATGTGCATGTTTGAAGCATCCATACTTATAATCATGTGGTGCATAGTTGGTATACTATTTTTGGATTGTTGCAGGATGTGAGATGTGGTGCTACACTAAGATGCTTACGTCAATAGCAGGTAGTCATGATAATTATACCCACCTACATCTTTATTATAAAATTGTCGGATCCAGACTCTTGGATAGGAATCATATGAATTATCAAGGAGCCAAAGACCCTTTGGGTTGTTAATTTTCCTTTCAACTGGTTTAATGCCTTGTGGTCTGTTCCCTGAGAGAAGGTCAAAAGTTAACCTCTCAAGCACAAATACTCATCTGTCAGATATTGAAAAAAGTGAAAGGATAGCACATAATACCAATTTGAAGGAAAATACCCTGTGAAGGTTTTTTCAAGCCATACTAAGAAAAGAAAGACTTACATATATCGGCAAAAGTCAGAGGTTTGTACTTGGCTGCCTGAAGTCTGTAGAGTCGACATGCTCCATTTTCCCTAAATAAGGTTAGAAGACATCCAGCACATATCAACTAATATTCCACATCACTTTTACTTGAGGAAGTAGCAGGATTACATTACAGTTGACAGTCTAAAAGGAAACTGTGTTTTCACAGCTTTACTATTTTCTCACATCAACTTCCTCTGACAATTGTCCCACACTTCGATGTGACTTCCTGTGCCACCTGGTGTTTGCAGCTCCTTCGCATTCTCCTTTACAGTTCGACATTCAACAACCATCCTCTTTCACTTTACACCAGGGGGCAAGTCAAACACACTTTATCTGAATGCATACACTTTGAAAACATCTGAAATACAGTAATTGAATTGAGTTTCTCATTTTTATATCTGCCTTCTGGTTTTCCTCTTCCTGTTGCTTATTCATTTATTGAATACATAAGTTTATTCAGTATGCATTCCTGTGTATATGCATGTGTGCATATAAAGCTTGAACATGTGTGTGAGTGTTTTCATCAGCAACACATGGCCACACAAGACCTATCACTGAGCTGAAATTCCATTGATTAGTGCGGCTTTGTAAAGCAAAATATCTTGCTCATATTCTCTTCTCTGCTTCCCCAGCACTGGGGTGACAGACATATGCCAGCATGTCTCAATTCTTATATTAATGATAGGACTGAGTCAAATGTTCCAAGACAGCTCAGAACATATTTTCAACATAAATATGTCTCTTGAGAATAGTTTGGGGAAAGGTATTATTTTGAGTTGATGTCAACTGGGTCCAATGAGAACACAATTGTAGCTGAAGCTATCATTGAAGTCATTATGTAGCTTAGGTTATCCCTGAACCTCTACTTGTCCCGAATGCTAGTACATATTGGTTGTGATTTCTGGCAAGGGTTAGCATATTAAGGTTGTGCCACATTATTAGGTTCAAATGATGTTCTGAATTTTAAAATTATTCTATTTTTATATATTTATTTGACAGAGAAGGAGAGAGAAAATGGGCTCATCAGGGCCTACAGACATTGAAGACAAACCCTTGATGCATGTGCCCCCTTGTTCATCTGGCTAAAGTGGGTCCTGGGGAATCAAACCTGGTTCCTTTGGCTTTGCAGTGAATGCCTTAACCACTAAGCAATACATCCTGCCCTGATGTTCTGATTGTTTGCTATAAATATGCATATGGCTGCCAATGTTTTTGTTATTACCACTTTTATGCAAAGAATTCATTATTCTCTTTCCACTAAGAAGAATTATCAGTGTGAGGTGCCCATCCACAAAATCTGAGGCCATTCTGAATTATAATTTTAATCATGTGTGCTTGTAAAATGTCAGTAATTCATCCCAAAATTTTATTATATTGCCTCTCTTATACTAAGAGTGCTCCATATATTTACCCAGGTCGAGGAGTGGTGAGTTGCAGATGAGGATGTCCTCCACCATGATGAGGAGCAGATTCTCCTCTGTTCTTCATGCCAATGAAGTGCATGGTCATTTGCCAGGCTGGATCTGGTATATATTTTTACACTAGCTGTTCTAGAACTCGGTATGTAAAATTCTCATATCCAAAGTGGTGGAGATATTCCTGTATTAATCACTGACATCCTGGAATATGACTGTGTTTCACCATGCCTTCCTACTCTTACAACTTTATGGAATCTTCACTAAACATTACTTGTATTAATAAGGCAAGTGCCTCTTGCTATGGGAGCACACTGCTTGCTATAGTCCTTGCACTTGGGATGGGAATAAAGGAGGCTCAGGATTTCGAGGTAATCCTCAGCTAAAGATGAGGCCAGCTTGAGGCACATGAGACCCTACATCCATAAAGCAAAGGAATAAAAACCAATTATAGTCCTTGGGTTTGGTGGACTTTCTCCAAATTGTAGGTTTACACAGAATGAACTTTTCTCACCATCTGTAAGTAGTGACTAAAATGAATGGAATTCAGCATGATTTTCCACCTTGAGCATCTTCAAGGTATTACACAATGTCTTCTGGCTGGTACGGAATTGTACCGCAACTTCTAAACTTCAGGTTGCATGAATTACCAACAGAAACTCAAATTCTCATGCAACATGAGATATTTCAATGTAAATATGATACAACAATTTAGGTTAGCATTCAAATAGGTCAGTTTTAGTAGTTGAACTTATTTGACTTACCTCATATAAAATGCCATAGACATTTTCTTATAACCATCATAAAATGAAATATTTCGAAAGTAAAGCCTGAACAGCCCATTTTCATTTACTGCTGACAGTTAATTGGGGGCCAGGTAAAGGGTTTGAAAATCCCCTGAAAACTGAAACAAGAATATTCACTTGGTATGCATAGCCAGGTTTCCTGTTTTGCTCTGCAAATTGTACTGTCACTAGTGAATCATATTTTCCTCACAGAAAAACTATAAAGCACCTAATCTGTTTGAGAGGTACCATTGCTAATTCTTATGGATTACAGCCATTATGCAAATTTAGAAAATGGTTCAATCCAATGAACACCAGATAGTACTATCAATATGAATATAGATTCAATTTTGTCAAGCAGCTACATGAAATCTTAGCAACATCCTTATAGTTATGTTTTTAAAAACAAGTTCTAATATGATCTCTCACAACCCAAGTATATGTACTCATTAATATCTTTAACTTTCTTTTATGACACACATAATAGAAGTGAGAAAAGTTAATTCAGTGTAGAGACTTTATTTTCTCATCTTATTCTTTGAATAGCCCAAAACGCAGTTGTAACTACAAAGAGATGTCATGGGATTCTGTACCTAAAAAAAAAATTAAGGTAAAAATAGTAAATATCATCAAAACATGGCTGAAAGCAAATCTCTTTTTGATGGCAGATACCTTTCTTTAATATATTGTGCCTGACTCTTCTATCAGGACTGTCAAGAGAATGACCCAATGTGGAAGAAAAATATGGAATTTAAATTGAAGCTGACTTTATGAATTATTAAAATGAATTAAGCATTATGACTGATATAGCCTATCTAGTTTCCACCTGAGAATAACTACAAAACACAACGGACACATGTGGTCCAAACCCAACTTTCATGCATGTCTATTATTACGTCAGACGTGGTTAGATGAATATTTTTTTGGAAATCCATTCAGAATTCTGTAAAGATGGAAGAGCCATTTCAATTGATATGTTCCTCTATATGTAAGAAACACTATGCCTTAGTAGGCAGGGTGGCACACCCCATTTGATGCCAGAATTCTGAAGGCAGAGATAGAAAAGATCTCCCTGAGTTCAAGGTAAGCCTAAGAGTACAAATGAACTCCAGGTCAGCCTGGGCTACACTGAGACCCTACCAAAGAACAGCAAAAGCAAAAAGTATATACAGTGCCTTATATCTACACTGATATTGTGATATTTTCAGTATGAAATTACAACATTTAAAACACTCTTATTCATGTTAAATCGTAATAGAAAATGTGCAAGTATGTTTCATACAAAAATATACTGCTCACCATTCTCAAAGCAAAGAAAATATAAACTAGTAAATACTAAAAGTACTGAGACAGGATGGCTTAATAAAAGAGAGTCAAGTGAAACAATGACCTTATCTAATGACACTGAGGCCCATGTAGAAGGGTGGCCCACCCAGAGCCATCATCAGCTCTACTCCTATAGCTCATGTTAGACATGGTACCTTCAAAGGTTGCTTTTGAGCACCAATCAGGCAGCTGAGAGCTGCAGCCAGCAGTAGAATGTTCATTCTCCTGGTGCCTGTCTCCACTCTTCTGAGGAAGCACAGTGCAGCTCTCTTTATGTAGCAAATATGGGTTGGAGGATGCAGTTAAAGCCCATTTGTGAAAGATGTGGAACAATCCAATTGGTCATGGTGACAGTTTGCTTCATGTTCTGTCAATACTTCCTTTTTGGTAGATGGTGTTTGGGGCTGCTTTAACTTGCTTTAATTCCCAAATTAATTTAGTGTGAAGAAGGGGATGTGAGGACATGAAAGCTTAATTTGATCTGCATTAAAAAATACACCTGAAATGTCAAGGACCATAATACTTCCTCACTCATGTGTTCTGAGTTCCACAATAGACAATGGAGTAGGTGTCCACTACAATTTATGTGTCATTTTATTACCTGAGTCTTGTCAAAGTGACTTCCCTAATCCATGGCATTGCTTATACAAGATGAGTCTCATTGATATGCCTATCAGATATTACTAACTTTGACATGGTCTAGGGAACACGGACAAACTCTGGTACATACATCTGTTTTATGTTACATGGGAAACCAAGACCTGGGGTCAATTCTGGAATCTGAGGAGCTGGTTATAAAATGACTATAGCAATGATATCAAAGTCTGAAGTTGGTGTTGAGGTGTGGAAAAGCTACGACTTGGAAAGTTGATGTTGAAAAGGATGCTTGGAACTGCAGTTAGTACTAGAGTATGATAACACAGTGCACAGGTGGATGAGGGATAAGTACTTCACTCTAGGGTCACAGGGGCACCAGAAGATTTAGAGAAATTTGTTGTTGGGGGGGGGTGTTCAAAGAGCAAAGGGATGATTGTGGAGGTCAGGGGCATGGAATTATTGCGAAATTATACCAGTGTGGTGGCAGGTGTACGTGTGGAATATTAAGGGTGGGATGAAAAGCAGTGGTCCTAATGTGTGTTTGAATGAAGTTTCTTGGACTGAAGGATGATACCAAGGATCAGAGGGCAGAGCCTGGAATTTTATACGAATCTGAATGCTGTTACTGGGATGAGTGGTTCCAGGCTGGGACATGACCTCAATTAGGATTAGCCTTGGATTACATCAGATTTGTATCATGTTCCAGATGGGTACTGGATGGTGTTGGACTTCTGTTGGTCATAGCAGTTGCTAGGTGACTGTATAGGGACAATATTAGTTGCTGAAATACTCATAGGGTTGTGATTGATTTATGTGTGAATGTGTGACACTGGCAATTGTATGCAACTGCATTGGGAATTGGGATGTATATAGAGTCCTGAAGTGTTCTTGAGCTAAAAGTGGTAATGAGGCCATACATTTTAATTTCTGAGTCTGGTACTGGGTTTCTGAAGTGATGCCAGTGGAAGAGAGAACTGGGAGGGAAGCTATCATCACACAGGTGCTTGGGAAAGATTACATGGCCTGGAATAAATATTAAATTGTGAATGTGAACTGTGGTTGTGGAATGTTACTGGAATTTTAGAAACAACAAGGTTGGTGGAAGTACTCAGAGGTCTGTGGGATGCTGCAGTTCCATGGGGATTAACACTGGGGCTACTTGAGACTGAAGCACAGGTTATATGGGCAGATGAGCTTACCATGGCACTAGTGGCTGTGCATGGATGAGGTAGATAATATGATCTCAGTGCCCAGGGCCCTCTCAATATATACAGCTGAGTGAAGGTCCTGGACTGTAACATGAAATAGAAGACTATGTGTTACTCCATAATGAGGGGCTTGGGATGTATGTGGGATCCTACTAGGTACTGGTACTTTTCAAAGACCTGGTATCAAGCAAATGAAAAAAAAAAAAAAAACATAGCCTATGTCTCTAAATGCTAGATACTTAGGGCACCCATAAAAGAGCAAAATACATTCATTTCTTGAATGCCACCCAATAACCTCACACTGCTGTACCCACTTTTGCATGTGGTAATAAAATGTTGGGATCTTCTGCCTGTCATCCAGTACCAACCCAGAACCTAGTTTGCCCCGATACCTCTCATGGTTTATTTTAAATCCAATATTACAAAAAAACAGGTACAGGACAAATTCATTTTCTGTCTGCTTTACAGTGAGACACACTATCAACTCTGGTCACAGCAAAATGAGTACAATTGAAAATTTTAATGTTAATTACATAGTTCAGGTTCAGAGACCATTTGGAGGAATTTTCCAGTTCTATCCACAGCAGAAGTGTAAGAAAACCCGTTCTCTTTAGCATACAAAGTTGAATACTGGAGAGAGAACATATGAGACAGACAGAGAGAGACAGACAGAGAGAGACAGACAGAGAGAGAGAGAGAGAGAGGAAGGGAGAGGGAGAATATGTCCCAACACTGCATGCACCACCTGTGTATCTGGCTTACATGGGTGCTAGGGAACTGAACTTGTGTCCTTAAGGTTTGCAGACAAGCAAGCGCTTTAGCTCCTAAGCCATCTCTCCAGCCCTTCACAACATAAGTTAAAATGTAAATGAAATATGAATACAATACCCTAACATCAATTCTGCCAACAGAAACTGTGTTTGGCATGATTTTGCCTTCAGGTAAAACATAGTCTTGGCTTGTGGCAGCTGAGTATGTCTGGGTGCTAGCCTCTCTCCAGATGTCTGAATTTGAAGACTCAGAAGTTGCTGCAGTCTGTCCATTCTTAGGCTTCACAGGTTTCAAACATTAAGCCATCACTTCAGCTTTCAGCACACATTTTAATAGAGTTCAATATATGTGCATGTTTTCTTAAAGTAATATTTACCTATATAACAGTGAGATACATTTATATAATGCTTTTATTTTTTAATAAAAAATAGGTGGTACACAAGGGCCTCCAGACACTGCAAACAAACTCCAGATGCATGAGCAGCCTGATGCATCTGGCTTACATGAGTTCTGGCAATCAAACCTGGGTCATTAGGCTTTTCAGACAAGCCCGTTAACTACTAAGCCATCTCTCCATCCGACTGTTAAGCCATCTCTCCAGCACTTCACTAAATATTTTATATTAAATATTTTAAAATGTAAATGAAATATGAAAACAATACCCTAACATTAATTCCACTAGCAGAAACAGTGTTAGGAATGATTTTGCCTTCAGGTGTAACATAGCCTTGGCTGGTGGAAGCTGAGGACGTCTGGGTATTGGCATCTCTGGAGATGGCTGAATAAATAACTTATACAAATACTAACTTACAATGGAAGTATTCTTTTCAATAAGGAGTATAACAGGGCTTCAGCCATTGCAAAATCCATATTCATTCACCACCTTGTATATCTGGCTTAGGTGGGTTCCTGGGACTCAAACCTATGTCCTTTGAACAAATGTCTCAGCTGCTAAAGTATCTCTTAATCTCTTATTTTTTTTTTGTTTTAATTTTTTAGTTATTTACAGGGAGAGAATATGGATGAATGAGAATGGGTACACTAGGTTCTCTAGCAACTGCAAACAAACTCCATATCATGTATATCTAATTTACATAGGTAATGGGCCATCATTTCCAAGTTCTTATGCTTAGCAGGCAAGCACCTTAACTACTAAGCCATTTCTCCAGCTTTTATATTTATTTTCAGTAGACTGTTTTAAAGTTTTGTTAGCACTTGTCTAATTCAATAGACTTTCTGTACATGTACCTTATTGACAACTAATGGGACTCAAGGCTCAGTCAGAGATCATTGTGGAAGAGGTGGCAGAAAGAATGTAAAGTCCAAAGGAAAAGGAGGAGTGTTTTTTAATGCTGTCACATTGTAATATAATGAAATGTATTGTGTCAAACACAAAGTGGCCATGGTATTCATGACCTCTTAGTTGCTGATCTACCTACAGAACACCTGTATAATAGGAGGGGGAAATGATGACATCAAAAGAGAAAGAAGGGACAATTTAGGAGGTGTAAAATAAGCTCCCATGAATTTGGGCCTGTGGCATAGACCTATAATTCTAGCTACAAGGTATGGAGGCTACTGAAAAGCTAGAGACCACAGCTTACTGGGAGAGTACTTGCCTACCTTGTATGAGGCCCAGGGTTTAATTCTACATAAAATACACACATTAAACAATTCTAAACCACTATTTACCATGAACAAGCATGGCTTACAAAAAGAAAGGAAGGAAGGAAGGAAGGAAGCAAGCAAGCAGAGCTAAGTTGGGCTTGGTGACACATGCCTCTACATCCCAGTCCTCAGGAGGCAGAGGTATGTGGAGGATCACCAAGAGTTCAAGGCCACACAAGGCTACATAGTGAATTCTTGGCCAGCTTGGGCTAGACCAAGACCTTACCTGGGGGGATGGGGGGACTAACAAAAAAAGGGAGCTGAAATCTCAAAGACATATTACAGAAGATTCTTTTCAATTGTGTGTGTATATATATATATATATATATATATATATATATATATATATATATGTATATATATTTTTTTCCTATATCATTGCCACCCACAACTTATTTGAAATAATACATCCTGTAATTTTCAAGGCATTATTTTGCTATTGTTACATAAAACAGAGATTAATAAATACCTTTATTTTCCTCTTACATAATGCAATCACTTTAGGCTCTTTTTAACCAGGTAAGCCCTTCTCCAATTTTTATTTTTCACTATTTCAAATTTTAATCCTGTTTTCCTCCCATAAATGAACTGGCATGGTTTTTACCCATCCTCAAACATAAACAATTACTTTCTTATCATTTGTTTGCATTTTTCAGGTCTTCCTTCTGGAATCTTTTCCTTGGCCCATAGTAAATTCTTTATGTAAGGATCCTAGAATCACTGAAGAAAGACCCCAGCCTCAAATAGTATGTAAAACAAAAGAGCATTTATTCTGCAGAATCAGCCAGCATGTGGGGGTCAACCATTCATGAAAAATGGCGACCTTGAGAGGAGCTCCCAGGATCTTTTAAGCACAGCTAGAGGAATTTGGGCTGGCTTAGTCATTGGCTAATTTGAAAAGTAACTGTACTTGCATATTTTTGATTGGTCCTGAGGTTTTGGCAGGCTAGGTCTAGGGGAATTTCAGATGGGTTAGGTAATTTTTTAAATGATTGGCTACGCAGGCAGCAGTTACAGTTGTGCATCTCTGATTGATTGGGGCAGAAGGCACGAAAGGGACATGCTGGGCATTTCCAGGAACTGACTCAGCCTCTGGGCGGCAATCTTCCCAGCCACATGTCAGGGCAGGTCCTTTCCAGAAGTCCTGCCTTACTTTCTGGGAAACTGAAACTTAGGCCTAGTTAGAGTGGTACCTTACTCAAGCCCATCATGGTGTGAGTTTGGTCCCTTCAATTTACAATATGCCTGAGTGACAGTACGAGGTGGTAAACTTTTGGGCTTCACTACCAGAAAACTTTAAATTTTACCTTTGTTCCTTCAAGATAATCTTGTTCTCTCCAGAAGCCTACTTGAGCACCTTGCATGCTTTATCAGAGCTCCAGCCTGCACAGTTGTCACCATTGATCTGAAGCGCTTCGTCACCAAACCTCAGACCAACCAGTGAGGCTAAAGAATTCACCTGGACTAGCTGAACAAATACACCATTATCAATGGACTTAAGCCTCAGTCCAATTTTCCCATCTTGGTCTTTACACAAAATGACTTCATGAATCCCTTGCTTAATTTCCGTCCTACGAATTCCGACATCATTACCTGGTACAGATGACGCTATATAGTTCACACTGGAAGGTCTTGCTACCAACCCCTGACCTGGTGCTCCAGGGACCATGGCCGAATTTTCATGTATTTGTTCATCATTTAAACTCAGTCCCATATATTGGGAGAGCTCTGGATACAGTTTAAGATAGAGATTTCCACCTAGAGTGATGGGAACAGAACCTTCTGTCAGAATTGCTGAGTTGGCAGAGAAGGCATTTTGAGCCTGAATCACTTTGAGCCTGAATCACTTTATCTACCTTCAAATTTTCAAGGAATGGATACAGAGCCATTTTTTCACGTATTTCCTCCTCTGGGACCCGCAGCCACCACCACGGTCACCCACTGACTTCTGAGAGTGAGCCGAGATGAGCGCCACACTCTCAGCACTGCCCGCCAGGCCTCTTTGGTGTTCTTAAGTAGGAGAAAAAATTTAATACTACAAGTAGTCATAAAACTTAACAGTTTTAGCACTCTGAATTTGTATATTAACCTTTAACAATTAAAAAATGTCTGGGATAGACCCAAGCTCCAGCATGTGTGCCACGGGATCTGCAATGTGTGGGTGGCTCACAGCTTGTCATCGCGTGCCTCCTCCAGGACACCAGGGAAGGCAGAGACAGCACTGATCAGCCCAAGGTCACCAAGCCCAAGGCCCAAAGAGTTGAGTGGTCAACACGTCCACTCGGGGCGTGGGTGGGGACATGACCGTGCGATGCAGTAACGTCACAAGCATGCACAGAGAGAGGCACCCGCCATGTTTGCTCTGGTGGACGTTACTGAGAGGGGTGGGTCTCCCTTGACATCAAAGCGCTGCCATATTTGGTTTTGGAATCCATTCCCTAGTGTTCCTGACTCAAAAATTAAGATAATGTTGAATTGATTTTTATTATTCAGTAAGTATATTTTCTCTGCCATATCTTAAATGGTTACAAAAAAGAAAAACAAATATTATTAGAAACTGTGTAACCCCTATACCTTAGTGGTCCACCTAATATCATGAGCCTGAGAATCAACCTGTTGGATATGTCTTGTAGGGACAGTGACAGCTTAAACTAATTTTTCATTTTAGGTAATCAAATCAAATTTTTCACACTGCCCCTGTGCTCATGAAGTTTGTCTCATATAATAGTGACTTTTTCAGACATAATGGGTGTGGCTGCCATGGTAGACTTTCCTAGCACCCATAGAGGATGTATACACATGTATGTATATAGGTATTTGCACTTAGGTATACCTAGGTAAATACAGAAGTGCATATCCTTCAACCAGTGATTGTGATGCCTGTAAACAAATGAATGAATTCTATTCCACACCAGTTACATTCAGAAAAAAATATGCATAAACACATTAATCTTGGGGCAAAGAAAACATTATTTTCATTTACAAAATATTTAATTCAGTACTTACACTGCTGCAATCAAAAAAATATCATCATTGTACTGTCCCAAATAACTGATTTAAAAGAACATTGTGGTCTCAGATACATATTAAAATGTGAAGAGATTTACATATGTGCCTGAGAAAAACAATATTTTTGTCTGGGTTAGGTAAAAATATGGGTCATATTACTTAGTTTGTCCTATTCTATATTTAATATGCTCTTGTTCCAACCATAGGTTCTGAGTGTCCTTTACCTTGCCTCACTCTAATACTCTTTAGTTGTCCTTGCTCAATGAGAAGGTGTGCCCTTACCCATAACAGACAATAGAAAAAATTATCTTTTTTTTTCCAGTTGTTTAACATGATAGGCTGATTTGGGGATATAACATAACTTCTACCAGAGTTTCTATATATGCACAACCATGCCAGTATATTGTACCAGATCAGGAAAGAGGTGTTTTCCTGGTTTGTCTTACTAATTTCAATCATACTTAATATGTTGTAAGTAAATAAGCTCATACTTACCTGTCTCACATTAAAATTATAGTTATTTTGTGTGGAACTAAGCCTTTTCATAGTACTTCTGATAGACATGGCTGCTAGTATTGAGGTTTTGGCAAACAATGCATTCTTTGCATGGAAAGTGTGTTGGTGGGTGAGGTGGTCTGGACTGATTAGGCCAGATCCTGCTATCTGGTCTCCTTCTACCTCCCCAGTCTGTGTTGCCTGCACTTGTCCGTGTCCTGGCGTACACAGCACAGATAGGCCAGTTCCATTTTCCTTGCATGAACTATTCCTCTGGCCCCTGTGTGAGATTTGGAATCAGGCCTTTTGCTCTGGTATCTTGACTGACCACCTGGTACCCACATCGCTGTTCACCTGAGTCAGGGGGTAAATGGGCCAAAAGACAAAAACTTGCTTCTTCCTCAGTAAAACAGTCTTTCTAAAATAGGTAGGCAACAATGCAAAAAGTCAAGGAATGTCAGAAAAGTGAGAGATCACCAAGGATGCCTAGTCTTACTACAGAAGCATGCAATGAAATCATAGAGAAGTCATCAGAAATTTATCCTCAAAGTAAAACACAACAACCGATGAGACCTTGATAAGAAATCACTGACTTGATGCAAACTACTAAGGAACCAGCAATTGTATCAAGGAAAGTGAACTAAATTGTCACCTAGAGTCTTTAGCCTTTGGCAGTAAGGCTTAACTAGGTTGAAGAAAACATTAGAATACTCAAAAAAGATATGAATAATTTGAAGGTAAGTCAGGAATTGGAAGATCTTAACAACCAGTTTATTAAGCTTAATGAAGTCTTGATCAAATGAAAGAATGAATTACAGGAAGCATCAAGAAAATCAGAATATGAATTGAAATCATATCTCAAAAAAGAGATGAAAGCTGAGCGTGGTGGTGCATGCCTTTGCTAACTCTGGAGGCAGAGGTAGGAGCATCACCAAGAGTTCAAGGTCACCCTGAGACTACACAGTGAATTCCGGGTCAGCCTGAACAACAGCAAGACCATGACTTAAAAAAAAAGGAAAAAAATGAAAAAGAGAGATGAACATAATAAAAATAATACAACGCAAAACAAAAATTCAAATAAAGTTTATTAAAACTTCTCTAGAACCAGTCACCAACACAGTTACTCATGTGGAAGACAGAACTTCTGACGTGGAAAATAAAGTGGAAGAAACTGATTGGGAGGCAAAAAAACTTTGCTAACTTCAAACACCAACTTAACAGAATATGAGGGAACTGTGATACACTCTAAAACAACCAAACATCAGAACATGGGTATATCAGGCTGGAGGCATGCAAAACATACCCAACAATTTTTTTGATGAAAATTTCTGAATCTTACAAAACAGAGATGCATCCAGGCACAAGAAGCCCACAGAACACCAAGAAGGTAGGACCAAAGTACAAAGTCTATAAGATACATCATCGTTAAAACTCTTAACAATGAAAACAAAGGGAGTGTTAAAAGTAATGAGAGAAAAGCAATTTAGGACATACAAAGGCAACCTCAAAAGAATTACATGAGATTTATGAATGGAATCCCTGAAAGGTAGAAGGGCCTGGAATGGAACACTTAAGAGTCTGAAAAACTATGGCTTCAAAACAAAGGTACCCTTCCCAGCAAAAGTATCCCTCAGGATAGATTCTGAAAGAAAAATATTCCATGAAAAAAAGTCAACTCTACGATTATATGAACTGATAGCCAAATCTACAGAGAATACATGAGGGAATATTCCACACAGGACAATCAAAAACCATTGGAAAGCGATATGGAGACACCTGAAAAAGCTGACTATAGAGATACCAATAGACCCTGTTATTCCCTTACTGGACATCTACACTAAAACCTTCAAACCACAAGCCAGAGAGATTTGCTCAACCATGTTTGTAGCAGCTCAATTCATAAGAGCTAAGAGCTGGAATCAACCCAGATGTCCATCACTAGAAGAATAAATAACTAAGATGTGGTGTACCTACAAAATGGAATTCTACACACCAGTAAGAAAAAAATGACACAATGAAATTTGAGGAAAAATGGGTGAATCAGGAACAGATCATTCTCAGTGAACTTACCCAATCACAGCAAAAAAAAAAAAAAAAAAAAAGCCACACAGACTCACTCATCTACATCACCTAACCTGAATCTACCCAAGATACCTTACATACCCAGCAAGCTTCCTATGGACTAGACACTAGGATGGACAGGGAGGGAGGTGAGGGCATAGAAGGGATGGGAAGCAGTAATATAGACCCAAATGACAATGGTACCATAAAATTCTACTTCCTAAGGGGTAGACAAAATGGCTGAACCTTCACCAGGCCCTTACAGGAAACACCAGAACCGTAAGACACTGGAGCAGGTAGGATCAATCTAACCTAAATCTTCTACGTCTTCCCTCCCTCCCTCCTCCTCTCTCTCTCTCTCCTTCCCTCTCTCTCCTCTCTCTCTCTCCACCTTACCTCTTGTATATTAGTTATATTCTTCCTCATTTTCTTACTGGGCACTGACCTGTGACTCACAGTATTATACACAATGAGCTTTTGATCAGAGAAACCTACAAGGTTTATTAAAAGAGTGACAGATTTCTGTCATAGTACTAGATGACCCACCAAAGGTTAGTGGTAAGACCATATTTCTGAAGACACCATAAGCAGCGGACTCATAAAATTGAGCAGCATGGCTGGAAGCCAGGAGATAGTCAGTCCCCAGCCAGCGAGTCTAGTGCCAGAAGGTACTAATGGGCAACTGGGGGAAATAACCAATATCTCTCCAAGCAACTCATGGTCTAGCCTACTTAGCAACAAATAACCGGTTGTGATGCCCATACAAGTGCAATAGTGGCACACAGCCATGGTGGGGAACCAACTGCTATTGATTTGGCTAACTGATACCCTCAGTGGTATGGGAACAACAGCTGGAGCTGGGAAACAAGTCAGAACCATATCCAAACATAAGCCTACTCTCCAATATCAAGCTACCATCAATCATGGGGTACAAAAGGGCCAACACCTATTAAACCCTCTAAAAAAAAGTAAGGGTTATTTCATTTGTCTTGGTACTAACTTACTCTCTATTGGCGAATCTGATACTCCTTTTCAGATAGATGCAGATCCTAAGGAGAGACCCACCCCATCATACCCCAAAAGGGTTCTGGCTGAAATTAAGGAAAATTAGTGAAACAAGCAAGGGTGCTGTTTTCCTGATAACTGGATAGCAGCACAAGGGTGAAGCAGACCAACACAGAGAAAAATCAACTCCTACCAAATCAGTGAGCCAGAGCCTCAGAGGCCCCCAACACCTTATCACTGAAGCAGACAAAAAATTAAGCCACCATGGCTCAGGGAAATTTTTCGGAAGAGGGGGAGGATAGAATGTTAGAGACAAATGTTGGGTCAGGATATGCAGAGACATTTATCATATCATAACTGTGGGCTAACTCCACAAGGCATAACCCATATAATATACCTCAACAAGGAGGGGCCAATCGGGAGGGAGTAGGTCATGGATGAGCCTAACAATGGTACCAAACTGCATATATTTGGTGAATAGAAAACTAATTTAAATAAAAATCGCAGAGGCCAGCAAAAAGAAAATCACAATAGCCAAAATAAAACATTCTCAAAACAGTATATAACACAAGGAAGCACCGAGCCCCACAAAACTCATTGCCATGGCAGGGATTAATTCAAAGCTCACTGCAATAACCTTAAATAGTAGTGCTCTTAACTCACCCCCAAAAGACACAGGTTATCAGGATGTATCAAAAACAAAAACAAAAAACAAAAAAAACTAAACCTTTCTATCTTCTGTCCAAGAAACCCACATCACCACTAAAGATAGATACCACCTTAGGGTAAAATCTTGAATATTCCAACTACACGAATAAATAAAAAAGAAGCAGGTGTTGCTATATTAATATCTGAGAAGTAAACTTCTAAATAAAAGTAATCCAAGAGTACAAAGAAGGCCATTTCTTACTCATCAAGAGAATGATCCAACAGGAGCACATGTCAATCATATATATATATGCCAAACCAGATGCACCACAGTTTACCAAAAAAAATCTACATGACAAGAAAAGAGAAATAAACACTAACACCATCATAGTCAGAGACCAATACTCCACTATCACCAATAGATCATCCAAAGAGAATATCAGCAGTGAACTAAATATAGCTCAACAGCATCGTAGATCAACTAGACCTAACAGACACCTACAGAACTATCCACCCAACCCTACAGAATACACATTCTTCTCAGCAGCCCATGGAACCTTCAAAAATTGACCATACTTTATGCTATGAAGCATGATTTCATAAAGTCAGGAAGATTGAAGTAACTTCCTGAATCATGACAGATCACAATGCGTTTAAGCACGGAATCAATAGCAAGAGATGCATGAAGAATTCCACCAAGTCCTAGAGACAAAACAATACACTTTTAAACAATGAATGGATCATGGAAGAAATCAAAATAGAAATTGTAAAATTGCTAGATTTGAATAACTTAATAATGCATCAAAAGCCTTATCAACTTTGATAAGGTAGGCTTCATGCCAGGGATGTAGGGCTGGCCAAACATACAGAAATCAGTCAACATAATATGCCACATAAATAAACTGAACCATAAAAATCATATGATCATCTTGATTGATGCAGGGAAGGCTTTTGACAAAATACAACACCACTTCTTCATCACAACAGTGGAAAGAATAGGCATGGAGGGTTTATATCTCAACACAACAAAAGCTATATAAAAAGCTCCTAAAGCTCAAATAATACTTAATGGGGAAAAACTCAAGGACTTCCCACTGAGATCAAGAAGAACACAGGGGTGTCCACTCTCACCTCTGCTCTTCAACATAGTACTGGAATTACTTGCTCAAGCAATAAGAAAGGAGAAAGTTATAAAAAGGGATTCTAATTGGAAGGGAAGAAGTCAAGTTAGCCCTATTTGCAGATGACATGATCTTTTATATAAGTGACCAAAACGTCTCCATCCCCAAATTCCAAAGTTGATACATTCCTTCAGTTAACTGGCACTAAACCAAACAAAATTAATGCAAAAAAATCAGTATTATTTCTGTATGAAAATGACAAATATTCATAGAATTAAATTAGTGATGCTGTCCCATTTTCAATAGCAAGAAAATGAAATCCTTTAGAATAACAATAATCAAGAATGTGAAAGACACCTATAATGAAAATATAAACGCACTCAAAAAAAAAAAAAAAAAAAAAAAGGAGAGCAGGGCTTGATAAGATGGATGTGCCTCACATGGTTCTGAATAGGTGGAATTAAGATTGTGAAAATGGAAATTCTACCAAAACCAATGTAGAGACTTAATAAATACCAATAAAATAATAGCATCATTCTCCACAGAGACTGAAAAAAATGATATCAAAGTTCATATGGAATGACAAAAGGCCTAAGATATCCAAATATACCTCAGTAAAAGAAGCACTTCTGGTGGTACCACCATACCTGATCTAAAGCTATATTACAAAGCCATAGTGATATAAAACAGCATGGTACTGGAATAAAAATGAAACATAGATCAATGGAACAAATTTTAAGACCCAGACTTGAGGGCAAGCAACTACAGTTGCCTGATCTTTGACAAAGGTGCCAATAATGTAGACTGAAGAAAAGACAGCATCTTCAACAACTGGTGTTGGACAAATTGGATGATGATATGTAGAAAAATGAAATTAGACCCACTCATTTTGCCATGAAGAAAACTCAAGTCCAAATGGATTAAAGACGTCAATATAAGACATGATTTTTTTTCAATAAGTCAAAGAAATAATAGGAAGCACTTTGCATGATATAGGACTGGGAAAAGACTTACTGACCAAAACTCCAGTAGCCAAGGAAATTAAACATGAAGTCAGTCAATGGGATCTCATGAAGCTGCAAAACTTTTGCACAGACAAACATACCAAACCAAAGTGAATGGATTCCCCACTAAAGAGGAGAAAGTCTTTGTCAGCTATACCATTGACAGAAGCCTAATATCTAGAACATTAAAAAACTTGAAATCTAAGCAAAAAAGCATCAAACTAACCACTGCAAAAGTGGAGCAGAGAACCACATAGGGAATTCTCAGAGGAAGAATTACAAAGGGGTAACACACACTTAATAAAAATTGCAACATCCCTAATCATTAGAGAAATGCAAATTAAAACTACTATGAGATTCCACCTTACACCAGTAAGGATAGAAAACTTTAAAAAATCAAATGAAAACAAATGTTGGAAAGGTTGTAGAGAAACAGTAACACTAATTCATGAGGTTGGGAATGTCAGCTGGTAAACCCTTGTGGAAATCAATTAGGAGATTGCTGGGGAGGATGGATATAGAGTTACCAGCAGATGCTGTTAATCCTTTTCTGGGTGTTTACCACAAAAGTTCCACATCTCAGTTGAGAAATATTTGCTCAATCACACATATAGCTACTCAATTCCTAACAACTCAAACCTTAAATCAACCCAGATGTCCATCACTGGATGAATAGATAAGCAAGATGTGGGACATCTACACAATGGAATTCTACTCAGCAGTAAGAAAAAATAACACTTTGAAATTTGTGGAAAAATGGTTAAACTTAGAGTAGATCATACTCAGTGAACTCACACAATCACAGAAAGACAACCACCACATACTCTCACTCATCTGCAGTTCCGAATTTGGATCAGCCTGAGTTGCTGACATAACTGAATAACATCTTGAGGCTTGGACAATAGGGAGCATAGGGCTTGGGTAAAGGGAAAAGGTAGTGTGGGTACACAGCTGGACCCAAAATGAACTGGTACCAAAAAATTCTATATCCTGAAATTCTGACTAAAAGGTAGAATCGTCAATAGGCCTTAGAAGAAGCACATGAATAGAAGGGCTCTGGAGAGAGTGAGATGAAACCTAATCTCAAATTTCTCAAGTTTCTTTATTTTTTTATTTATTTTTTAAATTTAATTTATTAGTTTTCTTTTCAGTAAATACAGGCAGTTTGGTACCATTATTAAGGCTCATCTGTGATCTACCCCCTCCCATTAGACTCTCCTTGTTAATGAAAATGGGTCGTTCATTGTGGAGTTAGCCCCCAGTTATTAGTATAATAAATGACTCTGCAAGTCATGGCGCAACATGTGACTCTGACATTCTTTCTGCCCCCTTTTCCGCAAAATTTCCCTGAGCCATGTTGGGTTCATTTTTGGTCTGCTTCAGTGCTGAGGTGTTGGGAGCCTCTGAGGCTTTGGATCTCTGATTTGGTAGGAGTTGATTTTTCTCTGCCTTGATCTCCTTCCCCTTTGTGCTGGTATCCGGTTCACAGGAAAACATCACCCTTCTTATTTCGCCAGTTCTCCTTAGTTTCAGTTGGGCCCCTTTTGAGGTATGTTGGGGCAGCTTTCTTCTTAGGATCTGCATCTATCTGGCAAAGAGAATCAGATTCTCCAACGGAGAGTAAGTTAGCACCTGGAAAACTGAGATAACACTTACTTTTTTGATAGACAGTTTGATATATGTAGGCCCTCTTATACCCCCTGATTGATAGTAGCTTGATATTGTAGAATCAGATTGTGTTTGTGTATGGTTCTGACTTGTTTCCCAGCTCCAGCTAAGGTCTGGTACCACTGAGTGGATCAGCTAGCCAAATCAAGAGCAGTTGATTCCTCACCATGGCTGTGTACCACTATTGCACTTGTGTGGTCATCACATCCGGTTATTTGTTGCTAATTAGGTTAAACAATGTGTTGCTTGGACAGATCTTGGTCATTTCCCCCTTCTCCTATGTAGTGCCTTCTGGCACTAGACACGCTGACTGTCTGGAGACTGACTCTCTCCTGGCATCCAGCCATGTCATTCCATTTTACTCTTCAGCTGTGTATGGAGTCTTCAGCAATAGGGTCTTACCACTGGCCTTTGGTGGGTCATCAAGTACTCTGACAGAAGTCTGTCATTGTTTTGGGAAACCTTGTAGGTTTCTCTGATCAAAAGCTCATTGTGTATGGTAGGCCCAAGCTGGAAGTGGGGGTTACAGGTCAGTGTCCATTAAGAAATTGAGGAAAAAGATAACTAACATACAAGAGTTAGAGAGCAGAGAGATAGAGGGGAGAGGGGGAGAGGGAGGGAGGGAACATGTAGGTGATTTAGGTCAGGTTGATCCTACCCTCTCCAGTATCTTGTGGTTCAGGTGTTTATTGTGAGGGTCTAGTGAAGGTTCAGCCATTTGGTCTGTCTTTTAGGAAGTAGAATTTTATGATACCATTGCCGTTTGGGTCAGGATTACTGTTTTCCACCCTTTGATTCCCTCCCCGCCCTCCCATCCATTTTATTGTCTAGTCCATGTGCTTGCTGGGTATGTAAGGCATCTTGGGCAGACTCAGGTTAGGTGTTGCAGATGAGTGAGACTATGTGTCGATTTATTTTCTGTGATTGGGTAAGTTCTCTGAGAATGATCTGTTCCAGGTTCAACCATTTTTCCTCAAATTTCTTTATGTTGTTTTTTCTTACTGCTGTATAGAATTCCATTGTGTAGAAATACCACATATTTGTTATCCATTCTTCTAATGATGGACATCTGGGTTGATTCCAGCTTTTAGCTATTACGAATTGAGCTGCTACAAACATGGTTGAGCAAATCTCTCTGGCTTTTGGTTTGAAGGTTTTAGGGTACATGCCCAGTAATGGTATAACTGGGTCTGTTGGTATTTCTATAGTCAGCTTTTTCAGGAGTCTCCATATTGCTTTCCAAAGAGGTTGTACCATCCTGCATTCCCACCAACAGTGAATGAGTGTCCCTGCTTCTCCACATCCTCGCCAGCATTTATTTTCGTTTGACCCTTTGATGTTGGCTATCCTTATTGGGGTAAGGTGGAATCTCATAGTTGTTTTAATTTGCATTTCTCTGATGATTAGGGATGATGAACATTTTCTTAGGTGTGTGTTTGACATTTGTATCTCTTCCTCTGTGAATTGCCTGTTTAACTCTGTGCCCCATTTTGTGAGTGGGGTATTTGTCTTCTTATTGTTTAGACTTTTGAGTTCTTTGAAAATTCTAGAGATAAGGCCTCTATCAGTTGGATAACCTGCAAATGTTTTCTCCCATTCTGTAGGTATTCTATTGGCTTTGCTCATTATATGCTTGTCTGTAAAGAAACTCTTCAGCTTCATATGATCCCAATGGTTGAGTGACTGTTTAAGAACTTGAGCCACTGGGGTTTTATTCAGGAAGTCTTTTTCCATTACTATATCATGGAAGGTACTTCCTAAATTTTTTTCCAGTAGTTTTTGAGTTTGTGGTCTTATGTTGATGTCTTTGATCCACTTGGATTTGAGTGTTGTGCATGGTGAAATGTGTTGATCAAGTTTTAGCTTCCTGCATGTGGTTATCCAGTTTGTCCAGCACCATTTGTTGAAGATGATATCTTTTTTCCAGTCTATATTATTTGGGCCTTTGTCGAATATCAAGTAGCTATAGTTGCTTGGCCCAAAATCCGGGTCCTCAAGTCTATTCCATTGGTCTATACTCCTGTTTTTATGCCAGTATCATGCTGTTTTTATTACTATGGCTTTGTAGTATAACTTTATATCGGGTATGGTGATGCCACCAGAGGAATTTCTTTTACTGAGGATATATTTGGATATGTGAGGCCTGCTGCCTTTCGATATAAAATTTGAGATCATTTTTTCTATGTCTGTGAAGAACACTGTAGGGATTTTAATTGGAATTGCGTTAAATCTATATATTGCCTTTGGTAGGATTGTCATCTTCACAATGTTAATTCTGCCTATCCAGGAGCATGGGAGGTCTTTCCATCACTTCAAGTCCTCCTCAATTTCTTTTTTGAGAGTTTTTATATTTTCATGTATAGATCTTTTACTTTCTTGGTTAACGTTATTCCAAGGTATTTTATTTTATTTTATTTTATTTGCTATTGAAAATGGGACTATGTCCTTTATTTCTTTTTCTGTGTCTTTGTCATTTGCATACAGAAATGTTTCCAATTTTTGTGCATTGATTTTGTATCCTGCTACTTTGCTATAGGAGTTAATCACCTTCAGGAGTTTTGGGATGGAGTCTCTCGGGTCTCTTACATATACAATCATGTCATCAGCGAATAGAGCTAACTTAACTTCTTCCTTTCCAAATTGTATCCCTTTTATTTCCTTCTCCTGCCTTATTGCTTGGACTAGGACTTCCAGAACTATATTGAAAAGCAGAGGTGAGAGAGGACATCCCTGTCTTGTTCCTGATCTCAATGGGAATTCCTCCAGTCTCTCTCCATTAAGTATTATTTGGTCCTTTGGAGCTTTGTATATTGCCTTAATTATATTAAGATGTGGACCAGCCATGCCGATTCTCTCCAATGTTTTGATCATGAAGTCATGTTGTATCTTGTCAACGGTCTTTTCTGCATCTAACGAAATGATCATGTGATTTTTATGTTTAAGCTTGTTTATGTGGTGTATTACATTGACAGATTTTCGTATGTTGAACCACCCTTGTGTTCCTGGGATAAATCCCACTTGGTCAAGGTGGATAATGCTTTTGATGTGTTGTTGGATTCGATTTGCGAGAATTTTGTTGAGGATCTTTGCATCTATGTTGATTAGGGAAATAGGCCGATAATTTTCTTTTCTTGTGGCGTCTCTGCCTGGTTTTGGCATTAGGGTGATACTAGCTTCATAGAAGGAGTTGGGTAGTTTTCCCTGTTCTTCAATTGTGTGGCACAGTTTTAGGAAGATTGGTTTGAGTTCTTCCATGAAGGTTTGATAAATTTCGGCTGGGAATCCATCTGGTCCTGGAATCTTCTTTTTTGGGAGGTTTTTTATTACTTTTTTCAATCTCCATGAGTGTGATGGGTTCATTGAGGTGGCTGATCTGCTCTGAGTTTAGCTTTGGTAGATGATATGCATCCAGGAATTTATCCATCTCCTCCACATTTTCCAGTTTTGTGGAGTAGAGGTTTTTGAAATAAGTCCTGATGATTCTGCCGATTTCACTGATGTCTGTTGTGATCTCTCCTTTTTCATTTTGAATTTTGTTAATTTGGAGTCTCTCCTTTTTTTGCTTGATCAAATTGGCCAGAGGTTTGTCAATCTTGTTTATTTTTTCAAAGAACCTGCTCTTTGTTTTGTCAATTGCCTTAATTGTTTCCTTGGTTTCCAATTTATTAATTTCTGCTCTGATTTTAATTATTTCTTTCCTTCTGGAGCTCTTTGGGTTGGATTTTTCTTGTTTTTCCAATGCCTTTTGGTGGATGGTTAGGCTATTGAATTGGGATCTTTCTGTCTTTTTTATGAAGGCATTGAGTGCTATGAATTTTCCCCTGAGGACTGCCTTCATTGTGTCCCACAAGGTTTGGTATGATGTGTTCTCATTGTCATTCAATTCCAGGAATTTTGCAATTTCATTTTTTATTTCATCCACTATCCATTTATTGTTTAAGAGTGTGCTATTCAGTTTCCAGTTGCCGTTGGGGCTCTTGTTGGTTTTTTTGTTGTTGATTTCTAGGAATATAGCATTATGATCTGATATCATGCAGGGAATTATGTCGATTTTCCTAAATATGTGGAGGCAGTCTTTGTGACCCACTATGAGTTCTATTTTAGAGAATGTTAAAAGGGCTGCTGAGAAGAATGTGTAGTCTGTGGATTTGGGATGGAACGTTCTGTAGATGTCTGTTAGGTCTAAGTGCTCTATGGTTTTGTTGAGCTCTCTTACTTCCCTGTTGAGCTTCTGTTTGGATGATCTGTCTATTACTGATAATGGTGTGTTAAAGTCCCCAGCTATGATGGTGTTGGTGGTTATTTCTGTTTTATTGTCAAGTAGGTTTTGTTTTATGAACTGCGGTGTCCCTGTGTTTGGTGCATACAGATTGATGATTGTAATATCCTCTTGATGGATTGTTCCCTTTACAAGTGGGACATAGCATTGTTTGTCTTTTTTGATTGTTTTTGGTTAAGTCAACTTTATCTGATATTAATATAGCTACACCTGCTTGTTTCTTATTCCCATATGCTTGGAATATTGTTTTCCACCCTTTCATCCTGAGGAGGTTTCTGTCTTTAGTGGTAAGGTGGGTTTCTTGAAGGCAGCAGATTGAGGGGTCTAATTTTTTGATCCACCCTGTTAGCTTGTGTCTCTTGATGGGTGAGTTAAGGCCATTAATATTTAGCGTGAAGACTTCGATATTTGATTTGTCCCTGCCATGTTGTGGTGGTAGAGGTGTGTTGGCATTTACATGGAATTTGAATTTTTTTCTGTCTACTCTGGGTTTGGTTGCTGTGATCTGCTTCTTGTAGGCATTTGTGTTTGCTTATTTGTTTCTTCTCTGTGGAGAATTTCCTGGAGTACTTTCTGTAGGTTTGGTTTTGTGTTCATATAATTGTAAAGCTGAGTTTTGTCATGGAAAGTTTTCCTTTCACCATCTATTATAAGGGAGACTTTTGCCTGGTAGAGTAGTTTGGTTTGGAAGCCATAGTTTCTTAGAGTGTGGAGAGTATCATTCCAGGCCCTTCTAGCTTTCAGGGTTTCCATTGAGGAGTCTGAAGTAATTCTGATGGGGTTTCCTTTGAAAGTGGTGTGCTGTTTTTCCCTAGCCTCCTGTAGGATTTTCTCTTTGGTGTCAATGTTTAGAGTCTTAATGATAATATGTCTTGGGGAGTTTCCCCTTTGGTCTAGTCAGTTAGGAGTTCTGTTTGCTTCTTGAAGCTTGATGGGCCTTTCTTTTAAGAGATGTGGGAAGTTTTCTTCAATTATTGTGTTAAATAAGTTCTCCATGCCTTTGGGCTGATATTCTTCTCCTTCTGGTATTCCAATGATTCTGATATTAGGACGTTTAAGTGTATCCCACAATTCTCTCATGTTCAGTTCACAGGAACTTTTGAACTTACTGAAATTTTTGGACTCTCGAACTGTTTCTTCCATCCTGTCTTCCAGATCAGAATTTCTATCTTCCACTTCGCTGACTCTATTCTTGAGAGCCTCTAGTGAGTTTTGGACTTGTTCAATTAAGTTTGCATTTTCTACTACTTTCCTATGTATCACTTCCATCGCTTTGTCCAGCTCCCCTTTTTGTCTCATTTTCTGATTTTCTTGATGATTCTTGGAAATCATCCTTGCATTTCTTTATGTTTTCATTTAGTGTGGCCAGCTGATTTTTAAGGTCCTCTTTTTTCTCCCTCAACTCTCTTAGCTCTCTTTGAATTCCTTCCAGTGTCTTATCATATTGCTCTAGCTTAGTGATGGTAGCATCCATATGATTATCTATCCTTTGTAGCTTTCCTTTCAGTTCTAGCAGTAGTTTGGTCAGGTTGCATTGTTCATTGCCTCCACTTGATGTTCTGATGCTAAACATTCTTCTATGTTTTGGTTAGATGTAATCCTTGTTGGACTGGGTGATCTATCTGGATTTTCTTGCATTTTTTTTCATGTTATTTCTTTTGCACTGTGGTCTATGCATGTCAGTGTATGGGCAGGTGGGTGGGTGGAGCAGCCTGGGATCTAGCTTAATGCAAATCCAAGGCAGCCTGGGGCAGTTGTAAGCAGCCTGGGTTTTTGCTCACTCTTGGCAAAGCCGCCTACCTATAGCCTGACAGGGGCACCAAAATTGCCTGAATTCTCACCCAGTAATGCACCTAAGCTGCCTGCCTTTGAGCTTGAAAGGGGACTGAGGTAGCAAGCTCTGAAGGTGCCTAGATTCTGGCTGGGTACACTGGGGTCTGTAAGCAGTCTGTGCTCTTCCGCCTCAGGGGAGTGGGGGGTGGGTGGTGATGTACAGGTAGGGGATGGCACCTGTGGTGGTGCTAGTGACTCAGTGTGGACTTATTTGGCTCTTGCTGTGGGACTGGGCCCACTGCACGTGCAATTGTAGTGCAGAGGCAGATGACGTGGGTATGGAATCCAGACACAGCAGAAGCTGACCGGCGGCATGCGATGTGAGCACAGCAGCAGGGGATCTGGCAGCCACCTACTCACAGCAGGGGTGGCCCCCACCGGTCTGCAAATCGAGCACCATGTGGCTGTTCTACTCGCAGAATCAGAGAACAAGGGTGAGGTAGGAGGTCTCAGCTTCAGTGCAGCATGCTGGCAGGCGTGACTGGTGGGTGCCCGATCAGAGCACAGCCATGTGGGATGTACGGAGGGTGGGTGGGCGGGTGGGTGGAAGGGGGCGTGGGGTGCAATGGTGTATATGGAGTGAGTGGGGCACGTGGCAGGGGGGGGGTCGGGGTGCGCCGGGGCACCGGGCAATCAGGGTGGTGTGTGCAGGAGGCGGCAGGGCTCAGGGGATGCGGGGTGGGGTGACCTGGTTGGCGGGGGGGGGCGTGGGGCGTTCTGATCAGTCAGGGGGCGAGGGGCGCGCTGTTGGTGCAGGGAGGTGTGCATACAGGGGGGTGTGCGTGGTGCGGGGGTGTGTGGGGCACCCGGGGGGCACGGGGGGGAGCGCGGGGCGCACGGAGGGGTCACGGGGTGTGCAGGGAGGTGCAGGAGAGCATGCGGGAGACGCGGGGGGCTAGGGGCTCAGGGAATGTGGGGGGTGCACGGGGTACACGGGAGAGCACAGGGTGCGCATGGGGGGAGGGGGCGCAGGGCACACTGGGGTGTGGGATGCCGCAGGGTGCTCTGGACGCGCGGGGGGGCTCGGGGCTTGTGGGGGTTCGAGGGGCTCGCGTGGTGGGTGTGGGGCATGGAGGGTGGGCGGGGTATGCTGAGGCATGCTGGGGTGCACGATGCATGGGGGTGGGGCACAGGGGGTGCAGGGCACGCCTGGGGACGCAGGGGCACGCTCGGGACACATGGGGGCGCACGGGCAGCGTAAGGTGGGGGGACCAGCGGCGTGCGGGGTGGGGGCGCGGGTTAGGGAAGGGAGCTCTTCAGGGCGCATGGGGCTCAGGGCATGGATGCTCTGGGGCTCATGGGTGTGGGGGCACAGGGCGTGCGGGGAGGGGGGGCGGCTAGGAGCGTGGGGCGCTCGGGTGGGCGTGGGGGGTGCAGGACACTGCGCTACGGGGTGCTCTCGACTCGTGGGGGGACGGGGCGGGTCGTTTGGGGGAGGGGGTCACGGGGGTCATGCGTCGCAAGTGGTGTGGAGCTCTTGAGGTAAGATGGAGCGCGGGACGCCGCAGGACGCCGAGGGGCACTCTGGACGTGTGGCAGGGGTGAGGCGCACTGGGGCAGGCTCGAGGAGCGTGGGGGTGGGGCGCGGGGGTCTCGGGGCATGCAGGGGGCGCGGGGCACACCTGGGCACCCAGGCGCGGGACGTTGCGGAGAGCTTGGAGCACACCTGCCGCGTGTGGTTAGGGAGCGGGAGCGTTGGGCGTGCGAGGGGGGAGGCGAGGGCAGGGCACATGGGGGTCATGGGGGTGCGGGGCACGCCTGGGCACCCGGGTGCGGGGCGCTTGGGGCGCGCCTGTCATGTGTGGATAGGGAGTGTGGGGCGCGCGGGGGGTGGGTGCGTGGGGGTGGGGCGGGCGGGGGGTGGGGCAGGCGGGGGGTCTCGAGACGCAGGCTGTTGGGGTGCGGGGGTCTGGGACACGTGGGGGGCGTGGGGTCGCGGGGCAGGTCTGGGCGCCTGGGGCGCGGGAAGCCTCAGTTCGCTGGGGCTGTGCCTGCCACGTGTGGATAGGGAACGTGGTGGGCGCTGTGGGGGAAGGGCGCGCTGGGGGCGCGGGGGGGGCGCAGGCTTAGGGCACGGGGGTTGTGGGTCGCGCAGGACCGCCGGGGCGTGTGGGGCTTGGTGCACATGGGGCTCTGGGCCGCTGGGGCACTGAGCCATGCCTGATGTGGTGATTCACGGCGGCAGGGTGGCGGGGCATGGGTCTCGGGGGTGTGTGCTTCCCTCTTTTACCCCAAACTGTGCCCTCCCTCTTCAAAAAGTTCGTAATTTCCCTTGAATACTTGCCTTTTTTTTTCCTTGTTGTTTGTAGTGCAGCTAGGCGGTCGCCATCTTGACCGGAAGTTTCAAGTTTCTTTTTCTTCTCTGGCTTTTTGATTTTTCTTGCCTTTGGCCAGGGCCCGTAATTCCCTGTTCCAGTATGTGCTCGATATCCATAATGACCTGATGATCAGAGAGACCTATTAGTTTTCCCAATACAAACAAGAACAACTTCTGTGAGAGCACTTGATTATCAACCAGAGGTTAATGGTAAGACCCTGACTGCTGAAGACACCAAATGCTGTTGACATGGATCATGGTGGTAATCAGGAGGAGAGCCACACCCAAGACAATTAGCCCATGGAGTGCTGGATGGAGCTACATGAGCTACCAATGGGGGAAGTGGGCAACATCTGTCTAAGCAACTCAATGTTTAAGCGACCCAGAAATAAACAACATGACATGATGCTCACACAAGTGCAATAGTGCCACACAGCCATGGTGGGTAACCCACTGCTCTTGGACTTGTGAACAGATCTGCTCAGTAGAAAGGGAATCATATCTGGAACTGGAGGACAAGTCAGAATTATATCCAGATAATGGATCTGCTTTCCATTGTTATGTTCCCACTAACCTTACACTATAAGAGTGTCTAAACCCTCTTAATTCTCTCTAAATTAGTTAATATTATCCCATTTAACTGGTGCTTATGTTCATACACCATTGGAGAATCTGCTACTCTTTTTCAGATGGGAAGTTGACCTGGGGAATTAAAAGATCTAGTGTTTCCACCCCAGCTGCAGCCCCAGCTGAAAGCACAGAAGAATTGAAGAAACAAGCAAGAATACCGCTGTCTTAGTTAAGTTGTTATCAGCATAGCAGTGTTGGAATAGATACTGAGGACACTCCGCACCTACCGAACTAGAGATCCAGATTATCTAAGACCCCATCACTGAAGTAGACTTTAAATGCTCCCAGTATGGCACAGGGAATTTTGTGAAAGAGGAGGCTGAAGGATTGTTAGAGCCACTAGTTGGGACATTTTGCACAGAGATATTGCCTCTCCCCTCCCTCCCTCACAATGCATAGCCCACAATACCCATGCGGTTGACATGCATCTCCAAAGAGGTAAGCCATTTCAGAAGTCCACGATTTGGAGGCTAATTTTACTAAGTATTTACTGCCTCAGCAAATGGGGCTTCCATTACTACATAGAACATATATGCCAAACATCATAGTGTTAAGACATTTTGTTAATTTATCAAAACCCTGATGTTAGTAATGCATGAAGTCTTAATATTAATTTTAAATTATGTCTTTAAATGTATACAGTGTGTATGTACCACTCTTACTTTTTATGGAAAAATAATCAATGCCTGTCATTATGTTGTATATTGTAATGTATTTTGGATGATAGACTAAGATTATACATTGGATGAACTTCCCGTTAAACTAGTTGCATCAATTATAGGAAACTACAATCACAACTGTGACACTAACTTCCTTGTGAGAACGTGATTCACAAAAGTTGCCAAAATCTAAAAGCTGGGATAATTTCTAAGGGAGTCCATTATTCCTGTGAACATCATACTATGAACGGGGTTGATTTTCTTCATGTATTTTCCCCCTCTGTTATGAAACGGACAGTCCTCCCAAGGCAGTTCAGACATCATCAGTATGTTGTAAATCATCAAAGGTCCAGATTCATGATTTCTACATATCACAGACTAAACCTTCTGCCAAAGGGACAAAAATGATCTTTATTTTTTGGTTTAACCTTGAGAGGTGACTAACACAGCAGCTTTTCTTTTCCTCCACAATTGCTGAGAGGTACACTCACTATTACTCTTTAAGTTGCCACTAGTCAAGGAACATCAAAACAAATTTATAAAAAAAAGTATGGTATGTATGAATGAAACTTCATGTATTACCAGTATAAGATGGCTGTCCCCCCACCAATTTTCCATGACTTCCCTTCTGTCAATAATTGTACAAGCCCAAACCAAAAAATGCTCTCATGTCTTCCTTAAGTATTCATGTAAATGAATAGAGTCTGAGGTTAGAGAATTTCACAATATGCATTTGTAATAAGGACCAATCTTTTGTAGAATTTAGATAGCCATTCTTGTGAAGAACTACATTCAATTCACTCTTATAATGTGCATGTTTGAAGCACCCATACATATAAACATGTGGTGCATAGTTGGTATAATATTTTTGGATTGTTGCAGGATGTGAGATGTTGTGCTACACTAAGACGCTTATGTCAAAAGAAGGTAGTCATGATAATTATACCCACCTACATCTTTATTATAAAATTGTCAGATCCAGACTCTTGGCTAGGTATCATTTGAATTATGGAGCAGCTAGAAACCCCTTGGGTTGTCAATTTTCTGTTCAACTGGTTCAATGTCTAGTAGTGGATACACTGAAAGAATGACAAAAGTCAGCCTCTCAAGCACAAATAGTCATCTGTCAGATAATGAAAAAAAAAAGTGAAAGGATAGCACATAATACCATGCTGAAGGAAAATGTCCTGTGAAGATTGTTTTTTGCTAGCCATAGTAAGAAAAGAAGTACTTACGCATAAGAGCAAAAATCCGACGTTTGTAATTGGCTGCCTGAAGTCTGTAGAGTTGACATGTGCCATTTTCCCTAAATAAGGTTAGAATACATCCAGCACATATGAACTAATATTCCACATTACTTTTACTTGAGAAAGTAGCAACACTACATTACAGTTTACTGTTTAAAAGGAAGCTGTGTTTTCACAGCTTTACTCTGTCTCACATCAACTTCTGACAATTGTTGCACAATTCTGTGTGACTTCCTGTGCCAATGGTGTTTGCAGTTCCTTCTCATTCTCCCTCACAGTTCAACATTCGACAAATATCCTCTTTGACTTTACACCATGGGGAAAGTTTAAAACACTTTATGTGAATGCATAGACTTTGAAAACATCTGAAATACAGTCACTGAATTGAGTTTTAATTTTTATGTCTGATTTCTGGTTTTCCCTTTCCAGTTGCTTATTCATTTATTGAATACGTATGTGTATTCAGTATGCATTCCTGTGTGTATGTATGTGTGCATATAAAGCTTGAAGATGTGTATGAGTGTTTTCATCACTGACACATGGCCACACAAGACCTATCACATAAGTGAAATGCCACTGATTAATGCGGCTTTGCAGAGCAAAATACCTTGCACATAGTCTCCTCCTGGATTCACCAGCACTGGGGGGGGGGGGGGGAGACATGTACAAGCATGCCCCAATTCTCATCTTAATGATAGGACTGTAACAAATGTTCTCAGAAAGCTCAGAACATACTTTCAACATGATTATGTCTCCTGTGAGTAGTTTGGGGAAAGGTATTCTTTTTGAGTTGATGTCAACTGGGTCCAGTGAGAACACAGTTGTAGCAGAAGCTGTCTATGAAGGTATTATGTAGCTTAGGTTATCCCTGAACTTCTGATCATCCCCCATGCTAGTACATGTTGGTTGTGATTTCTGGCAATGGTTAGCATATTAAAGTTGTGCCACATTATTAGGTTCAAATGATGTTTTGAATTTTTAAATTATTGTATTTTTATTTACTTATTTGAGAGAGGGAGAGAGAATGGGATCATGAGGGCCTACAGACATTGCAGACAAGCCCCAGATGCATGTGCCCGTTTGTTCATCTGGCCAAAGTGGGTCCTGGAGAATCAAACCTCGTTCCTTTGGCTCCGCAGGTGAATGCCTTAATCGCTAAGCAATCCCTCCTGCCCTGATGTTCTGATTATTTGCTATAAATATGTGTACGGCTGCCAATGTTCTCCGTATTACCACTTTTGTGCAAAGAATTCATGACTCTATTTCCACTAAGGAGAAATACCAGTGTGAGGTGTTGATATTAATACATGTTCTCACTTACCCACAAATTTCTGGGGCAATTCTGAATTATAATTTGAAGTATGTACACTTGTAAAATGTCAGTATTTCATCCCAAAATTTTATTACCTTGTCTCTCGTACCCTAAGAGAGCTCCACATCCTCACCCAAGTCAAGGAGATGTGACTTGCAGATGAAGATGTCCTCCTCCATGGTCAGGAGCAGATTCTCCTCTCATGTTCTTCATGCCAATGAAGTGCATGGTCATTTACTAGGCTGGCTCTGGTAGATTTCTTTTATACCGCCTGTTCTAGAACTCAGTATGTAAAATTCTCATATCCAAAGTGGTGGAGATATTCCTGTATTAATCATTGGCTTCCTGTAATAAGACTATGTTTTGCCATGCCTTCCTAGTCTGACAACTCTATGGAATCTTCACTAAACATTACCTTTATTAATAAGGCAAGAATATCTGGCTATGGGACACACTGCTATAGTCATTACAAATGGGATGGGAATACAGAAGGCTCATGATTTCCAGGTAATCAGCTAAAGTTGTGGCCAGCTTGAGGCACATGAGACCCTACTTCCAGAAAGGAAAGGAATAAACTCCAATTATAGTCATTGGGCTTGGTGGACTTTCACCAAATTGTAGGTTTACACAGAAAGAACTTTGCTCACCATCTGTAAGTAGTGGTTGAAATGAATGGAATTTAGCAGGATTTTTCAAAATGTGAGCATCTTCAAGGAATTACACAATGTCTTCTGGTTGGTGTGAAGTTGTACCATGACTTATAAAATTCAGGTTCTGTAAACTACCAACAGAAACTCAAATTCACATGCAAAATGAGATATATCAATGTAAATATGACAGAGAAATTTTGGTTAGCATTCAAATAGGTCAGTTTTAGTAGTTAAACATATTTGACTTACCTCATATAAAATGTTGCAGATATTTTCTTATAACCATCATAAAATGAAATATTTCAAAAGTAAAGCCTGAGCAGCCCATTTTCATTTATTGCTGACAGATGATTAGAGGCCAGGTAGAGGGTGTGAAAATCCCCTGAAAACTGAAAGAAGAATGTGCACTTGGTAGGTACAGCCATGTTTCCTATTTTGTTCTGCAAATTGTACTGTCATTAATGAATCTGATTTTCCTAACAGAAAAACTGTGAAAAACATCTGATCTGTTTGAGAGAAGTTATAACTAAATCTGAAGGATTACATCCACTATATACATTTACAACATGGCTCAATCCTATGAGCAGCAGATAGTATTATCAGTATGAACATAGATTCAATTTTGTCAAGTGACAGCAGCCATGTGAAAACCTTATAGTTATGTTTAAGAACAAGTTCTGATATAATCTCTCACATCACAAGTATACGTGCTCCTTAACATCTTTAACTGTGTATTATCACACACATAATAGAATTGAGAAATATTAATTCAATGTAGAGACTGTATTTTCTCATCTTATTCTTAGAAGAGCCCAAAACAAGCTGTAACTACAACCAGATGTCATGGGATGGTGTACCTAATAAACCACAAGGTAAAAATAGTAAATATCATCAAAATATGGTTGATAGCAAATCACATTTTGATGGCAGATACATATCTTTAATATATTATTCCTGACTCCTCTGGAAAGGACTGTCAAGAGAATGACTCACATGTGGAAGAAAAAATATGGAATTCAAATTGAAACTGACTTTAGGAAGGAGAAAAATGAATTGCAGCATTATGACTGATACAGCCTATCTAGTTTCCACAGGAGAATAATTACAAAACACTACAGACACATGTAGTCCAAACCCAACTTTCATTCATGTCTATTATTCCATCAGACTTGGTTACATGTATTCTTTTGGAAATCCATTCAGAATGTGTAAAGATGGAAGAGCCATTTCACTTGATATGTTCCTCTTTATGTAAGAAACACTGTGCCTTAGTAGGCATGGTGGCACACCCCATCTCATGCCAGAATTCTGAAGGCAGAGATAGAAAATATCTCCGTGTGTTCAAGGTAAGCCTGAGAGTATATATGAACTCCAGGTCAGCCCAGGATACACTGAGACCCTACCTCAGAACACCAAAAGCAAAAAGTAAATACAGTTCCTTATATCTACATTGATATTGTGATATGTTTAGTATGAACTTACAACATTTAAAACATTCTTACTCATGTTAAATAGTAAAAGAAAATGTGCAAGTATGTTTCATATAAAAATATATTGTTCACCATTCTTACAGCAAGGGAAATATAAACTAGTAAATACTAAATGCACTGAGAGAGGATGGCTTAATAAAAGAGAGGCAAGTGAAACAATGACCTTATCTAATGACACTGAGGCCCATGTAGAAGAGTGGCCCACCCAGAGCCATCTTCAGCTCTACTCCTGCAGCCCATGTTAGACATGGTACCTTCAAGGGTTGCTGTTGAGCACAAACCAGGCAGTTGAGAGCTGCAGCCAGCAGTAGAATGTTCATTCTCCTGGTGCCTGTCTCAACTCTTCTGAGGATGCTCAGTGCAGCTCTCTTTATGTAGCAAATATGGGGAGGAGGATGCAGTTAAGGCCCATTTGTGGAAGATGTGGAACTCTCCAATTGACCATGGTGTGCTTCATGTTCTGTCAATATATCCTTTTTTGTATGATGGTGTTGGTGGCTGCTTTAACTTGTATTAATTCCAAAATTAATTTAGTGTGAAGAAGGGGATATAAGGACATGAAAGCTTAATTTGATCTGCATTAAAAAGCACACCTGAAATGTTAAGGACCATAATATTTCCTCACTCATGTGTTCTGAGTTCCACAATGGACAATGGAGTAGGTGTACACTGCAATTTCTATGTCATTTTGTTACCTGAGTCTTCTCAAAATGACTTCCACAATCCATGCCATTGCTTCGAAAAGATGAGTCTTATTGATATGCATACCAGATATTACTAACTTTGACATGGTCTAGGGAACATGGACAAACTCTGGTACATACATCTTCTGTTTTATGTTACAGGGGAAACCAAGACCTGGGGACAATTCTGGGAGCTGAGGAGCTGGTTATAAAATAGCTATAGCAATGATATCAAAGTCTGAAGTTGGTGCTGGTGTGGAAAAGCTACAACTTGGAAGTTTGATGTTCAAATGGATGCTGGGAACTCCAGTTAGTACTAGAGTATGATAACACAGTGCACAGGTGGATGAGTGATTAGTACTTCACTCTACATTCAAGGGGCACCAGAGGCTTAGAGAAATTAGCTGTTGGGGGGGGGGGTTTCAGAGAACAAAGGGATGATTGTGGAGGTCAGGGGCATGGCATTATTGCAAAATTGTATCAGTGTGGTGGCAGGTGTATGTGTGGAATATTAAGGGTGGGATGGAAAGCCGTGGTCCTTCTTGTGTATTTGAATGAAGCTTATTGTACTGAAGGTTGATACCAAGAATCAGAGGGCAGAGCCTGCAATTTTATAAGAATCTGAATGCTGTTACTGGGCTTAGTGGTTCCAGGTGGGGCATGACCTCAATTATGATTAGCCTTGGATTACATCACATTTGTATTATGTTCCAGATTGATACTGGATGGTGTTGTACTTCTGTTGATCATAGCAGTTGCTAGGTGATTGTATAGGGACAATATAAGTTGCTGCAATATTTATAGGATTGTGGTGGATTTATGTGTGAATGTGTGACACTGGCAATTGTATGCAGCTGCATTGGGCATTGGGATATAAGTAGAGTCCTGAAGTGTTCTTGAACTGAAAGTGGGAATGAGGCCATATATTTTAATTTCTGAGTCTGGTACTGGGTTTCTGAAGTGAGGCCAGTGGAAGAGAAAACTGGGAGGGAAGCTATCATCACACTGGTGCTTGGGAGAGACTACATGGCCTGGAATAAATATTAAATTGTGAATGTGAAGTGTGTTTGGGGGAATGTTACTGGAATTTCAGAAACAACAAGGCTGGTGGAAGTACTCAGAGCTCTGTGGGATGCTGTGGTTCCATGGGGATTAACACTGGGGCTGCTTGAGACTTAAGCACAGGTTATATGGGAAGATGAGCTTACTATGGCACTAGTGGCTTTGCATGGATGATGTAGATAATATGATCTAAGTGCCCAGGGCCCTCTCAATATATACAGCTGGGTGAAGGTCCTGATGGTAACATGAAATAGTAGACTATGTGTTACTCCATAGTGAGGGGCTTGGGATGTATGAGGGATCCTATTAGGTACTGGTACTTTTCAAAGACCTGGTATCAAGCAAATGAAAAAAGAAAAAAAATAACATAGCCTATATCTCTAAATCCTAGATACTTAGGGCCCCCATAAAAGAACAAAATACACTCATTTCTTGAATGCCACCCAATAACCTCACACTGCTGTACCCACTTTTGCATGTGGTAATAAAATGTTGGGATCTTCTGCCTGTCATCTACTACCAACCCACATCCTAGTTTGCCCCTATACCTCTCATGGTTTATTTTAAATCCAATATTACAAAAAAACAGGTAGAGGACAAATTCCTTTTCTTTTTGCTTTACAGTGAGACACACTATCAACTTTGGTCACAGCAAAATGAGTAAAATTAAAAATTTTAATGTTAATTACATAGTTGAGGTTCAGAGACCATTGAGAGGAATTTTCAGATACAGTCATAGCAGAAGTGTAAAAAAAAAAAAAAACCTTCCTCTTTAGCAAACAAAATGGAATCCACTGTGTGAACATAAACTGATTTGATTTGTTCCATTGTTATTTCTCACTTCAGGTGTTTGGGTGTTCTATGGCCATTCATAGAAATACTTGAATAGACATAATCAAGTTCACAAATGTTTTCTTATTCCAACCTTAATGTCTTCTGAGCATTTTCTGTCCTTTGTAAAATCATCATTGTCCTTCCATGACATGTCTTTGTTTGCTGGTGTGGAATAATCTCATAGGTAACCCTGACTATTTGTTTGTGATTTCTCAGTACATCTTTGTTTCAAGTTACTGTTGAACTGCTTCTGCTCACTAATGAAATTATAGTAAGTGAAGCTTAAACTAAATTGAAACTAGTTTGTGCACATGATAGAGCATTGTCCATATGAAATGTGCCAAGGCTAACAGCCCTTCCAATCATGCCCTGTGGGACACATTAGGCCATAGCTCAATGACAATTTCATGTCAGGAACTCAGTGTTTCCAAAGTGACCTTCCAATTTTGAGAATGTATACATATTTTAATATCTTATTCATAAATTTAAAAGGTAATTTCGAAACTTTTACCACTTGCAATAACATAAGTATTGCTGAAATTTATATTATGTATGATTCTACATTTGCATTTCCCCTTAGAATATTAAAAAATATATACATAAATTTACTTACACAGAGAGAGAATGAGAGAGATGAAATGTGTGCACCATGGCCTCTAGAAGCTGCAGATGCCTACACCACCATTTGCATCTGGTTTTCTCTGGATTTTGGAGAATCAACCCTAGGTTATAGGCTTTGCAGGCAACCACATTAACCACTTAGCCATCTCTCCTGCCTATTTCTGACATAAAAATTATTTATTTGACAGCTGGAGAGAGGTAAAAAAAAAAGAGAGAGAGAGAGAGAATGGACCCACCAGGACCTCCTGCCAGTGCAAACTAACTCTAGATTCATGTGACACTTTGTGCATTTGGCTTTATGTGAGTTCTACAGAATCAAAAGTGGGTCATTACTCTTTTCAGGGAAGTATCCTTCATATTCTGTAGAATATACTTGATAATAATAATACAAAACCAATTATTCATATACATCTCAAGGAAATCTCTTTTAGTATTTCACAAAAATGTAAAGAACAAAATATGGATACCTATCTTCTAATCAAGAATTTTTCCCTAGACATGAAATCTAGGTATAATTTGTTATGTATTTACATACATTGTGTGAATGCATTGTAATTCACACCATCGGGCATGGTAGAATCCTTGTTATTATTTCTAAATATATGCCTTCCCTGTTTATAGTCACTGATATTTGACTTATGTTTCTAAGTCTCACTTATAAATTGACATCCCAGTCTATGTATTTGTGAAAACACTCATAGGGTTGTCATGAAAGAGATGACTTAATGTAAATTATGGCTAACTGTGAACATTTCTGCAAGAATTGAAGAAATTTGTACCAGAATAATGATGGGACTGACTTCAATAATAAAATTAAAAATCAAATGGAACATGAGATTTCACAAAAATAATGACATAAAACCTGAAAGTGGGTACCTCTACCAGCAGTGGGATCATCTTCTTGACCTTATGCATCTCACTCTTCTGCAGAAGCTCAGCCTAACTCCTTTGCTGGAGAATCTAAAATAAAGATGCACTAATGTCCATCCTCAGCTTCTATCAAATGGAATCAACCAACTGTCCACCCCGATGGTTGAGGGATTATTTTTCCCAAAGGGTCCTTTTAGGCAGCCAATGTTGGTCTCTGTTTAACACTCATTCATTTTCTGCACCAGATTAATAATAGCCAAAGCTTAATATGACATTGATTGGTGGCATTATGTTCATAAATGAGCACAATCCTCACACAATACTTCCTAATCATCAATGTTTCACAAATATGGGATGGAGAGATTGCTCAGCAGTTAAGGTGCTTGCCTGAAGAGCGTAACTACTCAGGTTCGACTCGTATGAACCCACGGAAAGCCAGCAGTACAAAGTGGAATATGCATATGATATAAATTTGCAGCAGATGGAGGCCCTGGTATGCTCATTTTCTCTCTCTCTCTCTCTCTCTCTCTCTCTCTCTCTCTCTCTCTCTCTGTCTCTCTCATCTCTCTACTTGAAAATAAATAAATAAATACTAAAAGATGCTTTCTACTAAATTTTATGACGAGACCTATGCAATTGTGAATTAATAGTGATGTGTACTTCAACAAGTCGTATTTCTCTTGTTAAATTCAACAAAATTCTTGAGGCTTAATAATATTTTTAAATTATATATCTATACCATGAATAAAGCACATCAACTACCCAGCATAGGTGACTCTATGTATAGGATTGTTTTTCACCTTTTAATGGAATTTTCTCCTATAATTTTTTTTCTATTAAAATTACTTTTGTATTCAGCAAATACAGGCAGTTCGGTACCATTATTAGGCTCATCCGTGGCCTACCCCTCCCTATTGGCCCCTCCTTGTGGAGGCATATGGTTCGTGAATTTTGGGGTTAACCCACAGTTATTGGGATGATAAATGTCTCTGCATATCTTGACCCAACATGTGGGTCTGACATTCTTTCTGCCCCTCATCCACAAAATTTCCCTGAGCCACATTGGGTTCAATTTTGGTGTGCTTCAGTGATGAGGAGTTGGGGGCCTCTGGGGCTCTGGCTCTCTGATGTGGTAGGAGTTGATTTTTCTGTGTTGTTCTCCTTCACTCTTGTGCTGGTATCCTGTTCATCAGGAGAACAGCACCCTTGCTTGTTTCACCTAAGGATCTGCACCTATCTGAAAAAACGAAGCAGATTCTCCAACGGAGAGTAAGCTAGCACGAGGACAAATAAGATAACCTTTACTTTTTTATAGAGTTTAATAGGTGTAGGCACTCTTGTACCCCATGGTTGCTGGTAGCTTGATACTGGAGAGTGGGCTTATGTTTGGATATGGTTCTGATTTCTTGTTCCAGCTATGGGTCCTGCACCACTGAGGGGATCAGTTAGCCAAATGAAGAGCAATTGGTTCCCCCCCCCCCCATGGCTGTGTGCCACTATTGCAGTTGTGTGGGCATCACAAAGATTTATTTGCTGCTAAGTAGGTTAGACCATGACTTGCTTGGACAGATATTGGACACTTCCCCCAGTCACCCATGTAGCACCTTCTGTCACTATACATGCTGACTGTCTGGGGACAGACTCTATCCTTGCTTTGAGCCATACCGTTCAATTGTGTCAGCTCCATATGTTGTCTTCAGCAATAACCTTTGGTGGGTCATCTCATACTCTGACAGAAACCTGTCATTCTTTTAGGAAACCTTGTAGTTCTCTGTGATCAAAAGCTCATTGTGGATGATAGCCCCATGCTGGTACTGAGAGTTACAGGTCAGTGCCCACTAAGAAAATGAGGAAAATGAATATACAAGAATTAGAGAGATGAGAGAAAGAGGGAGAGGGGGAGCTAGGGAGGGAAGATGTAGAAGATAATTTGTTATTTTAAATCCTGTCTTGCCTGCTCTCCTTTACTGTAATCCCTCCATGGTGTTCCTTCTATGTTTTCCTTCTCTGGCTATATGTTACATGTATCCTTTTATTATTCTTCTCTACATTTCCAGCTTATCTCTTCATATACTTTATTTTTTCTTTGTGGTAGAGTCATGCCAAAGCTCAGACTGACCTGGAATTCTCTATGTAGTGGCAGGCTGGGCTCAAACTCACAGTGACCTCTTTCCTCTGCTTTCCACATGCTGGCTGGTGCAATCACAATTCTTATCACAAGGGTGCACGCCTCAATCAAGATCGCTCACCCTCAAAGGTTTCCTTAGTATGGGGTGGACCCTAAAGCAGAATTCTAAGATCTTTACTGAACAACTCGAATATCTGTACCTTCATCACAGTGGATTTTAGACAACTTTGTATACCTAAAGGAGTGTGTTTAGACTGACAGAAATAAATACTATCAGTAACTTGTCAGAACAAACTGGCATCTAATAGTTGGGTACCACAAATACCATAAATGTGTGTACCATGATTTCATAAATCTCCAAGGGAGCCTACAAGTTGTGAAGGATGTTTAGACACAGGACATTATCTTCTGCATGATTCTTCAGCTGTTTAAGTCATGGAGTGGTAAGATAGCTTCACTTCATCTCTCCTTATTGGATATTGGTCTATGTTAAAACTTTTCCACCCTAGTGTTCTGGGACATAAGAGTAAGATCATAGTACACATTCATAATAGCTTTCCTGTTGAGAAGAGATGGTTAGCAGGTGTCTGTGGCAAACACCTGTGAAGTGACTGGAACTACTGCTCTGCTTTGCTATAATCCCCACTCTTGGATGATATATAAATAATAGAAATCTGCCTCCCTTTGGCATGGAGGTTGGAAAAATTTAAGATCAAGGTCCTTACAGAATGTGTGAGCACTGTCCTTTGATTCCAGGGTTACAGTTTGCCTTGATGTCCTCAGGTGAAATAATGCAAGAGCTAGTTACTTCAAGTGAGCCCCTTGAAGGGCCCTAATTCTCAAAGGGGCATCTTGCTATATGGTCACTTTGGGGTTTGAATAGCAGAATAGGTATTCTGGAAGGACACCAAGTTCTAACCATTCATAGTGGTTGGTGGCTATAAGTTTGGGAAAACAAGGAAGCTGTTGAGAATAAATGGTTCCCTGATGGGCAATACCCACAACACACACACACACACACACACGCGCCCACACACACACACACAAACATACACACACTCTATAAGAGAAAGGAGTTTTTTGATAGAAACTTGTGTAAAGCTCATAAAATTTTTGTCCATGGAAAAACTTTATAGAAAAAAAAAAGACCCATTTGGGTACCAGCGACACTCATCTATTGTTCCTAAATCACCTCAGAGTAAATGAATTTATCTGGACTCTGTCTCGTCATTACCCTTGTGGTAGCATCTATACATGCACAAGGAATTGTACTGTTTTCTAATCTCTCCATTCAGGACAATTTCTATTTGCTCGTATAGATATATTCGCTCAATTTTAAATCAGTTTTTATTTGTAGGCATATGAATATATACATGGGTGTATCCCATTCAAATTAACTTCACTTTAAATGTAACTTCTCATTTTTTTTAGGAGAGGTAATGACAGATATAATAGCAGCATGGAGTTGGATAATACTATGAACTTTTTTCATGCAGTAATTTTCTAGTTAGAAGAGGGATATTATATATTGAAATTATAATACCATAAATTACATGTTAAAATTTTGCTAACTCCAAGGCATATAATCTGGAAATGATTACCTACAGCACTAATGTTAGAGCTATATTAACTATTCCATATATAGAAATCTGAATTGTATAATTGTTGAAATTTTCAATTACTCATTCTGAATTTTGATGCTTAAGGTTATTTCCCTTGCATTTTGAAGAGATTTTCTGAGACCATGGAATCCCTCTAGGCCCTAAGTAGCTACTTTCTAGGATCATTTTTAAGTGTTTGAGTGATGGTGTATATGTGTTGCAATGTGATTGTGAGAATAAAATCACTTCTTTTTCTTCTTATTCCTATGTTGCCAATATGAGGGAATTGAACTCCTCATAAGTAGTGGAGTTTTGATCATGTGGCAACAAAAGACCAGGGTAACTCCATTTTTTTTTTTCCCTGGGATGACTTGTATCCTCAGAAACAGAGAGAAAAATAAAATATTTTATTAGTTTTGTAAGTGGACTATCTTTTATTACCACCCGGCAATTCTGCACAACAAAACACTAATGTGTCTTTTAAAATTGTGTATTCATCAAAATAAATTTTGGTAATAGTTAATATAAATTATATGTATAAGTGCAAAGCAGATTTTAGGTCACTTTGAAATGTTTATTATATCAGGTGATTATCTGAAATTAATATTCTGTAAATAGTTGCTAAACACCAATACTGGTATAATCTGACACTGATAAATCTGCTTGTCATATGAATCCCTCCAAAATGTTGGAAAATAAATTAATCAAACTTTGAGAGCCTTTACAGTTTTGTTGGTAACAATTAGCAGAGACTGCTGTAGAATTCAGGGATATAATCATGTTAGAGAGCTGAGGCCATTTTAATGTTTTCAATGTGTGAAGTCCCACATGCCTGAAAACATGTTTCACATACCTGGTGACAGTGCTTTGTGAATTTGTGCAGGATGTGAGATGAGGTGCTTAGATGATGGGCAGAGTCACACATCCTGATTGGGGTACCCACCTCTGTCTTCATAACCACTGGTGTAAAGGTACCATACTTTTGGGTAGGTAAGTATTGTGTCCTTAAAGAGCCAATAGCCAGTGGGTTTATTTTCAGGAACAAATGTTGGTTCTTCAATTCATAAAATCTTATCTGAAAGAAAAAGACAAAATAATGCACTGAACTAGGAATATGCTTCTGTCAGTAACATGCTCAGACATACAGAACCTCCAGTATCATGACCGTGCCCTTGAATGCACTGTAGAGTTACATTCATGTCCTCACTCTAGAACATCAGATACTCATGTAAAAGATGACTACATCCAACTTTAATTTTGTTGCCTCAGACCGGTACTTCTGACATTCCCCATTATTCCTGTGTGAAAATTAGAAAAATCCAATATGAAATCATTACTATATCACATATTTTTGGTGACGCTAAAGGATAAATACCTTTCCCTCAGCCAGCCATCTTGTCTTGCTTCATTATCCCCACATGTTCTATCTGATGGAGCTCCCTGGACATATGCCTTAAGTCAGTTGAACCTATATTCACAGATTTCAGTAATTTCCCTCCTTGTGTGTTTGATTTTGTTGCTCTGACAGGCTGAATGGTTCCTGGAACACATGTAACCTAAGACAGCCTGGACTTCCCACCTCATAAATGAGATGACCAACACTGTCTTCATTCCCGGATGTTTTGATACAGGTACATTTTGGAAGGACAGCAACACACTTCATGTAAGAAAACTGGACCCCAGTTTCTTTAATATACTCGCTGTACACTTTCATTTGTTTATTACCATTTAATAATATTTCTCAGAGAAACCCATGCATTGTACTGGGACTATAGGCCTGAATCAGGTGATGGGTGCTCCTAGTGTCATGGGGGGATGGCAGAAAGATCAGATGACAAGTATGGAATCTACAGTCACAGTGGGGCCTGGTGGGTGTGTTAAGTTCTATGCCAGAGCTGTTTGGTGGAAATGTACTGACTTTATGGAGTAGTAACAGATCTGGAAGAGCTCTAGGGGATACAGGGAGTCCTGTGGTTCTGTGATGAATAATATTGCATACTAAAGAAGGAAATTATAGATTCCATAGTAAATGGGCCCATAATGAATTATGAGCTCTTTAGCTCTGGGATCTTATAGGGATGCTGGGGACATCCTACACTCAATTTCTAAGATCCTGGCAATACCTGAAGCAGGAGGACATACTCCACTGCAAATCTTTCTGGAGCACAACATACTGAGTGTAATGCAGTCCAGGGTCATATTGGAGATCCAAAAATGCACGAATACTGACCCAAACCTGGTGTCACTCAAGCTGAAAAAGGCAACCATTACTATGTCTCTGACCCAGGACAAGATCCTCCAGATCACACACCACTACCACCACAGAAGACCATGCTCCTTTATAACCAAAATGCAATGCCAAACACTATGTTCTCCTCCAATACCATGCTCTGACCCCTGACCCAAAAGAACAATACAGACCCAACTTTCACTCTGCTCTATATCCCACTCATAATGTTTTATAAAACGTTGTGAAAATATTTTGAATACAAAACCAATATGGTAAGTCCAGGGAGAGATTAAATGTTTTCCCCTAGATCATCCTGAAATAAATCCATATCCAACTGCTGGTTTCAGATAATTGACATAACAGGAAATCTTTATGTTAGTGACCTAAGTCAGACTCAGAATCTCACCATGGAGATTTCCATTTCCATCCTTTGTAGAAGATGAAACAGGAAATTCTCTCCCCCTTTTATTTGTTGTTGTTATTCAGAGCAACTTTGAAGTGGATATGTTTCAGGGTGTAAGGGTTGCTTTTCCCAACACCTGATTCTTTGCTCCACTTTATCTGTCATGTCCAAAAATCAAGATATACAGTCCCAATGATTCTCTGTTTGTGTGATGTGGAATGAGCTCATTATTCCTGTCAAGAGTTTACACAAATTTTCTCTGTCCTATGTGTCATACACTGCTGAGCTGTTTGGCCTGGCTACATTCCAATAATGAGGTGATGTTAAATGAGGCCTGATATGAAACAGAAGCTTGATTTTCTTCACATGAGAGAGCACATCAAGATTCAATGGAAAAAACAGCCATCCCTACACTAGCATCCACTGTCATGTAACAGATGGTGAAGCACAAGTCATGTGCCCCAATGGATATGTCACTCCATTCACAGAGTCTTTCTAAAGTTGCTCTCCAAGATTAAGGCTGTTATTCCTGTGCCAAGAAAGCATAATTTTATTATTAAGAGCATCAAATCTAATTATCTATGTTTGTAACACATGAGCTGATATTTATACTTGACAAACTTCTAAGTTAGAACAGGTACATGTATGTTACCATAATTACAGATATTTCACTAGGATTGGAGCTCTGTTGACACGTCCCCATGTGTATAGAATGAGTCAGGGCGAATGTTCAGTGTAATCTCTGTCCCATGTGTAAACTGGTCTTCTGCGTTGTCACCTATAATTCACAGTGATATGGCTAGTGTTAACTTGCAAATTTAACAACTCAGATAATTCTGTCTGGTATAGATTTATGCAAACATTCTCCAATTCATTCTCACAATCCAGACTATACCAAGGATGTGTAGAAGAGTAGCAGGACAAATGTAGAAAAAATGATAAGAAACTTTGAGTTTCTGGCACACAATATAATCTCAAATAAGGAGAGATTGTAATTCAGTGACCTCACAGGGTCAACTCAGGCCCATTATGATGTCCTTGCATAGGTAGTTCCAGGCAGTGCTACATCAAGAATATCCAGGCCAGTTTACGTCTGGAAGAGTTCTTTGAAAATAGAGATATTAATCCACTGATAGAGCCAGAACTGAGAGAGTGATAACTGTGTCACATGTAGAGCGAGACTATTCATTCCATTACAGATTTTATTAAATCTAAATTTAAGAAAAGAAATGCAGCTGGGCTCAAGTAATGGTTTTGTGTTTAAAGGTCAAGTGGTTCCTTGAAAGCTTGATGACCTTAATCTAATTGTTCTGTGCACATATAAAGACAGATGAACAAAGTGGTCCATGCATGTAGAAGACATTTGCAGGAGAAAGATGCCCTGGCACATTTCTCTTTCTTTCCCTCTATCTCTTATTCTCTATCTTCTTCTCTTTGCACATAAATAATAAAATATTTTTTAAAAATTATTTGCATATTGCTATGCAATGCAAGGGTAGCATTTACCTTTGTTGAGAAATAGACTTTGTAGACTTGGATAAGCAAAATTAGAAATTTCTCCTGTTTTCAAATAGTCTTAATATACTGTGACCATCAATTGTTGGAATGGAACTCCTTGAGAAATAGGCTTGATACACTTATCCACAACTGAAGAAAATGACACTCCTTAAGGCACAGCTTGACAAGACTCTGACCATCAAGTGCAAGAATTGCCCACACTGAGAAATAGCCTTTCTAGCCTCTGATCACCATGTAGCAATGGCCCAAGCTGTTAAAAAAAAAAAAAAAAAACTTACTAGATTTTCATCTGAAAATGAAAAAGGTAACATCATTGAAAAGTAGACTTCATCTTCTGAAAACTAAGACCAGGAATTGCCTTAATGAGAAACATCCTTCCTATTCACTAAGTATCAAGTGTAGGAATTCTCTCATTATGAAACAATCGAAATACATGGTGACATGTAAGAGTAGGAATGGCCATCCTTGAAAAATTATCTTCGTATTCTCTGGCCAGTAAGTGTAGAAATTTCACTCATTGAGACATAGCCTCAATATAATCTGACAAGCAAGGGTAGCAACAGACCTCAATTTGAAATTGATTTGATACTTTCTGTATACCCACAGGATGAATTGTCCTCATTGAGAATCAGCCTTAGTAGATTCTCACTACTGAGGTTATATTCTGCCTTTGTTGAGAAAGGCTTTTCGTATACACTGACCAGTAAATGTAGGAATGTTATTATTGAGAAGTCACCTCAGTAGACGCTGACCAGCACATGTAGGAATCACATGCATAAGCAGACTCTCACCAGTAAGTTTAAGAAAGGTCTCCATAGAGCAATGGCTTTGTTTGACTGTATACAGCAAGTGATGTTGAATTGTAACAGAATGTCTGTCTAGTGATGGCTTTCTAACTTGTTGCACATATATTAAACTTTCTTTTTTACATGTGGCATAGGTGAATATAGAATCCATTGTGGGCTATGAGGATAACTGGATTTGTAATGTAGGCATCAAACTACACCATTGCCTATGGAAGGTATACAGACTTGTATTTGGCACATAACAAATGGAATAAAACTGAGGATAAGAGATGAAAATTTCATTGTTTTAATGCCTTTCTAAACTTAAATATAGACTTTTGTTGTGGTAAAAGACACGTGTATGAACAGCCTAGAATTTGGAATGAAATGTTATAAAAGTTCATGTACTATAGAAGCAATGTATTTGGGTGAAAACCTGGATCATCACCACGTGTTTTATAATAGAGCTCACCCTGACTTCTGTTGCTGTTCTTGTACAACACATAGTGATTGTGTTTGCTCTCTCATGTGCAAGAAGCAGATTTCCTGCTCACCATAAACTTCCCTTTAGAGCAATCCTGTTAGAAATATAAATAATATCAAACCTAGCTCCACACTATTTGGCCCATCAGGATAGACTGAGAAAATGTCAATTTTCAGGATGACTGATGACGTCATCACACATTATTTAAACAGAGTAATGTTGTCAAGTGTAAATTGAGGTTTTTTTTTATGGGAGGGAAATGTTTTGTGGGGATTTAGTTCTTGGCAGAGAGTAATTCTTCTGCCATTAACCATATCCATCCCCAAATTAGTAGCTGGAAACAACCTATTTATGAAAGAATGAAGGAATTGGTGAAACAGTTTACACATAGATGATGCAATAGTACTCATGCATGAAAGCATAAACCTAGCCTGTCAAAATTGATGAAAAAAAAAAAAAAACCCTCTCTGTCTAGTATCTGAGTCAGGATTATGCTGCCACCATAAAGACATACATTTGTATGTATTTTTCTCCTGCTGTATTTGGGAGTGGAATCACACTGGAGGGTGCTACTGGAGGCAGAACTGTCCCTCTACCTGGAGATCTTTATGAAGGTGGTTTTCAACTTCACCATGTGATAGTCTTCCACTAGACCTCAGAGGTGAGGAATCTGCATTGTGATGATGGTGGCTGAAGAATTGTGGAAAACCTGAAATCTAGGTTAGAGCTGTGCAGTGTTAGAGTCATAGTCGTTGGTTATATTGGAGGACCTGGGGGATAGCAGGTTTGGCCAGTTACAACACCTGGAAGGATTATTGATAGCTCCCTGGGACCCACTTTTTCCATGTGTACAGAGCCTGCTGCCTGTGGAAATGCCTAGATTTCATTCTGATTTTCCCCACCACGTCCACATATGAACTTTGATTCTCTCAGTTTTGCTACTGTGCTCCCAGTAGCCTATCACACACCTTCTCTGCATTTCCTATGGCATCTATGTTCCCCAAGCAGATTCTCCATAAAAATAATGCCTACCCATCCCAAGGAGTGACCATCTTGCCTTACTAATCATGGCACACAGGTACTCATGGTTCTGTCATACCCATTTTCTTTCTCCCTCTCTCTCCTTTTGAGATATCATTTCATTCTAGCCCACGGAGATGCAGAATTCACTATGTAATCTCAGAATGATCTCAATGCCAAAGATCTTCCTACCTCCATCTCCTTGCTGGGAGTAAAGGCATGGATCACCACATCTACCCCTATTTTCTCTTAAGAACAAAGCAGTTCCCCAGTGTCATATATCAAAGTATTTCAGGAAGCAATGCCTCTCTCATAGCTCATCTAACTGCCAGAAGAGTGCAGTGTTGAAGTTATCATTCGAGTTCAAGAACTCAAGTGGTCATTCTGAGACCTAGTTTTTAACTCTCTCTAAAACATGCCAGCCCAGGAGCTTCCCATACATTACTTCAGGGTGCCCCCCGTATTAGCACTACACAACAATTGAAGGCCTGGAGCACTCACAGGAAGGTCTGTACTCAAATACCACAATAGATTGCGTTTCTAAACATCCTTCCCTCCATTCTAACTCCACCTGCCGTGATGCCCCTCCAGTACCTCACAGCCTCATACAAGTCCAGATTAAGTCCCTGGCTCCCCTGGTGACACTGAGTAACCACACCAGCAAACATCGGATGCCAAAGAAAATCTCAAGACCCAAACCCACATTCTGCCCATGTTCTCTGAAGCCCTGGAGTCCTCTTTTCCATCCCCTTCCATTATATAAAAGAGTATAAAAGGATTTTTGTCCTTGAAACATTTCCTATAGATGGTGCACCTTCAGGTATATAATATCAATTTTACACTTCAGTTCTATCATCACTTTTTACTAATCTCATTACAAAAATAAAGCAATGCCAAACCCAGACACAAACCACCTTGAATCAGGATTGGAAAAATAAAATAAAAATAAAAAAAATAAAAAACGAGATGGAAAGAAAAAAAAAAAAACATTTAGAGTCTTGTGATTACCAGTTGGATCCTCCCACATCCTGCAGATATGGACTTTATCTACACCATCCTACCACCTTCTGTGCAGAGTGAGAGACCTGCCTGAGCTTCTCAGGAAGAGGGAAGACAGATTACAACCACGAAGTTTCTGTTGCTGGCTGTGGCGCTCAGCTGCTTGGTGTGTGCAGAGAAGAAACCTCTTAAGGTATCATGTCTACCATGATTTGACATAGGGCAGGTGATCATAATTTCAGGTGCATAAGCCTTCTAGAAGGGCATGAACGACATTTGATAGGGCAATGGCTCACTGTTCTTGTGTTTTCATAATTCTGTAATTATCCTCATAATATTCTTAAATTAGTTTTTACTTGATATGAAGGTGTTAACAATAAAATACTGTGTTCTGCATAGGAAATTGTAGGTCAGCCTGGACTAAAGTGAAATCCTACTGAAAAATAAAGAATTGTCACAGATTATATCTTAGAAATCACATAAAATTTATGCTCAAAATGTGACTCATTCATATTGTATTTTAATCAGGTTTTCTATAACATTTTATGGCATACCTTGCTCTTTTCATTTTTAAAACACTAGGTAGAATGGATGACCTCTCTTATGAATACAATTAACTTTCCTTATATTTCTTTTTCATGTCCTTAAACATTTTTAGTATTTCAAAAATACTGTGCATAGCCAACAAAATAAAATATTAAAGAAATTTGTATGCACAGCATAAATAAATGAATAGCTAAGTTTAATCATTATATTTGGCCAAAAAATTGCATACATATCCATAAGCTGCAGATATTGCAATATATCCCTTAGACTTAACCATAGTTTCAAGGGAAATTATGACAATGTGCATGGATTTGAAACAACATCTTCATCCAGAAGGATTTGATGCTTATATTTTCATGAGTAAAATCAGGTGCCATGATCACAATAGATATTGATGAGGAAAGTTAGAGGAATGGCTGATGCTTCTAATTGAACATTTCTTTTTTAGTTTTCAGGGAAATATCGCACGGTGTCCATAGCTTCACACAGTTTAATCAGCATAGTAGAGAATGGCCTGTTAAGGATATATGTATGTGAGGTGGAATTTTATGATACTTATAAGGAAATGTTCATGACTTTTGATTTGAGGTAAGCAAGATTTTTCTTATGTGCAAGACACCAAATGTGGAATTCTGGCTGGCACAAAGGTGTCAAATTTCCACTGAGAGACAGAGAACTGCTAAGAAAACTGGAGTTACTGTCCATTCTTGAAAGAAACATGAGGTCTGTGCTCATGTTACATTTCAGTCCCTGCCAGAATCCAATTATAGTGCCATAAATAAACCTTAAATGACCCAGAGATGCACAACTGAAGCTGTTGTTAATGATTCTGTTAACTTTCTGAACATGCTAAGAAAAAAATGCTACCCGTTATGCCCATAACATGATAGACACCAGAAGACTCAGTGGCTTTGCTTTAGAGTTTTTCAATATCTGAACTCAATCCATGACTTTGAAAGTAACTTAAATTCTTGTAACTCTTGCCTAACACTCTCATGTAGTGTGATAGTAGGCCTATGCCACCATATGTAAATTGGATTGGATAAGTCATGAATTAATTATCTGCTAAAATCCTATAGTGTCATAATTTCAGGGTAGCCTTCTCAGTTATTTTCATAGCCCTAGCATTTAGGGACATATATCTGAATTTATTTACAATTTTTGGTGGCAGAATTATTTATGTGTTGAGTTCCAGCAAAATCATGGTCAAAGGAAACACTCCATCTCCAAGAGCTTCCTCCAACACTCAAAATAATCACCTGCTTAATTATGAAGGACTTTAGAAGAAAATATAATGCCCCTCACCATTGTATGGCACACTCTTACTTAATAATGACCTTCCATAAAGTGAGTGAATTTGTTGATAAGTGTGTGAGACAAGGGACAGTGTCTTACTGCAAAAACATTAACCCTAGAAATAAGAAACTTTCCCCAATTATTTTCATTTGCATAGAAATTTGAAAGACATAAGGATTCTGATTCCTTCTCTTCCCAAGTCAAAAAAAAAAAAAAAAAACTCTATAAGTTGTCTAGATGGTTCTGTGGATAAATGTGTTTACCACTCAAGCAGAAGGAGGTTATTTTAGTTTGTTAGAATATAAAAATCCAGTTGTGTGAGGACAGTTCTGAAAGCCCAGTGTTAGGGAAGCAGAGAAAGGATGACCACAGAGATATGCCTATGTTTTCCCTGGGAGATTCAGTGAGATCCAGGTTCATCAAGAAAAACTCAGCATGAGAAATAGGTCAATGAAATACACCAACATTGACAGCAGGTTCACCTTTGCACATGCCACACACAAATCAGTATTCCTACAAGTATGCATATGCATGATACTCACACACACATGCAGAACGAAATTGACAAGATCAGGACCACACTGGAAAGAACCATTGTGGGCAGAATTTCAATTGTTTGAAAAGTAAGCTAAAATTCAGACACGACTTCCCTCTCTCATATTAGGGTTTAATGTAAAAGAAGATAGTTCTCAAGATTCAAGGGAAACACAATACATTAACAATGAGTAGTAAATTTTTGAAAGCTGTATTTATTAAGTGAGAAAGTATGAGAACAGGAAGAACCAAAGATGAAAGATGATATAACTGTACACTTGCAGGATGTAGTGGATGAGTATAATTAGGAAATTACAAAAACAAAACTTTGTTAATAATATGAATGGATGGTACTATTTCACATGAGTTTGCTTAGAATTGAGTATGAGATATGCCTCCATTTATTACCATGAGTATTGGTTGAGGGAAGTTTATTTTTTTTTAAATTTTCTTTCGGTTGTAATAAGGTAATACAATCCAAACCCAGGGAGGAAAAAAAAGTTGCACTTTAAGTTGTTTTCTCACAAATAAGGTCATCATGGGAGACAGACACTCCTCTCAGAAAGATATGCTTCATTTCACACACAATCTGTCCCCCACCCCCAAAGTGCAGCATGCTGACCCAGATTCAAATGTACAGAAATCTGTGAATAATTTCCTATGAACTCTGTAAACTAAAAGGAAGACAAGGCATAAAACTAAAACCGTCAGAGTGAGTTTTACTGTCAGCAGATGAACAGTAGCACATATTATTTTTTAATTTTTGGTTCATTCAGAGTTATGTTGTATATTAATTGATGTATTTCTTATAATTTTCCTATAGGCAAAATGGCGAGTGCCACCGATACAGACTCAAAGCATGGAATCTTATATATCTACAGGGCAGCAATTCTAGTAACTATTAGATAATTTAGGGTGATTACATGAAACCAACTCTGCAGTGCCTTCAACTTCATGGTCATGTTGTTTATCTGTTTCTCTGAGTCAGTGTTCGACAGAAGCACCTTAACACATGAGAGTTTTGTTGTTTCTCACTCTTCCAGGTCATCCAGCTCACTTTATATGGGCTAAACCATCAAGTGTTGTTGTTCATAATCTCATTGGCACATGGAAGTTTGATAACTCATATCACAGCTCCCCAAGTGTCTGGTTCCGTCACGTTGGTCATCACAAATGTGGGTATAATAACTCAAATCTGCTGGTATTGTCTTTCCATATAAGTCAGAATGCACACCTGTAATCTTGCACAAACCCTTACAGCTCTTAATACTGTGTGTGTAAAGGTGAAGGGACTTCACTCAAAGTATAAAAAGGTATTTGGCTCTCAATTTCACATGAATGGATTTGAGATCAACAATAAATTCTGCTACTTCTTCCAAATCCTACTTTCAAAGTGCTCTGAAAAAAAATGGATTGAATTTTACCCTTCCATTTTGGAGTGCCCTTTCACAAGGTTCTCATTGTGGTATCATACAATTATTATCACAAAAGGTACAGACATTTATTATCAGATATATGAAACATATTAGAGCCCTTTGAAATCTACTATGACCTTATATTTTTAAGTTTATAATGAATATTGACTTTGGCGTTTTAGCATCATACTGTTGTGGAAAATAGCACAAGACATTAAACCTAAGATTGTTCTCACTCCCAGTTGCAAAAGGACAATGCAAATCCTCATAATACAAACTCATACAGAGGCCCCAGGATTTATGAATTACATCACATTCTAAGGTTGTCACTATGAGATGTGATGTGATGAACACATCACAGTTTATGTTCTCCATGCTTCCAAGCTGTTGCATGTGCTTGGTTAGAATTTGTGGGAAATCTGTGGAATGAAATTCTAAGATCCTCATTATGGGATGTGATGTGATTAACACATGACAGTTTATGTCCTCCATGTTTTCAGGCTTTTGCATGTGCTTGATTAGAATTTGTGGGAAATCCTTGGACTTAATGAAATCACTGTAATTTTAATGAAAATTGAAAATGTACCCTTAAATACTTTGATGATTCCTAGAAAATGTCAGGATTTGGAGTAAACACTGCCCAACCACATTCTCTCCAACTGCGTCCTTTCTTTTTTCATTCTCAAATTAATGTATTAATAAGAAAATAAATTCATTAATGATTTTTTTTTGTTTTCTTGAGGTAGGATTTCACTATAGCCCAGGCTGACCTGGAATTCACTGTAGTCTCAGGGTGGTCTTGAACCCACAGTAACCCACCTACTTCTGCCTTTATAGTGTTGGGATTAAAGGCATGCAACACCATACCTCGCCAAATAAACAAATAAGTAAATAAATAAATAAATACACAAAAATATTTTCGAGTAGGGCTGGAGCGATTGCTGAACTGTTAAAGCACTTCCCTATAAAGCCTAAGGATCCAAGTTTTATTGCCCATTGCCCACATAAATCCAGACTCAGAGGTTAGGGGTTATACCTGGAGTTCACTTGCAATAGTTGGAGGCACTGGAATCCCATTCTCAATCTCTCTCTCTATTCTTCTTTCTGTCTTTCATCCATTTATCTCAAATGCCTAAATAAAATTATTTTTAATGGTCCAATATACAGCCATATTTTCCAAGTTAGGATGAATGTAAGTTATTTTTCAGACAAAGAAACCAAATATTTGCATTTTCTGAACATGTCTCCTATGTTGTCATCAAATCTTCATGTGCAAATTAAAACTATAAAACATTAATATTGAAGCACATGATCTACTCACACAATTACTAACTGACAAATGCAGCAAAGATATTCCAGTAACTCCATCCCAACTTTTATTTATATCACTGCAATTCTTATGAACCCAGCCATTAAAACGTCTATTTTTAAAAATTTATTTGAGAACAAGAGGAAGAGAGAATATGGGCACTCCAATACTCTAGCCAGTACAAACAAATTCCAGAAGCATGCCCCACCTTGTGCATTTGTCTTTTGTAGGTACTAGGGAATAGAAACTGGGCACACAGGTATTAAAGGAAAGATCCTTAAATGCTAAGCAGTCTCCTCATCCCAGAAGCTACTTATTAAATAACCTTAAGTTGAATGTAATGCAGCCAACTTTAGGCTCCTATCCCTGCAAAGAATAACTGGGACTTAACATCATACCAGTAATAAATGAGTATAATTATTCAGTTTGATATTTTTGTATGTAGAATATCTGGGGTTTGCTGAATTAGAGATACTGTTTTGGTTTGGGATGAAGTAGTTGAAAATAGTATGACAAAAACAAGATCCTGTTCACTTCAGTAGTACATTTACTAGAGTTGGAATGATACAGATTAGAGTAACATGGCCCCTGCTTAGGGATGGCCAACAAATTCTTGAAGTGCTCCACATTTTATTTATTTATTTATTTATTTGAGACAGAAAGAAAGAGATAATTGGCATCGTAGGGCCTCCATCACTGCAAACAAACTAGAGACATATTTGCCAGCTCATACATCTGGCTTATTTATGTCCTGGGGAATTGAAGCAGGTTCCTTTGGCTTTATAGGCAAATATCTTAACCACTAAGCCATCTTTCTAACCCAAGTGTTCCATAATTTAAATAAAGAATACTTGGGCAACTCCAATAAGTAGAAGAAAAGGTATTGTCTAATCTTGAAAACATATTTCTTCTCAGTACCAAAGGTGGTGTACTTCTCAGTGGATTTTGTCTCGATGAATTCTATGATATTAAAACTTAACTATTATTATAATGAAAGGGAAAGTGAGATGTGTTTCTAGTTTTGTGTAAGTATTCAATTTGATTCTGTGTTGGAGAAAATATGACGTTTTGTATTTTGGGAATGAGTATACATGTATTTTTTTTTCCACAATTTAACCTGCTATAGGAACGTGTTCACATGTGTCTTAAAACTGTGCCATAACTTTATGAAAATAGGTAATTCTCGCTTTTTGTTGATACTTTTTGTTTGTTGTTGATGATAATAGAGAAAAGGAGGGTAAATAAGGATATAACAATAAATAGAAATGACTTGTAAAGAATTAGTGGTTCAGGGAACAAGGAGATATGAGAGGAGGGAGAGAAAGGGTGATGGGAGGATGGCAATATCAGGGTATTGTGTATAGGCACAGGAATTGTCTGTAAAACATATACAAAAAAAAGTATAGTAGGATTCATGTGTGCACTTTTGGTGATTTCCTCTGCCATTTTTTTTTCATAGAGAAAGTGCAGAGAGTAGATTCTACATCATATATTGAAATAAAATAGATATGCTCAGATCTATTCATCACAAAATTCCAATTGTACATTACAGAATTCCTTTCCTTTTGAAGTGCAGATATGAGAGAAGAAATTACTTTCATGTTACTTTTCCAAAATGTAGAAAAATGAGATAATCCTGAATGTATGAATCAATCTCCCATTAAATTGCCCTTGCTGGGTTGCATTACCAACATGAAGGGGGTAATGAACAGAAGGTGTGATGTGATGTACTAGTGGAAAATAAACCTTGATCAATTTATTTATTTATTTTTTACAAATTAGGATAGGTTTTGTATTCAGAAATGTCGCTAAAGACCATGTATTTTTGACTTCTATCTTATGAAATACAGCAAAATTCAACATTATAAGTGAAGAGACACAGGAAGAGTATGCCAAGCTGAGTTAGAAGAAAATTCCAAGTCAAAATATCCTGGATGTCACCAAGACAGGTGAATCACTCTTGTGCCAGCTAGGGAACACAAAGATTAATGTTTAAAGAAATCTCTGTCATCTTCTGAAAGTCATTTCTCATTCAAAATAGTGGTGATTAAAGATATCTTGGTTATTAGGTGAATGTAGTATCACTTTATCCTCTCGTTGTTGTATTTTACAGACACCTGTCCTAAATGGAGATAATGACTCTGTAAGTAGGAACATGGCCCTCATTACTCTTGAAATGTTCAACTTAAATACCATGTGAAGTCAATTCGAATCAGTAAAACAAAAATTATTCGTACAAAAGCATGAAATAAAGAATGTATTAATGCAATATTTTAAATTCCCATAATATTCAATTAGTCCAGGGTAAATACTGAGTTTCTTTAACTGAAGCAAAAATTAATAAATTTAGTAAGAAAATGAAATCTGAAATATGATTGTTAAGCATTTGAATTCTTTTGGGAATGCTGAAATCACACGGACAGCATATCTACAATATCTCAGTGAGACTCATTATTGCCATGTGTGGCCTGGATGTGCATCTAATTAGTGTGAGTTTGGGACATCACTATGTACATGGGATCTCACACTTCTATCATGACAAGAAAAGTCATCTGAAGTAGTAGATACTGTAAAATATACCAGTATAAATATACTTGATATCCATAAATCAGTGTCCATTTATTTGAGTTGTTATTTGTGAGAATTTATTCATTCATTCATTCCCACCCCTTTCAAACAACATCCATATGATTTCCTTATACCCTGGCACTGATGATGTTTACAATATCACCTCACATGCATGTAAATAATGATCACTTATAATTCTGCAGGTTATAAGAAGATTCATGGTGCTTCTGCAGCAACTGGTTGTCTGGAACCAGAATAAAAAACAACAGACTTTTAATCATATTTTATTCCTGATTGTACTCTCATCTTTATGAGTATTTCTGATCTTTCACCCATTCTGACCTGTACATGTACTTCTCATTGCTTTGAATATGTGTGTGTGTGTTTGTTTATCTTTAGTGTTACTACCCTCTCTGTGATTAAATGGCTTGGTTTCATGTACCTGTCAATGTGTTCTGAATAAAGAAATCTAGTTTTGCAACTTAGATGAACAGGCCCCACCTTAGAGTCTTTGCACAATTTGAATATATTTTTCTTTGCTTTTTGTTTTGGAAATGTCATATTTGTAGGTGGAAAAGTAGGTGATAAAATCAACTCAGTTTTGAAGTAGAAAAACATGTCAATTTTTGAATAAAGAGTATTATCTGTGTTTTGTCACATTTTTCTCTGAAAATAAGGAAGTGTGTGGATTATATGACAAAGAGGTTAATACTTAGCATGTTGCTGCATTCAAAAAAGATAACTCTGCCATGTGTGGTGGGGCACTTGAGAAGGCAGAGGTAGGATGATTGCCATGACTTCAAGGCCACCCTGAATTCCAGGTTAGACTGGGCCAAAGGGAGACCCTACCTCAAAAAACAAACAAACAAAACCCTCAAAGCTGGATGTGGTTTGCATGCCTCCAATCCCAGCACTTGGGAGGTAGAGACAGGAGATCATCATGAGTTCAAGGCCAGTATTGACTACATAGTGAATTCCAGGTCAGCTTGGGCTAGAGGTAGTCATTACCTCCAAAAACCAAACAAAAACAAAACTAAAGAACTCACCAAGGAGGGTTGATTTCTTACTTCATATTTCACATATATTTAATTGATTTTCAAAAGCAGAATGGAAAACATTCTTGAGATGTAAACAGAAGTGGCCAATATCTTCCCACCCATCATAAAATTAAGTATGTAGACATCTACATTGGTTTCTTCACATATCATGATTATACAGAATTTTTTAAAGATTAAAATCACATTCAGTAAAAATCTTAAGACACAATGAACAATGAAGTTAAAAACTTTTTAAAGTTGATTTATGAAAACTGTTATTTTATACCCAAAATAAAAATTTGCCAAACAAAAATTAGGCCCAGGATATATTTTTTTAAATGAAGTGTTTATCGACCAAATAAACATTCTTTTTTAAAAAACTATTTTTATTTATTAATCTGAGAGTGACAGACAGAGAGAGAAAGAGGGAGAGAGAGAGAGAGAGAATGGTCACGCCAGGGCCCCCAGCCACTGCAAACTAACCCCAGATGTGTGAGTCCCCTCATACACCTGGCCAATGTGGGTCCTCATGAATTGAGCCTCGAAACGGGGTCCGTAGCCTGCACAGACAATTTTTTTTCTTTTTTAAATGGCTCATCATAATTTATTTTATGTTAAAATGTACAGCTTTTTTGGTTTGTGGGTTTTTTTTGTCTTTTTTTTTGAAGTAACTGACTAAAAAGAGAACAGATAAATACAAGAGTGTTGCTGGCTCCTATTTTATACAAGGACTATGCCTCTCCTGCTTGGCCCTCACTGTGCACAGACAATTTCTTAATCACTAAGCCATTGCTCCAACCTGAAATTAACATTCTTAAAAGTGTAGAAACCCATTAGATACCATATTGTTCATGGGCTGCAAAGAAAGAAAACGTAACTGTATGCATGTGTGTTAAAACCATGTGGCTCCACACATCCCAGTTTTCCCACTGCTAGGGTGCTGACAGACGAGAAATTCCTGGGCTCAATAGACAGCCTGTCTATCTAATTGTATAATTCACTGTCACTAAAAGAAAACAAAACCCTATATTGCTGCTGAAAACACCACTAGTTTGCTCTATTGCATTTATATACACGAGGAAACAGTGCATGTATGCCAACCCACACAACAGGACACACAAATAAAAGTTCCATATAACAAGCTTCCCTAGCTCTCCTGGCCAATGCTTCTGAAAAATCTGGCAATGGACACAAATACAGTAGTTAGACAGACATATAGATCAGTGTAGAAATTAACAAATGGTCCTAAATGTTAAGCCAAACTTTATTCTCTTATAACATGTTCAAAACAAAGGAATGTCTAACTATGAAAATAAGGAGACACAAATAAATGATATAATAAGAAGTTCATTGTGATAAACATCATGAAAACATGAGATCTTTATTAATACAAAAAGCCACTTACCAAACTGTTAGTCTTATAAGAAAAATGATTTAATTAATACTATCAATAAATGCAAATGTCTTAAAATAGCTTATTAAGGATAAGAATGAGGAGACTGTAGAGACTTTTTTAAAGTTAACAGATTGAACTAGCTAAAGAAAATCCTTTTTGAAACAAAAATAAGAAAAAGTTTTCTTCACTGCTGAAACATAGAAAATTATTTCAAAAGAACATAATTTTGGTCTAGAGAGATGACTTAGTGGTTAAGATGCTTCCTTGCAAAGCCTAGGTACACATGTTTGAATATCCAGATCTTATGACACCAGATGCTGAGTAATGCAAGCACAAAACTTTATTCATGTGCCAGGAAGGGGTGCAAGTCCCTAAAGTTTGTTCACAAAGACTGAAATCCCTGGGACACTCATTCATCCATTCCCTCCTTCTCAGACACTCTTTGTGCCTATTCTATCCCTCCCTAAAAAAAAGAACGTATTTTCATAATTCACTCTAAAACATCAAAAAGATATAAACTGTGTACTAACCTTTAAATACACAAGTTCACCATTATTATGACACAATCATAAGCAATAAGAACTATGACAAAAGACATTTGTATGTCAATAACTTTGATGAACATAAATGAATACATAGTAAAACTCCTTGAATACTTTAGCTGACTCGGAGTAGTAAGTGGAGTTTTTGATTCAGTCAAAAATAGCCTTAGTAGATTTGAAGAGCAAGTGAATGATTGCCATTCATTTAGAAATGGACTTAGTAGTGTCTGAACAGTAAGTGTTGGAGGTACCTGATGCACTTAATTGCCTTAACAAAAATCTTCAAAAGCAAGTGTACAAAGTGCCCTCTTTGACAAATAGACTTTGTAATTTCAGATATACAAGTGTAGAAATATTCCCGCTGAGAATTAAATATTTGTCTCTCTTTCTTTCTTTTTTTACGCAAGCTCAACAGACTGGCCCTTGTATAAGAGACAGCAAGCAAGAGAGACAGATGGACAGAGAGAGAGAAAGAGGGAGAGAGAGAGAGAGAGAAAATTGGCACACCAGGGTCTTAGCCAAGGTAATTGGCTACAGTATGACATGTGCCCCTTTGTGGGTATGAGCACATGCATCACCTTGTGTGTCTGGCTTATGTGGGACCTTAAAGAATCAAACGTTTTCTTAGGCTTTACAGGCAAACATCTCAAGTGCTAAGCCATCGCTTCAGTCTCAGAGTTAGATTCATTTAGATTGAACCAGCAACTGCATCCATTCTCTTCATTGAAAATGTGCAAAGTTCCTGTGAACAGAACATGAGAAAATTGTGGGATACACTTAAACATCCTAATATTGGAATCATTGGAATGCCAGGAGAATTACAGACAAAAGGCATGGAGAACTTACTTAACACAATAATTGAAGAAAACTTCCCCCGTCTCTTAAAAGAAAGGCCCATCAGGATACAAGAAGCAAACAGAATACCTAACCGACTAGACCAAAGGAGAAACTCCCCAAGACATATTATCATTAAGACGTTAAACATCGAAACCAAGGAATAAATCCTAAAAGCAGCTAGGGAAAAACAGCACACCACTTTCAAAGGAAACCCCATCAGAATTACTTCAGACTTCTCAATGGAAACCCTGAAAGCGAGAAGGGCCTGGAATGAAACGCTCCACACTCTAAGAAACTATGGCTTCCAACAGAAACTACTCTACCCAGCAAAAGTCTCCCTTATAATAGATGGTGAAAGGAAAACTTCCCATGACAAAACTCAGCTTTACAATCATATGAACACGAAACCAAACCTACAGAAAGTACTCCAGGAAATTCTCCACAGAGAAGAAACAAATAAGCAAACACAAATGCCTACAAGAAGCAGATCACAGCAACCAAACCCAGAGTAGACAGAAAAAATTTCAAATTCCATGGAAATGCCATCACACCTTTACCACCACAACATGGCAGGGATCAAATCAAATATCACAGTCATCACCCTAAATATTAATGGCCTTAATTCACCCATCAAAAGACACAAGCTAACAGGGTGGATCAAAAAATTAGACCCCTCAATCTTCTGCCTTCAAGAAACCCACCTTACCAAAAAACACAGAAACCTCCTCAGGGTAAAAGGGTGGAAAACAACATTCCAAGCAAATGGGAATAAGAAACAAGCAGGTGTAGCTATATTAATATCAGATAAAATTGACTTCAAACCAAAAACAATCAAAAAAGACAAAGAAGGCTACTTCCTACTTGTAAAGGGAACAATCCATCAAGAGGATATTACAATCATCAATCTGTATGCACCAAACACAGGGGCACCACAGTTCATAAAACAAAACCTACTTGACAATAAAACAGAAATAACCTCCAACACCATCATAGCTGGGGACTTTAACACACCATTATCAGTAATAGATAATACAAACAGAAGCTCAACAGGAAATTAAGAGAGCTCAACAAAACCATAGAGCACTTAGACCTAACAGATATCTACAAAATTTTCCATCCCAAATCCACAGACTACATATTCTTCTCAGCAGTCCATGGAACATTCTGTAAAATAGACCATATACTGGGTCACAAAGACAGCCTCCACATATTTAGGAAAATCGACATAATTCCCTGCATGATATCAGATCATAATGCTGTATACCTAGAAATCAACAACAAAAAAAAACAACAATAACCCCAACAGCAACTGAAAACTGAATAGCACACTCATAAACAATAAATGGATAGAGGATGAAATAAAAAATGAAATTGCAAAATTCCGGGAATTGAATGAGAATGAGAACACATCATACTAAAACTTATGGGACACAATGAAGGCAGTCCTCGGGAAAAATTCATAGCACTCAATGCCTTCATAAAAAAGACAGAAAGATCCCAAATCAATAGCCTAACCATCCACCTAAAGGCATTGGAAAAACAAGAAAAATCCAACCCAAAGAGCTCCAGAAGGAAAGAAATAATTAAAATCAGAGCAGAAATTAATGAATTGGAAAGCAAGGAAACAAGGCAATTGACAAACGAAGAGCTAGTTTTTTGAAAAAATAAACAAAATTGACAAACCTCTGGCCAATTTCATCAAGCAAAAAAAGGAGAGACTCCAAATTAACAAAATTCAAAATGAAAACGGAGAGATCACAACAGACATGAGTGAAATTGGCAGAGTCATCAGGACTTATTTCAAAAACCTCTACTCCACAAAACTGGAAAATGTGGAGGAGATGGATAAATTCCTGGATGCATATCATCTACCAAAGCTAAACTCAGAGCAGATCAACCACCTGAATGAACCCATCACACTCATGGAAATTGAAAAAGTAATAAAAAAAAAAACCTCCCAAAAAAGAAGAGTCCAGGACCAGATGGATTCCCAGCCGAATTTTATCATACCTTTATGTAAGAACTCAAACCAATCTTCCCAAAACTGTGCCACACAATTGAAGAACAGGGAAAGCTACCCAACTCCTTCTATGAAGCACGTATCACCCTAATCCCCAAACCAGGCAGAGATGCCCCAAGAAAAGAAAACTATCGGCCTATATCCCTAATGAACAAAGACGCAAAGATCCTCAACAAAATACTCACAAACCAAATCCAACAACACATCAAAAGCATTATCCACCTTGACCAAGTGGGATTTATCCCAAGAACACAAGGGTGGTTCAACATACGAAAATCTGTCAATGTAATACACCACATAAACAAGCTTAAACATAAAAATCACATGATCATTTCAATAGATGCAGAAGAGGCCTTTGACAAGATACAACATCACTTCATGATCAAAACATTGGAGAGAATCGGCATGGTTGGTACGTATCTTAATATAATATAGGCAATATACAAAGCTCTGAAGGACCAAATAATACTTAATGGAGAGAGACTGGAGGAATTCCCATTGAGATCAGGAACAAGACAGGGATGTCCTCTCTCACCTCTGCTTTTCAATATAGCACTGGAAGTCCTAGCCCAAGCAATAAGGCAGGAGAAGGAAATAAAAGGGATACAATTTGGAAGGGAAGAAGTTAAGTTAGCGCTATTCGCTGATGACATGATTGTATATGTAAGAGACCCGAGAAACTCCATCCCAAAACTCCTGAAGGTGATTAACTCCTATAGCAAAGTAGCAGGACACAAAATCAATGCACAAAAATCGGTAGCATTTCTGTATGCAAATGACAAAGACACAGATTAAGAAATGAAGGACATAGTCCCATTTTCAATAGCAAAAAACAAAACAAAACAAAACAAAAAACCCTTGGAAAAACATTAACCAAGAAGTAAAAGATCTATACAACTAAAATACAAAAACTCTCAAAGAAGAAATTGAGGAGGACTTGAAACGATGGAAAGACCTCCCATGCTCCTGGATAGGCAGAATTAACATTGTGAAGATGACAATCAATTCAAAGGCAATAATAGATTTAATGCAATTCCAATTAAAATCCCTACAGTGTTCTTCACAGAGATAGAAAAAATGATCTCAAATTTCATATGGAAAGGCAGAAGGCCTCGCATATCCAAACATATCCTCAGCAAAAGAAATACCTCTGGTGGCATTACCATACCTGATGTAAAGCTATATTACAAAGCCATAGTAATAAAAACAGCATGGTACTGGCATAAAAACAGGAGTATAGACCAATGGAATAGACTTGAGAACCCGGATTATGGGTCAAGCAACTATAGCTACTTGATATGCGACAAAGGCCCAAATAATATAGACTGGAAAAAAAAAAAAAGCATCTTCAACAAATGGTGCTGGAGAAACTGGATAACCACATGCAGGAAACTAAAAGTTGATCCACACATTTCACCATGCACTACACTCAAATCCAAATGGATCAAAGACCTCAACATAAGACCAGAAACTCGAAAACTACTGGAAGAAAATTTAGGGAGTACTTTCCATGATATAGGAATGGAAAAAGACTTCCTGAACAAAACCCCAGTGGCTCAAGTTCTTAAACAGTCACTCAACCATTGGGATCATATGAAGTTGAAGAGGTTCTTTACAGACAAGCATATAATAAGCAGAGCCAATAGAATACCCACAGAATGGGAGAAAATATTTGCAGGTTATCCAACTGATAGAGGCCTTATCTCTGGAATTTACAAAGAACTCAAAAATCTAAACAATAAGAAGACAAACACTCCACTCACAAAATGGGGTGATAAGTTGAACAGGCAATTCACAGAGGAAGAGATACAAATGGTAAACACACACTTAAGAAAATGTTCATCATCCCTAATCATCAGATAAATGCAAATTGAAACAACTATGAGATCCCACCTTACCCCAGTACGGATAGCCAACATCAAAAAGTCAAATGAAAATAAATGCTGGCGAGGATGTGGAGAAGCAGGGACACTCATTCACTGTTAGTGGGAATGCAGGATGGTACAACCACTTATGAAAGCAATATGGAGACTCCTGAAAAAGCTGACTATAGAAATACCAACAGACCCAGTTATTCCTTTACTGGGCATGTACGCTAAAACCTTCAAACCAAAGGCCAGAGAGATTTGCTCAACCATGTTTGTAGCGCCTCAATTCGTAATAGCTAAAAGCTGGAATCAACCCAGATGTCCATCATTAGAAGAATGGATAACAAAGATGTGGTATATCTACACAACGGAATTCTATACAGCAGTAAGAAAAAACAACATAAAGAAATTTGAGAAAAAATGGTTGAACCTGGAACAGATCATTCTCAGCGAACTTACCCAATCACAGAAAAAAAATAGACACATAGTCTCACTCATCTACAACACCTAACCTGAATCTACCCAAGATACCTTACTTACCCAGCAAGCACCTCATGGACTCGACAATAGGATGGATGGGAGGGAGGGGAGGGCATTGATGGGTGGAAAACTGTAATCTGGATCCAAATGGCAATGGTACCATAAAGTTTTACTTCCTAAAAGACAGACCAAATGGCTGAACCTTCTCTAGACCCTTACAGGAAACACCTGAACCACAGGACACTGGAGAGGGTAGGATCAAGACTAACCTATACCTTCTACATCTTCCCTCCCTCCCTCTCCCCTCTATCTCTCTCCTCTCTAACTGTTGTATATTAGTTATCTTTTTCCTCAATTTATTAGTGGACACTGACCTGTAACCCCCACTTCCAGCTTGGGGCTACCATCCATAATGAGCTTTTGATCAGAGAAACCTACAAAGTTTCCCAAAACAATGACAGACTTCTGTCAGAGTACTTGATGACCCACCAAAGGCCAGTGGTAAGACCCTATTGCTGAAGACTCCATACACAGCTGATGCGTAAAATGGAACGACATGGCTGGAAGCCAGGAGAGAGTCAGTCCCCAGACAGTCAGCGTGTCTAGTGCCAGAAGGCGCTACATAGGCAACTGGGGGAAATGACCAAGATCTGTCCAAGCAACACATTGTTTAAAATAATTAGCAACAAATAACCGGATGTGATGCCCACACAAGTGCAATAGTGGTACACAGCCATGGTGAGGAATCAATTGTTCTTGATTTGGCTAACTGATCCACTCAGTGGTACTAGACCCATAGCTGGAGCTGGGAAACAAGTCAGAACCATACCCAAACACAAGCCCCCTCTAAAATATCAAGCTACCATCAATCATGGGGTATAAGAGGGCCTAAACCTATCATACTGTCTATGAAAAAAGTAAGTGTTATCTCAATTTTCCGGGTGCTAACTTACTCTCCGTTGGAGAATCTGCTTATCTTTTTCAGATAGATGCAGATCCTATGGAGAGAGCTGCCCCAACATACCTCAAAAGGGGCCCAACTGAAACTAAGGACAATTGGCGAAACAAGCAAGGGTGATGTTTTCCTGTGAACTGGATACCAGCACAAAGGAGAAGGAGACCAACGCAGAGAAAAATCAACTCCTACCAAATAAGAGAGCCAGAGCCTCAGAGGCCCCCAACACCTCAGCACTGAAGCAGACCAAAAACGAACCCAACATGGCTCAGGGAAATTTTGCGGAAGAGTGGGTGGAAAGAATGTCAGAGTCACATGTTGGGTCATGATTTGCAGAGACATTTATCATACCAATAACTGGGGGCTAACTCCACAATGCACGACCCATTTACATCAACAAGGAGGGTCCAATGGGAGAGGGTAGATCACAGATCAGCCTAAACAATGGTACAAAACTGCCTGTATTTACTGAAAAGAAAACTACTAAATTAAATTAAAAAAAAAAAAAAAAACTAGTTTCTCAATGTAAAATGATGTGGTCATTTTGGATAAATCTTGGCAGTTCCTCAAAAGGTTAAACACAATTACCAAATGCTTCTCTAGTTTCATTCTAATAAAACTATATGTACACACAATAACTTTGAACATGAATATTCCTTTAGTCATAATAACCACAACATAGAAACAGTCCAAATGTCTATGAACGAATATGTAAATAAGCAACATATGGCATGGTTGTAAGTAAAAAGAAATGATATACTGGTAAACCTTGAAAATGCTATGTTAAGTGAAAGAGACCAGGCACCAAAAGCCTAAACACTGTATAACTTATATGAGATGTGTGGAAAAATAAAATACTTTACATACATAAATTTTTGGCTGTCTAAGGCTATAGTATTTGTGAGAAAATGGATGGACTGTTAATCGATAGGGAGGTTGTTTCTGAGGTGAGTGAAATATTCTAAACTTAATAGCGGTTAGGGTTGCACGACTCTGTGAATATACTGAAAATTATTGGAGTAAATATTTTTAAGTGGGTAAGATGTATGGTATCCAAATTGCCTACCTATGTTAACATGCTACTGTAAGAGCTCTTCCTTGAAGAAACAATATTTTCACCCAATGGACTGACCAACTGATTGTTCCCAAGTCTTTGATTGTGTGCACCCTCATCTTACACTGACACAAATAGAAGTCTTAAGGATGAGGGGACTGCTCAGTGGCAAAACAAGTATTTATCATGTGCAATATGCTAGCTCCATAACCAATCTCTGCAAAAATGCAAGTGACACGAGTCCTAGTATGAAATGGGAAGCTGGGCATGGTGACACACCCCTTTAATCCCAGCACTCAGAGGTAGAGGTAGGAGGATCACCATGAGTTCAAGGCCACCCTAAGACTACATAGTGAATCCCAGGTCACACTGGGCTAGAGTGAGACCCTACCTTGAAAAACAAAACAAAAATAAAGGAAAAAAAAAAAAAAGAAAGAAATGGGACCAATCCAAGGTAGGTAGCACAAGATGAAACTGTACCTTACCAATGCTAAGTAAACTTCCATTTCTTTCTGGTCTTTTCTTTGCAATCACTTCAACTTTGTCTCTTTGTCATCCCTACATTGTTCAACTGTATTACTATCCTGAGTACTTCCTTACTATCAATGCATTGGGTTCTGCCTTCTAGCATTTTCTTTTACTATTTGGCCAAACTATTGTTGTAACCCTGTCTTCTCTCATAAACTCTCTGTATTATAAGCTTCTGCTAGGTTTCATGCTTTACTAATTTCTGATCAGCCTTGAGCAGTATTGCATAAAACATAAAAACACAATGGTTTACTGGGTTACAGCCAAATGTCAACACTCCCATTGAGTTACAGTCAACTGTCAACTCTCCCATTAAATGCTGAAAATAGCCCAAAAATTTGTATGCCGCAGGGGAAAAAAGATGTTTGAAAGCCCACACATACATGTTTTATCCTTCACATTAGTTTTATACCTTCAACTTATCCTTAGCAATGTGAGAGTTTCTTACTCTGTTCACTGGGTTGAACAGACAGGACTCCAGCATCTCTATGCTTTGGTTCAACATTTCTGAAACACAGATGCTTACTTAATCTAAAGACTAGTATTTGTATTCATTGTTAATGTTTTTTTTCAAAGTTTGTCCAACATACACACTCACTTCTAAAGAACTTGTATGTACACTGTAAGTCTTATTACATTATCATTTAGTATATACATTTTCTCCCTCAGTGAGAAAGTTTGGTTAAAAAGTTAAATTTAGTAAAATTATTATTTTGATTTCATGTATTTTAATTTAAAATACTATTAACTTTAATCCTTCAAGAAAAAAATATTCATAACAAAAATCTGATGGCATAGTTTCACTGCAGGCTACATGTGTGTATGTGTGTGTGAGAGAAAGACACACAGACACAGGGTCTCAAGGTGTCCAGACTGTCTCCACCTGCCTCCAAGTGCTGGAATTACAGGTATGTACCATCACACCTTATTTTTTAAAATAATTAAAACAGAGGATTTTGTCTAGTCTTGAGTAATTACTATCATTCTTGAGAGTTAATGTCATCACAGAAAGAATACCACTATACATTATTTAATTAAGTAAATGTTTAAAATGTAGAGGACAAGGTAGATATAATCCACACTACTTTCTCAAAGGTAAAATTTCTTGCAGAAATCTGATGATAGAATTCTGCCAAATCATATTGATTCCATAGTAACTTTAGGGTTTGCCACACTCAATATTATAGGGTTTGCCACATTCAATATTATCTTATGTATTAAGAAATAACAAAAAGCAATGAACTTGGAAGCAAAGATAGAATAGCTGAATCAGAAACTGTCTGTACAAGACATTAAAAGTTTGTGGGCATCCTAAATTTAATTATCTTTACATTGATTGCTGAGTGTTACTTTTTCAAGCTCTACAGTATATGACATCCATTTTAAAACTGGGAAAATATGCCTTCTTTTGAAATGGCCACTATTAAAGCTTAGAAAATAAATTTTTAAAAAGGTAAAAATCTATAAGCAAAATTAGGTACCTGCCTTTTGTGGGGTGTTTCCAGAGGCTGGAGTAGCTTCATGCACCAAGCAATCATTTGGCAAAACTTCAACTCCTGGGTCAACTTCATTAAATGATAAATTAACAACATACACAAGTACATTTCTAGGTAGTTTATTCCTCAAATTGTTGGGCTGATATCAAAATTTTAAAGAAAAATGTTTCTGGGCTGGAGAGATGGCTTAGCGGTTAAGCGCTTGCCTGTGAAGCCTAAGGACCCCGGTTCGAGGCTCAGTTCCCCAGGTTCCACGTTAGCCAGAAGCACAAGGGGGTGCACGCGTCTGGAGTTCGTTTGCAGAGGCTGGAAGCTCTGGCGCGCCCATTCTCTCTCTCTCCCTCTATCTGTCTATCTCTCTGTGTCTGTCACTCTCAAATAAATAAATAAATAAATAAATAAATAAATAAATAAATAAATAAGTAAATTTAAATTTATAAAGAAAAATGTTTCTAAAATTTAAGTTATGTGGGCTGGAGAGATGGGTTAGCGGTTAAGCACTTGCCTGTGAAACCTAAGGACTCCGGCTTGAGGCTTGATTCCCCAGGACCCAGGTTAGCCAGATGCACAAAGCGGCACATGCATCTGGAGTTCATTTGCAGAGGCTGGAGGCCCTGGCATGCCCATTCTCTCTATCTGCCTCCCCCCCTCTCTGTAACTCTTAAATAAAATAAATTAAAAAAATGAACAAAAAAATAAAATGTAACTTATGTTGAAGTTCAGTTAAATTGAGAAATACTTATAAACTCAATAGCTGAAATTCAGTAGTGCACTCTTAAAAAAAAATAATAAAAAGTTTGGCCCAGAAAGCCAAACGTTGCATGTTCTGTCTCATATGTGGATCCTAGCTACAGATGATTGGATTTCTGTGTGAGTAGGAAGAAAATTCAGTAGCAAGGGCCAGTAAGCTAGAAAAGAGTTATAAAGGGAAGAGAAAGGAAAGGAGGGGGTACTTAATAGGATGGCATTGTATATATGTAAGTAGAAGAATAGATTAATGGGGGTGAAAAAGCCCAAGTGAGGTCAGGGGAAGAGACTGAGTAAAGGAAAGGTGGAGGGAGGGTGGGCTAATCAAAGTCTAAAAGGATATAAACAAATTATATGGATACCTACTTTTTTGGACAATGGAACACTCAGGAGCCATAGATTGTTACTAGAAAAATTTCAGCGCCAGGGATGGGATGCTTTCCAGTGAGTTGTTGGCCAGGGAGGTCCCTGATGCCCCCAAAACGTTACAGGCCAGAGCTGAGGCCCTTGGTTTCCCACCAGGAAGAGATTGTAAGACCTTATTGCTGAAGACGCCACATACTTGGGCTGCAAGGCCACTGAAAAATCCTGCTGGAACTGAGCTGATAACCTTCTCCATGTAGACCAGGTGACAGAAAGGTAGAAAAAGCCATGCTGCATACAGTTCAATGGGGGAGAGAGAAATCACCAGTGAGGATGCTCAACAGTGTACACTGCAAGCCTTATATTTTGCCAGTCAGGCCAAATGAGCCATACATCAGGAATTTGAAATATTTGTAGACATACACAGAGTTTCAAAATAAATAAGAAAATATTTTTTTTAGGTAGTGTCTTAGTCTGGACCAGGCTGACTTAGAATTCACTATGTAGTCTCAGGCTGTCCTCAAACTAATAGCAATCCTTGTACCTCAGCCTCCAAGTGCTGTGGTTAAAGGTGAATGCTACCACACTTGGCTAAGAAAATACTTTTAAATTATGAATAGGAAGTGTATATATGTATGTTTAATTCATTTTACTAGAGGTATAAATAACTTCTTTCTTCTCCAGCAGGCCACTGCAGTGCCATCTTAAACAAAAAGTGAAAAAAATTTAAATATACCTATACATTTTTACAAAGATAGGAGATAAGACAATGTTGAAGTGTGTCTAACATCTGTTGTTATTTTCCTTGCTACTTCCATATATAACCCTCTCCCCTCTTCATTATGATCTGGCATCCAATAAAATTAAAAGATAGTGGTTTGACACCTGTTGCAATAGATAAGCATTTCTAGTCCTATTAGAGAGATGGTCTTAGAAGGGGGCAGTTTTTAATCTGCCATTGATAGAACTTCCCCTTTGATCAATAACACAGTTCTAGTCAAAGTTGTTACCTAGTTAAAAATACTCCTTTATGTCTAAATAGTACAGAGGTCTAAATTCTAGACTAGGTATATTTTTCCTTTAATTTTAGGTACACTTAATTTAACAAGTACACTATGATCAATTTATAATTTATAGGTTTTCTAGCTGTTGCAAATGAATTCTAGACACATGCAACATTTTGTGCATCTGGCTTTATGTGGGTACTTGGGAACTGAACTTGAGTTGTTGGGCTTTTGCTGGCAAGTGTCTTAACTGCTGAGCTGAGCTATTTCTCCAGCCCCGAATGCATTTTGTATGAACACTACCATGAGCCTATGGAACAAAAGTAGAAGGTTGTGGCTCAAAAGTGGTATGGTGGAGTGTTAAATTGACAAGGGGTAGAATTGTGATGGTTAATACTGTTTTCCAGTTTACAAGATCTGGTCACCTAGAAGAAGATGAATCTCTGGGCATGTCTGTGAAGGATTTTCTAGATTAGGTTTATTGAGTTAGGAACACTCAACCTATATGGAGGTGACAACATTTCATGGGCAAGGCTTTTGAATTTAATAAAAAGTGAACAAACCACCATCATTTATCCTTTTCTGTTTCTTAATTGTAGCTGCAGTGTGACCATATGCCTAGCCCACCTGCTGCCATGATTTCACCACCATGATAAACACTCAAAAAACTATGAGCCACAGGGAAGTTTTGCGGGAGAGGGGGCGGAAAGAATGTCAGAGTCACATGTTGGGTCATGATTTGCAGAGACATTTATCATACCAATAACTGGGGGCTAACTCCACAATGCATGACCCATTTTCATTAACAAGGAGGGTCTAATGGGAAGGGGTAGATCACAGATGAGCCTAAATAATGGTACCAAACTGCCTGTATTTACTGAAAAGAAAACTAATAAATTAAATAAAAATTAAAAAAAAACTATGAGCCAAAATACCCACACTTCATTTTTTTTTTGCAGATACACACACATACACACACACACACACACACACACACACACAGTTACAAGAGAAACATAATTTAAATACATACAATTTATTACATAAATTGTGGGTTTAATTTCAGAGGGCATGATGACTACAATCAGCCAATGAACAGTAGAGGCAATTCTTAACTGAACATTCTGAATAATAGGATGATTCAACATGGCTGGAGGCTGCATGTTATTTTCAGTGTTTGGACTACTCCCAACACTCTGAAATGGTGGTGGAGGAGGATTAAATATCAAAGGACATGGCTGCACATGATGAGCACCTTTTAAAAAAGTAGAAAGAAGAAAATCCATTTGTAGTTCTTTGAAAATGTAAATAGTTTCAATAACAGCATTTTTTTTAACTCACATAAATTTTGTTTCCTGATTGCAGGCCCCAGTTTCAGCTTTTGTTTTCGATTTATATTTATTTATTCACGTATTAGAGACAGAGAAAGAGACAGAGTGAGTGAGCATGGACATGCCAGGGACTCTAGACACTGCAAACAAACTCCAGATGCATGTGCCACTATGTGCATGTGGCTTGCATGGGACATGGAGAATCGAACCTGCATACTTAGGCTTTGTAGGCATATGCCTTAACCATTAAGCAATCTCTCCAGCCCTCAGTTTCAGCTTTTACCATGAAAATTCATCTGTTACTAAAAACAAAACAATAACAAAAGTACAATTTTAAGTCTTACTTCAATACTGGGGTAAATGCTGCAAATTTCTGTAAAGTTCCTGTATCAGAAAAAGGCTATAACTTTCGCAAACCAAAATGTGTTATCATAAAAACTACTTTACTTACCCTGTATCAAAATGTCAAGAAGTTCTGAGTGTAATTTGTACTCTCTCTAATCGTGGTCTGTAGCTCTTGAACCTAGAGAATCCCAAATAAGCAGGTTGTGACAAATGTTCTGAATGCTAGGTTCCCAGCTGACTAAGATTTGGGAATTAACCCCTCCTGGAAGCAGTGTATTGTTGGGGGCAGGTTTTATGTTTATTATAGCCAGTGTTCCTTGCCAGTGTTTGGCACAGTCTCATGTTGCTATAATCCACCTTATGTTGGCAAGGGAGTGATGTCCACCCTCTGCTCATGCCATCGTTTTCCCCTGCCAACGTGGGGCTTTCTCTGGAGCCTGTAAACCAAAATATTTTTCCCCCACAAGCTGCTTTTGGTTTTGCTTTTGGCCAGCAATGCGAACCTGACTGCAACAGTATCTTTCTCTGTATTTTATGCAAGACTGTGCATATTTGGGATGCAAGTCTATAAACATTGCATCAAGTAAATAAGATGAGTTCTCCACAAGACTATTACTTACTTCTACTATCTCCTGCACATCCATGTAGTTATAAGTGACACAAATCCATAGCTATAAAAACAAACAAATGAAATATAAAACCACCACCACATAGCACATGGTTTACAGAATGTAGCAGTCTATGAAATAATGGAGAGACAATAAAGGATGAATATGCTGTGATAAATATTTCAGATCTACATTAACAGATCTCTAAATGTCACTGCATAGTGCTAAGACTAAGGTAACATGAGTGACTCAGTCATTAACAAGAATACCTAATCTAGGAAGCTGAATCTAACTTATTTCAAAAGCAAGACAGCTAAAATTTAAGTTACAAGTAATGCAGGAAAAAACAATTTTTAATAATCTACTTTTTGCATCAAAATAAAGGTAGGAAATATTGAAATACAAATTTAAAAAATTAAATAAAAGTTAACAGCTTTTTTGTAAATAATTTATTTATTTATCTGAGAGAGATAATAGGTGCATCATGGTCTTTAGCTACTGCTAATGAACTCCAGGTGCATGCACCCCCTTGTGCATGTGGCTTATGTGGGTACTGGGGAATTGAACCAGGGTCCTTAGGCTTTGCAGGCAAATACCTTAGGCTATTAAACCACTAAGCCATTTCACCAGCCCAAAAGTTGACAAATTTTTATCCACAAAATACATTAACAAAGCAATACATTTCATACCAAGGATTCAAATGCCAGTTTGAGTACCAGTATGCTCTCTGATCCTGTAGTTTAGGATTTTTTTTAAATATTTTTTTAAATTTTTATTTATTTGAGAGCGACAGACACAGAGAGAAAGACAGATAGAGGGAGCGAGAATGGGTGCGCCAGGGCTTCCAGCCTCTGCAAACGAACTCCAGACGCTTGAGCCCCCTTGTGCATCTGGCTAACGTGGGACCTGGGGAACCGACCCTCGAACCAGGGTCCTTAGGCTTCACAGGCAAATGCTTAACCGCTAAGCCATCTCTCCAGCCCTAGTTCAGGATTTTAAGAATATATAGTGATCATGTTTTACTAACTCACCATTTGGCCAAACCATAGCTATCATTGATTTTCTTTACTACCTTTACTGAGCCAAATCTGTCAAAATGCCCCTGATTTCAGTTTCTTCCATCAACAAAATGAAATTAGTTAATATTTTTAAGTCTACTGTGAAGATAGAATTGATATGAAAATTATCTTCCCATGTGGCACATTTATACAATGGAGTTCTACTCAGCGGTAAAGAAAAATGAAGTTATGAAATTTGCAGAAAAATGGATGGACCTGGAAAAGATTATACTAAGTGAGGTAACCAAGGCCCAGAAAGCCAAGCGCCACATGTTCTCTCTCGTATGTGGATCCTAGCTACAGATGATTGGGCTTCTGCGTGAGAAGGAAAATACTTAGTAGCAGAGGCCAGTAAGTTAAAAAGGAGACATAAATGGAAGAGAAAGGAAGGGAGGAGGGTACTTAATAGGTTGATGTTGTTTATATGTAAGTACAATGATTGTGATGGGGAAGTAATATTATGGAGAATGGAATTTCAAAGGGGAAAGTCAGTGGGGGGGGGGAAGGGAGAGAATTACCATGGGATTTTTTTATAATCATGGAAAATGCTAATAAAAATTTTAAAAAAAAGAAAATTATTTTCCCTAAGTCATCTTCAAACTACCTATGGCAGTTACTTAAGGGTATTTTTAGTTCTATTGGTTTTAAACACAGAATCCATTATAAATCTATATGATTTTAAGGTAGGTTAGGGTCTCACTCTATCCTAGGCTGACCTGGAATTCACGATATAGATTCAGGGTGGCCATGAACTCATGGTGATCTCTCTAACTCTGCCTCCTGAATGCAGGTATTAAAGGTGTGTGCCGCCATACCAGGGTATAAATGTTTATGAAATTTTTAAAAAAATTAAAAAACCCTTAGATTGTCAGCAAAGCTCAAATACCATTAGTCACAAACTTTTTCCAAGTGGCTAGTACAAATGTATACCACTGTTCCTGGCTGCACAACACATTTTTAGTATTTTATTTATTTACTGGAGAGAGAAAATATGAGGGGGGAGAGGGAGGGAGGGAGAGAATGTCACAACACTGCATGCACCACCTGTGTATCTGGCTTACATGGGTGCTAGGGAATTGAACTTGTGTCCTTAAGGTTTGCAGACAAGCAAGCGCCTTAGCTCCTAAGCCATCTCTCCAGCCCTTCACAACATAATTTAAAATGTAAATGAAATATGAATACAATACCCTAACATCAATTCTGCCAACAGAAACCATGTTTGGCATGATTTTGCCTTCAGGTAAAACATAGTCTTGGCTTGTGGCAGCTGAGTACGTCTGGGTGCTGGCCTCTCTCCAGATGTCTGAATTTGGAGTCTCAGAAGTTGTTGCAGTCTGTCCATTCTTAGGCTTCACAGGTTTCAAACATTAAGCCATCACTTCAGCTTTCAGCACACATTTTAATAGAGCTCAATATATGTGCATGTTTTCTTAAAGTAATATTTATCTATATAACAGTGAGATACATTTATATAATGCTTTTATTTTTTAATAAAGAATAGGTGGTACACAAGGGCCTCCAGACACTGCAAACAAACTCCAGATGCATGAGCAGCCTGGTGCATCTGGCTTACATGAGTTCTGGCAATCAAACCTGGGTCATTAGGCTTTGCAGACAAGCACATTAACTACTAAGCCATCTCTCCATCTGACTGTTAAGCCATCTCTCCAGCACTTCATTAAATATTTTAAAATGTAAATGAAATATGAAAACAATACCCTAACATCAATTCCACTAGCAGAAACAGTGCTAGGAATGATTTTGCCTTCAGGTGTAACATAGCCTTGGCTGGTGGAAGCTGAGGATGTCTGGGTGTTGGCATCTCTGGAGATGGCTGAATAAATAACTTATACAAATACTAACTTACAATGGAAGTATTCTTTTCAATAAGGAGTATAACAGGGCTCCAGCCATTGCAAAATCCATATTCATTCACCACCTTGTATATCTGGCTTAGGTGGGTTCCTGGGACTCAAACCTAAGTCCTTTGAACAAATGTCTCAGCTGCTAAACCATCTCTTCATCTCTTATTTTTTTGATTTAATTTTTTAGTTATTTACAGGGAGAGAATATGGATGAATGAGAATGGGTACACTAGGTTCTCTAGCAACTGCAAACAAACTCCAGATCATGTATATCTAATTTACATAGGTAATGGGCCATCATTTCCAAGTTCTTATGCTTAGCAGGCAAGCACCTTAACTACTAAGCCATTTCTCCAGCTTTTATATTTATTTTCAGTAGACTGTTTTAAAGTTTTGTTAGTACTTGTCTAATTCAATAGATTTTTTGTACATGTACCTTATTGACAACTAATGGGACTCAAGGCTCAGTCAGAGATCATTGTGGAAGAGGTGGCGGAAAGAATGTAAAGTCCAAAGGAAAAGGAGGAGTGTTTTTTAATGCTGTCACGTTGTAATATAATGAAATGTATTGTGTCAAACACAAAGTGGCCATGGTATTCATGACCTCTAAGTTGCTGATCTACCTACAGAACACCTGTATAATAGGAGGGGGAAATGATGACATCAAAAGAGAAAGAAGGGACAATTTAGGAGGTGTAAAATAAGCTCCCATGAATTTGGGCCTAGTGGCATAGACCCATAATTCTAGCTACAAGGTATGGAGGCTACTGAAAAGCTAGAGACCGCAGCTTACTGGGAGAGTACTTGCCTACCTTGTATGAGGCCCAGGGTTTAATTCTACATAAAATACACACATTAAACAATTCTAAACCACTATTTACCATGAACAAGCATGGCTTACAAAAAGAAAGGAAGGAAGGAAGGAAGGAAGGAAGGAAGGAAGGAAGGAAGGAAGGAAGGAAGGAAGGAAGCTGAGCTAAGTTGGGCTTGGTGACACATGCCTTATATCCCAGTACTCAGGAGGCAGAGGTATGTGGAGGATCACCAAGAGTTCAAGGCCAGCACAAGGCTACATAGTGAATTCTTGGCCAGCTTGGGCTAGACCAAGACCTTACCTGGGGGGATGGGGGGACTAACAAAAAAAGGGAGCTGAAATGTCAAAGACTTATTACAGAAGATTCTTTTCAATTGTGTATATATTTTGGTTTTTTTTTCTTTTTCCTATATCATTGCCACCCACAACTTATTTGAAATAATACATCCTGTGAATTTTCAAGGCATTATTTTGCTATTGTTACATAAAACAGAGATTAATAAATACCTTTATTTTCCTCTTACATAATGCAATCACTTTAGGCTCTTTTTAACTAGGCAAGCCCTTCTCCAATTTTTATTTTTCACTATTTCAAATTTTAATCCTGTTTTCCTCCCATAAATGAACTGGCATGGTTTTTATACCCATCCTCAAACATAAACAATTACTTTCTTATCATTTGTTTGCATTTTTCAGGTCTTCCTTCTGGAATCTTTTCCTTGGCCCATAGTAAATTCTTTATGTAAGGGTCCTAGAATCACTGAAGAAAGACCCCAGCCTCAAATAGTATGTAAAACCAAAGAGCATTTATTCTGCAGAATCAGCCAGCATGTGGGGGTCAACCATTCATGAAAAATGGCAACCTTGAGAGGAACTCCCAGGATCTTTTAAGCACAGCTAGAGGAATTTGGGCTGGCTTAGTCATTGGCTAATTTGAAAAGTAACTGTACTTGCATATTTTTGATTGGTCCTGAGGTTTTGGCAGGCTAGGTCTAGGGGAATTTCAGATGGGTTAGGTAATTTTTTAAATGATTGGCTACACAGGCAGCAGTTACAGTTGTGCATCTCTGATTGATTGGGGCAGAAGGCACGAAAGGGACATGCTGGGCATTTCCAGGAACTGACTCAGCCTCTGGGTGGCTATCTTCCCAGCCACATGTCAGGGCAGGTCCTTTCCAGAAGTCCTGCCTTACTTTCTGGGAAACTGAAACTTAGGCCTAGTTAGAGTGGTACCTTACTCAAGCCCATCATGGTGTGAGTTTGGTCCCTTCAATTTACAATATGCCTGAGTGACACAGTACGAGGTGGTAAACTTTTGGGCTTCGCTACCAGAAAACTTTAAATTTTACCTTTGTTCCTTCAAGATAATCTTGTTCTCTCCAGAAGCCTACTTGAGCACCTTGCATGCTTTATCAGAGCTCCAGCCTGCACAGTTGTCACCATTGATCTGAAGCGCTTGGTCACCAAACCTCAGACCAACCAGTGAGGCTGGAGAATTCACCTGGACTAGCTGAACAAATACACCATTATCAATGGACTTAAGCCTCAGTCCAATTTTTCCATCTTGGTCTTTACACAAAATGACTTCATGAATCCCTTGCTTAATTTCCGTCCTACGAATTCCGACATCATTACCTGGTACAGGTGACGCTATATAGTTCACACTGGAAGGTCTTGCTACCAACCCCTGACCTGGTGCTCCAGGGACCATGGCCGAATTTTCATGTATTTGTTCATCATTTAAACTCAGTCCCATATATTGGGAGAGCTCTGGATACAGTTTAAGATAGAGATTTCCACCTAGAGTGATGGGAACAGAACCTTCTGTCAGAATTGCTGAGTTGGCAGAGAAGGCATTTTGAGCCTGAATCACTTTGAGCCTGAATCACTTTATCTACCTTCAAATTTTCAAGGAATGGATGCAGAGCCATTTTTTCACGTATTTCCTCCTCTGGGACCCGCAGCCACCACCACGGTCACCCACTGACTTCTGAGAGTGAGCCGAGATGAGCGCCGCACTCTCAGCACTGCCCACCAGGCCTCTTTGGTGTTCTTAAGTAGGAGAAAAAATTTAATACTACAAGTAGTCATAAAACTTAACAATTTTAGCACTCTGAATTTGTATATTAACCTTTAACAATTAAAAAATGCCTGGGATAGACCCAAGCTCCAGCATGTATCTCTGTGGTGTGCTGACATAGTCCATCTGTGTATACCCAGGAGAGGGATAGACCCAAACTCCAGCATGGATCTCTATGGTTTCCTGACATAGTCTTTCTATATAGACCTAAGCTCCAGCATGTATCTCTGTCATGTACTGACCTAATCCTTCTGTATACACCCAGGAGAGGGATAGACCCAAATGCCAGTATGTATCTTTGTGGTGTGCTTATGTAGTGCTTCTGTATACACCAGGCAGAGGGATAGACCTAAGCTCCAGCATGTATCTCTGTGCTGACATAGTCCTTCTGCATACACCCGGGAGAGGGATAGTTGTCCTTAGAGAAGGTATTGAACTCTCTGAAGTTGTCCTTTTAGGGATTGTCACTTGTGTCAGCTGGCCAATGTATGGCATTTTTTTTTTTTCTTCTGGGCATATAACATGGTACCTATCTTGGAGTAGGGGTTGCCTAGGTCCAGTATCCATGAAACATTGGCACAGAACTACAGTGACAGCCAGGTATCTGGTAATAGCAGTGATACTACTGACACTGCCTACTGAATGGAGGGAGGAAGAGTCACAAGACTCATAAGATTCCAACCACTGCTTCCTCCTGCCCCCTCCCAGCTGTATGTGAGTTTTGGGGGTGTTAGCATATACAGTGAGGAAATGGTTAAATGAGAGTAGGTAACCCTGATTTAGCATTCATGAGGACACCACTCATGATGGGGTGGGGCTTTGTCGTGATAAAATGGTTTTGGGACCACACAAGATCCCATCAGTAATCCCTCATGTGTGCTTTGTAAGTAACATGATCTCAATAAATTCACTGGCTTGATAAACTGGATGTTGGTGCACTCATACATTGACTGTCAATGGTGACATTCCTTTTAAGTTTTTTTGTTTGTTTGTTTGTTTTTTCATTTTTATTTATTTATTTGAAAATGACAGAGACAGAAAGAGGCAAATAGAGAGAATGAGTGTGCCAGGGCAAACAAACTGCAGACACTTGCACCAACTTGTGCATCTTGCTAATGAGGGTCTTGGGGACTCTAACCTGTGCCCTTTGACTTTGCAGGCAAATGCATTAACCACTAAGCTATACCTCCAGCACAATTGGTGACACAAGCAAAAACAGAGTTGTGAAAGGGGATGTAGCTTTTCTTTCTTAGAGAATGTTTAGAAAACTTTCAACTGACAATTTCTACATATATATGTTTGTATACACACACACACACACACACACACACACACACACACACACACACACACACAAGTACTAAATGGGAGCAATAGGGACCATTAGAGAAAGTTAAGAGATCTGTGCAGGTCCATGGCACAAAGCTTGGTGCTTAAACTCAACCAACCAGTCTCCATTGTAGCACTCTCTCCCTGGAGACTATGTCTTGACCCCTGGGCCACCCCTCCCTCTCCAGACTCTTGGAGAACTTACGCAGACAGAGCACTATCAACCACTACAGTTGTTGGTGCCTGATGCCAGGCGTGTGAGGTCAAGGAGCTGTGTGCTATGTCTGCCTCCTGACGGGTTCGGAAATGCACTGTTATACAGCCGGGAAAAGGTATGGTTAAGGCAACACCCCTGAATGAGTTTCTCTATGTCATTTGCATCACTACACCTATGAGGCTTGTCTCTGAAATCTCACTTGTACCAACAATAGCTCAGCTCAGACCACCTTGTCAATAATTCAGATCTTCCCCTCCTCCAACCCCTATAGGCTTCTGAGGCATTGATGAGTCCCTATTGTACCAGTATGCTAAAACCAGTTGTGATGCCCTGCCCACATTACACTTCTAAGCCTGATACAAATGCCTCATGCCAATGTTCTACTCCCTCTTAGATAGGCTCAGGGGCTCCACAAAAAGGATGCAACTCCACAAGAGAACTTCCAGCAGCATCTCCACCACGTCCAGAGATAGTGGAGCCTGCACAGCCTGGGGGCAGCTGCTGCTTCTCTGCCATCCACCCCCTGATGCACAGGTCTACCCTCCTTGGGATTGCCCACAGCTGCCTCATTACCAGCATCAAGGGGGCCACACAGCTCATGGGCATCTTCACCATGGCCATCACCTGCTGAAGAAAGGCTTGAGCTTCACTGGTCTTCCCCCACTCGGGGACGATTCTTCCCACTCTGCTCTCCTTCTCATCCTCCCACAGCACCACCTGTGCTAACTCCAGGCTCCTGCATGGCTGCTGGAGCCTTCCTCATGGAGCCTCGTTGAAGCATGGGCTCCCTGAAGGTGTCCTGCTGAGGGAAGGAGGCCGCGTGCCCACCACTTTCTCCAATATGCGTGGTACATGTGGTCCGTGAGGTACATGGCACCCAAGGAAACAGGAACTCATGAGCATTGGTTCCTACCAAGCCTGCCCTCTTTGGGCCCGGGACACCGAGGATGGCCCACATTGGCATTGCTCCCTAGCACAGCTCTTCCCCAAGGCCATTTGGGCAAATACAAACTTTCAAGGTGGCTTCTGTACAACCTGGCCTACCAAATGCCAAAGATTTTGTGGGCCACGGTAAGCCTGAGGTCTTAACAGCTGTAGGCGGTGCACATGGGCATTCAGAGCACCTGCACAAACAGACTGTCCCTCCTGGACACCACTTCTTAAGCTGCCAGACCCTTACACATGCTTCCCCTAGCCAGGTCAACCTCAGTCGGTCACCCTGCACCTGCAACACCCTTACATCAATGGTGGTGCCCTTACCCTTACTAGGTGGGCATCACCCATGGCACTTTAGTCCATGACGGAGTACAGCCCCTACTCACCCAGAGTTTGTGGCACACCAACTGGGCTCAGAATAGATCAGCTGGCTTATGGAAACACTGGCCAGGGCAGTGGCTTCTGTCAGGAGACTTGAACAGAAGCCTGCTACTTACCAGGAAATATAGAACAAGAAGCCTTCATCCCCAGGACCAGCAGAGACACTTGTGCCATAATGCATGGAAGTAGAAATGGCTTTCCAGTATTGGAACCTCAGTAGCAATCTGTTCTATGTGCAGCACAGAGATATCTCACAATGGTATGGTTGGCAATGTATTGGCTATGAGAGTATGAAAAAAATGAAAGAAAGAAAGAAAGAAAGAAAGAAAGAAAGAAAGAAAGGAAGGAAGGAAGGAAGGAAGGAAGGAAGGAAGGAAGGAAGGAAGGAAAGAAGGAAGGAAGGAAGGAAGGGAGGAAGAAAGAAAGACAAAGAAAGAGAGAGAGAGAAAGAAAGAAAGAAAGAAAGAAAGAAAGAAAGAAAATAAATTGGGGCTGGAGAGATGGCTTAGCCTTTAAGGTGTTTGCTTGCACCTTTCAAAGCCAAAAGACCCAGGTTAAATTCCCCAGGACCCACAAAAGCCAGATGCACAAGGTGGCACATGTATCTGGAGTTCGTTATCAGTGGCTGAGGCCTTGGCACACCTATTCTCTCCATCTCCCTCCCCGTCAGATCAATAAAATAAAATAATTTTTTAAAAGAAATTGGGTGGGAGATGGTTATGAGTTACTGGGTTCGACACCTATCAGAAGGCCATTATAGGAGGTTAGTGTAAGCAGTCAAAAAGGGGCAGGGTGGGGCTAGAGAGATTGCTTAGAGAGATTGCTTAGTGGTTAAGGCACTTGCCTGCAAAGCCAAAAGACCCAGGTTCGATGCCCCAGGACCAATGTAAGGGAGATGCAAAAGGGGCATATATGTCTGGAGTTTGTTTGCAGCACCTGAAGCCTTGGTGTTCCCATTCTCTCTCTCTCTCTCTCTCTCTTTCTCGCTTCTCTCTCCTTCTTCCTCTTCCTCACTTTTTTCTCTCTGTCTCCCTCTCCTTTTTCCTTTCTTTCTGAAATAAATACATAAAACTTTAAAGCAGAATGACTTTTGTTTCTTCTCAGTATCAAAACCATCTCCATGGAGATGTGTGTCTGTCTAGTCATGAGAGCAGCACTCATATTTAATGTGCCACTTCCTGTACAGGGTCTCTTTGACTCTGGCAGAGGTGATGAAACACAAGACACATCCAAAGGACATCAGAGACAGCCAAGTACTTAGTCTTCACCTGATCACACCCAGTTACATTCTTTCTAAGTCTTAATCACTATGAATAAATACTTCAGTGAGTGTGGGTATATAGATGTCTCTATGATGTAGTTCCCACTTATGTGGACATATTCCAAACATGGAGGTGTAAAGTGTCCGTTGGGAGTTCACATTTTAACTTTTGCAACCTACATACTAACTTCTATATTTGTATTCATGTGAACAAAGTGGTACCTCTCACCACCATCTGCAGCTCTTGCTGCCATTTCACGCTTAAATACCAGCGAGTTTAGTACTGACTTGTACTATCATTGTAACTGGGGTTTCTGAATGCTTTTTCATGAGCTGCTCAGAAAATCAGAAATCCACATAGGATCAGGTTATAGCAATATTGTGTCTCTTTGTAAATAGTTCTGTCTTTTCTTAAAAATCACATAAAGCCGGGCGTGGTGGCACACGCCTTTAATCCCAGCACTCGGGAGGCAGGGGTAGGAGGATCGCAGAGAGTTTGAGGCCACCCTGAGACTACATAGTGAATTCCAGGTCAGCCTGAGCCAGAGTGAGACCCTACCTCGAAAAAACAAAAAACAACAACAAAAAAAATCACATTAAAGAGTTTCTGTATATGTATGTATGTTTATATATATATATATATATATATATATATATATATATATATATATATATATATATATATATATATATATATATATATATATATATATATAATCTCCCTTTTAAATATGTGGATTATAAATAATATGTCCCTGTACATACATAGCATTAATATATTATTGCTTTTCTTTTCCGTGCGTTTTTGTTGGTACTGTGTTAATTATTTGATTTTGCTGTTATTGTTTGTGCTTTGGTAAAGATATTTCTCTTTTATTTCTTACTCATTTCTTTCTTTTTGAAAGAGGTAAACCATGTAGCCTTGGGAACTCTTGATTTTGCGATGTGTGATTCTGGACGTGAATGCTGGCCCCTCTTACCTACAACTCCAAATTTCTGGGATTACAAGCATGTATCACCACTCCCATCTTGCAATGAGCATTTTGAGAGGAATTTGCCTGAATGAGCTCCAGAGGAGCAGTAGTGGGGAAAGAGGACAAGCTGGAAAGGAAAGAATGACCAGGTCTTGATGGAACTTGTCAGTCATATGAGGATCTTCGCTCTGAAACAAAAGAAATTGGATGCAGTGTGTCTTTTAATGAAGCGAGACAGCAGTATGATAAAAATGTACACGAAAAAGCATTAAGGGGGACATAGGAACAGGATCCTTAATGTCATGAATCTGTAGGTTGGCATAATACAGAGAGAAATGGCCCTATAGTAACTTTAATTCCCTCAGTCATGAAAGCTTGGTCTTTGCTATAGGATAATAATTAGTCAATGGATGGCAGCAATGGGGGTGATAATGATTACTGGGCATGCAACACCTTTACTGAATGCAAATTTATTTCCTGAAATCCCATTTTAACTATAGAATCAATGAAGTCTTTTAACTTTGTTAAGAATCGGTGCAAGTCTGCCAGTCCTGGATTTCATTTTGTACTTTACCTTCACAACATTTCTAACTTAGACCATCCTTTCACTCATTCTCAATGATTTTATGAACCACTATTTTTACTTTGTCCACTTGGTGCTTTCTGTTCCCCATTTTTATTACTTATCCTTTTTAAAAGCATTTAAAGTTATAGAAACTAGGCCTGGCAACATTTCTGTCAAATGCTATATACTAAATGTTGAATACTATGCTACCCTGCCACTGGAGAATAATATGATTCTACTCTTTTCTGACATGTACTCATTATACATAGTGATGGACTCATCAGCACAATTTCTTTCAAGTACAGCATACACTTTATTCAGCTCCCTTAACCATACCCTCTGTGCCCCAGCTCCTTCCACATTCCACTAGTCTCCTTCCTTCCCCCACTCTCCTCTCTTATTTAATGTTACTCTTGACCTTCAAAACTACAGAATAAGAACCCATACAGATTAATTTGTAGTTTTATTTTTCAAATAAGAGAATTATTTCTCAACTATTTGTCAACATGAAGCTTAACCTATGATACTATGCAAAATTATTTGCTCCTGTGACAGGTCATTTGTCTTTGGGATGATGTTGGAATATTGAAGATGATTGATAAGTGGATGTTCACTGTGAGAAAGTGGATATATTAATCACACTGGATGTTGGGACCCTGGGTGGCCTGCTGTAGCAGGTTAGAATAAAGAGGTTGGTTGGCTGAGAAACTAGGATATCCAGTTAGAAAAGTATGATGCTCCATGGGCAGTTCAAAATGAGTATTCTGTAGGGGAGATATGGTTTGGAACTGAGAACTAGAAGTGCAAATGAGATTCTCAAGGTTTCCATTTGCTGAAGACTAGCTGCAGTAGGAGTGCATTAAAACAGTGGTGAAATGAGTTAAAACAGACTGTTGACCTGGTGGTATTTGTTCTGATGGCCTAACTAAACCTGAGGAGAGAAGCCAAAACTCACTTCTAATTGGGTGATTGTACATGTAATCACTTGGCCAGTGGAAGCCTTGTTTATCAGAGGCACATTTAAATTTGCAGAGTTGGAAAATAAACTTTGTTCACTCACTTTGACAACTATACCACAGTTGAGATGACATGTGTTACACTGTTCTGAACTTAGTGTTGAATTCTGCAACCAAAAAGCAGCCACTCAAGAAGATTTTTTGTTAATTTATTTTTTATTTTTTATGTTTTTATTGTACTTTATTTATCTATAATTTTTGGTTTTTCGAGGTAGAGTCTCACTGTAGCTCAGACTGACCTGTAATTCACTATGTAGTCTCAGAGTGGCCTCAAACTCATGGTGATTCTCCTATCTCTGCCTCCTAAGTGCTGGGATTAATGGTGTGCACCACCATGCCCAGGTTTTTAATTTTTTTATTTATTGGAGAGAGAGAGAGAGAGAGAGAGAGAGAGAGAGAGAGAGAGAATGAGAGAAAATGGGCATGCCATAGCCTTCAGCCACTGCAAATGCACTCCAAAAGCATGTGCCACTTTGTGCATCTGCTTACATGAGTCCTGGGGAAATCGAACTTGGGTCCTTTGGCTAAATACGCAAATGCCTTAGCCACTAAGCCATCCCTCCAGTCCTTGAGAAGCATTTTGTTTGTTTGTTTTTAGAGGTAGGGTCTCACTCTAGTACTGACTGACCTGGAAATCATTATGTAGTCTCTGGGTGGCATTGAACTCATGGCGATCCTCCTATGTCTGCCGCCTGAGTCATGGGATTAAAGGCATGTGCCACCACACCTGGCTTCAAGAAGAATTTTTAAACCCAACTCTTTTTATTCTCAATAACAGATGTGGATGGCCTTGTATAAAATTTGGATTATGATAGAATTACAACTAAAATGAATGAAGTAATTTAGTTAGTGAATATTTGTAGCTGAGTTACACCAAATGTAATATATAGTTACAGATTTTAATTTCATACAGTTAATATTTTCAAATAATTCATGTACATTTTATTTTTAAATGTCCTTATTATTAAAATGTTTATCTGTTAATTTATTTAAATGAAAATATGCTGTATGTTTTATATCTACAATGAATAATACCACCCTAAAGTGGATTTAGAATTTTTTTTTTAAATTGTGACATTTTTATTTTAATCTGCAAAAACAAAAATGGGCAAACAAACTACAAAAACTTGAAATAGGCTCATCAAATGATGTAAATTCATCCTTTCCAGGAAAGCAGAAGGTAGACCAGTGCAGTTATCCTCAAGGCCACAACATCCTGCTTCACTGCTGCTTGCACTCTGCTGGGTTTTGATCCTTCTTTGGGTCATAGTCTGGATCATTTTCCTCATCTCCTTCTTCCTCCCCTTCCTCATCTGCTTCTTCACCTTCTTCATCATAATCATCGTCATCATCCTCAATAGGTTCGCCAGTGAAATACAACACTGATTTTGGGATTATACGCTCACGTAAAAAGTGACCAGTTTCAAAGTCTGCAGCAAGGATAGCTTCAGCATCATCATCCAGATCACCACTCTTGGGAACTTCAGGAGGGGCAAAAAAATTAAAGAGTCATTGGCAACCGTTTTAGTCACAGTGCGAACTGTCCCACGTCCCTTGTGTTTCTGCTTCTTTTTAATGGTTTTCAAAGTGACATTCTTTCCTTTTTTCCAATCTATCTGACACTCTGTACAACCCATAATTTCTGGTCCATCAAAAGAAAAGGGATCAGCATCATCCGGTTCTGACCTCATCCTGTATGTCTTAGTTAACACTTCATTTGTGAAATATTCACTGGGTTCAAAGTGAAATTCTAAGATAAAGCTCATTGGCTGTCCATCATCGGAGAACTTCACTTTAATGTCTTTCAAGTACTTCAGGATGGGCTCGTCATGCTCCTGAACCATGTCACTGAGCAAATCCACATTCTTAAAAACAGTCAACCAAAACTCTGGAATTCCTTTAGGGTCTTCCTTTTCTTCATCCTTTTTCTCATCTTCAATCTTGGCCTTTTCTTTCAGCTCCTCAGAAACTTCATCTTCCTCATCTGGTATCCATTCACATGCTTCTTCTGTAGGATCATGATCTCAAATAGCTGATCAAACAAGGGCTGATAGAGAACAGCATACTTCCTCTCAAGATCATGAACTTCTTCATAGAACTTGCCTTCTATCTGTGCACATTTCACTTGAAGTTTTTTTTTTGTTTTGTTTTTTGTTTTTTGTTTTTGTTTTTGTTTTTTCGAGGTAGGGTCTCATTCTGTTCCAGGCTGACCTGGAATTAACTCTGTAGTCTCAGGGTAGCCTTGAAGTCGTGGTGATCCTCCAACCTCTGCCTCCCGAGTGCTGGGATTAAAGGCGTGCGCCACCACGCCCGGCTATCACTTGAAGGTTTTTGAGAGTATTCACTCGTCTTTTGACTACCTTAGGCAAGCTTTCAATGTATCCTGTTGGTGTGTCTACCAGACCATCAAGTCTTTCTTGAAGAGGTGCAAGAATCTGAGGATTTTGCATCATCTGAACAGTTAGCTGACGTGCTTTGATTTTTGTTTCTTCACCAGTTTCTTCTTCTTCTACTTCTTCAACATCATCCAAATCTTGATCAAGTTCAGAATGCTCTTTGTTATCAATGTCTGCCATCTTGTATGAACACCAAACATCGGAGGCGAATGCGGGGAGCTGGGCGGCTGGAGCTGCACAGGCAGTGACGGCGGTGGCGGAAGGAGTGGGAGGCGGCACTGCGAGCAGATGGCGCTCAAAGAGAGATTTAGAAATTTTGGACATAGCTCATTGCTAAGATTCAAATTTATCAGCTAATTTTCTTAAGTATGTAAAATACTAGATGACAAATTCTCAAGATGTTCTTATCAATTTAAAAAACATAATAATTTAATATTAAAATTTCATACACATTTCAACATCGAAGTGCTATACTTGTTAAAATATGCTTGAGTTTAAAAAATGCATGAATTTCTACTGAAGTAGTATGTGAAAAAATGACCACCTTGGTTAAAGTAGCTGAGACTTCTTCTTCTTCTGCCAAGAAGTCTGCCAGAGAAGCAGATCTTGGAAAGTTCTGCTGCCCTTTACTAAATCCATAAAGATTAGGCTGTCAAACCAAGCTTTTCATATAATTGGTTTTAAGTAGTCTGAAAGGGGCCTCTCTTTCCAAAATTCTTTCTTGAAAAGCTCTTCATTAATCACAATAGATTTAAATATTTCACTCACTACTATGTGATACCACACAGTGGACATCTGAATAAGGCTTCTGAACCAGCACATCCATCTTTCTGATCCATCTTTAGGGTAAACATCTTGAATATCTGAAGATACTTGTGCCATATCAAATGAATTCTTTTTTAGCCTCCACCACTATTGTGAATGTGTGAACTCTGCAGTTTCTGTCAAATGAAGTAAGCAAAACCATAATACTGGTTCCCAACCTCAGTCACTGTGACCTCACAAGGTATCTTAGGTTTCCCAGCAATTAAGGTGAAACATTCAGCCAGTGGTTCTGACACCCTTGGAAATAAGGCTAGTTGAAATAAGTATCTGTCAAGTGTATCATTGGGGACTAAACAAAACTTACCATATAGGGGCCTGGCCATGATGTGTTTGTGCTGCATCAAGGTATTCGAGAGGCATCAGGCCAGATCATGGTTTCTCTCTAGAGCACCCTATGAGTTTTATAACAGGTCATGTCATGAGGGATCTCAGAACTAGCCTATGTTCTATTGCATTATTATATGGTTAATAGAGTCAAGTCTATGAGGTATCCCAGTGCAGGCCTATGCTATCATATGTCATGTGAGGAATAAATCAGGCTAGTCTATATGGTGACTCAAGACAGGCTTGCAGGTTCTCAGGTAGTAAGTTCTCTGCCCTTTCAAGTCTGCTATTTCATGATGTTTGCATGGTATCAGAGAGTAGGAAAGTCATCTCAGGAAAGGTCTGTCATGTGTGAGGACATTCCTGTTCTTTCCCAGAGAATGGGCCATGCAATGAGGTATTTCTAGTGAGGGCTGTGCTCACAGTTCAGTCGTATTATGGCCAGGAAATGAGGGAATTTTAAGATATTGTGTTTGGTGCTTTAGGTCATGTCATGAGCTGTCCCATGTGACATTTTCAAAGTGTTAGGGAATATAATATATATTGTAATAAGTGTAGAGGGTCAGTTTATTTGAGAGTCATCACATACCAGACCAGGATTTGTCTCTGAATAAAATGCATGTAATATGGAAAGGTCTCTCATGACCAAACTATATGTTGTCTCAGGACAAATCTATGTTGTTTCGGGCATGTAAGTGTATTATAAGCCAGGTACAAAGTGATTTAGGAGAGAAACCTACTGTCTTCCCAGGGCATGCAAAGATTACAGCCTATGTCAGGCTGTGTTTCAGCACAAATCTTCAATATCTGAGGACATGTGATTGGTATTGCAGGTCTGGATAGGAAGTGTCTCAGCACATTGTGTTGTGTGTTGGAGCATGTATGTGACATTATAGCTTAAGAAGTGATGTGTTGCAGGAAAGGTCTTCACTGTCACAGGTCCAGTGTGTGGCTGTACAGACTATGTTGCACAGATCCGAGCTGTGTCAAGGAATTTGGATGCTATCACTCCACATGTCATGAGGTGTCTCAGGGCAGATCTACACTGTCTCAGGACATCTGAGGTGTTACATGCCATGATGTGATGAGTCTCAGGAGAGTCCTTTGCTGTTTCAGGACATGACAGTGGTACTAAAGGCCAAGCCTTGAGAGGTCTCACAAAAGGTCTATGTCTTCCCTGAATATGTGAGTGGTCTTAGGAAATAAAATAGAGTACCTTGGTCCATATGAGTCTGCACAGTTCCAGGAAATGGGAGAGGTATAACACTACGTATGATGTCGCTCACCAGGTGCCGATATTGTCTCATGGAGTGGGGTGGTATTAGGGGATGAAGTATATCTAGAGAGAGATGTGCTGTCTTAGGGCATGCTAGCCAATAGAATGGTGTCACTGGAGATGCTTCTGTTGCCTTAGCGCATTTTAGTTGTATCGTGGTCCAGGTAATGAGGTTGCTTTAGTACAGGTGTGTGCTATCTCAGGGTATGTGACGGGTATTAAGACCAGGCCCTAGTTATCCGAAGAGAAACCTAAACTGTTTTAAATATGTTTGTAGGATTACAGTTCAGGCCATGAGGTGCCTTTTCCCAGGCCTGTGATGTTTGAGAAAATGTGAATACTACTAGAAGCAAAAAAACACTTGTTTTATTGTCATAAGACAATACCTGTCCTCTGTCACAGGGCATGCGTGTGTTAGAACAGACCCTGAGATATTTTAGGAGGGCAATAAACTCTCAAGTTATGTGAATTGTATTACAGATGAGGATGTTTGAATATAAAATGATCTTCCTCTGTATTAATATGTAATTTTCAGGTGGTGATACTGTTCATGGGATGTTTTACCAGCCTAGTTGTGAGGTGTCCAAGAAGAGGTTCATGTGAGGCCTGACCTGACATGTCCAAAGAGAGGCTTGCTCTGTCTCTGGCATGTGAGTAGTGGGTAGTGATTAATATTACAGGCCAAGCCAAGAGTTACTGAAGGAGATTTCTAAATTATGTTGGTGTATGTGAATGGTATCTCAGACCACATCATGCTGTGCATGTATCAGGACATGTGTGGTAGTTTCAATGGATGTCCTCCAGTAGACCCAGGAGTTTTACTCAATGCTTATAATTTTTGTCTATAGCAATTTGACTAGAGAAGGGCCAATCCTAGGGTCCAGCCCTAAGATGTGGGGGTGGATTTGGAATTTCAGTCTAACGAAATGCAAAGTGCCTGTACTTTGCCTGGAGTTCCTGATGTATGCTTGCTTATGGTGTTGGGTGATGGGGTTTCTTTATCACCATTATGGAACTTCCCCTGGATCTGAATGCTTCAGTAAATCTCATCTTCCTCACATAAACTTTGTCAGGTCTAGAAGTTCATCCCAGCAACCTGCAGCTGACTCCTACAGCATGTAAGTGGTCTTAGATTGTTGGCTATGATTTCAAGGCAAATGAGTGGTACTATAGGTAAGGAAGTGTGATTCTGAACAAATCTATGCCCTGTTAGATTCTGTGTGGAGTACAGGCAATGTCATGAGGTGTCTCAGCACAATCTTGGCTGTCTCATAGAATATGAATGGTAGGTAATGGCTGTTAAATATTTTACCAGGTTGATAAGCTGATTGGAACTTTTTAAATGAGCAAAAGTGTTACCATTTGAGAGTCAAACTTTATCTTGGGTTCTCTCTGGCCTTCGACGTAGCAATTTGTGTTTTTTCTTATATGTATGTGTGTGTGTGTGTGTGTGTGTGTGTGTGTGTGTGTGAGAGAGAGAGAGAGAGAGAGAGAGAGAGAGACAGAGAGACAGAGAGAGAGAGAGAGAGAGAGAGAGAATTGTCACTGCAGGGCCACTAGGCACTGAAAATTCAAGGCATGTGTGACATTGCACACTTGCATCACTATGAGTCTGGGACCTGGACATCCTGATAAGACATAGGTTTCACTTTCCCCATAGTCTTGTGACCATTTGCTGCTTGCCTGCTTGTCTGGCATGTCCCTATATGTTAATGAGGTATCAGCCAGCAGTCTTTGCACAGCCAATCCCCCCATGACCCATATTCTATTCCTTTCCCCACCACAACTTAGGACCACATGACCCTTTTCCACTCACCAGTGACTTCATTACATGGCTATTAGGCATCAGCAGGACCTTTGTACTAACCAATCCACTTATGATTTGTACCTTTTCCTGCTCTTTCAAAAATGCTTATAAACCCATTCCCCTCACAAATAAACAAGTTGTTCTCTGATGCTGTCTCTTGAGTGTTTCTTTGCATGACACTCATGGCTGCTCAAGACCCTGCTCTGCAGTTGCCTGGACACTCCTGGGAGACCAATGTGCAGCAGCCCCAGAGTGGCCAGGAACTACATCTGGCTACATGGAACCTGGAGATTTGATCATAAGTTCATATGCTTGGCAAGCAAGCACCTTAATTGTCTTTTTAAAGAAATCTCCAAAAGTACCTTCAAATACAATACATACCTAGAATTTTTTAACAATATAAAAAATAAAACATTCTACTTTACTGTTCATTGAAGATTGCATTCTTGAACAAACACTGCAACAGCAGATCAGGTGAGAAACTATTGATGGTAACTGGCTTAATTCATCATAGTACTATTTAATTGGAAGACCTGGATATTCATCTAAAGATATAAGCATAAAGGTAGCTGGCACATTCAATTTTAGAAGCCATGTCATTTCTGCCAAGCTTTTAAAGAATGGAAAATATGAACGTATAGAAAAAAGTGGTATGGAGAATGAGGTAGTAATAAAAAGCAGTTGTTTATGAGTTTTATGAGTAAAGACTGCTGACACTACTGGCAGAACATATTGCTTTACTGAATTAAATATTATAATTGAAATAATGAACATGACTTGAGCATCCAACTATGCAAAGCTCTGGTACTCAAAATAGCAACTGTCATGATACTATGGAAAGAAAGTAAATTAAATCCGGAATAAAATTCCTTTTAGAAATTTCCATTCCCATTTTTTCCTTCCTATAAAATGTTTCTTGGAGAAAACTGACAATATTTGTTTTTCCCATTTTATTGCCAAGGCCTGCTTAGTTCCTGTGTCAACTTTATTGACTTGAAAATAAAAATACACATCTCAAATCTTTATTTTCTCTTTATTACCAATATTTTCCTTTAGATGCCCATCTGCCTATTTTCTTTCAGCACACTTTTTGGTTTTTCTAAAGTTCCATACACAAGTGAGTCCTCACAAGTTCGTTCTCCCCCCCCCCTCTCTCTCTCTCTGTGTGTGTGTGTGTGTGTGTGTGTGTTGGATATATGAGTAAATGGTGTGCCTCTGATGGTCACAGGAAGGCTCCAGGTCCCTCTGCTGTTCTTCCCTTCCATGACACATTTACTGAAAATGAATGCCAGTCTAGCTGACCCAAGAGATTCAGATTCTCATGGCTCTACCTAACATTGTAGAGATATATTGGTTTTATAGAGGCATGTGGCATTTTGTATTGACACTCATTGTTCTTTTTTGACTGTGTTATCTGCAATATAAAGTTCTTTTGCGGGGGTGCAAAGTCTCTTGCTATCTCAGGCGACCTAGAATCTACTCTAACGCAGGTTGGCTTCAAACGCAGTTTTCCCCCTACCTCTGCTTCACAAGTGCTGGGTTGAAAGGTACAATGACCATTCGCCCAGTGTAGCAGCACTGATGTTTGTTGTGAAAAGTTCAAATTTCTCCCTGAACTGCTTGGGAGGAAAGATCTATGTGGTATTGAGGTATATAACTTCGCAAATTTGAAATAAGATACCTTAGTCTGTATCATAGAATACCACACTACCCGCAATTCATGCTTCATCTCATCAGAAATGAGACAATTAAAACTTAAGTCATTACAGATGTATGAAAATCAGGTGTCATACTATACACATGTAATCCCAGCTATGAATAGACTAACAAAAGAGGATCTCAACTTCGATGCCAGGCAAACATTATAGAGGAAGTGGCATGCTAAATATGAGTGCTACTCTCACAGCTAGCCTTAAAACCTCATCCAGGGAGATGGTGGTAGATACTACAGAGACAGAATTCATCCAAGTTGGGGCTGGAGAGATGACATTTGCAGGTGTTTGCCTGTGAAGTCTAAGGACTCTGTTTCAGTTACCCAGTAACCACATAAGCCAGATGTACTAGGGGGCAAATGCATCTGGCATTCACTTACAGTGGCTAGACGCCCTGGCATGCCCATTCTCTCTCTGTGTCTTAATTCTTGCATTCATCAGGTCAAGGTTGGAGGATGGATCACTGTGATTTCTAGGCCAGCCTGAAAATATATGGTGAATTCCAGGTCAACCAGGACTACAGCAAGAACCAATTTTGAAATTCCCCCCCCAAAAAAAAATATCAAAGAAAAGGATAAAAAAGCAAAAGAAAAGAAAAATTATTTGAAGCCAGTAAAGCAGGCTGCTCACCCCAAATGAGAATAAACAAGTGCCATTCAAGGCTCAGGAAACATTCTGGAAGAGGGGCCAAAAGAATATAACATATACAGGGTGGGAAAGTAGATTTTGAGATGTTGTGTATAGACACACACACAAGTGAGTGAGTGAGTGAGGGAGAGAGAGAGAGAGAGAGAGACAGACAGACAGACGCTTGGCGTTCATGTGACCCTACACTGAAATCTGATAACCTTAGGGAGGTGAGGTCTCAGTAGCATGGGAATGGAGGAGAGAAAAAAAGTTGTGAAAGATCAATTAAATAAGCAATACTTTGGGCTGGAGAGATGGCTTAGCAGTTAAGCACTTGCCTGTGAAGCCTCAGGACCCAGGTTCGAGGCTCAATTCCCAAGAACCCACGTTAGCCAGATGCACAAGGGGGCACACATCTCGAGTTCATTTGCAGTGGCTGGAGGCCATGGCATGCCTTCCTCTGTCTCTCGCTCTCTCTGTCTTTCCCTTTGCTTCTTTCTCACTCTGTTTCTCTCAAATAAATAAATAAGTGAACAAAATAAATAAGCAATACTTTAATCTGCTTTTCTAGATTAATAGAGCATGTTTTCTGAAAAGCCTTCCTCATTGAGGATGTAGATCAAAAACATGGGGATTGTGGGTCCTGCACTATGTGAATAGCAGTCAGTTATGGGGGAAAGGCAATGTCTCTGTGCAAAATGCCTGAACTTGTGGCTCTCACAATCTTTCTGCCCTCTCTTTCACAAAATTCCCTAGCCATGTTGGGTGCATTTTAAGTGTATGTCAGTGATGGGTCTGGCTCTCTCCTGGATCCCAACCAGGTCTCTCCATGACCCATGCTGACAATGTATGGTATCTTCAGCAGTAGCACCTTACCATTAACCTCTGGTGAGTAATCAAGTTCTCTGACAGAAGTCTGTCTTGTTTGTTTGGGAGATCTAGTAGTTCTCTCTAATCAACAGCTCCTTGTGGATGTAAACCACATCATAGGCTACTTTTTTTAAACTATTACAAATTCTAAAAATATAATTATAAGTTTAAGATAAATGTTAGCATATACATGGAAAGAATGAGCAAGGACCATAGATTGCTCTATGGTCAGTGTGCTCTTAGAATGAGCCCTGTGTAAAGTCCTGGCACTCACTGCTTTTCCCTTTTCAAATATTTTCTTGCTGGCTGGAAAGTCTGAAGGAAAGTAAGTTCAGTAGGAAGTTTAGAAAATGCAGAAGTTGTCTAGGTAGAGAAGGAATTCAAACAGCATTTAAGGGATAGAAAGAACAAGTGTATGGTGGAGTTTTCTTGCCCAACTGCACTGATACACACCTGGTGGATTTAAAAAAAAAAAAAATAGAGGGACACTAGAACCAGAGCATGGGAATCAAATTCCAGACACTGTTGCCACCTAGTGGGCATGTTTGACATTGTGCTTGCCTCACCTTTATGCATTTAGCTAAAAATCTGGAGAGTTGAACATGAATCCTTTAGGCTTTGAAGTTAAATGCCTTAACTACTAAGTCACCTCTCCAGCCCAACTTGGGATTTTGTTTGTACATTAGTGGGCATGCCCACTGGTGCTAAATGGGATGGCATTGTTGGTTGAGAATCCTGCCAAGGCTTTACAAACTGCAGGGAAGCTTAGCTTGGGGTTCTGGCTTAGAACCAGCTCCCTGCTCCCATCATGTCATTTCCTTGGTTTCTTCACCAGAAATTTCAATCTGCACATAATTGAATGAAAGGCACTCTTGGTTCATACTAACAGTACCAAAATGGCAACATAGTAATGCAATTTATCCTGAAAACGGCCATTATACTTTGATTCAGATAACTTGGGCCCCAATAATTCTGCATGAATGATATTGTGATAAACTCAGAATTTGGGATTTATACAAATTATTTTAAACTACTTTCTAACAATTTGATTGGGCAGAAACAATTGCTCTCTCTAAAAATGCTTCTAAAGTGCTGAGTGTGCAGTGAGTCTTCAGGTTTTAGCAATTTGTGTCTACAAAAGCACTTAGCAGCTTGCTCCACCTGCAGGAGTCATCCAGGCCACCCAGGTGAAAGAACAGCCTTGGTCAAAAGAAACATTGTCAAGGTCAGTGGTTCTAGCCTGCCTACACTTTAGAATCATCTGGGTAAGTTTAAGAAAAAAAATAATAAAAAACATGGCTCTTTCTGATTAATTGGGTTGGGAAGGAGACACGGAATTGTACATCTTAAACATGCCCCAGATGATTCTTCTGGACAGACATGACTAAGACCCATCCTAGAATCATCTGGGTAAGTTTAAGAAAAAAAATAATAAAAAACATGGCTCTTTCTGATTAATTGGGTTGGGAAGGAGACACGGAATTGTACATCTTAAACATGCCCCAGATGATTCTTCTGGACAGACATGACTAAGACCCATCCTACTACTACAAGAATAGCTTCATCTCATCTCACAACCACACTTACTTCAATATTGAGTATTTAGTTGGTGGGTTTGGTTGACTGGTTTATTTTGCATGGGAAAGGCTCTTGTTGTGTTTTAGTAAACCTTTTTTAAAACTTAATAGCTTAGAGAAAGAAAGAGAGTTACTTATTTGGTTAGTTTTTGAGTGTAACAGGGTGTCTTACCTCTGCAAATGAACTCCAGACACATACTCCCCTTTGTGTGTCTGGCTTTACTGTGAGGTACTAGGAAATCAAAGCAAGGCCTTCAGCCTTTGCAATTAAGTACTTTTAACTGCTCAGCCATCTCACCAGCCCCATTGTGCTTTTGATTTGATTTTTTAAGACGGTTCTCTCTCTGTAGCTCAAGCTGACCTAAATCTATGTAGCCTATGCTGGCTTCAAAGGCCTGACAATCCTCCTGTCCCAGCTCCCCAAGCGTTTTGAATAAAGGAGTTTGCCAACACCCTGGCTCTTTGTAGGGTCTTAATATGATGGCTGTGAAGCATGCTCTCTTCAGCCTAAGTATTACCAATTAGGGTGTGAACGAGTGATTTACAAATTACTCTAACAAAAATTAAATGATCCACTCCCAAGATCCTTTGCCCTGATGCTGTATTATTTTTGCTTTGGCAATGGGTCCTCTCAAGTCATATTCATTAGACTCTTACACCCTCATGAAGCATCAGAAATTCCAGTATTTCACCACCTGAACTCATCTGATAAACTTCCTGTTAGACTTTGCAGGCTGCTATTTGACTATCAACCCCATTCCTGGCCTGTGTCATCTATGCAACCACCCCAGCACCTGTTTCCCCTTCATTTGCAAGGGAACCATCATCCCTGCTTGTGCTTATTTAGTCCCATTGCTTGCATCTGCTCTGGTTGGACAAGAGGGTTTTCTTTATTTATTTTTTATATTTTTGGTTTTAAGGAAGGGAGTCCTCACTTTACAAAGAAGGCCTCCAACTCTGTTAAGAATTTTAACACCAGTTTCAGACTCAGGTTGTTCTGTTCACTACATCCCAGTGTTATGGTCCATGCATTTGAACCCAACACATGGGAGCCAAAGGAAGGAGGATTGCTGTGAGTTTGAGGCCATCCTGGGGCAACAGAGTGAGCTCCAGGTCAGCTTATGCTAGTGTGAGACACTACCTGAAATAAAAAGACATGAGCCACCATACTATAAAGAGTTCTTACGTCCTCACATTATAAATTTTCCCACAGTGTAGAGAGGGAATGAGTTACTGCAGAGGCTTAGATCAAAAAGTCTTGTCGTGTTAGCATTGGAAATTGGGGGAAAGCAAAGTGTAGTATCTGTAGAAAAGGGAAACATCAGTATGGCATTTTTTGATTGGGCTTATGTAAAGTTTAAGTACATGGGGCTGGAGGGATGTTGGCCCTTGAGAAGCTCAGGCATGAGGGTGGAACTTCCTGAGCCTAGGTAAAGTTTGGTGACCTGTCTCTGGCCAGCTAGGACTCAGCAAGACACCTAATGGCTTCTTGCCTACTACTTTTATGCAGGAGTTGGAATTATCATTTCAATAGTCGCAGTTTACTATTGGCCCTTACCTTTCCCCCCATCCTAAAATTCCCACCTTCGTCCCCAACATTATATAGGCAACTGCTTGTAACAATAAAGCGAGTTCCTGCTTCCACAAGACTCCCAACGTAGTGTGGTTTTTCTCCAGTGAATAGGAGAGGTTCTGAGTCATCCTATGCTCATTCCTTCTCCTCAAACCCTTGGGAGGAACCAGCGGGCCTGGTCCTTCCTTCAGCACTACCTGCCTGCCGGGGAACGAGCCCGGCAGAGGGATGACTTAGCTCTTAAAGATGCTTGCTTGCAAAGCCTGATTGCCTGTGTTCTCTGGAGTTAATTTGCAGTGGCAAGTGGCCCTAGAGCCCATATTAACATTCTCTCTGTCTGCTTGGAGGCAGATTTTTTTCAAGGTAGGCCCATGCTGACCTGAAAGTGTAGCTTGAACCCCAGTTCTTTTGAAGTATGGAGACTGAAGAATTGCTGGAGCTCACTAGTTAGCCAATCTGTCTGAAAATGGAAGCTCAAGTTTCTGTGAGAGAATCCATCCAGGAAAATCTTGCAGCTGAATGGAGGACACCAAACCTTCTCCATATCCTGCATGCATGTGCACAAGGCATGCATCTGCACACATGGGTACATAAACCTCATACACATACTACAGACCCTTGGACAACAGGCTTAATACAGCCAGGAATGGTGTCACATGCCTGAAATTCTAACAGTTGAGAAACTCAGGCAGAAGTATAAGGAATTGAAGGCCAGACAATGCCACATAAGACAGTCTCAGAAGTAAAAGAAGAAAAGCTTGGCAGGTAAAGGACTATTTTCCCTTTACATCAAATGGTATCAATTCACTAATTTTGAACTATTCTGTTTTTTTAATGTTGTTACTCTGTGTACCAAACAAAACAAAAAAAAATCCAAACAAAACAGGTAATCTGTGTTTACTAATCATTAAGAATGCAGTGAATTTCAACTGTAATGGTATGTTTATATTGAAATTTTCTATTCATAGGTGGATATGCAAAGTAACTGATCATCTTTCACAAGTGTTTTGATTCCATTTTACTGTCTTCAGATGATAACAACACCTAACTGGACCTAAAGCATTTTGGGCCCAATTTCCTTTTAGAATATGATGCCAACTTATAGCTTTGGGTATGCATGTGTTTTTAAGTATATGGCTTCTATTATGACTTTAAACTCTAATGAATATGCATTTACTAGTTAAATTACAATTGCAGTTGGATATAGTGGCACATGGCTTTCATACCAGCACTCAGTCAGTAGGCAGATGTAGCAGTATTACCATGAGTTTGAGCCTATCCCACAACCACATCTTCTATTCTCAGTCAGTCTATGATAGAGTAAAACACTATCTCAAAAAAGGAAACAACAATAACAACAAGGAAAAACCATGCATTGAAGAGACTTGAAAAAGTGATGAACTGTGTATTCCTTTCTGATGTGCAGTAACATGATAAAATATGTGATCAGATACTGTAGCTAAATATTCATTTATCAAAGGCACCTCTTAAGATGGAAATCTAGACGTTTCTCCATATAAAGTCAACTCCAGGCACTTTTTCTCTGTATAGGTAGACCCAAGAGGGCTTGAACTCAAGATATTCAAAGTACAACTTCCCAAAATGCTGAGATTATAGGGGTGCCCCACTATACCTAGGACTTTCTTAATCATCTTAATTAAAACAAATTAAGCATTTTTGCATGATTTTAACAGAATTTTCTAGATTTTGGACAAATATAATAGACATAAAAATCATGATTTATTCCTTAAGGAGTATGTGTGGAAAGCTGGGTGTGTGACTGGAGAGATTGTTCAACAATTAGAGGCAGTTGCTCACAAAGCTTCATATCCTGGGTTTGATTCCCCAGCACCCACTTAAGGCTAAGTGCAGAATGTGACAATGCATCAGGAGTTCATTGTGGAGACAGGAGACTCTGGCATGGCCTTGGTCTCTCTTCCTCTCTATACTTGTAAATAAGTAAACAGAAAAAGCTGGGTGTGGTGGTGCAAGACTAATCCCAGAACCTGGGAAGAAGTAGGAGGAGGATAAAGGACATGAAGATCATCCTTGCCTTCATAATAAACTTGAGGGCAGTCTGATCTACCTGAACACACCCCCCCATCTCCCTTTCCAAAAAGTAGTAGACGGGAAGAAATAATAAAGATTAGGGCAGAAATTAATGAAATAGAAACAAAAAGAACAATCCAAAGAATTAATGAAACAAAGAGTTGGTTCTTTGAAAGGATAAACAAGATTGATAAACCCTTAGCAAATGTGACCAAAAGAAAGAGAGAAGAGACACAAATTAATAAAATCAGAGATGAACAAGGTAACATCACAACAGATTCCAGAGAAATTCAAAAAATTATAGGGACATACTATAAAAGAATATACTCCAAAAGTATGAAAATCTGAAAGAAATGGATGATTTCCTTGATCTATATGACCTACCTAAATTAAATCAAAATGAGATTAATCACTTACATAGACCTATAACAAACATGGAGATCCGAGCAGTTATCAATAATCTCCCAACTAAAAAAAGCCCAGGCCCGGATGGATTCACTGCTGAATTTTACCAGACTTTTAAGGAAGAGCTAACACCATTGCTTCTTAAGCTTTTCCAGGAAATAGAAAAAGAAGGAATCCTACCAAACTCCTTCTATGAGGCCAGCATCACCCTGATACCAAAACCAGGCAAAGATAGAACAAAAAAAGAAAATTACAGACCAATCTCCCTCATGAACATAGATGCAAAAATTCTCAACAAAATATTGGCAAACAGAATACAAGAGTATATCAAAAAGATCATTCACCCAGACCAAGTAGGCTTTATCCCAGAGATGCAGGGATGGTTCAACATACGCAAATCTATAAATGTAATACATTACATAAATGGGTTGAAGGACAAAAATCACATGATCATCTCATTAGATGCAGAGAAAGCATTTGACAAAATCCAACATCCCTTCCTGATAAAAGTCCTACAGAGACTGGGAATAGAAGGAACATATCTCAATATAATAAAGGCTATTTATGACAAGCCTACAGCCAACATATTACTAAATGGGGAAAAACTGGAAGCTTTTCCACTAAAATCAGGAACAAGACAAGGGTGTCCACTGTCTCCACTTCTATTTAATATAGTTTTGGAAGTCTTAGCCATAGCAATAAGGCAAGAGACACACATAAAAGGGATACAAATTGGAAAGGAAGAAATCAAGTTATCATTATTTGCAGATGACATGATTCTATACATAAAGGACCCTAAAGAGTCTACTAGCAAGCTGTTAGAGCTGATCAAAACCTACAGCAATGTAGCAGGATACAAAATAAATACACAGAAATCAGTAGCCTTTGTATATGCTAACAACAAACACACAGAGGATGAAATCAGAGAATCACTCCCATTCACAATTGCATCAAAAAAAAATAAAATACCTTGGAATAAACCTAACCAAGGAAGTAAAGAATCTATACAATGAGAACTTTAAAACACTCAAGCGAGAAATTGCAGAAGACACTAGAAAGTGGAGAAACATCCCTTGTTCCTGGCTTGGAAGAATCAATATCGTGAAAATGGCAATCTTACCTAAAGCAATCTACACATTTAATGCAATCCCTATCAAAATTCCAAAGGCTTTCTTCATGGAAATAGAAAAAACAATCCAAAAATTCATTTGGAATCACAAAAAACCTCGAATATCTAAAATAATACTGAGCAACAAAAAAGAGGCTGGTGGTATCACCATACCTGATTTTAACCTATACTACAGAGCCATAGTAACAAAAACAGCATGGTACTGGCACAAAAACAGACATGTAGGTCAGTGGAACAGAATAGAGGACCCAGATGTAAGCCCAAGTAGCTATAGCCACCTGATATTCGATAAAAATGCCAAAAATACTCATTGGAGAAGAGACAGCCTCTTCAGCAAATGGTGTTTTGAAAACTGGATAAATATCTGCAGAAGGATGAAAATAGATTCTTCTCTCTTGCTATGCACAAGAATTAAGTCCAAATGGATTAAAGACCTTAACATCAGACCTGAAACTCTGAAACTGCTAGAGGAAAAAGTAGGGGAAACCCTTCAACCTATTGGTCTTGGAAAAGACTTTCTGAATACAACCCCAATTGCTCAGGCAATAAAACCACAGATTAACCACTGGGACCTCATGAAATTACAAAGATTTTGCACTGCAAAGGACACACTGAAAAAAGCAAAGAGGCAACCTACAGAATGGGAAATATGATTGAGAATGGATTTTCAAACGGGAAAGTGTGGGGGTGGGGAGGGAGGGAATTACCATGGGATATATTTTATAATCATGGAAAATGTTAATAAAAATTAAAAAAAAAAAAGAGTTAAGGACATCACAAAAAAAAGAGGATATTACAATCATAAATCTGTATGCACCAAACACAGGGGCACCACAGTTCATAAAAAAAACCTACTTGACAATAAAACAGAAATAACCACCAACACCAACATAGCTGGGGACTTTAACACACCACTATCAGTAATAGACAGATCATCCAAACAGAAGCTCAACAGGGATGTAAGAGAGCTCAACCCAACCATAGAGCACTTAGACCTAACAGACATCTACAGAACTTTCCATCCCAAATCCACAGACTACACATTCGTCTCAGCAGCCCACTGAACATTCTCTAAAATAGACCCTATACTGGGTCACAAAGACAGCCTCCACATATTTAGGAAAATCCACATAATTCCCTGCATGATATCAGATCACAATGCTATATTCCTAAAAAATCAACAACAAATAAACCAACAAGAACCCAGCAGCAACTGGAAACTGAATAGCACACTCTTAAACACTACATGGATAGTGGATGAAATAAAAAATGAAATTGAAAAATTCCTGGAAATGAATGACAATGAGAACACATCATACCAAAACTTATGGGACACAATGAAGGCAGTCCTCAGGGGAAAATTCATAGCACTCAATGCCTTCATAAAAAAGACAGAAAGATCCCAAATCAATAGCCTAATAATCCACATAAAGGGATTGGAAAAACAAGGAAAATCCAACCCAAAGACCTCCAGAAGGAAAGAAATAATTAAAATCAGAGCAGAAATTACTGAATTGGAAACCAAGGAAACAATTAAGGCAATTGACAAAACAAGAGCTGGTTGTTTGAAAAAATAAACAGGATTGACAAACTTCTGGCCAATTTGATCAAGCAAAAAAAGAAGATACTCCAAATTAACAAAATTCAAAATGAAAAAGGAGAGATCACAACAGACATGAATGAAATTGGCAGAATCATCAGGACTTATTTCAAAAACATCTACTCCACAAAACTGGAAAATGTGGAGGAGATGGATAAATTCCTGGATACATATCATCTACCAAAGCTAAACTCAGAGCAGATTAATCACCTCAATGAACAAATCACACTCACGGAGATTGCAAAATAATAAAAAACCTCCCAAAAAAGATGAGTCCAGGACCAGATGGATTCCCGGCCGAATTTTACCAAACCTTCATGCAAGAACTCAAACCAATCTTCCTAAAACTGTGCCACACAATTGAAGAACAGGGAAAGCTACCCAACTCCTTCTATGAAGCTAGTATCACCCTAATCCCCAAACCAGGCAGAGATGCCACAAGAAAAGAAAACTATCGGCCTATTTTCCTAATGAACATAGACGCGTAGATCCTCAACAAAATACTCGCAAACCGAAACCAACAACACATCAAAAGCATTATCCACCTTGACCAAGTGGGATTTATCCCAGGAACACAAGTGTGGTTCAACATACAAAAATCGGTCAATGTAATACACCACATAAACAAGCTTAAACATAAAAACCACATGATCATTTCATTAGATGCAGAAAAGGCCTTTGACAAGATACAACATTACTTCATGATCAAAACATTGGTGAGAATCGGCAGAGCCTGTTCACATCTTAACATACTAAAGGCAATAAAGAAAGCTCCAAAGGCCCAAACAATACTTAATGGAGAGAGACTGGAGGAATTCCCATTGAGATCAGGAACAAGACAGGGTTGTCCTCTCTCACCTCTGCTATTCAATATAGTTCTGGAAGTCCTAGCACAAGCAATAAGACAGGAGAAGGAAATAAAAGAGATACAATTTGGAAAGGAAGAAGTTAAGTTAGCTCTATTCACTGATGACATGATTGTATATGTAAGAGACCCGAGAGACTCCATCCTGAATGCCCTGAAAGTGATTAACTCCTAAAGCAAAGTAGCAGGATACAAAATCAATGCACAAAAATCAGTAGCATTTCTGTATGTAAATGACAAAGATACAGAAAAAGAAATAAGGGACACAGTCCCATTTTCAATAGCAACAAAAAAATAAAATACCTTGGAATAACGTTAGCCAAGGAAGTAAAAGATCTATACAATGAAAATATAAAAACTTTCAAAAGAGAAATTGAGGAGGACTTGACAAGATGGAAAGACCTCCCATGCTCCTGGATAGGCAGAATTAACATTGTGAAGATGACAATCCTACCAAAGGCAATATATAGATTCAACGCAATTCAAATTAATATCCCTACAGTGTTCTTCACAGAGATAGAAAAAATGTTCTCAAATTTTATATGGAAAGGCAGAAGGCCTCGCATATCCAAACATATCCTCAGTAAAAGAAATACCTCTGGTGGCATCACAATACCTGATCTAAAGCTATACTACAAAGCCATAGTAATAAAAACAGCATGGTACTGGCATTAAAACAGGAGTATAGACCAATGGAATAGACTTGAGGACCTGGATTTTGGGTCAAGCAACTATAGCTACTTGATATTCGATAAAGGCCCAAACAATATAGGCTGGAAAAAAGATAGCATCTTCAACAAATGGTGCTGGACAAACTGGATAACCGACCACATGCAGGAAACTGAAACTTGATCCACACTTTTCACCATGCTCTATACTCAAATCCAAATGGATCAAAGACCTCAACATAAGACCAGAAACTCGAATACTACTAGAAGAATATTTAGGAAGTACTTTCCATGATATAGGAATGGAAAAAGACTTCCTGAATAAAACCCCAGTGGCTCAAGTTCTTAAACAGTCACTCAACCAATTGGATCATATGAAGCTAAAGAGATTCTTTACAGACAAGCATATAATAAGCAAACCCAATAGATTACCCACAGAATGGGACAAAATATTTGTGGTTATCCAAGTGATAGAGGCCTAATCTCTAGAATCTATAAAGAATTCAAAAATCTAAATAATAAGAAGACAAACACCCCACTCACAAAAGGGGGCAAAGAGATGAACAGGCAGTTCACAGAGGAAGATATACAAGTGGCAAACACACATTTAAGAAAATGTTCATCATCCCTAATCATCAGATAAATACAAATTGAAACAACTATGAGATCCCACCTTACCCCAATAAGGATAGCCAACATCAAAAGGTCAAATGAAAATAAATGCTGGCGAGGATGTGGAGAAGCAGGGACACTCATTCACTGTTGGTGGGAATGCAGGATGGTACAAAAACTTTGGAAAGCAATATGGAGACTACTGAAAAAGCTGACTATAGAAATACCAACAGACCCAGTTATACCCTTACTGGGCATCTACCCTAAAACCTTCACCAAAAGCCAGAGAGATTTGCTCAACCATGTTTGCAGTGGCTCAATTCATAATAGCTAAAAGCTGGAATCAACCCAGATGTCCCTCATTAGAAGAATGGATAACAAAGATGTGGTATATCTACACAATGGAATTCTATACTTCAGTAAGAAAAAACAACACAATGATATTTGAGGAAAAATGGTTGAACCTGGAACAGATCATTCTCAGCAAACTTACCCAGTCACAGAAAAAAAATCAACACATAGTCTCACTCATCTACAACACTTAACCTGAATCTACGCAAGATACCTTACATACCCAGCAAGCACCTCATGGACTAGACAATAGGATGGATGGGAGAGCGGGGAAGGCATCGAAGGCTGGATAACAGTAATCCTGACACAAACAGCAATAGTACCATAAAATTCTACTTCCTGAAAGTCAGACCAAATGGCTGAACCTTCACCAGACCCTTACAGGAAACACCTGAACCACAAGACACTGGATGGGTAGGATCAAGACTGACATAAATCTCCTACATCTTCCCTCCCTCCCTCTCCCCTCTATCTCTCTCATCTCTAACTCTTGTATATTAGTTATCCTTTTCCTCAATTTCTTAGTGGTCACTGACCTGTAACCCCCAATTCCAGCTTGGGCCTACCATCCACAATGAGCTTTTGATCAGAGAAACCTACAAGGTTTCCCAAAACAATGACAGACTTCTGTCAGAATACTTGATGTCCCACCAAAGGCCAGTGGTAAGACCCTATTGCTGAAGACTCCATACGCAGCTGACACGTAAAATGGAATGGCATGGCTGGAAGCCAGGAGAGAGTCAGTCCCATGACAGTCAGCATGTCTAGTGCCAGAAGGTGCTACATAGGCGACTGGGGGAAATGACCAAGATCTGTCCAAGCAACACATTGTTTAACCTAATTAGCAACAAATAAGTGCAATAGTGGTACACAGCCATGGTGAGGAACCAGTTGCTCTTGATTTGGCTAACTGATTCACTCAGTGGTACTAGACCCATAGCTGGAGCTGGGAAACAAGTAAGAACCATAACCAAACACAAGCCCACTCTACAATATCAACCTACCATCAATCATGGGGTATAAGAGGGCCTACACCTATCATACTCTCTATCAAAAAAGTAAGTGATATCTCAATTCTCCGGGTGCTAACTTACTCTCCGTTGGAGAATCTGCTTCTCTTTTTCAGATAGATGCAGATCCTAAGAAGAGAGCTGTCCCAACATTCCTCAAAAGGGGCCCAACTGAAACTAAGGACAATTGGTGAAACAAGCAAGGGTGATGTTTTCCTGTGAACTGGATACCAGCACGAAAGAGAAGGAGACCAACGCAGAGAAAAATCAACTCCTACCAAATCAGTGAGCCAGAGCCTCAGAGACCCCCTCAGCACTGAAGCAGACCAAAAATGAACCCAACTTGGCTCAGGGAAATTTTGCAGAAGAGGTTGTGGAAAGAATGTCAGAGTCACATATTGGGTCATGATTTGCAGAGACATGTACCATACCAATAACTGGGGGTAACTCCACAATGCACGACCCATTTTCATCAACAAGGAGGGTCAAATGGGAGGGGTTAGATCATATATGAGCCTAAACAATGGTACCAAACTGCCTGTATTTACTGAAAAGAAAACTAATAAATTAAATTAAAAAAAAATGTGCAAAGGAGAGTAAGAACAACAAACATACAAAAGTTTTAATTCTTAAATTGCCTTAATAGGCCTTAAGCAGGTAGCATAAGAATGGCCATCATGTAGACATAAACTTAGTTATCCTTGACTAATGAGAACAAGAAGTACACAGAAGGAGAAATTCATTTCATAGAGTGATGAGAAATTTTGACATTGTCATAATCCAGAAATGACGTCAGTTGACTTTAAAGGCAAGTGCAGTAATGGACAAAGTAGATAAATAATCTTTATATTCAATGACCAGCAAGTGTATGAATTGCCTGCCCTCAGGAATATCCATAGTAGGATTAGAAAAACAAGTGTATGTGTGACCATCATCGAGATACAGACTTATCACATTATGGCCAGCAAAAATAAGAATTTATCTTATTGAGAAATAGCTTTAGTGGACTCTGATTATCAAGGGTAAGATTGTCTTCATTCAGACATAGCCTTATTCTCCACTGTCCCCTCACATGCTGGAAAGTCCCCCATGGAGAAGAAACATTAGTAGACATGGTTCAGTAAGTGCTGAAACTGCATCATTTAGAAACAGCCTTAAAAGTCTCAGAAAATAAGTTTCGTCATGGGAATGTGTGAAGATTGCCTTCATTGACCATGAGAATTTCCATACTTGAGAAATAATGTTCTAGACTCTGTCAGCAAAAGTAGAAATTCTCCTCACTGAAAAATTGTTTCAGCAATTGTTTTGGCAACTGATGAGTAAATGTAGGAATGGCTTCATGAGAAATGGTCTTTCAAGTTTCTGTCCAGCAAGTGTAGGGATGAACCTCATTAATAAATAGACTTAGCAGACCATGAGCAGAAAGTATAGGAATATCCCATACTGAGAATTGGAATTCATGGCTTTTAGCAGAAAGGTCAGGAATTGTTAACCATGAGGAAAGCTTTAGGACACGTTCATCAGCAAGTATAGCAATTAGCTTCAAGAAGAAAAAGATTTAAGTAAAGAGTAGAAATTGCCCTACTTGAAAAATAGCTTCCAAAGACTATGCCAAGCAGGTAAAAGTATTGTCTTAGTCTGTCTTGCTTTGGGTACCACGTACTTCTCTTTGATCAACAGCTCAACATGGCTTGCAACCAATTTCTGGAACTTGGAGTTGCAAGCCAGAGCTAAATGATTTAGGGTTAGGCTTCATTAATCAGTATCCAGAACACTTCTTATCAGATGATTCCTCCACGTGTCTATTGAGGGTTATATCTCTTAGTCCCATGTATGAATTACCTGTACTGAGAGGTAGACTTAGTAAACTTTTACCAGCAAACGGAATAAATTGTAGCAGTTAAGTACTTAAAAAACAAAAAAAAAACTTTCACTTAATTGAGAGGGAAAAAAAGCAGAGAGGAAGAAAGAGGAACAACAGTAAGATAGAAAGGGTGTGTGTGTGTGTATCTGTGTGTGTATGGGTACACGAAGGTATCCTGGCCTTGCAAACAACCTCTAGATCAATTTACCACTTTTTGTGCCTGCCATTACATGCATCTTGGGGAATCAAACCCAAATTTCTAGGCTTTATAAACAAATACCTTTTTCCACTAAGTCATTTCTCCAGCCCTGAATTGCCAGATTGAAGAAATAGATGTCACAGAAACTTATGGGTAAGTTTAGGGATTCTCCTCCTTGAGAAAATTCTTAGTCACCACTGGCACACACAATCACAGAGACAACCACCACATGTTCTCACCCATCTGAAGTTCCTAACCTGGATCAGCTCAAATTGCTGACATACCTGAAAAGCATCTTGAGGCTTGGACAACAGAGATGGTATGGCTTAAGGGAATGGAAAGGGTTTAGGAAGGACACAAAATCTGAACCCAAATTGAACTGGATCCATAGAATCCTATATGTTGGGAATCAGACTAAAGGTTGGAACTCTCAAGCAAAACTTAGATGGACCACCTGAATCAAAGGGTCCTGGACAGAGTGAAATAAATCCTAACCTCAAATTTCTATTGTTTTTCTTTTTTCTCTGGATTTTGCTTTTATTTCTTTTCTTTTGCCTTGGTGCTGTACTGTAATTTCCTGTAACAGGATGTAATCTACATTCACAGTGAGATGTTGATCAGAAAGACCTACTAGGTCTTCCAAAACAAATAAGAAAGACTTCTGTCAGAGCATATGATACCCACCAGAGGTTTATGGTAAGACCCTGCTGCTGAAGACACCCATTGATGTTGGCATGAACCATGGAGAGACCTAATTGGAATCCAGAGGAGAGCCAGACCTCAGATACTTAGCCCATCTAGTGATGGAAGGCACTACATGAGCTAGCAGGGGGAAGTGGCCAACACCTGTGCAAGCAAGTCAAAGTCTAAGTGACTCAGACACAAACAACCTGAGAGGATGCTCACACATGTGCAATTGCGGCATACAGCCATGGTGTGTAACCAAATGCTCTTGGATTGGCTAACTGATCTGCTCAGTGGAAAGGAAACCATATCTGGAACTGGGAAACAAATCATAATCATATCCAGATGATTCTGCTTTCCATTGTCAAGCTCCCACTAACCATACACTATAAAAGTGTCTAAACGCTTATAATTCTCACTAAATTAATAATGGCTATCCTATTTAATTGGTACTGACTTCACTCTCCATTGGAGAATCTGCTTCTCTTTTTAGATGGGAACTGGATGTGAGGGGATAAACACCCCAGCACAGCCCCAGCTGAAACTACAAAGGAATTGGGGTAATGAGCAAGAAGGTTACACTCTCAGGCTGATATCAGCACAAGGGTGATGTAGAAAGATACTGAGGACACGCAACACCCACTAAACTAGACATGTAGATGCTCCTGAGTGCCCATTACTGAAGTAGACTTAAATTTCTCATTGAAATTTGCAGAAGAGCAGGCAGAAATATTGTTAGAGGCACAGTTGGGACATTTTGCACAAAGCAACTGCCTCTTCCCCATAATTGACCACTGCCCCATAATGCATGATCCATGAAACCCATGGAATAGACCTGTATCTACAATGAGGAAGGTCTCTTCATAAAAGGAGAGATGGAGGGGGAAAAGGATGGTACTAACATGTGTTTACATACAAATATGCCCATATCTAATAATAATAATAATAATAATAATAATAATAATAATAATAAAATAAGATTTGCTCTCACAGTCTCTTCCCAGCAATGTATGGATGTCCCTTCATTGAGAAATAAATTGAATATATTCTGTACCATGTGTGTAGATATTGCTATTATTCATAAATAGTCTTCACAGAGTATGACTGGCAAGTGGAGGAAGGACACTCGTTGAGCAATAGCTTTAGTGAATTTGTCCAGCAAAGATAGGTAAGGGTTGTGCTCATTCAATGTGACTCTCAACAGAGGGCACAGAAAATGACAAGTACTCTTTAATGTTGTTGTCCAAAGTGGAATTCAAGCTGGCAATATTATTTTGACCTTGGTCTTTCCAAAGGGACAGATTCTAAAGAACTAGGTGCAGATTTAAATCCATAAAAAGATATACAGTTCTACAGGGAGACAAATTTTTCAGGGCATTTCCACTGAACTGACCCCAGAAAAAACACAGTGTTCCAAGAACAGCAGAACTGGGGTGCTTCCATTAGACTTAATGGAAGATTAAATCCAGAGACCACCTTCAAGGGGTCTATATAGAAATGAAGAATTCTGATACATAATCATGAAATATAGAAATCTGAGGCACAGTTTTATTGTTTGAGTGTAGTTAACAGTATGAAAAGTAGAACTCTAACACTTGAGGGTGAACAGCATTGGTAAGTGAACCAGATCAGCTGCTAGCAACATTACAAAAACTAATTAGTGCTTTTTAAACAGTCTGTTTAGGAGCCAACAGACATACTTCTGAAGATAAGCACAGGTGAGTGTTTGTCTTGTGGAACATTGCCTGTTGTGGGAAAACTCACTCTTCATTGCAGAGACAAGAACTCCCTCTATCCCATTAGGATTTTGTTAATGGAGAAGGGAATGGACACACCAACAGCTGCCTTTGCAGCATCATGTTGAAATCCCATTCTGTTTGTCACACTAACATGAGTGATATACAATGTGCCAAAACAAATCTTCCCAATACTTTGAGAAACTACTGAGCCACTTTGAATAACTGAACACCAAGGGTCACTCTTACCTTTAAAAAGGGGAAAATACAATACATAGTTAACCTGTGTGAAAAACTCTTCATGTTCTGTCCTGCTATAAAGCAACATTCCATTTGTTTGTAGCTACTTAAATGCCTATATTTTACATATGGTGGATAAAATACCCACTTCATGCTATTAAATTGTTTGTCCACTATAAATTCAGCTCTTTTTCATATAGATAAATTCTGAAATGGAGGGAGTAGAAAAAAAACTAATAAATATCCAAAAGATCACTCAAAATAGTTTTTCTCTCTCTCTAAGGTCTTAAATATGGTCAGTGCAGATGGCTCAGTGGATTAAGCTTTTCTTTTGCAAGGGTAAGAACTGGCAATCAGATCCCTAGCACCACTATAAGTGCCAGGCATGGTGATCTACCTGTAATTCCAGTGCCTGAGAGACAGAGACAGGAAAAGCCTGGTTAAATAAAATATATCAGCTCTGGGTTCAAGCTATACTTATATGAGTTGGGGATAAATCAATAAAGAAACCCAAGGACATCCTATGACCGCTGCATGTGTACTAAGACACACGTGTCCACCCACATATATGTGAACATACATACACACATGCATGTAGTCTCCACATATATACAAAGGTATAAAAAATAAAAAAAAATATATAAATGAAACTGGGTGGGGAGGTGCTTGCTTTTAATCCCAGCACTTGATAGGCAGAGGCAAGTGGATCTCCAAGACCTGACTGCATAGTGAGTTCCAGGTCAGCCTGGGTTAGGGTGAAAACCTCATCTCAAAAATAAATAAATAAATAAATGATACATAAAAGCTCTTTAAAGGCCTCAAGTTCTCTAACATTTTAAAAAAATATTTTATTTATTTATGTTGAAAGAGCAAGAATAAGAGGAAGACAGCTAGAAAAAGAGCATGTCAGGGCCTCCAGATACTGAAAATGATCTCGAGAATTACACACCACCTCGTGCATCTGGCTTTTTGTGGATACTGAGGAATCCCACCAGAAACTTTTGGCTTCACATTAACCACTATGCTATCTCTTCACTCCAAGTCTACTAACATTTCAATGAGACTATGATCACATTCTATAGAAGTAGTTAGTGGGGTGAACTCTGGAGAAAGTAATTGATTATAGTTCTATAATTCTTAGAGAAGGAGGAAGATGAACAGGCAGAAAGGAAGGAAAAGATGAGAAGATGAGTACAATGATTGAGTTGGGGAGGTAATATTATAGAGAATGGAATTTCAAAGGGGAAAGTGTGGGGGTAGGTAGGGTATTACCATGGGATATATTTATATAATATGGAAAATGTTAATAAAAATTGTGAAAATAAAATAAATAATAAATAATATATATTTATGGGCTGGAAGGATGGCTTAGCAGCTAAGGCATTTACCTGAAAACACAAAGGACCCTGGTTTGATTCCCCAGGACTCACGTTAGCCAGATGCCCAAGGGAGTGCAAGCATCTGGAGTTCGTTTGCAGTGGTGTGCCCATATCCTCTCTCTTTTTCTACCTCCCCCATCATTTCTCTGTCGAAAAATAAATAAGCACAATAAAATATTCTACTTATTATTTATTTATTTTGGCAAACAGCAAGAGGCAGACAGAGAGTGAGTATAGGCACACCAGGGCAGATACCACTGCAAAGGAACTCCAGATGCATGCCAATTTATGCATCTGAATTTACGTGGACACTGGGAGGTTGAGTCCAGGCTGGAAGGCTTTTCAACCATGTGTCGTTAACCCTCTGGAGTGGGACTGCTGCATGGTTTCCATGTGATATCTGGGCAATGTTTCACTTCTGAGTCTTGATTTTTCTGGCTTCAGATATTTGCCTTGATGTTTTGTTCCATTCATGAAAGTACCGGTACAATCACAATTCTTATCACGAGGTGGCGCGAGTCACCAAGGAATGCTCACCCTGAAAGGTTTCCTTACTATGCGGCAGGGGTAACCATGATCAACTCAAATAGCTCTACCTTCATCACAGTGAGGGGTGTGTTTAGACCAACAGAAATAAATACTATCAGTAACTTGTCACAACAAACTGGCATCTAATAATTGGCTACCACAAATACCACAAAATTAGTGTTCCATGTTTTCATAAATCTCCATTGGAGCTTATAAACTGTTCCAGATTTGTGGACACAGGACATGAACTTCTGCATGATACTTCAGATGATTAAGTCATGGAGTGGTGAGATAGCTTCATTCTATCTCTCCCTGTTGGATACTGGTCTATGTTAAAACTTTTCCAGTCTAGTCTTCCAGGATCCAAAAGTAAGATCATGGAACATACATTCATAATAGCTTAGTCAGTCCTTCCCTATTGAGAAGAGATGGTTGGCGGGTGTCTGTGGCAAACACCTGTGAAGTGGCTGGATAAACTCGCCTACATTGGTAAAATCCCCACTATTGGATGATTTATAAACTATAGAAATCTGCCTCCCTTAGGTATGGAGGTTGGTAAAATCTAAGATAACGGTCCTTACAGAACATGAGAGCACTGCGGTTTGATTCCAAGAGTACAGTTTGTCAATATGTTCTCAGGTAGAATAAAAGAAGAGCCAGTTATTTCAAGTGAGCTCTTTTAAAGGGCCATAATGCTCAAAGAGGTATCTTGTCATATGGTCACTTTTGGATTTAAATAGCAACATGGGTATTCTGGAAGGACAGCAGGTTCTAGGCATTGAAAATGGTTGGCGGCTATAAATTTTGGAGAATGAGGAAGATGTTGAGAATAAATGGTCCCTTGGGGAAAAATGTACTAAGTGGGGTACTCAACATCAGAAAGAACAAATGTTACATGTCCTCTCTCATGAAAATCCTAACATGGAAGATGTTTGATTTGTTTATAAGTTGTAATGGGCATGAATAGTAATAGTTAGCAAGCTTGAGTGACACCTGGGGAGAGGAAAAATGGGGATGGATTAGAGGATGGGACAGAAGTGAGATGTAAGATGAGGAACAAAAAACATGGGGGAGATAGGTTAAGGGGGAAGAGGAGAGTGGAAGTACACAAACTAAAGATGGCATGAATAAGTACTATGGAAAGCTATTTCTTTGTTAATCAGCTAAAAGATATAAATCTGAGAGGGAGAGAGAGAGAGAGAGACAAAGACAGGGAGAGAGAGAGAGAGAGAGAGAGAGGGAGGGAGGGAGAGAGACTGGAGAGCAGTACTGTGTAGGGGTGGAGAAAGCTTTACCATAAAACCATAGGCCATAGCTAGTAAGTCCTAATACCAAAACATGGCTAGCCCCTACAGTGAGCTTTTGATCAAGAAGGGCCATGAGTCCCCACAAAACATTTTAATCCACTTCAAAGCACTTGATTAGTCTCTAGAACTAAATGGTAAATCCATATTGCCGAAGACACCATGGGCTGTGGTTTCAGCACATTGAGAAGTATAGCTGGAAAACGTATACTGTGAGCAATGACTTATGCATTCAAGACCCTCCAGTGAACACTGATAGTCCAACAGGATGGGACCTAAGTGGAATGGGGAATGTGTGTGTGGGAGATAGGGAATATTGAATATAACTGAATGGGAACATGACCAATATGCAATATGTTCATATATTAAAGTTCTAAATTTTAAAGAAAAAGGAACAAATGCTCCATCAAAATTTCCTGGTATTCTTCCTGGGTTACCAGACTTCCTCCAACTTTTCAAAGTTCTGTAAATATGACCCAACTATCTAGGAAAGCTTAGCCAACCTGGTACACTTGCTAGCAGCATGCGTTGTCTTGGCTTCTTCACTGTGAACAGCTGATCCAAGCTTCCATCATCAGGGAATTCCCACTGTGATGGAATGGGGGCCAAAATTACTGCCTTAAACCAGTTCACAGGTATGTGGTCCCAACTCCAATCCATCATCTTTCATTCTTCTACACATCAGCTGACCTGGAATTCACTCTGTAGTCTTAGTGTGGCCTGGAACTCAATGCAATCCTCCCAAGTACTGGGATTTAAGGTGTATACCACCATGCACGGCTGGCTTTCTGCACATCACATGATTACACATCATTTACAGCTCCTGTGATTTCAGTGATTGGCTGTAGATTTGTAGAGTTCAAAAACAGATGACTGATTCTGACTTTTCACTGCAGAAGACACTGCACGCCCTTGATGTACTTCTCTGCATTATTTTAAATTCTCACGTGCACAAAGTCCCTTGTGCCACATGATGTCTTTGTTAATGGAAAGCTATAATTCTGTTGGGGTGTGTGTGTGTGTCTGTAAGAGAGAGGGGATAGTGAGTACAGTGTAGTATAGTTTATGTACATGTATGTGACTTTGTGTCACCCCACATGCTCACCAAATATCTGTGTCCACTCCATTTCTGTTCTCTGTAATTTTATTTTAAGTCAAAGTCTCCTTTTATTTCTTTGAGAGCATGGAGGAAGGCTCTGAATAATGTAGGTTCTTTGGTAGCCGTGGGACTAGGAACAGTTCCGTTTGACAATGCCGAGCTGTTTGACATGGGATCTGGACAGATCATGCAAACCCTGGCAGGCTTGGGCCCCATTTGGACTTCATGCTTGCACAAGAAGAATACGTAACTTGAGCCATCTCTCCCTAGCCCTGGAGCTACAAATTTTCACCTGCTCATTTTACAGTATCAGAATTTTTTTCCCAAATCATCCTGGAGTTTATGAATGCATTTAGTATTGATGCATGTACATTTGTGAAAGTGATAATTTGTTAATAATAAGGCCTACCAAATCAGAGAGCCAGAGCTTCAGAGGCCCCCAACACCTCAGCACTGAAGCAGACCCAAAATGAACCCAACATGGCTCAGGGAAATTTTGCGGAAGAGGGGGCAGAAAGAATGTCAGAGTCACATGTTGGGTCATTATTTGCAGAGACATTTATCATACCAATAACTGGGGGCTAACGCCACAATGCATGACCCATTTTCATTAACAAGGTGGGTTTAATGGGAGGGGGTAGATCACAGATGAGCCTAAATAATGGTACCAAACTGCCTGTATTTACTGAAAAGAAAACTAATAAATTAAATTAAAAAAAATAATAAGGAAGGTAGAAGAGATGATGGAAGAATGAGTGAAGAAAAGAGGAAGGGAGGGAAGAGATGGGCGATAAGGAAGAGGAAAAAGGGAGGTGTGGAAGGGTTGGCCAAAGCGCAATTCCCCTACAAGGGTTGTCCTTAGTTGTTACAATGAAAATACATCTGAGGTCAATTTACTTTACAAAGAACAGAGATGCATTTAGCTCCCAGTTTTGGTGTGTAAAAGTCCAAGTAATACAGCTGAGGCTCTGAATAGAGTCCTCTTTGACTGTGTCACCTGATGGCAGGTGACAATGGCAAGATTTGTGTAGTATCACCAATCAGAAGGTCAGAGAGAACATGGAACACCCCAATCCCGTTCAAGGGCTTGAGTTCTGGTTCTTAACTGGAAAACAAGATCATTAGTCCCCATGAACCACAAGTGATGGGATGAAGAAAGGAGTCTTGTGACTTTGCAGGTTTGACATTCAGGCATTCAGCAGAGACTAAGAGATTACAGTTACTTGACTAATCCTAACTTCAGGTCTCAGTATGTAAAATGTAATGGTCAGATACTCTGGAGGAGCACAGTTACTGAAAGTGTTTCAGGAGGTGGACATTCAGGCTTTCAGTAGAAACTAAGGGGTTATAAAGAGGTAATTTACCCCAACTTCATTCTCAGTACAAAAATATGTAATGGTGAGATACTCTTTGGAGGTGCACAGTTGTTAAATGTGTTTCCTCAACAGCAAGTTAGCATAGATACATAGGTGTGATGCCAACTAGGCCCATTTTCCTCAACTGTGTTAGTCAGAACTGCTGTGAAGAAATACCTGGAGAAATTGACTTATAAGGAGAAAGATTATTTTTCAGTTATACTTTCAAAGGTTATAGTCAAGCTGGAGAGATGACTCAGTGAGTAAGGTGCTTGCCTGCAAAGCATAAAGACTTGAGTTCAATTCCCATGTACCCACATAAAGTCAGATACAAAAAGGGGCATCTGGAGTTTGTTTACAGCAGCTGCAGGCCCTGGGGCACACATTCTCTGTCTCTCTTTTCTATCTTTCTCTGATTTCAAATAAATAAATAAAAATATGCAAAGTTTCTCTTCCATATTTTCTTGGACTCATAGCCTTGAATATGTGGCAAAATCATGGTGGAGACTGTGTGGTGAGCACAGGTTCTCAACTCATGTTGACCAGAAAGCAAAGGGAGAGAGAGAAAGATGGTCCTCTTCAAGGGCATGTCCACAGTGAGATACTTCCTCCTACTTGTCTCCATACGTTTAAGTTTCTGTTTAAGGATGACATTTCTTATACTGCCTTAGGCCCTAATCAAAGTCAGAAGTCACTGAAAGATTTCCTCACATTAAGATGGTATATTGAAAGCAAACAAATGCAGGGGAATTGTTTCTTACTTTGACACCTAGTATGGCATAAAGATTCTTTTCCCCACTTTTTTTCTGTATCTAAAACATACCATATATTTGAATAGTACCATCTTCACATAGTTATAAAAAAGGTTTAACTACTCCTGGTATAAATATATTGTTAGGGGCTTAATTGGGGACATAACTTCAATTTAGAACTAAAATATCACAAGTCAATTCCTCAGCAAATGGGAGGGATAAAATCTCCTTGTAATCGAGCTTTTTGAAAAATTTAATTTATTAGTTTTCTTTTCAGCAAATAAAGGCAGTTTGGTACCATTGTTTAGGCTCATCCATTATCTACCCCCTCCCATTGGACCCTCCTTGTTGATGTAAATGGGTCGTGCATTGTGGAGTTAGCCCACAGTTATTGGTACGATAAATGTCTCTCCATATCATGACTCAACATGTGACTCTGACATTCTTTCCGCCCCCTCTTCCGCAAATTTCCCTGAGCCATATTGGGTTCATTTTTGGTCTGCTTCAGTGCTGAGGTGTTGGGGGCCTCTGAGGCTCTGGCTCTCTGATTTGGTAGGAGTTGATTTTCTCTGTGTTGGTCTCCTTCCCCTTTGTGCTGGTATCTGGTTCATCAGGAAAACAGCACCCTTGCTTGTTTGCCAATTGTCCTTAGTTTCATTCAGGGCCCTTTTGAGGTATGTTGGGGCAGCTCTTTCCTTAGGATCTGCATCTATCTGGAAAAGAGAAGCAGATTCTCCAACGGAGATTAAGTTAGCACCCAGAAAATTGAGATAACACTTACATTTTTGGTAGAGATTTTGATAGGTGTAGGCCCTCTTGTACCCCATAATTGATGGTAGCTTGATATTGGAGAGTGGGCTTATGTTTGGGTATGGTTCTGACTTGTTTCCCAGCTCCAGCTATGCGTCTCGTACCACTGAGGGGATGTTTTTGCATACGCTACCACTTGCTATAATTGTGAATCCAAGAGGGGAAGGAAGAGCTAACTTCGTTAGTTTGGGTGAATGGCCATAAGTATTTATTTAAGCCATTTCAGCTGTCTTTCTTCATGACAACTCTAAGCACATCATGCAAGGAATGATACCATAAATGGTCTAACTTGCCCACATGGCACTCTTCCCCCAGAAAGAGCATGGGCAGGTTTTTCAAAGTGCTTGAAAATGACAGAGGCCACTACCTGTGCCTGTTGTTGTCACACCTGAGGTACGCATGCTCTCTTTGAGTTCTACATGAGTCCAAGTTATCAGATGTCAAGTGAAGGCATGTAGAACTCAATAAGCCAAGCACACACTAGGAAATCTTTGGGGAGAACCAGCGGGTTATGCATTCCCTAGTTCATCTAGGCGCACACAAATCTGGCTGTGCACTAGTTTGCTAGAGCTCATGTACTAAACTACTACTGCTTGGATGGGTTACATAGCAGAAATTTGCTTTCCGATGGCACTGTGCTCTGGCAACCCCAGAGACTTCCTCTGAGGGCACTCTCCTTAGCTGGAGATGGTGCACCCATAATTCAATGATATTCTCACTCTGTACATACCTGCTCCCAAAGTTCCTGTTCTCCAAAAAGTACTAGTAGTTTTAGATTCCTTATATACCCTAATGACTGCAATTTTAACTCAACTACCTTTTAAAATATGGAGTCACTTCCATAACTAGTCACATCTTAAAATATTAGGGATTAGCATTTCACCATAATAATTTAACAGAGGACAAAATTTGGCCTGTGAGTGTGTGTGTGTGTGTGTGTGTGTGTGTGTGTGTGTGTGTGTGTGTGTGTTTGGTCCTAAAAATGATAAAGCCTAACATTCATTGGTATATAAAACTTATTTCCCACTCAAAATAGTGAAATTCATAACACACAGTCCTTTATTATAATCTGAGTAAAGAATATATTTTAGATGTTTTTGCACATGATACACTAAGTGCAAAATTGAGTGATTTATTCTTATGCTTCAATTTAATGTAGATTTGCACTGGGTTTCATGGAAATTCATCAAATTTTTAAAATAAACTTTGTGAAGTACCCATACTTCAGAGGCATGAAACTTTGTCTTAAATATATATTATGTTAAGCAAATAAAATTCAGGTGAACACTGTTGTTCGTGGTGTACTTTATGTAAAATTTTCCATTAGCCTCTTGCCACTAATGTTCACATATCAATTTACACTCTTATCTATGCTTTATCATCACTTCACTTCTTTAAGACATGGGATGGGAGGAAGAATCAAAGAAAGGGATAGAGTATGTAAGGAAAAGGCACAATGGAGGCATAGAAGGAAGAGTGAGGAGGAAGGAAGACATGGAAGAGGAGAGAGGAGGAGGGAAGAAGGGAAAGAATGAAGCAAGGAAGGAAAACATGAATTTTCGCAGTTACTGTCCCTGCTGAGGCAAACATCTGACCAGAAGCAGCTTATGGAGGTAAAGGGTTTATTTAAGTCTAACAGATTCTGGGGAACATTTTGTGCTGGAAGAAACTGGCCCACTTTAGCATACATCCACAGCAGAGAGAAACCAACAACAGCAAGCATGATCAGTCACAGCCCAAACTGGATCTCTATGTACCTAGCAGGACTAAACAGTGATCAGCCCCCAGTGACACTCCTTCTCCAGCAGGGTTCTGCCTGCTAATGATCAAGTAGGAAGCTTAATCAAAACGACATGAGTCTGGGGACTACAGAGAAGAATCAGCATTTAAGCTGCTTGCCTGCGAAGCCTAATAACATGGGTTTAATTTCCCAGTACCCATGTAAAGTCAGATGAAAAAAGTGGCATATATATCTAGAGATTGTTTGCAGTGGCTAGAGGTTCAGGCATCCCATTCTCTTTCTCTCTCTCTCAGATTAATATCTTTAAGTGTTTAAGGAAGAAGTAGCTTTCTATAGTACTGACGAATGCCATTTTTAGTTTTGTGTATCTCCACCAACATCTCCCACACTTAGCCTATATCCCCCTCTCTTATTGGCAAATGAATGTTGAGAAAAATACCTTAGTGTCTGGAGGATATGCATTTACATTCAAACCATCACACGATTGAAGAAAGGAAGAAGTAAAGGAACAGAGGGAGCAAGGGAGGGAGGGAAGGCATACTTTGGACCCCTTCTGTAAATGCAAAATGGGTCTGTAAATCAACTGAACAAGAAAATACCCTCAGAAAATGCCATCTGTCCTAGAGGTTTTACACCCAGCATCGAGCTTGTCTAAAATGTTGGCAGCTCTCACCCCCTGAGAACACACAGTGCTCTGGAATTGGCAATGGTCCTCCTTGATATTGACCACACTCACCCCTTGTTAGAATGCACTGAAGTCCAGTGGTTCCGTTGGAAACTGAGCACTCTCTCACATTAAATGTGTACTCTCCTCAACTCTACAATAAACTGTCTTCTAAACTAAACAGCGTGTCTCCTCTGAATTCTCTGATGGAAATGAGATTGGCCAGGGAGCTCAGGTTGGGTGCAAAGCAAGATCACAGTAACAGGCTCACTCACCCCTTGTGTAAACCCTACTGGCTCCCCTTGTGTACTGATCTTTTGTGGCCTCACCTTGTGAGTGTGAAGAGCCCTGTGACTGGTCAGGTCCACTTCATACCACGGAGAAGCTCAGGCAGCTCCAGAGAGCAGAGCACTTTTTTACCAACGATATCTGCATGTTGTTAATGTAGAAGACACAGCTGTCACTTCAAAGAGAAATAAGAGGTAGTTTATTCTGAAGCCAAATACGAGTGCCCATGGCCTGGAAACACAGATTTTGGTGACCTCAAACTATATGTTCTGCTATGCTAGTAGTTTCATGAAGTTTTTATAGCAACAGCAAAAAGATGGTCGTAAACTAAAGCACTTTCGAAATAAACTGGCTGAAGCATCAGTATGCAAGTTATAGCAAAATGGGGAATTCACCATAAGTGTCAGATACTATCTGATGACATTCTGGGTCCTTGGATTGGTGGAAGCTTGGGAGTCTGTTCTTATGTTCCAAAAAGGATGAAACCTAATCCAGTGATAAGCCTGTTAAGTCAGACACAGATTTAGGCAATAAGTAGCTTTTGAGAGGCTACAGGAAGCTCAAGGTAATCTGGCTGTGATCCTGCAACATTCCACTTCTACAGGAGATCTGTCAATCCATTCAGACTTCTGTGAGGCCGATTCAGCACTTTCTGGGAACTTCAGTTCACAGTCTCTGCTCACAAAATGACACCTTTGTCCTATGTCAAGCACAGGGGCAGTCGTTAAACAGATCTCTCACCGTGTCAAGCTGAAAGAGAGCAATTCCCGCTTCTTTTAGCTTTCCCTCCTGACAGTCTGACAGTCAGTGCCAATGGGCCATGTCATGGGATGATTGTCTTGCTTCATGTACCTGCTGTAACTACATGAAGTCTATGGAAGAGAGTACAACCTGGCATGCATTGTCAAACTGCACGCAGAAAACCCTAACTCTCCCCATTCTCTCCTCCCCCTCTTTTTCCTTTTTCCTCACTCTTCCCCTCCTCTTCCTTTCTCTTATTCCTTCTCTTCTTTCTTCTCCCCTTCCTTTCTCCTCCTCCTCTTATTTTCTCCTCCTGTTCTTCCTTTCTACTCTACCTTCTCTTCTTTCTCCTCCTACTTTACATTTATTATCCTTTTCTTCTTTTTCTTCCTCCTCTTCCTTTCTCCTCCTCCTCCTCCTTTCTTCTCCTCCTCTTCCTTTATTTTCTTCCTCCTCTTTGTAATTTCTCCTTTTACTTCTCCTCTTCCTAGTTCATTACCTTCCTTTCTCCTTCTCACAAAATGACTCTCTCCCCTCCTGCTCTTCCTCCCCTCCCTTGTCTGTTTTCACATCCTCCTCTTTTTCTCTTTCCTTCCTTTTCCTCTCCCTTTAAATAAAGAACCATGTCTCCTCTTCCCCTTACTCTCCTTGTTCTCCTTTTCTTCCCCTCCTCTCACTCTTCATTCTTCCTTTTCCTGTAAGCCAAAAGTGTGCAAACTGTACTCTATGAACCAAGACCAGCCTCCTTTTATAAATGGTCCAAAAGCTAACAATAACTTTACCTTATCGGCCTCGGGTTGCTGGGATAAACTTCCAAAGCAAGCTCAGTAATGAGAGAAAGGAAATTTATATGAGGCCTACAGATCCAGTGGAAGTTCTATAATGACCTTCACTTAACAGGACCAAGAAGAGAAAGAAAGAAAAGCCAAAAGCCACCAGTACACCATAAGCAAGCACATTTCAGGAACACAGGCAGATGTCAGGCACTCTGCATATCTGAGTTCGTAATTCAGACTCCTTTAGGGCTGGACCCTAATATTGTCCCATGGTGACACTTCTTCCAGCCAGGAGGATGAAGATCTAAATTACACAATTCAATAAGCTCCTGAATATATTAGAGGACAGACATCCATTCAAACTACCACACAAGGAGAATTTGATTTGTTTTTATAATTATGTGTAGATATGTATGAAGTGTGGGAGAGCACAATGCACATGTGGAGGTCTGAGGACAATCTTGGGTTCTTTGTCGTCTCCCTTATCCCTGCTTGAGACAAGGTCTCCTTATTGTTTTTTTGTTTGTTAATTCTTTAGTTGAAACCTAGCTGGCCCCTGAGCTTCTGGATTTTCCTGTGTTCACTTCCTGTTATCAAAGGTTTCTTAGGATCACACATGTAAGGGCCACTTTGCACCTCTATGTGGATGTTGGGGAATCAAACTTGGCCCTGCAGGACAAATGTAAATGAATATGATATTCTGTTCTATATAAGGAGCTGAATATTTTGTGGGAGGAAAGGGTTTATTTTGTTTTAAAGGCTCAAGGGGAAACTCCATGATGGAAGTGAAAACATGGCATGAGCAGGGGCTGGGCTCCACCTCCTGGCCAACATTAATTGTACAACAGAAGTGGGAGAGTGTGCTTTAACACCCATGTGCCCACAGCCAACAACACACGTCCAACAAGATTCCAATTCCCAAATATCTGTCAACTGGTGATCAAGCATTCAGCTAATGAATACACACACACACACACACACACACACACACACACACACACATATGAATAGACTTGTACGTATACATGTGGATAAATGGCATAAAGCAACAATTTTAGGATTCTAGAAATATCTGCCAACAGGCATATTTGAGGAGAAGACAAGAAGTTTTTATTTGTACATTTATTTGAGAGAGAGAATGGGCACATCCCAGCCAATGGAAACAATCTCCAGACTGACGCACCACATTGTGCATCCAACCTTGAACGAGGATCCTAAGGCTTCACAGGCAAGTGCTAAGCCATCTCTCGGAGGTAGGGCCTCTAGCCATAGGTGATCTGGATTTCACTATGTAGTTTCTGCCTGGCCTTGAACTTACTACAATCCTCCTACATCTTCCTGAGTGCTGAGATTAAAGACGTGTGTCACTATACCCAGCCAGGATTTTTATCAGCCTAAATTAATTTCCCTTTCTTTCATCCATCACTCCCAGAAGTGGGCATTGTAGTGCAGCCATGAGCACTCAAGGAAAAAAATCTTGTATTAATTAACGCAGACACAGAATGGCAAATAATGCATGGGAAAGGAATACAGAAATCCTCCCTCTTTTAGTATTTTTCTTTCCTTATGTCTCATTTTAATTTCCAGAAAATTCCATGGTGGCAGTGAACACTCATGAGAAACCCTTGAGCAGAAATCCTGAGAGAAGGAATGGAGCTGAGTTTTATTTTATTTTTAACCAGAAATGTGGAATTGCAACTCAGGATAGAACAGAGAAAGAAGCAAGCAATTTTAACATTTTAAGAGTGAAAATATGAAGCATGTGGGTCCTCCAATGAGACTTTCATTTGGTGAGATCATCATACTCATAGGTGAGTACCACAAGAACAGGTCATGCTATGAAGTGAAGTCTCCCATTATTGGGATGGTCTTCCAACTTGCACACAAATAAAATGTTCATATTGCTGAATTGACATGCTGATCCAGTTGAAACTGAGAAATGATTACTCTGCCAATATCGTCACCTAGACTCTGCATTGGTGCATCTAGTCTTGCTTCCAGCATTTGATGCCTCAGTACTGTAAGCCCGACCACTCACTTGTGTTAGTTAAGTCACCTACTGTGACAGTCATAGACCGCTCATAAATAAGGTATATCTCTCACATTGCGGGAGGCTGGACAACCAGTATCTGTTTTCATCCAGGCTGTACCTGCCCATGTTTTCATTACATCCTTATTGGTCACGGAGCCCAAGGCCCCACAGGGAGGAGAGTGCTGCACACGACCCATCAGGGCTGGGGGTGGTGGAGGTCGCGCACAGCCCTTACACACGCCTGGAGGCATGGAAGACAGCAGCTGTGGAGGAAAGCAGCAGGGCTAGAGAGGAAGCAGCGCTGTCACGCACGGAAAGAGGCTGAGGAGGCCCCATTACCATGTTTGGCCCAAGTGATTCAATAGAGAGGGGCGGGGCTCCGCGCGCACGGGTGACGTCACAAGCGCGCGCACGGGTGACGTCACAAGCGCGCGCACGGGGCTCCGCGCGAACGGGCGACGTCACAAGCGCGCGCGAAAGGCGAAGAGACTCTACAGAGAGGGGCGGGGCTCCGCGGCAGAGGAGTGACCATAAAGCAAGCCCCCGAGAAGCGGCCACCCACGCTCAGCGCGACCTTCCTTGGCGGGCGAGCGGCCATGGTAGGCGAGGCAGTGGTTTGCCACATCTGGGTAAGGACCTGGGGGCCGGATGTTGGTGACTGGCGTCCGGTGGCTGGGCGGAAGTGGCTCCAGCTTGATGTGGGCGGATCTAGCATGGCTGGGCGTGCTGAGTTGGGTGGGCGTGGGCGTGGCTGGGCCGTCTGCTCCGTGAAGTTGGCTTGGTGCTAGACCATCATCCATTCCGTGCTGAATTCACTGGGGTCCAGCCCTGTAAGGTCCCCGTGAGAGCTGGCCGTTCCCATCCCTCTCCAACCGTCTCTGTCCTCAGTCATGGAGTCCCAGCTCGCCAGGGCCTCCTGACACTGAAAACGAACTCCAAACGTATGCGCCACCTTGTAAGTCTGGCTCATGTGGGTTCTGTGGAATTGAATCGGGGTCCTTTGGCTTTGGAGGCACACACCTGTACCACTAATCCATCTCTCCTGTCCAACATTGGTTAATTTTATCAGTCCCCCCCCCACCCCCCCCCGCCCCCGGAGTCACAGAAAACCTTTATTGCCGCAGGAAGTAAGTGAGACTCCTTTCTGATTGGAGTTCACACAGCACCTGCTCCCCTCCATTCTAGGGCCTGGCTGTCCTACACCTCTTTATCTGTCTGAGCAAGTTCCCCTAGGGAATCCCTAGCGCCCTGAATCTGTGTGAGATACAGGGTCCTCGTCCATTCGTGGAGGCATACCATGTTCGCTCAAGGCTTTGAAAGAGTACACAGTGCTTCCATATTTACATGGGTTGCAGGAGTGTGTAACATGATCAGGATGCCCTTCCAGGTAACCTTCAGCTGGCCCTCCCAGGTATAAACTTTCCTTTTGCAGCTAGTTGGCAATAAAATAATTTGCATTGTTCAATAATAATAGCATGATAATTGGTTATTAACAGTAATATTTTATTAGTAAGTTAATCAGTGTTCAATAACATGGATTAATTGTATTTTTTTATTTATTTGAGAGAGAGAGACACACAGAGAGGCAGATGGAGAGATGGGCAAGCCAGGGCCTCTAGACACTGAAAAGGAATTCTAAAAGCATGTGACACATTGTGCATCTGGCTTATGTGGGGCCTGAGTAATTGAAGCTGGGTCCTTTGGCTTTGCAAGCAAACACCTTTAACTCTAAGCCATCTCTCCTGCCCAACATGGGTTAATTTTATTAATGATATTTTTTTTTTCCTCTTGGGAGGCACAGAAAATCTTTATTGCCACAGAAAGCAAGTGCACTCATCCAATCTCACTATATGTTTTAAGAATTACAAAATAAAGACTTTATACAATAAAGTTAATACTGATCTAGGGGAGAAATGGTGCTGATAACTAGCCACATTCTTGAGTGGGCAAAGGCTGGGATCCGGATCCCTACAATACCCAAGATACTGGAAGAGATTGAAGTCATCCCAAGAGAATCCTACCCCTCAACAGGGATGAGCAGGGGCCCAACAAAGTATCTATGTCTAGCACCACCAAGGAGAGCAACATCTTCCAGAGATCAGAGGTCCTAGCAGCTCTGATTGTACATGCCATGGTGGGCATCGTCTTTGCTGTCATTCTGATCCTGTTTTTTTTTTTTTACCTCATGAAGAAGAAGGATAAGGCAGCTACAAACTGGACAAGAAGCCCATCTACAAAGAAGCCCCCACCAATGAGTTCAGCGCATGAATCTTCCCACGGACACTGCTTGGCCTTAAGCAGGGAGGAAAGCCAAAGGATTTTGAGCAGTGGACATTAGTAATAATGACCTACCTGTCAGTGTCTCCATCTCTAATCAACTTTTCAGGGTCAGAAGGTATATCTTGTACTGTGCTGCCTTACTATTTGATTCTTTGGACCCCAGTTGCCTTGGAAGAAAAATGGGGTGGAACTTTGCATTTCTGAAGGCAATCCTGGGGTTGGGTCATAATTTTCAAACTTTCCAAATAAGAAGGTAGGACCAGTTCAGAGCTTGAATTGAACATGCCTCATCTAGGACCATCCTTAAGCTGAAGAGGATGAGGTACAAGTTAGAAGCCTGCCCAAGACTGCTTTATTCCCTCCTTACACACCCTGTCCATCTGTCAAGAATTGGGAAAGGAACTAGAACCCTCTGGACCTTGTGAGGTGTTCATTTATGGGTGTCTCTGTGATATACCTTGGGCCATTCAAGGCTCTTTCAAGTTACTTGGAAATCAGGGTTTTTTTTGGAGGGGTGGACGCGGGATGGGGGGAGATGTGAGTGTGTAGAAAGTGGACACCAAAGGTGCTCTGTAGAATATTTGTAAATCTATTTTTTAGTAGATTCATTCCTTCATGCAGTTTCTGGTGCCTAGGCGGGTGTGTGGAGATAGAGAATATTTTAATTGAAAGCATTTCCACTACACCTGCTAAGTTTGTGTTTAATATTGTGTGCTGTGTGTGTGAGTGTGTTTCTTGACCATTAGAGAAGATCTGGAGATACGATTTTTTATTAATTTTAATTTTTTACTGTTTCAGCTTCAAACAGGCTTCCTCCATCTTCCCGTTTTTTTTTTCAATTTTATTCCATTTTCTTTAAACCCCCTTTTAAAACACTTTGTCCCACTCCCCTATATATGACAGTGGCCATTTCTGAAGCTGCTTATGTAAGAAATAGTTTTGGCTGAAATGGTTTTCTAGTAGATCCCAAAATATAATGCATGGTGATGGTGGGGTATTTGTGTACATGTGCTTATAATAGGTGGTTCTTACTTGGTTCTACAAAAGTAAATAAAGATATATGTTTTAGGATGTCATGTGATATTTCCAGGTTCTTTGTTGTTCATTTTTTAAAATTTATTTATTTGAGAGTGACAGACATAGAGAGAAAGACAGATAGAGGGAGAGAGAGAGAGAATGGGCGCGCCGGGGCTTCCAGCCTCTGCAAACGAACTCCAGACGCATTCGCCCCCTTGTGCATCTGGCTAACGTGGGACCTGGGGAACCGAGCCTCGAACCTGGGTCCTTAGGCTTCACAGGCAAGCGCTTAACCGCTAATCCATCTTTCCAGCTCTCCAGGTTCTTGTCGGCTGGGCTGCTAAGTGCTTTTCCATATGGTTGAGTCTGTCCTTGACTGCTTTTTTGCCCTGTTCCAGGTTGCCTTCTCCTGACTGAGCTGAAATAGTTGAGAGTAGTAGCAGACTCTAACCCTCTTTGTGCCTTCTGTTTTGGGGTCCAGTGGAGGAGTTGCTAGGTATCCTTTCTCCCATCTATCAGTGATTGCTGAAGAACAGGAAACAGTGTGGGCCAATTCACACCACAGAAGTTAGAAATTCATGTCTCAATTGTACTGGCTGCATTGAGAGTGTTTTGTCACTACCTATTAGATTCACTACTGAGAGATCTAAATTGGCTTAGAGAGTTGGAGCTCAACTTTCCTGGGATGATGACCCTTGTAACCCTGGGGAAGGGAAAGGGACCAGGAGGGTGGGGTGTGATGTGGCCTGTTATCTGAGCCTCAATTGCAGGAAGAGGCCTGGTGGTTTAGTGCATGGTAGGTGGAAGAAACACACTCACTCTCTGTGCTCAGTGGCTTTTGACTCCCCTCTGCAGCCAAATACAGGGTCACAGCTGGCTGGGTCCTCCTACCTCCAGTGCCCTTTTCCTTGGGCTATGTTGGAGTGAGCATCTTTTCTGTAGCTCCTCTCTCACTGTTGTCTGTTACTGATTGACAGAAGAATAAAATAAAATAAAACCTGGTACTTTGTAGAAAAAAAGAAGTGGAAGGAAGAGGAGGAGGAGGAGTTGTTCCAGGAATCATTAGCAAAGGCCTTATTGCAAAATGCAGGTGTTTACTCTTACCCAAGGAATGGGATGACCCCTCTGTGCAATGTAACATGACATTCCTGTATCTCTATTTCTAAATACATTTGTGATTACATAGAATGTTTCTTGTCTCAGTCCCCCTATGTGACCTACATAACTTTGTGACTTCTTGTAATAGGCCCCCTTGTTTAACAGTATGCAACTATGTGGTTTAACTCCCAACCTGTTGTTACTGTGAACATCATCTGGTTATTTCCAATAAAATCTGACACTCTAAAATTTAGGTGCTGCAGTCAGAGATCCTGACCTCTTGAGTGTAGCCCCAATGCATCGGCTTTTACCCAGTACTCTGTGAGTCAGGGGTCTTAGTTGTGCATCACCAAGCACCATTGCACTATTTGACTTTCAACAAAGGAGGACATTAGTACTAAGGATTCAGATACATATATAAAAAAGCAGTCTATCTAGTATGATAAGTTTTATTGACTATGAATGTTTTAGGTGGGCACAGTTATACTTAACACTGGTTTTTGAGTTAGAGTCTCACTCTGGTCCAGGCTGACCTGGAATTAACTATGTAGTCTCAGGGTGGCCTAGAATTCAGTGATTCTCCTACCTCTGCCTCCAGAGTGCTGGGATTAAAGGCATTCACCACCACGTCAGGCTTCCTCTTGTTACATTTTTGTTCTTAAGAATACATTTTTATGTTACAGTTTTTATGAGTTACCTTACCTTTGTAAAATATGGTGCTGTTTCTTTAACTGTTTATTCTTAGAAAGATCAGTCTTCCCAAGTTTTATTGTTGTTTTTATTAAAAAAGGGGGTGGGGTGGGCTATGGCATTGTTACAATTAATTACACTTTACTTGAAGGATAGAACCCAAGACAGATGTGGGTTTAGGAGACTTCAATCTTTATGGCACTTGTTAGTTGATTTTGCTCTACTTTGTCCATTGCCTTGCAATGTAATAACACCTATGTTACTGGACAAAATAGGTTGCTATCTTTAATTACGTTTTTCCTTGCCTTCACCATGTGGCAGGACCTTTTCTTATTTTTTATTATTGACAACTTCCATAACATTAGACAATACGCCATGATAATTCCATCGTGACTCACTTTCCCCTTCACAACCCCACTCTCCATCATGTCACTTCCTTTTTAAAGTTGGATGAATGCATTGCATTTTGTATCATGCTTGGTTATTAGTTTATGGGAGCCAGGGGTGGATTATGGTGGTTTCATTCAGGTGTCCCTCATGAAATTTGGTGTTCTGAATGCAAGATTCCAAGCTGATGGAGATTTGGGAATTGATGCTTTTGTTAGAAAAGAAGTGTCATATTGATATGCATATCCGGTATCACTATGAAATGGTCCAGGGAATACAGGCAAACTCTGGTACATCCATCAGCTGTTTTATATTACAGGGGAAAACAAGCTCTGGGGTCAGTTATGGCAGTTGAGGGGCTGGTTATAAGTTGACCATAGAACTGGCATCAATGTCAGTAGGTGGTGCTGTGGTGGGGAGACAGAGCTACAACTTGGATGGTTGACATTAGAGAGGATGCTAAGAATTCAGTTAGTACTAGAGGATGATAACACAGTAATCAGGTGGATGAGAGGTTAGTACGTCACTCTAGGATCACATGGACACCAGAGTGTTAGAGAAATTGGTTGTTAGGTGGGTTCTAAGAGCAATGGGATGATCGTGGAGGCTAGGGACATGGCATTATTGTGAAATTATATCAGTGTGGTGGCAGGTGTCTGTGTGTAACACTAAGCATAGAACCAAGGGTGGGATGGAAAGGCCATGATCCTTAATGTATGTTTCAATGAAGCTTCTTGGACTCAGGGATGATACCAAGGATCAGAGGGCAGAGGTAGGAATTTTATAGGAATCTTATGGCTGTTTCTGGGCTGAGTGGTTCCAGACTGGGACACGACCTCAATCAGAATTAGCCTTGGATTATATCAGACTTGTATCATGTTCCAGATTGATACTGGGGCTTGGTATACTTCTGTGGGTCACATGGGTTTGCTAGGGAGTCTATCTAGGGACAATATAAGTTGCTGAAATGCTCATGGGATTGTGTTGTATTTATGTGTAAGTGTGTGACACTGGGAAGTGTATGTTGCTGCATTGGGCATTGGGATATAACTAGACTCCTGCAATGTTCTTGAGCAAAAGTGGTAAAGGTCAAATCCTTGAATTTCAGAATCTGGTACTGGCTTTCTGAAGTGATGCCAGTGGAAGAGAGGACAGGGAGAGAATCTATCATCACACTGGGGGTTGGGAATGATTACATGGCATGAAATAAACATTAAAATGTGAATTTGAATTATGGTTGATGTAATGTTGCTGGAATTCTGGAAACAACAGGGCTGGTGGAAGTACTCAGCTCTGTGAGATGCTGGGGTTCCATGGGGATTAACTTTGGCACTGGTTGGGGGTGATTCAGAGGTTATATGGGAAGATGAGCTTACCAGGGTACTAAGGGCTGTGTATGGATGATGCAGATAATATTAAATCAGTGTCCAAGGCCCTCTGAATATTTGAAGCTTTGGGAAGGTCCTGGGTTGTAAAATGAAATAGAAGACTATGTGTGACACCCGATTGAGGATCTGGGGAAGTATGAGGTATCCTACTATGTACTGGTGCTTTTCAAGGACGTTTTTATCATACAAAGGACAAATGAAACTGTGGATGTACTCCTGCCGTATGATTGTAAATCCTAGATTTTCAGGACATGCACAGAAGCACAGGATAGATCCGTTTATTGAATAACCAATAGCCTCACACTGCTATACCCACTTTTGAATATGCTAATAAAATGTTGAGATCTACTCCCTGTCCTCCAGTACCAACCCAGAATCTAGTTTCCTCCCTTAAACCTCACATGGTTTATTTTAATTCCCACATTACAAAATCCAGGTAGAGAAGCAACTGTTTCCATGGGTTTTCCAGTGAGACCTTCTATCTACTCTGGTTGTAGCAAAATGAGAACAATTAAAAATTCTTATATTAATGACATAGTTCAGGTTGACAGACCACTGAGAGTAATTTACCAGTGCTCTCCATAGTAGAATTGTAACAAAACCCTTCCACCTAGCATACAAAATGGAATCCACTGTGTGAACTAAATTGATTTGATCTATTTCTTCGTTATTTCTCACTTCAGATGTTTGGGTGTTCTATGGCTATTAATAGAAGTACTTGAGTAGACATAGCCAAGTTTATAAATGTTTTCTTATCCCAACCCTCATGATTTCTTCATAGCACAGTTTCTGTCCTTTGCAAAATCATCAATGTACTGCAATGGCATTTCTTTGTTTTCTGGTGTGGAATAATCTCATGGTTGACTCTGATTATTTGTTCTTGGTTTTTCAGTACATCTTTGTTTCAAGTTACTGTTGAACTGCTTTCTTTGACTAATGAAATTATAGAAACTGAAGCTTAAAATAAATGGAAACTAGTTCATGCACATGACAGAATGCACTCCATATGAATTATGCCAAGGACAGCATCCCTTCCAATCATGTCTTCTGGGACACATTAGGCCACAGCCCAGTGACTATTTCACTACAACAACTGACCCTTTCCAAAGTGACTGTCTGATTTCAAGACTCTATATCTTTTTTTTAAAAATCTTATTAATAATTCTGAACAAATTTTTACCATTTGCGATGATATAAGCATTGCTGATATTGATGTTATATATGACTCTACATTTGCATTTCCCTTTATGAATATTAAAAAGTTGAAAATATAAATTTATTTATGGAGAGAGAGTGAGAAAGAGAGAGAGAATACCAGGGCTTCAGCCTGCTGCAAATGAACTGCAAATGTCTGTGCTTCCATATGCATCTGGTTTTGTGTTGGTTCCTTTGAATCAACCTGGGTCATCAAGTTTTGCAGGCAAGCACCTGAACCACTGAGCCCATTTTATCTCTTGTAACCCTTTTAGACTTAAAAATATTTTTATTTAGTTGAGAGAGAAAGAGAGAGAGAGAGAGAGAGATAGAGAATCAGCACACCAGGACATCGTAACCATGCAAAACCACCCCAGACTCATGTGAAAATTTGTGCATCTTTCTTTACATGTGTTCTACAGAATCAAACCTGGGTCCTTAGTCTTTTCAGGCAAGTACCTTTACAGTTGAGCTATCTCTCAACCCTCTTTCTCACTTTTTGTTTTGATTTTTTGAAGTAGGGTCTCACTCTAGCCCATGCTGACCTCGAATTCACTTTGTAGTCTCAGGGTGGCCATGAACTCATGGTAATCCTCCTATCTCTGCCTCCCAAGTGCTGGGATTAAAGGTGTGTGCCACCACGCCCAGCCTCTTTCTCACTTTTTAAAAGCAATATATTATGTAGAATATACTTTACATTAATAGCACAAAACCATTTATTCATATACATCACAAGGGAATCCCTTTTAGTGTTTTACATAACATGTCATGGAAAATTTGGATAACTATTAATCTAATTAGGAATATTTTCATAGACATGAGATCTAGGTATAATTTATTATGTATTGACAGACTTGGTGTGAATGCATTGTAATTCATACCATCAGATATTGTAAGAACCCATTGTTATTTTTTCTAAATATATGCCTGTCTTGTTTTTATTCACTGTCATTTGATTTATGTTTCTAAGTTGTACTTATAAATTGATATCTTCAGTCTACATCTTTGTGAAAACACTCAAGCTTATTGTCATGAAATAGTAGACTTAATGTAATACAATACTAACTATGAACATTTTTTGCAATAACTGAAATTGGTACAAGAATAATGATGGCACTCTAACTGACTTAAATACTAAAATTCAAATCACGTGGACCATGAGATTTCATAAATCTAATGAGATGAAACCTGAAACAGGATACAGCTGCCAGCAATAGGATACTTATCTTGCCCTTGCCTGTATCCCTCTTCAGCAAAAGCTCAGAGTACTTCATTTGCTGGAGAGTCTAAAGTAAAATGTGGTGATGTCCATTCTCTGCTTGCATCAAATAGAATCAGACAGTTGTTCACTCTGTTTCATGCTTGATTTCATTCTAAACTGTGGTAGGCCAGTCTTTTCTTTAGAATATAATTTGTTCTGATTGCAAGAATTGAGGTCACAAAAGCATATATGAGGGTAGCTATGAATTACTATGTTTGTCCAGTTTTTATTTAATTATGTTGTAATCCATACAAGTTTCTTATAACTTTCATAATTTTCAACATCTTTTAACTTAGATTTTCTTGTCATATATTTTTATAATTTATTTTAAATATATTAATTTTACCATTCGTCTTTTTTTTTTAACTACTTCAAAGGTAAGTAAACATTAAATCAGCTGAAGTACCAAATGGTAGTTTTCATCCAAATATTTCTCCTTCTGGGGACTTCCAGTTACTATGGAAGTGTAGGTACCACACCAAAGCAGCTTACGGGGGGAAAAGCCAAAAAAAACAAAACAAAACAACAACAACAACAAAAACCCACAGCAAAACACACACTTTTTAGTAAAAGTGAGGTGTATAGGAAATTGAAATGGCAGCGGAGAAGTAGGAGAGATCCAGAGCATGCAGAGCTCACATAGGCTGGCAGAAGCAGCTCGAGCAGGTCCCCAGGACCACAGCGGCACCTCCAGCAGCAGCTTCAGCAGCAGTGGTTGAGTCCTGGAGCAGCAGCGCTAAGTCCATGGGACCACAAATGCCAGACTCAGGATGAGCCACAGGAAAAGCCAGGTGAGGGGATTTTCCACTCACACCAGAGCTCTCCACAAACTCAAGAAATGTGAAGGGAGAACGGCAATGAACAATGGAGGAGCAGATCAGAAAGTAGAACAGGTGGCACATTGAGAGAACTAGAGAAGCATTAGCAGCCTCCCCTCCCCCACCACCAGTGCCCAGCTCCAGAGAATAAAGCAGTTCAGTTACCCGGCCACGCCTAGTTGAACTGACAGCAGGACCCAAGCAGGAGCGCTGCATAACTGAGGCCAAAATCACCCCAAAATGTAACTAGGATTACACCAGGTCAGTACCCTCCTAACACACCTGGTATATAAGCCTGAACCAGAAGTGCTAATAGCACCTTCCATATCAGGATAAATTACATGTTAAATCTAATGGATGGTCAGATTTGCCATTCTTAAATAAGTTATATTTTGGGCTTGTTGTTTGTTGCTTCTTGATTTATAGTGGCTTCGTTTCCTCTTCTGTTATACATTAAGAAAGGGTCTCACCTGGTCACAAGCTGACTTGTCAACTGACCAGAAATCTTAATCCCCTTGTTGTCAGGATTAAGGGAGTGGGTGGGTCAGCACACAGCCTAAGGGACAGATAGAGGAGCTGGTTGTAATAATGCCTACTATTGGATAAATACCCTATTCTGTTTATTATTGAAAGTGTACATTGTTTAGTTAAAATTGTCTGTATTTGATTCCACTCAGCCTACTTGAATACTTTCATAGCAGCCAAACCCAAAACCTATGGTCACTTTTGTAGATACTCTGAGCACCTTAAGAGCCACACCTAGTGCCTGAAGTTCCTACCATGAAGATATGTAACATCATATGGATTGATACCTCTAATAATATCCAGCTAAATAGAAAATCCAATCATTAAATAATCCCAGATACTAAAATATATATGTTATGACACAAGAAACACCAAAAATCCAGACATTATAAATCCCCCCAAAAGTATTAGTGCATCAGAAACGACCTCCAGCGAGAATGAGTTAGAGGAAATGCCTGAGAAAAATTTCAAAAGAATGATTATAAATATGTTCAAAAAAGTCAAGGAGGAAATCACCGGAATCAAAGAAGACACAGGACTTCAATTTAATGAAATAAAGAGGTCAATACTAGGCATAAATAAGAAAATAGGAATAATAAAGAAAAACCAGTTAGAATTACTAGCAATAAAGAACACAGTTAATGAAATAAACTCTGTAAAGATATTTCTCCTTCCTTGAATTGGATAGTGAAAGGTATAGGAGAGAATGTGATGAACAATAACAATTTTCCAAGCTGAATGACCAGAAACCAATATGCTTTCAAATTTCTTAGATTAAACTGAAGCAAACCAAATCACGAGAATCCAAGATGCTTCCTAAGCAAACAAAGTGAATATCTTAATCCAAATGCAAAAAAAAAAAACAAAGTATACAACAGAGAAGATTCTTTGAGAAAAGTTTAGAATGAGCAACTGAATCATCAACCATAAAAGCAAGGGAAAAACCCCAGAAAAATCTCCCCAACTTTTACTTGAGATATAGTTGTCTCATGATAGAGTTATAAGATACATAATGGGTCCCAGGTGAGTAGACAATTGCCAATCTATGTGATTCCTGTTGTCAAAATTGGGTGATTCCTCTTGTGAAAATTGAAGCTTTACATTGGGTCCCATGGTTGTTAACAGGAAAAGAACACATCTCCAGTGGAAAAGAGATGGTTCATTGTTGGACCAAATATGAGTGACCATGGCTTGGGCACAGATTTAGGTTTACCCTAAATTAGCCTAAACTTCAAGTGCAGTGAGGTTTCTAATAGTACGAGAACAAAGAATGACATACATCAAGGTACTGCTAAAATACATTGGGGTGAAAATCAGATGAGTGAGTTAGAACTAAGTGAAGCATCTCTGTTGTAGCCCCACGTGCTGTCTGAAAACAATGTTAGGGTTACAGTTGGTGGGTGCTGGGTGTTCTACTTGTACGTTCCAAATGGAATTAACCAACAGCCACAGATTTCTAGGTCACAAGAAAGGGGCTATGATGATCCTAGATAATTTGTCTATGGACCTGAAACATTTTGAGCTTTTCTTTACAACATTGAAATTCAAGCCAGTCAATCATCCTTGAAGGAGGTTTGGTGGATGTAGCTATCACTGATTTCCAGGAAATATTTTCACATTACTCATCCTTTATTGTTTTAGTTAAAATATTTAATGAACAGTAGTAGTAAAACTGTCACTCATTTATTTTCACTTCCGCTTCAGATTTTCATTCCTTTCATGGTTACCTTTGACTTATAATATCATCATTTTAATTTTACCTTTTTTTCTAGCGTATCATGGAAATGACACTTTGACATCATTGTTAAAATGCAGTTGATGTTTATTATTGAATATACTTAGGCAACATGATGGAGAAGGTTTATTTATGCTTCTGAGGAAACAGCTTTTCTCAGGATAAATGTTGTTTTTAAAAATAGCAATGGTAGGAGCTGGAAAGATTATTCAGTAGTTAAGGCCCTTAGCTTCAAAACCTGATGGACTGGGTTAAATTCCCCAGTACCCATGCATGCCAGCTGCACAAAGTAGCTCATGCTCTGGAGTTCATTTGATTTGAGGTACACTCAATGGGAGGGAGTTCATGTGTGGTGCAGAAAACAGAATCAAATACCTGTGGCTTGGGATCCCAAATGCCACAGAGGAAAAGCTTCTGTTCTTTGGGTAAATGGAGATACTGATCCCAGGAAATTGTCTCTTTATGTCTATGTTTCAGCCTGTAAAGTAGTGTGCTTCTCATGTTTGACTAGAGAGTCTTCTCTTCATAAATGGCTATGATGACTGGAAAGACTGAGTATACTACAAAGTGATGAGAAGAAATGACAGTTGAGTGCACCTCACTGGATGCAATATCACTATCACATCTGCCAGGACTCAGGGACACTGCAGACATGACGGTAGAAACAACATCAGCCCTAGTCTTACTGCTGGCCAGAAAAGCTTTTCTGTGTATGTGGCTGAACATAGTACTCCATTGATACCATTGCAGCTTGCATGGGCACAGAAACTTTCAAATCTCATGGAAATTCTATTACTTCAAAGTTTTTTAGGAAGGTTTATGTTTATATCTCCTGACACCTTAGAGACATTCCTCTGAAATTATAATTGTGTCTCAAAAATATTATGTATTTATTTGCAAAGAGAGGAAGGGATGTAGGTGGAGATGGAGTGAGAGATTGGATGGGCATGCCAGGGCCTCTAGTTCCTGAATAGAAATCCAGACGCATGTACTAACTTGTACATCTGGGTTTTTAGGTACTAGAGAATGAAGCTCAGGTTGTTAGACTTTGCAGGCAAGTGCCTTAACCACTAAGATCTCCCCAGCTCCTATGATTGTTTCAATTGGATGAATTACCTACATTTATTTGTGAACAGTAAAATGCTACACATACGCAAGCATTAGGGCACAGTGTATGCATGCAAGGAGGAAATTAATTTACCAAAGAAAATCAATGATTATGGTAATATTTGAATGCAAATGATCTAACTTGTTCCTGCTTAATTTTTAAATTATACCTTTTTCATTTATTTTATCACTCCTCCTTTTCACTTTGGTTTCCAACTTTCAAAGATTCCCAGTTGTATGTTTATTTCATTTTCATCTGCATTTTGGAGAAAGGAAATAATACGTTTTGATAGGTTTCTGGCTTATTTTTCTTGAACTGATTTTTGTAATTACATTTATTTTATTGAGGAAGATATGATCTTATGGTTCTAGACAGGTAAATAAACTTCCAGTGTTCTTCTTTTTTTTTGTTTGTATTCATTATTCATTCAAGAGAGTGACAGAGAGAAAGAGGCCAACACAGAGAGAGAACGGGCACACCAACGCCTCCAGCCAAACCAGGGTCTTTAGGCTTTGCAGGAAATACCTTAAATGCAACTTCATTTCTTCAGAACAGTAACCTGAGAGCATGGTGAACAGACATTGCATTTAAACCAATCTATTGTGAGAGTTTGTTCAGTAATGTGGCATTCAATTGTGTGATGATTATTATCCCCTTTTCTGTCTGATGAGTAACAACTCTCAATGGAACATTGCTCTCTTCCTTTAAATATATACATGCAATTAACAGTCATTACATATCTTTTTTCTTTATAGACAATCATTTTAAGGCTATGTGTCAGAATCATTTGTTTATGCTATTTCCCCAATTTTATTCTTTTCTTTTTAAATTAGATGTAGATATATATTGCATGTAAACAACACTTAATGGGACCATCATTTCCCTCCTTCCTACCCCTTTTCTGAGAGGACTTCCTCACTGGGGATACAGGTCAACCCCACGGAGGTTTTGAGTCCTGCATTATGGGGAGGTAATGTCACTCTGCAGAAATCGTCAGGAAATTTGAAGTAACACCCTCCGTCATGTCAGATCACAAAGCTTTAAGGCTAGAAATTAACAAGAGAAACAACAAGAACTCCACCAGGTCTTGGAGAATAGACAATGCACTTTTATACAATGAATGGGTCATGGAAAAAAAAAATCAAAAAGAAATTGCACAATTCCTAGAATTGAATGATAATGACAACACAAATTACCAAAACTTCTGGTACATAATGAAGGCAGTACTAAGGATAAAATTCACAGCCCTAAATGCCTTCTTTACAAAGTCAGAGAGATCCCAAATAAATAGCCTGAATGTCCACCTAAACGTACTGGAAAAACAAGAATGCCACCCAAAAGAGTTCTGAATGGAGAGAATTAATCAAGCTTACAGCAGAAATTAATGAATTGGAAACTAAGAAAATATTATAAAAAAATCAATGAAACAAAGAGCTGGTTCTTTGAAAACAAATAAGATTGACAAACCCTTGGCCAAATTGATCAAGCAAGATAGAGAGATAGAGAGACAGAGAGACACAGAGAGAGAGAACTCCCAATTTCCACACTATCGTTTAGTCTGACACCAGTTTTTATCTCAACCCTGCCTGGATGACTAATATCATTTTTCATTTTTTAAAATATTTTATTTTTATTTACTCATTTGAGAGAAATGTGTGTAGCTAAGTATCAGGGAAAAGAGAATGTGCACACTATGGTGTGTAGCCCCTGCAAACAAATTCCAGACTTATGCACCATCTTGTACATCAGGCTTATGTGGGTACTTTGGAATGAAAACTGGGTATTTATACTTCTCAGACAATCACCTTAACTGCTAAGGCATCTATCCAGCCCAATACTTATCTTTTTAAATGCGTATGTAACATTCTGACATTTCAAACAAATTTGTCAAGTGTTGTGGCAATGTTCATAATGGACATGAAAGAAGGATATAATATTTGTTCATCCATGTTATACTTCATTACCTTCATGGCAATATGATGATCATCTCAAGTCATTTTGTAATTAAAGACTAATTTAATTCTTCTTTATTGGTGAATAAGAACCATTTTATCTTTATTCTTTCATCTGTGATAGATCACTTGTTTGACAACATATACTGGCTTTGGAGAATGATGCTCGAGTGAACATGGTTAGATAATAATATTTGAGGTATCCTGAGTTTGTATTTCCAACACTGTCATAAATGAATGAAGACAAAAGCACTGCTAACTTCTACCATGAAAAGTGTCGTTGCCAGGCATGGTGGCACACATCTTTAATCCCAGAACTACATAGGTAGAGGTAGGAGGAACACTGTAAGTTCAAGGCCATCTTGAGACTACATAGTGAATTCCAGGTCATCCTAGGCTAGAGTGAAATCTTATTGAAAAAAAAGGGGGGGCTGGAGAGATTACTCAGTGGTTAATGCACATGCCTATGAAGCCTATGGACCCAGGTTCTATTCTCCAGGTCCCACCTAAGCGAGATGCTTATAGCAGCACTTGCATCTGGAGTTTGTTTGCAGTGGTTGGAAGCCCTGGCATATCCATTCTCTCTCTCTCTCTCTTTCTGTAATTAACAAATAGCAATAAAATATTAAAAATAGTTTCTAAAAATGAAGAATTTATTGGTCACAACCAAAGGTGGGGGAAGTGTTCATGCTCCTGTGTCAGCTGAGTACATAGATGTGAATGTATTACCCAAAGCATTATATGGCCTCCATGTTATCTCCATCAAATTCCAATGACAGTCTTTCCACAAAGGGAAACAAATCCCTACCTACCCATAGCATTTGTGAGTAGTAAGAGAAATCCTAGACTTACGACAATACGTATAATTTTGAAGAACTTGAAGAATGTAACTCAAGAGAATGTCTCAAAATGAATCATTAGTAATGCAGTTATTAGTACACTAGTGAGCATAGATGATATATGAAATTATATCAATCACATGTGCTTTACATTTTCATACAATCCACTAAAATCAAAACCATCCATCAAATGGAAAATGGTGAGTTTCCTAGCCATATAATGTCAAGGATTTTATAGTGTTGATTAGGAAATGAACTTTAATTTGAATGCCTCCAGCCAGTAACACTAAGTGCTTACAAAACCCAGAATGAAGAATTTGCAGTGTAGTAAGAAATTTCCCTCCATAATATTATAATCACTGCTGTCCTATGTATTTTGGACACATCCACAAACTCTGTTGTCAGTGCTCATGAGAATGATCTTAAATTCTATGGCACACCTACAGTTAACATTAAAAAGTTGTTTCTGTGATCAGTGCACAAGGTTGTCTTCTTTTTTTTTAATTTTTTATTTATTTATTTGAGAGCAACAGACACAGAGAGAAAGACAGATAGAGGAAGAGAGAGAGAATGGGCGCGCCAGGGCTTCCAGCCTCTGCAAATGAACTCCAGACGCATGCGCCCCCTTGTGCATCTGGCTAACGTGGGACCTGGGGAACCAAGCCTCGAACCGGGGTCCTTAGGCTTCACAGGCAAGCGCTTAACCGCTAAGCCATCTCTCCAGCCCAAGGTTGTCTTCTTTAGAAGATGTGTGCATGCATTCAAAATCAATTTATTGAATCATTCAGAAAGCCAGTTCCACTAAGTAGCACATGGAAGATTGACTGAGAGGAAAGGCATGAGGAAGGAATCATGACTACCAAGTGAAGAACAAAAAGCAAAATCATGAGGGAGATATGAATCCCTTTACATGGATGATTCTGATCCTATCAAGATGCTGTGACAATCATCTCCAGGTTGGAGCCATCTAGGAAAAAGAAAAGAAAGTAAAATCACATGTCATCTACAGAGATTGTCTTAGATATTAAGTGTCCACAAAATAATAATAAAACTCATTAAAGGAAAGATTCTAAAGGGATTGACATACAGCGACCAAATTATTTCATGTAAAAAGATGTGCATTTTCAATGTATTTTAGGCTCAGCAAAGCAGTGATTTGGAAAATTTATAGGTTTGGGTCTTACATGAGAAGCTTATGTATACTCAATATTTTCTATGTGCATAAAAATAATGTAGAGATTTTAGTGACATTTGTCCTTTCTGAAACTTATTCAAAATATGAAAATCTTAGTGCATGATACTGCATTCACAAACTGTTTAGGGTGTTTAGATTATTGCCTAATCAAGTTCATTTACATACCCCAAATTAAGCAATTGATCAATATTACTATTTCTGATTTAATCACATACAAAAAATTGTTCCTGTCTTACACTATCTTTGTATTGAACATATTTTGTTGCAAAATAATTGACTAATGCTAACATTATATATTATATATCATTCATTATATATTATATATATATTCATTATATATTATATATCATTCATCCATGTTGAGAATTATAGCAATGATGTATCTACTCACCTCATCAATTTCTTCATCTTGGACACATGTCTGTTAAATGGAGAGAAATTGGAAAACATTAAGTTTATTCATCCATTGTTTTATAAAGGTAAAGTTTCATATGAACACAAATAAATTTGAAAATAAGATTAAACCAAATATTGAAAAAAAAATGTGCTTGTCTTTCTGATCATTTGCATATGTGAGGATTAGTGCGACCATACCTGATTTGATGAGTTCTTGGATATTTTCTTTAGGAATGAGTCTGGTGTTGGTCATCTTTAAATACTTATCATACATTTCTTTACTGAGACTGGTTCCTTTGGCTAGTTTAATTGTGAAAAATAAAAGATGAGAAGTCCATTGCAATCCCACCTCAATTCTCAAGTGTGGCTTCATCCCAATGTGTCAAATGCCACCACCTCTGTCAGCACTTCCCTCCAGACACCATTGCTACACTCAATCAATGCTTGGATGCATTGGACAGCTTCAGAGTACTTTGAGTACTTAATATGCTCTTACTTTTCCATGTCTGGCATTATATGTACATAAATCAACATTGTTGCTATGAGCTCCAGACTCCTTAAGTGTTGAAAATTTGGAAAACCACATGCAGGAGTTGGTGGTGGATAAAGCTGAGATTTGTCAATCAGTTCTTCAGTTTATTGTTTTTCCTTATTCTTCAATGTTAAGTCCATACTATGGTGTTGTGAACTCATAATCAAATGAGGGGAGATTATTTGATCTGTTGTCAAGCATATTAATTATGAATACTGTGTTGATGGATGTCATAGTTTGAATAGATGTCCCCCCAATCAATTCAAGTGTTTATTAAAGCCTGTAATTAGTATCTCTAGCCACCTGCCAAAGGAGATGTCACTGTGGGCTGTGGAGAGATCCTAGGCTCTAGCCCTTAGGTGTGGGATGGATTTGGAATTCCAATATCAAGACATGCAAAGTGGGGTAGTGTTTTCTGAGGTCTTGAAGTGTGCTTGCTTGCTCTTAGTGGTGGCTCTTCTTTCTCAATGTAGTCCTGTCAAAGGGGACTCTGCTTCTTCTGTCATTATGGAGCTTTCCCCTGATCTGTGCCTGCCTGGTAAAGCTAACTCTGAGAATCCCTGTGTCTTCATTAGCACTACAAATTTCATTTCAGTTATAAACGAAACGTAGATTTAATGCTGTCAAGTGTCAGAAACTTTGATTTCTGCTTTTGTACACCTAGCGAGAGGCTACCTTGTCCTAATCTTGTGATAATACAAGATCACAGTTGAGATGTTTGCAATATAAAGACTGAGCTTCACTTAGACTAATTTAAATTGATATTGTGATTACTGCATGCCAATAGCATGTGTAGGGGGTGTACTGTGTGTTTCTCAGTAAGTATTTTCTTTATAGGACTAACTTGGTTTGAAAATGAATATGAACATGACTTTTGGTAAAGATCTTTTATAGGGATAGAAGTAAGTTGGTTTTAGAATTGAACATGTCAGTCTGAATTTAAATAATTAAAATATTTTTATATTTATTTGGAGGCAGAGAAAGACAGAGGTGAGAGTGAGCAAGTGAATGAGAAAGAAAAAGAGAGAGAGAGGAGAGAGAGAAAATGGGCATGCCAGGGCCTCTATCTGCTTACAAACAAACTCCACATGCATGTGACATCATTTATAACTAGCTTTATGTGGATACAGAGGAATCAAACCAATGTTGTCAGGCTTTACAGGCAAGAACCCTAACTGTGGAAACATATCTTTAACCACTTAATTAATTGTGATAATTCAATGCATGTAAATATGTTCAAAGGTATTTATATAACAGGACCAAGTGTACAATAATCAAGGAATACCTTAAAAGCTAAATAACATGCAGAGAAAACAAGTGTTTTCTTGTTGGGTTTAGATATTGCACTTACCAAAAGCTATGGTCAGATATGTGATGGTGCCTTTTTCATCTTCATGAGTGGCCTCTGATAAGATGGTATTTTTTGACACAAATTTCAGTGAAAATTTGACGAAACCTGGGACTGAAGATATCAAATTTTAAATGATTACCAATTTTCATTCTAATGCCTATATAGGTATAAATTCTTCATAGCCTTACACTGAGAATCCTGCCTGCCATCAGTGAGAATCTCTGCTAAACTAATATTACTCATAACATGGTTCCTATATGTAGTCCAAAAAATTTCCTGAACATTTCTAGTGCTTCCATAGATTCATGTTGTCAATGTACGTTTTGCTTGGAATTACAAATAAGTGGAACGTGAAAAAGGCTGGAGAGATGGCTTAGCAGTTAAGGCACTTGCTGTGAAGGCCTAATGAGGAGAGTTTGATTACCCAGTATCCACATAAAGCCAGATGCACAAAGTGGCATATGCATCTGGAGATTGTTTGCAGTGGATAAGGACTTGGCATGCCCATTTTCTCTCTCTCTCTCTCTCTTCATCTCTCTCTCTCTATCTATATATAATGCTCCATATATATAAATCTATCTATATATTTTTTTTCACACACACATATATATACATGAATGAATATATATATATATATATATATATATATATATATATATATGAATGATTCTGTGGCAGTTTAAATGTACTGTGTTCTACTTAGACTCATTTGTTTGTGAATACTCCTATTTAAGCCCAAGTTGGTGTACATTTTGGAGGTTAAGCCTGCCTACAGGAGGCGTTTCCGTGGGGAAGACCTTGAAGTCTTTAACCCAGCTGCACAACCAGTGATCAGAATATATCCATTCACACATTTGAGAGCTTTCTTCTCTGCCATGCTTTCCTGTCTTGTTGAAGTCATCCTGGAAACTGTCTGGCCAGTTAAATCCTGTCCTCCCATAAGGCCTTGATGACTTGAAGATATATATTATGCATTACACAATTGGTACTTTTGCTGTGATTTTCACTGTCCTCATAATTTGGTTAGATATAATTATTTCACAGTATATTCAGTTTTTTAAAAAGATTGCTTGGAATTTTTGTGATGTTACTGGCACAGTTCTGCCCATGTGCTAAGGGCTTTGGTTCCAGATATGACATGCAACAGTGTTTGTCAGTGTTGGTAACTTGAAGATGGGAGGAGGTTTGGGATGCAAGTTGAGTAAAGTATGTCATTGCTCTGAAGAACTAGCTGAGGATTGTGTCTGAAATAATGAGCACAGTATATCACTCATATTTAAAGTGGATCACCTCAGGTGATTTGTCATCAGACCTTGGAGGTTATACCCACCTCTTACTCCAGGCTTCAGCGTTTTGATCTGCACATCCGAGAGTCCAAGAAATGCCAAATTCAAGCCACTTTTTTGAGCAATGCGATACTCTCCACATTGGCTGGTGTTAGATGGCTGACAGATTCCCTAAAACCATGATTACAAAATTAACCTTTCTTCCCATCATTAGTTTTTGTCTCATGTTTGTCAGAGACAGTAGAGAAACAACTAAAGAGATCAAGAATTTGCTCATATCTGTACTTAATAATTATTGCTTATTACTTGCAGATATTCATTGAGATGGAAACTCACATAGTGCTATGTAAGCTCCATGTTTCCTTTCAGCATCAATTGTGTGTTTTTGGCACTCCCCCTTCATCCTCCCAAAAAAAGAGAAGAGCAGCAAACATATATTATTCTCCAAATATTATTACATATATGTTTTCTAAGATATGTCCCTTATTTATTTCAGACAGAGAGAGACAGGAGCATATATAGAGAGAAAGAATAGTACACCAGGAACTTCAGACACTACAAACATACTCCAGATACATGCACTGCCTTACACATATGGCTTACTTTGGAATTGGGGAATACAACCTGGGTTCTTATGCTTTGTAGCTAAGCTCTGTTAACCACTGAGAAATCTCTCCAGCTCACCTTCCCATTTATATACTTTTCTGTTCCTTTGGCTTGAGGAATTGCCATGAATGTACTTCCTCCCATGTGATAAAATTACTAGGTGATTTTATCCACTCATCCTCTTTCTTCTGCTTCTACCAAATGACATTGACTCCCTTGATCAACAACACATACATACATTTACATTCACAGTCACAGTCTTTGCTGCATATTCCATTGATAGTATTTCTTCAATTAGATTTTATCTTGAAAATTCTTTTCTGTGATGGCTTCTATGGAAAATGAGCAATACCTTTCCAGATGTTCAGTTTTTACAAGACTGCCCCCTTACATGTTAAACATTAAAGAGTGCCTTAACTCTAAATACTTCATTGCTAATTCTTGTCCTTTTGTTTTTGTTGATGTTCTATTCTATGTTGGACAATTTAATCCTGTATTTACAGTGCCTAAAGATGGGGGTCTGTATGTTATAATTTTTAAATGCTTCCTTTTGGCATTAAAAATATTCTATTTATTTGATAGAGAGAGAGAGAGAAAGGGCACACCAGACTCTTCTGCCATTGCATTTGAACTACAGACATAAGCACCACCTTGTGCATTTGGCTTCTATGTGTACTGGTGAATTGAACCTGGGTCTTTATATTTTGCAGATACCTTAACCATTGCGCAATCTCTCCATCCCACTCCTGGCATTTTTCAGGTGCATTTTTTATGTGCATGCAGTTAGCCTGATCAACTTTTACTTTATTAATTTTATCTACCATTTAAATTTTTCTTTTACCACCTTTAATATTACAATCAATCCATATAATTAATGTAATGCCTAAATATACTAAAAATTCAAAATTATTGTTATTGCATGGAAATGTAATGAGTGTATTAAAAGATGATATCGAGTTATTAGGCAAAAAATAGGTGCATCAGAATACTCCACAAGGAAGTACATTTCAAGCAATCTACATGAAGTCTCTTCCTAAGAAGAAAATTTACAAAAAGTAATTTTGTGCAAAAATTCATTTATTATATCAGCTAATATTGTAAATTTCAGGTTCACAGGTGATAAAATCTTATTTCATCTTCAAAAATGAATGATTAGCCTGGAGAGATAGCTTAGCAGTTAAGGTACTTATCTGCAATGCCTAACAACCTGGGATCAATTCTCTAGTACCCATGTATAGCCAGCAATAGTGTCACATGTATCTGGAGTATGTTTGGAGCAGCTGCAGTCCCTAATTGTGTCCTTTATTCTGGTCTGTCTCCCTTCTCTCCATCTCTCTTTGCTTGCAAATAAATAAATCCGTAAAATATTTTTTTAAAAAAAATATATGATTAGTGGTTTATTTCAACTATCTGATCCTTTAGAAAAACTACAAAGTACTGTAAAGAGAGTTTCCATGGTTACTGGGAGTATAACATTGGCTAAAACTCTGACTGTATGATGGATATTTATGACTCAATGTCTTTATAAACATCAGTAGTGTCATTGCCCCCTTGACAATATGTCAAAATTCAAAATTGCACTCATTTTCTTTAAGGCATATGTTGCTTACCTGATGTAAAACATGAAGGTGACTTTGTCAGAATTGTGAGAAAATACAATCTGTCTTGCAGAAATTCTCATTGGACCATTTTCTTCTACAGTTGCTAACTTATATGCTGCTATGTAAATGGTGTGAAAACCTGTTGAATCCTCAGAAGAAAAGGCACTCTTAGAAAACTTGTATATGCCTTCTCCGCTTCCATTATGATCACTCATTCTCTTTTTACCTCAGATGAAGATTAAAAATATGGTATTGGTGAACAGTACAGTTTGTAATTCCTACAGATTACAGCCAAGCAATGTGAAATAATATTGTGGTTTCATGTAGAAAACATTAAATATTGGCCAAAATTATTTTTTAATTATGCAGATTGAGAGATTTTCAGAACAGGAAGTTTTCTTTCATAGCACCTTTCCAATGAATAAAGCCTTACATTTTAAAATATGAAGTGTCCAAAGAGATAGTATGGAATAAGAAATGAGATATATGCAAAGCAACTTGGTACCTCTTTGAGTTCTGACTCAGATGGGGGTTTGTTGTCAGCCAAAATCAAACAGGTCACAGCAGCTAGCAGCAGAATCTCCATCTCCATGGTGTGTGCCTTTGCTTTCCTACAGATTGAAAGACAATAAATTTATGACACATTATATTACTTATATGTTTGCTTGACATGGAATGAACTAAAGCTTGTTTATATTAAGGTTATGTTTAAGATATTTCTGTATATCCTGGTTGGCTATGCTGGGCTGTGCTTGGACCTGTGTGACTTCCTAATGAGATTAGTGTGAAGTGGAGCTTAAGATGAACTGGAGAGGAGCCATCATCATTAGGAGAGTGCAATTCTGGGAGCATGTTCCAAGGCCATCTCTATTTAAGGAAGTTCATGTCGTCATATGTGAAATAGTCCATTGGTATTTGCTGACTCCTTGCATCCTGCCTTCCTTACCACAATAGACTGAAATTGCTGCACTCATCAACCATTTTACTTCATTTCTAGCTGTCTTTTCATTTTTCTAGTAAATATATAATGGTTTTATCTAGTTCTGTTTTTATTAATTAGGTTTGTATTCAGCAAATACAGGCACTTTGGTACCATTATTAGGCTCATACATGACCTTCCCCCTCCCTCGGCCCCTCCTTGTTGAGGTATATGGCTTGTGCATTGTGGAGTTAGCCCTCAGTTATGGCTATGATAAATGTCTGTGCATATCATAACCCAACATGTGGCTCTGACATTCTTTCTGACCCCTCTTCTGCAAAATTTCCCTGAGCCATATTGGGTTCACTTTTGGTCTGCTTCAGTGATGAGGTGTTGGGGGCCTCTGGGGCTCTGGCTCTCTGATTTGGTAGAAGTTGATTTTTCTCTGTGTTGGTCTCCTTCCCCCTTGTGCTGGCACCTGGTTCACCAATAAAACAGCACCCTTGCTTGTTTCATCAATTTTTCTTAGTTTCAGCCAGGGCCCTTTTGAGGTATGGTGGGGTGGCTCTCTCCTTAGGATCTGCATCAATCTGAAAAAGAGAAGCAGATTCTCCAATGGAGAATAAGTTAGCCCCAGACAAATGAGGTAACCCTTACTTTTTAATAGAGAATTTAATAGGTGTAGGCCCTCTTGTAGCACGCGATTGGTGATAGATTGATAATGGAGAGCGGGTTTATATTTGGATATGGTTTGGACTTGTTTCCCATATCCAGCTATGGGTCCTGTACCACTGAGAGGATCAGTTAGCTGAATCAAGAGCAGTTGGATTCCCACTGTGGCTGTGTGCCACTATTGCACTTGTGTGGGCATCACAACAGGTTATTTGCTGTTAAGTAGGTTAAACCATGAGTTTCTTGGACAGATATTGGTCATTTTCCCCCAGTTGCCCATGTAGCACCTTCTGGCACTTGACACACTGATTGTGTGGGGACTGACTCTCTTTTAGATTCCAGCCATTTCCCATTTTATGTGTCAACCACATAAGGTGTCTTCAGCAGTAGAGTCTTACCACTAACCTTTGGTGGGTCATCAAATACTCTGTTAGAAATCTGTTTCTTTTAGGAAACCTTGTAAGTCTCTCTGATCAAAAGCTCATTGTAGATGATAGCCTCATGCTGGTACTTGGAGTTACAGATCAGTGCCCACCAAGAAAAGGAAGAGAAAGATGCTAATATAAAAGTGTTAGAGAGAGAGGGGGGGAGGGGGGAGAGAGACTGTAGACGATATTAAGGTCAGACTTTAATATACCCTCTCCAGTGTCTTGTGGCTTAGGTGTTCCCTCTAAGGATCTAGTGAAGGATCAGCCATTTGGTCTGCCTTTTAGGATGTAGACTTTTATTGTACCATACCGTTTGGGTCTAGATTTGTGTTTCCCAATCCCTCCATTGCCCTCGCCTCACTCACCACCCATCCTATTGTCTAGTCCATGAGATGCTTGCTGGGTATGTAAGGCACTTGTTAAACAGATTCTATTTGGCATCTGATTTCGTTTTATTTTTCTATTGTGTTTCTTATTTTTGTATATGTTAGTGTGTGAGGTGTGATACATGTATGTAGGTATAGCTATGATTTGCTGTCAATTTGCCATTGCTTTATAGATCAAAATTTAACCTTGTCTTTCTTCTGCTTGAGAACATCCTACTAACCTCAAAAGTGATAAGGGCTGGACAAATGGCTCAGGAGTTAAGACACTTGCCTACAAACCCTGCAATCCTAATTTCCATCACCAATGAGCCTGTTAAACCTTAATATTGCATGATATTTGCTACAATTTTAATTTACATAAAAACCTATTGGGGCTGGAGAGATGGCTTCTCTTCCATCTTGCCTGAAAACCCTAGGGACCTGGGTTTGATTCCCCAGAACCCACATAAGCCAGATGCATAAGGTGGTGTAAATGTCTGTAGTTCACTTGCAGGTGTCCCACTCTTTGTGTCTGTCTTTCTTCTGTCTCTATCTGCCTGCACATTAATAAATAAAAATACACTTTCAAAACGTGATGAATAATGATAATGATGAAAAAATGTCACATCATTCACATATATCCTTAGTACACCATTCTCTACTATTTCTACTCATTACCATCAGCCAAGTGTGCAGCATTTCTCTAAAAAAAACTGAAGACAAATATCTACTTAGGAAGTCTTATGTCTTTCCATTCTCTCCAATTTCAATGGTCTTCATAAAATCTGCATTCCTTTTTATTTTTATGTTTCTGTATTTATCAGAGAGGGAGGGAGGGAGGGAGGGAGGGAGGGAGGGAGAGAGAGAGAGAGAGAGAGAGAGAGAGAGAGAGAGAGAAACTGGGTGCCGCAAGGCCTCCAGCCAGTGTAAACAAACTCCAGACCCATGATCCACCTTCTGCATTTGGCTTACTTGGGTCCTGGGTAATTGAAGCTGTGTACTTTGCTTTGCAGGCAAGCATCTTAACCACTAAGACTTCTCTCCAGCCCACATCTGCTTTTCTTTAGATGACTATGGAAAGATATCCTTTAGAGAGATGAAAGTTTAAATCTGCATAATTTACATTCATGGAAATGAAATTGTGACTACATATGCTGTATATGCTAGAGTTTTGCCGATTGAAACTACAGCCAATTTTGGCAATGAAACAACATGACAACTCAGAATTCATCCATTTGTTTTGTAGCAGAGAAAAGGTACTTGAGCTTCACATACGTACCCACACACATATACTTTTACCTATAAAAAGAGATCATAAATTCTATTCATGTATTTTGAAAAAATGACACACTCAGAAACTATAGCAATCAAAACATGCCACGTCATAAACAAGGAAAATAAATAAGAAAATGGAAGAAACTTTTCAAATTTTTGGCTTTTTGAGGTAGGGTCTCACTGTAGTCCAGGCTGATGTGGAATTCACTATGTAGTCTTAGGTTGGCCTTGAACTTGCAGCAATCATAGTACCTCTGCCTCCCACGTTATGGGGTGATAGCCGTGCTCCCTCATGCCTGGATAAGTAAACTTCTATTGAAATACACTTTCTAATTGGCAAGATTATGTGTGACTTTCCCAGAAGCTACGTCTCTGGCAATGGTCCAGCAAGGGTGGAAGAAGATAAAGGTAAAATAGAAAATATTTATACAGGAGAAAAGAACGTAATGATAACATAATGGGAAGTGCAATGTGTCCATTTTTGACATTTGAAAGTTCCACAGTACTAGGGACACATGTGCAAGAAACACAACACACATTTAGTATTGGACCAGCTGTATTGCTGTATTAATTAAAATGTTTTCTTTTATGTATTTAGATAATATATTTTATAATAATTTATTGACTTTCAATATTAGTTTTATTAATAGTTTTGACATTGATGATAGACTTAATTTTGTTAGGCAATAAAACATATATAGCATATATCACAATCACCCAATGCCCACAGCCCAGGACATATCTAATATAGAAAAATATTCAATGCATAAACATGCTATTGTTTACAAAATTTAAATAATAATGTTTTGGGGGCATCAGGGATCTCCCTGGCCAACAACTCACTGGAGATATCCCATCCCTGGCAATGAAAATTTTCTAACAATGATCTATGGCTCTTGAGTGTTCCATTGTCTGAAATTGGAGGATTCTGTATAATTTATTTGCATCCTCTTAGATTTTCATTAGCCCTCCCTCCGCCTTTCCTTTACTCAATCTCTTCCTCTGTCCTCACTTTGCTCCTTTGCACCCCCATTAATCTATTCTTCTACTTATACATATATATACAATACGAACATATTAAGTACCCTCCTCCCTTCCTTTCTTTTCCCTTTATAACTCCTTTTTAACTTACCAGTCTCTGCTACTGAGTTTTTTCCCTCTCACACAGAAGCCTGTAGCTAGAATCCACATTATAGGCCATAGCCGAGGCCCTTGGTTTCCCACCAGGAATTGATGGTAAGACTCTATTGCTGACGACTCCACATACTTGGGCTGCAAGGCCACTGAAAAATCCTGCTCGAACTGAGCTGATGACCTCCTCCATGTAGACCAGCTGACAGAAAGCTAGAAGAATCCATTCTGCATGCAGTTCAAAGGGAGAAAGAGAAACCACCAGTGAAGATACTTAACAGTGGACACTGCAGGCCTTATAATTGGCCAGCCATGCCAAATGAGCCAACGGGTGCAATAGTGGCACGTCTGTCATGGTGGAAACCAACTGCCCTCCAATTGGACTGGAGGCCCGCTCCATGAGGGAGGAATACATCCCTGATAGTGAAAACTTAAAACAGGGGTAGTCATGAGCCCTAAGGGTGTAACATCGACTGATGTCTGTCTGGAAAAATGTATATATTATGCTTATCAAAGTGCTCAGTAAGCACTTCTCTTAAAATTAATACTCTTATATAACACTACTGTTACTTTGGATAGAGAATCTTCTCTTTTCAGATGGCAGTGACCTTGAGATGACTCGGAAGGTATAGTGCTGGAAAGAAGTGGCTGGAGTACTGAGTAACATCTCGATCACACCTTCCAAGGCTCAGGGTCTAATGTGGAAGAGGTGGCGGAAAGAATGTAAGAGCCAAGGAAGGGTAGGACTCCTTACAACGTGCTCCTCCAGACACAACATGGCCTGGATATCCATGACCTCACAGTGCCTGACACTACCTACACAAGACCATCATAAGAGGAGGAAAAGATCATGACATCAAAATAAAAGAGACTGGTTGAGATGGGGAGGGGATATGATGGAGAATGGAATTTCAAAGGGGAAAGTGGGTGGGGGAGGGAGGGTATTACCATGGGATTTTTTTATAATCATGGAAAATGTTTACAAAAATTGAGAAAAAAAAGTAAAAAAAAAGTCAGATGGCTATAGCTGCCTAAATTAACGTCAGAGTCCTCAATTCTGTTCCTTTGATCTACATGTCTGTCTTTATGACAGTGCCATGCTGTTTTTGTTACTATGGCTTTGTAATATAGCTTAAAATCAGGTATGGTGATACCACCAGCCTTATTTTTGTTGCTCAAAATAGTTTTAACTATTCAAGGTTTTTTCTGCTTTCAAATGAAATTTAGAATTTTTTTTTTTCTAATCCTGTGGAGAACACCATTGGAATTTAAATGGGGATTGCATCAAAAGCGTAGATTGCTTTTGGTAAGGTCGACATTTTTACAATATTGATTCTTCCAATCCAAGAATATGAGATGTCTTTCCTTTTCCTTGTGTCTTCTGCAATTTCTCACTTAAGTATTTTAAAATTTTCATTGTAGAGCTCCTTCACCTCCTTAGAGCATGGGAGAGATTTCCTGATTTCATTCTTCACATGTTTTTGTTAGTATATAGGAAAGCTACTGATTTCTGTGTATGTATTTTGTATCCAGCTACATTGCTGACATTGTTTATCAGCTCTAAGAGTTTGCTGGCAGAGTTTTTAGGGTCTTTTAGGTATGGCTATAGTTAAGACTTCCAGTTCTATATTTTTTTTTTAATTCTTTTTTTTTAAATTTAATTTATTAGTTTTCTTTTCAGTAAATACAGGCAGTTTGGTACCATTATTTAGGCTCATCTGTGATCTACCCCCTCCCATTAGACCCTCCTTGTTAATGAAAATGGGTCGTGCATTGTGGAGTTAGCCCCCAGTTATTGGTATGCTAAATGTCTCTGCAAATCATGACCCAACATGTAACTCTGACATTCTTTCCGCCCCTCTTCCACAAAATTTCCCTGAGCCATGCTGGGTTCATTTTTGTTCTGCTTCAGTGCTGAGGTGTTGGGGGCCTCTGGGGCTCTGGCTCTCTGATTTGGTAGGAGTTGATTTTCCTCTGTGTTGGTCTCCTTCCCCCTTTGTGCTGGTATCCGGTCCACAGGAAAACAGCACCCTTGCTTGTTTCGCCAGTTGTTCTTAGTTTCAGTTGGGCTCCTTTTGAGGCTACCATACTGTCTATCAAAAAAGTAAGTGTTATCTCAATTTTCCGGGTGCTAACTTACTCTCCGTTGGAGAATCTGCTTCTCTTTTCCAGATAGATGCAGATCCTAAGAAGAGAGCTGCCCAGTGTCTTGCTGAAGCCCAGGCAGTCCAGGAATTCATTATGTGCTCTCAGGCTTGCATCAAACTCACGCTATACTCCCACATGTCCAGTGCTGGGAATAAAGACCTGCAACACCACACCCAGCTCCAAGGTAAAAGATTTTATGTTAATGTTTAATCTGAAATACAAAGTGGACTTCAGTAATGTAAATTCTTTCTGAAGTCTGGAAAATTATTGCATATGCAACGATTTCTATGTATAGAACACTTATTCCTCTTGTGTATGGAAATTGACTTTGTGTTTTGAATGTTTAGCATTCAGTTGTCATAACTTATCTTTATTTCAAAACCAATGAATACCTTTGTATTTCTGTATCCATCTTCCTTCACCACTGCTCATCTAGTTCCACAATGGTTCTTTTAAGAATTTGGGCTGGAGATATGGCTTAGGGTTAAGCCCTTACCTATGAAGCCTAAGGACCCCGGTTCAAGGCTCGATTCCCCAGGACCCACGTTAGCCAGATGCACAAGGGGGCGCATGCGTCTGGAGTTCGTTTGCAGTAGCTGGAGGCCCTGGCGCGCCCATTCTCCCTCTCTCTGCCTCTTTCTCTCTCTGTCACTCTCAAATAAATAAATAAAAACAAACAAAAAATATTTTAAGAATTTTCACACACACACACACACACACACACTCACACACACACAAAAGAGAGAGAGAGAGAGAGAGAGAGAAAGCATAAAAACAAAACAATACAATAAAAGCACCAAAATTAACTGGGCATGGTGGCATATGTCTTTATTCTCAGCACTCCAGAGGCAGAGGTAGAAAGATCATCTTGAGTTCAAAGTAAACTAAGAATACATAGTGAATTCCAGAACACCTGTGACTAGAGTGAGCCCTACATAAAACTGTCACAGTTTATATCTTGGAAATCAATAAAATTATCCTGTAAATGTGTTCCCTTCCATGTTGTATTTTGGCTAAGTTTTCTATAACTTTCCATGCCATACTTTGGCCTTTTCACTTAAAAATGTTATGGTGGAATGGATAACCACTCTTATAAATAGGTTTTACTTTTCTTGAATTTCTTTTTTTTCATTTCATAAACCATTTTTAATATTTAAAAAAGGATGTCCATAGCTAATAAAATAAATAAAAATTGTATGCATATCTTAAAACATGAGTAGCTAAGTTTAAACAAAATTTTGCCAAAGATTTACTTATATCACCATAAGCTACAAATAATCCTAAACATCCCTTGGACTTAACCATAGTTTCAAGGGATATGACTGTAATTTTCATGGATTTGAAACTATATTATCACCCACAAGATTTGATGTTTATATTTTGATAAAAATAATGTGCCATGGTTCCAATAGAAATTGATGAGAAAAGTTAGAGGAATGGGTGACACATATAACTGGACTTGTTTTTAAGTTCTCAGGGAATTATGGCACAGTGTCCATAGCCTCACCAGTTAATCAGCATAGTAGAGCTTCGTCTGTTAAGGATTTATGTACATGAGGTTGAATTTTATGATGGTTGTAAGGAAATTTCATCACTTTTAAGTTGAGGTCAGCAAGATTTTTCTTGTGTGGATGAAAAAAATGTGGCGTTGTGGCTGGAACAAAATTGTAAAATTTCCACTGAAACACAAAAATCTCTATGAAAAATTGAGTTGCTGTCCAGTCTTGAAAGAACCATGAGGTCTTAGCTCATGCTACATTTCATTCCCTGCCAGCGCCCAGTTAGAGTGTCATGAATAAATTGTAAATGACCCAGAGATGCACAGCTGCAGATGATGTTAATGATTTTTATTCACTTTTTGAAGTTGCAAAGAAAAATATGTTACCTTTCATGAACACAACTTCACAAAATCTGGAAGACACGATGGCTTTGCTTTGGATTTTTCTAAAATCTAGCAGATAAAATATCATACTCTCTTGTCTTAACTCAGTCTATGTAGACCATGCCTTTGATCTCAGTAACTCTTGCCTCACACTCTCAGTTCATGCGACACCAGGCATATGCCCTACCATACTATATGCACTTGCTTGGAAAAGTCATGAATTATTTATCAGCTAAAATTCTATAGTGTCATAATGTCAGGGTATAATTATGGGTTATTTTCTTAGACATAGCAATCAGGGACATATACCTGAAGTTATTCACAATTTTTGTTAGCAGAATTATTTATATGTTGAGTTCTAGCAAATCCAGGGTAAAAAGGAAACATTCCATCTCCAACAGCCTCCTCCAACACCCAAAATAATCACCTGCTTCTTTGTGAAGTTTATGAGAAAAGAAATGTCCCCTCAACATTGTATTCCACACACTTATTTAATAATGGCCTTCCATAAAATGAGCGAATCTCTTGATACATGCATGAGACTAAGGACAGAGTCTTTCTGCAAAAACATTAACTCTAGAAATAAGAAAATTTCAACAAATATTTTTTCTATTCATAGAAATTTGAAAGATATCAGGAATCTGACCTCTTCTCTTCCCCACTTAAAAAATTCTATGACTTGTGAAGATGGTTCTGTGGATAAGTTTGTTTGTCATTCAAGTATGAGGAGCGTAACTGAGTTTGTTAGAATATAAAAATCCAGGTGTTTTAGCATAGTTCTGAAGCCCCAGCAGTAGGGAAGCACAGAAAGCATGAACACAGACGTGCCTATGATTTCCCTGGGAGATTCAGTGAGATCCAGGTTCAGCAAGAAATAACTCACCCTGAGGAATAGGATAATGACATTGACAGCAGGCTCACCTTTGCACATGCCACATGCAAATCAGTATTTCTACAAGTATTAATGTGCATGATACTCACATACACATGCAGAAAAACCACTCACAATATCAAGACCACACTGGAAAGAACAATTGTGTCCAGAATTTCAATTGTTTGAAAAATAAGTCAAAATTCAGAGACTATTTCCCTCTTTTGTATTAGGATTTAATGTAAAAGAATCTAGTTGCTGAATATTCAAGTAAAAACTAATATATTAATGACTAGAAATCAATTTTTGGATAGTGTCTTTATTGGGTGATAACATACGAGAACTGGAAGAACTAGAGATGAAGGATGATGTAACTCTTTCTACCTGAATTTTCAGGATGTAGTGGATGATGTAACTAGGAAATTAGAAAAAACAAAATATTGTTAATAAGTTGAATGAGCAGTATGATTTTGTATGACTTTCATATTATTCAGTATGAGACATGCCACTATTTCATATAATAAATATTGTTCAACAAAATTTGATTTTTTAAAAAGTATTCTTCCTATTAAAATAAGGTAATACTTTGATAGATGGTATGTGTCCAGGTATTTATCCATCTCCTCCAAGTTATCCAATTTTGTGGAATAGATGTTTTAGAAATATTTCCTGATGATTCTTCCAATTTCACTTATGTCTGTTGTGATCTCTCCCTTTTCATTCTGAATTTTGTTAATTTGAAGCTTCTCCATCTTTTGCTTGATCAAATTGGCCAGGGGTTTGTCAATCTTGTTTATTTTTGAAAAGAACCAGCTCTTTGTTTTGTCAATTGTCTTAATTGTTTACTTGGTTTCCAATTCATTAACTTCTGCTCTGATTTTAATTACTTCTTTCCTTCTGGAGCTCTTTGGGTTGGATTTTTCTTGTTTTTCCAGTTCCTTTATGTGGATGGTTAGGTTATTGATTTGGGATCTTTCTTTTTTAATGAAGGCATTGAGTGCTATGAATTTTCCTCTGAGGACTGCCTTCATTATGTCCCATAAGTTTTGGTATGATGTGTTCTCATTGTCATTCCATTGCAGACATTTTGCAATCTCATTTTTTATTTTATACACTATCCATTTATTGTTTAAAAGTATGCTGTTCAGAATCCAGGTACCATTGGGATTCTTGGCGGGTCTTTTGTTGTCGATATCTAGCAATATAGCATTGTGAGCTGATATCATGCAGTGAATTATGTCAATCTTCCTAAATATGTGGAGGCTTCCATTGTGACCCAATATATGGTCAATTTTAGAGAATGTTCCATGGGCTGCTGAGAAGAATGTGTAGTCTGTGGATTTGCAATGGAAAGTTCTGTAGATGTCCATTAGGTCTAAGTGATCTATGCTTTTGTTGAGCTCTCTTACTTCCCTTTTGATTTTTTGTTTGGATGATCTTTCTATTACTGAAAATGGTGTATTGATGTCCATAGCTATGATGGTGTTGGTGGTTATTTCTGTTTTATTGTCAAGTAGGTTTTGTTTTATGAACTGTGGTGCTCCTGTGTTTGGTGCATACAGATTTATGATTGTAATATCCTCTTGATGGGTTGTTCCCTTGATAAGTAGGAAGTGGCCTTTGTCTTTTTTCATTATTTTTTGGTTTGATGTCTATTTTATTTGATATAAATATAGCTACACCTGCTTGTTTCTTATTCCCATTTACTTGGAATATTGTTTTCCACCTTTCACCCTGAGGAAGTGTCTTAATGGTGAGGTGTGTTTCTTGAAGGCTTCTGATTGAGGCTTATAATTTTTTGATCCATCCTGTTAGCTTGTGTCTCTTGATGGGTGAATTAAGTCCATTAATATTTAGGGTAATGACTGTGAGATTTGATTCGATCCCCACCATATTGTGATGGTAAATGTTGGTTGGTGTTTTCATGGACTTTGAAGGTTTTTGTGCCTACTTCGAGTTTGGTTATTGTGATCTGCTTCTTGTAGGCGAAACAAGCAAGGGTGCTGTTTTCCTGATGAACCGGATACCAACAGAAGGGGGAAGGAGATCAACACAGAGAAAAATCAACTCCTACCAAATCAGAGAGCCACAATTTATAATAGCCGGGAAATGGAACCAGCCTAGATGTCCCTCCACTGATGGGTGGATAATGAAGATGTGGCAAAGTTATACAATGGAGTTCTATTCAGCGGTAAAGAAAAATGAAGTTATGAAATTTGCAGAAAAATAGATGGATCTGGAAAGGATTATACTAAGTGAGGTAACTCAGGCCCAGAAAGCCAAGCGCCACATGTTCTCTCTCATATGTGGATCCTAGCTACAGATGACTGGGCTTCTGCGTGAGAATGAAAATACTTAGTAGCAGAGGCCAGTAAGTTAAAAAGGAGATATAAAGGGAAGAGAAAGGAAGGGAGGAGGGTACTTAATAGATTGGTATTGTATGTATGTAACTTCAATGATTGAGATGGGGAGGTAATATGATAGAGAATGGAATTTCAAAGGGGAAAGTGTTGGGGGGGAGGGAGGGAATTACCATGAGATATTTTTTATAATCGTGGAAAATGTTAATAAAAATTGTGAGAAAAAAAAACAAATAAATAAAAGCAAAAAAAAAAAAAAAAAAAGAGAGAGAGAGAGAGACAGAGAGCCAGAGCTCCAGAAGCCTCCAACACCTCATCACTAAAGCAGACCAAAAGTGAACCTAACATGGCTCAGGGAAATTTTGCAGAAGAAGGTGCAGAAAGAGTGTCAGAGCCACATATTACATCATGATATGCAAAGACATTTATCTTACCCATAAGTGTGGGCTAACTCCACAAGGCATGACCCATATACCTCAACAAGGAGGGGCGAAGGGGAGGGGGTAGGTCATGGATGAGCCTAATTTTGGTACCAAACTGACGGTATTTAATGAATACAAAATTATTTAATAAAAATATGAATAAAACAAATAAAAAAGGTAATATAAACAAAACCTAGGGAGGAAAGAATCTTACACTTTATGTTTTTTTTTTCTCACAAATTGGGATATAAGGAAATGTGAAGTAGAGATAGATAATTAGATGGTAGATAGACAGATAGATAGATAGATAAATAGATAGATAGATAATAGATAGGACACAGCAATATAATTCTACATGTAGAATCAATGTTGTTAAAATGCTACTTTCGTTTTACTGACCTGTACATTACTGACTTTAATATTATGACCTGAATGTATACATTCAAAACACAGAAAAAAATTGCCTTCCAAAAGTTTAACCTTTTTATCTATTTATTTATTTATTTTATTATTTCATTTATTTATTTTTGTTTATTCTAGGTAATTTTTCACTCTATTCCCGGCTGACCTGGAATTCACTATGTAGTCTCAGGGTGTCCTCAAACTCATGATGATCCTCCTACCTCTGCCCCCTGAGTGCTGGGATTAAACGCATTCACCACCATGCCAGGCTAGTTTCACCTATTTCTAAACTTTGATGGAATGTTCTGAGATGTTATATCTATCTTTTCTATGATTCCATTTTATCTAGATGCTTCTCACTGGTGAGAATGAAATATTAATGTCACTTTAAAAAAGTAATTCTCTTTCTGTTTACTAAAGATATCCATAGGGTAGGCAGAGAAATCATGTGTTGCAGACAATGAACTAAAGTGTGAGTTTACAGATGTCAAAATTTCAGTCTCATCGTTGACATGATGAGTGTGGCTGTCATTCCCAAATACACCTGCACCTGGAATCCAATGTATGAAGGAACATTTGTCTGTCTCCATTAAGAGCTAGGACTTCAGGCCATCATGAGATACAGACAGACCTCTCAGCAAGATGTGCTTCATTTCACCCACAATTTGCCCAACCCCTCAAAAAAAGTGAACCATGCTGACACAGACTCAAATGTTCAGAAATCTGTGAATAATTTACTATGAACTTCATAAGTGAATGCAAGGCATAGGGTAGTCAATTCTTTTTCATGTGTTCAGTAGTATGTTGCAAATTAACTGATGCATAATATTTCTTGTAATTTGTGTGTCGACAAGATGGAATGTGCCACTGATACAGACTCAAAACACTGAATTTAAAATATCTACTTCGAAGCAAATCTAGTGAGTATCAGATCCTTAAGGGTGACTATGGGAAACCAACTCTACA